>NC_140520.1:28708114-30153114 GCF_964339955.1 Pipistrellus hanaki
ACACTGTATGCCCAGTTTTCATCAATGTCTACAGGATGGATATTGTGGTGGTGACTTATGTGAGGACCAGCCTAAACAATGATGGTGGTTATATGTGAATGGCTACATAGCCCAGGTATCTAGAGGAAAAATGCAAATTATAATCAAGATGAGGAGTCAAGGTAGTATCTAGAAATTTAGAACTGGGTGTCAGTTTTGAGAATGCCAAATATGACACCAGGAGTCAGGAATATGGGAAATGGGATAAAATGAGATTTTTAAAAGAGGATTGGAACAAGTGGCTCAGGCCTAATGTCATATATCACAATAGGATGGCAGAGGTCAACTTTCTAAGGATCCACATATATGGCCTGGGAGTAGCCCAGACTTGGGCTCTCCTTGCTCTTACTCCTGACAGGAGTTCTCATGTGTGTATTAATGGTGACTATGGATATCGTTAAGAACTAATTTGTCATGGGTCAGAGATAGACAAGGAGGAATTAGAGCAAAAGGGGAAAGGGAGGGGCAACAGAGGTCCTGCACAATTACAGGTCCTTAGAAACGAATTTTCTTTATCTGCCTACTCCCAGCTCTGCTGCAAGACCAACAGCTGGGCCCACACTGCTGAGGAACTAAGACGTTCTCATAGGAGAAAAAAAAACCCAAAAGCAATTCATTTAATGCATGTTATTGATTATACGACTCACATACTTCCTGGAGTCAAGATAGCTCATGTCCATTTTCCGAATGGCAAGTTGAAATCATCCTTGTGTGTGTAAGGGGAGGGGATGGAAGAAGGAGAGAAAGGAAAAGAGGGAGGGAGGAAGAGAGAGAGAGAAAGAGAGAAGAAAGAAGGAAGGAAGAGAGGATGGAAGAAACCTAGAAGAAAATCACTGAAGAACTGAATGAAATTCATATTTTAAAGCAAATGTGGGATCTGACGAACAGATGCCAATGCAATACAGTCTTTAGGAATAGTTCTAGAGATGTCAGAGTCTAGAGTAAGAAAGAATAATCATTTGCAAAGTTGGGGCTATCTTGTTGCCTGGTACCAAAGAAACAGCTCACAAGTGTTATTATTTTCCATAAATGAAAAGATTGTGAGAAAACCTCCGAGGAAAAGGTATATCTAGCTTATAGGTTACTGGGAAACACTGAGAAGAGAAAATGAACTTTTCAGGCTGAAGGAAAGCCAGGCTGGGAAAGAAACTAAATGTTTTACATATGTATCCAATTAATGGGTCTGTGCTGCCTGTTATTACTTAAGCCAATTAAGCAGAGACAGGGTTGAATCATGTGAGCATTTATTCCAATAATGCGGCAGTATGGGAGAGCATCAGGTCATTCACAAAATCCGTTCTCCCCCAACCATAAGACAGCTGCTTAAATTGGAAAGAAGAACAAAAATTACTTGGGGAAGTAGGCAAAAGGGAGAAGAATAGGTATGCAAAATGGGCAGTTTATAGATAATGCAGGGTAAGGTATGCAAAGGCCTGGAGGGGATGCAAAGAGCTGGGAGTTTTCAAAGGGCTGCTGTCTCTGGTTTCTGCAACAAGATTGTTAATCTTTCCACAATAATAGGCAGCTCTCAGATGTGGAGGATGCGTCACATTTCCAGGTGAGCTCCCAGGTCCCCTATGCAACTCCCAGTCAGGTTAGACTTGTGCTTTCTTTCTTTCTTTTCTTTTCTTTTTCTTTTTTCTTTTTTTTTTTTAATATATTTTATTGATTTTTTTTACAGAGAGGAAGAGAGAGGGATAGAGAGTTAGAAACATCAACGAAAGAGAATCGTTGATCAGCTGCCTATTGCACACCCCCTACTGGGGATGTGCCCACAACCAAGGTACATGCCCTTGAACAGAATCGAACCTGGGACCTTTCAGTCCACAGGTCAATGCTCTATTCATTGAGCCAATCCGGTTTCGGTGGCTTGTGCTTTCTTTAATCAGAACAAAACAATCACAGATAACAGAGCCTAATTAATATTTCTTATAATTACTAGAGGCCTGATGCACAAAATGTGTGCATGGAGGTATGTGTTCCTCAGCCCAGCCTGCACCCTCTCTAATCTCGGACTCCTGGTAAGATCAGACCTAAAGGGGTAGTCAGACATCCCTCTCACAATTCAGGACTGCAGGCTCCCAACTGCTCATCTGCCTGCCAGCCTGATTGCCCCTAACTGTCCTCCCCTGAAGGCCTGGTCACCCCTAACTACCCTCACGTGCAGGCTGCCAGCCCCCCCCCCCCCCCAACATTCCTTCCCTGCTGGCCCGGTCACCCTCAACTTCCCTTCTCTGTCGGCCTGGTCACCCCTAACTGCCCTCTCCTGCAGGCTTGATTGTCCCCAACTGCCCTCCCTTTCAGGCCTGGTTCCTCCCAACTGTCCTCCCCTGCTGTACTGATCACCCAGAACTTCCTTCCCTTGTAGGTCTAGTCCCTTCCAACTGCCCATCTTCTGATGGCCATCTTATGTCCACATGGGGGCAGCCATCTTTGAACACATGGGGACAGCCATCCTGTGTGTTGGAGTGACAGTCAATTTGCATATTACTCCTTTATTAGATAGGCTAGCTGGTCCTCGGTATTCCACTTCTGCCCCTAACACTGAACTTAACACAGCTTGGGGTCCAGAAAATTCCTGCTGTGGAGGAGAAACTCCTGTTACCACAAGGCAGGATTGAGAGAGTATTTTTGCAGATTATTCCCTTCAGCAAGGTCAGGGGACACTGACAAGGATTAGAAGAGGATATGTGCTCCCGTGGGTGTTGGCGGACTTGGTCTACAAGGAAGGCAAGGATTATCTGGTGCAAGGGAGTCCCTGGCCTTGGGAGCCAGTCTCCCTCAAACAGCACAAGTTGGTTCCACTGGACAGTAGAGAGAGCTTCATTTTCTAGTCTCCATGCTTCAGCTGTTGGTAATTTACAGGGGCAACAACATAGATCCTGTCTGCACAGAAATCCCTGGGTATCTCAAACCAATTACAGCTCTTCACTCCTGTTACTGATTTAAAAATGTATTTGGGATAATGTCAAACAGCATTGAGAAAAGACTTTGGGCCTCAAATAAAGCAGCGGTGACCTCCTTACCCTCAATTTTCCCCGAGTGTCAGGACACCCTTCCACAGGGTGAAGGAGTGTATAAATTTAATCTGGTGGCTCATAGCAGGGTTGAATGGAGGACCAATCAGTTGTCACTCTAGGCAGTGACAAGCTCCCAGCCTGTCAGGAATGGGCAATGAAGCACAAGCTGCCATTAGACACAGCCATGTCACCGGAGGACGAGGAAAGGGGTGGAGGGGTCCTCACAGCTCTGCCTTTGTTAGGATGGTGTTCACAGCCCTTAAGAGGGAATAAGATCCCTAAATAGCGAGAGAGGGACCCTCCTGAGCCAGTCAATGGGTTCCTACTTAACCA
Source organism: Pipistrellus hanaki (assembly GCF_964339955.1). Taxonomy (NCBI): domain Eukaryota; kingdom Metazoa; phylum Chordata; class Mammalia; order Chiroptera; family Vespertilionidae; genus Pipistrellus; species Pipistrellus hanaki. Next base: position 28,711,507 of record NC_140520.1, read on the forward strand.
TCTTTTTAGGAGATGGCAGAAACTACTTAACAGCTATGATTCTATTTTCTCTGCCTCTCTTTCTCTGTCTCTCTCCTCAGATCTTATAGCACATGTTTGCCTACAGGAGCCTCTTGTGGACTCTTTTTATTCAAACCGTGGTCTACAAACCAGCAGTCTAGGCATCACCTGGGAGCCTGTTAGAAATGCAGAACCTCAGGTCCCACCCCAGACCTACTGAATTTCAGAACCTGCATTTTAATATGATTTCCAGATGACATTGACCTCTGTTGCAGATAGGTCTCTAAATATCTAATTTTACTGAAAAAAAAAAATTCCATAGATATTGCTGCTACTATAAACATCAGTGATGTTCTTTCGTATAATACTGAATACAAACTTTTTAAGCCATTCAGCCGAGCTGGATCAGGTAAAAAGAGAACATCCATTTCTTCCACCTTTCAGTTGTCGTTTCCCAAAGAAACCAAACACAGATCGAATAGAAAGGGAATGCAGGAAACATTTAATTTCTTTTAAGCTTGATACCCACTTTCTTCCACATTCAGGGTCAGTGTTATTTTCATGGCTCAACTGAATTGCTTGTATGTCTGAGCATGTGTGTGTGTGTGTGTGTGTGTGTGTGTGTGTGTACGCGCGTGCGCGCATGCTGCCCACATAAACCTACCCATTATCCTCAGCCATTAGGCCATTCTAGATAAGGCAATGTGTTCCATCTCTTTGCAGCATCTCTCTCCTTTAATTTCTTTTTTTTTTTTTTTAAAGTATGGTGCCTTTGCCACAGGTACATGCTCTGAGAAAAGACAAAGTGAAATGATAAGTTAGGAATAAATAAAGGTGCTAGACTGTTGTTAAAGTGCCTTAGCCCCTCTGTGCTCATCATGACCCTTGTCTGTCTGTTCTCACCAACTCTTCCTAGGCCATCCCTGCCCAATGCACTCAAACTGCCTACTTCAAGGGAGGATTTGGAAGTGTCACTGCTGTAGCCTCTTTCTTTATTCAGGAGAAGCTGGGGGAGTTCAGAGGCCCTGCAGCTGGTCTAGGAGGGAAGACTTGCAGAATGCAGAGGCTCAGGTGCCTGGAGAAACCATGGAAGTGGGATGTTATCTGGAGCTAATTTTTGTACTCCTCTGCCTTTGTTCTGCCCCACTGATCCCTAATCCATTTAACCATCAAGATCCCAAGTTGTGAACTAGTCAGCCCACATTTTCCTCTAGTCACATTTCACCCCTCATCAATGCCCTGTCTGAGATTCATTGCATTTATTTGCTCAAATATAAACTGAGCTCTAGTGAGGGGCTTGTTGTTCTGGTTGTTATAAATATATGGATAAACAAGACCACTTCGCCTCACTGAGGAGTAGTAAAATGAGTGTGGGCTTTGGGGCCAAAGTGGACTGAGCTAGAATTCCGACTTTGACCCTGACTCTGACTTGGAAGCTATATATAGTCAAGTTGCTTAAACTCTACAAGCCTCACTGTTCCTGGAAGCCAGTCTTCTCTTTAAAAATGAGATTGAAAAAACGTTTTATACATAATGATCAGTGCACAGGCTTCTCATATCTTCTCAGGCACATCGTAGCTGCTTAATAAATACTGAGCTGAACTGAATCCCGAATACAATTTTATAAATAAATGTAATATAGGAAAAACCGAGTTCCAGCTGTGCTACCAAATAGCTGAAAGTCATTGGCTAAATCCTTTAACTTTAAGGCTTTTTTTTACACAGAAAAAGAATAAATTGAAAAATTCCAAAGATGCCTTCTAAAAGCTCTAGTGTGTGATTCATCTCTAGAATTACAAACTTTTGTGAAATGCTACATCAACCTTCTATAACAAATGCCATATCCACTGCTTACTAAGATTTGAATTTATAAATATATAATAGTACATGCTATATATATACATATATATAGCATGTACTATATATATATCACATATATTAGTATCAATAATGCATATATTTATTTTCAGTCCTCTTTGATATATATATATATATATATATATATACACACTAATATATGTGATATTTATATATATATATATCACATATATTAGTATCAATTAATGCATATATTTTCAGTCCTCTTTGCTAGATTGGGGTCACAGTGATCTACTACAAGAGCATCAGGAGTTAGATGCAAATATTTCTGCCTTTGGATGTGGCTCCTATTTTGGACCACTGCTACCCATGCTGAAGACAGATCATAATTCTACTCGAGGCATTGGTGCTCTGTTAAGAGAAATGTGGCAGATAATCAACAGGCTCTTTCAGTCTCATTGGTAAGATTCCAACTTTCCTAAAATATGAGACACATGCCAGTGAAATATATAGTGATTGAAAAAAACAAACAACCTTACACTTGGTCAGCAGAGCCCAACATTTCTCCCATTAGAAGTGACCTAACCACAGGAATCTGTGTTGCCCATATTCCTAAAGCCAAAACTCATCCTGGCACCTGTGTTAAGGTAAGCTTCTTTGCAGTACAGTGACATTGATTCCTAAGGGCTTCTACTCTCAGGCCAGAATTGCAAGGGAGAGAAAGTTAAAGATGTATTTTAAAAGCAGAGACTGTCTCAGGGACTGGAGTGAGATCATCAGTTTACATCTCCAACTGTTATCCCCTCAACTATTTCTCGTTTCTTGTCTTGACGTATTGGGCCCTGGGGAAGGGCCCTATTGATGATAATGGAGATTCACAGGAAGAAGAAACTGTTTCTCAATTCAAATGATATGGGCCTGGTTGGAGTCAGAGACTGTTTATTGGCCTCCACTGTTCTGCAACTAATAAAATTAATTCTTTTAAAGGAGAGTTGCGAGTGAAATACTGTAGACACTCTGCAGTGTCCTGGCTCACTGGGATACTAAATGAACCAGACTTAGGTGTATGGAATTGCCCCCAAGGGATTGTTCTTGGAGAAGTCAGAGTAGATGATGCAAAGATTAAGCACTTCTCAGCAGAAATGCTGCAATATCACGTTGTGAGTTGCTTTATTGTCTTTGTATCAGAGCCAGGAAACATGTGGCCAGCAGTCTGCAACAAGCTCTCTTATGTTTAACATAGCAAATGGTAATTTTTGAACATGAATACCATCTGAGATTGTGATCGAAAGACAGAATTCATTGCAAGTCAATTATTGATTTTTACATGTGGGAGGAAAGTCACGGCCATCGGGACTCTGTAAGTCTTGCAAATCATCCTCTAGTCCTTGCAGCTTCTTTGGTCACCAGAAAAATGACAGAAGCCTGACTAATAGTGACTTCAGTTTGCAGAGATTGTTTCATCCATCATGCTGGTGATTCTGGTTTCTCTTTATAATATTATTGATGATCAGTTGGAGGTATTAGTCATGATGGATTCCGTGAGCAAAGGTAGCATAGAAATGATAAGTTAGGTAGATAGTAGAGTTCCAAAAATCATTAGACTTTTCTGCAGTTATATGGGATGAATAAGTCTAGAGATCTAATGTACAGCATGATGATGATAGTTAAACTATTGAAAAGTGGGAATTTTCTAAAATAGTAGGTTTAACAAGTAGGTATTTACAGGAAAATATATAAGGAGAAGATATTAACTTGATTGTGATGATCACTTTATTACATATATATATATATATATATAATCACTTTATTACATATATATATAATTATGTTGTATACCTTAAATATATATACTTTATTTTAAAATAAACACACACACACACACACACACACACACACAAAATCATTAGACTTTCCATCTTTTTGGATGAAGTAGAATTGAACTAGAAGTAGGCAGAGCTGGATGTAGATAAGGCTTCTTTATTGATAATTTTTTTTTAATGGCAATGAGATCACACACAATACAAGGTAAAACCTACAAAATAAGATACAAAACAATGTTATTTCATTTTAAGATAAATGGTTGGAGAAGCCGGTTGCCCAGTGAAGAAAAAATTGTTCTTGTTGGATACAAATACCTTCAAGTTCAAATTATTAAAAATTTATTCTTTATCTCTTTAGGTGTAGAACTTTACTTGAGGCCACAGGTAGATTCCAAACTAATGAAATGCAGAGCTCTTGATTCGAGAGGCTCTGTGTCTTTTTCCTTCACTAGTCATTAATTCACTAGCTCTTTATTGAGAACTTACTGTGTGACAGGTTCTCTTTCTATCTGAATGTTCAGCAGCTAACAAAATTAAAAGACAAGTTGTTTTTTTTAAAATATATTTGTTATTGATTTCCAAAAGTAAGGGAGAGGGAGAGAGAGAGATAAAAACATCAATGATGAGAGAATCATTGATCAACTGCCTCCTGCACACCCCACATTGGGGATCAAGCCTGGGACCTGGCATGTGCCCCAACTGGGAATTGATTGTCTGGAACTCAAACCATGACCTCCTGGTTCATAGGTTGATGCTCAACTACTGAGCAGCTGGCTGGGCTGCATCTATTCTTTATTTGGGGATGTTTGCTGAATTTGGCCATGGGCAAATAAATGATGCTGTTCCAGGCATAAAGCCACTGCCAGGGGACTGAAATTTTAGCTGATAATTCACTGGTTGTATAGAGATAGGGGTGAATAAAATGGAGATTTGAGGAGCCTAAGATACTTAGCTAGGTTTCTCCTCAAGATATTGCCCAAAATTTAAAGCTGTGCAAGGCTTAATGATAAAAAGCAACACTGAAACCTGCTGCAAAGCCGGGCAGAACAACAGAGCTGCAGAGGCAATGATTCACGTTCAGCACCTTCTAGAAAAGGAGTTCTCATAGCTCATTTGGAGTCTTCTTCAGAGATCTCTGGCCCTAGCTAATTTATATTCCTCCCATGTCCAGAATACTCTCATTGCCCTCTCCCAGACCCCCCCCCCCCCCCCAATTCTCATCATGCGATGGCATTGGGCTTGGGCTTGAGGTACAGAATCTCACCATCTAAATCAGACCCAGGCATCAGGGAGAAGCCAGCTCCTCAGGTATGGTTTTCTCAAGCTGAAGGCCTAAAATTAAAGAGAAATGTTATCTGCCTTCTACTCTCACCTCACATCCAGTGATGGGCAAGGATTAGATAGACACTCCCTATAAAAAAGTGGGGGTAAGCAGGCAGTACTTTGTAGTTCCTAATTCACAACTAGACAGTGTTGCTATTTCTCTGCTAGGGTTCGATCTTGCTCTATGGGAGTGGTTCCATGGCACTTGGCTTTGTTATTTTAGTAGTTATAATGAGTCAAAGGCCATCCTTGATTCAGTGCGAGAGGGGACTATACAAAAGATTGTATATCATGTCCATTGGGGCATCTTTGAGAATAAGATATGACATAAAGTACCTTGCATAATAACTGATTGATGTGTCTATTGCAATCTTGAAGTCAGTGAGAGAGAAAACATCTTTATTTTTCTATGTAGGTTTGATGTTACTCTGGTCTGTAAACTTCAAGTTGTTATTGAGGCTAATTGTACAAGCTTTAGAAATAAAAAGACCTCAGCTTGTGTCGCAATTCTTCTTTTAGAAGCATGACCTTGGCCAGGTAGGTATTAGACTTACTGGGGGAATCACTTCATAAATTATATAAATGTCTAACCACTATGCAGTACACCTGAAACTAATATAAAATGATATGGATAATTAAAAAATTGATAATTAAAAAAATAAAAGCCTGACCTTGGATAAATCATTTAATCCCTTTAAGTGTTTTTATCCCAATCAATTAAAAAGAGAATATAAACTATATAGAACACATAGCTATAGTGGGGGTTAAATGAGAGAATGTATATTAAATACTAAGACACAGGATGGGAATGTTGCACATGCACTACAAATGATAACCTAAAAGATAGTTTACAAGACATACACTGAGATAGAAAAATTTTAAATGGCCTGAAGTTCTATGTTCATCAATTCAACTTAGCATGGGTAATTGATATAAAATAGGGGATAAATAACTTAGGTTTTGAGAAATTCACTGTTATTGAACCATCGTGTTTTTGAGCAAGGAGATAGGGTTCTATTTCTATGGTTGATGATTGGAATTCTAATGAGAAGACAGGCCATTATCTTAGGACAAGGCAATCCAATTAGTAGAAGAAAAAAGACCTCCGCCAGTTGCAGACATTCAGGAACTTGAGCAACCTGTAAGAATAGCATGGACCTCTGGGCACTGAGAGACTTCAATAAACAAGGTTAAAAGCCATGAAACACTTAATAAGAGTGCAACAGAGGTTTTACAGTATTAATGCACACAACTGTGATATCAAAGTATGTGTGTGTGTGTGTGTGTGTGTATGTGTGTATGATTGTGGACAACTCTAACAAAATCTCTTGCTTTAATGAACAAAGTAGGCAGAAAGCAATTTAAGCTTTTTTATTTTTTTGATCAGATAGTGTTATTAATACCAGTGTTTTTCAACCTTTTTTGGGCAAAGGCACACTTGTTTCATGAAAAAAATCACGAGGCACACCACCATAAGAAAATGTTAAAAAATTTAACTCTGTGCCTATATTGACTATATATAAAGTAATTCTCTTGAATAGGAATCAAATAAACACAAAGAAAGTATTTTATAATTACTTTATTATGAAATATTAAGTAAACAAAATAGTGAAAAATTATAAAATTCTTGTCTTGTCTGCACCTACGGCACACCAGGCAACAGCTCGCGGCACACTAGTGTACCGCGGAACAGCGGTTGAAAAACGCTGATTAATACATGCAGTCGTTAATGTATAGTGGCCTCTCAGAAGAATTTTTTTAATTATAGAGGGCAGAGCTTCTTTTTTCCTCCAGTTACCGTACCCCACACTCACTTGCACATTCAAAGCTCAGCGAGTCCTCCAGACCCTCCATTTCTCTTTTTCAGATGTCATTTCATAATGTATTGGATTCCAGGAGCCTCCTACTCTCCATACCTAACTCTATACTTAATGACTTTACATTTATAGTGTGAAAAAAATTAAGTATTGGGGGAAATAAGATTGTAAAAGCTTGTTATATGATAGCTAAGCCAATCCTCTGAAGGCAGCCCAATGTTTCTTCCATAAAGTCAAGTGTATGGTCTTTTTAAAAACAAAACACACACAAATTATCTTTTTAATATATTTATTTTATTTTGTTTTATTTTTTCCATCACCATTTAACCCCTATATGCCCTCTTCCACATCCCCCTCTACCCCCTGCAATTGGTCTTTATGACACTTCCCTGTGTGTTTTCCTTATGTCTCTGTTAATTAGCTATATTCTGAGTGATTTTGATTGCTTGAAGGTTGACCATTGGGTTAACAGGGTGTATTTATACTTCATGAATAAGACTTGATTACAAAGCAATTTATATGGCAAATAGAACAGTTAAACATAGTGTTAGGGGCTGTCTATTCCAAATATTGATATAGTCAGTTGATTCCCAGAGGCCCTTTGAAAGGAATACTGCCCTTTAGCATAAGCCAGTATTTCCTGAATTTTGAACATGAACCCATGTGTTGAATTACCCTTACTTCTGACCCCCTGCATACGTCATCAGAGAAGCAGAAATATGAGCTGACACCACAAGCAGGGAAACACACTTCCTGACAAAACTTTGGTAAGTATAGACCGACCCCCTTTCACACCTCTTTCAATACATGCTGCAGGAACCTGTTTTCATTCCTTGTATTACAAGAATCCCCAGAGCTGTGTCCACATTTAGAATCTTCAAAAGAAGAAACAGAATGAAAGAACCTGTAGAGGGTGCTGGGCAGCCCTGCTCCATTCATATGGCCTAGAGGTTGTTGCATTTGGAAGGAGGTGGATAGATGGAGGAGGCCCTTAGGAAGCTGTGAAACCAGGCTTGGCTTTCCAGGCAAGTGTATAGATTTTCTTGCGTTCACTTCCATTTTTCACTTTCTTTACCTTCTACTCCTTTCATTGTCTCTGGCCAATACACTTCTCCCCAGAGTTATCAGACTGTGGTTATTACCTAATAACCTCAAGTGGCAGCACCATTTTTATAGGAGCACCTTTAAAGTAGAAAATATTTCAGTATTTAAAGGAATTATGTTAATGATCAATACTTTATTAAAGCACCTCCCCCTCATCCCATCCTATATAATAAGAGAAGAATATGCTAATTATCTGTTATGCCCTGAGGCGTAACAATCAATCACATAACGACCTGGTCATGGATCTGCAGGAGGGTGGGGCAGCAAACTACCAGTGGGTGGTGGAGAGCTACAAGAGGGGGCAGGGCAGCAAGTTATGAATGGAGCACGGGAGGACCTACAGGAGGGTGAGGCAGTGGGCAGAGAGATACAGGAAGATGGCAGCAACCTACTGGTGCACGGATTTGTGCACAGGGCTACTAGTTATATTTAAGTTCCTACTTGCTCACTTTTAGAACCACCTGCCTGTCGTATCTGCAGGGTGAATAATGGAATTGATCCTCTAACCTCAAACAACCACCAGATATAAGGTGAATCACAGTTTAGGGCAAAAGTAGGAGGAAAGGGAAATGGGCATTTGGATTGAATTGGAGTTGAAGCCACTAGCTCTTCAGATAAATACCTTTTATATTCTAAATCTGTTCAATGATTACAGCCAACATTCACATGCAAAGAAAAAAAAGTGCTCCTGCATTCAGTAAGGGACATACTAGGATTACTTTACAACCCAGTTGGTATAAATCTTCGCCTTCCCCTTCTTGGCTTCTGCGAGCAGATGCTGAACATGCTTTGAGCAAAGGGCTGGGGTTTCCTGCCAAGCGGCTCCAGAGGCATCTTCAATCCACAATCACTGAAGACTTTCCCAAAAGGCTTTAGGAGTACAAATCTCTTTAATTAAAATGGGAAAAGCCACAGCGAGTGAGGCGAGGGGGCTGCCTGAGATGGGAAGGAGGTGGGGAATGAAGGAAAGAAAGGGAAGGGGGGAAGGTAATAAATATTTTATAAGTGTTTTCAAACACGGGCTGAATAACCCCCAGGGGAAAATGCCACTTGATGGATTATATTTTGGGTTGGAAAGTGAGGCTAATTCTATGTAATGAGAGGTGAATGGGACTTCAGGCCCTTATCCAACCACAAGAGACCCCTTACAAAAGAGTCTGCTCTTTCAGTCATTAATTTTTTATGAAGTTTAATAGGCCTGAGCCTAGAGACCTTCTGTGGTGTTGATTAGCTTCATATTTCTCTCATTAATGTAGAATCTGATTAGCTCTTATAAAAATCATTTCATCTTAGGCTTCAGCATGGCTATTGCATTGTTCTGATATTAAGAATTGCAAGTTTGATTCACTTGAGGTAAAAAACATCCACAGGGACAAAGGCCCTGGCCTCTTACTCTTACAGAATGGGATGACTGGCGAGACCAGCCGTCTCACATTTTGCTGGCTGCCTGTAGGAACCCACAACATTTGGACCAGGATAGCTTTATTGGAGGCCCGCAGAACAGGCACACTGCAGAGAGAGCTGACTCGAAAGCATGGGCAACAGCCAGTGTACCAGTTGGGGTTTGCTCAGAAAAAGCAAAACTGCTGAGTGATATACCAGTAGAATAAGGGGCTGGTAGAGGGATTTAATTTTATGTTATTAGAGGAGCTGGCAAAGAGGTCTCCTGCCCTCACCTACTGTTAGGCCTGAAGATACTGTAGGTCAGCCAGACTGGGAGTCAGGAAGGAAAACATGAATGAGGGCAGGAACACACCGGAACCCACAAGGACAAGCTGGGACCTGGAAGGACACACTGGAATTCATCTCTGTTTCTCACTACTTCCAGCCTTGATACCATGGCTGATTGAGAGGACAAGTCTGTGCCTTTTGTCATTGTGATGGGTATACACTTGGCTCAAGAAAGAGGAACCAAAGAAGGGGATCTGGTTGCTTCTGAAGAAGCTGCAGGTTCAGGAGTTGCCCAAGTCAAGAAGGTGAGCTAACTAATCAGCAACAACATGCAAGAGCTGCCACAGCGTCCGACACCCTCATTGACCTTCAGAGAGTAAAAATGGCTACTCCTTTTCTTAAAACTTATCATTGTCTTCTCATTTTGCTCAGAGTAAAAGCCAAATTTCTGACAATGGCTTAAAGGGACCCACATGATTTTGACTTTATGTCCTACTATAACTCTTCCCCTCCCTCCTTGCTCTTTGAGTGTATGTCCTACTACAACTCTTCCCCTCCCTCCTTGCTCTTTGACTGTATATATCTACTTGCCAGTTCTTGAATAGGCCAGACATACACCTACCTCAGAACTTTGGTTCCTGTTTGTTCCCTCTGCTAGAAATATTTTTCCTCCAGATATCCACATGGGATGACTGGGGAGACCAGCCATCATTTTCATTTAAGTCTTTGCTTTCCTTTTCATTTAAGTCTTTGACCAAATGTCATCATCTCAATGAAGTCTTTTCCCATAACACCCAGTCCTCCCAAGCACCCTAAACCTCAATTGCTTCCATCAGATTTATCATTTTCCAACATACTGTATTATTTTTACTTTATCCTTACTAATAAAGGCTAAGTAGTCATCATGCCCTCAGGCGTGATGCTCTCAGGCCATCACAAGATGGCTGCACGCACAGTGGAGCTGGGGTTCCCATGGCCCCGCATGTACACTACAAGGGTGGGGCCCATGTGGCCCCATATGCATGTCGCAGGCTCCAGCCTACCTCTTTGGGGCAATTTATTGAGGAGCCACGGATGTGTGTACGGGGGCCTACCTCTTTGGGGTGATTGATTTCGGGGCTCCCTTATTGTGAGAGGTCACAGGCCAGGCTTGGGGAACCCCCAAGTGCATGAATTTTGTGCACCGGGCCTCTAGTTTTATTATGGTTAGCTTTTATATATATATATATATTTTACTGATTTTTTACAGAGAGGAAGGGAGAGAGAGAGCTAGAAACATCGATGAGAGAGAAACATTGACCAGCTGCCTCTTGCACACCCCCTACTGGGGATGTGCCCACAACCAATGTACATGCCCTTGACCAGAATGGAACCTGGGATCCTTTAGTCCGCAGACCGATGCTCTACCGCTGAGCCAAACCAGCCTCGGCTATTATGGTTAGCTTTGATGTCTGTTTCTCCACAATAAAAAAATAAGTTCAACAAGGGAAGGGATTATTGTCTATTTTGTTCACTGATATATCCCTAGCATGTTGTTCATTGCCTGATATATAATGGGAAATCAATTTCCTATTATATATAGAAATTCATAACAGATACATATTTATTTGTTAATGAATAACTATAAGGAAGTATTCTTCTCACCTAAAATTTATATATTTTCTGCTCCTTATGACAGGTAACCTCTTTGAGCAATAGAAAAGGAAGAAAAGGAAGATAAAACTTATCTCAGATTTCCAAAAAACTTAAGAAAACCTTTTAGTCACTTATACAGATGTTTCCACTGACCAAAGTTTTGGGTTTGCTGATTATTCCATGACTTCTCGGCTCACCCTCTCTACACCATAATCACAAATTTAATGAATATGGTACACATGTGCATTACATGAACATGTGTCTAAAAAATATAAATTGCACATTATAATTTGATGGTCAGTCTTTTCAAGAAATTAGACTATCATACTTTTAATGAACAATATTATTAACTAGCTTTAATTTCTAGTGATCTTTATTGTTATGACCTGTCTTTCCAATGTGAACATAAACTGCTTATATTTTAATGTTTTACTTGATAAACCTCTGTCAAGCCCAAAATAGATTTTGTACCTAATGCTTTCTTAATCAATTTTAAACTACATTCATTGAAAAGGATGCTGAATTCTGTGTGAGGTCAAATGAAGCCATGTGCATAGTAAATGAAAAGCATTTCTGTATGAAGGGGTTAAGTATATTCCCTGGTTTTGCCACAGCTATTCACCTCAATAACAATTATGCCTACATTTCCAGTCCTTCAGATATGTTTTTATCATCTCCCACTCCTTGTTTACATCTAGGCTTTTCTTGTCATCTCTTGTTCTGTTTTCAGTTCAGATGGAGACATTTTCATTGTAAGACTACCTATGCCCAACCCATTTCTCTCTCAGAATCGATTCAAGTCCCTGTCTCCAATTCATGGTTAATGGGGGAAGCTGGGAGCCTGTGAATGGGGATTTAGGATGTTAGCCCACTTTGACATTTCACTTCATCTCTGGAACATTTTTTTTTTATTGCTCGGTTAAGCCATATATTTAATAGGCTGAAAAAATTGGGAAATGGTAATCACCTCCAGCTCTATGAAGCAAAACTGCTTTAAAGAGAAGAAAATACAAAGTTGTTCTGTTCATTTTTCATCCCCGAGCTCTAAGGAAAGAAGGGGCTGAGGTTCTGAGTTTGGCTTCTGATGCATGGCTATTTAATCTATTACTGATTCTGCATTTACTTTGCTCTGTCTGGAAAGGATGCGGAATTTGCCATAATGAATAACCCAAGCAATTTCAGCTAATGGCCAGAACTGAAACCTTTGATAATCCCAGGTGAATAATGTTGTCTCAACAGACTGAAGGAGTCTTTTACCTGTCTGCCACAATGATAGATGTAATTAGTTAACAGCGATAGTCAGAGGTTTTAGTGGAGGCATTAGTGGAGATGGCTCAGGTCATTCTTAATTATGCAAATTCTGTCTTCTTCAGGCTGAATACAAAAAAATAAAAAGAGTAAACACAGCTGGATAAAAAGATCTCAGGGAAACCACAAAGCTAGGAAGCTCATCAGAGAACTGATTATGCATCCTTGAGCCTAGATAGGAGAGGAAATAGCCACAGACAAAGGTTCTAACTGTGTGCAGCCCCCACTTTCAGCCACAACAGCTGAGATGCTGGCTAGAAATGCTTGTCCTAAGACATATGTCACCTTGAGCAGACATGACTGAAGAGAAGAATATCATTGTGGTTTTAAGCCCTTGTTAAGCAGCAGGCTTGCTCTCTGGGGAAGACAGACAAATAAGTGACTTCAAGAATTCAGAAGCAGGAGACACAGAATGATGAGTTGGGTTCCATAGGGTTGAATGAGAAAAGGAAGATAGGGGTACAGAAAAAAAAGAGGAGTCTTCTCCAGCTCTAAATTTATAGCCATGTTTAAATAAGCTATCCTTTGCCCTTCTCTGACATTCCAATTTGAGACCCTACATGCCTCCACTCTGCCTCCTAGCAAACAGTCAAAGCCAGTGTCAGATCTGAGACAAGGTGCATAATTCAACCTGACATCAAAAACAAAGGACTCTTTGCATCAGACATGTTTATTTTTCTTGTATGGCTTTGACACGTCAATGGTTGTCACCCGTGGTTGAGTGAGATCTTGGCATGAAATCAATTTGATGTCCAATGTCAAGTAGCCTTCTTTAATGTCTCTGGATAAAGCAAGAGGGGCCTTGCATTCTTGAAGAGAGGAGAGTCAGTGACCTGGGGTCAGTCACTCAGTCTTGACAAGGGTCCATCTGGTCCCCCAAAAGCCGTAAAGGAAAGTGAAGATGTAGGCAGAGGCTTTAACTGGTTGGCTGGCAGAACTTCAGAAGGTAACCCCAAAAATCACTGATTGTCTTCTCACCCTGCACACGGGGTGTCGTATTCTAGGGCACAACTTTTCACCTATGTTTTTTTTTTTTTTTTTTTTTTTCATTCTGTAGCTTGAAGAAGGTAAACCAATGAACTAGTTTACATTTTAGGGAACTCGCAACCAAGAATTATACAGCATGAAAATATAAATACATGTAAAGGGAAAAAATGATTGTAGTTAGATCACTGCAGGTGTAGCAGGAAATGTAAGAGAGTGGAAAAAGTTATACCATCCTGGGTTTTAATCATGTCTCTTAAATCCTTTGAGACTACTAGGCTTTCTCATCTGTAAAATGGAGATTATAGTGTCTGTTTGAGGATTAAATGAGTTAGGGTTTACTATAACTCAATTTTAAGGCATATTTTTATGGTAAGAAAAATTTGTGAGAAAAGATAAATGCTTCATATCCCTTATTAGCTCTAAGAAACAGAACACAATAATTCATATATTTTACATTACAACCAATGAACAAATGATTATATCAAAATCAGTTTTTGAGTTCCACTTTTCTATTAAGTCTTAAATGGAGATTAGACTAAGAATTTATCTTGGTGGTTAACATGAACAAAAATCTTCCACGAACAGGGGCAATTTAGAAGGGTTACCCTATTTTCATAAGCATCTACTTTCCAAATAGATATCCTTATGGGAAAATTACCCTAATTGTACACAAAGGATTTAATTACAAAGCCTTATATGGTGCTTGCTATGTATCAGGCACTTTCTCACAGTGTTTCATAAATATTAACTCACTTAATCATCATAACAAGCCAACACTGTATGTAGGTTGTTATTTTTCTCATTTTGCAGATGAGAGAACTGAGGAGCTAATAGGTTAAGTAAATTGAAAAGATCATACAGCAAGTAAGTGGCAGAGCCAAGCTTAATATGCAGGTGTCTGGCTCCGGAGCCCATAATTTTAACCAGTGAGCTGTGCTATTTTCTTCATATCAATACTTGTCTGTGATACAAGATTTTCTTCTTAGTCTACAAGAATCTAAATGTGTTATGTTTCTATGTTTCCTTTCCAGGTATTGATTTATAGGTGAGCCACTGAGGTTAACATGTTATATTAGAAGTTCAATTCACCAATGATCCACAGAAAAGCATTATTTATATTTTTATACTGTACATATAAGGGAGTCAAGAATTGCTTAAAAGTGTAAGAGTAAGACAGTACTAGTTACTGTCATCCAAAGAATTAATAAGATAAATACATGGTATGTGCTAGTTGTCTGTGATACTGTAGCATCAGTATAATATTAAAATCATAATCTTTACATTGATACATTTACTCAGGATTTTAAAAACTAGAGAATAAGGTTCTAGATTACATTTTCTTTCTTCAGCAGGCCTTTCAAGAATTTTCCAATTAGATTTAGGCCACTCCAGGAACTGGAAGTTTACTGAAAATGCCAATCCATTAGCAATCCTGAGGTGACCCATGCATTCCCTTTTTAAAATTTTAATAAAAGCTTTATTGAGATATGATTCACATAGTCTTTTAAAGTATACTATGCCAAGGTTTGTAGTATGTTCCCAGGGTTATGCAACCATAAGGACTGTCTAATTTCAGGACATTTTCATCACTTCAAAAGAAACCCATTATCTTTATCTCCCTATTCCTCACTCTCCTCAGAACCTAACGACCACTAATCTGCTTTTCGTTCTCTATGGATTTGCCTACTCTGGATATTTCACATAAGTAAAATCATAAAATATACAGGGTTTTTTTTTGTGTGTGACTGACTCCTTTTACTTAGCATGTTTCCAAGGTTCTTCTATGTTGCAGCACATATCAGTATTTCATTTCTTTTTTAAGATTGAATAATATTTTGTTGTATGGCTACAGCACCTTTTGTTTACCCATTCATCAACTGATGGATATTTGGATGTTCGTTCCTCTTCTGTTTGTTGGAAGCATTTGTGAAACAATTGCTAGAATTTACCAGTATGCCAGACTCATGTATTCTTTCCTCCCCCCATGTATTCTTTAGACCACTGATGGTTTAAGAGTAGATCAGCAGCATCTGTCATTATCTATCCTAGGAGATGGTTAAAAATGCAAATTCTTAAGCTCTATCCCAGATGTATTGAATGAGAATCCCAGGGAGAGGGTCGGCTGGGTTTTAACAAGCTCTATTGGTGATTGTAACGCATACTAATGTTTGAGAGCACTACTTTAGACAATTTCGAATGTTATTTCTACCAAAGTTTAGTAGTTTTCATAGCTTCTGCCTCCCAGATTCTTTTAGGCTAAGTCCCTTTTTCATCTACTTAGCTTTCAAGTGTTTGAAAACAACTACACTAACACACCTGAATAAAAACATTACTCATTTCTTTGGAAAAAGCATAGGAAGGGGTAGTATGGCATTGAACAGAAATGAAACCTTTGTTCCATGATGCATCGTCTCATGCTCAAAGAATAGTACCTGGCACAAGGCATGTGCACAATAGATACTTATTGAATAAGATAATAAATATTATTGGCAAGTTAGATTATTATGTTTACCATATTAGTTAATACTTCTGGTAGAGAATAGCAGAAACTCACTAAATTAGCTTAAACAAAAACATGACATTTATCATACGAATACACAGATGTCTAAGAAACCAAGGGATTTAATTCAGAGAATGAAGCACTGAGGAGAAACTACAAAATGTCTCTCTGCCTTTCATTTCTTTTCCCTGCATTTGTGCGTTTTTCTTCTCTATTTTCAACAGAGTTGGCCAGTTTACATATCTTCAGAGGAGAACAATGTTCACAATAATATCAAGAATGCGTGATATTACAGCTCATGGAAGAATTAATGTGAATTAACTAGACTAGCTTAGTCTCAGTTCCAAATTACCAAAGGTAAGGAATCTTGTTCACACAGCTTAGCTTAGTACCTTTCCCAAGTCATTTTTGGATTTGGTCAAGGATTTTGTGTTTCAGTGTTTGAATATGGCTGACTCTACCCTTTGTAACCATGTGAATAAGGGACTATGGCATTGACTTAGAAGGTGTTGAAATAAAAATTTGGAAGATATTAAATAGAATAATAGCTGTCTCATATCTTTTTTCATCAATCAATAACATGCTTAATCAAACATGTTTGAGAAACCTCCTCTGCTCAAAGGTCTGTGCCATGTTTTAGGTAATGCAAAGAGATTATTTAACTTGAACTCTAAGACACAGTCTAGAAAAAAGGTCAAGACGTAGGCCCCAAAAGCACAAACTACAATACTATTCAAGTAGTGCATGTCAAGGATCAGGGAGCAGAATGAACAATTGGTTTATACAATCAACACTAAAAGCAGTAATCACAAGGCATTCATTATTACATGCCCCTAGAGAGGTCATGGGTAAAGACCTTACCTGTCCTACAATGAGGTGGGTGTCCATTCCCCTTAGTAGAAACCTTAGGATACCTTCATTTCAGATTTTGGTATCAGGAACATTATGAAGCTTCCAGGGAAAGTGTATTTGTATTTTATGAATATTGTGATACTCAATTTAACTGAACAACTAAATTTTTGCAACACTTTTGGCAACTCCTCGTTGGTATTATACACACTAACTGTTCCCTGTTTGATTTTACTTTTCTATTCTTGTTTGTTATTTCTCTGAATTTCCAGTTATTTACATTCTTATATAGTAATATTGGTATATAGATTTCCATATATTATATTAAGTATTTTCCTAGGTTTTCTCAAGTCCTTTTGTAAAATAAGATGTAATCAACTAGAAAAAACACACAAACATCTCTGTCTTGCGGCATTCATAAGAGGGTGATTTCACTGTATAGGAAAGATGGTCAGAGGAGACATCACCATATTTTGCCTTGGTCCCCTCTGGATCTTTACTATTTATATCTAAGCAGTGTTGGGAATGACAAATTAACTGGGATTAAGTTACTGGGAAATGATTTGCTAACATAATTTTATGTTTTCCATTATAAAACATCCCTTAAGCTGATCAGTATAAATGTTACTTAATAACCTGGGTAGTTGCCCAAATAGCTAGGTTCTTTTGATGGCATAGACATGACAGTACTATTTTGCTTCAGAAGGTTGCCTAAGGAATAATAGAATTTGAAAATGCGAGGAACGCTGTTCTTGTTTGTTTTGGCATTTTCTATAGAGAGCTCGCTCAGCTGTCCATAGCATCTGTGTCTGGTTAGTTCAGTTAATTAGAGCACAGTGCCAATGACTCCAAGGTCATGGGCTTAATCCCCTAGTGGACTCCTTGACTTTGTTTCTGTGCCTTAGCTGAAGACTCTGCTTCTAGTCACTTGCCTCAAGCGTATGGTCTGTGTTGTCCGCAGGAGCCATTGAGATATTCTGTAAGGGCCACTGCATCTCTGGGCCAAAGTGTCTGCCCTTTGAGTGCACACACTGCCAAGTTATCATCTATTAATATCCCTCCCTCCCTCCCTCCCTCCCTCCCTCCCTCCCTCCCTCCCTCCCTCCTCTCTCTCTCTCTCTCTCTCTCTCTCTCTCTCTCTCTCTCTCTCTCTCTCACTGTTTCCCCGGTCCCACTGAGAAGAAGTAACTCAAGGCACAGCCTGTCTTTCTGAAAGGTCAGTTAGGCAACTTGCCTTCTTTGCATGCAGAGCGGACAGTGCTTTCACTGCAGTGAGATACCAGAATGTGGCTGGCTTTTTAGTTGGATACATGAACTCTGGGATCATCAATCAATTCTCATTTGATTCCGCAAAGCCCCTCTACTGAAAAGCATCCAGGCCTCTCCAACCGATATGACTCATGGGACACTTCTGATTAATACTAATCAGGTAAATGGCTTAGCTATAGTTAATGGTGCCTGCTCTGTAGCTGCAACAACAAGAATTAATAACAAATCCCACACTTGTATTTGCAAATCAGAGGGAAGATGCTAAGGGTCTGACACGCTCTAATCTTTCTGATTTAATGGAATCGTGTTAGAGCACAGAGAGTACGAAGATTGGGAGACTGAAAAAAATTCTCTGTCACATCCCTGGCTTTAAAGATCTGAGCTCTCTCTAATACTCTGTCAACAGTTCACTGTCATTGGGGCTTTATAGGACAGGACAGCGCCGGTGACAAACAATCCAGGAAAGAGATACAAGAGCAAGTGGTTCATTAGTGCAGATAACACACGTGAGGCTTAATCTCTATGGAGGGAGACAAAAATTTAACAGGCATCTTATCATAATGAGCTGGAGAGTGTGTCTTAAAGGCACAGGAATGATTTCATTTCATCTTTGGGTGACCTTTACCGATTCAATGTCAGACTCTCTAAGTGCTGAAATATTCAGCCCTAGGCACTCCCCAGGATGAGGTCGTGGGGCTTTTGGTAGCCAACTGCAAAGTGTACCAAACCACCAAGAAGAAGGGGGCTCCCAGATATCTGAAATACTTAGTACTGGGGCTTAGTCCTGGGTCAAGCAGCTTTACTGTAGGGAAGGGTGGTGGGTGCCGATAGGAGGAAACCCTCGTCAGAGAATGAGCCAGTTCTAAGCTAGAGAATAGTGTGTGAGGATGGGCCATAGTGGGGTGAGTGGAAGGGAGGAAGGGGGCTGGCAAAGTCCAGCTCTTGCTGTTGCCACTGTCACAGTAAGGGTGGTCAGGATGTGGGGAAACTTTAAGTCAAAAGCATGATGACATTGTTTGGGGGGGTGGGGGAGGAATCATAGCTCTCAGCTGGGAGAAAAAGAAACAAAGTTCAGTCTACCAGGCAAGGAGATGAGCAAGAACTAAGCAGATGTAAGACAGCCAGCCTAGGAATTTGGGATTATCGTAAGAAACTCCTGTGGAGTACTGACGCTAATTTATACAGAAGAAGCCAATACAACTAGAGTTGGGAGAACATCAGCATAGAGGGATGTTTTCGGAGCAGACACCGAGCACCCTGGATGCAGGATCTATGGCAAGAACACTCATGATGGACCCAACCTTGGGGTGGAGTAGAGGTTCCCAAAGAGGTCTCTGCCATGGTCAATGGCCAGGAATGTGAAGACAGTAACAAAGATGAGGAGTCTCAACACAGGATTTAAAAGATGCAGTATTGGACAGCATTTGTAAAAGCTGCCTTGCATACTCGGCATGTTTATTTTTCTAAATGTAGATTTCTAGTCTTTTAATGGACATACAAGTTTAATTTATTTTAGTATTTAGCACACAATAATTAACATTGCTGTGACTATAAAGTGGGTACTCAAATCTCAGTTGTCTTTACAATCTTATTTAATTCTGAGCTATTTTTTTTCTTCAGTTAAAATGATAGGCTCAGTGTTAAATGGTTGTTGATGTGTCTCAACAGACCATAAAAGAAAAGAAAAACAAAGATTTTGAAGAATTGGCTCTGAGTAAGGAATCCTCTTAGGAAGGATGCAGAAGGATAAGAATTAGCAGCAAGCCCGGCCAGTGTGGTTCAGTAGTTGAGCATGGACCTATGAACCAGGAGGAAATGGTTCGATTCTGATCAGGGCACATGCCTGGGTTGCGGGCTTGACCTCCAGTTGGGGGCATGCAGGAGGCATCTGATCAATGATTTTCTTTCATCCTTGACCTTGATATTTCTGTTTCTCTCTCTCTCTCTCCCTTCCTCTTTGAAATAAATTAAAAAATATATTTTTTAAAAATCAGCAGTAGGTTTAGGGCCACTTTTACCCACTTCAGCGGGGATTTCCTCTGCCAACTTCTCATATGACAACTGGCTGACACAATCTGAACATCCATCCTTAAGACAGAGACCAATTCCCTGAGTCTGAGTGAGACCTCGTTAGTTCCCTCGATAGGCAGTTAGAAATGGAGGTATGTTTGGTGTATTCTTCATGTGGCTACATTTGGATACATCACATATGTCCCCATACTTCCCACATTCTCTGCAATCTGGTTATGTAACAGCAACAACTTTGGTAACTCTGAGAGCGCCAGAAGAGAACATATATAGGTTAAAATAACCTTTGTTGCTTGTGGAGAGCTGCTACAGTGTTTGGACAGGTTCAAGCCTGGGACTAATGAAAGGGCATGATCCTCTCGTGGCAAAGCCTCATGCAAGTCCCAGCACAATTATAGCCAAAGGCTGTAGGTGTAAGTTTGACCTTTTGGTCTGAACCTGTGGTCCCACGTGGCTGAGTGATGTGGGCTTGGTAGAGTTCAGGTGCATGTAATTGAGTAGATTGGAAATCCGAGAGAACATTTTAAACATCTTGACCACGCCCTTACTTTGCCTCATGGAATCTGGCTATATAATAAAGACTCAGTTTGTAGGCTGTGGCACTGTCTCTCCATCAGAGAGCAGTGTCCCACCTAGACCCAGCTTTATTCTCTTGTCTCTTTTCTAAATCATTCACAGCCCCCTCCCAGGTTCACCCGTGGCCATGCCGGCTCGGCACAGTTACCTATTCTAGCTCTCAGAAATCCATGATTCTAATGATAACAGATGAGCTCCATGATGTCCAATACTGCAATCACTAGCTATATGTGGCTGTTTATATTGAAATTAATTCAAATTAATTAAGAATTTAGTTCTTCCACCACACTAACCACCTTTCAAGTGCTCAAGAAGCATCTATCATTACCATACTGGACAGAAGTAGAATAGCACATTTCCATTAACTTAGACCTTGCAATTGGACAGACTTGAATTAGATGGAATGCCATTCATCTTTCTTACTCCAGCACCAGCACCCAGTGAGAGTTTGTTGACTGCTTCATGTAGCCTGCTCAGCTAGAGTAGATGCTGAGCTCAATTGTTTTTTTTTCTGCCTGCCTCTCCCACTATTCCTAGGCTCTCTGTAATTCATGTTGCCGCCCCAATTTCTCCCTTTTCCCAATAAACTAAAAGTACACCTCCAGGTGCAGAGTTTAGAAAGTCAATGAACCAAGCCTTCCTTTCTCGCTCTCTTCTCTTTTTTTTTTCTATTTCCTTCTTTCCTCTCTTCCCTACCTCTCTCCCTCTTTCCTTCCCTCCCTTTTTATCTCAAGTGCATTTTATTTCTATTATTGCAGGGGACCTTGCAAAACTTGGGTGGACTGGAGATATTTAAGCAGCATAGAGAGCAAATGTCCTCAATGGAGAGTTTTCCTGAATCCCTCACTCCATTTCTGTGCTTTATGAGGAAGAAGCTCTGAGCACTGACACAACTGGAAGGGAGTTCACAGCCCCAAGGTCTGCCCTCTCGTGGAGTGCTCTGGCAGGTGATCCAGGGTTAAAAAGAGAAGAGATGGTCCTTTACCTGTGTGACCTAAAATTGGTTAATTTTGTAAAGTGCCTTTTTGCTAGCTACCCTGGAGGCTAATCCAGTACCAGGTCCCAGGGGCCTGCCTATATTAGATATAAATTAATTTTAACACAGGGTACCATCATCTTCCTTATTGTCATTTATAAATTGGGGAGCATTCTTTAATGGAATTAGTTTTCTAAGTTTCTGGTTGTGAGATATACCCACAATGTGAAAATCAAGATTGCTTCATGTCAAAGACATTCCTGACTTATATTTGTAGGTGGCTTAGTAATTTTCAAAATCTTTTATATACATTTTACATAATTCTCACTAATATCCTGTGAGTTGATATCATGATTCCCCTTTTCAGGTGAACAAAATTACATGAAGGAAACAATGGAAGAAATCACAAAGCAAATCAATCCAGGCTTCAATTTTTCAATCATTTATCATTGTATTCTTAGAACAGTAGAAATTAAAAAACAAACAAACAAACAAAAAAAACCTTCAAAATTCTGATACTCTGTGCCCACCTACTTTGTCCTTTTTTTGTGTGTCATTCTTTTCTATTTCTTATTCTTGGTTTAGAAATCACTAGCTTTCAAGTTGAGAAAGTATTTTTTGTCAAGAATTGAGAGTCTTGTGATGATAAGTACAATTCAGAATCACCAATGTCAGGCACTACAGAAGGTATAGGACATGGGAACCAGTGTCTTGCCCCAAAGCATGAAGAATTTGGACACAATCCTTTACACCTCTATTAATTAGAGAAATGAAACCAACCAAATTAACTCACTAATTCATCCACCGAGAGGCAAGCTAAAGGCTTAACTGACCCCCCTCCCCCCCCCCCCCCCACACCACCACCACCACCACCAAACGCACAGGCAACTGTAGTATCAGGTTTAAATTGCTCAGGTTTAGAAAAGTATAAAAGTGCTGCATTATCTGATAAATAGCCCAGGAGCAGCAGCTGCCAGGCTGGGAGCGGCCAGGCCCGGAGCGGCCGGGACCGGAGCGGCCGGGACCGGAGCAACCGGGCCCAGAGCAGCCGGGTCGGGTGCGGCCAGGCCTGTAGCAGCAACAGCCAAGTCCAGAGCAAATAGGTCTGGAGTGGCAGTGACCAGACCCGGAACAGCTGGTTATGGAACGAACCAGAGCAACAGAGGCCAGGCCCGAAGCAGCCAGGCCCAAAACAGCTCGCTCCTCGCCTGTCCCTGCCCACGGCTGCCTCTCAGACATGGCTGGAAACTTTTGCGGGAACTTGAGGGTCTGCTGAATCAAGTGATGAAGGCTTAGATCTGGATGTGTTGAGTTAGTATAGCGCTGGGGTGTTGATCTGTGAGTGCCTTGGGTGGGGCCTGGATGAGGCTGGTTGACCTATTTGGAAATGTCTTTTGTGTGAAGTGTATCATTGGGCATGTGGAGGTATTATTGATATGAGAAAATGCTCAGTAACTGATTTACTATCTGAAAAGGGATTTACTATCGGGGAAAGGGAGGGAGGAAGAGACTGAACATAAACTGTGCACCTATGGATGAGGACAATGGGGGATGGGGAGGGGGCAGAGGGTGGGGTGGGAACCTGGTGGAGGGGGGAAGAAATGAGGAGCCTTTGTAATAATATGAACAATAAAGATTGATTTAAAAAAAAAAGAAAAAAAGAAATATTGCAGTAAAAGCCATGTTCTTGTTCACAGCTGGGTAAACTGAGGCCTGTTTGGGGAATGGAAGGTGGCCTTCTTATCGCTGTCCATTAACTCACCAAGCCAATAGATGAGAAGGCCTATGAAGTTTAGGTGCAAACCACAATCAGGTACAAATCAGAATGACTAAAAATTATTAACATCACTTGATATTTTGCACAAAAGGCTTATTCATCTGGCAGATATTTAATTCATTCTTATTACATGCCTTATTCCCTCTGCATGGTTGCCTGACTGACTAAACACAAAAATGGAAGCAGGCTGAATAATCTAAACCAAAAATAAAGATGTCCTTCTTTCTTAATGTGGATTACCCATATAATTGCTCCAATACGCCTCTTCATGGCACCTTGCTGATAAAGCTTTAATTATTTTTCAAGGCCACAGATATAAGAAAATGCAAACCAAAGCTATATTCTCCCTGGATGCTTCCCAAGAGGGAAACCCCAGAAACTGGAGAGAAATGAAGAATCATATTGCATCAAAAAAAAAAAAAAAAATGCCTCCAGAGGAGTAGGTCTGGTGAGAATCCCTTTGACAACATTTTCCAGTGCAGCCTTGTATCCATTAATTACCTAATCCTCTGTGCCTTATTAGCCCTCTTAGAACCCTTTAGATACCTAATTCCCTTATCCTAAAGGCCTCGGAATTGGGGCTAGTAGTCCTTTGGTCCCAATTAGGTCCACGTGTGGCATATTGTGCTGCAAATCTCTGCAGCGCATTTACGCTAATTATGAACATTAATTATAGGGGAGCCCTGGGAGCTGAATGCCCATTTCAAAGTCATGTGTGGAGCTAAGCACAGTTTACAAACTCCGAAGCACAGCAAGGCAAGCTCGGGTTTTATAGAGTCAAGAAGGAGAAAGAAGCAGACATAGAAACAACCAGACAGGCAAGGAGGACTAATAAAGAGAGAGTCTTGAGCACAAGGGAAAAATGAAAAGAGCTGATGCCCACTAAGTTTGCATAAATGGGCACAAGGTCAGAGATAAGCATCGAAGCATCCACCCAAAGGCCCCTACAATCCTTTTTGTCCAAGGTCAGATTTGGTCTCAGGAGACCAGCGTGCACTGAGTCTGTGGCTGAGGGTTAGATAATGTTAGCTACAGGGAAAACAGTTCAAAGCTGGGACCAAGAAAGGGCTATATTAGAAAATAATTAAACTATAAGGATATTTTAAAATAATGTTAATGTATCCCTATGCTGCATGCAGTGTGCTAGGTTCTGTACTGGGTAGGAGTAGCTAACATTTATTGTGCATTTGTAACATGTTAGAGACGATTTCAGGCACTTTACATGCATTCATACTTTGTCACAACTGGTACATAACATTACCCTTATTTTATAGATAATTTGTTACATAGCTTACTCAAGAACACAGTCTGCACATGCCTGACTCAGGATTCAAATCCAAACAGTCTGCATTCAAAGTGCATGCGTTGCTATTTGCTAATGAACATCATGCTATTATGTTGCAACTGATAGGACAAGGTAGATGAAGCAAGATCCCAGCCATAAGAGAATTCCTAGCCTGGGGTATTTATTAGTCATGTAGCCTAGAATATGAATAATTCTAGCCTGGGCATAATACAGAGGTCTAGCCTGGGCATAATGCAGAGGCTTAGATGATACTGGATGCTAGTTCTTCATGTCTAAGCAAAAGTATCGCTCCTTCTTTCTTGATTTCAGCACAATCAAGTTTTCTTTTTCTACTGACTTTAAATACAAAAATATAGATAAGCTTAAAGTTAAAGAACAGAAAATGGCATACCTTGAAGATATTAAAAAAAAGACTTAAATAACTAAAATTATCAGACAAGGCCACCTTCAAAATAAGTAATGTTATACAAAATAAAGAGGGTCATTAAATAATGATTACAGGATCTGTTCATCAGAAGATATAGAAATTCTAAATATGCATGCATTAAGTACAAAATTCTAAAATACATGAAGCCAAATGAACAGAAATGAGAGAAAATGTAGACAAAGCCATATCGTAGTTGAAGAGTTAGTTGATAGAATCAGTAACCAGAAAATCAATAGTAATATAAAAGATGTAAATAATACTATCTACCAAATTGACTTAATTGTCATTTATAAAGTACTGCATTTAGCATCTTCAGAGTACAGTTTTTTGCTAGTGTAGAGATCATTCTCCAAGTTATACCATATACTAAGCCACACAAGAAGTGTCAATACATTTTAAAATGTTGATATAGCAAGTATGTTCTTGGATCATAGCAGAATTAAATTAACTATGAATTAAAGAAATTAATCAGGACAATATTCAAGTGTTTGCAAATTAACATAATTCTAAATAACCAATAGGTCAAAGGATAAATCATAAGCATTACTGGAAAAATTTTGAACTAAGTGAAAATGAAAACACATTTTAAAATTTGTAGAACACAACTAAAGTAGTGCTTGAGTGAAATTTATAGTTTTATATGCTCATATTAAAAAGTATAACACTTTAAAAAACTTCTCATAAGAAAAGGAAGAGTGAATTAAACTCAAAGTAAATATAATAAAGGAAACGATACAGATCAAAACAGAAATAAGTGATAAAATAAAAAATTAAAAATTATGAAACCGTTCTGACCAGCATGACTCAGTGGTTGAGTTTCATCCTATGAATGAGGAAATCATGGTTCAATTCCAGATCAGGGCACATGTCTGAGTTGCAGGCTTGATTCCCAGTGGGGGGCATTCAGGAGGCAACTAATCAATGATTCTCATCATTGATGTTTCTATCTCTTCCCCTCCTTTCCTCTCTGAAATAAATAAAAATATATATTTAAAAAGTTATGAAACGAAAATTAGGGTCTTTAAAAATAATAAAAATCAATAAACTTCTAGTAGATTGATAAAACAAAAGAAGATAACACAAATTACCAATATTGAGAATGAAAAGAAAGGCCATTATTACAGACGCTATAGATATTAAGTAAATATTATAAACAACTTTATGTCAATAAAGTAATCAAACTAGATCAAAAGTACAAACTCCTTGAAGAGAAAAATTATCAAGACTGGTTCAAGAGAAAATAAAACATCAGATTATCCACTACATATATTTTTAATTGATATTTCAATTTAACAATTTCTACAAAATATTCTTACTATTCTAAATGGATTTACTGGTGAATTCTATAAAACATTTAAGAAAAAAATAATGCCATTATTGAGCCTTTGCTTTTATAAAGTAAAGAAAAGATTGCTTCTCAATTTATGAGTCTGATATTACTCTCTTACAAAATCAGACAAAAACATTGCATGAAAGAAATTACAGACAGACATCTCTGATGTGTCTAGATACAAAAAAAATCTTAATAAAATGTATCAAATTGAATCCAACAATACATACAAAGGATAATGCCTCATGTCAGTTAATTTAATTCCAAGAATGCAAGGATTTTTAACATTCAAAAAGCAATAAATATAATTAGTCTTATTAGCACAACAAAGGAGAAAAAATATCCAATCATCTCACTAGTTGCAGACAAGGCATTTGTCACAATCTAGTATGCATTCATTATAAAAACTTACCGTATTTTCTGGCGTATAAGATGACTTTTGAAATGAAAAAAAGTCAACCGAAAATCGGGGGCAAAAGACCAAAATTGCACAAAAATTACCTGCAGATCTTGATGTCAAAGTAAGTCTTTTTTTTGAAGTGGGGGGTAGTCTTATACAGCGAATATAGGCCTAAACCTATGTTTTAACTGTAAAATTAGGGGGTCATCTTATAAGCCAGAAAATATGGATACACCAAATTAAGAATACATGGGAACTTCTGTAAACTAATAAAGGTCATTTACTAAAAACTTACAGCTAGCTTCACACTTAATGATGAAACAATGCATGCTTTACTCCCTAAGATTAGGAACAAGGTAAAAATGTCTGCTCTTGCCACTTCCTTTTATCTCTGTAGAGAAGCAATCAGAGTAGAAAATATTAATGAATGGAATACTGATTGGAAATGAAATGTATAAAATTGATTTACAGGTGGTAGGCAGTATACACATATGATTCCATTCATATGAAATTCTAGAGAAGACGAACTCTTATAGTTAACAGAGTGACAGGTTTCTGGGGCTAGGTTAGGATACTGACTAGGAAAAGGCATAAGGGAATCTTTTGGGATGATGAAGATGTTTTATGTGCTGCTCAGTGCCATCATGTTATGTAAGTATATGCATTTGTCAAACTCACTGAATTGCACATTTAAAATGAATACCTGTATTGATGTCAATTATATCTCCATTAATTAGAAAAAAACACACAACACGGTGTTTTTCAATACCATCAAGAAGCAAATAAAAACTCAAATTTCAGTGATGAAAATAGTCAAGGGAATATAAAGTACAGCATAGAGAATATAATCAATAATGTTGTAATAATTGTGATTGGTGATAAATGGGTAATAAATTTATCAGGGTGATTACTTCATGAGATAAAGATCTAATCACTATGTTGTATACCTGAAGCTGCTATCATGTTGTAAACAGTAATTTAAAAATACATTTGAAAAAGAAACAAGTAGAAAGTGAAAATTGTACAAGAAACTCTTTATAACAGCCAAACAATAAGTAATCTAATGATAAATATTTCAAAATACATGTAATATAACCAATAGATACGGACACTGGAGCTGTTGGGGCTTGTCCTGAGGGGTGGGAGTGGCTTTGGGGGGGGGGTTGATCATCAGAAAACACAGATATTTATATTCCGATTCATAGCAGTAGCAAAGTTACAGTTATGAAGTAGCAACAAAAATAATTTTATGGTTGGGGGTCACCACAACATGAGGAACTGTATTAAAGGGTCGCGGCATTAGAAAGGTTGAGAACCACTGTAATAGAGGTTTTCATGAAAGTTGATAAACTAATCCTAAAACTGAAATGGCAGAGCAAAGTTCAAGACTACCTAATAAGCTGTGATATGAGGAATCCCTGCAATGTTTATCAATGCTAACTGACAAATATATTCATTAAGACAGTGAGGTACTGGCACTGGAAGTGGAAAGAAGACCCATGAAACAGTAGACTTAGAAACAAACTCTTGCCTATATAAATAAAGCACATTAAAGAGCAGTGTTTTAAATTAGTGGAATAAGCATAATGTAATCAACAGATAATGTTATGATCATTGAAAAATATGTATATATACACATATACACTGAGTGGCCAGATTATCTCTGAATGCATAATAATCTGGCCACTCAGTGTATATCCTATATAATAAAAGGCTAATATGCAAATTGTCTCCTCAACCAGGAGTTAGACCAGCATGCAGGCCAGCCAATTGCCCATGTCCCCTCCCCCTGCCCAGGCTGGCTGGTCCCCACCCATGCACGAATTCATGCACCGGCCTCTAATGTGTGTGTGAGTGTATATATAATATGAGTAGCCAGATTATTATGTGTTCAGAAACATAATAATCTGGCCACTCAGTGTATAACAAAATGATATTTCTATCACATAATATTTTAAAAAATCAATTCCAGATAATTTAAAACCTAAATGTAATATGCAAATTTTATTTTCAGACAAAAATATAGAAAAATTTGTAAGTATTTTTACAAACTTGCAGTAGAGAAGGGACCTCCTAAACAAGGCGTGCGCGCACGCACGCACGCACACTCACACACACACACATACACAATAAGGGAAAGAAGGATAACTTTGCCCACATTAAAATTAAAATCTTCACAACTAAGAATATCATAAAGTAAATTAAAAGATAAGTATTTGTAATATATATGAAGATTAGATACCAGAATAATAAGCCCTTCTTTGAAGCATGAGTTAAGATTATCCATAGGAAATACATCTATATATATTTATGAAATTATATATATATATATATATATATATATATATATATATGAACAATGTGGGGAAATAAGAACTATCATTCAGTGCTAATAAGTATAAAAATTGGCACTGTGGAAGGCAGGTTGGCACAATCTAATAAAATAAATGATAGGATAACTTATAATCCAGGGACTATACTCCTAGAGAATTTTTTGTATAATGTGCTCATGCAGATATATACAAGAATGCTTATTGCAGCATTGTTTTTAACAGAGAAAAATTATAAACAACTTAAAAATTATCAACAAAGGAGGGATAAACTGTAGTGTAGTCATACACTGAAGTTCCATTCAGATAATAAAATAAACTTAATGTATCTATAATGATATGAATTAAAATACGCTAAATTTAAAAAGCAAGTTGCTTACAAAGACAGTTTATATGCAGACTGCACATACAAATAAAATTTGCATACATTTAAAAATACACAGAGTAATAACCCATATGCTTATGGATACATCAATAGGTATAAAAAGTATGCAAAGTGTGCTACTGATATGCTACCAGCCCCAGAATAGTGACTGTCCATGGCTAGAGGGAAGGTGAATGAGATTGATGGAGTTAGTCTTTACATTATGACTTTAAATTTCTTTGAAATTAAAAAAAAAAGATGTGGAGCAAATATGTTAATGGTTCACATTTGATAAATTTGGGTGTTGGGTTTATTGGGCGTCTTATATTATTTTTAGTATTCTTTGTTTATTCAAAAATTTCCCCCAAAATTTAGATAACAAAATTCCATACTGAAGAAGGCCTTCGAATATTGACACAGTCTGCCTTGAGGAATTCTGCTTAGATGCTAAGGAAGCTTTTAGTGAGTAGAGGCCTGGATTTTGCCCTAGAATTTGATGTTTGTAGTCACGGTTGCTATTGCTTATTTCTTGGTTCCTTTAATTTTGTTCTCTTAGTCCCTGCATTAATTTCTCCTTGGGTGAACCATCTGAGTAAAATTCTTTTTTCCTGCTGTGACCACACCTGCTTTCTTTGTGAGGATGTTGGACAGTGAGCCCAAATATTTTTGTGTATTTCATAGAACACAGGGTAGACTAACGGGCACTTCCTGCCTGAGAACATCAGGCATCTTGCACATGTTTACTTGGCTGTGGAGATAGTCCTTCTCCCTCTATACAAAGACAGGAGAAAGGAGCAGTGGAAGCTGGCCTTCCAGGGAGCCTACTGGGATTGGAATCCCAACCCTCCTGCTTACTAACTGTGAAATCTTGAGAAAATTACCTACCCTCTCTGTTCCTCAGTTTCCTTATCTAGATAGTGGGCTCACAAATACTTATCTCACAGGGTTATGTGAAGATTAAAGAAAACAAGGCATGTGCCAAGTGCTCTGAATAACCAAGTGTAAGTACTTCACTGGACACTCTGAAGTCTGACTTCCAAGGAGTCATGAACTCTGTATAGCCCCCCCGCCCCCTTTCTCTTTCTCTCTCTTTCTCATCAGCTTGATTGTTCGCCTCTGTGATACAGAGCCTCCAAAAGGAAGTAGCGTTGCAATAATAACAACAAATAAGTTCGGGAGAATTACTCTCCCATCTCTCTTGTAAATGTTGACAGGTTCCATCCTTATATTACAATCCCAATTAAAGGGAAATTCCCCACCAAGCCATAAACCTAAAATGAAAAAACCCTATAGGGATGCATAAGCCTCTTTCGTGAACAAACCTGCTATTTATCCTCTTTTTGTCACCGCTTAATGTGCACTCAAGTCCCTGCTGACCCAATCCCGCGAGCTGATGAAGAAGTAAAGCTACAGGCATCCATCCGCGGGTCTGTCAAGATGCTTCTTGTAACGAGTCTCCCATGGATTTGATTATTATTGAGTATTAATTATTAATGGTATTTCCTGCAGGAGGCCCACACAGGCTTCTTTCCCCCCAACCTCTATTTTGAACTGAAATTAAAAAAATAACCAAGAATCTCCCCCAGAGGAGGGGGAGGAGAAAAAGGAAGAAATCCAGGGGATCCCTCCCTTGCCTTCAGCCTGGCACTGCTTGCTATGCTGGGGCTGTTCTCACAATTTAGTGTGGGGACAAGACCCTTGTTTAGCATCCTGGGTGCCGCTAGCTGCAACCATTGCTCTCAAAACCACAAAGAGGGGACAGAGCTCCCACTGCTGCACCCCTCTCCCCTATCCTGGGCATCCTGCTCTACCCTTGTCTTCTTTGGCAATTAATTTCCTTTGATGGTTATGTTCATTCTTATGGCTTCCTAATGATCAGAAGTATTTGGCAGATTAGCATCATTTAACTTTCCTTTCCCTACGGGGGAGTAAGGGGCATGGAGGGGGTAAACTGGTGAGAAACAGCTGGAAGAGGCAAGAATGAAAATCAGAATTCTGTGCCAAGCATGTCGATGGGACAGTGAGAGATGGACAAGCCTGGAGAAATTAAAAGCCAATCTCATATAATAAAAGGATAATATGCAAATTGTTCCCTCAACTGGGAGTTCAACTGAAGTTCGAACAGGGGGCAGCCGGCCAGCCAACCACCCTGGACCCCTCCTGCCTCCCATTAGCCCTGCCCCTGATGGGCCCTCCCACCTCCCCTATCTCCACTGGCTCAATCACGGTGGCCAGACCCCACCTGTGCAAAAAATTGGTGCACCAGGCCTCTAGTTGAAATATAACAATAAGGTCCAAGAGCTGATGCAGACCCCCTCCTACACTGCATGGTTTTAGCCTCTATGCACTGCTGACAGGCCATATGTTGCTTCCAAGCCATGTTTTAAAGACGGCTACACCTGTCATGATGTCTGGGAGGTAAAGACAGAGCAGATGTTGAGATTCTGTGCCATAGAAGGGAGAAATGTATCTTGTCCAGCAGAAAGCAGCCTGCTCACACATGTCCTGAAGGGCTCCGTGCTCCATTGCCATGCTCTATCTTTCCCACAAGCCAGGGGGCCACAGATGGAAAGATGGAATTTAATCCTACCGGCGTTCAGTCAAAACAGAATAATATGTTTAATGTGCCTGCAGTGCACACGAATGGGAGAGATTCATGAGCTCATGAGAGGCACGGGATCCCAGCCAGGGCTTTGATATTCCCAGGCTTAATACATAAGCTTAGAAATCACAGTGGAAAACGGGGATAAACCCGGGCTAAGGTCTTCACCTGCTCCTCCACATTGCTACTTTAAGTTTAAGCCTTTCTGACAAAGGTGTGGTTCACCAAGAGAACACCTGAATTAATGCAAAAGTGTCTGAGCTTCATGACAGAGGAGGGTAATTTGGCTACAGTGTCAAGGGAGGAAATAAGTGCTCCTGATTGGCAGCTGCATTTAGTAGGGTGGAACCTCACAAAGGAAGCCCCCAGAACCTCCACCTAAAATCCAGTGGATAGCAATCACATGGTTAATAACTCTGATCATGAAATAACAGCACTTCTTGCACAGAGAGGGGGGTAAAATCTAGAAGTAAACATTCCAAACTGCTACTGGGTTCAGCTAGTAGACTTGTGGGTAATCATTGTCTCATAGCTATTTTCTATTTTTTTCCTAATGCAATTACATATCTTTATAATGATGATATTTTTTTTATAAAGAGACTACAGAGGCATCTCTCTTATTTCAGCTCTCTGGTGCCTAAGCATAGTCATGTAGTATAGTTTTTTCATATTAGTTTCCATGAGTCCAGTTAAAAACCCCAAAGTTAATCAAATTTGTGGTTGATTAAATGAACCATTTGGGAGGATTTAAGAAAACTCTTTATTCAGTATGCATCACTGTTAATCAAGAGAGTTGAATCAGCTAATACTGAAGATGCTAGAGTGGGGCTGCAGAGGCATCTCTCCTGTGTGTGTGTGTGCATGTATTTGAGAAAGAGGGAGAGAGTGAGAGAGAGATTCTCTACCTTGGTGTGCATCAGAATCACCAGGAGAGCTTATTAGAAATGTGGATGCCTGGGTCCCATCCTAGGCCTCTTTAAATAAACAAACAAATAAACAAGTAAAGAAATAAATGAAATAAAATGTAAAAACCCATTCCTTGACTAACATAACCCTTCTTCCCCAGATCTGTTTACTTAGGACACAATGTGAGGTTGCCCAGCAAGCTGTCAGTCTCATGTGGCCTGCATTACTACATTTATGTAGGACACTGCAAACATATTACAAAAGAGCACTGCTTTCTATATAATTTTCCCAGAAAACCTTAGCAATCATGCATGGATCTGACTCTTTCATAAACAACTTTAAACTCTGTTCTTTTCTCTCTTGAATGTGATTTTCAATATACAAATAACAAAGCCCAATGTCTGCAGAAACTCAACTTCTTTCTGTCCATATTTCACGCATATGTACACCACTTCTACACACGCAACATCAAAGAGGAGTCTAGACACTTGCACAGACCCATGATTCTCTTACTGTTATCTAAATCCAGTTAACTTAGAAAAACCCCAAAGTTAATCAAATTTGTGGTTGATTAAATGAGCCATTTGGGAGGATTTAAGAAAACCCTTTTTTCAGTATGCATCACTGTGAGTCAAGAGAGTTGAATCAGCTAATACTGACAATGCTAGCGTGAGGCTGCAGAGGCATCTCTCTTATTTCAGCTCTCTGGTGCCTAAACATAGCCATTTAATATAGTTTTTTCATGTTACTTTCCATGAGTCCAATTAATAACGGTCATTGTGGTTTTTTAAATCTTCGTTTCAGTGCTACCTCCAGCACAACTGATTACGTGAGTGCACACACACACACACACACACACACACACACACAGAGAAAATACATCAATTAGGGCTCTGAAGCTTGCCACCACATTTGCATATGAATGTGGTGATCCCTGATAGTGTGTTTCTTAAAGACACTGTCAATGAGATTGAATGTCTCCAGCTAACCTCACAGTGCTGGAAGAAAAATGCCAAGACACTTCATTTTGGTTTTGTTTAAGCAGGAGCTATTGATGCAAAGGAAACTCATTTCCCCTGCCTTCTGCCTGTGCCACTCAGTGACTGATGGCCCATTGAGTCAGCTGGCTCTTCTGCCAGGGCTGGCAGCTGCCCACTCCCTGGGACCTGGGTTGACTCCCAGAGCTGGAGCACAGGTTTCCACAACTAATCAGCGTCTTCAAGGAAGGACTACCCATTTGTTTGGCTCTATGTAGGACAAGCTCTTTGAACTTGAATGGTGTCCATTTTTCACAGCCCAAGCCTCTCTAGATAGATAGAACGTATTAACAATAATAACACCTTACATTGACTAGCCCTCTTCTCAGAGCACTTGCCCATCCATTTTGTCTATTACCAGTATTGTGCTTTGTAATGCACACTAGTTTTTCAACTGACATGTAATTCTGTGGTATGCTAGTGTCCTGGCCTTGGATTCTCTTATTTCTCACAGACCCCAGCTCAACATCCTCACCAGCTGAAACTGCATCCTTTTATCTACCTGATACCCAGTGGAAACAGAATAATACCCAGCCTTAAAATGTTGTCAACCCACTCTTTCTTCAACGGTCTGTCTACCACTCTGACCTGGTGATTCTCCAATCTACAGAGCAGGGCCCATTTAACCCCACCTAAATTATCAGCCTTATAAGAAACTCTGAGAAAAAGTGTGTCCCCAGGGAATGTTGAATGTGAAGTTCATGTACTTTCTTACCATTACTGAGCACTCGCAATGTGCCTGATGCTTAACTTTTTTAAAAAATATATATTTTATTGATTTTTTACAGAGAGGAAGGGAGAGAGATAGAGAGCTAGAAACGTCAATGAGAGAGAAACATCGACCAGCTGCCTCCTGCACACCCCCCTTCGGGGATGTGCCCGCAACCAACGTACATGCCCTTGACCGGAATCGAACCCGGGACCCTTCAGTCCGCAGACCGACGCTCTACCACTGAGCCAAACCGGTTTCGGCTGATACTTAACTTTTATTATTTCATTTCAGATGTGTAAAATCTGCTTTGTAGTTATCTCTAGCTCCATTTTAGAGGGATGAGAACTAAGGTCCAAGGCCACTTGCCTATAAGCAGAAAACAAGGACTCAAACGTAGTTCTATCTGAATCTACAATCATTGGTCTATAAATATAAATATATAAATATGAATATATAAATATATATAAATATGAATATATATATATATATATATATATATATATATATATATATATATGGTTTCAGAGAGGAATTGAGAGGGATAGAGAGAAATAGACGCATCACTGATGAGAGGGAACCAATGATTGGCTGCCTCCTTCATGCCCCATATTGGGGATCGAGCCCACAACCCACAAACTAGGCTTATGCCCTGACTAGGAATTGAACCGTGAGCTCCTGGTTCATGGTCTGTGCTCAGCCACTGAGCACACTGGCCCAGCTATAATCACTGATCTTTTCTTAAATTTCTTGCTGCTTCTTTCCAGGAAACCTGCCTGTGAGGGTAGCGTTACCTCTTCCCCTCTCAAGATATACCAGAGTTGCCTACTCCTTTGGCCAATGGTGGCCATATCCTGCTTGTTATCTCCCTGGGCCCATATACCATGTCTTGTCATACAATGTATGTGCTCCCTTCCTCTCAATTTTGTGTGATCTTGGTGTGTAGCCACAAATTCTTTCTTATTCTTATAGTTCTAGGATCTAGAAGAGTTCCTGGCACATAGTAACTACTCAATAAATGTTTAATGAATAGATAAGCAAGTAAGTGAATATATCCATACCAGGCCTGTGAAGAAGGAAATCTTGAGATTCTGCCTTGAAAAGCAGGTGTCCACTTATTTAGGGCTACATGAATCCTATATTGTCTATGTTCAGCACCCCTCAAACTTCCTAATTATGCCTTTTAAGCCCCCTACTCCTCAGCACTCCATACAGGGACTCAGAACTGGCAATCTCTGGAAATGATTGGAAACTATTACCTCGTTTGTATGGTCTCAGTGGCAAGTTTCCCCTGGAGCACTCAGCAAACCTCCCACAACTGCCTCCGAGATCCCTGAGTTCTAAAGTCTCCGACCCACCGAAATCCATCCCCATCTTGTGATAAATCCTCAGTGCTCCTAAAACTACCTATGTGGAAAAAACAGTTTTTCCTTCCAATTTTCAGAATCTGGAAAACAAAAAAAATCTTACACACTTTGATGTCATAACTGTTTCAAATTGATATAAAAGTTCCTAAATTCTTTCTCTCCAGTTCTTCACTTACCTCCTCACCAACTAGTAATGGTGTGTGGGTTGCTGTGAGTCCACAGACTGCACTTGGATTAGCATAGATCACCCAATTCTGATTTTCCCATTAGAGCTGCAGTGTCCAAAAGAAAGAGAATACAAGTCACATGTGTAGCTCTAATCTTTCTAGTAGCTGCATTCATAAGAGTAGAATATGAAATTAACTTTAATACTATATGTAACCCAATAGCTCCAAAATACTATCATTCCAATATGCAATTGATATAAAAATAAGATATTTATTATTATTATTGTTATTGTTATTATTTATGCTAAGCCTTTGAAATCTGGTGTGTACTGCATAGTTCAAGTGCATCTCGATTTGGATTAGCCACATCTAGAGCTTATTGTTGATACAGTGCAACACTGGGTTGGACAGTGCAGCTCCAGAGCCCTCACTGCTGCCACATACACTGGCTCTCCAGGCCCAGGAGCCCCTTCGGGATTTTACTGTTGCTCTTCAGACAGTCCTTCAAGTCCTTCACGTTACCTTCAAGCTTCATAAACTTCCCATGACTCCTGCATTCAGTTTCAGACAGCCTCCCAGAGCTGAACATTTAGTTCTAGTCCAAGAAGAAACAGAAAAGATAAAGGCAACAACTGATAATAACAAAGATACCCTCACCGTGGAGGCTCAGATTGTTTAGCAGCAAAGCATTCCGAGCCTCTTCACGGTGGTAGGCACAGGGGCTAAGTTGATGATCAGCCACAATTGGTAGACAGTGTCTCTTTATTTTGTGCAGTTGGAACCAGCCCACTCTTAGATTCTAAAGACCCTAAGACTCCCTCTGGCACAGGAAGAGAAATAATTTCTGGATCAATAGGCTGCCTTCAGTTCAACCCTGAGTCAGTGTTGCTCCTGGTCTTGCTTTGAATTCCCAGGTCTGCATGCACTAGATTTCGCTTTCTTTTGGTGGTGATGTACTATCTGCCTGGAGAACGGATTGTTGCCCTTAAAGCTGTCTTCTTTCAGTACTTGTTAACATCTAACCATCTAGATGCTGATCTTTGGTCTTTATGGGGCCTCTCTCTTTTACTGTCTTTGTTCCCCTTTAAGAACCATCATGAGTCATTGTGGACTTTGGCTGAGGACATTCGTGACCTGTTGTTCATTCTCTGCCCTGAAGAATAGCTTTTTTATTTCTACGGTTGGACTTAACTCTTGGTATCAGTTCTTTAATCCAATCTTCATTTGACCTTGTGATTTTGTCCTATGCTATATGTACATAGGTTGATCTAGCTTTCTTTTGCTTAATCCCCATTTCTGACCTTTATCATGATTAAGAAATATCTCAAGTCCCCCAAAGCCGACATGGATAGAATGACTTATGCTTTAGTGACTGGTATTTATACTCAAAGACCATGTTATTTTTTTAAAAAAAATCAATTAGCTATAGAAAGATACCTTTGCTCCAAGTTCCTTTACAATTTGCATCGTGGAAGCAGTGGCTGGTTAGCATCTGTGTGTCCTCGAGACATACTGAGCATTTCATTCATCATGTGTGACATTTGCATATTGCAAATATCATACTTTATGCACATGCCTTCCAGGCTAGTCTAAAGACTATGATTGCTGCCTAATCCTCACATAAATCAATGCACCGGGGAGAGCCACTTCTAAACATGGAAAAAATCAAGGGTTGCTCTGCCTTTAGACTCTTCCTGGGACCATTTCATTCTCTTCACATCTGAAGTAGATTCAGTGCTTTCATTTTCTCTTCTTTCTTGTAGCTATTAAAATTCTATTAGCTATTTGTGAATATTATTTTATACCATCTGCATTTTCTCTAAAGTTGTGATCCTGACAGCTGCAATCATTTGTATGCATTTTCTGTGCAAGGTTTTTTTTTTGTTTTTTTTTTTGTAAAAGAACAAAACCTTTCCTTCATGTGACCATGTATCCAAATAGAAAGATGCTTTGTTTGTAAATCTATTTCTTATCCAAACATTATTTTATTTGCTGAGGACACAGAAAGAGAAGACATTGAAATAGGGAAGGCAAAAATATTTGATCTCAAATGACAAGGTATAGGTTTGCTTTTTCTCAGTTCTTGGTTTGCTGCCTGTTAATCAAAGTCAACCTTCTATCTAGTATTAGATTCTGTTTTCTCTTTTGGATATTATGGCCTTTAGGGTGTTTTATCCATAAGACTACCCCTGTAAAGTCTCTCTCTTTCCTTCTGTGTCTCAGTTAACAGAGTAATACTTGTAGCAGGCTCCTTCTTCCTTCCTTTCACAAGAATGACTCTTGTTCTTCTTTTGGGGGGAAGGTGTAAGCTAGGGAGAAGCCAGGGAAAACAGTGCATAGTTATCATAATGAGAAATCATCTGCCTGTCATTGTTTCAGAAGGGTGGGTATCATGACCAGAAAGCAGAACCTGCCCCTTTTTGGGCTAATACCTTATACGTACTTCATCCAAAAATTAAATTCATGCTGGACTCTAATTAGGGCTTACGCTGATGTATTCTTGAAAGATTTCATGAAACACCTACTAAGCTAGGTAATGGTAATTGACCAACCTAAGATTATTCTCTAACCCTTGTACTTTGCCTACTGTAAAGAATGAAAAACAACATATACTTTCTCAGCCTTCTTTGCAGCTAACAGAGTCTAGCTAGTGAGGTTACAACAGCAACTGGCTAGGAGTTCCTGGCATAAATTTGAATTTCAGAAAAAAATGCAAATATTTAGTGTAAGTATGTCTCAAATATTGCTTAGTAAATACCCAAACAATTTATCATGTTCATCAGAAATTCAAATTTAACTGGACTTCCTGTATTTTATCTGGCAACTGTATCCATGCATATATTATTGCTTTATATAGAGCTTGCATTGTCCCCTCCCTCTTCTTCCTGTCTTAAATAAGGACTTTGACAGTCAAAGTAATCACAAAGATGCTGATTTAGAGCTCAGCCATCATGAAGCCTCTGACTAAATGTGAAGAATGGGCAAACTCTGGACTATTTTCTCTGTGACAAAAATAAACGCTCTATATGTTTGTCACTGTTAACAGGGTTTTCTGTTGCTAAAACACAAAAGCACTCCTAATTGACACACCTATTCTTAGCCAAACATGATGTAATTTCCCTGTATTTTACCTCATTTAAATATTTATATAACTTTGTGAGATGTGATGCTTATTTTCACATGGAAAAAAAAAAGAAATTAAAAGAGCCTAAGTATCTTGCTCAAGGCCTCATAATAACCATGGTTAATATTGACTGTGCTTAGTGGATTCAGACATAGATCTTAGTGCTTACATGAGTGGACTCATTTAATCTTCCCAGGAACTGTTGGGAAAAAATACTATCATTATTTTCCATTTTATAGATGAACAAAACTAAAGTAAAAAGATGAAGGAACTTACCCAGTTCAACAGAACCGGCATTGAGTCCACACAAGGGGTTTCAGATCCTGTACTCCTAACTAGTGTGCCTATTGGACAGCCTACAATAGAATTGGCATTCACACTAAGCCTTGTGATACTAAAGCCAGCGCTCTTCCATCGTGTCTGCCTAAGAAGTCCTGGTCTGGCCTGCTAGATTTCCAAAACCTCTCTCCCTAACCTTAATACTGGCACCTTACTTAACCGCCCCTGCAGGTTCAACCTTGTAAAAGAAGATTCAATCTGGCAAAGGTGCTAGTTTTATGTGGCAGGTAGCATAAGGCAACCTCCCTCAGCTACATTTGGAGTTGGCATCAGTGATTTCAGGTGTTCCAAGAAACCAGTCATTGGGTTTTCCTCGTTCCCAACACAGTGGGCTTATGCTCTGTACTACCCGATGGCTTGGTGAGCCTGGTCCTCCAGAGGAAGTGTCTGCCCTTTTCCTATATTCTCTTATGCCACCCTAGTGTAGATTTTCAGCCTTCTTGGAACTTCATGGTTTACCTTCTCCACCTTTCCTGAAATACCCCATTTTCCCCTCCCTACTTATTTTCTCCTTCCATACTTCAAATTAATTACATCTTTGGGGAAACTACTTTCTAGGCTCCCATCTCTGACTTGCTCAAGATAACAGATTCTTAACTATGTTCCTACAGTGGCCTCCAGCCCACCCTGACCTTTTGAATCTTCTTGGATTCCTGGTTCCAGATAACTTCTCATGGCCTATCCATCCTGCAGTCAAATTCCTATCATCATAGGTGGGCACTTACTTCCCAGTTTTGCCTGAAGAGTGCCCTAATCATGGAGAGAGCTAGGGTTTCCTTAATGTCCTCTGACAGCACAAGCATAAACACATTTTATTTTAGGGGATTATTGATATGTGTTTTTTCCCCCCTAAAGCAACCCCCAAAGGCAAGGAGGTATGGGTTGGGCATTCCACAAACTAAATGAGAGAGTTGTTTGTTCAACCTATTTTCTTGAGTGATCAATCATTAAAATAAGAGTGGCCTCTGAAGGACCCATATGCTAAAAACTATAAAGCATTATTTAAACAGATTGAAAAATACACAAAGAAATAGAAAGATATTTCATGTTCATGGTTTGGAAGAATCAACATAGCTAAAATAGCCATATTACCCAAAGCAATCCTCATCAAAATTCCAATATCATTTTTTAAAGAAATAGAACAAAAAAAAATCATCAGATTTGTTTGGAACTTCAAAAGTCTCCAAATAGCCAAAGTAATCCTGAGAAAAAAGAATGAAGCCAAAGATATCACATTACCTGTCTTCAAATTATATTGCAGAGCTGTGATAATCAAAATAGCATGGTATTGGCAGGAAAACAGACACAAAGAACAATGGAACAGAATGGAGAGCCTAGAAATAAAACTACATATATATGGACAAATAATTTTTAATCAAGGAGGCAAAAACATATAATGGAGAAAAGAAAGCCTCTTTGACAAATGGTGCTAGAAAAATTGGAAAGCCACATGCAAAAGAATGAAGCTAGATTACATTTTGTCCCCATGTATAAATATTAATTCAGAATGGGTCACATATTTGAAACAATAAATTACATATAAGAAAACATATGTACCACACTTGATGGTCCTTGGTCTGAGAGAACATTTTATGAAGTTGACTCCAAAGGCAAGGGAAGTAAAGGCAAAAGTAAATTAATGGGACTACATCAAACTAAAAAGCTTTTGCACAGCAAAAGAAACCTCCAACAAAGCAAAAAGGCAACCAAGTGAATGGAAGATGATCTTTTCAAACAACAGATCCAACAAGAGGTTAATATGCAAAATATATAAAGAATTCAGCACCAAACAAACAATCCAATTAAAAAATGGGCAAAGGACTTGAACAAACTCCTTTTCCTAGAAGATAGCAGATATATGAAAAGATGTTCAACTTCACTAGCT
The DNA here is from genome assembly GCF_964339955.1 of Pipistrellus hanaki. Lineage (NCBI taxonomy): Eukaryota > Metazoa > Chordata > Mammalia > Chiroptera > Vespertilionidae > Pipistrellus > Pipistrellus hanaki. The sequence continues at coordinate 28,753,261 of NC_140520.1, forward strand.
ATTAGAGAAATGCAAATCAAAACTATAATGAAGTGCCACCTCACCCTGTTAGAATGGCCATTATTAACCAAATACGTAATAACAGATGTTGAAAGGTTGTGAGGAAAATGGGACCTTCATTCACTGCTGGTGGGACTATAAACAGATACAGCCACTATGGAAAAAAAGTCTGGTGGCTCCTCACAAAATTAAGAATAGAGTTACCTTATGATCCAGCAATCCCTCTTCTGGGTATCTACTGAAAAACTAAAAAATATTTATTCACAAAGACATATGCATCCCTATGTTCATTGCAGCATTATTCACTGTGGCCAAAACATAGAGACAAGCAAAGTGTCCTTCAATAGAGGATTGGATAAAGAAAATGTGGTACACATAGGCTACGGACTACTACTCAGCCATAAGAATAGATGAAAAAATGCCGTTTGCGACAACATTGGTGGACACTGATAATATTATGCTAAGCAAAATAAGTCAGCAGAAAAGGCTAAGAACCGTATGATATCACTTATATGTGGAATATAAAACTGAAACTCATAGACACAGACAACAGGGTGGAGGTTACCAGTGAGAAGGTGGTAGGGGGAAATAGTTATGGGTAAAGAAGGCCAAACATATAGTGATGGGAGGTGATTTGACTTTGGATGGAAGGTGATTTGACTTTGGATGGTGGACACAACATGTAATATATATATTATGTCTCATAAAAATATACATGTGAAATCTAATTGATCTTATTAAACAATGTCATTTCAATAAAATAGAAATAACAGACTCAATATCTTGAATAGAGTCACTATTTCCTTGTAGAAATGATGACATTTAATTTGCCACTTTTAAGAAGAAAGAAATGTTCAAAGTGACTGGTATTAAGTTCCTTAGTCTCATCTTTTAAAATAATATCAAACAATTTACATATTCTGGCTCTGTTCCATTTCCACACAAGGTCATCTCTCTCCACCGTTTTCTATGCCCTCTGCATATTCAAGTTTATGGGCTTTTTTTTCATAATCAGGTATGCGGTACTCAGTATGATCAGAGGATCCTAGTGATAGGAATCCATTATCTCCTTTGCTTTTGAACTGCTCTCTATGTGTGCCTCTGTTTGTAAATATATAGAACCAAGCAATGAGCAAGTAAAATTGAAGGCCTTTAAAAAAATACTGTCTTGATTTGGTCTCATTTCTCAGCAAAGCAGTTGGTGGTATCACTTGAGAAGTAAATGAGGTTTGATTACAGAGAGATTTATCTTTGAAACATCTTTACTCAGGCACTGCTTTTCTCTTCTAGAATGTTTAAAGGTTGACTTCCCTGGGTGTCACTGAACCCCTTCATCTAATCATAAACTTTTCTCATTCAGTGTTCTGTTCCTATGGATTTAAGTTCAAGCATGGAGAACAGAAGATGGGTGTATACTTTCTGAAGTGCATTGCTTTCTCAGAAGAGCCAGATTTTCCAAACTTTCCCTTTTATTATAAACCCCCAAATAAGATTTTTATTCTAAATGAAATCATTATAGTTTTTTTTTATATATTGTTACCAGTGAGCGAGGTAAAGCTTACCAATTTTTAGTGTTTTTGTTTTTTTTAGCATTTTCTTTCCAAATGAGGAACAGCTTGTGGAAGGGAAATTTTGATAATTGTATTTGCTTGCTAGCTGCTTTGTTAGCACAACCTATTCCTGAGATTTTCTGAGATCTGGTTCACAAAGCACTGGTTGATAAATGATTCAATATTTAACCATGATTTACCTGTGTCATGTGGAGGGAAATTATGCTGATGGAACCAAAATCAGGGCAACAGAGACTTTCACATCCCATGGAACGTGTCAGCATAGTGTTGAGTGTGAATCTCTCACTTGGACATAAAGTGTTCTTCTTTTTTTAGGATCCAGGATTAGACCTCAATATAAATGGTGGATGGAAGGAAACAAAATGAGCCCAGTGCACTACCTGGTGACAAAAGGTAAGAAAGATTGGCAAGGAGGGCCGCAAGGGCTCCCCTGCCATCTCTAGATGTCACAGAAGTACGTTTTTGTTTGTTTGTGTTTTATCTCTGAGGGTGGCATGAGCCTTGAAAATAGAGGAACATTCAGTCCATATGGAAGTCGATGTAACTCGGTATCAGTAAAGGTGAGAAGCAGCTTTGCCTCTTTAAAAGAAATGACTCACAGAAGGCACATGAAACTGGGCTCCTCCCCGAAGCCTCAGTACCTATAGATTTAGAAAATGTTCTTCACCTAAATTGATGAGATCCAGTCTGTCACAATCTGGGAGATTGCAGTTAGAGACTCTACTTGTACAGATATTGCAAAGGTGATACCAATGCCAAGTAGTATTAAATCATCACACAGAGTCAACAGACTGATGGAATATTTACATTCTTATATAACCTATTTGCTAAAAAACAAAACAAAACAAGCACCAGCACAACTGAAAATAGTAGAAGTTTTATATTCAGGGTGGGAAGGGTAGTAAATAGTTCATCTTTCAGGGGAAAATTTTGTGTTTGTTTTTTCTTCTTCTCTATGTTCAGGATCACCCATGTTTTATGTTACTTTTTAAAATTTTATTGATTATGATATCATATAATTGTCCTCATCCCCCCATTCCCATCCCAAACCCCTCCCCACATATGCCCCCACCCACCCCCCTGTTGTCCATGGCCACTGGCTAGGCCCATATGCATGCACACAAGTCCTTTGGTTTATCTCTCCAGTATTCATTATTTCTTCTGCCACTGGTGATTCTAGGTAAATAATTTGAAGTAATTTTATTGTGATCTGGCTCTGTGGACCACAGGATATTGCAGCTGTATAAATGTTGGAAGATAGGTAACTTGAGGGGAAATGGCAACATGGGAAGTGGTAGCTGATCCTGCTGCAGGAGAAGCTGGGAAGAAGCTCCAGGGTCCCCATTTCCACTCTCATTGTGTCAACCTACAAACCCCAGAAGGACTGTCTGAGCCACTATTCTGACTTAAGGCCAGGCTACTATTATCCTGTGTCTTATTAACCAGATGCATCTCTGACCAAAAGCAAACTCTGGCTTGGCTTTATCCCTTTCCTATAAATTCCCATCAAGTTAACCATATTTGTAGTCACAGCTGATAAATATACCATATACTGGCCTTTCCCAAGGCCTAAGGCATTTTACTTGGTGGTCAGGCCAAGAGTTAAAATGAGATTTCAAGCCCCTTAAACGGATTCTGGTTCTCGCAGTTAGGCTGACAAATGACATTATCCTTATAGAACTCAGTAAGTGCCAAAGTCCTTATCCTCAAAATATGATGGCTTTGGATGTAGATAAAGGGCTGAGTTTCCTAAAGCTGATATTACTTACCAATGCCACCTCAAATGTTTTGCAGCTTAGTCTCAGGCATACTTGGAACAATTTTTCTCAAACTTTGTGAGTTGGCAGACAACTAGAAAATCATAGTGTTCATAGTGCATAATAGTATGAGATAGGGAGTGTTTAATTCCATCGTTTGAACTAGGAACAATTTTACTAGCAGAAAAGGACTATATTATAGGTATGCAACATAAAATCACAGCACAGGAGCTTGGAGCATGCAAACACCAAGCTCCTAGGAATGTGATCTGTCGTTTCTGAGTTTTCCCATTAATATTCATTTGCTGCTTGTTCATTTATTTTGCTGTCTTCCACACAGACAAGCAATAGAAGCCCCAATGATTTAAGGAAAAATTATGAAAGGAAAATTTAAAATTGAAAACATTCTCTCCATTAAGTGATTGTTTTCTCTAAATTAGCAAGCCTGCCATTCTTCAATTTCCACCATGACAAACATTGGATCAGCAATTGGAACATTGGTGATCTTTGGAAAGTAATTTGAAAATTACAGATAGGAATAAGAATGATATATAATAGATGAAAAATGTGAAACTCAGATACACCCAGATTTTTAGTTATCACTCTGTCAGTTACCAGCTGGGCATATCACTGAACCTTTATTGCCATAATTTTCTCCTCTGTGAAATGGTTATAATGGTAATATCTTAGAATTTTGTGTTAACTGAGTCTAATGTACACCTGAAATAGCCACAGATGGCTGAGAATATTTGTGGTTTAATGAGGAGTACATTGAACAAGTCTCTTAACTGTTCTAGAACTTAGTTCATTTTATATACCATATTCTCCCTAATACTGTTAGAGAGCTTCTCCCTGGCTCTGCTAGAGAGTCACATAGAGGAAGGAATGTCTGTAATTCAGCCTTGTACTCAGTCACTCAGTGCCATCAGTGGCTGTGGGTGGTCACTCTGGCTTATGCTACTCTGCACACAGTGGACATAGGCAAGCATTTGTTTAAAAAGAAAAGAAAAATTGTATGTTAAGTGTAGTGGTATATTGTTAAGAACTCTCTGATTTTAAGCAAAAAAAAATAAATTTGGGGTAAATTAAGCAAAAATAATTTATTGGAAGATGTTGGGGTTTTATGATATCCATGACAGCCTGATGAATCAGGGTTGAACCAAAGCAAACTTGGTTCAGAAGCAGAAGAGATAACAGTGATTTTGTAACAAAAACTCTAAAAACTCATGCTCTATCAAATGAATGGTAATCCCCCACTGCCGGACTCTTTGACTCTTGGATCTTGTTTGGAGTATCAGAGAGGAAATGCCTAACTGGCCTAGTCTGGGTCATGAGGCCACTCCTTGTTCAGGAGTGGGAAGCATCTCTGGTTACAGTTTCTCCCAAGGACAATATTCAATGAGAAAGAGGTATTCTAATTACAAAAACGGCCTACCACTGGAAAGGGGAAATGAGTGCCAAGGAGTCCAAAACAAAACATCTTCCTTTTCTTTCTGCTTTATTGGGGTGTAATTGACAAATAAAATTGTCATGTACTTAAAGTGTATAACATGAAGATTTGCTGAACATATACATTATCAAAAGATTCAACCCATCACCTGACATAGTATTTACCTTTGTGTATGTGTGTGAGGACACTTAAGCAAGGTTCCCTTCACAAATCACAGTTACACAATTTAGTATCATCAACTACAGTCACCATAAAGCAAACTTGTCTTTGATGGATGAAGTATGTAGAGAGCCTAATACCAAATAGATACTCAGTATATAGCATTTCACCTCACTTTCCCACCTCATTTAGATAATGCTGACTTGGGATTCTAGGTAATATTTTGATGCTAGCCCAGTCATTTCAGAAGAATGTCAGAAGCCCAGGTCTCAGTAGTTTCCCACGTTACCAGACTGAGAACACATGGATCACTCACAGAAGGGCTTTGGATACCAGCCCTTGCAGAGAAGTCGGAGGATGTATAAAAATGCAGCTCTCCCCAGCTGGGGCTCATGCAGGTGGTAAGATAGAGTGGCTCTGCCCAACTAACTGCCTTAGTGGGGACATCTGAGCACCGGTGGCTACATCCATCCGTTTCCAAGATCCACGTTGGTATCACTATAAAAGAAAATTAGTTCCATGATCACATTTTTGTTCCGCAAATTGTGCATCCTCTTCAGAACAAGCCTGGCCAAAAACAACAAAAACCCAAAACATCCTTGTATCCTCTTTTGGGTCTGCTGAAACAAGCAAAATCTACAAATATCCCCAGAGAATTTGGCAAGTATGAACTCTCACAATATGATAATGTTACCGTTTTTTCTGGAGTAAAATTCACTTTGGGGACATATTTTCATTACTAACTGAACTCAAATAGCTTCCTTTTATATCTCTCCCACTTCTTACTCAGCCTGCTTATTTCATTTGCTAAAGCACAGTTTAATTCTATTCTTTTATATGTTTGCACATGAAGGAGAACTTTCTAACTGGGGTCTTTTCAAACCCCAACAACCTGTGCTCTTGTTGCAACATTTTAAAATAGAGTAATCCCTTATTTCCCCTCAATTATGATTCAGATAACAGCATGGGGGAACACTCCTTCTAGTGAACTATACATCTTCTCCATTTCACCTTTGTGACCAAATTCACCACAGCAACTCTGGGAGTCCTACATTAAATTATCAGGACCCTATTGCATTTAGGATTGATTTGATGGGAGACTCGGAGGCCATCATAGCCACAGGATCTGTATCACTAGCTTTCTTTTTTCTTTTTTCCTTTTTAAATAAAAAAAATGACATTGGTTTGTCACGGTCTGGCCCATCTATTCAGAAGTTTGTTCCATTAACTCTTTTAATGGTCCCTTCTCTAGGGCTCTGATGAGATTAAAGTCATTTCCTCCCTTGAGGCTGGAGGGCTTCTGCCTTCCACCATAATTCACTGGCACCAGCTAATAGGTAGGGGAGGGAGGAGCGGAGGATATTGCAAGGCTAGGCCGTGCTTTGCAATGACTGCAGGATTACTGAAGAGATGAAATAGTGGGTATTCTTCCTTTCTTCTTAGATCTTTTTTAGAATTCTTATTTTTTGCCCTCCTTTCTCAGCTCTAGACCGATGTAGGAGGAGTGGCCCACATTATAGTCTATATCAGGAAGACTGGGGAAGATGAGGTCCTTCCATATTTATTTTTCCATACCTTAGGAGGAGGCCTACTCTCCCACCATTGTGATACTGTACATTCTTTCCACTTAAGGTTTTAGATTTACTAATTTTTTTTCCAAACAGTATATTGAGTTTTATAAGTCATTAGCATCTCATAAGAAGCTTCATATTTACTATTGATAGATAACAGAATTTGAGCCAGAACACTGAGAAGAGTCAAAGACTACTGGTCCCCGAGTTAGTGAGAAATGGTGTGTCAGAAAAGCCCAGAAGTTGATAGCATCGCTAAGAAAGCTTCTACCAAACTTCGTGATATTTATCCCAGAACTAGTCTATCTCTATCCCCTACACTCAACTGTTGTTTTGAATTCCTAAAAGACTCAGATTCCTATTTTCTATTCCCTGAGATTAAATATTTGTTAAGTACTCTCTTCAAGTGGATCCCATTTATCCCTCTTCATGTCTTCTTCCATAGCCATTCCGCTCTTCCTTTTGGCATACCCATGCACTCTTTCTAATCTCATTTCCTGTCACTATTGGGAAGGAAGTTACAAAGAAGATTTCCAAAAGACAAGTGATAGGCACTGCCAGACCCCAGAAGTGTGATGGAATTACAAGTCAAGTGAAGTTACTTTGTGTCCAGCCATAATATAGTCACTGGTCCTGGGTTGGGCTTGTCCTCCTGGCCTAAAAACAGCTGGAAAACTAAAAAATGAAAATTTTAAAAAGAAAATTTAAAAAAAAAGAAACAACTGCTTTTAGAAATTAGATTAATAGCAGCAGAGGCCTGTGATCCCTGAAGGAAAGAAAACACAGTAGGTGAGACCTATATGACATGGCTTTCCACGTGGAGGCCTTTTGGAGAGAGGAAAACATGCAGAACACAGTGGTCTTGCTATGTTGAAGGTACAGCAGTCAGAGTTTGGTGAGGATGAGGAGACTTAAATTTGTGGGCAGAGTACCAAAATGGAGGGAACTACATGGGGAGATGACTCTAAAAATCAGTGTGGGAGTTCCTTTGAGCCATTTGCTGAGTATTTGCCATATACTTGCCAGATAAGACTTTGTAAGGCTCAACAAAAAACAGATATTTAAAAATAACTAAAATGAGAAGCTGTAAGAGGAAGTGAGCTCCTGAAAGCCCTACATCTATTAAATAAATTGAATAGATAGGTATTAACTCTTTTACAGGGAGCACTCCAGGCCCAAATGAGTGAATTATATAAAATACAGAAGGTAGATTTCTAACTTTTTTACAGCTGAGTATTATTCCTTTGTGTAAATGTACCACAGTTTGTTTGTTTTTATCCACTCATCTACTCATGGGCACTTAGGCTGATTCCAAATCTTGGCTACTGTAAATTGCATTGCAATGAACATAGGGCTTTACATTCGAATAAGTGTTTTAGGTTTCTTCAGATATATACCCACCTCAATAGAATCAATAAAAATTAAAAAAAATAATAAAACATATGAGGAGGCAGCAAACCAATACAACACAAACTAATTTGAAAAACTTTCCAACTCAGATACATGGCCAAAGCCAGACAAAGGCATCACAGGGGAAAACTATAGACCAATAACATTCCTCCTAAACATAGATATACTTTTCTTAACAAAATAACAGCAATCCAAGTTCACAACATATAAAAATGAAAATAACCTACAAAATGAGATTTATGCCAAGAATGTAAGATTGGCTTAACATTTGAAAATCAATGTAACTCACCATATTAACAGAATAAAGGAGAAAACCCATATGAATACCTCAATAGATTCAGAAAAAAATCACCACCTATTCATAACACATTTTTAAAAAGCCTCTCAACAAACATAGAAGAAAACTTTCTAAACCTAATAAAAAATATCTATAAAAAGAATCTAAAGCTAGCAGCATACTTAATGCTATAAGACTGAACACTTTCTCCCTAAGATCAGGAACAAGATAAGAATTCTCTCACAATCTTTATTCAACATTGTAGTGGAAGTATTAATACAATAAAGCAAGATGACTGAATAAACAGGATGCATATTGGGCAAAAAGAATTAAAGCTACCTATATTCATAGATGACATGATCATGGACAGAAGTTTCTTGGGAATTTATAAAAACACTACTAGAATTAATAAGCAAGTTTACGAAGGTTTCAGGATTCCAGTTCAATATACAAAAATGAATGTTAATTCTATATACTAACAATAAACAATGAAAAAAACAAAACAGAAAAAGCTATAGTATTTAGAACAGTAACAAAAACATAAAAGGTATATTTAATAAAACATATGCAAAAATCCTCCCCTGGAAATTAAAAATATATATATTTTTTTATTTCAGAGAGGAAGGGAGAGGGAGAGAGAGATAGAAATCTCAATAATGAGAGAGAATCATTGATTTACGGCCTCCTGCATAACCCCCTACTGGAGATTGAGCTGGCAACCTGGGCAAGTGCCCTTGACTGGAATTGAACCCGGGACCCTTCAGTCTGCAGGCCCATGCTCTATCCACTGAGCCAAACCAACTAGGGCTCCCCTGGAAAATTTAAGACATTGCTGAGAAAATTTAAAGGGACCTAATAAATGGAGACTATTATATTTATAGACTAGAAGACTCAATATTGCTCTTATGTCAATTCTCCCCAAATTGGTCTATAAATTTAATTCAATTGTATTCAAACTTTCCATCAGATTTTTCAAATAGCAATTTATAAGCTAATTTGAATATTTATATGGTTATTTAAAAACCTTAGGATAGTCAAACCATTTTCAAAAAGGAATATTTCAGAACTGACAATACATGATTTTAAGGCTCTCTGTAAATCTGCAGTAATTGAGATGGGGTGATAAATGTAAAGACACAGACCAATTATATAGAATAGAGAGTCTCTAAAGATAAATGATCAATTTAATTTTGAGTAAGTTTCCAAGGCTCATAAATAGGGGAACAAGTGGTGCTGGAGCAATTAGATATCTCTAGAGGAAAAACAAACAAAACAGCAACAGACCTCAACCCTTTCCTCACACAATACACTACAACTAGTTCAAAATGTATTATAGATTTAAATATAAATACTAAACCTATAAAAATTCTGGGAAAAATGTAATAAAAATATTTATAACTTTGGGATAGAAAAATAATTTTTAGACAGGTCACAGAAATCTTAAAACATACATAAAAACAATAATTTGGATTTCATCAAGATTTTAAACTTCTTCTCTTTGAAGGACACCATTGATAAAATTAAAAGATAAGCCTCACAATGAGAAATCATTTTTATAGCCCATACATGGGGCAGAGGACTTGTATCTAGAATAAAGAGAAAACCCTACAACTTTTTGGCAGAAAAGTATAGTTTGAAAATAGGCAAAAATATTTAAATATTGGCCACTAAGCACATGAAAAAATAATCATTTAACATCAGGCAAATACAAATCTAAATCACTGTATCCCTACTAAAAAGTTAAAGAGGTGGACAATACCACATTTTGACAAGAATGTAGAGCGAATGGACTTCCATATATTATTTGTGGGAGAATAAGATGGTAGAATCACTTTGGAAAATACTTAGCAATTTTTATAAAGCTAAATATATACTTATTATTTAATTCAGTAATTGTACAACTAGGCTTTCATTCAAAAGAAATAGAGACATTTGTTCACAACAAGGTCATAGGAAATAATGTACATAGCAGTTTTATTTGCAATAGTCAAACACTGAAAATTAACAAGTGAATAGATAAACAATTTTTGGTATACTTATTCAATGGAATGCCAATCAATAATAAAATGGGGTGAACTACTTATACATGGAACAGCATGAGTGAATCTCAAAAGCATTATGCTGAATGAGAGAAGCAATATACAGAATAAATACCGTGAGATTCAATTTAGATAAAATTCTTTAACAGACAAAATGCATCTATAGTGACAGAAACCAAATCAGTGGATTTCTGGATTGTGATAAGGAAGAATTGACAACAAAGGGACACAAGTGAAATTTGGGGGCTAATCAAAATTTGCTGAATTGTATACTTTCAAGGGATGCATCTCATTGTTGCTAAATGATATCGCAGTAAGGTTAATTTCAAAATTAAGGAAAAGTGAGGGGTAGGAGGGGTTTGGGAAAGATAATTCTCAAGTTTAGGTTTGTCCTTAATTCAATGGGGAGGGCTGTGGCAAAAGTATAACAGACATTTCTGCATTTCTAAAAACTTAAGAAGTGCCGGGACCGGTTTGGCTCAGTGGATAGAGCGTCGGCCTGCGGACTGAAAGGTCCCGGGTTCGATTCCGGGCAAGGCATCTACCTTGGTTGCGGGCACATCCCCAGTAGCGGGTGTGCAAAAGGCAGCTGATCAATGATTCTCTCTCATCGATGTTTCTAACTCTCTATCTCTCTCTTTCTCTCTGTGAAAAATCAATAAAATATATTTAAACAAATAAATAAATAAATAAAAATAAAAACTTAAGAAGTATTATATCTTGATAATAAAGTCTTACATAAAATATGTTCTTAACCCCCTACCTTCACTAAAATAACCGGAAGCCAGATTTGAATTTTGTATTCTTGAACCTACAAAGCCAGGGGCATTGTTGTATAGACTCCTAGCCCTTGGCCCATCCCAATTCTCTTTCTGCTTACCTATGCTTTACACCAGGGGTCTTCAAACTTTTTAAAGTGGGGGCCAGATCACAGTCCCTCAGAGAGCTGGAGGGCCGGACTATATGAACTACTAATTCCTACTGTAACACCTTGGCTGCACTCACTGCCCAAAAAACCTGGCGGGCAAGATCAGACTCCCCTGGGGGCTGCATGTGGCCCGCGGGCCTTAGTTTGAAGACCCCTGCTTTACACAATGCATGTAGACATCCCGTTTATGTCCATGTTCTGTCCACTGCTACCCAAAAACCACTGCCTTTTGGGCATTGCTGTGGGGGTGCAAACTGAGAGTACAGTTCACTCTGGGAAAGATATACCCAGGGAGAGACACTCAAGACCTTGGGTTTAAGCTTCGGGCCACTTAGGTAGAAAATGATAGGGCTCCAGAATGTGATTGAGAGGGGGACATGGGATCCAGAAAAGCACATGTCCTGATCGCAGGTACCACTTGCCTGATGGGGAGACTGGTACATATTCTCAATATAAGGGAGAGGAAAGTAGAGGTAGAAGAAATAAGTCTTGTTTAGCCATTACACAATCAAAGCTTACAAAGTCAAACATTACCTCTTATATAAAGTATCTCCTGGTTGGTCTCACTAACACCAATTTCATCCTTTGTAGGATACTTTACCTGTTTGTTCATCTTGTTGCCTTCACTGGGTTAGAACTCTGCTGAAGGTTGTAATTACATCTTCCACTCCTCTTCTGTCCTCCTTAGGGCAGAGCACAGTGCTGGACTCATACATTGATCATGAATGAATGAATGAATTAAATAATAAGCTGAGATATGGAAAAGATTGGAGCCAACTGCATGTTAGAACCATCTGCTGGAATATTTAAACATGGTAATGCGTCGGATCCACCCCAGCAGTTTTTATGTAATTGTTTTGGGATAGGCTTCAGGCATCTGCATTTCTTATTTGCTGTTGGTTTCTTCTATACTTGGCAAAGTATAGCATCCAGGCTTTCTTTAGGATTTCCTCAGCCAAGGCTATAACACCACACGTGTGTTTAAGAAGAGGCTGGGAGTCTTAAATGGGCCCCTTACATTAAGATATGGCTCTAACCAGGGTGGCTCAGTTGGTTGAGCATTGGTCAGGTGCACCAAAAGGTCTCCAGTTAGATTCCCCATCAGGGCACATGCTAGGTTGCGGGCTAGATCCCCAGTAGGGACCCTGCAGGAGGCAGCTTCTGGGTGTTTCTCTCTCACATCCATGATTCTTTCTCTCCCTCTCCCTTTCTCTCTATAAAATATATTTTAAAAAATTAAAAAAGAAAAGCTGAAAGTGTGGGCAACAGTTCTTTTAGGACAGAAGCAGAGCACATATAATTTCAATAAATAGAACAAAAAGGACTCAGGTGTTGCAATGAGTGGACTTGTGACAGGTCTGGAAAATGTAAGAAGGATGACTCTTTTCCCTCTTGTCTTTGTAATATTTCCAGTAACTGTGCCATTAAACTCCTTAGATAACATTAAATATGATTTAGCAGAGAGCACTAATGAACAATGAAGTGAGAGGCTCCTGTCTGGACCGCTGCCTGGTACGCATACCAAACAGGCACATTGGTGTTCATTCCAGTGATTCTGCCCGCTACACGGGGGAGAGAAACCAGAGGAGCAAGAGGGAAAGGGACGGTGTCGATTTCTAGGCAAACAATGCAGGTGAGCTATGTTTCCTTAAGCCCCTCAAACTTCATTCCTAGTCTATTCTTGCTCTTGTGTGGTTCTTATACATTTGGAAACAGAGTGCAGAGACCTGACAGTAACAGCTGTTAAAGACTCCCTGCAGACGAAAATGAAAGCCAAAGTAGTATGCACACGCGAAGGGGATTATCAACCAAATGTGTTGATTTCATCCCTGGATCTTTGCAGCAAAAATGTATGTTTCCTGAATGATAATGACGCCTTTTCCTTCTAGCATTGCCTTTCTTCCCAAGACTCCAAGACATTCATTTTGTTATTTGTCCATTTGTTAGGAAGGAAGGAGAACAGCATATAAGTATTTGCTAGTCTGATGAACTATCTCAGTTTGACTGCTTTTCGTACTAAAAGTAAACTGAGACCTTGGTCACCATGGCTTTTTCCCAATGTTACATGCACAATTTCTGAGTTCCAAGCTGATATGGTACCTTAGGCTGGGGGGTAAGAGAAACTGTTATTGTTATCTTTTAAACTTATATGACACAAATAATGCACACGTGTTAAAGAAAAATCAGCCTGGCAAAATTCCATTCCTTAGTTATGTCCAAATTTCTACCTAATCTGTGCATGTACACATACTTGCTTCATACCACGTTCTCTCTCCTTAGACCTCCAAAATCCATTCCATGCTCACACTCAGCCATTGTTTTGCTTCTTACTTCTTTAAAAAACAGAATCACTTGGTAAAGAACTTTCCAAGTTCCCACCACAATAAACATTTCCCTCCTGCTTCTATGCCCTCCTGTTACTGTTGTCTGGGTGAGCAAGGGCTGAGTTGTGTTAGAGATCCTATCCCTTCTTGCTTACTTGAGAACATAATTGTTTGCTCTTCCTCTACATCATCAGTTTTTTTTTTTCTTTCTTCTAGATCTTGTTCATCAGAATACAAACATGTGATTTCTCCCATCTTAAAAAATACCATCTTAAGGTCACATGTCACACCTTAGCTCGTTTTGCTCAGTAGATAGAGTGTCAGCCTGCAGACTGAAAGGTCCTGGGTTCGATTCTGGTCAAGGGCACATGCCCAGGTTGTGGGTTCAATACCCAGCAGGGGGCATGCAGAAGGCAGCCGATTCAATGAGTCTCTCTCATTGTTGATGTTTTTATCTCTCTCTCCCTCTCCCTTCCTCTCTGAAATACATAAAAATATATTTTACAAAAGACTACATGCTCCTCTAACATTTGTCTCTTCTTCATAGTAAAACTTTTCAAAATACTCACTCATATATACTCTGTGATTTTGCTCATTATGTTATCTTCTCCATCAATGCCGATCAAGCTTCCATCGCCTCTACTCCATCAACACTTCTCTTATAAATGCCAACATTACACCCATGTTACTAAACCCCATGGCTAAGTCTCTTATCTTATTTGACTCATAGCTGCAGTTGTGTCAGTTGATCTCTTTCTTTTCCTTGTTATTGTTCCTCATTTGGATTCAGAAAGAGTATGACTTTCTGGTTATTGCCTTACCTCATTGATCTCTTCTCAGTCTAACTCCTTCACAAACTTTAAGGTTGGAAATTCCTGGGACTCAATTTGCCGCCATCACTATTCTCTATTCACACTCAAACCCAACATCTACTCTTTATTTACAATCTTATCTTTAATCAGGCTTGTGACTTTAAGTACCATTTATCTCCTGGAAACACAAAATTTCTATCTTGAGTCTAAACTTTGCACTGATTTCTAGAATCCCCTACTGAATGGCTCTATTTAGGTATCCAAAAAGTTTATCAAATCTCTGATATCCAGCCTGGCTGGCATGGCTTAGTTGTTGGGCATAGACCTATGAACCAAGAGGTTACAGTTCAATTCCAAGTGAGGGCACATGCCTGGGTTGTGGGCTCAATCCCCAGTGTGGGACATGCAGAAGGCAGCCGATCAATGATTCCCTCTCATTATTGATGTTTCTATCTCTCTCCCTCTCTCTTTTTCTCTGAGATCAATATAAGTATATTTTTAAAAATCTCTGATATCCAGACCTAAACACTTAATCTTCTTATCCAATCCTGCTCTTCCCTCATACTTTTCATCTCAAATACAGAGAAACTCCATCCTTCCAACTGTTCAATGAAAAAATCTTGGAGCCATTTGTATACCTATCATTTTCTTACATATTATAACAAATCCATCAACAAGTCTTATAAGTTCCAACCCTCAAAATATATACAGAAGTCACCAGGCTTGTCTAAGCTGCTATTGTTTCTTGCCTGAATTACTGTCATAGCCTCCTAATGGGTTTTCTGCTTCTAACATCTTCTCTGTGAAATTTAATCTCAACACCAGAACCTAAGTGATTCCTCCAATATTTGAGTCAGACATGTTTTTCTTGTCTACGACCCACTAATGACTTCAGAACTTAGTAAAATCCTATGGGGCTTGCCAAGGTCAGACCCCACATTATCTCTATGACCTCATTATCTCCTCCTTTCCCACTTCACTCCAACCACAGCTGTTTTCCTTCCTTCCTTCTTTCCTGCCTTCCCTCCCCCGACCACCACCAAATAGGCCATTTGTAGGTAATGAAAATACCTAATAGACTTTAAAGAAATGTTTCCAAGAGCTTAAAAGTTAAATATGGAGCTAAAATGTCATTGTTCAAGTAGTCAGATAT
Source organism: Pipistrellus hanaki (assembly GCF_964339955.1). Classification (NCBI taxonomy): domain Eukaryota; kingdom Metazoa; phylum Chordata; class Mammalia; order Chiroptera; family Vespertilionidae; genus Pipistrellus; species Pipistrellus hanaki. The sequence continues at coordinate 28,768,712 of NC_140520.1, forward strand.
GAAGCAAGGTAGCTGAGCAGAAATAAATGTTTAGATGGTCACAGATTTAGAAAAATGTCTCTTGCAACAGGTAATACCGGATCTTAACCCTGAAAAATGGATAGGTATATAGAAAGAGAGGGATTGCATTTCAGCAATCATCACAAACAGGTTAGAATAATTAATGTTAACTTTGACAACAAATAAACCCCCAAATAATATGGGCTTAGCAAAATAAATGTTGGTCTATGTCACAGTTTGATATATGACTGGAGGGTCTCTTCCTGGTCAGTCTCTGTACCCCCAAAGCGATGATGCATATGTTCTTCTAGGAATACCATCTCCAGAATGTGGCCTCCAAGATCAACAAGCATACCCTTATCTTACTGGCCTCAGATTAGAGCAGGTTGGAAGGTTAAAACCGAATCTTGATTCAGTGTGACCTTACTCAGGGAATACTATTCTGATTCTTGGGGACTTGGGAACTATAGTTGCATGTTTCAAAAAACATTTGCTTAATCCTGAAAGCAGCAGAGCACTGTGGCCAGTGCCCCAGAGAGGGTGTTATAGGTTTCTGGGTGTGCAAGTGGAGAACAATGATGGGCCATTTCAACTTTATTACCATACGACAAGCTAGTAGATTCCTGAGACTGGCTGGAAATGTGTGGGTAGGTTGAAGAGATAGAAACATCTATAAATCAGGTAAACAGGTGTGCCTGGGACTACAGGTTCATTAAAAAGTGAAGGGCCTTTGAGAAAGAGAGAGATTGCATTTCAGCAATTGTCACACACCGGTTTGTTTATGATGAGGACTGTGACCTTGGAGGCTATCACAATGGCACACTGCATCTTTTGAGAATATTATGGTGTAATTATAACTCTAATGGGCTCCAGGCAAAGACTCTGAAAGTACCCAGAGAGTTCCTATTTTCTTTCTCAGAAGGGTATGTGCAGGTGATATTGGGACTAGTTCACAGGTAAGGTATGGCTTAAACACGTTTCAGCAACTAAAAAAGAAGTCAAAATTTCCGGAAGGGGACTGCATAAATTCAAAGATAAGCAGTAGCTACTTTTCCTCTGTCTCTCTCTTTATCTTTCCCGATTCCTACCTATACCTGTAAGTCTGATTTATTTTTTATTCTCTGTACTATTTTTTTTCTTTTCTATTTATGTGTCTCTCTGTGGACCTGCCTTATCTCTATATGGCCTTGTGCTTCTGTTCTGATGGAAGATCAACTTGTCTCACAAACTATATAATCCTTTACACTTTAATGAAATAATAATTTATTGACTATTTTTTCCAAGACACTAGATACTATGCCAGTCCAAAGAAAAAGAAACCCAAAACCAAGCCCTTAATTCCATTGTCTTGAATGTAAGCAGGACGTGTCCTATAAAACTATCAATCATCCAGCCCAGCTGGTGTGGCCCAATGGTTAAGCATAAACTATGAAGTCATGGTTTGCTTTCTGGTTAAGGAACATGCCTAGTTGAAGGCTCGATCCCCAGTGTGGGGCATGTAGGAGGCAGTAAATCAGTGGTTTTCATCAATGATGTTTCTATCTCCCTCTATCTTCTTCTCTGAAATGAATAAAAATATACCAAAAAAAAGGGGGGGGGGATAAAGTGTAACATTTGTGTTAAAAAAGAAAAACTCTAACTAGTTTGGCTTAGTGGAGAGAGCATCAGCCTGTGGGTTCAATTCCGGTCAAGGACATGTACCTCGCTTGCAGGTTCAATCCCTGTCCCTGGTAGGGAAGAATGCAGGAGGCAACCAATCAATGTGTCTCTCTCACACGTTTCTCTTTTTCTGACTCTCCTCCTCTCTTCCACTCTCTAAAAATCAATGGAAAAATATCCTCAATGAGGATTAACACACAATTTTAAAAATAAGACCAACAGGCATCCAACAACAGATGTTCTCTACACAGGTTGCATGCTAGCCACTTCTGGTTGTGCTTTAGAATTCCCTTTTGTCTCTTTGATTTTCTACTCCAAGCCACTTTCAGAGGAGCAGAGAATTTATTTTACTTCAATCTTCAAAGGACTATGAGAGATAGTATCATTCCTCCTATTGTTCTTAGTAAAAAAGATATGTAAATATATAAAGAGGGAGATGAAATTCTCTTCTTTGTAAGGCTTTGTCCCAGAGGAATTTCTATGAAAAGAAATAATAGTATTTTGCCGACCCCGGTTTGGCTTGGTGGTAGAGCGTTGGTCTGCGGACTGAAAGGTCCCAGGTTCGATTCTGGTCAAGGGCATGTACACTGGTTGCGGCACATCCCCGGTAGGGGGTGTGCAGGAGGCAACTGGTCGATGTTTCTAGCTCTCTATATCTCTCCCTTCCTCTCTGTAAAAAAAAAAAGAAAAAAAAAAAAAAAATATATATATATATATATATATATATATATATATATATATATATATAAAGAAGTAGTATTTTATATTTATTAAACACCTAATGTTTGCCAAAGACTGTGGTAAGTATTTTACATACAACAACTCATGGAACATGTACAGCTGTGAAGCAGGTATTATTAACAAGAAACTGAGGCATTAGTGAAGTAACATGCTTGAGGTCCCACCATTTGTAAGGAATTAAAATTCAAATTGTTGACTCAAATTTCCAGATGTATATGGCCTACACTGGGCTGATTCTTTACACACATTAACCTCATTTTATTGCTGAGCGATTTTTCAGAGTATGCATTATTATCCTGTTAACCGGGGAGTTCCCTTTTTAATTACGCAACCTGTAATGGGCGCGTACTCTTTCACTAGGACATGTCAGTACGTCACGCCCGGAGGAGTAATTTCATATTATTTTTTATTTATTTATTCTTAATTAAAATAAATGATATATATATTTTTTTCATTTATTTATATATAAAGCACAAAGGAAAATACAAAATTACAAAAAAAGAAAAGAATACCAACAAAAAAATGGAAACATCAAATTAAAAAATTTTAAATTTTACAAACAATTATAAAGATTACAAAAAATATATACAGTCCCTCTCAGGGCGCAACATATATTTTCAGGACATATTCATAAGTCCTACCCGTTCCCGATATTGTTTATGTTTGACGTATTTATATGTCCCGCTCAATTAACAGGTTATCCCCATTTTATGGGTAAGAAAACTGAGATTTAGAAGTTAAATATTTGACTAAGATAACATAGCTTGGAAGTGGTAATTTTACATTTGGGGGGGTTATAGAGTACCAAAGTATTCCACTCCTTCAAAGTACTCACTTTCTCTCTCATCGTTCTGCCTCCCAAATTCATCCTAGTTAAGATCATACGTTATTATGTCTCACTTTTTTCTGTGGTGGTAGAGTTTATCTTTTTTTCTCCACTAATCAAAAATCATATTTATTGTGTGTGGGTTTTTTAAAAAATATCTACTGTGTGTGAAGTCTAATGCTAAAACTGAAAGACATAGAAAGACAAAAAGAAACTGCTTCCTGCCCTCAAGGAGAGAGATGTCATGAAGGAGGATATGATGAATGGCTGAAAGAATGTTACAGACAATATGTGCTATAGGAGTTTAGATTAGGGAGAATGGGGAGTAGATGGTCACTGCTATATACATCTTCCTATATTTAAAGCCCATTATTGAGCCCTTTAGGTATCCCTTGTTTAGAATAAATCTTTTTTATCTTTTCTTGGGAATATTATGTCCCATTCCTTTCAACATTTTCTTGCTTCTTATCCAACTTTCCCACATTTCTTAGAAATGTTGGTATCAGAAAAATAATTCAACAATATGAGTTTAAGAAGTCTTTCTTTTCAGGTCTTGTGTGAGCTGAGCCTTTCCCTCAGACCATGGGACAATCAAAAGGCAATAATGAAATATATATCTATAGCTATTTTCTTATCCTCTTGGGATTGGAGGGCATGGCCAGCCACACACTTAAGCCTGTGGTAGATTTAAGAATGAGGTGGAAGGTGGAGGAGAAGGCATGAGAAAATTTCTCTCTTTCTCTCTCTCTTTCTCTCTTTCTCTCTCTCTCTTTCTCTCTTTCTCTCTTTCTTTCTCTCTCTCTCAAAATAACTTTCTGAGCAAGTTTTATTCACCAAGATTTATTCTTCCCATCTAGGTGGTACTCACCTTTATGGATCCATTCTTAGGTAAGGTAGTCTTTTTAAAAATACAAATACTTTTGACTCTTATGTTACACAATATCTGTAAAGGCCCCAAAATGCATTTATGGGGCTGGAGGAAGGGGAGAGGGTATTGGAATGTGAGCTTGCTGCTGTTGGGCTGAGGAAAGGAGCTGGGAGAGAAATACAGAAGACTTGAAGGGCAAAATCAGCAAAATGCAGAGGGAGAGCCAGCAAGTAAATCTTATCTACTTGGCCATCCTGCCAGGGACTATTAAAACCTGGTGAAAAGTTCACAGCTGTAAGAATATATGAACTCTTTTTTTTCCTTCAGTCAAATGTCAAACACAAATCCTAGGAGACCAAAAGGTTAGGCCGTCATAAATGCCCTCTAGCTCTAATCAACGCTGACTGAGACAAGGAAAATAGGCATGATGACCTTGAAAGAGTTTATCTCCTGGACAGCTTTCAGCATACACGTTTCATAAAGAGTTGTTCCAGTCACTTTTGTGTCCCTTCCTGCTGTCACCTGATAAGTTCAAGACCCTGAGTTTAGCAGAAGACAATTTCTGCATAGAAACTGTCAACAATCTTTGATTCATGTTCTCTGTTAGAAGATATTAGAGACTTTCTTAAGAGACGTTCATTTCCCTCTGGTGGTATATTCCAGTGGTCAGCAAACTCATCAGTCAACAGAGCCAAATATCAATAGTACAATGATTGAAATTTCTTTTGAGAGCCAAATTTTTTAAACTTAAACATCTTCTAACATTACTTCTTCAAAATAGACTCACCCAGGCCATGGTATTTTGATCTCTTATTTTGATATTGTCCCAAATTTAACTTAATCTAGTCTGTGCTATGGAAGTGGTAGTTGTTCATTAAAGGTTAGGTGGGAGATAAGTGAATGGATAAATGATTGACTTCCTTAAGGAGCCACTAGATATTTTTCTGAAAGTGGTGACCAGATCAACCCTAGCATATTGTGTTTCAGAGACCATGGAGATGATGCCTTCCAAGCATGTCTGTAACAAAATGCCTGAAAGGACAACATCCTGTAAGTTATTTCCACCTGGAACTTCTCAAAGCACATTAAAATCTCATGGGGCTGTGCTGGCTGTACCCTGAGGAGTCTGAGTCCTCTCCCACTTCTGTTCAAGCCCATCTGCATGCTGGTTCATTGTGTACTCTTGCTGGCTGTAGAATTACTGATGACTGACAGCCATTCCCTGAGAAAGTTGGGTCTGCCTGTAACATGGCTGTGCATGGATGCTTCACAGTGACAGGACTAAGCACTGAAGCTTCTCCAGGGACAGCCCATGTTCAGAATGTGTGTCTGAGATACTGTCAAACATGGCAGCCAGGGAATGGCTACCAGGTACTGCTGCCTCCCTCACACGAAGAACATCACAGAAGCAAAGCACCAAAGGCCACTCGCAGCCTAACTTCCCTGGGCTCCTCAGTTTTGTCTCTCTGGCCAAGAGGATGCTGGTGGGAAGCAAAGGACTCCATCTGTCTCCCCTCCTTATTTTGAGTGTGTTTTCCTGGTAACTCAAAATGTTATAACTTCAAACACCAGTTGGATGCTTTTAGACATACAACACACTCTCCTCTAAATCCAGGGATTAAAGTTCCTGAATCAAATGTCCAACAGGAAATAGGAGGAACAAGCAAGTAGGAAGGTACCTGGATGCTAACAGCTTTTGGAGCCATCAGAACACACTGGGTTTGGCCACTGACAGGGAAGAACCAGCCCATTGAATTCACAAATGGGATTAGTACATTGTTTGTTACCACTCAACAAGTTAGATTCAGAAGAATGTTTTACTCCCAGGAACTCCTGGCCTTCTGTCATAAAACTTGGTTCTCCATGAATATGAAGGCTTAGATGAAAAATACAGGTCTGGCTTGGTTTTCTCTGTCATGAAGAAAGGAGATTCTCTTACTCCTTTACTATAATACTGTCACAAAGAACCTCCAAGATCTTTGTGGATTCCATCAATGCTTTTCAACCAACTCAGGAAGCTCAAGTTAGAAGTGGTCTCCAGGTTTGGCATAAGAAGTCTTAATTCCTGTTGTCAGTATTTCACCTCTCCAGTTCCACCACCTACCCCTATTCCCCATGGCCTCGTTATAAATATTCCTTTTCCATTTGCCACTGGGCTTAAAATTCTTTAGGAGGAAAAGAAGTGGTGCATCTAAAGGAAAATTATGATCACTGCTATTAAAACTTATAATAGGAAATGACAGACCTTGGAGACTGATGTTTAATTGGCCTAGTTCACTATAAGTTAGGTCTTTGACTCTACCAACCTGCTGGACAGGCAGAAGGTGACTTCCTCACTTTTTTTGAGCAATAATATGGATAACTTCTAAAAGTTATACAACCAGCACACCCCTTTCCACCTGTTCTCTTTTTGTCCTTGTCATCTGACTACACAGTCTCACCCTGCTTGGTGTTAGTTATTAATGATCCTCTCCTTATTTTGGCCAGTTTCCTGAAATCTTTAGCCACCACAGGGGCCATGTCTCTTCCAGAAATCCCAGTGTTAGTACAGGCCTGTTGCCAATGACTCCTGTAGACATAAGGTCATTTAGAATTATACAATGATAGAGATCAGTTGCTTCTACACCTTAGTTTATGAAATGGGACACAGAGGTCAGAGAGTTGTATGGATTATCCAAGTTCAAGTGGATAACCATGGCTGAACAGGTATGAGAATGTATGTGTTCTAACTCCTGGCTCACTGGTCATTCTGGCTATTTAGCTCTTACCAGCTCTTTCAATGCTTCTACTCCATGATTAAATGTCTGTTTTCCTGTGTTTTCTTAAAGATTTACAACTCCTTTTATTTTTTATCCGTCTTGCTCTCTACAATCTCTATGCCTTCTCCTACCATGACTAACTCCGCCCCCCTGTTATTCAGTCCCCTTTACAGAGACACACAGAATTGGGTGCATAGAAAATAAATTCTGCATTCCTTACCACAGTGGCCCGAGGAAAGTCATTAAGAAGCAGCTCTTTCTTGACATGTTTCTAAGGCGCCTGCTGTAATTGTGGCTGAAATTTCAATATCAAAGGTTAAAGCATCATGGTTTCCTTTACACTTTCTTTCATTTGCAATTACCAGCCCAGCTGAGAGAAAGAACATATCCAAACAGGAATGCTCCATGCAGTCCTTCCCCACCCAGTTTATACTGCAGAGTGTGCTGTGGGAGTACAACAAAAGGCGGAGATGGGCGTGTGGAAAGGAAGAACATGTGGGCAGGGAAGAGCCCAGAGGAAGAACGATCTGTGGGCTGTGGTCTACGGGCTGTGGGCGGGGTGGGTGGACGACAGCATTTTCAGGGATGATTTTCCAGCTTTGGTTCAGTATTCTAGTACAGATGCAAAGAGAATACAGGCAAGTCAAGTTTGATTCAAGAAAAGGAATAGAAGTGGATTAGAGGAATTTGGTTGTGATTAGGTTCCCTAGGAGCCACTGTGTTCCAAGAGCTCTAACGATGGCATGGAGAGTCAGAGAGAGATGGAACTCTGCAGGGTTGGGCATCAGGAGGTGTGATTTTTACTCTCAAACTACTTATTTGATTTTGAACATATGATTTCTCTCCTCTAGGTCTTAGGATCTTTACTTGTAAAATCGGCAGGTGCACTTGATTATCTCAAAGTCCCAACTTCATCTAACTGTACTGAAGCCAAAATTCTTTAACGTAGCGATTACACTTTGATCAATCCACCGAAGTGTAACTTTCTCTTGGCATAACCACAAAGTAGCTACCTTATGTCCTGCCTTCTCTCACATGCTTCCTCTTTGAAAAGCCAACTCTTTTTGAGTCTTTTATATCAAGCAAATTCAAGCATTTTTCTTCTTCTTTTTTAATCCTCACCCAAAGATATTTTTGCATTGCTTTTTTTTTAGAGAAAGTAGAAAGGATGGAAAGAAGAGAGAGAGAGGGAGGGAGAGGGAGAGAAAGAGAGAGATTGATTGGTTGCCTCCCATCATTCACTAACCTGCAACTGAGATACATTCCCTTGGCCAGGAAAAGAACCTGTGACCCTTTGGTCTATGGGCTGATGCTCTAACCATCCAGCAACTGGCCAGGGCTCAATATTTTTTTCTTTTTTTAATATATTGATATTTTATTGATTTTTTACAGAGAGGAAGAGAGAGGGACAGAGAGTTAGAAACATTGATGAGAGAGAATCATCGATCAGCAGCCTCCTGCACACCCCCTACTGGAGATGTGCCCACAACCAAGGTACATGCCCTTGCCAGGAATTGAACCTGGGACCTTCAGTCCGCAGGTCAACGCTCTATCCACTGAGCCAAACTGGTTTCGGCCAAGATTTTTTTTTTTTAAAGCCTCATTTATTGGAGGCATAAAGCCTTAAGGGCTTCAACCCCAGTGGCTTCCCTCCCTTCATTGCTCCTTCCTTTCCTTTCTCCAAACTCTTCCCTTCCAACTAGCAGGCCCAACTCACTTAATGTGTAAATGATAGAAAATCAGGAACCTCCTGCTGCTTATAATCATAACACTTCTTGTAATTTGCATGATAAAATTCAACTGATTTCAAATAGCATTCCTTAGGACAGATAGGTGACACAGGGCTCCAAGAGGGGAATACATTACCACCTCAATCTCTAAGCCATCACAATTGTGGATTCAGATTGGCTGACATTCAGCCCCAAACAAAAGCACAGAGCCTTGTCTAATGGAGCAATGAAAAAGGATATCTAGGAAATATTAACAAGTTTTGCATGGTAATTTATGCAAATACACGCCATAACTCAGCTGAAGAGGTTCAACTTACACCTATATGAGGGAGCTGCACTAGCCAGGGATTTTATGGAACTGAGATCATCTTATTATATCTCAGAGGTTGTGGGTTTCCATACAAATTAGCAGTGGAGAGGCCTCCGGTGGCAATTAGTCCTCAGATCACCTGCATCATAGGGTGCCTGTTACATGCAGTTTGCTCTGGCTCTTTATGGACCCCTGAAATCAGAAGCCCTTAGAGAGGGGCCCGAGGATCTGCATTTTAATAAACATGTTTTTGTCTTCCCCAGGTAGTTTCATTGCCCTGAATGAGCCCATATTTCAGAGCCTGGCCTCCCATAGTCAGTACTATCTACATCTAGGTTATGCACACAATTACCCACTCTTTTACTATGTGAGTTGATTAAGTCCCTTCACTTTTTTCAGCCACAAGTTGCTCATCTATAAAATAAGAGGTGGGCCCAATTACCTCGTAAGTGTTTCAGGCCATGATTCTTTTTTTTAAAAACAAAGCACGGGACATACTTCAGGCCAAACAAAACATACATAGAGGTGGCCAGTTTGCAAACTGTCCCAGATGGACTCTGTAGCCAAGTCTCTTTGGCATTCTGCTGTCTCCCAGGAACAAGGAAGCCTGCACCGCCACAATATTCATCTCTGCCTCCTGATTTCTTGCCCACCACCTCTCTGTAGTCTGGAAGCCTGAGTCTAGGCCTACATCCTTCCTCCTACTTTTGAAAGCAAAAGCCATTGTGGTATTATTTGTTTTGCTTTTCTTTTGAAGGCTGGTTACATTTATCACTCTTTAGTCTTTCTCCTCTAAAGCCGTGGTCGGCAAACTGTGGCTCACGAGTCACATGGGACTCTTTGGCCCCTTGAGTGTGGCTCTTCCACAAAATACCATGGCCTGGGCAAGTCCATTTTGAAGAAGTGGCATTAGAAGAAGTTTAAATTTAAAAACTTTGGCTCTCAAAAGAAATTTTAATTGTTGTTTATTGATATTTGGCTCCGTTTACTAATGAGTATGCCGACCACTGCTCTAAGGAAATAACTCTTTGTATAATTTATATACAATATTTTCAACACCTAGAATGGTACCCGTCATGTAGTAGGCTCTCAATAAATAGTTATTGAATGAAAGAAGCCCAAAGCAATTACCTGATGGATAGGGTACAGTAAAGGGAAAACAGAGGATGGCAGAAATATATTTTGATATCTCAATATATTAGCACATAGAATGAACATTTATTTACAACCAAATATACTCAACGTTTTCTATATGTATTATTACACTTATTCCTTACATGTCTTTGAGGTAGCTGTTAATATATACATTTGCTTGATGATATTGGGCTCAAATAGACTAAAAATCTTATCCAAGGCTTTACATTAATAAGTTGCTGAGGCTGGATTCAGTGCCAGGTTTCTCTTATAATGAAACCTAAGTATTTCCATCTCAGCACTGTGTCTCCCTAGGAAAAGCCCAGCAAAGATTAAAAAATAAATAAATAAATAAAGTAAACTAACTGTTTTATCTAAGTCAGTTTTCCCCCTACTTTATTATTATTCCTTTCTTATCTGAAACTGGTTTGTTCACCTTGAACTCAGGTTAAATGTAATCTTGTTAAAAGATTAAAAGCAAGATTGGGGTTTGTTTAGATTGAAGCTCAGCTGTTTCTGCAACTCAGACCACCAACCAAACCATGACTTCGGGAGAGGATGTGTCAAAGCAAAGTGTCCTCTGGCGTACTGGCGTGAAGCATCAGGACAGCAACTGTGCAGGAACTGGGAATATTTTCTTTTCTTTCTTTCTTTCTTTCTTCCTTTCTTTCTCTTTTTTTAAAATATATTTTATTGATATTTTTACAGAGAGGAAGAGAGAGGGATAGAGAGCTAGAAACGTTGTTGAGAGAGAAATATCAACCTACTGGGTATGTGCTCGCAACCCAGGTACATGCCCTTGACTGGAATCAAACCTGGGACCTTTCAGTCCGCAGACCTACGCTCTATCCACTGAGCCAAACCGGTTTCGGTGAGGAACTGAGAATGTTTTCTAAAGGTTTTATCTCCAGGTTAGACACCACCTTCTCTTTATCCTTCTGAACTGTCCCAGGCACCATTTCTTCAATGAGTGTTCTCGCCTACGCCTCTTATTTCTCAGGTAATATTGTATATACTCTGGGAATGATGCAAAGTGCCCAGGCAAATGAGGGAGAGGACTCAGCACAGCAAAGGCTCTGAGCAGCTCTTAACAATGGAGAGAGACGTTGTAACCCTATGATTAAGTTTCACTGTTAGGGCTATTCAGAAGCCCTTATCTTTATTTCTTTTCTTCCTCTTTTTATTCTTCTCCATCTTCCTCTGGCTCACATACAGACTCCTTAAGAGAGGCGCTCACTTTCCAGTTGGTCCTTCTTATTTCTGGTGAGCAGAGCACTTGGGCCAGGCCACCTGACAGCCAGTGGCCAGATGAGATACCGGGGCCCATTTGTGGGTCTGTTTCCCTCAGAAGGAATGTAGGCAAGACATTAGTTTCCTCTGCAAACTATTCTCCTCTCACTCAACTTAGTCATTTGACACAATCAAGTAGAGACACAGAGGTGACAGTTTTTACTGGGCAAAAAGGTAACCAGGAAGACAGGGCTGTGTGTGGATGGGGTGGTGGCGGAAATTGTAGTTAGCAGCAGGGGAGAGACCATTATAATGGGCAAAGTGCAAGTATAATAAGATGGCCCACTGCTGACTCCCTGTATTTATAGTTGGGCAAAGGACCGTCCTCTGTGATCTGAGCCCTGAAGCTCACAATCCAGCCACCATCCCCTTACTTCATGCCCTCCCCTTTTATTGCAAGGCATCAGGTCATTATAAATTCTCAGCCCACCATGTGGCCTGCAATCCCAACACCTGATTCTTGTTAGAAACAAAGGTGTATATCATTCGTAAGAAACACAGCTGAGACACACGCAAACCGGAGGTGGTGCCTCATCCAAAGCCCTCTCTGTAGGTCCCTGCCCAGCTGGTAGCCTGCCCACCATCTGGGTTCCACATCACCTCTGTCTTGGTTTTGAGCTTGCCTCTTTTTAATCACAGCAAAGTTTCATCACTTTCTTCAGGTTTTCTCTGTAACTTTTTTTTTTTTCTTCCACGGGCCTATCACATGGACTGTCTTTGTTCTCACATAGGGAGCTGTCAGTATTGAAGGCTCTATTCAGGAAAGCAAGGAGGAGGCTCTTGTTTTCCCATGTCACAATCAGATATGTTATTTGTGCTTCTGTCTTCTTTGAGGCCTGCAGCATATTTCTAACTGCATAGGAGATATCACATGTTTATGGGCATAGATTGAGTGAGTGTGTATGTAGTGGGGGGAAGGGCTTTCGAGGGGGACGGTACAGTTCATCACAGAAGAAAAATGAGACCAAAAAAAGTGGGGGAAAGCAGAGGAAGAGCAAAAGAGTAGAAGAGTAAAAGAAAGTAGAAACTTGGGCCACGAGGCCCATAGTAACGGTGCCAGTGGCCCCTCTGTTTCGATGTCCTCCCCTGCGGTAGTGTTCTCCTGTCAGATCCTTTCCTGGCTCCCGTCAGCTCACGGACTCAGTGGGTGTTGGGCATCCTCCAGTGTGACATCCATCAAGCGCCCCTTCCAGCTCCTCTTTGGGCTGATGGAATTAGAGTTGTCAGTGGAGACAAGAGCTCCTCCGTGGCAGGGACCAAGGACACCAGCCCGAGGAAGTAGACTCCCAGTGTGTGTTCTCTCCCGGGAGGTCTCACTGGCCCCCAGGGCAGTGATTCATCCTTCACTTTTCATGTGCCACCAACTTAATGCCTGCCCCTCCTAAAGATGGTGAGGTGCAGAGGAATGAGATGGCCACTCCTCTGCAGGCTGAGAGCCAAGTTCACATGTCACACCAGGACCTCATTTGGGTCTCGCCAGCTCTTTTACACCCCGTGGAGCTCTGCTAGACACCCTTCGAGAAGCTGATTCTGATGGATGAGAGCTGTGCTCAGGGACCAGCAGTTAGTCTGTGTGCGATTCTGGCTCCATGACCACAGTTGCAAGCACTGCTAATGGGGAGGTCAATGAAATAATGCCAGCCACTGCTTTTCTTCCCCAAGGCACTGGCACTGCCAGAGAGAGGTGCTTTGTGGGTTATTAACAACAGCAATTAATGGGGGAGTAACTGACTGTGAAAGGAGGTCAGTGAGGGTGGCTGGGAAATCCAATCCTAAATTCGTGGGGCCAGGGCTTCCTAAGGGATTTGACTATATCCTGACCAAGTAGTCAGTGAGCTGCAGAGGAGACAAGACATGTCTTGGGTTCCATGGGACAAAAGTTCAGGAAATGCTGGCCTGGTGCTGGATTGCACATGGCCCCAATTTACAATGGCCCCCTGCTGGATTAAGTTCCTAATTCTGAAGGGAGAGTCATTTCCTTAATGTGCAAAGCCACAGGTTCAGCCATTAGAGCTGGAAATGGCATTTGTTGTGTGATTGAGGCCACTTCTGTAATTCCTACAAAAAACAATTTGCCTACAGAAAACAATTCAGTGATATTTGTTCCTACCAATATACAAAAACCTCATGGGCAGGATCACACGCTGAGCATTATCAGTTAAAAATGTGACCAGAATAATAATACTAACAACCAATATTCATCACGATTTTGTCATTGTCATCGTCATTATTATTACCACCATCTGCATCATCAAGTAGTTAACATGCATTGAGACCTCTTTGTTCCAAGCCCTGTTTGAAGTACTTCCAATGCATCACTTCTTTAATCTTCATTACAACACTGTGAGGTAGGTGCTACTGTTATCCCCTTTCTGTGGAAACTGGAAAGAGTAAGGAGGGTGGCCAGGCTACCAGCTACCAAAGGAAAGCTCTGGAATTCTAAATCACCAGAGTCTTTGCCATGTTGCTGGAATAGAGCAAACAGATTGGTCGGCCTGTCAGTCCCAGGGCTCTGAGTTTGGCTGATTCCATAATGATGACATGGGAATACAAGTACAAATGAGCCAAGAGGGCCAGGGTGGAGGCAAAGGACACTGTAGGAGGTGCTGAGGGAGGTGCATGAGCCAGCCCTGCACTTTGGATCTGGGAGCCAGAGCTTCCTTCCTCATGCAGCCCAAGCAAGCAGGTGCCTCAATGGCCTTACCCTAGTCTTTGCCCAATAGCAAAGTTTAAATGGGAGTTGTGACTTAAGTTCCTGGTATAGAATAGGTTCTTAATACAAATTGTCTTCTTTTTCTTGAGATTGATAGTAAGATTTTTTTTAATTTTTTTTTTTTCCTGGAGAGCACAGTTGGCTACAAGAGAGGAGAAAGATCCGAAAAACCCGTGGCCTTCGGATTGGGATCCGAGGGACACGTAAGAGAACTGGGAGGGCCCTGATGACAAACATCATTTGCTTAGACCCTGCTTTGTTCCACTGGAGCCCACCTGTGCTTTTTCCTCCTTGTGTGCCAAACGGCTCACTTCAAAGGAGTGGGGAACAAAGGCAGCTGCTGCCCCAGAGAGGCTCCCATTTCCTGGGTTGCTCATACATGGATCTCTGAGTCATGTTCATGGTGTTTGTGTTCTCCCAGTGACGCCTGCTCTCCACAGGGCACTGCATGTACTCTGTCAGCAAAGAGGCCCCTGCCACTGGGGGGAGGGGCTGTCACTCTATGAAAGCAAAATTACCCTTCGGGATACAGAATATGGCTTGAGGAGACAATGGTGAAATGTTGCATCTAATTTTAAAGATGCTGCTGCTAAGATCCAGGAAGAAATAACTTTCAGTCTATAGGCTAACATAGGCTTGTCAATAAAGCTGGGTCTTCTTTTTTTCAGTTTTTTTAAAATATATTTTATTGATTTCAGAGAGGAAAGGAGATAGAGAGATAGAAACATCAATGATGAGAGATAATCATTGATTGGTTGCCTCCTGTATGCCCACTACTGGGTATCGAGCCTGCAACCCAGGCATGTGCCTGGTGGGGAATTGAACCACTACCTCCTAGTTCATAGGTCAACACTCAACCACTGAGCCACAAAGGCCGGGCAAAGCTGGGTCTGAATTGAATCCACTGCTACTGATCTGGTTTATGTAGCTTTCTCCATTGTGCATGAGATGTGATACCAGCAAAGCTAGCAGTGGACATTTAGGGCGGAAATCTCGCTCTACACAGCTCATCTTTTCCCCTTCTAGAGGAAACTGCTTTTAGAAAGGTTGATGATGACCCGCCTACCCTGTCCCAAAATTCCAAATTAAAGTATCAGTAATTTTTATGAACGAAGATACAATTCCACAACCCTCCTTGTTGTGCAGGGGTGGAATAAGTGAAGTGTGTGTCCTCGTGCATGTGTGCACATGGGTAGGAGAGAGAGGATTTGTTGCTAGCAGGTGATAAATCAGAATCTCTTCCTGTTAAAGCTAGTGGCAGCATTTTCTATTTGGAGGACCTGGCACAGTGCTTGGCACAACACAGGCTCGGTTTCTGAGCATCTCCCTGTCCTCTCCTGCGTGTAGTGTTCCCAGCACCATAGGCCTAGCGGGAGAGCTGTGCTCATCTCCACCATATGGATGCTGCCTCTCACAGCAGGACAATTATGCTTTAAGGAACTGCTGCTTTATGCCTCTTTCTCCGCCTTCCCCATCCTTCTAATGATGACACAGGTGCAAGGGCAGGTATGTTCTCTTTTCCCTCAGGTTGCAACGTAGCTCCTTCTAGGAGTCTGGTTACTTGCTAATTGCTAGTGAAGTCTGATCTGATGAAGGCCCTCTAGCCTTGTGATGCTCTGATTCTCTGACTCCTGGAGCTGAGTATTTACCCGGATATTTAGGATAATGACCCCTCTGGGGCCTCGCCCTTTTTGGAAAGTCCACTGACCCCAGGCCCAAATGCTTGTAAGAGAGATCATATCCAAATGCTGCCGTCCCTCTCAGATAGCTTCTCATTGTTCACAGTGATTCAGATAATGCAGGCAGGAATAATTTGGAAAGAATCTGGAGTAGCCAAGCAATTATAACGTCTCCCTGTAGCCTTGATTTCTCTAAGAAACTAAGGAAGTTGGCTGTGTGCATCACTCACTGCAGTCCCTGACCGTGTGTGTGTGTGTGTGTGTGTGTGTGTGTGTGTGCACGCGCGGTGTAGAATAATTATTTAGATTTATTTGGCTTTGATGGTAAAAAAAATAATTACATCAACATATTTTTATTTAAACCTTACAATAACTCTGTGTGGTTATTTCTACTATCTATGTTTTCATTTAAAAATGACTTGTCCAAAGTCATATAACCAATAAGAAAGATGGATGGGGTTTAAGAGCAGGCGCATTGCTTTTACACTTCAGAAACTCTCCCACCATGTGGTGGTGCCCTGCTATTCAGTGTGTGGTCCACAGCCCAGCAGCCTTGGCACCTCCTGGGAGCTGCTGGAAATGCAGAATTCCAGCCCTCACCCCAGACCTCCTGAATGGAAGCTGTATTTTAACAGGGTCCCCAGGAGTTACTTTTGCTCACTGAAGTTGGAGAAGCAATGCTTTAGAGCTGTGTTGTCCAATAAAACACAGTATGCAATATGCAGGTAATATTAATTTGTCTTATAGCCACTAAAAAAGTGAAAAGAAAAAAGTGAAATTAATGTCAGTGTTAATAATAATACATCTTAACTCCAAATATTAAACATACTAGAGACCCGGTGCATGAATTTGTGTATGGGTGGGGTCCCTCAGCCTGGCCAGTGATCAGGGCCCATTGGGGCTGGGCTGGCAGGGAGGGAGGGAAATGGGGGAATAGAGGGAGAGAGAGAAAGAAACATCAATGTGAGAGACACACATCAGTTGATTGGTTGCTTTCCCTAAGTGCCCCAACTTGGGACTGGGAACTGAACTTAAAACCCAGTAATCAAATCTGAGACCTTCGGTGCATAGGTTAATGCTCTAAACCACATGTGTCAAACACAAGGCCCGGGGGCCAAATCCGGCCGGCCAGGCCTTGCAATGTGGCCCGCACCGCGCTGTCATCACTGCACTCCGCTGTCAGTTTATGACATTGTCAGTTTATGACTGTTCAGTAAACCATTCGGCCCACGATTTAGGCTGGATTTTAGATTTTGGCCCCTTCTCTGATTGAGTTCAACACCCCTACTAAACACTGAGCATACCCACCAGGGCTGGCCTTCCTTCTTTTTGATCAAGAAACAGAAAGCTTTTTTCTGAGTCTGGACCTTCTTCACATGGACGTTTGAAATTCCCTTCTCCCCAATTTTCAGTCTAGCCGCTGTTTCCTCAGGTATCAGCTTTCCCCCCCCACTGCCAGCTTTGTTAACGCTCCAGAATAATTCTCTCCATGTTACTTAACACGGTTTGTTATTACATGGTCATTTGTGTGCTTACTGCTTCCTAGTGGTCTCCTTCAATTTTCTATTGATATTAGCAACAAGAGTAGTGGGGCCACATATTGGTTTATTCATTCTAACCCAGCACCATACCCAGCACAGTGGTAGACCCTCATATAACTGTTGATCAAATAGAAAATTCTATCATGATACTCAATGACAAAGACATAAACAATAGAAAAGTCGAACTTGCATGTTTTCACTTGCTCAAAGCCATTGGGTGATGGAGGCAGAGGAAGGCAGCTATTATTTTTCCCAACAGAATTAACATGAGTATAACCATATTAATGTGTTCAGAAATGGTCCAGCAACATTGGACCAGGCCAGGATCACTGGGTTATGAAGGTTCATGTCAAAAAAAAAAGAAAATGTCTCTGTTATTCACAGCAAAATATGTGTTTGAAGAGGCAGCCTGGTGACATGGAAGACAGTTATCAATTTCTCTATTTGGGCAACAGGTAGAATCAGATAGCTCCTCAGCTATTTTAAATTAAATTGAATCCAGCATGGTTGCTTACTGTAGAATTTTATTTTAGGCTTTAGTTACAATCTTGGTGATGTATCCTGTTTCCATTTATATCCAGACCAGAGCCATTGATTCCCCATATCTTTGTTCCTCCCCACTTTGGGTGCAGACTGCGTACAATCTCAGGGAGGAGCGGCTGCCTCCTGCCCAGAGGAGTGTTGTCAGAGAAATCCCAGGGGCAGCTCAGCCGCTCTCCCCTTTCACTGATGCCCAGCCAGACTGCCTGCAAAGCGTCCGTTGGGGGCTTGGTTGCCTGTGGTGGAGGTTCTAATAAATCAGGCGGAATCCCACAGAGGGGCTCCACCGATTCAAACATTTACAGGCCGGCAGACCAGGACCAGAGCTACCCCATTCTTCATCTTGTCTGGCAGGTTGGCGGTTCCTTTCTCCTGGAGGGGCCTTTTGTTGTGTCCTGGAGTCTGTGCTATTGTGAGCCCTGAGATGATTGTGGTGTGTGTGTGTGTGTGTGTGTGTGTTTGGGAAGGGGAGTGGGTAACATGCCTTTTCTTCCTCCTTTCTTATTCTTATTATCATTAATAATGAAATATTGAGACCAGGCTGCTAATGAGCCTCAACTCCCTCCTGTTAGTTTATTTTTCGCCTTCAGACTGTCACTTCAGAGTAAATTACTTTTCTCTGCATCTTGTTCCAGTGATATTACAGCGGCGCGACCCTCCCCCTCCCAGTCCCGTTCTAATTTCAGGGTTATTGGGCTTCTCTCCCTGCAGTTCCCTAAGCGAGGGAGGCCGCCCCATCTATCATGCTTAAACCTGCGCCACGTGCTCCCTCCTGCGATGGAGACATCATTCTTGTCGCGCCGGGTCGAGTCGGGTTTTAAATACTTACACGATACACGTAGATATAAACCTATAAATAAGTAAGTAAATAAATAATATATACTCGTCCCTGTGTGTTATTTTCTGGAGCTTCCGGGAGAAAGATTTAGCGACCAGGCGGCGGCAGAGGGAGACCCCGTTCTGGAGGGAGGGGGCCCCATAAACAGACAAGCCGCAATCCCCGTCATCCGCCTTCTGCTCAGCTCTGCTCCTGCTCATTTCATGGCATGCTGAGCATTTCCCTGTCAACTGGAAGATGTCAGGATGTGAAAACAACCAGCAGTAAGTAGATAGTTTGTGCCATTCCGACAGCAAGTGTCTCAGATATGCTTTTTGTCTCCCTTTCAAAGATGCTGTGCTGGCCTTCATCAGGCAGCCACCCTTTCTCCACTTTTTCCCTCTGGTCCTGGGGACCCCAGACAACTGAAAACCCGGACTGCTTTCTGCCCCTCTCACTTCCTCCTCCAGGCCCTTCTTGCTTCCTGGTGTCCATACTGGTTAAAATGAAGCCTCCGTTTATCCCAGCTCTGCCACTGACTCTGTGATCTTGGGCAACTAATTTAAGCTTTCCGTGTCTGTGTCCTTGTCTGTGGCATGGCCGTGATAGTCATACCTACTGGTTGATGCTTTGAGAACTAAATGAATTAGCACATGCACTGTGCTTAGTATGATGCCTCACACTTTATAAAGACTCAAGACCTTTTTTCTTCCTCTTCTTCTTCTGTCTCTCTGTGTTTTTTGTTGTTGTTGTTGTTGTTGTTGTTTGTTTTTTGTTTTTGTTTGTTTTTTTAATATCCCCCCTTTCTTTTTTCCACGGGGAATTCTGATCTTGGAGGATTGGTTTTTAGGAATCTCCCACCCATTTGCTCTATTCAGAACTGAACCTGTTTCTACGTTCTGGCTGACAGTCACAGACAGCGCTATTGGAGATCCATTGGAGCCAAGGAAAACTCAGTAACACTGATCCTGTCTTTATTTACATTTTTGATACTCTTTTTGCTGTGGATTGTTCTGGTTTTAATTTAGATTTTTTTTTAAAAAGAGTGCATTAAAATAGCATGCATCTTGATTATTGAGCTTTAATCTGTGCACGTGACCCATGGGCCTCACGTGCCTTGCTTCCGCCCCAGCCCTGTCAGTCAGAGAAATACATTTCCTTCTGGTCCACCCATCTTTTCCTCTCAGGCTGTGTGGACCCTTGCACCCGTATCTTTGTAATGGTCACCCACCTGGGCTTGGCCATTTCAGAGGTCAGAAAGTAAGAGCTAATTTTGCCCAGAAGGGAAAGTTTTTGAAATGAGCATGAAACAAAAGGCAAGCAGGAAAACACATTTGAAATCTACATGACCTAGAGGTTAGACCTTCAGATTTTTTTCCCAGCTGAATCATGAAGTCTCTCCCGGCCTCCCTTGATGAGATGGGAGTAGGGGCCAGTCTGGGGTGGGGTTATTTATGAACCTGACCCTCTAGGTGCAAGATGGTGCCCATGGAAGGGGCAGACAGCAGCATTCAAATGCATAACCTTTTCTTTCTTATTTTCATCCAAGTGGGTAGAAACCTGTCCCTGGGATTAAGTGCTTTTATGAGGGGCGTTTGCCATGCCCCCGTGATAAAGTAAAGGCTGCACAGCATGTATCCCTTACACTTCCTTTGATTTAGGAATGAAAGGGCAGCTGCTGGTCAGACCAGAGGCAGACTGTGCTGGCTTCTAGGCTCCCGTGCTAACAGGACCACCTACCTCAGTGCTGAGCCCACTTCCCCTGCACAGTCCGATGCTGATGGGAAATTATGCAAAACGTTTCGAAGCCTCGATGTTCTGAAAAGAGTCTCGGCTCCTTTATAGATGCCCTAGTCAAAGCTGCTCTCTATTACAAGTCCGCACTATTTATCTATCTTTTCCAACCCCTCACAAACCCACAGGCAGACCCTGCCCTAATGCTCAAAGCCAGGCATGGCACAGACTTGGGGGTCACACAAGTCACTAAGCAAATGTGATGCACTTTAACCTGATGAATGTCTATTTCCCCCACAACTTGATTCTGCTTTGAAACAAAGTGTCAGTAATGCCTTTGTCCCAATGTGGTTCTCTGCCCCCCCCCCCCTTAATATTTGTAAATATGCCTGAAGAATGTATCAAAAATGTAAGAAATTGAAGCATGCAGCTATTTACCAGGGTGAACATGTTCCTAGATCTCTTCTGATGCTGACCTCTCCAGAACAATGGTCCTCAAAGGTCAGCATAGGTCAAAACCAGCAGGAGAGCGCTTTAAAATCCCAGCTCCACTCTCCAGAGCTTCTGATTCCATAGGCTCAAGACTTTGCAGTTTTAACACTTTCCCAGGGAAGGCTGGTGTTTGGAGACCAGGCTTTGGTGATCACTGGTGTGGGTTCTAGATGTGTATTAGTCACAGCTTCAAGTCAGTATTTTCACCGATTGGTTGAACTATCCTATACATTCAGTGCAGAGAGAAACTGTCTCTCCTTTTCTGCCCATCAGGACAGGCTATGTTCTTACTAACATAGATTCCTTTTAGGGGCTCTGTCTTGTGTTGTCTCTGTCCTTCTCTATGTCCTTGGAGTATTTTCCATTCCGTTGTGAGTAGGAGAGACAGTCAGAGGAAACATTCTTCTTACCCACTTTGGCCCAGGAGTGGCACACGTCACTAAATGGACAGAGAAGATATGTAGTCCAGCAATGTGCCTAAGAGGGGAAAGAAAAATGTCTTGGCGAATTTATAGCCCTCTCTGCTACACTCCTCAAGAATATTTGGGAGTTCCATTTTATTTTGTGTAAATCATTCCACCAATGGTCTCAATTTTCCACTTTACAGCAAGTGTATCAAATGCTGGTAGTTAGGCCCCGAGTTCCTTCCCTGGTTATTTGTCAACTTGACATAATCCATCACTTCTTCCTGGAGAGATGGTGTTTCCTCCCCATGTAGTTGGGTTTTGAGGAGGCATGTAACCAGGCAGGAAAGGGTATTGATTCTTCTCCAGAGACTAAGAGTTCTTCTGTGAGAACTTCTGAGACAATAAGAAGCAATTTGGAAAACGCCCTTCTCTCTGTGGGAGCCCGCCCCCTCTTCCCCATGCTCTTTTGTTAATGGGAGGAGAGCAGGGGTGGATAGGGAGTGGAAGGAAGAAAGGAGTAATGCTTTTCCTGTTCTTTTTTACCCATCTGACTCCCGTATTTCAATTACACATGGTCTGTGTGAGAACATCAGAATGAACATCTGACCAGACATCCATTTGTGTTGCAATCAGGACTCTGACAAATTGAATGATGTGTAACTATGTATGTACGCAGAGATCCTTAAAATAGCCTGGAAATCATCACTTGCATGCAGGCGTATCATTACATATGATGAAATAATGTCATTGTGTGTGGAGAAAGGTTAAAGGAAAGACACATGGAAATCAGCGTCTCTCCCACCCTCTTGGTGTTTACAGGCAGAGAACAAATTGCTGTGAAGTCTATTCTGGCTGCTGGCAACTCTGCCCACATGTTTATTTATACACTTCTCCTTGTCCCTTCCAGGGAGGCTATTTTCTACATAGAAAGTCACTGAAAACAACTCCTCTACAGAGCTTTCACTTCCCTTAGAGGTCCTTTAGGACAAGGAGCTGGTGTACTAAAAGCATTGCAGAGTGACAACAAGCTATTGAAGGTGTATAACTCCTCATAGTTTTCACAATAACCTTGAATACATTTTCTCCTTTGGTGCTATTTTTAATCTTGTGAAAAATATACAGGGTGAGTACCATGTGGCCCCAATTTACAGATGGGAAAAGTGACAAGCAACGTGTCAGGGTGACTTGCCTGAGGTCACCAAATAAACTTGGAGATGGAACTAGGTCTAGAAATAAACTGAGGTTGTATAAAGTACTAGAGGCCCAATGCACAAAATTAGTGCAAGAGTAGGACTTTCTTTCCCTGGCTGTCGGCACTGGCTTCCCTCTGGCACTCAGGACCCGGGCTTCCCTCCAGCCACTGGCAGGCACCCAGGACCCAGGCTTCCCTCGAATCCCCGGCTTCATCCAGAAGGTGGTCTGGAAGGACATCCTGTCTAATTAGCATATTATGCTTTTATTATTATAGATATGGAGCCCAGGTGTCTGGGCTTAAACACATGTGAGTACAATAACCTCTGTCCTTAAAGTTATGGATGCCTCAGCCCAGTATGAGTGGTTTGAGAAGATTTAAAAGTTATTCCCTATTTAACTACAGTAAAACTTAGGCCAAATACATAGTTTCTTTTTTTTTTTTTTACTCCTCACCCAAGGATTTTTCCATTGTTTTTCAGAAAGTGTGACAGGGAGGGGAGAGAGAGAAACATCAATGTGAGAGAGACACATTGATTGCTTGCCTCCTGCATGTGACCCAACCAGTGGTGGGGAACAAACCCATAACCGAATTGAACTCACGACCTTTGGTATGTGGTCAACACTCTAACCATTGTGCAAACTGGCCATGTCCAAATCTCTTAATGATACTAACTTTCAACATATTCAGCCATCAACTCCAGGGAATTCTAATTCACACACAATTTTGATATCTAATTATTTATCTACAACAAAAGTGAGTATGTCAAAATATCAGCAGCATAGCTTAAGGCGCAAACAAATGACCAAACCCTTGTTATTAACCTCTCTGTATTCTGAAGAGGAAAAAGATATAACTCTAAGCACTCATGTGTCTGTCTTCTCATCCAATTTACTTTTCAGGAAACAAATATCCCATCAGCCAACTCAGATTTAATGCAGAAGCTTATAATGGCTACAGTGACCTAGCACCTCAGTACCATGTTCTTCCCCCCCCCCCAAAACAAAAAACAAAAAAAAAAAAAAACCTTATAATCATGATTGCCAGGCCCCTTTCCACAATTTTGGATTTCAAGTTCCAACCATTGTTCCTATCGAAGTGCTCTACATGATCAAATTTCTGGAGACATCCCCAAGTGTGAAGTCATCATGCAAAATAAGTACGTGTTCTATGAAGAATATTTATTTATATGTCTTTATGGCCTATCAGATGAGGCACATGTAAAATGACATAAGAGAGCAAAAAGCAAAAACGAAATAGTTAATGCTTCCTTATTTCCTCTTCTTTTCCCAGAATGGGCTCCTTTTCTGCTTTTGCAAACCTCTTCTGAAATTGTTTTTGTATTATAACCGAGTGGTGTATACTAAGAGGCATTGGGGAGCATGCGGTGGCATTTCCTGTGCCTTCCCCTTTCTCCAGCTCGGCTTTAAATGCCACCATGGCGCTGACTAACAGCCTGGGCCTCATCCAGAGTACTGAGGCTTGCCGGCATTATGATTACATTTTTTTTGCATAGTCGGCATTGCTACATTAAACTCCAGATGCTTTCTCACAAGTCACTAAATTAACACCACATACATTTTTGGCCCATTAACATTACACTAAGATCGCAGTAGGATTATCACCCAGAAAGGTGGTTGTGTGCTTGTGTTCTGTTCTCATCATGTCTTCAGTTTTCCCTTTCATAACATTAGGTGAGGGAAAAGGAGCATAGAGACCTCAAGAAGACCTAAGACTAAAACATCACAGGAAACTAGGTTCCTATCAAGAGAAAAAAAATCGCCATCCTATGCCTGTCAGCAGATTGACATGTTTTACGAAGTGCAAGTGACAGCCTTTAATGTAACTACTAACCAAATTACTGCTGGAGGGCTCTTTTTAGAAAACTAATATCCTTTATGACATGAAAATATATTAAAATGTCAGTGTTTTAACCAATGTTTACAAAAATATATTACAGCCATTTATTGAGTTGGTAAAGCACGTTAGGCACTAGCAGGATAAAGGATGCTTTGCAAATGAAGTTCCTATTATTTAGAACGGGCATCTGCAACCCTGGCGTACCGAGTGTGGGGAGGTGGCACATCTGACCTCCTTTCAACAGAATAGCCCTTCCTTTGGGAAAATAAATAAATGGATCTAAGAAATAGTTGGCACTCATCTAGACAAACTCATTTGTAGTGCTTCTGCACCAGTACTTGGGTGCAAAGTCTTGTACACCCTGAAATATTTTGGTATCTCTCTGAGAAATTGGTTCACAAATCCAGGACTGCAATTGCCTGTCACGCTGCAATTGCCTATGTACTTAACTGTAGACCCTCATTAGACTCTCAGCTCCATGAATCAGGATGGATGTGTTGTTTTCCATTGTGCAGGGCAGGACACAGAGGAGACAATCAATAAATGTTTGTTGAGTAGATAAATGAAACAATGAATGAATGAAGCATAACCCAGGTCCATTACCTACCCTGAAATCCCAAACTTGAGTAAGTTGGGTTAGACACAGAGTTTTTACTTTGAGGAATAGCTTTCCCAGTTGTGTTGGCCTTTAAAAAAATTGGACATTTTAAAGCAACAATTATTAACTGGAGAGGTGCAGTTTCAGGCATTTGGGCTTATTAGGGAAGGACAGCCTTGCTGAGAAGAGAACCAAGAAATGAGGCTGTGACCCTGGATTTTCTCTCTTCCGGGAGAGAAAATTAGTGAGTGAAATGACCTTCATGTTGTACAACTCAGGGGTGGAGATCCATGTAGCTAATTGGTCTTCATATGTCAATAGCTTTCCTCCTAAAAATTCTTAATATTTACTTAAGCAAAATTGTCACAGAGAAGGGAGAAAATCCTGGGTAAAGTCTTGTCTTCTAAAGCACCTGTTTAATTTCACACACCACCAGGCTACTGTCCCTCTCCCTGCTTTCCACAAGTCCCTCTCCACAGCCCATGCAACCTGGTTCTGAGAGGGGTGAGACATGCCTTAGGCATGGAAGGTGTTTTACTCTGCTGAGCACATTCAGTTCAGTGAGGGGTTGGAAATGGCTCTGAAGGAGCCAAAGCAGCGAGCTGCCACATGTGAGCTACTAAATTTGGATTTAATATGGCTGTGTTATTTAAATGACTCAAAATAAAGTTCATTTAAAAATATCTTCACATTTTAGAAAATCTGAGAATCAGAGAAAATTATCAAGAGAGAAAATGATGCCACAGTACTAGTATAATCCCACCTCCTAATGTAGCCGTGGTTTATATTTTGCATTTATTTTCATTACAGATATGCAAATGTATTTATAAAAATATGTTTATGGACTGTTTGTAGCAGTAAGTTTATAGGATATATTTATGGAAAATATTTATAGCAATCCTAGCTAATAAAAGGGTAATATGCCAATTAGCCATCACTTCATCACAAAGATGGTGGTGCCCATAAGTGGCTGGGGTGCTGGATGCTGGTGGTGTCACCCCGGCCATGAGCCCCAGCATCCCGCATGCCCCAGCTGTGGAGGGAGGGAAAGAAGGAGGGGGAGAGGCTGGCCAAGATGCAGGATGCTGGCACCATTGCAGGCTGAGCTGAGCGGGAGTATCCCCCCCCCACCACCACCAATGCACGAATTTCGTGCACCAGGCCTCTAGTATATTTTATAAAAAAGAAAGGTCATACCTCTTATACAATTTTGTGCCCTACTTTTTCAGCTGGGTTATGATAAAGACTGGGATGAGGTTAAAGCAAGTTTTTCCAGTGACAGAAATGCTGCCCTTGCCAATTTAGAATGAAATATTCATAAAATGTCATGTATTGAAGCAGCTTAGAAATCTTTTATTCACTTATCTTCCTCACTCCATATTAGGAAAAGGATCTAACATCACATGACCCTCTGATGTGTACATGGTACCCCTTTATGCACAATAGGACAGGAGGGGAGAGCAGGAGGACAGCACAGGATCCACAGAGAGACCACCTGTCCAAATTCTGACTCTGACATTTACTTGCTTTGTACTGTTGAGCAACAAACTGAAATTCTATACATTATCATTTTCTGTTAGTAAGACAGATATAAAAAAAAAAATGCCTATCTCATATGATTGTTGTGGAAATTAAATGAGTACATTCATAAAAAAGCACCTAGAACAGAGCCTGGTAGTTAATATGTCCTAAGCAAATGTTAGCTATTATTATTGTTATTATTATTAATGCACATACTACCTATGTCTAGGAGAAAATACACTTACAAGTCCATGATAATCTTGAATTCCATTTATACACTCCCTGAAAAGACTGAATGTAATGATTAACAATGTGATTTTTCAATCGATCTGTTGATCAGAAAGAAAAATAATCTAATGTATTAGTGGACGAGGTCTTATGTAGCTATATAAAAATATACACTATAGCTTACAAATTTCATTGAGGAAACAAGATGTAGAAATGAAGCAATCTTGATCAATGTTAAAACAGTATCTAACCATGTGTAAAATTGTGTATTATTAATTTTAATTATGGCTTTTAGAGTGCATCTATCTTAATGCCTCGTTTTACAGATGCAGAAATCGAGATCTGGACAATTTACATAATTTGCTCAAAGAGTCTGTTAGTATGAAAGGACCAAAACCAGAGACTCTGCTTCCCAACCTGATGCTATCCCCACTGTACAAATCACTACATTTTATATGACAAGGGTTCAGAGAGAAAAAAGAAAGGCGGGTATTAGATGATTCAGAAAAGTTTTCATGGAAAAGGTGTAATTTCTGTTGTGCTCTAAGGGAAATATTCGGAAATGAAGCCAGAAGAAGAGCCATCTGGGTCCAGAGAAAACAAGCGTAGGGGCTCCAGCAGAGAAATGGGGGTGGGTTCAGAGGGAGGGTTCCGAGGTGGTGGATCAGTAAATCTTATGTGCTTACTCTTATTTGGGGAAGGGTTTTTGTTATTATTTGTTTGTATTTTGTTTTGTGTTGCTCATGTTTCTAGCTTTTATACTGAGACCCTTGGCATTTGACCAAGAGACTTCTATCCTAAAGTAAAAGGAATTAGTTTCCACTCTGCTCAGAGCTGGTAGTGAGCGGGGCAAGATTGAATAACATTTCTTTTTCCCCATTTGCAGACAGAAGGACCCAATGGTTCTGGAAAACAATGGATAGAGGCACCAAGTTTGAGTAACAACTCTGCCCTTGCTCCCAGCAAATCTCTCTAGTCCTCGTTTGTGTATCTGGCCAAGAATAATATCTTGCTCAAGGGTTGTGAGGCAGGCAAATAAGAAAATAGGTTTGGGTGTGCTTTGGAAACTGCAAAAGGCTAACATTTGGGCTCACGAAATTTCCTCAGCTCCCCCTTCACCATCAGTGATGAGCAAACCAAGCTAAGCCTTCGCAATTCGCCCTGCTTCCTGAAATCGTTAATGCAGCTGGGGCCTAGCCATGGAACAGCTGCACCAAGCAACTGAGAACATTTCTTAGAAACCAAAGCACAATTCGGGAGCCGCACACGCACTGCAGAGACTGATTAAAAATACAAGATGAAACATTGCAGCTGTCAGTGAGGTCCCGCACATGGCTGCCTTCTAATGAAAGGATAGCGTTTCTGAGGGAACTAGAAGAAATGAGGGAAAGGGTTCTTAGCAGTTTAAGAGGAACACTGAGAATATGATCCTGAAAATGCTTCATGGAAAAATGTTTTTATTTATTACCCTCCATTATAGAGTGTTTGTTTAATTTCCCCCTTTCAGCAGGTATATATTTCAATTTTTAATTTAAAAAAAACACACATTGTTCCACAGAGCGTTCCTCACATCACTTCATTTCCTATTTGCTTAGCTTCTCCTTGGAATTTTCCGCTGCCAGGGATGAGGAATTTCTTCCGATATTTTATTCTCCAAAAACTAGCGATTTAATTTTGCTAGGCTTCATATCCATATCTGCCCAAAAAAGCAATGTGCAATTTCTCTTTCTACCTCCAACATTTAGAATCAATATGGCATTTTAAAATATGTTCATGAAGCGATTATTAAAATAAAACATCTGTAGTGTGGGTGCGGGGATGCCTTGTGAGGTTGATGCTGAAATCTCTCTAGCTATTTGGTGGATTTGGCAATTCAAGAATCACTCAATGTGCTGAGTCATTCTTTTTTTTCCACATCTTCCTTTCTTTCCCATTCTGTCATCTACTCTATCGTCTTAGTCTCTTTCCTAGTCCTTCCATATAACCAGAGTTTGGCTAGTCCTCCTGTGCTCCTTGGCCTTTGAAAAACTAACAAACAAATAAAACAACAACAACCCCTCCTCCCCCCCATCCCCACCCCCCCACAAAAAAAAAAAAACCACACAAAAAAACAAAAAAAAAAACAGTAAAATGACAAGGGTACTTTTTTCTTCTGGCTCCACTCCACCAGCTTCACATGGGAGCTTCACCTACCAGGCACCTCCACTATGAGTCTCCGTTTTGACTTTCTTCACAGTCCTCAATAACATCTCTTGAATAGGTCTTGTTAGTCTGGCTGAGTTCTAGACATCTAGCTACTTGGAGGATACCTAGAAATTAGCCAGACTCTGAGGTTGAGGGCACAGTCCTCAATTTGCCAGGTCTGCCCAAAATTTCCAACACCGTTGGTCAGTTTGAGAGTTTCTAAAAAACCACCCTGTCTAGGCAAACCACTTACTGTTTTCTTTTACTCTCACTTCTGACACCAGACTATAGGTTTTCCCCCCCCCCATGGAAACCAAATATCAGATGCCAGCTGAGTATTCTACAATCAACTCAACTCTGACACTAACCATAATTACCCCAGACCCCACCGGTTAAGGTCTCTGCCTCACAAGACTGCTCCTCACTTTAGATGCCAATCGCAAGTAGTAGGTTCCCAGGTTACCCACAACTTCAGTCAGATGTGGCTACAAATTGGCTACAAAATGGGCCTCTCCTTAGGTTTAATAACTTGCTAGAATAGTTCTCAGAATTCATGAAACAGCTCATTTACCATTACCAATTCATTACAAGAAATATTTTAAAGGATCCAAGTAAACTGCCAGATGAAGAGATACCTAGGGCAAGATGTGGGCAGGTCCTGAGCGCAAGAGCGTCTGTCCCTGTGGAGTTGGGATACATCACCTTCCTGGCACACAGATGTGTTCATCAACCCAGACACTCCCTGAACTCCATAGTTCAGGATTTTACGGAGCTTATTGCACTGCCGTTTACTCATTTTAGATCCCCTCTCTACTTTCTGGAGAATGGGAAGTAATGCTGGAAGTTCCAAGCTTCTAACCACGTCTTGATTTTCTCATGACCAGCCCTCATCCAGGAGCCCACCAAGAGTCACTTTATCAGAACAAAAGACCCTCCTATAACCCAGGAATTTCCATGGATTTAGGAGTTTTGTGTCAAGCACTGGAGTCAAAGACCAAATATTAGCAAGAACCAGGAGCAGAAACCAATATGTATTTTTTTTTTTTTTATTTCACATATCCTGAGGTTCCATAACTCACCAGAACTATTATACTCATGATCAAGGATACAGATTAGGATTATTCAAAGGAAGAGACTCAGAGCTTGGCGGCTGGAAGGTTTCAGACCCAGTCTTCTGTCATCTTCAGAATACATTGCTTGTGAAATTCACTTTTACTGAGCCTTGGTTGTGTAGTCAGGATTGATTGACTGACTGCCCATGTGGTTAAACTCAGCCTCTACCTCAACACCACAACCCTCCACCCTTTAATGATACTCTAGGCCTTTTTGGCATAGCCAATCCCTACTCTAAGATTGTGAGGTGTGGCCAGCTCCACCCTGAGTCACTTTGTGAGATAAACTATCAGGTGTGCTGATGGGAGGGGCACCATGAATTAAAAAACACTCCTGTCAGGAACCAAAGCAAAAGGCTGGACTTCTGTTGAGGTGTGGCCAAATTCTTTACTACTCAAGGGGTGAAAAACAAAGTGGAAAGGCCACAGGAGCCTCAAGCATGTACACCTGCTTCATTGGCTAACTCTCAGACGCTTGGTCCACTTTTTGCACTCTTGAAAGGGTCACATTTATTCTAAGCAGAGTATTGATAAGGAACTGTTGTTTTTATCCACTCCGTAATTATTTACAACAGTGTTAATGAAATTCTTTACAAAGTTCCATAACTCCTGTGTTCTGGCGCACTAGATTCTGTGTTAGCTCATATCTCAAGGTGCTTTCATATACCGTATTTTCCGGCGTATAAGACGACCCCTAATTTTACAGTTAAAACATAGGTTTAGGCCTATATTCGCTGTATAAGACTACCCCCCACTTCCGAGGCAACACCAGTTCTTTTTTTAATAGACCGCCTCTCTAACTCAGCCAATCCAAGCAGGCTTTTTAGGCATGCAAATTATACATGTTCTGTACCCAAAGCTACATTGTGTTCTAGTAAAAAGCCTGCTCAGATTGGCCAGAGTCATATTCGCAGGTGGGGACTGATTCGTGCATGCCCTTGAAATGTGCCGTGTACCGCTGTGGGCTTGCGGTTGCGGGTATTTTTTCACAGAATTGGGTTGGGCAATAAATTTTGAAACTTTATCCTCATCCTTGGATAGAGTAATAAAAGTTTGTAAGCTTAAGAAAGCAATAGTTCCTGGAACTGCAATATATGGCAATGATGAAACTGAACTTAAATGCGCAGTAATCTCTAAGGCCTACCCAAGCTGGAGAGGTGCAAAGTGAGAGTAATAAAGAAAAATTTAACACCTGCCACACTAAATGTCATTTTCGGCCTCTGACCAATTTCACACAGAATTGGGAAATATGACTACTATCAAGTCCTGATTCCCTGGGGGAGCTTAAGAAAGAGCATGTCAGGAAGAAAAGTGATGGCCCATTGTCAGTTGAGCCAATGAGAGGTCAGCCCTGGCATACCAATGTCCCAAAACCTTCACAGTTGCAGCTTCCCTTCCCTTTTTATTGAATCCCATCTGCTATACACACCAAGATTTGCAGGAGCTTAGCACCTCTGCAGGTTACAAAGTCACCCTGGTAGAGACCAAGAATCTTCCTTTCCATGGAGTTTAGTTTAGGATGTAAGAGCATCAACTCTTTCCCAGGATGCAATGTTTGCAATGTGCAATTTACTCTCACAAAGGCCATCCCCACACAACAGGCTAGAGAGGTGGACACACACACAAATACATTAACCAAACCTGTAAAACTATTCAAAGAATTTCACAGACACATGTAGCCTATCTAAAGCACTCAGGCTCACAGTTCCTCCAAGCCTCCTTCACCAAAACCTGAATATATTCTAATTTTGTTCTTTTTCTGACTTGGTTGGATAATTATATTGGGTTCTAGCTCTTGCCCCACCACTCTTTTTTTTTTTTTAATTTTCTTTTTATTATCCAAATATAGGCCTCTAGTTGGTGAATTTGTTCTGTGTCTAACTAGACCATTTCTCTTTGTCCCTGCACCATTGATTAGCCCCGTCTTTGATGATGGTAGACACAGTCTCACATGACTATCAGCTCTGGTTAATGTCCCTGGCTTATTGCAGTATCATCAGCATGACAGGAACATGTCAGCAGTGGGTGATTTCCACTGAACGATGACTCGGAGACCGTGGCCACGCAAGCAGAGCAAAGAGAAGGATAAGCAATTATATAGTGGATGTGATCCATGCTGACAGCCAATCTGGATAATTCAAATAGAAACAACTTCCTCTGCCTCACTGGTCGGTTTGGGGCTTGATTTAGTGAGCTCATTGTTTAACTTCTTTGCCTGTGGAAATGCAGTGCATGTGTTTGCTGGCTAAGTGAGGGTTGGGGGGTTATAACCATAGCATCTGTTCATTTGACATTCAAGTTTCACTCGGGTTTGGAAGCCCTTGTGCCCACAATTTTAAAGCAGCAATACATACCTACCTCCCAGCTGTCTGGGAGCACAGACTGCATATGCTTCTTGGTTTTCTAATCTGCCCAGAGAAAAAGAACCATCACCTGAGCCAAAGAACAGTTTGCTTAATTGGATTTTTTTTTTTTGTTGTTTTAAAAAGTTAGCGATATACAAACTGTATTCTAATGTCACAGTTGTCTGAGTGACATTGCAAGCTGAGCCAGAGCACTTACCCAGACTTGAAGATTTACATTTTGATGATGTTTTCCAAGACCTGTTTTACCTAGAGGGAAAAAAAAAAAAGCAATAATTTAAGCAGCTGCAGAATTCCTTGCCCATGTGTAGGAAGCACCTCCTTCTGCCCTGAGCAGCAGAGCATAATGGATAGAGCATAAGTTTGAGAGTCAATTTGACCTAGTTCAAATCCCAATTCCAAAAACTCATTACCTGTCTTATCTTGAGCAAGAAACTTAATTTTAAATCATCGGTTGCCCTGTTTAAAAGCAGGGAGTGACAATTATTCTGAGATTCCATGATGCTATGAGGATTCTAAAGATGATTTATTCCATAACTATGTGCTGAGTGCCTACCACCTGGCAGGCATTGTTCCAGGCACTGTTCCAGGCGCTGTTCCGGGCATTGTGCAAATAGCAGTGACCACAGTAGACAAATCACTGTGTTTGTGGAACTGATAACCTAGGGAAGAGGGGGAAGACAGACGACAATGAGATTTCAAGGAAAGTAAATGGTAGGTGAGATGATGGTCAAAGCTGAGTCTAGAAGAAACCTAACATATCACATGGAAGAGGAAATAACAGTGAGGGTGAGAGGTAGGTAGGTCATGGGGATATTAGGAGGAAGAGTCCTGTGAGTTGAATTGTGTTCCCCCAAAATGTGTTAAAGTCCTAGAACCTAGTAACTCAGACTATAACCTTAATTGAATATAAGGTCTTTATGAAGGCAATCGAGTTGAAATGCGGGCATTAGGTGAGCCCTAATCCACTGTGACCTGTGTCCTTACAAAGAAGGGAAATTTAGACACAGGGACAGACTTGCACAAAGGGAAGACGATGTGAAGCCACAGGGAGAAAATGAACAAGTGAGGAATGATTCATGTGCAAGTCAAAGAATCCCGAGGATGGCTGGCCAGTGTCAGAAACTGGAAGAGGCCAGAAAAGATTCTCCCCTAGCGCCTTGAAAGAGAGCATGCACCTGCCGACGTCTTGATTTTAGACTTCCATCCTCCAAAAACTGCGAGGCAAAACATTCTGTTGTTTTAAGCCACCCGTGTGGTTACTTTGTTATAGCAGCAGCAGGAAACTAATACAAAGAATGTCTGGGCTGATGGAACAGCGGGGTAAAGGCCTGAGCCAGGCATTTGCCAGAACATTGGAGGAACAGCAAAGAGGGGCCAGTGAGTTTGGAGAGGTAGGAGCCAGGGGAGCGAGGAGCAGGGAATGAGGTGGGAGAGCAGGGGGTGCAGACCCTGTGTGGTCTTCCAGGCCAACCTCAGGACTGGGAAGGTCCGGGAAAGCGATCGGAGAGCTTTGAACAGAGGGGGAGCTGCCATAAAGTTATGTCTGTCGGGGCCTCCTGATTGGCAATGATCCTTTTTTACTCCTCCGGCCCACTTCCCTTCTGATAAACTCAAGTGGAGCGGTAGGGGAGGCGATGTTTTAAATATGTGTTATTATGCAGCGGCTCCTGTGCTATATGCTGCCAAGAATGTGCACGTATGCTGATTGTGATCCCTGGTTTACAGTGACAGACAGCTTCTCGGTACCTGCACCACCCAACACTAGTCTGATGCTCCAGGGAGTGATTCATTTGGAGAGTCTTCATTGAGCTCCCATCCCACTTTGCATATGTATTGCTTTTTGCTTTGCTGTGGGAAGATAGTGAGCTTAAATGGATTCCTCCTGGGCTAGTTGACCATTACTGGAGAAATAAGCAAACGTTTCTGAAGGCATGATAAAATGTAGTCTCAGAGGCACCTAGGTTGCTGGAGATGCCTGTGTTATCCTTGAGTGAGTGATATGAAGGAAAAGGGCTGAAGGATACAAGGAGATTATGATCTTAACAACATAAGATGGCCCCACAGTGTCAGTGGCACTGGGTAAGGTTGGAAGCTAAGTTCTGGGACATTACTCCGTTCACTCCACTTGTATTTTCTGAGCAGCTACTACATGGCAGTCACCGGATTAAACACTGGATATTTAAAAGTTAACAAAATTTGGCTCCATCCTCAAATAATTCCCAATGTGTCTGAACAAAAAAACCACACAGAAGAGGGAGATTCCTTCAGACTGTTCTGGGATTGGAGAAACCACGAGGAAGGAGGAATATGATCCTGGAGAGCATATGAAAAGGACCCAGTTGTCAAGCACTCCAGGCTAGCTGCCAGCAAGAGGGCTGTCAGAGAGATGAAAGTGGAAAAGTTGAAGTGGGGTATGCAGCAGGTGAACAGAGCATCCCGGAGGGAATGCTGGGAAGTGCTGGATGATCCAGGAAAACAGGTAACACATCGGAAAATGTCTTCACAGGAGCAGAGCTCCAGACACAGGGTTGAGATTCAGGACAATGGCGCTCACCCATCCATGGGGATGATGGGGAGGGGGCGGTGGGGAGAGAGGTAGGTAAGAGACGCATAAGAATAAGCAGGACTTGATCCTGAGATATATATATCACTCTCAGGATCAAGTCCTGGTGATCTGATGAGGATTTTAACACAGAGAAAAAAGGATGGGAAGTCAGGTACTAAAAATAAAAAACTTGAGCTCAAGGTGGGTTCTGGTTATGGAAACAGTGCAGATCCCCAGACATTCCAATGTGGGGGAAAGGTCAAGGCCAAATTCAGATGAGATCGGGCGCATTCAGGGTGGTATGGCCGTAGACGGTCAAGGCCAAATTCAAAGTAGGAGAGAAGGAATGTTAAGGCTGGTTTCACCCCAAAGCCTGGGAGTGAGTCAATCCAAAGGCCCCCTTGGTTATCTGTGGGAAGAGGAAGGTTATAAAGAGACCTCACAGGGCAGGGAGAAAGCATGAGGTCTCTTGCATAACCTGGGAATTGCTGAACTGCAGGCTAAACCGCATGATCCACAGGAAGAAGAAAAGAAAACGGCCTATCGCCGCTGCCACTGGCCAGGAGACTGCTAGGCACCGTTGTGTCGTCTCCACAGGCCATCCGAGTTGGCAGAAAATGAGTCGCTTCACGCAAAGCACTTCCCTCTCGTATTAGTGGAACAAGAGAGAGGATGACATTAGAGAGTCTGAGATGGATGGGACCTCAGACACCATTTATTTCCTGCTGCTTCATTTGGCAGAGAAGGGATCTGTGATCCAGAGTTGTTACTTGGTTTAAAGAATGTTCTCAAAGCAAAAGAAAACGACAGCAGCCGTTCTTTGCGAGGCTGTGTCTATTTTGATTTCCCCTTTTTCTCAAATGGCTGGAGAGAGAAAGAGAAACTTTCAGATATAATCACTATAATGTGAACAACTTCTTTGATTCCTTTCCGGTACAAGAGTCAACTGTGAAAAGTGCAGTCCAATATATGTGCACTGCTAGCTATACATATCTTGAGAGAATAAATGAAAATAATTGTCTCTCTGGGATGCCACTGGAAATACCTGTACATCTTTGTTGTACTTTATTTATTCTATGTGTCCGGCATGATCTTGACCCTGAACAAGGGCAGTGAAAAGACTTTCTCTCTCTATCCCCTCACACAAAATATCTAAGCCTCCGATATGTGCTCTGTGGTCAGAGTGCCTGTGGTGAGGCCTGGCTCTACCTCTTACTAGTAACCTTGAGCAGGTGACTTCACCTGCTTGTGCCTTGGTTTTGAAATGGGGATATTATAGAAACTTTATTAAAGTGTTAGATAGTATGAAGCAAATTAATGCTTATAAAATGGTCAGAACAATACTTGGCATGCAGTAAGCACTAAATAATTCTTGGCTGTTGGTATTACTGTTATTAATTTTTATATATCTCCTTTCCTGAGACACCTTGGGCAAGTCACTGATCCTATGTGGGGATCACTTGTAAAAATAAGTGGATTGAAAAAAACACAGGAATCTCTAAAAATTTTTCCTGTTGCTAAGTTTCTAAAGTCCTGTCCTATTAACTTTAAAAGTAAAGTTAATACCTACTTTTTCATACTGACTACAAACATTGGTGGAACACCGTGATTTGGGGGCTTTAAAGATAAATATCACTGATAATTGGAAACCTTTCTCATTTCCATGAATAATCTTCTCCACTTGGCTCCTTGTTGCTCATAAATTGAAAAAGTTGTCTCGAACTTCAGTTTTATAAAATGCTAGCATCAGTGCAGAAACGCAGCTATAGCGCATGGAGAGCTTGGTGCTCCTTCTGCCTTCCGGGCTTCACACTGAGCTGTTCATGCTCGACTGGCAAGGAGGCTCCAGCTCCCTCTGACCCTGACCTTTGCGTAATGTTTATTGAATTAGACAAAAACAATCCACCGAGTAATAAAAATATCTGTGCGTGCAATTATTATACACAAAACTGTGCTTCATATTGGAAAATCTGTCCCCAACCTACTCAGAGAAATCAGCCATGGCAAGGTCACTGCAGATAAAGCAGGATGCCCTACAGCTGTCTTTTATTTTCTCTGGGATGGCAGTGATGGAATGAAGAGAAAGACAAAAGTTTCACCAGAAGAAGGGACACTTCACCAACTCTGTGCAAATAAAAATATCCCAGGTGATCTTGAGATGGCTAGTCTTCTACAGAGGAGTCCTTGGGGTTTAATAGAGACCCCTCTCCATTGCCAGGGGCTGGGCATCTCCCATTTCCTCTCCCTGATTCTTCTCCATCTCTTTCTTCCCCCACCTTCCCTACTGCCTTTCTGTCTCTTGGGTTGCTTGCTCCTTCTTGAAAAACACAGATTCAAAATTTCTCTGTTTCCATTGATACTGTCCCAGACCAGCATCTCTGAACCTCATACCTCAACCCCCACAACTGTCCCTGAGCACCTCTCCTTGCCTCCTCTTGGCTCTCACAAATATAATACATCCCATATACCCCCAAGAATGCTGTGCAACTTATTGGAGTAGAGGAAGTGGGTAGAAGAAATAAAAGGCAGTGTACTCTACTATTAAATTATCCTGAAAAGGGACAGGAAATATTATGCTGGTGTCTGAAGAAGAAAATAGGCCTAAAGAAAGGCATTGTTGAAAAGATTAAAGTCTTGAGTATCTGTTTCTGGAAATGGTCAAGGTCCACAACACCTAGGAAACATCTCTGAGGATGGCAAAAGTCAACAGGATCCCGGATGGCGCAGGAGGTAGGAACTTTAAGCAGGAAAGGAATCACCTCATTCTCCGCAACCAGCCAAGAGACAGGCAGAGAGAGTGAGAGTGAACTCACATCTGTAGGTTTGGGGGCAGGAAGCTGAGGGGATTCTCCTGCTGTTTGGGGGACATCATATCATTACTTATAGAATCATTTTTGGTAATTGTGAAGAGAGAAGAAAAATATTTCACATTTAAGTCCTGGTCTTCTTTCAGAAGTTAGTAACAACGATAATTGAAAGCTAGAGGGCCTACAGATTTCCCCTTTCCTTTAGTTATTTCTCACATTCCTCTCTGGAAAGTTTCCAAAGAGAGGATGTGAAAGCTGAGCAGATGGGCGAGGGCTGCGTGATATAAAGTGATGGTTCTCAAAGTACCGTCCCTGGACCAATATCAGCATCACCTGGTGACGCATCAGAAAGGCGTATTTTTAGGTCCCATTCAAAACCTACTGACTGTAAAACACAGGCTGTGGGGCCATGTATTATTCCCAAAGGTTTTCTGTAACAAATTATCATAAAATTAGTGGCTTAAAACAACAGAGATGTATTGTCTTCTAGCTCTAGAGGTCAGAAGTCTGAAATCAAGGTGTCAGCAGGCCATACTATCTCTGAGGGCTCTAGGCAAGATTCCTTGCTTGCCTCTTCCAGGTATTTATCTGTTTGGCAAAGTATAAGTCTGATATCTGCTTCTATCTTCACATGCCTTCTCCCCTATTTCTTTATCTCAAATATCCCTCTGGCTTTCTCTTAAAAACACATCATCATTGGATTAAGAGCCCATTCTAAATCCAGAATAATCTCATTTCAACATTCTTAATTTACACCTGCAAAGGCCCTTTCTCCAAATAAGGTCACACGCACAAGTTCTGGGGGCTAGGACTTGGGCCATTATTCAACCCACTACAAGTGTAGTAATCTGCTTTAAGGTGAGGTAGAGGAGTAGTTTTCAGCAAGGCTTAAGCCCTGAGCAATTTAATTAGAACTTTTGAAAATAGAACCCAAAGTTTATCAGATGATAGCAATGACAGCCAGGTTTGAAAAGCAGTGGTATAGAGGAAAAAAATTAACTGAGCAGTTAGACAAGCCTGGGTTCCAATGCTGCCTCTCTGTCTTAGTCTACTCTTCTATAAAATGGCCATAATCATACTCACCTGATTATACTATTGCTGTAAAGTTAAATAAAATTCTGTATGTAAAGCATTTGGATGTTTAATCATAGACTATGGTTTCACCCATTAACCTGTTCACTGAAGCATTCAAAATGACTTGCTGCTGAAAATGGTGATCCTGCTTGTAGTCCCCCACAGTTCATCTTTGGTGGAAGGTAGAAGGATATCCTTTTAAGCATATTCCTTCTATGCCCCTCAGCTTTCAGAGAGGGAGTTAATTATTCCTTCCTGTCCCAGCTCAGTGATCTCTGACATAATCAGGTTTATATTCAATTGGCCACAAAGAGTATCTAGGTTCTAGACATTTTCCAGGAAGGACAGTCTTGAGCTCATACCCACTCACTATTTCTCAAACATTCTGTTGAACAAAATAATTTTCCAGGAATATTGAGTGAACAATCAAAGACAATCTAAATTCTAGATATTTTAAGCTTCTTTTACTCAAATAAAAAAAAAATTGCTTATCAAGAATCTAAATGTCAAGGAGCAGAGATATTGTGATGATTATAGCTTGAAGTTAGGAAGACAAAAAAAAGAGTAAAAATATGCCACAAACACATGTTAAAATGAAACTGTGGCAAAACTGTGAAAGAGGCTTGCATGCTACTCCAAACTTATAAATAAGACTGAACATAATCAATACGGCTGGTGTGGTTCAGTGGTTGAGTGTCAACCTATGAACTGGGAGGTCACAGTTCAATTCCCGATCAGGGCATATGTCTGGGTTATGGGCTCAGTCCTCAGTGTGGGCCCTGCTGGAGACAGCCAATCAGTGATTCTCTCTCATTGTTGATGTGTCTCTCTCTTTCTCTTTCTTCCTTCCTCTCTGAAATCAATTATATATATATATATATATATATATATATATATATATATATATATATATATTAATTAAAGACCAAACATAATCAGAGGTCAGGGGAGAGGTCAGGGGAGGCTCTTAAGCTGAGATGTCAAGTATAACTTGGAATTAACCCTGTGAAGGAAGAAGGTAAAGGCAAAGCAAACTCAAAAAGGCTATGTGACAAGAGTGTATTGTCCTTCTCCCACACCCCCCCCCTTTTTTTGCTTCCTGTTTGTCCTTTCTCTTTCATATCAGCCCATGGTGGCATAGGAGCTACCACAGCTCCCAACATTGAATCCACATTTAAATGTGTTTGTGTCGGGGACGGGGAGACATTAACTTCATCTGTCCATTTTATCAGAAATCAGTTTTTCCCAGAAGTCCCCCAGCAGACTTCCCGTATATTTCATTGTCCTGGTAAAGGGCAAATGTTGATATTTAGGTCAATTACTAAAGAAAAGGGAATGGGGTCAACATGATTGATCTAATTTAAGAAAGCTCTTTCTTTTGTTCCAAGGTCAAATATGAGTTTTCTGCGCAGATATGTTGTTGCTCTAGGGATGCTGTTGGGTAGGCAAGCGAAAGTGGCTGCCGCTGAGACTGCAACAATAGTCCGAAAGGAAGATGGAAAGAATCAGGCTTTGGGAGATATAAGAGCAAGGCTTGACTGATGAATTTGCCATGGGCGTAAGAAGGAGGGGTCTTCCTGTGGAACAAGCAGCCACGTGAGCAGATGGTAGTGTATACGTAAGGAGCATGGCCTGGGCACTGGTGACATTTTGGGCAGTAATTTGTGGTGGGCGACTGCATTAGGTTCTCCAGAGAAACAGAACCTATATGTGAGGAATCAGCTCATGTGATTGGAGCCTGAGGAGTGGAGTAATGAGCCATCTGCCAGATGGAGATCCAGGACAGCTGATGTGCACTTCCAGCCTGTGTCCAAGGCCTGAGAGTTGAGCAAGCCAATGGTGTAAGCCCCAGTCCAAGGATAGGAGAAGATAAAGTGAGATATCCCAGCTCAACCAGGGAGGCAGGAAGAAAAAGGGGCAGATTCATCCTTCCCCTGTCTATTCTGGCCCTCAGTGGATTGGATAATGGTACCACACTGGGAAGGCAATCCACTTCCATAGCTTCAAGTGCTAATCTCATCCAGAAACACCTTCACAGACACACTGGGAAATAATGGTCAGTCAGAGGTCTTGGTGGCCAGGCAAGGTGACACATAACTTATCACAGTGGCTTGGCAGGATGTTCATCAGCAGCCCTGGCCTTTGTCCTCTAGATATCACTAGTGACAAAGTCTCTCCCCAGACTTTGCCCAGGACAGCATGAGGGTGAGCAGGAAGGTGTCCAGAGAATATAATTTCAGGAGACCCTCTCTCCCACCCTCCAGAGTGAGAGCTTTCTTACATTTTGTGCCCTAGGAGCTTCACTCAGCTGTCCCTACTTCTGACCATGTGTTATTAACCTACATTTCAATAAGAATAATCCTGATTCTACTAAAATTGGTTCTTGTTCAAGGATGCTATTGAGGATATTGCTATTCATGCAATACAATGTGGTCTGCTTATGAGAAACTCCTGTCTACATTTGCCCAAAGAATAGACATGTCTTTCCTAAGCCACTGGTTTGCTTTTATCTGATGAATATTATGAATTGTATAATC
Source organism: Pipistrellus hanaki (assembly GCF_964339955.1). Taxonomy (NCBI): domain Eukaryota; kingdom Metazoa; phylum Chordata; class Mammalia; order Chiroptera; family Vespertilionidae; genus Pipistrellus; species Pipistrellus hanaki. The sequence continues at coordinate 28,809,976 of NC_140520.1, forward strand.
TTCTGCCTCCTTTTTTGCTATTAAATTGTTCCCCATTTTTGTATTGGCTGCTACTGAACTTGGAAACCAAACTGTGGCTTCCCCAGCAGAAGTGTATAATAATATTACTCGTATTAATCCTGTTTCTTAAATTCCTGCCTTTATTTTTTTCTTTTTGTGTTGTCTCAGTTTTCTTGTAGTAATCTTACATTTTATGGATTCTTATAAAATACCTTAAAGATGTTTGGCACCAATATTGTTAAATACCCTGGCCCCAGAATGCATTGGGTGCTGAGAAGTTTCCTTCCTTTACTAAAGATAAAGAGAGAGAGAGAGAGAGAGAGAGAGAGAGAGAGAGAGAGAGAGAGAGAGAGAGAGAGAAATACTGTATGGGGCAGACCTTTGTAAAAGTGAGACACTGTATGGGGCAATCCTTTGTAAATGCTCTGGAAATACAAGAATATATTTTGGATGTGGGTGGTTTACAGGGGCAAAAAAACAGAGACAGCTTATAGCAAAATATTTTAAAAGTATATCCACTTTCCTAGGAAAATAAATAACACCCAGTGGCAGATTTCCCCCTATGTCTTTGTTGATCCAAACTCTTGGGGGTTAGAGAACTTTCATAAAACCCACCGCCTACACCCAGCCTTGAAGGCACTTATTAGTCTGTGTTCAAGTGCTTAAGTGTCATCCTTCTTCACCAGGGGCACATGCTATGACTGTGGGTTGTGTTCCATTTTTCAAAGGCAAGATTCAAGCAGAAATGACAGAGGGATACGTGAAGAAGCACTTGGAGAACTGAAAGCAATGGTTCCATTAAGTGAGTGAACAATGGGTCCTGATCAGCAAAGACAGAGTAGAGGTGGGGGTGGGGTGCTCTAAATAGCCTCTGCTCCTTGCAGTGAGATTACGGCGTTTTCATCATAATTATTAAGTCTTGGCAAGAGGCTCAGCAGCCTGTTACCCACCTCCCTGATGTCAGGCTGTTCTCCCACGCTGCAATTTTGAAACCTGGTTGGCAATTGCACCCTGAAGAGCAGTTCTGTCAACGCTGCATCAAACTTTTCCCCACTTGAAATCTTCAATTATGTATGTATAGGCTAATGGCAATCCACAGCCTACCATTTTCTCCCTCTGTCTTTTTTTCTTATCGCCATGTCATTAGCTTCAACAAAATTAAGTTAAGGCCATTGAGTGCTCAGAGGAGCCAGGGGAATAATAACAGATGGATTAGGGTAAAGGGGATAAGGCAGGCAGAGGACAGATTGACTTCCTTTTAGAAAAGTTTGAGCCACACAAAGAGAAAGACGCATACACACAAAGATAACATCACACTTCGCAGAGAAAATTTCAGCCCATGGTGAGTTAAGTACTAGAAATCCCAGAGATATTAAACAGTCACAGATTTTTAGGGAAAATGCATGAGACAAATTCAAGTTATAATATGTTTGGTACAGTGTAAAGCACTGGAAAAAAAATAGGAGATGGGAAAGTATTATTTGCCCCTAGGCTATATAAATTCTTAGTTGAATAAATCATAAAGATTCTAGGTTAAAATCAACAATTCCTGTGTGTCAGGGACAGTAGAGAATGACATGTAAAGTGCTGTTCAGAAATAGGACATCTGGGCTTTGTCAGAGCTCAATAAAAGTCAAACTTCAACAGGTACCCTTCAAAAGGCTTATTTTACTTGATCCGTTCTTTTGTTAGCATTGATTAGCGAGGTATAACTCTACCATATTGGGAAAATAGTTTTGAGTATAGTGGATATTTAATGTGTCCACTGAATTGAAAGGTTTTGTTGAGTATGTTTGAAAAGAAAAAGTGGTAAACACGAAGGAACGTCATTTGAAAATAATTCTCTAAATAGACTCTAAGATTTCAAAATGCCCCATATTCCCATTGGGGAATAAAGAACCCAGTGTTTTATAGAATAAATATAGCTTTCAGAATTTCTAAAGAAACTTTAAAATTTATCTTATGTAAGTGTTCATCATATTCCTGTGGGAAAGGTTTTGTTATTCAAATGAGATAAAGATTGTTCTTGCTCTTGTAGCCCATAGAAGACCTTCTCACTGTTGGGTCATGCCAGGTAATGAGTTCTGGGCTAGAGAAAGTGATGGGTTCGCCTGGGGCAGCGGAGGCAGGGGCACAGTGAGATAACCATGGCATTTTCTAGCCTCTCTTCCCAAATTTCTCGACCAAAGAGGCTACAAGCTCCACACAATGAAGCTACAGTATGGGCTCTTTATCAGTCTGGACTGGAAAGTTAACACATGGAGGAAAATTGCCCTAAAAAGTCATTCAGGGTCACAAAGATATTTGTGCATAGGAATAAACCTTTGTTGTGTTAAGCCATTTAGATCACTGCATTGTAAGACTTATATTATTAATATTCCAAGCTTTAAGGCATGAAAAAAAACTGAAGCTCAGGATTATTTTAAACTAGAGTTCTGATGCACGAAAATTCACACAAGAGTAGGCCTTCCTTACCAGCCTGCCAGCACTAGCTTCCCTCTGGCATCTGGAACCTGGGCTGCTTCTCTCTGGCCCCGGCTTCATCTGGATGGATGTCTGGAATGATGCCCAGAAGGACATTCAATCTAATTAGCATATTACCCTTTTATTATTATAGATGGCCCTAGATCACATTGCAGGTAAGGGGCAAACTGGTATGTGAACCTAGATTTTGCTGAACACCTTTCAGTACAAAGAGAAACAGTCCATCCCTTGTAGAGGACGGGAGGACCATATTTGGTCTTTTTTTGGCTATAGAGGTGGGTGTTGGGATTTATTTTTGGCAGTGGGATCAAACAAACATTTGTGAAGAACAGATGTACCTCTTCTGAAACACAGATTATTGAGAAACAGGGGAAATAGTTACTTATATGTGTTTTGTTCTGCCTGGAGTGCTCTTCCCATAGGTATTATTATTTTAAATGCAAGAGGAAGCTTGTTTAGAAAGTCACAGAGGTAATAGAAGTGAACTGTAAAAGAAATGGCCTCAGGAAACAAGAGGCAAAAGAAAGGGCCCTTGGAGCTCAGGGGAAAGAGAGAGGCAAGGAGACTGTGCCTGGGGAGAAGGGGAAGGGTCAAGGTGCAGCTATGCTCCATAGAGAGAGCTACTCCATAGGTATCTCTATGCATAAAAGGCTAAGTGACCACCTGACCATCTGGTACATATGACATGCATTGACCACCAGGGGGCAGATGCTCAACGCAGGAGCTGCCGAGCTGCAGTGACTTGGCAGCAGCAGTTCTCGGGCGACACACCCTGGAACCAGAGAGGAGGGAGTCCAATTCCCCACAGGGCCAGGCGATTCCACCTTTGGCTGTGGGTGCACAGGTGTGCATGAATCCATGCACCGGGCCACTAGTTATTAAATAATTTTTGTTTCTGTGAAAGACAGCCCCATATCTCAGTGGCTTAACACTAAAGTTTATTTCTCACTGACAAATCCAGTCAGCAGAGTTCAGGAGCCAGGCTCACACAGTTATTCAGGCTCAGGTTGGTAGACCCTACCTTCTGCAGTACATGGTTTCCAAGATTGCCCTGGGCACAAAAATTTATGCAAGAGAAGAGTAGGCCTTCCTTCCCAGGCTGCCAGCACCAGTTTCTCTCTGGTACCCGGGGCCCAAGCTGAAATGCAGCAGCCAGAAGAAGAGCAAGTCTGGGGAACTGAGTTGGTCTACTTGGACTAAGACTGGAAGTGGCATACATCCTTTTGTTCTCCTTTGTTTGCCTAGAACATAGTCATGTAGTTCTATCTACCAGCCTATAAATAAAACAGAACTGGGGCATTTAATCTAGCTGGGTATCTGAAAGAAAAAGAAAAAATATTGGTAAAAACGCAGCAGTCTGTGCTGCAGTCAATCCTTCTAGTGACCAAATAACCATTCCATTCTTCCTCCAGTGTAGAAAATACACTCACCTGCCCAGCTAGCTTCACCATGCAGCCATCCTAGGGAAGGAACCCAATACCTTCGTCCGACTTGAAAGTCCAGGATCTTTAGGTGATGTTCACTCCTCTCCATCAGATGCCCCTTTGTTTTCAGAAATCTAAAGATTAGTAAAATGTCCTTCCAAACAATGGTAATGAAAAGGAAAAGGGGGGCAGGGCTTGCAACGTAATTCAGTATCTGGTTAACACTGTAGTCTTGCTTCCCCACTCTGACTGGCTGGGGAGGAGCTGAGGAGCATGCCCCTAAAACCCTACCAAGACTGACTTGAGCGAAGCTGCAGGGACCCTCAGGGGCCCACCACAGGAGGAGATACAGGTCAGAGCCTCCCCTGGAGTTCAGTTCAGGCTTTGGATCGGGAATTCCCCTGGACCAGCAGATCTGTGAAATAAAGGTTAAACTTTCCTCCCTCAGGGTGCTGGCTGATCGTTCTCCCATGCATTCTCCACCACAGTAACATAGGGGCAGAAAACTGCCTACATTCTCCCATTTAGAAAGGAGTGGAAAGACAGGGATGGAAATAAGAATGGACATCACGCAGTCACTGGTTCCCTGCAGGTATGAAGTCTTGTAAGGCAGGTGTTGTGGAGGCCCCTGGGGTTGTGGAAATTTCCTTGATTAGTTTGTAATTGTTCGTTGCAGGAGTTATTTTGTGCATTGTCTCTTGGCCCCTGGTGACACCCTCTGAATGGTTGTCCTTTGTCTGTTATTTTCTAAAGCTAAAGGTTCCTTGAGCAGCCTGTTTTTTTCTTGTTCCTGATGTTTAGGGGACCGATAATTGCTTTTAGTTTCACACAGTCAAGGAATTTTTAGTCTGGACTCACAGTATCTTTGAGCCAATACAATTACTGCAAAATCTTAGGAGGCTTCTCATCGTCTCACTTCCAATCAGTTACTAAAGTCAGAAACCCAACCCAAATTTACTTTCTAGAAAAATTTCTTAATCTGCCTTGTGTTATTATTATTATTATTATTTACTTTTTTGTTTTATGCCTCTTTAACTTAATATCTGTTTAGCTTGAGACACCTGGAAATACAGATGAAACCGGTTTGGCTCAATGGATACAGTGTCGGCCTGCGGACTTAAAGGACCGGGGTTCAATTCCGGTCAAGGGCATGTACCTTGGTTGCAGGCACATCCCCAGTGGTGGGGAAGGGGGGCAATAGGCAGCTGATCAATGATTCTCTCTCATCGATGTTTTTAACTATCCCTCTCTCTTCCTCACTGTAAAAAAATAAATAAAATATATTTTTAAAAATAGATGAAAAAATGACATCCTTCACCTCATCTTTGAAGAGTCCCTTTGTTCAGCTGGTACGTTTTATAAAGCTTTTGTCACTAAGCATCTTTGTCAAGTATATCTTCTACGGCTGGAGCCTGGAAGCACCGTGCTTTTCCAACCTTTTGAGGCCCCAGATTTCTGGTCTCCCTTTGTTTCCTTTTATTCTAATTGAAAATCAGCCAGTTGTGTCCTGAGATGATCTTTCTTATAATAACTTCCTAGTAGCGAACAATCGTAACTACTTCTTTCTAGCTCTTTCATCATTTCCTTGGAATCACTGGCTTAGCAGGTATAAATTTTTATTTCCATGTTTTATCAAATGTTTTGCTAAAAACATTGCTTCTAAGAAACAGGTCTACTTGTCCAGCCTACAGTATCAGTTTCTTGCCTCAATTGCCAAATTGGGGGGTACATATTTTTAAGTTTTTAATCCAATTATATCCCAATTCTGAAAGCAGTGTCTCAATTTGTTAAGTAATTCTAGCTTCTATAATAGGCAAACTTGAAATCTTAATGATTTAGTAGGTGTTTATTTTGCTTTTTTCAGAAACTCAAGTGGTGGTGGCATGGGGTTTCCAGGACATAGTAAAAGTGTCTCCACATCTTGCTTCCAAACATTGCCCTGGTCATTGACATCCCGCTGGCAGATACAGGAAAAGTGAGTAAAAATTTTACTCGGTATATTTAGGAGCCAGGTCTGAAAGTGGCGTGTTTCATTGCTGATCACATTTTGTCTGAGGTGTGGATGAAAAGGGCCTGCATGCTAACCTGACTAACTCAGGGAAGGCCTGTGTGGCGGTCTTGCAAACTCAGAGACCTCAAGTAAAACCTTTTAATTAAATTAAAACCTTTTAATTAAAAAGCAGTTTATGATAGGTAGTTGTGTCCTAGGCCAGTATCTTCCCTGACAAAGATAAACTTGGATTGTACAGAAAATGGGAGAAGAACCAAGCAATACTTAGAGAGATGGAGTTACATTTATTACACACGGGTCCAGAGGAAAATGTCTCTCAAATTCTGGGCCCCAACATGGAGGAACTTTCCCTATTTACATGTTTTTACCTTCTTTGCCTTCCAAATATGAGCTGTTTCCTGCACCCTTTGCCACTTGTTAAAGAGCCCCTATGTGCTGGGGCCTTGAGACCTCAACGAAAGGCCTGGCCTAATGCCAGCACTGATAATTTCGTCCTGGGAAGGTATAATGGTCTCTCTGAAGTGGGAGTAGTCTTATTGTTTTTATTTTTTTATTTAAGCAAGCACACATTTATAGAAGCCAAATAGCAGGGTTAAAATTTCAAACAGCAGTGTTTATATAAGATGGATGCTTTAGGATCTTTACTGAGCCTACTATCTTCTTGCATCTAAGATAACATACCTGTGCAATGTCAGGGTAAATTGTAACTTCCCTATTTCTGTAACCCTCAGGGCACAAACACAGATTCCCTCATTATTATTCTTTCTTATCAATTATTGATGGTTAACTATCTGTACCCATCCTTGTAAAAGAAGCCTGTGTCTATCACTTTACTTTTTATCCCATCCCAGGGGTCCCCTCTCCTTTTGCTTTTCTCCCACCTCCCTTATCTACCACCAGTGGATTTCATGTACCCCAGTAAGCCTCCACTTTTGATGGTAATGTATAAAAATAGGTGAAAAACCACCAATCTCTGGAGCATTATCCCAATACATTGAGATTCTGTTTCCCTACATTTGTTGGCAGTTTGCCTCAAACTCACAAAAAATCATTTACAGGTTTGAATATTTTCTTATGTTAACAGAGTGGGTGAGGTAAAAGAACAGGAACTCTTGAGAGCAGGGATTAAAGTGAGAGAATAATTATAATAGATAACAAAGGAATTGAATCTAGAGGGTACTGAAGGGTGAGGGGAACTAGTGGGGTTGAAGAACTGGTGGTCTTGATGAGGTCTAAGAGCACAAGTACAAATAAGAAAGTGAGAAATTAGGAATATGGAAATGATGGTCAGAGAGTAAGGAATTAGAACTGATGTTTGTTTCCTTAGACCCATGTGACAGCAAAACGTAAACTTTGGTTAGACTAGGGGGATGCTGCAGGATGGCCAAGATGTCTTTGCCTGTGTTTTAGACCTTGTAAGTCCATCTCAGAGGCAGGAAAAGGACCAGGAATGAAGCCAGTGAGTCCTAAAGTCAGAATATCTCCGTATGAATATTGGCTCAAGCACTTGCTATTTTTTGCCCATTGGCTTCGTAATCTCTCTCACCTTCACTATTTATTTGTAACATGATGATAAGAGTCTTTCCTTCACAGGGCTGTTTTTAGAGTTATGGACTTAATATGTATGAAGTGCTCCATACACTCTAGCCTATACTAAACAGTCATTTCTAGTCTATCTATGCCATTCCTGACTGTTTTGTTTTCAGCATTCCCACCTCCACTTACACCCCTATTCCTACCCTAATTCTATGGAGCTAAACAATACTCAATATATACCCAGTTCATTTTAAGTTATATGCTATAACTTCAACCTTCCCTCCCAATTTATCACACAACCTCTGGATGGGAATTTCATTTATATCACATTAAATATCCAATTTCAAATATAGTGGCTTAGTCGAAAGTGATTCCATTTCACTAAATTTCTCTTGAGAATAAGCATCAAAAAGAGTTTTTTTTGTAATAGAAAGTTTTGGCCAAAGTTGTGGCTGATAATCCACCATTACATTCACGTCACAGCTCTTACCACCACAGCTGGGCACTATGTTTTAGTGCTTGTGCCTGTCCTCTCACCTGTTCAGAAATATCCCATAGACTACAGTCATACTGTTTGAAATGTGATCCATAGACTGTACCATCAGAGTCACCCTGAATGTTAGAAATGCAGAATTGCAATCCCCATCTACATTTCCTGCATCCAAATCTACATTTTAACAAGATGCCAAGAGATTCTAATGTGTTACCGAGCTGGCAAAGCACTGATCTATAGCAAAGAAAGTAACTTTTTAAAAAAATATTTTTATTTCAGAGGAGAAGGGAGAGGGGGAGAGAGAGATAGAAACATCAATGAAGAGAAAATAATTGATTGACTGCCTCCTGCATGTTTTCTACTGGGGATTGAGCCCACAACCCAGGCATGTGCCCTTGACTGGAATCAAACCTGGGACCTTTCAGTTCACAGGCCGATGCTCTATCTGCTGAGCCAAACCAGCCAGGATGCAAAGAAAGTAACTTTATTATCTCTTTGTCTAAAGGAAAGGTTGCATCTTAAAATAAGGTAACTGGCTAGGGATTCAGTTGGTTAGATCCTCATCCTGATACACCAAGGTTGCAGGTTCGATCCCTGGTCAGGACACATACAAGAATCTACTAATGCACAAATCAGTATAACAGCAAATCAATCTCTCTCTCTCTCTCTCTCTCTCTCTCTCTCTCTCTCTCTCTCTCTCTCTCTCTCTCTCACCAATTAATACTTAAAAAAATAAATAAATAAGGACCCCTGCCACACATCAGGCAGAGCTCACTTAGGATTCAGCTTTCCTTTTGAGAGATGTGAAACTTAAATTCTGTGGTTATCTAAAGTTCTTAACTTGCAAATAAGAGACAAGAAGACAAGGATACATGTTAGCTGGCTTCTCAAAGGAATTTCTGGGTCACGGGAGACAGAGAGAAAGAGGGAGAGAAAAGGGGAGAAAAGAGAAGGGATGGAGAGAGAGAGAGAGAGAGAGAGAGAGAGAGAGAGAGAGAGAGAGAGAGAGAGAGAGAGAGAGAAAGAAAGAGAGAGAAATCCTCAAAGGTCTGTACCATCATGGGAGAAGTATGGTAAAATAACCAAATTGAGAAAGTAGTTGTATTTTATATGTAGATGCAGGAGGGGACTAAGAACAATTTGCTTAGAGAGAAGTGAGTAATTGTCCCAAGGAATTTGTCTTGAAGCTGTATTAGTACAACAGTAAACTGTTTTTAATCAGAGTGTGTATTTATTTGGGGTGATGGTGGTAGTGATAATGGGGAAGGTTAAAGCACCTTCCAAAATTAACAGCTGGAAGAAAAATCACCTATTTTATGGGGCTCTATTATTAAACAGCTATTATCTTACAAATATTAAATATGATTTCAGCTTGGAAGGTTCCATCCTCAAAAATAATAACTATGGGATTTTTCTCTTATCATCAGTAAGCTAAACATTGGGCCAAAAAGGAGGGGTCATCAATAGCTAACAGATATCTTAATCTTTTTGACCACTTCAAGTTGTTTGAATTTTTGCATATCTGTCTACTTGAATTATTACAAAACAAAACAGATATACAAAAAACAAACAAACAAACAAACAAAACAAAAAAACAATTACAATTTAAATTCCTGGTAAACCTTCTTTAGCCAAATGATCAAAGTTAACATCACTATCAACAAGACATAGTGTCATTATACTCTCTCTGGTCTGATACACTTAAAAGGACAAAATGTCACTTTCAAGGTATTCTTGTCAAAAATGTATAGCTTCTTTCTACTAGAGTTTTCAAAAGAAAATATCAAACAAACCTAAATTGAAGGCCATTCTGCAAAATACTGGTTCTCTTCAAAAGTATCGAGATTTTTGAAAGACAAGGAAACTGTCTCAAATTGAAGGAAATAACAAAAAGCAATGTAGAACACCATATTGGATCCTGCAACAGAAAAAGGTCATTAGTGGGAAAAAATGGTGAAATTCTAAAACTTGTACAGTAGTTTAGTCACTAGTATCGTGTCAATATTAATTCCCTGGTTTTTAACCATTGTGGTATGATTATGTAAGATGTTAACATTAGGGAAGGTTGAGTGACAGCTATAGGGGCATTTTGGGTACAATTTTTGTAACTTTTGTCTAAGTCTGAAATTATTTCAAAGTGAACCTGCTTTAGACAAAATCTCAGAACTCTTTTATGTTTGTTTTATAAGAAAATATAGAAAATGAATCCAGTCTTCTGTCAGTCTTGTGATGAAAGCATTAGAGAGGATAGGAAAATAGATCAAGATTCTTGGGTGAGTAGCAAGAAAAACAGGGGAAGTCCCAAGAATTGTTCAGTCTGGGAAGTGGTCCTGAGCTTTACCAAAATATAAACCACAAAGATCCAAAACAATAACACATGTTAAATCTACCTACCTACCTATCTGTCTACACATAGCCATATAATGTATATCTATATTAGTTATTATGGGCTGGATTATATCCTCCCAAAACTCATATGTTGAAGCCCTACTATCTCAGAATGTGACTATATGTGGAGGTAGAGCCTTTAAAGAAGTGATTACATAAACCTGAGGCTGTTGGTATGGGCCCTCATCCAATCTGACTGGTGTCTTTATAAGAAAATAAAATTTGGACATACAGAGTGATACGAGGAATCTGAAAACACAGAGGAAAGACATGTGAGGGACACAACCAGAAAGTAGCCATCTGCAAGCCAAGGAAAGGCCTCAGGAGAAACCAAACCTGCCCTGCTTTGATCTTGCACTTCCAGCTTCCAGAATACAAGAAATAAATGTCTGTTGTTAAAGCCATTCAATCTGTGGTACTTTGTATGGCATCCCTAGCAAATTAACACAATCATGTATATTTTAAATCTATATTTAAATCAGTCTCTTCAGACTTCTCTAAATGTCTTTTTTTTTTTCTTCTGCATTTATGGGTGAACATACTGTCTTCCCAGATATAAGATGCTTGGCATATGCTTTTGATATTCTTTAAGGACTATCTTAAATCTTCCTTCTAGAAGATGCTCCACTCAGTTTTGAATGAATATATAGGAGGTTTCTCAGAATGCTTTCTTCAGTTCAGGGTACTGTGTTTAAGAAGGACTTGGACAAACTACAATATATTTACAAGAAGTTGGCCTGGATTAGCAGCAGTCTATAAATCTTGTCATTCTAGGAATAGATTTGAGTTTGCTAAGTTTGAAGAAGAAAATCAGGAAGGACCCTAGCCATTGTGGCTCAGTTGGTTGGGTGTCATCCTGGGCACTGAGGGTTTGCTGGTTTGATTCCTAGTCAGGGCACATGCCTGGGTTGCAGTCTCCATCCCTGGTGCAGGGCAGGTGGGAGGCAGCCGATCTATGTTTCTCTCTTCCCTCTTCCTTTCTCTCTAAAAATCAATACCGTATTTTCCGGCGTATAAGACGACACTGTGTTCTATAGTAAAAAAGTACTATTAGTAAAAAATACGATAGTAAAAAGCCTGCTCAGATTGGCCAGAGTCAGAGAGGCGGTCTATTAAAAAAAAGAACTGGTGTTGCCTCAGGAGTGCGGGGTAGTCTTATACAGCGAATATAGGCCTAAATCTATTCTTTTAACTGTAAAATTAGGGGGTCGTCTTATATGCCTGGTCACACTTTTTTTTTTTTTAAAGTAAGGACGAACATGACAAATGCTTTTAAATGTTTGTAGGGGCTACCAGTGGAAGAGATTAAATGTATTTTATTAATTTTTATAGAGCAAGCTAGTTATTTCAGGGGAACATATTTTTGAACAATTGGCACCATATAGTAATAGAGTTGCCTAGTCTGAGAGGTGGTGAGTTCTCAGTCACCCAAGGTATCCAATCATCTAGCGATGGCCAGCTGCCAAGGATTACCAGGTCCCTTCACTAGATGGAGGAGGAATATGTTGACCTTTTAGAGTCTTCTAGCTCTAAGAGTCCTAGAGAATTTTAAGGATAACAGTGGAGAATTAAAGAGCTCAGAATTTGGGGGGAAATACTCCAAAAGAACTGTCAAAAACATTAGCACAAATGAAGTGAGAGAATATTGAAAAGTCGTCATACAACTATCCTACTCCAAGGGGAGCTGGTTTAATTGGTGTGGCCTAGGGCCCAGACACTGGTATTTCTAAAATCTTCTCAGGTAATTCTAGTGTGTAGCGCGAGTTGAAATCGCTGATCTAGTTGAAGTATTTAGCAATGCTTTACAATATTCACTCCCAACTCTTCATAATCTCCAGCAATTCTCAAAATCATGAGACTTCCTAACAAAGAGGATGACATACATTCTTCCGGACAATACTACCACCACATTACCAAAGGGTTATGGCACAATCACAGGCTTTCCCACTGTCTACTCTTGTTTGACTGTAATTGTCATACCCATCGTTAATGCAAAAATGTGTATTGAGAATCTTGCCCTAAATATAATTTTTTTTCACCTTCCCTGTTGCCTGATAAATTGCAAGTCTTTGGGTGACTGTTTATGATGCTGCCCAATATTTACAGCACACCTATCACATTGCACAGACAGCTGGTATCTAAAAGGGGAGTCACCTTTGTTTGAGAGTGGTATAGAAAAATACTACAGAAATTATTAAATACCAGAGGCCCAGTGCATGAAATTCATGCACAGGTAGAGTCCCTAAGCCTGGCTGGTGATCAGGGCCAATCTGTGGGGTGACTGGCAGGGTGATTGGGGGTCTCTGCTGTCACCTGCCTTGGCTGGCCTGGGGCCTGCAGGCTGGGGGAAGCTTCTGCCTTGAGCATCCGCCCCTTGATGGTCAGTGCACATCATAGAGCTGGTTGTTCTACCTATTGTTCTGCTGTTTGGTCAATTTGCATATTAGGCTTTTATTATATAGGATTTTTAAAATATAAGATTCAGCAACTGCTACAATGCATAAGAAGTTTTTCCCTCTTTTGGGAGATTAGAATAATTATAAAAATTAAAATAACAACTAACATTTATTGAGCATATACTTCATGTCTGATAGAATGCTAAGCAAGCACATCACATTGATTAATCCATTTATTTGTCACAACAATCTTATGAAGGAGATGCTACTTCCTCTCTCCTTCCAGTTATACAGACGTGGAAACAGGTTGAGTGAATTTCACAGGATCTTAGAACTAACAGTGGCAGGGCTGGGATTAAAATTCAGGATGTCATAGTTTAGAAATAATGCTCTCACTACCTCTCCCCCTGTCCCTTACTCCCCAAAATGTATCCAGTTTGGTGTCCTCAGAGGAGAGTTAAAACTCATTGGACATCATCTGGTCCAACTCTTCCTACTGTATGTAGATGCTGAAGAGGGGTCATGACTGGCAGATCTGTCAACTAGGTTATTGGAAGGTTTAGCCACCAAGCAGCGAAGCAGATAAGCAGATCAAGAAACCCATAACATGTCTCTTTAGTCAGAGACTAGATTATATGCCATCTATGTCAGTGCTTTGATTTCATTCAGTTAGCTCATTCCTCATATATAAGTGGAATCAAGTTTATATAAGAGGACCATTCAGTCACTTCCGTGATTTGATTTTTGCCTTGTGCTGCCAAGTTGACACAACCCTTGGTTCTACATTGCTTCAGATTTAACTTTTGCTTGCTGCCAACCCACTTACTGGCTTTCTTTTACACTTGTTTATCCTTAACAAGAAACTAGTCTTGAGAATGTCATTTTGTGATTAACACATTTATTTGAATTAATGCATTCCATCCGTCTAATAGTAGTTGAACATTTTCAACTGAAAATTTATACATGTTCGTTCCTGTATAGAATGGCCCAAAATAGTTATGAATACTTCCCAAATTGCTTTAGGAAAATAATACAATCAAAATTGAACTATTTGACTAGATAAAATTATCCCAACTTTCTTCTAAGAGAATCAACAGAATTGCAGCTGAGATTCTTTGGAAGAAAAACAAGGTTTATACTAGCTTATATCTAAACATATTTTAAAAGGTAATAAGTAAACAGTATGATAATGGCATGGAATAAAAAGATCAATGGAAGATTACTCTATTTCTGACTTTATTTTAGACTTTATTACTTTTGGATTTTCATTTACAATAGGATTTAAATGGCAAATTTGAAAATGGGAGAAGGTTTACAATCAAATTTGGGCCATCTAAATGTTGTTGTTGATATTTTATTATTGGAACCTTCCATTTGTTTTATTATTGGAGTCTCAATATTATAATACTTAATCTCCTGACAGAAGCTCTGATAACATATGTTGGACAGTGGAGCTGGACATAATTTAGGATGGAAAATAGGATAGTTTTCAAACCCAGTAGGGGAGCCTTGGATTGGCTTTTATTAATGTGCTACTTTGATCAATTTCAGAACTTTCTGGAATCAAAATCTAAATTTCATTCAGAAAGGATACCCAAAAGAGCAGCGGCCAGTGTTGGAGAAACCAGCTCTAACTGGGTGGAAGAAGGGTTCTCTTGATAGACCTCCTTCCTGAGAGGATAGCCACACCCATTGCTCCTAAGGACAAGCCCATGGATTTAGAAGAGTAAACCTGAGCAATAGGACAGAGGAATGCCTTGTCCCCCTTCCTGGGATTTTCCCATTCCTGGCCTCTCACTTATTACACCCAGGGAAGAGGGAATAACTTACCTGCAGAGCAGATTTTAAAAGAACATAACTAACTTGTTAGACTCAGCACTATCTTTCTCCCCAACGCCCCCATCTTGGGTACTGCTACCTATAGGAGCCAGAATTTTCCTCTGAGCCTCCAGTCTGCAAGTATTAGCTGGGAAGGTAGCCTTTTGAGAGAGAAACTGCCTGGGACTGAGCAGCTGCATTGGATTGTGGGATTCAGTTAGCAGGGCATATTTGGCCCATTCGGCTCTCCAACTAAGTTATGTTCTCTAACACACCTATCTACACTAGTAAAGGTAATATTTGACCCCTGTCTGCCCTAGCTATTCTTAGGTTTCAATTTATTTAGAACAGAAGTAGGCAAGAGGGTACAACACACATAGTGGCCACTTCAGACACTCCAACAGCAGTATTTGATGAAGGAGGCTTCTTGATCTTCCAAGCTAGAAACTCGCTGTGTGTTCTGTGCAGCATTAGTTTCTTTGATGCTAACAGATGCTGTTTGTAAAAGGATTGTGTGGTTAAATGCTTAATTGTAGGTAAGGCAAGATAAAAAAAAAAAAAGGTATCTTTACTGCAGAAATTTCAAAGCCTTTCAATGGAACTATGCTCTGTGAATCTTAATGAAAAAACAGAGTTTTCAGCATTTCACCAATATCTATTTCTGGATTTTTTTTCCTTCCAGAATCCTGAAGTTTTAGTATTTCATGAAATAGGGAATGCTGAATAAATCTATCGATAGTATTGGGTCAATGGGCAGTTTGCAAAGAAAAAACAAACTAGAAAGAAATTACTCCCTATGAAGCATATATGAACCTAAATTACAGATAAATTTTTCAAAGTAAGAAATAAAAAAAGTGAAATATTTGTGAATATAAGATCTCAGAACAGGAAACATTTTCCAAATAGTAGAGCAAAGAAAGAACATTTACCATAAGTGGGGAGGGAGCAAGTAGCAAGATGGAAAAAATATTGTTAAGAATATGTGAAGCCTAAACCGATTTGGCTCAGTGGATAGAGTGTCGGCCTGTGGACTGAAAGGTCCCGGGTTCGATTCCAGTCAAGGGCATGTATTATACATTGGTTGCAGGCACATCCCCAGGAGGGGGTGTATAAGAGGCAGCTGATCGATGATTTTCTCTCATCGATGTTTCTAACTCTCTATCCCTCTTCCTTCCTCTCTGTAAAAAATCAATAAAATATATTAAAAAATATGAAAATGGTTTAATATGTAATAACTCATTAGTAAACAATTAAAATATGAATATTTCAGGAGTAAAATGAGAAAAGGGTATGATTTAACAGTTCACAGAAAGAAATATCAGTAACTGTAAGAGACAATAACTGAAAATAAAATTAATAAAGAAAAAATAAACAAAAGAAAATGAACAAAAGAAAAATTTAAAAAGTTAATTAAAATTATAATATCTGATCTCTTTGATAGTTAAAATTACAAGCAAAAATAATAGTGAGATAATTTTTTTAAACTGAAAAAGAAAACTTCACTCATCTTTTCCATATTATTGGTTCTGGCAATATAAACTATTGAGTGTAACTTTTCTAGGAAGTAACTTTACAACATGTTCAACATTCTTTAAAATGTTTATAATTTTTGACTCAGCAATTCCACCTTTAGTAATTTATTCTAAAAACAAATGATCACAGATGCTTGAAAAGATTTATATTCAAGCATAGCCACTTTATTATTGCTTATAATCACAAAAATGGATATACCGTTAATGTACTATAATAAATATGACAAATTCATGAGCTGGAATATTATGCAGTGATTAAAAATTATGCTGTACAAGAATATGTAATGATGTAGGTAAGTAATAATGATATAGGAAGTGAAGAAGCATGTTTTAAGGATAGAAGTGCAATATACCCCTAATTTATTAGAAAATATGTAAAGAATACACTGACATGTAAATAGTGGTTCTATCTGAATAGGTAGAGTTATGTGCAAATGTTTACTGTATTTTCCAATTTTTTTGCAATTAAGACGCATTGCTTTTTGCAGTCAGGAAAAATTTAATTTCAAAAGGATTAGACTAGCGAAAATTGCATTTTACAAAGAAGAAATATGTGGGCATGCCTTATTAAAATATCAAAACTAGAGAAGCATTAGCCTAATAAGATTTTATTTCATTTTTTTGCATTTATGTATCTGAGGGAGAGAAAAAAATGTTATTCTTGTAACATATCTATAGGTTTTTTTTTTTTTAAATGCTAGGGGTCATGACTTCACTGCAAAACTTTATAAACTTTTTAGACACTGAAATCACTGTCATTTTAGTACAGATTCTTTCAACAGTCACCATGGGTTGGCATGATCTGAATGAGAGAGGCTTGCGGGGTGATTTTTTGACTGTGGCAATTACCCATCATCAAGTTACAAGCACACAAAACCAGAAGTCAAACCATTTTCTCATGTGAACGGGTTCCACAAATTCAGACTTCCCAAGTCATCCAGATAGTCCACATTTTACAGCCCGTTCAACTACCACAGCCATCAGCACCCCCAGGCTGCATCTAAACTACCCACATCATCTGAACATCTCCACAACAATCAGATATGTTTACTCAGAACCTAGGGATGGAGGGTTAGTGGAAAAGAAAAGAAAATTGTCCCACTCAGCTAACTCATATAACATAACAGCAAGGGCAAGGCCTTTGATAGCTCGAAAAAGATTGTGATGGATCCAAACTGGAAACATTTTCTTCTGTTTATCTGGTATGCTCCTATTTTGTTCAGTGAGGCCATGCCATTTAGGGCTGCTTCTTTCTACCTCTGTCTCTCTGGAAGCACACCCACAGAATTAAATTTTATGCACTGACAGGGATGCTTTCAAAAGCTCAGAGTCAATTCTTCAATCATTCCATTTTCTTAGCTGTGATTAAAACACGTGTCCCCTCATTAAGCTAATGAGAAATTGTTAATTGCCACCAAGCCCCCCTCTGAGCATACTTGTTAGTGTCACCATCACATTGATAGGATACATGATCAGAATCAAGGGCACAGCTCTCTTAAGTGACTTTCACATTGGACTCAAGGACAGGACCTGCCTGGAAGAATAAAGAACGCCATTTTTCTGTTGATTTTATAGAGAAGCAGAGGGAAAAGATGCAATAGGAAAACAAGGATTTTTTTTCTTCTTCTTCATAGCAATGATAATAATCCACTCACTGACCTTTTTTCTGTGTAACAATGACTCTATGTAGATAAGCCACAGCCAACCAAGAATGCATCCCTCTTAATAGTGGTCGGCAAACTCATTAGTCAACAGAGCCAAATATCAACAGTATAACCATTGAAATTTCTTTTGAGAGTCACATTTTTTAAACTTAAATTTCTTCTAATGCCACTTCTTCAAAATAGACTCCCCCAGGCTGTGGTATTTTGTGGAAGAGCCACACTCAAGGGGCCAAAGAGTCGCATGTGGCTCGTGAGCGGCAGTTTGCCGACCACAGCCTCTGAAAGACCTGCAGGAAGGAGCCTTTCTTAGTTATTCTGTCCACTGTTGGCCCATCTTCTTTCCTCTTGGCCTCTAATGAGCAATATCACTGTTGGACCTTATCTTGTCCCCATGGCTCCTTGTGGATGGGAGGGGTATGCTTTGTCAGAAGAAGCAAGTGCATTGATGACATCATTTTCATATTTCTCTACAATTTCCATTTTGGCAATACCAGAACCTTTTACTTGTCTTATTTGTCCCTAGCTTTCCCTGTGTACCTTTGCACATAAAAAATAATAAATTCGCAGTCTTGCAAAATTTGAAGATGAATAACTGTCCTACAATTGGAGATGGGGGAAGGATTTATGGAAGATTCTCAAGGGAAAGTTAAGCAAAACTTTAGGCCACAAATAAGGACTGAAAATACATGAGCTTAACCTTTTATTCAAAGTCTTTAGTTCCAGAAGATGGAACATTCTACTTTAAGTAAGTCCAAACTCGGGCCTTTTGTTGATTCTTTCAGAAGAGGACCAGTTTGAGGTCAGGGTGACTCAGGTTATCAACAAAGCTCTGAAAATGCCTAAGAGAAGTCATGGTTGGGGGTGAGATCTGATGACCACTTCTGAACATTCACTAACATGTGAATCCTTTGTGGGGCATAGAGGTGGGTACATTCTGATGACCTGGAGTCCCCTTTTGTCCATCACCTGCCTGAAGCCAGGTGCTTAGTTGTCTTGTTGATCATCTCAGGGAGGAAAGAACACCGCAGCCTGGGAGTCACTGCTGGAACCCTGAGGTGGCTATGCAGCAAGCTGGCACCTGGACTAGGTGTGTGGGGCCACCCCCTGTGCAGGCAGCAGTTCTGATGAGAGATTTGATGAGAAAGGGGAAAGCCTTTTAAGGAGAAAGCAGTCTAGCATCAGAGCTAAGAGGCACTGGTCGTGTGGTAGTTGTTGGTAGTATCTTCCCTCCACCCAATATCATGGATTGTGTGTAAGTCCAGCAGTGAAGCAGCCCACAGAGCTGAGGACCTTGACAAGGGGCACAGGTGCAAGAGAGGAAGAGCACTGAGGCCACTGTGTGCTGGCTGGAGCTATCAGGGAGCTTGCATTGCCAGGCAAACCTGGAGGGCACTGCAGGAAAGCCGATGCCCACATGTGTGTTTACATGACCGGGAGGCCTGGGGAGATGGGAGTCACACCCTCCTGTGGGGAATGGTGGTGCCTGGGGGAGGGTTTCATGGAAGTCTTGGTGTGGGGTGAGAAAGGGAGGAGGCGTGCAAGAATCGGAGGCACCACCACATGACTGCAGACTCAAGCCTGAAAGACCTTTAAGTGCACCTGAAGTAGTATTATTTCAACCTACTCATGTTTTTCTTATAATATCACCAGGGAACTATAAGCACAAAATTCAATCAGGGGAGCATCCATTAGCTTCTGTCTGGTGCATAAAGAGAAAAGATAAGAACCTACCAGAATGTGCCTCTTGAGGCTCAGCTGGTTGTTTAGGGCAGGAGGGAGGAGAGAAGAAAGAGATTGAATTTGCAGGAATGAACACGGATGGCAGTAGGTTCTTTTCAGACTCTCTTCCACCTCCTGCCCCCAGGACTTTGCTGTTTAATAGAAGACTTCTATCCTATGGCCAGAGATAGGGATGAATATTTTAGAACATACCTAGTTTTGAAAATCAGTGAGTCTGTTTATTTGAGCTAAAAGTGCTTAGTTCAATCAAATATCAATGGAATTGGGATGAAATAGGTCATGTTTGGGGATTCATCTGAAGTAATCCCTTTCTTTTAACCCACTGCTTTTCAGAGGGACAGGGATGAGATGAAATGATGCATTTGAAAATGTTTTGTAGACTCTGAAGCTCTCAGAAAGTAGGCTGAAACCTGCTGAGAGTGGCAGAATAATCAATTTTAAAAGTAAGGATGATATGCCAAGATTTGGGTAGTTTTAAAACCCAGTTAACTCATCTTCAAATGCATTCATTCCAACTCTGTCTCCACACACAGGGTGGCCATGGCTTTTGTATCCACAAGTGTGTCTCGCCTGGCAGAGAGAAACAAGTTGATTATGCTCCAAATATACACCATTTTGTCTATTTACTTAAAAAAAGGGGGGGGGGTTTTGAGGTAGGTTCAAGATGAGTTATTTTTATGGACACCCACTTTAGCCCATTTTTTAAAATAATGAAGACCTTATAGTTCCCAGTGAATCTGTTCCACTGATGATCATCAGACCTTGAACAAAGTGGGTGAAGTAGAGATGTCTTCTTAATAGTTGTCAACTTAAGAGTTGTCTATTTCTGTCTGAATATTCTTAGTTCCTTTCATAGGGTTCGAACCTTCCAAGAGATTGGATGCAGGAGGCCTAGGTTCTAAGTTTTTGTCTTCTTCACTCGCCCTTCAAAACCTGCTTGCTTCTTATTGCTCTTTGCCACCTCTAGATCATGGGTATCCGGGCCTTCTCTTTGGTTACCATACCCACCTATGGACACTCTCTTTGGCTTTAAGCTCTGCTCTTAAGGGTCTGTACCATATCACTTCTGTGTCCATTTAGGCTCTGAAGCCCCAGATTGAATCAGAGGCTGAGGTGGTGTATTGGCATGGAAACAAACTTGGCACAATTCCACTCTTCTGTTCCAATGTCCAAGAGTAGTGGGTAGAGAAGCTCCACTATATATCCTAAGTCAAGGGCAAGTTCAGAATGTAGACATCTCTACTTCACCCACTTTGTTCAAGATGTGATGCTCATCACTGGACCCAGATAATAGAATGTGGTGGTGAGACATGAGCATTAAGGGAAAGTGGCCTAGGCAGGGTATTTAATACAATGTCCTTGACTCCTGGACCTTCTTGTTAAAGCTAGGGGAATCCTGGCCATCACACGCCCATGTCCCAGGGGGAACCAGCTTCTGTGGGCTGTCAGGAACCTGCCCCCTACCCATGCTGAAGCAACCTTTACTCTCAATCTTTCAAAATTTTGACCTAGGAATAGACATACTATTTATCCTTTTCAAAAATATATATTGAGCACATATTGTGCGACAGGCACTGTTCTAGAAATTAAGAATAAATTAATGAACAAAACAGACAAAAATCCTGCCTTCTGAAAACATGCAGGTCAGGGAAGACAGAATGAGTTAAGTGTATAGAATGCTAGACAGATCAGAGCTATGGAGAGAAATAAGGTATGTAAAGTGGACAGAGAATGCTGACATGGTCATTGAAGACTTAAGCAGGATAATCTAGAAAGTATTACTCAGGAGGTGATGTTGGGTAGAATTGAAGGACATAAGTGTGAGGGTATCTGGAGAGTGTTCTAAGCATAGGGATGAGTGATAGCAAAAGGCCAGAGGTGGAGACAGCCCTTCCATTCCCTGGCAACAGCTGCAGAAAAACAGGGCGCCTGAATCCCAGTGCATGTAGGTGCCTGTTGCATGCACAGGAAGTGCAAGAAGAGATCTGGGCAGGGCAGTGGTGGCAGTGGGAGACCCCATGAGATATCTTGGGATCTGCTGTGAAGAATGAACAGAGGGATGGAGTGGAGGCTGGGGGCAAGGACAGGAGACAAAGAGACTAGGTCAGGACTATTGGAGTAATATGAGTGAAAGATGAGGGTGGTTTGGACCACATGTGGGGTGATAATAGAAGAGATGATAAAAGTGGAGTGATTTTAAATATATTTTAAAAGTGAGCCAACAGGATTTGCTGCTGGACTGGGTGAGGAGTATCAGAAAGAGAGATCAACCTCATTGTTTACCCTCCCTCGGAGTCTTGGGGTCTCTGGCGAGGTTAGAACAGATCATGAGCTGCAGATGAGTGCCCCCTCCCCTCCAAGCCTCATCCTACACATGGAGTAAAGCAGGACTCTTGTGGCCCCAGGCAGAGCCTAGGGGTTAGGTAAAAACTCACTGGATAGCCAAAACTGGTTTGGCTCAGTGGTAGAGCATCGGTCTGCGGACTGCAAGGTCCCAGGTTCGATTCCGGTCAGGGGCATGTACGTTTGTTGTGGGTACATCCCCGGTAGGGGGTGTGCAAGAGGCAGCTGGTCAATGTTTCTCTCTCATTGAAGTTTCTAGCTCTCTATCTCTCTCCCTTCCTCTCTGTAAAAAATCAATCAAATATATTTTAAAAAAAGAAAAGAAAAGAAAACTCACTGGATAGAAACATGTTAAGTTAAAAATCATAAAGGATTATCTTCCTTCCTGGGCCTAAAAAAAAGTATGACTTCTTTCACGTGCTGTCGGTTGTATTATCAGAAGAAACCCTCATGCCCAGTTTACATATGACCCCAGGTAACAGGAGCCCTTAGTGGGTACAATATCCTGCCTGTCCTCCCCTGTCCTCTTCTTTATTCTGGGGACCCTAGGAATCTTAAGTTATTATTTTTCTGAAGCAGGAGTGCTTATGGTCTTCCCTGCACAGGGTAGAAAATTGTTTTATCAAAGTACACATAAAGGAGGCTGCGTTAATAAAGGAGAGAGTTGGGGGGTGGAGGGGAGACACCGCTTGAAGAGAATCACGTTTTAAACGTGTTAAGTAGCCCAGTCTACCCTCACTCCCCTCCCCAAGCAGCTATCACTGCAGGATTTTTGCTTGCATCAGCGATTTCCCGCCACATCTTTCTTTCTCGCAGGTAGTTTTGAAACCTAATTTCAAACTGTTTGGATGAGATGCCAGCCCTTGACTGGAGCCAGGCCTGCACGAGCAATCTGGCATTCCATCCTGCCAACTCAGCTGTGATCTGCAAAAAAATAAAAATAAAAAAATAAAAAAAGTAAAATAACGGAGGGTCTGCACCGGGGCAGTGGAAACAGGTGTTTGCTAAAGCTGCACGTTGCTCCTACGAGGACACAAATTCTTTGCTGGTGGAGACTCGGCATTGCCAGCCCCTCCCCAGGAGAGACAGCACAGTTGCCTTCATGCACTCAACGTGAAACACTTCTTGGGGGTAATACTCTGCCTTGAAACTAGCTTCCCGTCTTTCCTATTGTAAACCGTGAACAGGAGCTTCTCACTGCAGTTGTGGGTGAGCTCTGCTTCTGACGCTCGGCTTCCACAGTGTTCAGCCCTGGCAGGCACCACCACGTTCTTCCTCCACCCCCCAGCTCCCTTTCCAATGAGGGGGAACAAGTAAGGCCCCAGAATGGATCACCACCACTGCACTGGACTCTAATGGACTGTCATGTGGACTGTCATGTATCGCCACAATTAAAGGGGGACCGGCAGGGCAGACGCAGCTAGGAGATGTGACCTTTTTCTCTGCCAAGCAAAGATTTTTGCAAAGCCTTGAGAAGCGGGCTGGAGAGGGGAGGCCTTCAGATTTCTGAAGTGTTTGAGCAGCTGTAAGCATATGCATATAAATAGAGAATGCCTCTATGAAGCCACCAAGCCCAGAGCAAAAGGCCACTTGACTCCACCAAAGGGAAGAGGGAAAGGCGAGGGGGGGGGGTGGGGGCGGGGGGGCAGATAATAAAGGCTGTATTAAAATGGTGAATAACGGCATTCAGAGGTTATCACCAGCGTTGAAATGAAATATGAGGTTCTCACTTTCATTCTGTCTTAAGCCTCAGGCACTGCTGATGTGGTTTATTAAACAGCTGTCACAATCCAGGCCCCTGAGGCAGATGCACTCAATAGGGTGTGAAGGCAAATTCCAGTAGAGGCAGAGACAGCAACTGGTTTCACCACAGGCTCCCCCGCTGCAAGTCTCTTCCCATCCTCTGGCCTCCTGCTAAAAAGAAATAGAAAGGAAAGGGGGAAGTGGGGGGAAGGGCAGGGGTTGAGGGGGAAAGCCAGAGAAATGAGCAAAAAACAGGACAAGTAAATTAACAGAGAAAGAATAGTCTTATAAAATATGCTAGTTCTTTTCTCCCCGTGATTAGTTAAAAAGTATCTGGTGAGCCAAGTAGTGTACACACTGTGAAATACCCAAAGGTAGACCATGCAGTGCCTGCCTTCTGGGGGACTTGGAATCCAAGGTGACATTGGAGTTGAAGGATGAGTCATTTGCCATGACAGAGTGTGGAAAAAGCTGTTCCCAGGCAGAGAGTAGAGAGGCGTGCAGATCTCAGCCATCCTGTGACTTGGGCACAAGATATTTAGTGAGGAATGGCAAGATGGACCTAGAAAAAGAGGTTTGGGCAGAATGGAGAGGACCCCCAAATGATGCCATCCTGTGGCTTTAGGATGTGATCCCAGAGGAAAAGTGAATATATATATTTTGTTGTTGCCTTTGGAGAGGGAGGGAGGAAGGGAAGGATGGAAGGAGGGAGTAGGAGGAGGAGGAGGTGAAGGAGGAGAGAGAGAGAGAGAGAGAGAGAGAGAGAGAGAGAGAGAGAGAGAGAGAGAGAGAGAGAGAGATCAATAATGAGAAAGAATCATTGATCAGCTGCCTTCTGTATGTCTCCCACTGGGGACCGAGCCCACAATCCAGATATATGCCCTGACCGGGAATCAAACCATGACCTCCTGGTTCATAGGTAAATGCTCAACCACTGAGCCATGCAAGCCAACTGGGCAGAGGAAAAGTGAATTCTTGAAGGGTTTTAATCATGAGGCAATTGGACTAGCTTTTTAGAAGGGCCTTGTCAAGTGCTGGGTGGAGGACCAGTTGAATAAAGGCCAGACTGAAGACAGGGGCCCATCTGGAGTCCAGGTGAGGGATGGTGCCATACTCTGCAGCAGAGATGGAGCCTGTGCCTCCCAGCCCACGTGGCACTCCCTGGCCTGTACCTGGTCAGCAGGCAGTGTCCCAGGAGGAGCAGGTAACGAGAGCAGACCTGCTTCTCTGGAAGGAGAGTGTTTCTGAAACTGTGACCGGCGCCATCCACACCTGGGTGGTTGCAGAATCAGAGCAACATTCTCCAGGTGACAACCAGCCCATTCAGAGCAGCATTCGGGAGAATTTGATCCCCACTTTCAGGCAGTAGTTATCCCCACTTCTAAAATTCCTTAAAATAGCATGGCGTTTACTTCTATTCACAAGCAGATTTAGCAATTTCTTGTGATGCTATGCTATTTAATTGTTAACTACATCATTATTTTATTATACAGAAATGAGAAACACTTGTTATGCTGTAACATTTTTGAGTTCCAGAGGGAAAACAAATTGGATGTTAACTTTTTTTCCAATAAAAAGAAATAAGATACCTTAAATTAGCCTATTTTTTGCCTTATAGCTCCCCCCCCCCCCCCCCCCAGCAAGTGCTACAGGATAAAGTAATTGTTGTAATTAGGGATAAATAGCTTCCAAAGTGATATCTTATTTTGTTCTAAAAAGGTGTAAGTGTTCTGTATCCCTTTTTAAAAGTGCCTAATTTGCACTAAAAAAGGAGCAAGAAATATAATTCTGGAATAATTGCATTTAGTAAGTTTGGTGACTAAGATTATCCCATTGGCATGGTTTGCATATTTCCCCAAAAACATTCAGCGTGTTTCAGGCACTGTGTAGACATGGGATGAACCATCTCCCTCAGATCTCGGTTTGATTATCCTGGCCCACTTTGGGTTATTATCATCCACAGAGTAGCTTTTTTTCTTCTTCTGTGCAGATCATGGAAGGACTGGAGAAAGAGCTAATGGCTGCAGATGTGTTTGTGTTTTCTTTCTCTTTATGATGGCTTCAGCTTATAAAAACAAAATTTTGTGGCTGTTTTTGTTTTCATGGTGGTTTAACAGCTACAGAACCCTGGCATTCTTTCACATTTGCTTAATAAATTATCATTCTTATTCCGGTTGATTTGTTTGAGGGGGTTTGGGGGGTGCTAAGTTTATATGCCAGGGAAACGAGAGAAGAGTGATGGGCATAGAGCTTAGGGAGAGATGGGAAAGGGAAAGGCAATTACAATTTATCAGACATTCAGTGCCAGAAGCTCATTTTTCCTTCCAAAGCAAGGACTGGATCATAAGAGTAACCCATCATAGGGGTAATCCTCTTTACTTTTCTAGACACCAACTGATATATTGGATCCTTACATGGTCCTGTGACTTAAACGGGCAATGACTATGTCCACCTGCAAGGAGGGCACCGTTGGGAGCACTCTTCAGTCCTCCTGCCAGATTTTCCATCTGGGAAAAAGGAATATTATCCCAAATGGACCCATCTCTCCCAGGGGTATTGGAATGAGAAAGCGACATAACAGATGTGAATGCACTTAGAATATAAAAGCAATACATAAATGTTAAGAGATTCTTAGTTTTTATTACAAAGATCCATCTAATCCTGTCACATTATGACAGCCCAAGCCCTATTAGCTACATACATTATAATAATCTATTATTGGCAGAATCAGCCTTGGGTGGTAGCAGCTGGCCTTGACAATTACCATGGAAATCTGTTGGAGATATGACAGTATGAAGTATGGCTGAAAGGAAATGAGACTGGTTAATATGTGTTACCTGTGGAAACTAGTCTTGGGTCTGTCCCAGCACTGTGAATTCCTCCAAAAGAATCTGCGTCTCAATTCTAGCCCAGTCACACTGAACAAATAGTAAGCCTGAGGCCCAAAGTTCTGCTTCCGAGACCCAGCTGTACCACTTACTAATTGGGCAAGTTCTGCCTGTTAAAGACTCACTGAAATCATTCTTTTAGTAGGCCTAGAATTTAATAATTCTTATAGTATGCCATGAGTGAATTGGTGAATCGTGTTGGTAAATGCTAGGCTCACAATGATTTTATTTTAGATGGAAAAATAGACTGAAACTTAGGGTTCTCATTTATTTATTTATTTATTTATTCATTCATTCATTCATTCATTCACTCATTCATCAAATGTAAACACTAAACATTTAGTATGTACAGCCCACAGTTCCAGGCACTGAGGATAGCATAGAGAACATAAATGGAAAAAGTCCTTTTCCTTTTGGGATTACATTTCAGTGAAGGCCAGGGTACTAACCTCCTATAGTTGCTATAGTAAATTAACACAAACTGTTTAAAACAACAGAAATGTATTTTCTCGTAGTTCTGGAAACCAGAAATCTAAAGTCAAGGTGTTAGAAGGGTCACACTCCCTTTATTCCAGCCTCTTTGAACTTCCAGTGGCTGCTGGCATTCCTTGCTTTGAGGCCATGTCATTCTAACATTCAGGCCACCATCTTCAAATCTGTTCATGCACTGTCTTCCCCTAGTTTCTTCTATATGTTCCAGATATCCCTCTACCTCCCTTGTGTACATGGCATTGCCTTGTAGATTCATTCTGAGAATCCAGAAAAATCTCCCCAAATCAAAGTCCTTAACTTAATCACACCTGCAAAGACATTTTCCCCCCATATAAGTTACATTTTCAGATTCCAGGGGCTAGGATTTGATTATATGTTGGGAACCATTGTTCTACCTATCAGAGTGATAGTTAATGGAGAGCCAAGTAGATGTATAACAATGTCAGATGGTGTTGAGTGCTGGAGAAGGGTAATAATGATTGGTGTGTTGGAGTGGGTGTGGGGTTACTGTTTGGATTACAAGTCAGACAGGCCTCACTAATATGCTGAAATGCTGATTAAAGAAAGAAGTTGAAGGAAGGGAGGAAGCAAGGCAAGCTTTGCAAATGGGTGAAGGAAGCATCTCTCAGGCCAGAGGTGGGGAATGTCTGGCCCGTAGGCTGTATCATTTGGTCTGGCCTTGCTACAGAAACCACAGGTGGGACTCAAAATAAATCTAGGAGCTTTGTTCATAGCAACATAATTTTTAAGTTGATAATTTTGTATGACTCGTGAATGATGTTATAAATAATCAAAAGGTCCTTAGAAGAAAAAAGGTTCTTCACCCATTTTAGGCAAAGACACCATTACTAGAGACACGTTTCCCTCACTTGGGGCCCAGTTTCCTATTAACTATAGTCTCTTAGTCATTCTGGCCAAATATATTCTGAGATGTTTTTGGAACTTCTTCTGTAATTTCTTTGAGGGATCCAGGCCCTGACCCCCAAGAAAACCAGCCAGGTGACCAGAAGGACTATTAGAGTGCAAAAATGTCTTCACCCCTCCACTCCCTACTCAGAGGTAGCTGATGTTTATCTCCCTTCTAACTGCCTGCTTAAACTGCTGACCCCCATGCCCAGGTGATCAAGGTGTGACCACTACATGACCTTCCTAGGGTGGTAGTAAGGAGCAGTCACCATCTTGCCCCCACAGCGCAGGCTCCAACAGAGTTACCAGGCATCGCAGCTGGAAAAGGAGTCACCAGACCCTGAAATGGAAAGTTCCACAAGCCTGCCTTTTTCAACAAACCTGTCTTTCGAGGCAAGCCCACTTTGTCCCCAGCTTATAAAAGCAGCCAAGCAGAGGCAGTCCCCAAGCCAGTTCAGAGGGCTTGTCTTTCCTCTGTGCTGCCTTCCTTGTGTTTGAGCATAAGCTTATTAAACTCTAGAGATTTCTCTGGGATTTCCTCTCAATTTCTCTTGGGGAACCAAAGAACCCCAATACCAGGAACATCTTGATCAGACAATATTCCTTAATCAGGGTGAACCTGGTGCACCAAGAGTTATAGATTTGATGTGCTAGTCCAGTGGTCCGCAAACTCATTAGTCAACAGAGCCAAATGTCGACAGTAGGATTGAAATTTCTTTTGAGAGCTGATTTTTTAAAACTTAAACTTCTAACGCCACTTCTTCAAAATAGACTCGCCCAGGCGAGTGGAAGAGCCACACTCAAGGGGCCAAAGAGCCGCATGTGGCTCATGAGTCGCAGTTTGCCGACCAGGGTGCTAGAGGAAACTCGTGAAAATGGCCATGGGGTCCTCTGTCCTCTGGTGTCTCTGCCAACTTCTGAAGTAGGGAAAACTTAAAAATTGACACATACTGGCCATCAGCTTCCTTTATGCAGGAACTATATTTTTTAAGGTTTCCAAAAATGTTTCTTCTCTTTCTCCTCTTTCTTCCCTTTTCTTAATCTCTCTTACCTTTAAGAAATCAGAAACATTTAAACATTTTGCCTAGGTTTTAGAGGGATACTCTAAAAATATTTCTAATTTAAAGTAGTTCAATTGTTTCCCCTCGATTCCATTGATCTTCCTTGGGGACTTGAATGAATTTCAGTACTTCTGAAGGCAGCTGTCTCACTCTTCTGAAACTGGAAAGTCAGGCACCAGTTAGGTTAGTGTCTGACTGTCCTCTACCTAACCTATGTGAGGGCTACACCTGGGCTTTGCCTTGAACAGCTATGAACAGAGAGATGAATGGTGTCCCCTGAAGTTGAGTTATGCAATTACCCCATAGTGTTTTAAAAGGGTGTGAAAAGACCTTTCCTATGCAGCCACGGGTCTCCATTCTCCCTTCTCTTCACACCCAATCAATGCTTGAGATCTTCTCCATTAGAATTTAGCATTTTATTCTGAACTAGAAATGTCCTGGGAGGAGCATCCATATGGATATTGTTGATATGGTATCCATCTTCAACATCTCAAAGTGTTTTAGTTTATTCTTGCTAAATAAGAGCAAATTTTTTAATTGAGGAAGAGTGGTATTCAAGGGAAGGACTAATAAACGGTATGGAAAGAAAACTCAGGCTTCCCAGCAGCACTGTGAAGACAAAGAACTGATAGGAGAGGCCAACATACATAGACAGAGTAGGAGACACTGCAGCATCTGGTCTGTGGTGACAGTGTTGTCTTGGCAGGTCACCTCAGCTTTATGGACCTTCTCTTACTAGTCCCTTATAAAGAAGTTTACTTTAAATGAAAATATTCTTACATTTATTGAGTGTTTACTCTTTTCTAGGTACTTATTAAATCCTTAATATACTTTATTCTATTTAATCCTCCCAGTGATTCCCATGAGACACTGTTATCATCTCTATTTTAAAGATGAGGAAACTGAGGCTTAGAGGGATTTAGTAAATGCTTTCATTCTCATAACTCAGAAGTGACTACGCCAGGATCAAACTCCATGTCAGTTTGATTCTAGAGTTTTTCCCTTGTCTGCCACATTCTGTGGGCAGAGGAGAGCACACCATGTCACAGAAACTGAGGACTGGAGACCCATTCCCTCTTCCTTCTACTACTACAGCCAACAACAAAATCTTTTCTGTTTTTCTGTGTCCATAAAAGATTTCTGTCAACTTCTTCAAAATTCTCAGAGAATGTGTACAACTAATGGGTCACGGGCTTGCTGGTGTGCTGGCTTAACCTACAGTCACTATCTCAATCCAGAACTTGCATTTAGCTGCTCTGAACCAACTCTTCTGGTCAATATGATTAGAGCTTTGCTTTGGGACAAGCTTACTAGGGCTAGATGACAGCCTCCCATAAATTGGTCTTCAGATGACCCTCACTGTTCAAAACCACATCCCCTTTTTAATCCTGAGCTCATGGGTGTAGCCTGGGTCCTCCCACCTGTGAAGCCCCTCCAAAGAGATACCATAGCTCAGACCAGAGACATCTTGACAAGGCAGAGCATCCATGTGTGTGTCTAGGAAACTCACTGACGTCCCCTTGGCTGGAACAAATGCGTATCTTAGCATGGCCTGTCACTTTGATATGTTTTTGACAATTTCTAAATGTGTACAGAAACAACCTGCCTCCCTTTATATTCATGTATTCCAGCACATAACATCTGATTTTCTGCATGGTGGGAGTCAACCAAGCGCCTTCTCTCCATTCCCCAGTTCACCGTTTTAATGCATTTCATGATTTTGTTGCTTTGGTGTGCATTTCAAAATGACACATTTGATCAGTTCTTTAGGTAATATTGATGTTTTGCCCTTTTAAATGTGTCATTTGATTTTCTGATGTTATTCTCCGTCGCTTTGGTAACACTTTCATTTAGTCTCAGCTTTGTATGGGGTCCCCAAAGGCTTACATAAAGGAATCTGGCCGGAGGGTATTTTATTTTATTTTAAAGGGTTTTTCTCTATTCTTCGCTCTTGTATACCCCCAACCCCACCTTTGCCAACCTATATCTCTCCTCTCCTTCCCTTCCCCCTTCCCGGCCACTTCATCGCCTTATCCACTCTTTAAAGCACTGTGAATAAATTCTCCACTATAAGAGCCTCAAACGCTAGCCTTTTCTCAATCATATTCAAGTATTTGATTGTGTAAGGCCCGTTACCTCACCTCTGCTGTTCCCTGCAGTTTCAATCAAGGAGCAATTTTTAAAAGTAGATATGGGGAGCGTGCTGGTATTTTACATTTCTGACATGTTTTTATTGCCTTTGTTGAAGACATTTCCAAATAGTAATTCCAAATGTTCAAAGGCAGCAACGAAGCCCCAGTATGGCCTGTTCTTTTCTTCTTTTTTGACTTTTTGTTTCTTTCTTTTACTTTTTACTATATTTACCTTACATCCTTGGCAGGTTAATTTCCACTCGTTTGATCTCTTCAAGTGTAATAAATGCAGATATTAGAGACTCTCAAAACAGGGTTGAGAAAATGATTTAAAAAAATAATAAGCACATGCCAATTTCTTCCAAGTGAAATATATCAAGAGACTCCGAAGGATGGGGTCAAGTAAATAAAAAATATGTTTGTTTCATGTTCACAATTGTCATCACAGATTGTCTCAAAATTTAGATTCTGCACAGATGGGCTGTGCAATCTGTAAAATCCAGCTTCTTAAGTTAGAAAAAGGCCCCAACATAAATGTGTAAGCTCAAGGATTTTTCTTTTAAGAAAAGACATTGTATTATAAATAAAGAGCATAAAGTAAGTCAATATCAAGTCTTCCGTTTGTTTTATTGGGAAACGTTAAGGATATACTACTTTGTGGAAATGAACATAAAGTGACAAGAAAATCATAGTGGCAAAGTGGAAGTGAGGTAAACAAGTTATAGAGGTCTAGTTTTTGGCATAAGTGTAAATTGGCCAAGTGTCTTTAGGATCATTCTATTCCCTCCTTTTTTTCTACATAATTTGTGCACCTGCTGCTCCTGTTAAGTTCCTAGTAAAAAGTATAGTGCAATGAAGAGAGCATGAATTTGGTTATAAAAATGGCCAATATTTATTTGAATGTGGGCTCTTGTAATATCAGATTGCACACCTACACTTCATGACTCATTTCCACATCTAAGGAAAATTAGACAAATATAACTGACTTCCCAGGAGGAGGCTGATGTCATCTCCTGGTATGATGGAATGTGACAAAAATGAAATCCAGGGCATGCTGTATTAGTCATGGGGGTTTGCTCAGGGGCCAGCAGCACTTGTGTTCATGGGGGACAGCACATGCAGAAGACGTGTTAGAAGCTTGGCCAGGCAATCATGTGAATAGAAACCAAGATCATTCCGGGCAAAAGAGGCAGTTTGCAAGTCCAAATGTTTAAAATTAGTTGATAACTTAAGGAAGGTGGCCAGATATAAAGACAGCAGAAGGATAGATAGGAGTTTGATAGCTCACACATTTCTTCAGGGTTATTTGTTGGCTGTTCTTGTCTTTATATTGTACTTATGTCCTTCCTTTAAGTAGCATCTTGTTTTTGTCCATCTAGACTTTCAAGCCTTTCTTTCTTTCTCCTGGAAGGAAGAGTAGAAGAAAATAAGATATTTTCATTCTTCATCACACAGACCCCCAGCTTTATTGTTCTCCATAGCTCTTATCCCCATCTTTCTTTCAATGCTACAACATAAATTACACAAGTGCAGTGATTTTTAGTCTGCTTTTTCATTGCCATATCCCCAGCACTTAGAATAGAGGCTGATTCAGAGGTCTCAGTGAGTATGTGTTGAATGAATAGATAAATTATTAGAGATTGTTACAGAATGTATAAGTAGAATTGTAACTTAAATTCAAAGAATTTGATAATTTTCAGAGAGAGTCTCTAGGTATCAGTCACTCAGGTCTCCAGCATTTTTTGAAACTAACTTTGTTCCAGGCACTGTGCTGTTTGTTAGAAACTCATCAGCAAAAAAGAGTGTATGTTTGTTGTCATTCTCAACAAACATACACTCTAGCAGGGAAACAAGTAAACAGAGTATTATACAACAATGTACTAAAGACCATATAGCAAATATGTGCAAAAATTATTTCCTTATAAAAGTGCTTTAAAATATTGTTCCATGGTTCCTCTATGTAGGATAAATTCACTGTATAAATGGACTATGAGAACACCCCTATAATATTTGGCTCTTGGGCAGGGTGAGGATGGGAAATTATGAGATCGGATTTCACTTATGCTTCCCTAAAAAGAAGACACACAGGTCTCCATTGTGGAGTCTTCATGGCATCTAAGAGTCATCTGACTCTGATGCTGTGACCACACAACTTAGAACTATACCAGCCTACCCATGTATCAGCTCTATCCATCATGCCCCTCATAATAGAGAATACAATCCCTCATAGGAGAAGAAGGAAGCTTGGCTCATTTCTCCCTGCAAAGAGTCTTTGAAGTTCAAAAGCATTTCAATTTGCTTTCCAAAAAGTGGTAACATAAACTCTTTCAGCTTTTACCCTGTGATTTTTTTTTAACTGGCACGCTAATACTGCAGTCCTGTAATAGAGTCAGCCTGATGATTTTTTTGGAATGCATGTCAAAAATGCCCCTCATTTTTGACATGAGAAGTTAGGCAGAAAAAATGTGAAATGCAATTTAATAGAGGTTTTTAAATTACATAGTGATTTTTTTTTTATTTTCTTGAAATGAAATAATGATTCTTATATCCTTGTAATCTTATTGGTGCCTAATAACTAGTTGAATGGGTGATCTTTTTCCTCTATTTGTGAGAGAATTTTTGTTGTTTTGATTTACATTTTTTAAATTAGGAGTAAGGTACAGTATTTTTATGTTATTTGCATTATTTTGTACTCAGTTATTTGTCACTTTCTTTTAGATTTTTATATTTTGTCAGCTGATGACTATTCTCCCTAATGTGACCATTTTCCCTGACTAAAGAGGAGGGAAATACCAGCGAGGCATTTCATTGTGGGGGCATTTGACTAGTTTGCTATTTTTAAGCACTGAAGATTTTGCTTGGAGCTAAGTCCGTGCAGAGCTTCATAAGTACATTCTCCTAATCGTGTGAATTGAAGGAGCACTGATTCTGAGTATTTCCATTTTTTAAATGAAGAAATGGGCATTTTTGTCTAGAGTGACAACTACTGGACTTACAGTTCATTGTAGCCCCTGTGGAGTATGAATCTAAGGAGACTCATGCTTCTATAAAGCAAGAAGATGGCAAAAAAACAAAAACAAAAAAGGAAAAAAAAAAGAAGTAGGGTTTCCAAACATGGACAAAACCTTCTTTTGTTAGAGATCGGGTGCTTTTTTTACTGCAGGTGCATTGGCAATATTCTTTGATTAATCAATGCTGGACAGGCCTCCTGGCTAATCTCATTAGCTAATAGTGCTTCTGGGTAATTAGCTTGATGTGGGCAATTATCCTCAGATTTTAGAGCCCCCTCCCCTTTTGATAGCATTTGTACATATTTAATGCTTTGGATGGAATGTTCTGGTCCTTTGGGAAATTGAGCAAAATTCCCAAGTCTTTTCACATCAAGAGAGCATGTCAGCCTACCTGGCAAAGAAATTATCCGAGGTCCATCTATTAAAACCACTCTTAGTGCCAGCAATTTCTGAAATATGCACACATGCCTGGGTATGCAGGGACACACATATGCATGCACTCACACACATGCATGGATGCACACATACACACCACAAACACATACAGTCTAGCTAATGAAGTCTGGAAGTACTTCCATAACTTTCTCTTTTGCCTAGAGTCATGAGTCTCAAGGTTTCATGATAAAAATTCTAACTAGGATACAGCCAAATATATAAAACCAGAAAGAAATGTCCATATGACAGAGAGCTATGAGTTTTGGTGTAAATAATATAAAATCTTTGGTCCTTTAAACATCCATTCTCTTTCTAAAAGAACCAAGAGATCTGGACCATAATCTCAATTCTAGCCTCATGACTTTGGGCAAGGCATTTATGCTCTTTGGTATTGAACTTACATATATTTATAAAATGAGAAAGACTATTCAATTAGTCAATATGTTTTAAGTTCCTATTGTGAACTAGCTGGGCCTGTGCTAACCAAGAGATACCACGAATATATAAAAAAGATTCAGCCCACCAAGCTTGTTGTCTAACCAGAATGAATTAAAATGATACTCTTAAATTCTTTCAAACTAGGTAGCTGTGTGATTCTACCATGAACCATACTTCCCTTTTTCTTTTCCACTTCCAAAATCCCTCAGGATGCACGCAGGTACAACCAAGATGTTTAAATCCAGATACAGTTAGTGGTATTAACACTACCACTTTCCACTCCAGGAGAAGAGTAGGAATACCATGACCTTCCATTTTGCCTTATTTTTTAACCTTAATCATGAACATCCTTAATGCCATCCACTGTGAGCCTCGAAAATGGCATTCGGGAAGGCTGAGCTGATGCATTTTGAGCCTTCAGTCACTACCTGTGTCTGTGTGCCGGGTCATTTCATCCCAGAAATGATAGCAGAGCACTCAGCTGAATTTTAGACCCAGAACATACATCCTTGGCTGCAGACTAATGACCCATAGCTGCTGGATCTAAGCCATTTTATTTCAGGGCAACCCTGCCTAAACCAATGTTGTCAACTAAATAACTCCTGTGGACATTAATGGAACCTTTGAAATGAATTGTCCTATTACAGAAACTTATCTTTTTGCTGCTGTTGTTGTTGTTACCTAAACAATGTAGAGTTTGATTTTTTTTTTTTTATCTAGTTGCAAAATACCAGAAATCACCTTACTTATGTTCCCACTCTTTTGATATGATTTTCTGTGGCCTATTCAGGGAGAGAGCCATCAACCATGACTCAGAGGAAATTTGCTGTTAAAATGCATGCAGCACTGTCCAGCCACTGTTAGCCTATTGCCTGGGTACTGGAGATCAGGAAAAGGAACGTTTATTCTCATCTGAGCCAAAGCTGATATATATTAATGATCGATGCAATGGCAAATATATTGGATTTTATTCTCCCCTTTAACTTGCCTCAGTAATAATCTTAATAATGGGAAAAGAGGCTCTCATGATCTTTCTCAGAGGCCCTGTGTTCCTGCCTTTTTCAGACATCCCCCCCCCCCCCCCCCGAGCTTGAAGGAGACAGAAAGGGAAAATTTAATGATTTTCTTTCTCTTATATTAAAAACAAAGCGCCTCCAAAGTATGGGAAGTGATAATACGCCAACTAACCTTTTCCATTCCTTAGTTCTACTCTAGAGAGAGATTCTTTTTTCCCCCTCTAAACTTAGTAACTGATAAGACATTGGATGGCTCTCTAAATAGCTAAGCATTGGAGCATTTATATTGTTATTATTATTTTTATGAATGCTATTTTCCCTTAGCAATAGAAAAGAAAATAAATAGTCTTTTCATAGCCAGTTCTATTTTTGTTGAGGGCTTAACTAGAAGATATATCTAATCATAATGAGCAGAGCATAAAGAATATTAAGATTAAAAGAACTTATATTTTCCTTTATCCTCTCAACAATCTCCAGATGGATTTCCTAGGGGTTGCCTTCTAAATCTCCTTACCCAGGGAGCCGTAAATCCTGAACCCAGCAAGCTTCTGGTTTGGCTGAACATAGCCTTTCATGTACAATATGTACAGCCTGAATAATGGCAGAAAATTATTCAGAGGATAATTATAGCAATTGATCTTGAGATATTTTGCAGCATCCTTCATAGATCATTCTTCAAAGCCTGGAGAATTGGTGTCGGTGGAGTCCTCCAGAGGCAAAAAGCTTCTAGGGTTTAATGGAAAGTAAATAGCTTGCAAGAGCAGTAGTCACCTAGAAAGGAAGTGGGGACAATCTTAGTAAAACTCGGGTTGGAGGTCAGAGTCAGCTTAAAGAACCATAGGATTCTGATGGTTCCCTAAATGACTCTAAACTTGATCACCTTCTCAGACCATGGCCTCCATCTTGTATGTGCCTTTAATTATACATTGCTCTCTAATTTCTGAAGATTTCTCCTGGGAGTTCTCTCACATGACTCTGAAGTGGGAAGGGTGATGAGCCATGAACCCACTTTACAGATGAGGAAAACTATATTGAGTGGTCAGACAATTTCACCAAAGCAAGTGATGCTCCCAAGAGAGCAGGGTCTCCTGACCATAAGTCCAGTACACTCTGCACCAGACAACCCCAAAACAGGAAGCAAAGTTTCCCCCTGATTTTTTCTGAGGAAATGCCACAGGCCATGCAGCCAATGGACATCTCTCCTATCAGGAAGGAATGATTCAAATTCCTATTCCTCTTTTTAACTCTACCTTTATATGCATGCCTCGCCTCCTTGTATACCCCCAATAGACACACACACACACACACACACACACACACACACACACACATCTCCTCTTTCCTTTATTTTTCTCAATGATCCTGCCACAGGCAGTAAACAGATGGGCAGCTGAGCCAGCATACCTGTACTGGACGCAGAAATCAATAGAGACAGTTATTTCATAAACGGCTCCACTAGGCACGAGAAATTTATGGCTTAGAGAGCACAGGGGTTGGAGGAGGGGGGTTCGGAGGAGGCAAGCATATCCTCTCTCTCTCGAAGGCAGCTTGCTCTCAGGGATGCCTAGCACATACACTGTCAGGCCCCTACTGAACAGATTCAGCTCAGACACTTAGATTTTGACATTTTAATTTTCATATCCCTGACACCTATTATGATGCCTGGTATTAGAACATTCTGTATATAATTATGTAAACCTTACAATGCATATGATATATTTTATTATGCATATTTAAAAAAATTTTAATAAATACTTTATATTATTACATAATTATTATGTTTCTTTTTTAAAGTGAACTCATTTTAATTGAGCTTATGGTGTGATTTCTGACACATTTGCATGAAGCCTTGGGTAACTGGTAATTACGGCCTGGAAAAAAAAAAAAGACTTGTGGTTGGAACAAAGAAAGCATGGAAATCAAATGATGACTGACTTAATCTGTTCAATTAATAGGAAACAGAAATGGCCAGATTTGTATCCCCAAATCATTAGCCAGTCATTAACCTTCCCCCACCTCCACGTTCTACAGAACACTTCCTTTTCCTGCCAAATCCCAGTGAAAAATAACATAATCATCTTTTGTTTCATCATTTGTGCATACCTACTTTAAATTACCATAATTAAAATAATCCATTATTTCCCTGTCTTTGCGGCTGGGACTGAGGTTTCTTCAAAGTGACTGCACAAAGTGTGAGCATCTGTGTGTGTATATGTCTAAGCTTTTTCTTTTTTTCAGGAAGCTTCATCCACAATCTGAAATGACTTCTTTTCTTCCCATCAAAATAAAAACAAGGCCCCTCATGAGAAGATAGCTGTGTGTGTGTGTGTTACAAATATGGTGACATTGAGAATTGCCATATTGCAACAGATCCTTAACCAATTAGCCTAGTATTCCACTATCTATCTTTATCCTAAGGGCTGTACTATGGAAGTACAATCTTATTATCCTTGATTCCAACCCTCAAGGTAAGGCATTTATCTATTTTGCTCATAGGTTGATATGGTTTTATCAGTGATAAATGTGTTTTTTTCCTTAAACCAATTTCTAAGTTAGGACCATAGATGATAATATTTTATCAACCTATGTGTTCAAATGGGCATTATGCACTTGAGAGTAGCTACATGTTTTCCTATCATGCTACTAACTCATGGTGTAGCCAGAAAAATGCTGAATTGTGAGCTAGGCAATCAGGCTCTCATGAGTGAGTTCACAACTGATTAAAAAGTGTGTCTTTCATCAAACTACTTCCCCAAACTATTTCTCAATTTACTCATGTATAATGAGGGAGGATTGATGATCTCTCAAATATTTGCAAGTTCTAAAATCATATGAATCTATGGCTTCTATGTTCCAAACCTTGGGCCGGGTGGCGGGGGGTGGGATTTGGGGAATTGCCTTTTATTGCTTATGATGTGTTCTTTTGCATTTCCTCAGTGGTTACAACACTCCCTTTCCCCTTGAAAGCAAATTTGATTTTCCATAGTTAAAGATCATTAAGAGCTGAGCCTAAGGATTAAAGTGTTTGATCAAGCTGATTATGAGCATTTTAGTTCAAAAAATGAGCTGTGACCATAAATTAATAAGATTGGTTTACTCAAGGTGTCACGGAAATTCACTTTGAGAGCCTAGCCCAAAGACGAGTTTCAGGAAGGAGTGCTGACAGCTAAGAGAACTGCTTTGAAAAAAAGAAAATTCTGCATTTGGCCAAATATGTCATATATCACGTCAAATTTAAAATATTAGTAGTCTCATCCTTCTTTTAGATGTTTTTTTTTTTAGCTGTAGATTGGATTTTTTAAGCCAGAATACTTCTTATACTAAAGTTAAAAGCAGTTGCTAGGTAAGTAGTGGCATACCTCCTCAGCATAATAGTTACTCAGGGGTTGAAGAGGATGCATTTGCCCATTGTTCAATGTATTATCCCATCTGATAAAAAGGGAATATGCTAATTGACCCTCATGCCATCACAAAGATGGTGGCAACCACAGCCACAAGATGGCAGTGCCCAGTCTCCTCAGCCCTCCAGCTGCCCAGAGCCAGCCCGAGGCACAGGCAAACCTCAGATTGTGGCTGCCTAGCTTCCCAGAGCCACCCTGAGGTGCAGGCAAGCCTTGGATGGTAGCTTCCCAGCCAAGGCTTGAGCTGCTGGCAGTAGCAGCAGCAGAGGTGGGATGGGACATCTCCTTCCCCTGATTGCCTCCCACCCCTGAGGGCTCCTGGACTGTGAGAGGGGGAAGGCCTGGTTGAGGGACACCCCCCTCCCCACCTCCAGTGCATGAATTTTCATCACTGGGCCTCTAGTTATTGATAATAATGGTGGTTAACATGTATTGGCAGTTTTACATTAAGTAAATTAAACACTTATCTCATGTATTTTCTCAACTATATGAGGTAAAAAGCAGATGAAGAAACTGAGTCTCAGAGTGGTGAAGTAACTTGTCAAGGGATGACAAAACTATGGATTGGCATAGCAGTATTAAAAGTTTCTCTAATTACAAAGTACACTTACAAATTCAGAAATTCAATTATTGGTGAAAAACGATGCTTTCTTCATAATCATGCTTTGCCCTGTCTTAATCTGAATAGCTCCAAAATGTCGTGCCTGGGATGAAAACTTGGGTGTTCATTTGGGGGATAGTATCCATATAAAAGGGAGAGGGCCTGGCAAGAGTGAGGCAGCAAGATTTCTCATGTTGCTGCTCCAGGCAGAAGCACACAGATGCCTCCTGCCTCAGGCATCCTACAGGGAGAGGCCTGAGCAGTCACACACCAGCAGGCTTACAGTGGCTGAGGGTTGCCCCGGTGCTGGCAGGTGTCTGGCCTCCTGATATCCACTTGTGCACAGGCAGCACAATGAAGAAGATGTGAGCAAGCTCTTTCTTGGAATGGAAGGGGCAGGTAAAGCGAGCGTGCAGTTTTGTGGAATTGGCCAAGGTAGCTGCCCCCATGGCACCTGCTCCAACCTCCATAACTTTCTTGCTACTGAAATTTCCTTTCTCTCACCCCTGAATGCCCTCCCAATTTTCTCTTGAAATTCCACTCATCCTTTAAGGCACTAGCTGTGTCCTCTTGTGAAATCTCTCTGGCCCTACCTGCCTCACCTCTGACCTCCTACTACAATTCTGTCATAAGGCCATTAGATATTCCACTGGTGTCCTAGAAACACTTGCTTACAAGCTTATCTCCCTCATTAAATCTAAATTCCTTGAGTGCAGGGGTTGCACTTGTTCATTTCTATAACCCTATCACAGCCAAGATTTTTAAACCTACTCTACATATTTTTACTAATGAAATACAAGAGGCTGATTTATACTTTTTATGGTTTTGCAGATTTCAGTTTTGACCTCTTTCTGCCTTCATCTGCCCAGACTTAGACAGCAGACTCCTATCACTTTCTATCATCCTTGGTGCCCTTCCCCAGGCCTCTTCGATCTTGAGATGTGGCATCCAGAACTGCTACGAGTGTTCCAGGGGATGTTGCCTCATATGCACCAAGATGGTTCTGTTTTCTCTGTTCCTCCACCTAGCAGCAGCCACTTCTACTTCATTCATTGCTGGCAACTGTCTTGATGCACGCATTACAGTGATTCATGGACAGGCTTCTCTTCTCTAATGGACTGCAGGCTCCCCAGAGGAAGGCAATTGTCTTATTTATCTTCCTGTTCCCATAAGGGAGAGAAGGTGTCAAACTGAATGGTCAAGGACATGCACCTTCTATTATAATGGTAACAATAATAAGGCTACCTAACAATGATGGAGCACTTACCATATCCCTGTCTCTGAGCACTCTGCATAAATCATCTCATATCATTTTCTCTCTACAACCTTTGAGATAGATGGTCCTATTATTATCCCCATTTCACAGAAAAGTGCCAGTGGTCTTGATCCAGCATCCAGAAGGGTTTAGAAATCTGGAGAAGGGCTGTGTGAAAATTAAATAAGAGTCCAGAGATGAAACATAATTTCAAAAGGCATTATAGGGAGTCAGAGAAGACTTAGCTGAAGGAACTAAGTTCTCCTTATCTCAGGACCCCTTGCTTTTTATTAACATCATTTGTCCTAAGGCAAGTTAGATATACACATCAAAGGGAAGGGTTTTGTATGCACAGTCCATTGTCAGAATGGGGATTTGCCTATGGCTGTTCAGGTGTTTGGCCAGTAGGAGACAATAATATGTAGATTAAGATGTCCTGAGCTGTTTGGCAGCAAACAGTCATTTTATGCATCCTTTTCAGGTTTAGGGAAATGCTGTTTAGCCATTCCCAGATGATTCAGCCTTGCAGACATGCTGGAATTGGCTTCCAACAAAAGGAACTGGAGGATCACATAGATTAAGGGACTTGCCTATGATTATGCATCTAGCAAGTGACAGGCTCGGGATTGAAAGATAGTTCTTCCTGATCCTAACCAAAGTCTTTGCAATGACAAAATACTGCATGGCCTGCTAATGGTTGTCCTGAAAGGTAAGAGAGAACACAGAGGACATCATCAAGGACAACCAGGGATGATTTTGCTCCTCGGGGGACATTTGGCAATGTCTGGGGGACATTTTTGATTGTCACAGCTAGGGAAGGGGGTGGGGGAGTGTTACTTGTATCCAGTGGATAGAGGTCAAGGATACCACTAAACATTCTACATTGCTCAACAAGGAATGATCTGGTGCAAATCATGAATAGTGCTGAGGTTGAGAAGCCCTGGTTTAAATGAAGGAATAAAGAAAGAGGAGGAAATAAGCCAACACAACACAGTGGCAGGGTTGGGATGAGGACTCAGGCCTTAGCCTCTTTATCCCATTGCATTTCCTGCTCTCCCATGTCCTGAAATCATGCTGGCTCATGTTGACCTATGGTAGAAACTGTATGTGAAATTGCTTTGTAAACTATAAGGTTCCCACAAAGGTTGGATTCTAGTTGTCAGCATTGCCCCCTGTTAAGCCTTCCTGTAACTGACTTCTCAGGACTTTCCTCACACTTGCCTGAATCTATTTCTCTTTTTCAACCTTTCCTTCTGTCGCAGAGCTCTGAGTGCTCTTTCTCCTGGGCCGTCCCTGCCCACTACCCCCTGAGGTGATCACAGAGAATTTTTTATCTTATTTTTCTCTAACTTCCTTAGTGATTTTGAACAAAAAGTGACCCTTTTGCTTAGTGTATTACTCAAGGCTAATGTAATGCTGGATGTTTTTGTCCTTCTGGGCTTAGTATGTGGCTTAGTTTCATTAAAAACATAGGATTTATTAAGTGGAGTCACGTATATGACCCAATCAGGGAAAGTATTTATTTTTAACATCCTATTTTTGGTGTCTCTAAATGATGTTGGTGCCTGACAAGACCTGTCATCTCTGAACTCAGTTAGGTCCTCTTTAATTTACCAGCTCTGACATGGTTCTTTTATTTTCTTTTATTTTTTTTTTAAATCCTCACCTGAAGATATCTTTATTGATTTTTTTTTTTAAGAGAGAGGAAATGAGAGAAAG
This sequence comes from Pipistrellus hanaki, assembly GCF_964339955.1. Lineage (NCBI taxonomy): Eukaryota > Metazoa > Chordata > Mammalia > Chiroptera > Vespertilionidae > Pipistrellus > Pipistrellus hanaki. The sequence goes on from NC_140520.1 coordinate 28,852,903, forward strand.
AGAGAAACAACACACATCCATGTGAGAGAGTAACATTGATTTGTTGCTCCCCATACATGCCCCAAATGGAAATTGAACCCATAACCTACTAGATATGTGCCCAGGAATCAAATCTGCAAATTCTGAGTGGACCTCGATTCTTCTTCAGACCCAATTCCATTCTTCAGCCTCTGGCCCACCAGGATAGGACAAGCGAACATAATCTTTCACAGTGAGTTTGTGAAAAGCCCTAAAAATCCCAGTTTGCAATCAGTTTTAAAGGACCTCATGCAAAAGATCTGGGTCCTATGGTAATTAGAATAGATGTTTATCCATAAATTCCTCTGTAACTTTTAAAATTTCATTCTAACTATGTTCAGCCTATAAGGGATTACAATCAGTTAAACAAGAATGCAAGCAATCACTAATCTAAATAAGCAAATAAACAAGAATTCTGCATTTTTCTACCCACAATGTGAAATAATAGGGCCAAAGTAAATGCTCTAAAGTCCCAGCAAATTGGAGCATCTCCAAGTATTGATTGCTCTGTTCCCAACTAAAGAGATAGAGGGAGTAAAAGATCTCGGTGTTTCTGTGTATCTGTAATAATAAAAGTGTAATATGCTAATTAGACCGGATGTCCTTCTGGACAAAGACAGGGCTGCTAGGGAAGCCTGGGTCCTGGGTGCCAGAGGGAAGCCAGTGCCAGCAGCTGGGGGAAGGAAGGCCTATGCTTGCACGAATTTCGTGCCTCAGGCCTCTAGTGTATATATATTTAGGAGAAGTGTGTGTGATATGGGAAGGGTGGAATGTGCATATTTTATTCCATTCCTTTTTCTCTTTTTTCTTTCTCTCTCAGGTCTCCCAGAGGAAGATTGTTAAATGCACAAGATGGAGTGTTTGGGCCTAAAGAACCCAGGCTGGCTTTGAAGATGCTCAGGTCAGTTGCCTTTCATAGTGTATCTTGTATTATCATGCAAACCATAGCACTGAGGTTAGTAGCAAAATCTGCTGCTTTAAGATTCCGAGCAAACTACAAAGTACAGTTGACCCTCCATACTTGTGGATTCTGTACCCATGGATTCAACCACTGGCGGATTGCAATATTCAGAAAAAAAATTTTGTTGTTGCTGATGTGTACTATGCAAATAAGCCTATGATGTTTGCTCCTGCACTGAATATTGCAGACTTATTTTATTTGCCATGATGCCTCTAAACAATACAGTATAGCAACTACTTACATGGTATTTACATTATGTTTTATATTACAAGTGATCTAGAGGTGATTTAAAATATACCAGAGGCTGTGCATAGGTTATATGCAGATACTGTGCCCTTTTATATATGGGACTTGATCAACCTTGGATTTTGGTATCCTTGGGGGCCCTGAATCCAATACCTTATGATGCTAAGGACAACTATATGTATTTATTTGGCTGGTCCTCCCATTTCCTTGATTCCAATCCTGTATACTTCCTTCTCTGTGCCAAATATCAAAGAAGGAAACAAAGTTTAAGTGCCATCGGTGGCCTGACTTGTGCAGATGGCCACCATGCCCATTAGAAAGGCCCCAGTTCTCTCTTTCTAAGAGTCCTTTTGCAGCAGGTTGCAAATGCTCACTAGACTTCTAGTTGGCTCTAGAACAAAAGACAAGCAAGAGTCAACAGAAGAATATCTTTGCATTGAAGCGGTATCCCAAATTTTGATGCTAATTGAATTCACCATCTTTCATACTCTTGTCATAATTAGATACTGCCAAAATCTTCAAGCTCTACTGGTTACTTAGTTTCCCATTTCTGGCTTCTCATTATGAACTGCTGTGCATTTTTTTTTTTAATACCAATTTGTTCTGCTTCTGTTGCCCTTTCTTCCAAATGCCATTGGGAACCCCAGTTCCAAAGTAAACAAATTCCTCTGTATTCATAGTTTTCCCACTGTCTATTCCTTTTTTCCTGGCTTTGAATGGATCCTGGAAATTGCTCAGGAACACTGCAATCTAGTGTGGGTGCTAGGAGCTCAGGTTCTGCTTTCAAATCCCAGTTTTGTCACTCACTAGGAGTTGCACCTTGGTCAAGGTGTCAAAAATTTCTTAGCCTAGGTTGCTACATCCATAAATGGGATACAAATACTCCTTCTCGATTATTGTAAAGATTAAATGAGTATAAATATATCAATAAAATAAAGCACTTAGTACAGTCCCTTTTATAGTAGAAGATTTTAATAAACAATAGTATTTAGCCCTAACTGGTTTGGCTCAGTGGATAGCGCTTCGGCCTGCAGACTGAAGGGTCCCAGGTTCGATGCTGGTCAAGGCCATGTATCTTGGTTGCAGGCACATCCCTAGTAGGGGGTGTGCAGGAGGCAGCTGATAGATGTTTCTCTCTCATCGATGTTTCTAACTCTCCATCCCTCTTCCTTCCTCTCTGTAAAAAATCAATGAAATATTTTTAAAAAAATAATATTTAAATAGCAACAATTGTCTGCATTCTACTCATTTATTTTGTTGGATATTCTCAATATCCTTTAAACCAGGGGTCCTCAAACTTTTTAAAGTGGGGGCCAGATCACGGTCCCTCAGAGAGCTGGAGGGCCGGACTATATGAACTACTAATTCCTACTGTAACACCTTGGCTGCGCTCACTGCCCAAAAAACCTGGCGGGCAGGATCAGACTCCCCTGGGGGCTGCATGTGGCCCGCGGGCCGTAGTTTGAAGACCCCTGCCATGTCTTTCCTTCTCTAAGCCATTACTCCATTCTCATATCGTATAAGAAGTACCTCTCACTATGAAACCCATCCTTGCAAGGTGTACTTTTCTTTATTCTTTTCATCCCTGCCCTAACCTCACATTCCTCTATAACTTCGGCCTGATCTCACAAAATGTTGAGTCCCACTTTCATATCAAGTGAAACTCCTCAGACGCAGCTTGCTCTCTACCCATTTGCTGTGAATTGGTATTAAATGCTCACTTTGCAACTGAGGAGACAAGCCTCAGTCGGAGAGGCTCAGGAGCGCATAGCTAGTAAAAAATTAAACCCAGATCTGCTGACTGTGAAGCTTAGACACTTTGAACTGCACCAGAGCTGCCTCACAAGGCTTTCTGAGGTTTATACACATTTGCTCGGCATTTCGGTCCCCAGAAGGATCGTTTAATGTCATCTGAAAGCTTGAAGATGTTACTCTTTTCTTTCTGTAGATTATCTTCCCATATGGCCCATTTTCACTGTCAGATGTGTAGTTTTCCATGAGAATTCTGTTAACTTTCCTTTCCCAGCCTTTGAGGACATTTCTATGGTCCCATTTTCCGAGCAAAGGGTCCCATTTTACCATGGCAGCTATAAAGAGAAACAGGAAAAGCCTCCATAGCCTCAGCCAGCTCAGTTCCCACCTTGCAGGCCTTAGCAGCAGGCCTATTGTCATTCAAGGTACATCAGTTGGCTAATGGAAACAGGAGAATGGGAATGAAAGACCCACCTCCACAGAGCTTGGAACTGAGGGCATGCTGCTGGCTGGTCTGGTTGGATTTTTATTTATTTTTGTTTCTCTTCAATGGAAGAGAGATGGGGATGGCAGATGGATCCCGTACCGTACAGTCTAGCTAGACCAGAAATGACCTGAAGTGCATTCCAAGGAGGAATGGGTGGTATCTCCTCAGGCATAGGAAGCAGAGAGATGGTTTGATGCTGAACATAGAGCTGCAACCTTTTGAATAACCATTTGTTGAAGGGGGTTGGGGGAGATGAATGGTGAATATGTGTCAGCATCACTTCCTCACATGTAAAGAACCAGGTAGGACAGGGTGTTTATTTCAAGAACCCACGAACCTCTGGAAGTGGGGCTTCCTGCCAGAATTAAACAAATGGATTTAATTACAATTAATTATTTATTCAAGACCTACTATGAACATACTGGGAAACACTAAGCTTAACAAAAACCAGCTTCTACCATAACTGAGTTTACTATTTACTTTCAGTCAGAGAGGAAACAAAGCTGCAAACAACAATGATGGTTTCGCTTCACCTTTGAGTTGGTCCAGGGGACGCTCGTGTGTAATAAAATTTAAACCACCTTCCTCTGACCATTTAATCTAACGAATTGTTACTTCAGAGATGAGAGTCCTTGTAGGGCATATTTTTTTTCTCCTTTATGTAAGATGATCAAAGCTCTTCTAGTTGACTACTAAAAGCATACATCAGACTCATTTCAATATTCCTATTGTAAGAAGGAAAAGGAGGAATTGACAGCAAATTATATAGTGAGTACTTTTTGTAATTATTTCTATGAGTCATGTAGAAAATTGGGACTTATAGGAGAACTAGGCAAATACGTGGGACACTGAGACAGTTTCCATTTGGGACACTTGTATTTAGAAGGACAGGGATAAATGACAGAGAGGTAGGTTAATTCAATAGCATGGAAAAGGTTTTAGTGTGACCAATATTAGAGTCTGCCTTGGGAGATGGTGAATGGCTCGTTACTAAAAGTATTCAAGGGGAAATGTTTTCAGGGATGATGAAGATGAGGCCTCTTGGGATAGGAGTGCTTATGATTTGCCTGTAAGCTCCTTTCACTCCCCATGGCAGTGTGGGGTCCCAAACAGCAATGCTTATTTAGATTTCTAGATGATGATGTCCACCCCTTTTCTCCTGCCCAGTCACAGTTCTGAAAGCCTTTGTGAGGTTTCCATACAGGAGCAGATGCAGACTAGCGGAGAAAGAAATATTATTTTGCAGCAACTGGTGCTCCATCAAAACAGAGGCCTAGCGAAATGACGGCAGACATCAGTAATGGCCAAAGCACCAGCCTTATTTATAGGTTTGAGGGAAAGATAAATACTGTACATGTACATTCAAATTAAGGCCAAGGTTTCCCAGCATGCATAGCTCTGCATCTCATTCCGCCTGTCACCTCTGCCACTGCTCTCATATTTTCTGAGCTGTTCTTCCAGTTATTGGTAATGCTGTGCCAACTAAAATGGATGGAGTCCCAAGCTGGCTGCAGGGCACAGGAATTTGATCAGCCACCTCACTGGAACTGAGATTCAAAACATCACAGCTGTATTTGCCCTTGCCTTCAACTGCAGCATTTAGACCAATAATGGTGATGTAGGATTTAGGATTACCAGTAAAGGGGCCCCAGATCCTCTGTAGTATAATGGTGGGTAGTAAACAGAAAAATGTCCCATAGAAATGCTCCCTTCTCAATTCCTTTCATGTCAACTAAGCATCTGTGGGGTTAGGAGGAGAGGAATGGTCTGTTTCTAAGATAGATTTCTGAATGGCATAAAGCTAATGCTCTTTTTACAGTCTCCCCTACCCATCATACACTACAAACAATAGAGTACATGCCATGAACATATCCCCTTAGAGAAAGTTCAATCCTGCTTTTGATCTTTGGGTAATGAGGACATCATAATCTAATGTAGCTAATCATGTCAAAGGCAAAATCAATAAGCATACACTTAAGTCTCCATAAGTTCATTTTTAGACCAAATCAATCAAAAGTAGTCAGTCTGATCCAGGAATTCACAATATTATTAACTTTAAAACATCAAGATTTATTTTCAAAATGTTAATATATTATTATTTTAAAAAGCTATCTTTTTTAGTTCCTTACAGTATCCTTATGTAAATATACTGTGATAGAATTTGAGGCCTTTATTTGTCAAAGGTCTGACTTCTCATCACTGCAAATAAATAAGAGTATTTTCTCTATATATTTCTGGATGTGCCATCATTTCACTCTAGAGCTATCTTCCAGTTTTCCTAGAATATATATACATGGTGGGCAGGAGTAGGCATAGATATGGTTTGCAGTTGGACCCAAGGAAACAAAGATAGAGGAGGAAATAGGAATACATGGGGTTAACCTAGGTATGGAATATTGTTTTCTCCTTGGGACTTTCAACTTGAGTCCCAAATGAAAACTTGTTTGAATTAGTTGCTGATTTTTCTCCTAAACTTTTGTTAATGTACCAACCAGGACCAGATGTCTGCCTGTCTGTATACATTATGTGGTGTGTGTGTGTGTGTGTGTGTGTGTGTGTGTGTGTGTATTTGTTTATGCACATGCATGCAGCTTGTCTACCTACAGGACTAAGAGACATTAATTGAAGAGTACATTTGTTTTCTGTGGATGTACTTAATCCTACAGTATAAATCTCAACCTAACAGAATGTGTTAAGATTTGCAGTGCACCATTTTTCACTCTCCAAGTTTTTTTGGATAATTGCAGAAGCTTAGTGCCACATCTTGGAAGCCATCAGCATGGGGTGGGGTGAAGGAAGGAAATTTATATTTATATTAATACTATAAAACTGACTATTTAACCGACAAAGACCAAGACACTTCACATATTTGGTATCATTTTTTTAACAATGTGAATAATTATACCTATCTCTCAGTATAGCAATTTTCATTTATATTTTATAGACAAGGTTACTGAAGGTCAAGAAATTAAATAATTTATTCAATATTATACGATTAGTAAGTGGCAATCAGGCATTTATTTAAACCTCTGAAAACCAGCAAGAGGGTTTGAGTTATTAGAGAGAACTCATGAATACCTTGGTAAGGTCAGAGCTATAAGTAGTCACGACCAATGTTTAACACAGGACCTCAAAATACTATCAAATGAATGACTGTAAATCCAGGGTAATCAACCTATTTATCACAGTGAGGAAACAGTGTGGTGTCAGAGCTAAATCAGTGCATAGGTTTCAACCCTGATAGGGAACCGTGGTCAGATAATGAAGGTTTGATTCTGCAGACCAGGTTAGAGGTATGAAAAGTCAGTCTAGCACTGAAATAAGTACATGATGGAGCTCTAAAGGCAAAAGTTTCAATTCAGAGTCAACTGACATTTATCGAGTAGCTGTTATGTGCTAGCTTCTTATTCCTGTATATAGTCTTTGTGTTATCTCATCGTACCTTTACAGCAATCATCCCTTTAGAGTTGTGGAAATTGAGTTTCCTGAAAGTGTGACTTTCTGTGGGTCTCAAACTAATATGTGGTGAAGTCAGTGTTGGAACCCAGGTCTCCTGACTCACTCCAAGTATTCACATAAGGAGTATAGTCCATTTTCCATAAGCATCTCACTTGATGTGTCAACAACCTAGCATCATCACTTGGCTCCCAGGTTGGCATTCTCTTCTTGTTTTCCTTCTATTTTACTAACAACACTCAGTTTCTTCTTGTCAGTGTTTTCTGAGCCTACAGACTTCTGAACATTGTATCTTTTCTCGTTATTCTCTATACTCATATCTTCAATATGCTCATCTCATCTAATGACTTTTAGTGACATCATGACAACTCCAAAGTAAAGATCTCTAGCCCAGAGCTCCCTTCTGAGCTCTCCAAAGCTTCTTTTCAATGTCCCATAGTATCTCACATTTCAGTATTTTAATCGTGCACTCCTGATATGCCCCAGAACTCAGTCACATTTGCTGTATCTTATATCTAACAGCAGCTCCACCCTTCCAGTTGCTCATGACCCAAACCATAGGATCATATATTCTCAGACAGTCCATATGCAATGCCAGAAAATTCTCTTGGCTATGTTTTCAGAAAATGCCTGAGGTCTGAGTACATCTGACCACTCTCACAGCTGTCCTCTTGGTCTGATTCACTGTCAACTCTTGGATTATCGCAAGAGACTTTCCTGGTTTGAATTTGTCCACCTTCAACCTATTGTGCTTAGAGTAGCCAACGTGATCTCATAAAAGGTTAAGTCAAAACATGTCACTCTCCACCTCACAACTGATTCACTCAGATTAAAAGGTGGTGTTCTTATAATGCTGTACAAGGCTCGACATGATCTGGCCTCATTAAGCACAAACGTCTACCTTAAAGACTTGGCCCTTGCTATTTCCTCTGCCTGGAAAGTACTTCCCCTGACATCTGCATATCTTGATCCTTTTTAAAATGTTTTCTTATTGATTTTAGAGAGAGGAAGGGAGATGGAGAGAGATATAGAAACTCCGATGAAAGAGAAACATGGATGGGCTTCCTGTTGCACACACCCCCCCTCACCTACTAGGAATTGAGCCAACAACCTGGGCATCTGCCCTGACTGGGAATCGGACTGGCAACCTCCTGGTGCCTGGGTTGATGCTCAATCAACTGGGCCACATCACCAGCTGGGCGCTCCATTATTTTTTAGGTCATTCTTACTAGTGCTATTTAAATTACACACTGTCTTCACACATTCAACTCTTTATCCCACTTTTCTATTTTTCTCCATGGTATTTATATCAGTCTGGCATATTCTATATTTAACTTGTAAAAGGTATTTTACATACCGTTTTAATTGCCTCCCCTCTTCTTATTAAATGTGAGCACTAAGAATGAAGCAGGCAAGGATTTTTGCTATTTTCCTTGCCATTGCATCCCCAGCAAAGGGGACAGTGCAGAGGAGAAATTTTTAAAAATTAAAAATAGAAAACCATGATTAAATGTCTGGGAGAGAGGGAGCCATAAGAATTCAGCACTCCAGGAAGAGGCACGGAGAGTGATATAATCCCTGATAGGTAGGCAGCCAGCTAAGCAGTTTCAGTGAGACACTAAGGAGTATGTGCACCAATGCACAAGCTCACAAATTTATGTATCAGAAAATCCCTCCCATATTCCAACATTATATCCCTATGCCTCAGAAAAAACACCAGTGCTCAGAAACCTGATAGGTCATGAACCCTGAAAGTATTTATAAACAGTTGTATAAACACATAACACAACTCCTGAATCTATTTCTTTGGTAAGGTTAAACAATTGCAAAATAATAATAGAAAATGAAAGAAAACACCTTTGAGTATAAAAGATGTTCATAGACCTCTCCCCCAGTAGTGCTCTGTTATTGTATCTGACCTCCACCCAAACACCCTTCCAATTGGGACACACTCCATTTTTGGTAGAGAGCACAATCTGGTAAAAAGACCATGGATCCTGAAATCAGAAACTGGATCTCACATTGTGATTATACCACTTGCTGACTACAGAATCTTGGTCAATTTGCGTGACTCTTCTGAGCCTCAGTGCTCATTGTAGTATAGGCAGATAGGCAGGATAAAATATACTTGGTAGGATAATTGTGAAGGTTAAATTATATAAGAAGTCTTTATCTATCTATCTATCTATTTATCTATCTATCTATCATCTATCTATCATCTATCTATATATATGTCTCTCTCTCTCTCTCTCTCTCTCTCTCTCTCTCTCTCTATATATATATATATATATATATATATATATATATATATATATATATATGACTGGCTATTAATTCATGCTTCTTAAAATTTGATTGGAATTAATTACTATGTACTGATCTCTGACCCTAGTTCATGTCTGGCCTTTGACCCTAGTTCCTGGCTAATGAATCTCTTGAAGTTTCTTGGGTGATAGCAGTGCCTTTTGTTTTAATGAGGTGACTCCTGGATGTGAGTGGTCACCATATAAAAACAAGCCATGACTAGATGCTTGGCATTTTTAGCTCAACTCCCCATTTTCCAGAGAGGGAAGGGGGGCTAAAAATAGAGTCAAGGGTGGATCCTGTCTCCGTGATGAAGTCTTCATAACCATCCCTGAAGGACAGGCTGAGGGAGCTTCTGGGTTAGCGAGTCCATGTAAATGCTGGGAAAGTGGTGGCTCCAGGGAGGACATGGGAGCTCCACACCCCTCCCCACATTCCTTGCTTATGCATTTCTTCCATCTGGATGCCCATCTGTACCCTTTACCAGTTCCTTTTGCAATAAATCAGTAAAAGGAAACAAGTGTTTTCCTAAGTTCTGTGAGCCATGCTAGAGGGGGTCAACCAGGAGGGGGTCATGGAAACCTCTGATTTACAGCTGATAGGTTGGGAACTCAAGTGACAACCTGGGCTTTCCATTGGCATCAGAAGTGGGCTGTCGGTTTGGGGGACTGAGCTCTTAACCTGTGGGATCTGATGATATCTTCATGTAGATGGTGTAGAATTAAATTGTAGCACACAGCTGGGGTCACAGAATTGTTTGATGTGGGAGAAACCCCTACACAAGCTGTGTCAGGATTGTTGTGAGTGGGGTAGTAGTGTGAGAGTAAAGGCAAAAAGAGGAGCAGAGTGTTGATTTTCTACAATCAAGTGCCAGTGTATATACAATACAATGCATTATATAATGTATATTACATAAATATATATAACATACATATATTTAGATATAGACATACTAGTGTGGCTACCTATACATATATATTTGATTGGCACTTAATGCATGCTCCTTAAAAGGTTCTAAGTTCTATGTGTAATAAATACAATGTTGACAGAAAAGCATAGACTGTTGGTTTAGTGTTGCATCATTCTTTCTCATATATATTCAACTAACTTGGTTTCATGTCCTGAGGACACACAGCTATATCAATAGGAGTAAAGTATGCTGGAAGGCCTAACACTTCTGCCTGCGATATGTATTGTAGATGAGTGCTCATTTTCATCCAGGTTCTGTTTTGTATTTTATAGAATCCAGATCATTTCAATGTCAGCTAAAACACGTTTTAATTAAGAATCTTACCAGGTGTATTGATCTTGGCAGGTGGTTCTGGAACATGCCTTGATGTGATATTCTTGCACTGGTTGTCCAATCAGGCCTCACAACTCTGTGTGCAGAGGTCCTTTACTGTGGAAAATATTTGGGAATGGTTTCCCTCAGCTGTTCATGTTGCCAGGAGTATTACTGCTTCTGAGATCCCTCTTGAGGTCTGTCTCAACACACCTCAGTGAGAAAAAAGACCAGTGTGGCCAATAGAATCTTAAGAAATTTTACTCAACTCATGGTGTCCATAGATACTATGGGCAAAAGCAATGTGATTTGAAGCCCAACTCAAGAAATAAAATTTAAAACTTGTTTCTAAAATTAGTGATTTCTTAAATATCTCCTCTTCCTACTCTCCTCCTCCTCCTTCTCCTCCTCCTCCTCCTCCTCTTCCTCCTCCTCTTCCTCCTCCTCATCATCCTTCTCCTTCTCTTCTTTCTTCTCCTTCTCTTCCTTTTTCTTCTTTTGTTAATCTTCACCAGAGAATATTTTCCCATTGATCTTTAGAGAGAGTGGAAGGAAGGGAGAGAAAGGAGAGAAAAAGTGAGAGAAAAACATTGGTGTGAGAGAGACACATTAATTAGTAGCCTCCTTGACTGGTCCCTGGCCCCTGGTCAGGGATCAAACCTACAACCCACATACTTGCCCTTGACTGGGAGTCAAACATGATACTCAAACCTATGACTCTTCAGCGAGCAGGCCGCTGCTCTAACCATTTAGCACACTGACCAGGACATATCTTTTTAAAAAACTTCTCAGTTTATATCCCTCCCAATATCATAAGAGCCAAAATGTCTTAGAAATTAGTGGTTAGAAATTGTACTCTTATACATACTCATAATCTGCTCTATTTTCTTCCCAATTCAGACTTTTCACCCATGATAATAACAGAAAATAAGAGGTGTGGGCTCATTAAGAAAGGAGGATTTGAGACCCTCTGGGGAGATAACCTTAATGTATTTAAATGGATTTGTACTCTGACAGGTGTTTGGATTCTCGTCCAGCTTGAGAAATTTCAAAAATTACTGATGCTCTGTTTAGCCAGCAGACTTCAGAATTTTAAAAAGATGATCAGGTGATTCTAATGTGCAGACACATTTGTGAATTACTCTTATGGGCCCATGACAGGAACCAGTCATTCATCATTGCAAAGTCCATCTGAATCAAAGTGTATCAAATTTTATGCAGCCAAAGATACTATCCTCACCAATGTCTGGCATCAATATATAAGGCCAAAATAGCTAATTCTGAAAGGGTATGGATTATATTATAACTATGCTCCAATAACCAATGTATTTAAATTATAAATGAATAAATAAATTTTTAATTATAAAGAAAAAAGAAAAATCTAAATTATATACAGGCCATCTGTGGATAGCAACTTAACTATTATAAGAGTGCTATTCAGAGGAAATAAAAGGACAGTAAAAGCAGTTTTCAGTTGCTGGGAGAGCTCTGCTGCTTAAACCGAGTGCCCATATAATCTAGGTTTGACAGTATCCTTTTAAAAGGTGTATCCCAACAGTCAGGAGTGGAGAGATCAGAAAAATCTATACATGGATGTGAGAAAAGTAAAAGTCTATGATCTAAGCTCTAATTTGAGATATCCACATGGAAATTGGAAGTGGTAATCAAAGGTGGTAAATTTCAGCCACCCTTACTCTCTAAACTTTACCAGGGAGACAGCAACTCTGCATAGCAATCGTCTGCAGGACAAGCCACCATCCCTTGGGTTTCCATGCCCATCAGAGCAAAGAGCTCATAGGAGAAGGGAAGTCTGACCAGTATTAAGTTGGACCCTCATGGGAGGGTGTGAGCATCTGGGCACTCTGACAGCTCTCCTCAAGAACCCATCCTGGAGATGGAAAGGTAGCCCAAAGTCCATCCACTAGGAATAAATTAGGATCCGCATATGTACTTGAAATATTTCAATTAGCCACACTCAAAAAAGAAACAAGTGAAATGATTGTTAATGTGTCTTTTGTTACCCAATCTATCATCACTTCAACATGCAATAAATATAACAATATTATTTAACATTCTTTTTTTACAAGGCTTTGAAATTATATATATATAATTTATAAATTATATACACACACACACACTCACACACACATACACACACACACACATATCATCTTATTATGGACTAATTACATTCAAGTGCTTAATAGCCACATGTCTTTGGACACTGGGGTTGTAGAGGAAAGATCACAGGTTTGAGTAAAAACGTATGTTCTATTTGAGGCTTACCTGGCAGATTACACTACACTAGAGGCCCGAAGCACGAAATGCGTGCAAGGGGCTCAGCCCTAGCAGCCATAGTGGTTTGCCTAGGTCCTCACAGCCCAGATTTCGTCCTTATGTCTGGAAGGTCATTCAGCTGTCTAGTCTAATTAGCATATTATGCTATTATTATTATAGATGGTCTTTAGATTTGTTTCTTAGCCCTTATGTCCTCTGACTTGATAACGAGTTAGTGTGGGTGCACAGAAAAAAAATGGGTGAGAATGGCTTAGCCTCTGTGCTGGGATAGTCCTCATGGCATTGATTTGCTCTTTTTATCTCAATTTAGGGCAATTAGAACAGTGTCTTCATCTTGCAGCAACACAGTAGTTGAGCAGAGGATAGGGTCTTTGTCCCATAAAAACAAAGGGATCCCATGGGATGTGGTTCCAGGGAAAAACCTCACTGTAAGGATCGCTTAATAGGGAATTAAACTTGGCTATTGACCCGAGTGGTCAGGCAATGAACACTGTGGCATAAATCAAACCCTTGACCCACGAACAGAAAGCAAAGCCCTTTTGATTAGTTTTTGCACGGCTTTATTAAAAAAGAGCACTGCACGCTTCCACGGTCCCTTTCACTCCAAAGACTGATAGAAATCACTGGGAACCGTCCACCACCCCTGACATTGACTCTCAGAGCAATGATATATATACCTGGGGACAGCACAGCTTTGTCTGGCCTCCTTGCCTGGGGTGGCCTGGGAGCTATTAAAAGTCTCTATTCTTTGCCCCACTTTCAGATACATTTGCTCAAATGGTTGTCTATTTAGACCAGTCACGAAAACGTCTGTTTTCACTGGTGGGATGCGGAAGCGGCAGCGGTGAAGTTATTTGAACTAAAATGGGAAAAATGAACGCTCAGCCCATCTGTTCTCCTGAAGCGCTGTATGGCCCTAGCCAGCAGTGTCTCCACATCTAGGCTCCGCCCTTCCCCGTGTCAAACAAGCAGAGCCCTTCCCACGTCCATGGTGAGGGTCATGTTCACGGACGCCTGGCACACTGCACAGGAAGGCTTAAAATGAATGCAAGCTACCACGGTGAATCATTTTCACAGACCCCATGGAAGAAACGGGATGACAAATAACTGTCAAATCTTGCTAAGCAGTTCAGGCAGATGAGGAGCAGGAATCTCCTGAAAGTCAGGTCAAGTACAAGGGGAGAGGTAGGGAAGAGAAAGGAAGGAGGTGGAGGGGGGGGTGCTCGCTGCTCTGAGACAGAATGCTGAGGAGCTAGAGATGGTAAAGTTTGGAAACCTTGCCTTTGTCCTGGGAGGGCTTGACAAGCAAAACTGATTAGCTGGAGAATATCGTTTAAATCTCCTCGTAAAGCAAATCCGAGTCTTTAATCATTATCTCTCAAACCACCAAAGAGCTCCAGACACACACACACACACACAGCCTCACTGAGAGACTTGTCAAGACTGAAACAGTAATTCACAAATTCACTAAAATTCCCTGCTCCACCGAGCAGTATGACAGCACCAGCGACCGTGGTAACATTTCTATTCAAACTGGCTTTGGAGCCGAAGCTATAAATATCCTTGCAATATTTCCTACTTCAGAACATAAAGACAGCTTTACAGCACTGATAAAATAGAAATTACTTTCTCTCTGAGGTCTTGCTGGAATTTTAATGTCTGTTTTGCAATAAAGCAGCTCCTACACAATTTGATTTGAGGGAAAGAAAACAAACGGTCTAATTTAGTTACAATAACGACTCTGCTTGTATTGTTTGCCCTACTTGCTTCTCTGTCTGCCAGGCTGTTCGAGTTTGTAGCAGGGAGCAGAGGGGATGATGTTTATGAGAATATTAAAATGGTTTCTTTATTATTTAAAGATACATTGGCCCCCATCCCTCCTCACCACAGAGCAACCAAAAAAATTTTTTTTCAAAGCAGAAATAGAGAGAAGAAAATAAAGTTTACAGCCCTTAATAGCGCTTTGTGAAAATTGCTTGTTGGAACTGTAAAGCTGTTGACCAAAGATGACACGAATTTAAAAGGCTTTTGAAACGTAAACGATCATAGCAGCTTTAATTATTCCATATGTTGCCCCAGTTCTAGTTAATGCCTTCAGAGCTGAGCAAAGCATCTTTTTTTTTTTAAACCATATACACTCCTCTCTTTTGTAGATTACATAATAGAGAGAGAGAGAGAGAGAGAGAGAGAGAGAGAGAGAGAGAGAGGGAACTTTGTGTTTGCACATGGACTGCATGCTGAAGGCACAGGAAAGTCAAGTTGTGAAGAGAAGCTAAGGATGGAGCAGGCTTTCTGGAGACAAGAACTGAGTGATTAAAGGGAGGCAGGATTTGATTACTGATGATCAGGGATGTAATTAACCCAAGCTCAGTCTTCTTGGCAGAGGGTTAGGGTTCAATTAGTGATAGTTAGGTTTTGGGTTCCCACCAATGTATCTTTGCATTGAAAAAGGATTTCTCCCTACTTGAAGAGCATATGACCCCATAGCACCTTCCAACTGGCTTGTCAAAGGATCTCTCCTAGGTCAGATGGCCCCAAGCAAACCTATGAGGCAGAAATTATTTTCCCCAATCAATTTGCCTCCCTTCTTCCTTTACTCATCTTCTTCTTTATGTTGGTTTTTCTTGCTCCCTTGTGCCTAGAACAGACTCTATTACCGTTTCCTTTTTGGATTCTCATTTTTTTTTTCATTTCCTTCCTTCCAAACTTTACATCTAAATGAGCCTACATCCCAATATCCTAAAATACCAACAATTCTAACTCTTACTCTAAATATCTCAGTGTTCCTCCTATGTAGTGTACTACATTTCATAACCTATAAAAATGTTTGGCTTAACAGGAAATTAGGCACTGGTATTCTTAGGACCCTTCAGATTTCACAAAATAGCTCATTGATTGCCTAAAAAAGAGGCAACCAGTGGCTGTTATGTCAATTACAGAATCTGCACTTTTATAAAATAATATAAGGAGGACTCATGTACATTTAAGCTGCTCTGCTGCTTTACAAAAGTTTGAAAATCACTGCTATGGTCCGGACCTTCATTTTTCAGAAGAGAAAACTGAGATGCAGAGACAGGAAATGAATAACTTTATTTATTTATTTGTTTATTTATTTATTTATTTATTTTACATCTGAATAATGATACAGTGGGTACAAGAACACAAGTGGGTTTGCTGTTACAATGACAGGGTACTAATATCTAATGAACTAATTCATATCTAAGCGAAAACACCCTTATGATTGATTATTGTTAGGAATAGTTCATTAAAACAAAAATAGTAACAAGTGATTGTGATGCCCTTGCCAAGGAGACATTCCAAGAATTAGGTATTGTAGGGAAGCAGGTCTCAAAGTTTGGTGTGAGAATTCAATGGGGAGAGGACAGTCTTTTAAACAAATAGTTCTGGGAAAACAAATATCCTCATGAAAAGAATAAAATGGGAACCTTATTTTATATCTTATAAAAATTAACTCAAAATGGATCAAAGACCCAAATCTCTAAAACTATAAATCTCTTAGAAGAAAACGTGGGACAAAGTTTCTTGGCATTATATTTGGCAGTGATTTCTTGGATATGATAGGAAAAACACAGACAAAAAACAAACAAAAATCGACAATTTAGACTTCATAGAAAATATAGAAATGTGTAGATCAAAGACAATATCAACCCAAAGAATAAGAAAAAATATTTGCAAATCATAAATCTGATAAGGAATAATTATTCAGAATATATAGAGAACTCCCAAAACTCAACAAAAAAGAACAACCTAATTAAAACATAAGCTAAGGACTTGAATAGAAGAAGATAAACAAATAACCAGTAAGTATAGAAAAGATGCTCAAGATCACTAATCACTAGGGAAATGCAAATCAGAACTATAATGAGATACCACGTCACACCCAATAGGATGACTACTGTTTCTCAAATAAAACAGAAAATAACAAATGTTGACAATTATGTGTAAAAATCGGAACCGCTAGGCACTGCTGGTGGGAATGGAGCGTGAAACAACTGCTGTTTACAAACAGTATTCCAGGTCCTCCAAAGTTTAAAAATAGAATTAACATATTATCCAGGAATCCCAGGTCTGGGTGTGTACTCAAACACAATGCAAGCAGAGTCTCAAAGAGGTATTTGCACACTCATGGGATGTCTCCAAAAGCTTGGAAATAGGGCAAACACAGCCAGTTTGGACAGCAGACTGTTAGGTTAGGCACAGTGGGTCAGATCTGCAGGTCTGAGTCAGCACTGGACTGATGGCAGCTTCATTGGAGGCTTTAACCAAACTCATGCAAAGAGTCTGCCAACCAAAAGCAGGGTATGTGTGTATCAGGGGGAAAGGGGGAGAGATAGTTTAGTAAGAACTAGATGGGACAATATCCCAAAGGTAAGTCCTGACAATTCCCATTTCAGGGAGTATGCTGTATGATATTGTGATCATAAAGCACTAGGATGGAGATTAGAAGATATTTTTTCCAGTCCTGGTTTTATCAGTCAAGAATTTTGAGACTATTAAATATGTTATCCACAGAAGATGTTAGATTTTTTTTATAGGCACTGGGTGGTGAAATAGAAAGACCAGTGGACTAGGAGTATTATGGAATACACATTAAGTGTTAGGCAATGTTCTTAACACCTGGGAAATGCTCTATTGCCAGTATTTTTTCTTGCATTCATATTTGTATAGAATAGCTGATGCTGGAAAAATTATGTATTGCTTTGAGGCCTAGTTTACTCATTTCTAAACTGAGAATCACTGTGCTTTCTAGTGCATCTGCCAAAGCTGTGAGGTACAGTGAAAATAGGACAGGATTCAAAAGTCAAGATGCCTGTGTTTCGTTCTAGCAAGAACCACTAAAAACCACATGATCTTGAGAAAGCCATTTCTCTAACCGGCCCCTTAGTTTCCTCACCTGTAAAACAAATAGTCTCTCAGGTTCTATCCAGCACTGATATTCCTTGTCCACAGTCTCCTACGATCCCACATGTGTGAAAACTCTTTTCTAGATTACTTAGTATATTCAGGGTAGAGCTGGGCCTAGAATCTAAGTCTTCTAGTTTCTGAAGGTATAAATAGGTTGTTCTGGGTAATGAGGTGTTCCAAGATAGCCTGAACACTTGGAAAATTCCATCTCAGTGATTCATTTTTAAAGATCAAGTATTGAAGACATGAGTTCTGTAAAACTTTTAAGAAAGATGGAAGGCTATTTTTTTTTTTTAAGTTAAAAGAGGAAGGGAGACACTGTCC
This sequence comes from Pipistrellus hanaki, assembly GCF_964339955.1. Classification (NCBI taxonomy): domain Eukaryota; kingdom Metazoa; phylum Chordata; class Mammalia; order Chiroptera; family Vespertilionidae; genus Pipistrellus; species Pipistrellus hanaki. The sequence goes on from NC_140520.1 coordinate 28,870,957, forward strand.
TCTGAGGACCAGCTGTCCGGCAAAATTTCAAATACTTCCTCGTTCCAATGGGTGGGAAATGCCACAACAACATTCGTCCTGGTGTCATTTTCATAGTTCCAGTCCCAACAGCAATCAAGAAGTGCAAGGGAGTGTGGCAACAATGAAAACAAGAAATTAATCAATTGCTCCCTAACTGTACTGAATGGGGGAACAGCATGACCAAAGCTATGGCAGGGTTATAAAAACAGAGATGTAATATCTGATCTATGTTTTAATCCATTTTATTAAAACAGGAATGAAAATTGTTATCTGAAAAAAAATAAAACTTACCCTTCTTTGGAAAGCTCAAATAATTTTTTGGTTTTTACCCAAATCATTTGAAACAAAATTTATGGCCGCATTCATCGTCTAGATCAACAATGAATCAATCTTTTATTATTATTATTGAATGTTTCTTCCCTCTTTACCATGGTAATGGCCGGTTTCTGCACAGTTGATCAGATCAACCAGCCTATTGATTTGATTTGGTCAGTGAAATGGTCCCTGAATTAGGTAATTTTATATTTTTCATCATATGAATGAAAAATCATACTCACCTAGTGTTTCTTGAAAATCTGGTCAGTATTCCACCAGCATTACCAGCATGAGTAGTGCTTGTGTTAAATGGAGATCCTAGGATCCTGATTCTAAATCAGAGTCCGTGAGGGTGGGGATTAGAGAACCCCATTAACAAGTTCCTCAGGTGACTCTCCTGAAGGTCACCAATGTCCTAATTGCCAAACCAGCGCCATCTTGGAAGTCCTCCTCTGGGTGAAACTTAATGCAACATATGGACTCTTTCTTCCTTCTTGCAACTCTTCCCTGATTTCAGGGATACTGACATTTCCTCCTCCCTCCCATGCCATTTTGCCTTTTTTTCTAGTCACTCCTTCACTTCCTCTGGTTCTCAAAATGTAGGGCAATTTTGGTTGACAATCTGACAGCGATTAAATCCAAACCAGGGCACTGTTAAGAAACAAAAGAAGAACTCACTACAAACTGATTCATTTGCCTCTCAGCATAACCATTATTGCTTGTCACAGTTTAAGTTCTCACAAGGGTATTTCTTGGATCACATGATCCCACACACCTAGAAGAAATAATGAACAACATAAACTGTTGAACAAAAACAGACCCAGAGAAAGAGAAGCAGCGATCAGACTCTCAAACCTCAGAGGGAAAGTAGGGGAGAGTGGGGGGAAGGGGAAGAGATCAACCAAAGGACTTGTGTGCATGCATATGGGCCTACCCAGTGGCCATGGACAACAAGGGGGTGGGGCATATGTAGGGAGGGGGTTGGGATGGGAATGGGGGGATAAGGACAATTATGTGAGACCATAATCAATAAAATAAATTATTAAAATAAAATTTTTTAAAAAAGAAGCATATGTGTTAGCCAGGCAAAAGAAGATGCTGTCCACTGCATCTGTGTTCACTGAGATCCTTGCAGTCAAGGACCATTTCTCATTATTTCTAAATCCTCACCCTTTCATGTGTTGCTTACTACTTAGGAGTCATACATTCCATTGCCAGTGGATTAATGGATGAATACACCGAGTAAATAAATGCACGACTATAACAAGAGGGTTCATAAGCATTAACTTTGCTATTTTAATAGTCTCTTAGTCCCAGCTTTTTCTAATCTATCCTAAGAACAATCTTCAAAAACTTTACATTAATCAACTCTAATCTTCTGATTAGAAACATTAAATGGCGCTTGATGTAAACGCATGCCATTGGAATTCAAGCACCTCTTTCATGTGTTCAGGATCTATCTTTTCACCATTGGCTCCTAACCCTTCACAGCTCCTAATCCTTTGTACTAGAGCTAAATGACACCGTGCTGCCTTCTATAAAAATGTATAGATATTTGTCTGTGTAAATTCCTCAAGCATAAATAACATCCTCAAGTTTATCTTTAACAGAGAAACAGTCTTACTGATCTTATTGATCGTTTGACTTTTATTTTAGACGCTATCTCTACAATCAACAATTATTTATTGAGTTCCTTCTGAGTAGAAGTCCCTGAGTTTGGTGTTGCAAACAGAAATAAAGACTTGTCCTTTGTCCTTCGTGGCCCCTGAGTTAGAAATAGCTTCATTGGGCAAGCCTCTCCCTTTGGTTTTCTTTTCTTTCTTTTTCTTCTCTTTCTTTCTTTTTCTATTTTTTTTAAATAATGCAAGTGAGATTTTATTTATTTGTTTGTTTGTTTGTTTGTTTTTAAATTTCTTTATTAAGGTATCACATATTTGTCCTCAATTCCCCATTCCAATCCCCCACCTCCCCACACTCATGCCCTCACCCCCCATTGTCCTTGACCACTGGTTGGGCTCATATGTGTGCACATAAGACCTTTGGTTGATCTCTCCCTTTTATCTCCACCCTCCCTTTGAGGTCCAACAGTCTGACCCATGGCTCCTTATCTCTGGGTCTGTTCTTGTTCATCAGTCTATGTTGTTCACCATTTCCCCTAGATGAGTGAGATCATGTCCTACTGGAAATATACTTATAAGAATCAAATATGAGACAAGCAATAATTGTTATGCTGAAAGGCATATGAATCAGTTTGTAGAGAGTTTCTTCCTGGGCCACCAGTTCTCAGGATGTTGCTCATCTGTGGTTAAACTTAACACATCTAATCTATATTAGTATTATTTTTTTTATTAGAGCATACCTTAATCCTATGAACGGCCTGTAAGCTTTTTCATAGGTTAAATCTAGCTCTCAGAACGTTCACAGGAGTTGCTCAGTAAACACTTGGGTTTAAACTATCCCAGTCCCTCTGTTTGAGAGATGAAGTCCAGAGAGAGTAAAGGAACCACTCAAGGTCAAATATCTAGTTCAAATCATAGCCAGACATAATACTTTTATTTCCTTGATATGCTTTAATTTAAGTTCAAATCTTAGTGTTGGAGACTAGTCCTGATTTTCTATTTAAATATTTGTTCCTTTCACATTGCACATTTGTTTGATACATTCCCATCCCCTTCATGTATATAAGCAGCCAGGGCTATTTTAATTTATCCTCATGCTAATTATTTTTCTTCCCCATCATTATTTCCATGTTTTTCAATTGTACTTCCTTCATTCCTGTCACACATCATGATTTTGGACACAAAATTTGAACACTATCTGTACGTTCCCAGCCTCCTTTCTGATCATGCCCAGGTAATTGCGGGTCTTTTGCCAGCAACATCAGCACATGGAACAAATGTTTCAGAGGATGAATATAAGGGTTTCAACACGCCTATCCTGGATTGTAACTGCTAGTGAACCTATCATCATACAAATATTACCTGTATTTTTTTTCCTCTAAGTGCATTCCCTATACAAGCTCACATTCAGCTTTGCAAGATAGCCATCTGCCCACTCTCACAGCCTGTAATTTACCCTCATTGGCTTGGTGTGTTACTATAGGGAAAGACTTAGTCCCACCTGAGGACTTTTTGCATGCGATTTTCAAAACAATTCCTTAAAAAATAACTTAAGCTACATTGCAATATCAATATCCTGGAGGTTTTCCCGTTGTTGCTATAACACATAGGAAAAGCATCGTTTTTACTTTCTCTTTTGTTGAACGTCTTTTGCCAGTATTTAAATAGTATGAACAAAGCCTTTCCCCTTGTCCACTCCATGCTGACTAAGCTCTACAAAAATCCTTTAGAAAACTGACAAAATCATCAAAAACTTTTATAAAAAGCATACCCATGGGCTTTCTATGTTAATAATATTTATCCAGCTCCTCAAACAGCTCCATTAGGTAAATGAGATATAATTTTCTTTTTTTCTGAATCACAATAGGAAACGTGCCTCAGTATGCCTTCCTCACAACAATAGAAATCTGCTAGCTACTGAAGGTGAACAGTCCAGGTGCAGTACCCTAGAAAGTATCTAACGCAGTGCCTGGGACAAGACAGTGCCAACAGTTGTCTCTTGCTTCCCTCTGTAACTCAGGTTAGGATGGGTGCCTTTGGTGCCGGGATAGACTCGAGGACTTGGGATCTTCACTTGTGCTAAGGGGCCATTTGTCTTCTCCGTTTGCTCATTTGTAAAGCAGGTGCTTGCAATCAGTTGTCTCAAATGCTCCTTTTAACAAGGATTCTAAAACCTGTATTGGCCCACAGTTTCGCATTCAATGTTCATTTTTCAAAACATTTGCTAGTCTGAGATCTTTCCCTCGTCTCGTTCATAGTTAACGCTCGACATCTGGCACATTTATTATAAATTCACTGTGTGACTACCTCTCTGTAGAAAAAGATAAATTGGAGCATGGCTATTTTTTTGAGCAAAAGATAAGGTGAACAAATACCCCTTCTCATAATTCCTAAATATATTTTTTATTTTTTTCTCTTTTAGTACTTTTGTTTCTATTTTTTCTTTTGTGTTTTTGTTCTCTCTCTTCCCCTCTCTCCCTCCCTCCTCCCTCCCTCCTTCTCTTCTCCCTCCCTTTTCCCTCCCTCCCTCCCTCCCTCCCTCCCTCCCTCCCTCCCTCCCTCCCTCCCTCCCTCCCTCCCTCCCTCCCTTCCTTCCTTCCTTCCTTCCTTCCTTCCTTCCTTCCTTCCTTCTACGTTTCACAACTGTGAATGGACTCAAATGACTTCTCCATGGCTTTCTGCATTTTAGATCTATACTCACAGGCTATCAGAATTACAAAGACATTTTGGAGGTATATGTTATAGTAGAAAGAGAATCAACTTTTTAATTCCTAAATTGTACATTGTGAGCCTTTAGAAATACTACCTAACTTCTCTGGCTGGCCACCTGTAAAAGGAAGCTTATAATACTCAACACTTTTCTGCAGACTACACAAGCAATGGTATAATGCACACTGCAAACGTTTTTACCCAAACGCTGGTTATTATTACGATTCAGTCCTCTAGTCTTCTCATTGGCTTGGCGGTCCCTTGGAGACTAGTGCTTAAATCCATTTTTGAATTCTAGTTCGCACCTTGCAGCTTTAAAGAAATGGCCCGCATAAGGGTTCCTGTTTCCACATGGGCTGTCTTTCCCTTTTAAAGCACCATGACTGTGCTCCGACAAAGGCCTCTCTCCTGTGACAGCCACTTGCTGGGAGTTTTGTCTGAGTGCCTGTTGGAGCAGAACGTGTGATTTACTGTTTGTTGCGAAGGTGAAAGAGATTTTGACAAGTGGAGAAATGGAGAAAGTCTGAGCTTTGTTCATTAATATGCAATCCTCTTTGTACGTACGTTAGGGGCGGGAGACAACGCAGGGAGGGTTAGATGTATGAGTTCTAAACTTGAAGACTAATTTGGTTATGGAAACAGGTCTGTGAATGGCAGAAACATATGGCACTGCAGTCCTCGGCCCGCAGTGCTTGGGAAGCAGGCTTCATTTAATTGGTAAATCATCTGTCTTACATTGTCCTCCACCAGCATTATGGAGGAGGCAGCTGCCTACCTTGGCTAATTTAAATAAGATTTAGCAAGATAGCCTCCTGTCCCTCCTGCCAGGGCATTCACAGGATCAAATTAATGTTGATCGGCATTCCCCACCCAGCCATCAGTGATTCACAGATATGATCCTGTTACCGATCCACGCCAGGAGGAGTTAAATGAGGATGTCTTTATTGCCTGCTTTTCATTGGAGAGGATTTGGCCCATTCTTCGTTTTCTAATTTTCTTCATTTGTCTGCAAGTTTTACTGGGTGAGCAGCTGTCATGCATGCAGGTGGGGACTCCTCAAAGCATCCTGGGCAGATTCCTGCCATTCCAGGCCACTTTCCTGGTTTACCTTTCTCTTTTTCCAAAAGGGCAACTAACCCGCTAGGAGACTGGGAAAATTATTAGCACATGAGTGATATAATATCAGCTGCAGTCTTCTACATTTATGTTTTAAAAACAATAAATTAAAACCGTATTGAGGGAAGAAAGACCAAAATAGATTCTAAGAATTACAAACAAACAAACAAAAAAAGAAAAAAAAAAGAGGGAAGAAAGGAATAGAATGAGGATTAGAATGTAAGTTAAAAACAAAATAGTAGCTAAAGCTCTAGCTGGTTTGGCTCAGTGGATAGCGTCAGCCTGTGGACTGAAGGGTCCCAGGTACGATTCTGGTCAAGGGTACATGCTAGGGTTGTGGCTTGGCCCCCAGTATGGGACATGCAGGAAGGAGATAGCCGATCAATGATTTTCTCACATCATTGTGATGTTTCTATCTCTCTCTCCTTCTCACTTCCCCTCTTAAATCAATAAAAATATATATTTAAAAATGTAGCTGAGGATCAAGTATAAATTCACTAAAATCTTGCTCAAGATCTAGATTATTTCCACAATTAGTTTGCTTTCTGTAGACACATTTAAATACTGGTTCTTAAGAGTCCACTGTGTGGCCAGGACCAGTTTGGCTCAATGGATAGAGCGTCAGCTTGGGGACTGAAAGGTCCCGGGTTTGATTCCGGTCAAGGGCATGTACCTTGGTTGCAGGCATATCCCCAGTAGGGGGTGTGCAAGAGGCAGCTGATAGATGACTCTCTCTCATTGATGTTTCTAACTCTCTATCTCTCTCCCTTCCTCTCTACAAAATCAATAAAATAAAAAATAAAAAAAAGAGTCCACTGTGTGGCCCACATATCTATCACCCAGTCACCTAGAGGGTTAGTAGCCTTTTTGAAAAAGACAAAAGTAAACCAGACAAGTGACCTGAAATTGTGGGAATTTACCCAGGATGCTTTGAGGATACCTGTGTGTGTGACAGCTGCTCACACAATGAATTAAGTACTTCCCCTCATATTTTTCATGTCTAAACATCATCCCTTTCTATATAGAGATGACATACCATGAATGTTATATGTAGGCATCACATCCATGTTTTTAACTTTAACTTCATGTGCATTTATTAATAAAATTATATGTATCACTCTGTATTTTTATTTTGAAAAGTTATACACTAAATATCCTTCTGCAACCTGCTTTTTCTATCAATGTTAATGATTACTATAAGTGTATTATTGCACTTAATTATATTTTATCTTTTTTAATTACTGTGTAATATGTCACAAACCACTGTATCCTTTCTTCCCCAAGTGGACATTTGATTTTTCCTATATTTTTATTCTTGCTCTATGTAACTACAATGCTTCACTGAATATCTTTGAAGGCTTCTATATTCTTGCTCACATGTTTTTGATCAGTCAAATAAGTCTGTTTTTAACCATTTTGTCATAATCTGAATCTGAATTTCAAGACTTAGAGACCACTATGGCAATCAATCTGAATATCCAGGACAACAGGTTCACGAAGCTCCCAATGAGTGGCCTGTTGCAATGATATTACTTAATACAAAGACATTGCCAAAATCAGCAAAAATAGGAAGTGTCCTAAGGGAAGTTAACGTAGAGTTGAAAATGAGAATATCTATATGAAGGTGAAATTGTCTGGAGAGGTGATATAAAATATTCACAGGTATGATAATATTTTAGTTGAAACTTTAAAAATAGGCAAGATTTTCACATGAAGAAATGAAAAACAAAATTCCTGACCTAAAAAACATGCCACACGATTACAGCTGTGGCTACAGGATGTAAAAATGGGGTTCGGCAAAGTTAGGTTTAAGAACAAAGAGAAGTTCTAGATCACCTTTGTGGAATATGCATAGAAGTTGGTTAAAAATTGTTTTCATTTATAAAACAACAACATACTTTCAAGAAAGATTTTACCTGTATCTTCAGTCTATTAAAGAAAATGGAGAGGTTGAGAGAAATTGAAAGGACCTATGTAGTGAGAGAGTTTGTTGAAGCTTCCTCTCCCACGCTGTTCCCACAATGAAGTAGCTATAGGGAGCGCCTATTCCTTCCCTCAAGACTAGTGGCAACCTCAAAGATGTATTAATCATCTGCTTTTATTCTTATTCTTTCACATCTTGGGGCCCAGCCAACAACTGGAGGAACTGTCCCCTTCCCAATGATAGCTAGTTTCTAGAGATAGCAAAGAACTCACCTGACAACTGCCTTTCATACATAAATCTCAACCAATCCAGAGCCCAGTCCCCCAACTGACTTTCTCACCAGGCTCTCGAATTCCAGGCCAGGATTCCCCTGCCCTACTCACCACAGTGCCAGGTACCAGTCAGCTAGGGCAAACCGGATACCCTGGAGGCCACTTAAGTTATTCAAAGTAGCTGACTCTAAGCCTGCTTGCTCTGCCTGGCCCATTCCTTCCCACAGAAACTCCCCCCCTCCATCCCTACCCTCTCCCTTACACACACACACTTTCCCCCTCACTCCCTCTGCTTCCTGACTGACCCCGGTGCTTCCCCATGTGGTACCACATGGCATCCTGTGCCTTCTGTTTCTAATGGTTTCATAACCATCATTTCCATGTCTTCAGGTCTTTCCATACATGGTTAAAACAAACCTCAGGTTCCCTTAATACAGAGGAGCATTTGGAAACTTGGTATGGCTGTAAAATTTAAATGGTAGAAGACTAGATGAGGCAGCCTGTGATAGCTGCTTTTGGGAAGTCACTGTGCCATTCAGAATCTCCAAAAATTCGATGCCAGGGTGGGATCAAAGATATTTATTGGGAGAACCCCTGTGAAGGATAAAGGAAGAGGAAACAGGAGTAGACAGGGACAACCTTCCACCATGATGTAGGTCTAATACCAGTGAGCAGAAAGAGAGGAGGAAAATTAAGTAGAAAAAGCTTCAGGTAAACTGCTCAATCCTGTAAAACTCAGCTGGACTGATGGAGAGTCACTGAGCTGAAGTGCTCATTGGAAGAATCTACATCAGGCAGTACTGGGTGTTACTTAGTACCCTTGCATGCTCAGTCAATATGCAGAAGATTGTCAGGAGAATGTGGCCTTGGATAAAAAACTTGATTGATCTGAAGTTCCCCTGTGCTCCCCACAGCAATTTACCTTAAAGGAGATCTGAGTGGAATACATCAGATCGGAGATGGTCCTCCTTGGGTGTTGCTCATGAACCAGTCATGGCCACATATGTGTTATGTGAAACTGCCTGGGAGACTCCTGGAGGTGCAATAAGATCTCTGCAGTAAAAGACTGAAAGTACCTCTGGGTGCTCAAGGGCTGAGGGAGGAATGAAAATTGACCAACGAAGAGAGTTTGACTGTGTCAAGGGAGGTGTCCACAAGAGACCCTTAGTGTTACAGTGAGAGGAAGTATATTAAATACTTCCCCAAGGCATTCCACACACACACACACACACACACACACACACACACACCTGCTAAGGCCAGAAAGCACCAAAGCTACCTTTCCATAATACCAGTCCAGTAAGACTTTTCCTGTTCCCATATCGTTCTTTCCTAATCCTGGAGATGTCATAAGCCTCAGTTAATGTCTTGGAGAAGGAGAGGTCACACGACAAAGCAGAGAAACAAGGACTAAATAAAAGTAAGTCACATCTCTTTTACTCACAGTAGCTTCAAAACACATACAGCATTCTCCCTGAGAGGAGTCTAAAAATTAAGAATTTCCCCATCTAATTTATTTCCAGTATATTTTAGTCACTAATGATATCTTCATCTTTCTGATATTGTAAGAAATGTTGCAGTGTGTTATGATGTCTCATCTGTCTCTTCTGCCCAAATAGGGCAATCATCAACTCTCTCTTATTTAGAAGTTTATTCCTAGATTGAACCAGAGTCCCTAGCATATAGAAATCACTCAGTATATGCCCAGTGAGTGAATATAGGAGAATAGTCACTCAAAATTTTTTTATTGCTCAAGAGAAAACCAAAAATTTAAGAGCAAACTGTATGGAATAGCTGACAATTAGGGAAATGTGGCTGTGAGTTTCTCAAAGAAAACAAGTGACTTAGAAATATACCAGCCTAATCGGAACAATCTGAATATCACATTTATACAGGTGATGAAAATCATAAGCTCAGAGCAAAACTGCTGTGCTTAGAAGCATCCGCCATCAGCAGATAATTTGGTACCTTATACCATAAAGAAACCCACTACAGCAGTTGGCTGATGTTCATAATTAATATCTTGTAATAACCCCAGTGCCTTTATTTCTATGTGAATCTCCATGATAAAACTGCTAATAAACCTCTTTCTCAACATGAATAACAATCACATTTCCTCTGGTAAAAAGACATGCCAGTGTATTTTCCTTCGTAAATGAGAGTTAGAGCCAATGAAGGCAACAACTCTTTTTATCTCTGCAACTCTATTGCAGTAAAATGGAAATATAGAATTCTAGCAGGATGCCATGCATTATTTCCTCCTTAAAAATCAGCTTCTTTAGTGCCACAATGAATACTAATTTATAGACTTCTTAAATATCCTTATAACATTTTTTTAAACATAAGCCAGCTAATATCTCCGAGTTAAAACATATTAGAATAACATTACCCAAAGCTGCCACTGTAGAACAGCAGCTTCCCGGCTGAAAGATGACGTTTCCTGCTGGGCTGAAAGGGAATAACAGTGTTATTAGGAAAACCCTGCTTCTGACTTTAATAGTGACAACTACAACCAACAGGCCTAATCCAGTGGGAGAACTGTAGTACAAATCACATACAGTATACAGTGAGGACAGCTAGTTGGTTTGTTTAGGATTTTGAACCTTTATATTTATTCCAACTTTGATTTGTTTGTTTACACAAGAATGAGTTATGCTTCAGGAAGTTGGAGAGGGGACCCTGATAGTCTCTGTCCACTGTGCCCCTAGGAATACAACACTCTTACAGCCCCGGGGTATGAGCTGGAGGCTGTGGGGTGAAAACAGGAAAACAGAAGGAGGAGCCCCCTTAGAAATGATGACTCTAATCTTTTCTTGAATACTGATATTAGAAGAAACAAAGACAATCTGAATCCATGCCCTGATTTTGAACAGGGATATCCACCTATGAGAGCTTTCTGTTTGAAAATAACAATAACAAGAAACTCAGAAAACTCTTTATTTAAATAGCACTTTCACTTAACAGTTTTTCAAGCACTCTCTGGGACATTTATTTGGTCTCTGATAAAACCTCTCCTTCCACCATATCTATATATATAAAAGCCTAAGTGACTGAACATCTGGTTGACCTGTTGCTATGACTCTCACTGACTATCAGGGGGCGGATGCTCAGTGCAGAAGCTGCCACCCTGGTCGTCAGTATACTCCTACAGCCAATTTCCCATGCCCAGCCAACCTCCTGTGGTCCCTCCCCCCAGCCAGCTGGCCAGCCTCCCACAGTCCCTTCCCATTCACAGCCTGCCAAACTCCTATGGTTCCTTCCCCCTTCTCCACCCCTTCCCCTCCCCCTGACTGGCTCCCCCAATCAGCCCTGATCATCAGCCAGGCTGAGGGACCCCACCTGTGCACAAATTTATATTTTATAAGAAAGTAGTCAGAGCTATTATTTTTTCTGTTGTATAGATAGGAGACTAAGACTTAGATAAGTATAATGGTTTGCTCAAGATCACACAGTAATTAATGGCAAAGTTAAGGCTGATATTTGACTCCTGGCCTAATTCTAATTTTAAATACTTCTTTAGCTGCAATATACTTGTTTATGAATATATTACAACATCTCACAATTTTGATTGTACATTCTTATTATTTCCTAACTATAAGTCTTCAATCTTAAAAAGTTAATGACTGCCTTACTGTTAATCCTAGCCTCAATGGCGTGGGGGGAGGGGGGGAGAATGGAATAATAATCATACAGGTTATTTTAGTTTATTTCTCTCTAGAATAAATAGCTGTGTTTAGCTAATGTTTCCTAATAAGGGGTAGGCTAAAATGATAGCAAATACCAGTGTAACATTAATATTGGGGAAACCGAAAGAGCATAAAGCATTTGAATCAATACTTTAAGTACAGAAATATAGAGAGATGAGCTTCAGAGAACACCAGGTCTGTTTCTGTAAAGAAAGAAACAAAAGTTACATGCATTTACTCTGACATAATGCTTGGAGGTACAAAGGCCATGAGGGTAGAGCTTTTTCCTTGTAAGTCCTGTGCTCCCTTCTCACCAGACAGCAGTCAGGCCTACTCCCCCTTAATCTTTCTTAAATGTGACCTTGGGGTAGAACAGGGCTGAGATTTGATAGGACTCTAATGGAAAGCTGTCGCAAGCAGGAAACATTGATAAAGAAAGTTGGTTCTCCATGTCTACACAAGGTTATCTAAGTCCACTGAGTACTGGGACTTGGCTTCAAGCATAAAAATGGAAGTGAATGACAAGTATTTGTGTTGGGGGAGGGTAATAAGGTGAGAATGAAACTGACAGAGGACTGATAGGCCAGCAGATAGATACTGACATCATCAATGATGATGCTAGAGGGTAGAGTGAAGAGAAAACACAGTGAGTCACTTAGTGAAAACCTCAAGGAATAAAAAATGACAATGCAAAGGAAGAGGGCAAGTGGTGAAGTCTGATGGCCTGGAATGCAAAGGAAGAAGAAAGAATTGTTTTTGACATATTGGAGAGCAAAGAGCACACCTACCCCTTCTCAATATATGGAGTGTGGGGACAGATGGCCATTGAGAGAGAGTGGACATTTTTCAGTTTGGCAAGGTGAAAAAACCAAAGAAGAGGTGAAGGATATAGAAGAGTCAACTAATAAAGGCCATAATGTTCATAAGGCACCTTGCAAATGTTGGGAGGGTGTGGAGAGGTAAGAGGTTGGTCACATTGTGAATATATACAGCAATATGTTTTGGGTAATGGTAGATGGAGGTTTGGGTGATGTACCATGGTAAAGATGCTTTATAATAGCTGTATTCAATGCACGTTAGGACCCCAAGTACAGCTTTCAAACAGTATCAATGTTTAGGAACTGTCCTGAACAATTAATTTTTAATTTCAGGGTGGGAGCTTGAGCCCTCATATTTCTTATAAGTCCTTCAAATAATTCCCAGAAAAGCCAAGAATCAGTGTTTTAGAAAAAGATAGGTGAGCAGCTGAAAGTGTAGAGACTTGTCAGAATGTTATACATATTGGTCTTCGGTCTATTGGAGTCAGCATGGGGATGTGTTTGAAAGGCCATTTAATATCACTGACTTCTGTTTTCCCAGTGGCCCATGGGAGGGTGGAAAGGAAGGAGATGAAGTCTCAGAACTACCCAGTGTGAAAGACCACACTGTTTAGAGTGAGAAGGGAAATAAGCCATTTCACCACTTTAGCATAAAGAGAAGAATAGCAGAGACACTATTGGAAGTTATCAGTGACATATTTTTATTTTTTAAAGTTAAATTTGAAATAATTGTATTTATAAGAGCTAAGAAAATAGTGCATTAGTAAAAATGCAAGATACAAAATCAACATATAAAATCAATTGTATTTATATACACTAAGGGTAAAAACACCTGGAAAACAAATAAACTATCCTATTTACAATAACATCAAAATAATAAAATCCTTAGGAATAACTTTAACCAAAAAAGTGAAAGAGTTGCACATTGAAAACTTTTTGCTGAACGAAATTGAAGAAGATATAAACAAATGGAAAAACATAATGTGGTTATGGATCGGAAGAATTAACATTGTGAAAATGGCCATTTACCCAAATCAATCTACAGATTCAGCACAATTTTCATCAAAATATCAAAGGGATTCCTCACAGAAATAGGAAAATAATTCTAAAATTTTCATGGAACCACAAAAGACTCTAAATGGCCCAAAAGAGTACAGCCTGCCTAAAGGAGCTCTCAGTGGCCAACTCTGGGAAACTTAGCAACAAAATTAAAAAGCAATGGTAATGGATTATATATCATAGAATAAGGTGTGAATCTGCGGGTTCACAAAAAAATAAAACAACAAAACAAAACACACACACACACACAAATGAGTAAAGAAGAAAGGAAATAAAGAAGAGAGGGAGGAGGGATGGAGAAAGCAAAACTCTTTCCCCCAATAAATACTAACTAATCATCAATAGATGCTCAAATTCAGAGGCAAAAATATGATGATATAGAAAATTTACATGGTTTTAATGTATTTCTCTACATGATGCTCACCAAGTACAAATGGAAAGCCAGTAAGAATAGAGAAGCCTGGCAGTCACCACCTTAACCAAGTGACGAGAGTTAACAATAGTAGTAATCATGTATTTCATTTCAATTGAGATATAATTTACATGTAATAAATTTCACTTCCTTCAGTGAATAATTCTTCATTTTTATAATGTCTAGCATTCTTTATTTCTTCGTATAGATTGAAGTTTCTGTCTGATATTACATTCCTTTTGCCTGAAGGAGTTCACTTAACATTTCTTGTAGTACAGGTCAACTGGTAATTTATTTCTCAATTTTTGTTTTCCTGAGTAACTCTTATTTCTCTTTCAGTTTTATTCGATATTTTCACAGACTCCAGTGCTGACAGTCCTGCTCCTACACACAGCATTTTACAGATGTCACTTAAATTGCATAATTTCTGATAAATCTGCTATAGTTCTTGTCTATGTCCCTCTGTATCTAATACATAGTTTTTCCCCTCTCTGGCTGTTTTAAAAGATCTTTGATTTGATATCTGTCGTTATTTTTGGAATATTCTGTCATTATCTTTTGAGGTTTTTCTTCTATCTCCTGTTGTTTCTTTCTTTTCCTCTGGGAGCCCAATTCCATGTATGTCAGACATTGGATGTTATTTTACAACTAGAGCCTGGTGCATGAATTTGTGCATGGGTGGGATCCGGGCTGGCTCCACCCAATTGAGGGGTGAGGGGGTGGGGAGAGGAAGGGCTTTATCTATTGAGGTGGGGCTGGCCGGAGAGAGGGGCTGTGGGCAGTTGGCCGGCCAGCCCTACCCTCTGGTCGAACTCCTGGTGGAACTCCTGGTTGAGGAGACAATTTGCATATTAGCCTTTTATTATATAGGATTCTTGGGGGTCTCTCTCTCTCTCCTTTTCTCCACACTTTTATTATTACGTTTCAGTGAGGGCTATTTTGATTTAGTTACCTTCATGCTGATGTTTTTTTTTCCCCCAGCTGTGCCAGACGTACATATGCTCTTCAACTTACATTATGTCCCAATAGACCCATCATGAGTTGGACATATTGTTAGTAAAAAATGCATTTAATACACCTAACCTACTGCACATCATAGCTGAGCCTACCAGTTTCTAATGAATATGTATTGCTTCTGCATTGTTGTAAAATTGAAAAATCATAAGTGAAATCATCACAACTCCGGAATCACTTGTCCTAGTAAGCATGTAGAAGTCATTCTTTAGCTCTTCCATGATTTTTATTATTATTCTTTTTAGAATTCTGTTTGATTCTTTCTTATACTTCTCATATGTCAGCTGAAATTCTCACATTTCATTATACATGGTGTCCCCCTTTTCCACTTCATTCATTAACATTAAGAATTATTTGAAATCCCTTTGACAGTTTCATCATTTTGGTCATATCTGTAAATGGTTCTATTGATTGCTGTGGTTATTGACAGCATTGTGTTTTTTGAGTAGTCTTTTTGTGTGTGTTTTTTTCAAATAAATTTGGGCTAAAAGTCAGACATTGATACAAGACTGTTGAGATTCATGTAAATAGTATTTATGCTTGGAAATGAGCATACTCCTTGCTAGACTTTGAGTGTGGGAAGTGAGTCAAGGTTGTCAAGTGTTGAGTTTATCAAGGCTTGATTTTTATTGTGAATAAATACTGGCTTCAAATTCATCTAACCTTATGCTTAAAGGAGGTAGATCTATTCAGAGAAATGGAGTCTTGGTTCCTGGTAGATTTTTCCTGTGTGTGAGTGGTTTTGTTTCATTTTGGTTTTAATCACTTTTAGCTCTAGGTTTTCCCTGTGAATCTATACCTCAGAAAGGTTCTCTCTTCATGACTGTGCCCCTCCAAGCTGTGAACAGCAGTTACTTGTTACTACTTACCATCCTGGTCTTGGGGGCCAAAGGGACTTTCTCTGTGGTTGTAGTTCAGCTTTCATCTGGGGAAAACCCAGAGCTTCAGGCCCCATCCTTGAGCTTCCTAAGTGATCTTTTCCTACTTGGGTGTTATCAGATCTCTAATATTTGAGCCTAGAGTGGTTTCCTGCCTTTCCCACAGATGCAAAGGGCTTTATCTAGTTCCTTCCTCTAGACTCAATTGGTATTTGCCTGTGCTCTAGAAATGATGGGGTTTGCCTAAGGGCTTAAGATTGTGGGGAAAAAGATGCGGATTTTGCTCCGTGCCTTTTCTTCCAACAGGTCTTTTTGGGTCTGATACCCTGTCCCTAAACTTTCTAATGAATCTCCAGTAAGATCAATGAAGAAGAACTTTCAGATGGTTGTAAATTGCTCTGTGTCTGTGGCTCCATACTAGAAACTCTTCTTAGTATACTGTTAATTTTTTTAGCTGAAATTTCTTTGCTTGCATGGTAGCACCAACTCCCTTCTATGCTCAGTTCCAGGTAAGCCAGTATTTGCCTCCTGCATCTGCTAAGAGATATGTGTGGGATATATATATATAAATTTCTGATTAGTTGATTGCATTGCAACCTCAACTCTAAGATGTATTCAAGAAAAGTTGTGACTTTTATAAGTTAGTCATCTTTTTCTTGCTGTTAAGTTGGGAGCAACATTCTTTCCAGCTTTCTATCTCCTAAGTGGAAACTCAGCATCCTAATGTATTCATTATTTTTAAAAAAGTTGTGTCCCTACTAAAAAAAAATCCAAGACTACTGATGTTGGGAACCACAATGAGTATAAAAATGAGGTGACATATGCTCACTGAGTTTTATAATATCGCCAGTAGTTATGTTATAGGGTCTGGAAAGGGAAAATAAATACCAGAAGAACTTTTGATAATAGCACTTTGGAATTTACTAGCATTCTCTTAAAAGTAGCATATGGTCAACTTTGGCAAATGGTGCATGGACACTTGGAAAGTACTGTGGTTTGTGGTCATTAAAGTCCCATTTAATTTTTTAATTAGTTATATTACTTAAAACCTGTGTCTATTCTCAGATTCATGAGTTTCCAAATTTTTTCACTTTATCCTTTTAATTCTAGTTGTTAGACAAAAATGAACTCGTCTTCATGTAAAATAAAAAATCAGTATTGCCGAAACCGGTTTGGCTCAGTGGATAGAGCGTCATCCTACGAACTGAAAGGTCCTGGCTTCGATTACGGTCAGGGGCATGTACCTTGGCTATGGGCACATCCCCAGTACTGCGTGTGCAAGAGGCAGCTGATTGATGATTCTCTCTCATTGATGTTTCTAACTCTCTATCCCTCTCTCTTCCTCTCTGTAAAAAAATCAATAAATTATATTTTTTTAAAAAGAAAGAAAATCAGTATAATTTTACTTTCTTCAACTCACCATTATATAATCTAACATAATATAGAGTTATAAAAAATATCTATTGTTTTTGTAATAGATGACCCTTTCCTCGGAGCTTTCACTTCAGCACTTATTTCTGTTACAGTAATTAAATAAATATTTCCACTAATTTCATTTTACTTGAAATCCTTTTATCTTTTAACTTCTTTGTTGGGCGCCTTTGATTCATGTATTTGTCAGCTGGGTTATGCCTTGGAATAACTTTTTCAGGAAGGATCCATGAGTGCAATATTTTTTGAGCTCTTACATATATGAGAATATATTTTTGCTGCCACAACTCATAAAATCCTCTTTCATCTCAAGCATTTTGCATTGCTGGAAGTTGGAGACTTCCAAACACTTTCAGAAACAATAGAAGTACTGATGAGAGAAGGGACTTTGAGGGAAGCAGTATCTTTATGCATCGCAGGAGTCTCCAGCAGGAGAGACTCTCTGGCTATTTGGTTGTAGCTTGGACTCCGTATCTTAAATGTAGAGGTAAATGCATGAAAGGTTAGCAACCTATTCTCATTTCTTTTTGATTTCACATGTCTGGATAGTTTTTTTCTGTCTTACCCAGCACACTAGATTCAGGAATATTTCTTCCAAGAAATTCACATTAGTTTCAATGGTATTATTGAAGCATTTATGGTTTCTGGTGGTCTGTTCTCAACCTTCTCAATGATATTTCAATAAGAGGATAGTCCTTGCTGGGATCTCAATTGGGTAGAGCACTGTCCCATTGTGGCATACCAAGTTTGCAGATTTTCATCCCCTGTCAGAGCAACCCATGAAGCATAAATAAATGGAAAAACAAATTGATGTTTCTCTCTTTCCCTTTCTTAAGAAATAAATTTTTAAAATAATACTTAAAAAGGAAATAAATCTGAGGCTTCGCAATATTTAAGTTTATTCCTCATTAAGCAAGCATTTATGGACCAACTTATTAAAGTCCACATTATATTTCTAAAAGTTTATTTAAGCATATTTAGATATTTTCACCCATATTTTTTTTTTTTACCAGTAAAATAATTACCTATTGAGAAATAGTATTTCAGGATAGATTCTTATCTGTGAAATTTCTAGGCCAAGGGTTTCAGTCATTTTAATGTACCAACATTTAATGATGAATTACTTTCTCAAAAGAAATTCTCACCAGCAGATAGTTATGAGTTTAGCTTCCTGCTGTCCAGTGACCACGGACCTGGCTACCAAGAGGGAGCTGGTATCAAAGAACTAACTGAACAAGAAAGGCCTCCATGCCATGGGCAATGTGATAAACTGAGGAGAGGCTGGGGCATAGCCCCTGGTCAAAGGTGCGAGAAAGAAATTCACAGATAATCAAACCAGAGATAAAATTGGAATATACTGAAAAAGCAAAGAAGAGAAGGTGAATGAGTTAAGCTGCTAGGATGTGAGAATAAAATGGGCTGAAGAGGGAAAGGAAAATGGAGAGCTCACTTTTCAAAGGCGATCAAAAACAGGAAACCAAGTCAGCCTACTGAAGACACAGGTTCATTACTTCCTGCAGGGGACTTCTGAGCAATTCATCCAGGACCCTCAGCTAAACCTTCCTCCTCTTAAAAAGACCATATCTCTTCCTACAGCAGAAGCCACGATGCTCACTGCACACAGGGATGGAATGGCAGTGAGTACCTGGAAGTAGGTCCCTTTCTGTGTGCTCATTGAACCAATTCCTGGGTTTGATTATTGAGCTGTTCCCATGCTCAGTGCAGAGGGGGAGGCTCTTATTAAAATCCAGACCAGCCAAGCCCATCACTTTCACCTGCTAGGTTCTAGGGACCAGATGAAAAGGAGGAATGTCCAGAACCAGCCATAGACAACGGTTAAGTCACTCCAGCCTGGGTGTCCAAGCCCTTGAAGAAAGAAAGGCTCGGAGTACAAAGAACAGCTCTGGAGCTGGCTAGAAGCTTCATTTTTATTTTAAAATATGATTAGATGCAAAGAAAGCTGATAATGTTTCAAACATTCTTGACTCCAGCATCTGCAGCGGCTCTGAATTATTTGGTGGCTTACTTTACAGCAGGCAAGTTGAGCAGTGAGCATGTTTTAGTAGCAGTGGCTGAACTAACATTTCCAAAAGAAAAAAAAAAAAAGTCCTCAGAATAGTAAGTGAATAGCTCATTATTTCTTTTTTAAAAAGCTGGCCTCCGTAGGCTGTCCCCACCTTTGCCATTCCCTCTGAGGTGCCAGCTTCAGACAGTTTTTTGTCTTAAAGTGCTTGAGTTGCTTTGGAAGTCAGAAATCTCTCCATCTGTCCCTGAGAAACACCCAGAGTGGATCCAAACATGCCCAGAAGTTTCCAGAGAAGTCAAATCACCAACTAATTACAGTTCCTTAAAAGCGTGTTTTACTATCCCATTTTTTTCAAATAATTTTACATGTAAGATTTCATTGTAAAATGTAGATAACTATTTTCCTGGGCGAGAAAGGCAGTCCCATTTTACCTGTGAAGCCACGGGACACAGGTGGCTGACCCGTCCAAGACCACAGCTGGCTAGGCGCAGCTGGGAACGGGAAGCAGAACTGGCCAACTATTTCCTCTGTAACCTCTCACGGTTTCTCACTGGGGATGGGAAGGGATTTAACCAGAGCACTGTCCAAGCACTGGAGTGGAAGTGGGATCTCCATACCTCCCATCAAATGGTCGGCTTTTCCAGAATATTCCTGTCTCTTCCAAGGCAGGCATAGTCCTCCTGCTCCAAAACCTTCAGCCAGCAACTTCTTTACAGAGCAGTCTCTGCCTTGGCCATTGTGCTGTAGGAAACCAAGCCTTCTTCTGTCTGTTCAGGGGTGCCTGCTGATTGCCCTCCTTTGATCTTGACATTGGATTGCAATTAGCAGGGTTATTTTATAAGAAGTCTATTTCTGGTGGTAAGATCAGAACCCTAGAGACAGGAACTGTATGTAGCATGCAATGCAATGCCTCGGGCAGTCTTGCTTTAGCTTGGGAACTGAAGTAAAAGCTAGCATGCACTCCCCATGAGCAAAGTCGGGACCCAGTGGGAGAAACCCATCACGTGGGAAAAGGAAACATCAGAGCTGGGATTAATTCAGAGAGCATGAAAACCAGCCTCCTCTGATGACACATGTATACATGAGGCCTTTGCGTGACTGGTGGAGACATGAATAGAAACCAAATCTCCTGATTTCATGTTCCCACCTCCCACCCAACATCATTCTGCTTATCCAAGGAGGAAGAGGCATTTACGGAGTCTGGGTCCTTGGCCACTCCCTCTGTGCCTGACATGCAGAGGTTTGCTTAGTTTTCCTGGAAATGGCTGCTTCCATGCTCATGGCTTCTTCTGCGCTCAAGGATCATAACGCCACAGTGAGAGGTGCCCATCACTGCACAAGGGTGACAATAGCACGGACACTGATGATATTGTTATGAAAGGAAAATGCAGCCTTATTTACCTGCTCTGCGGAGTGGGAAGTAGGTTCTTTTAAGGAGCTCAGAGGAGGGAAATAATCATGTCTCTTTCTCTATTTTATTCTGTCCACCATCCTGATTCCGAAGTTCGTATTACATATCACAGCATAGATCCATCCCTTGATCCCTTGACAGAGGCCAGAATAACATTAACCAGATTGATTTCTATGCTCTCCTCTCTGTGTGGTCGTTAGACATGTGTTCTCCTGGAGGCGGCCCAGTGTGGCTGTGATTCATGCTCACCAGTTACTGTTCTGCCCACTGGTACTTCTTTCCTGAAAAGCTGGTCATGGGCAAAGAGTGTAACAGATGCATGCCAATGAATCCTGAAGGTTTGCAGTAAGTCACACTGGAGGCCTGGAAACTTGTCGTTTATTCATATAGTCATGGCTTATTTTTTTTTTACCTCCTGTGCAAGCAACGGAATTTGTTCAAAGGCCTATATCTGTGGTAAGGAAGTCCTAATGCACCGAGCAATCTCATTTAGCACCCCAAACCTTTACTGTCTCTGACTGTTTCAGTTGATTTGTCTCTGACCAGTTTCTTGCTTCTGAAAGAGCCATAGAAATGACAGAGATGGAAATCAGAGGCATACTATGGATAAGTAAAAAAGAAATTCAAGCTATTAATATGTAATCTGAGCACTAAAAGGTGAAAATATATTTTTAAATATATGTGCACATATATGTTCAATGCATTTGATAACTATATCTTTGATCCTGCTTGCCAATTCATATGCAACTCTACCTTTTTTAAAGATAATCTTAACATAACAATTCCATAAGGAAGACCAATTGATTCCTGTGGTGTTATGTAATTATAACAAATGGCCACAATAGTATTTTAACACAGAACTTTGCTCTTCCAGAACTTTGCTATTGCCATTCTCCATCAAGAGGTAAAGGCTGTTCTGAAACCAGTTTGGCTCAGTGGATAGAGTGTCGATCTGCGGACTGAAAGGTCCCAGGTTTGATTCCGGTCAAGGGCACGTACCTTGGTTGCGGGCACACCCCCAGTGGGGAGTGTGCAAGAGGCAGCTGATGGATGTTTCTCTCTCATAGATGTTTCTAACTCTCTATTCCTCTTTCTTCCACTCTGTAAAAAATCAGTAAAAATATATTTTAAAAAAAAAGAGGTAAAGGCTATGTCCCTTCCCTTTGCCCTGGGAGGTTTGTGAGGTGTCAACATAAGGAATGTTGTAGAAATGTTTTAGCATGACTTCTAAAGTTAAAGTTATATTAGAACAGGCAACAGAGCTTCTGCCTGGTGTGAGTTCTCTCTCTTCTCTTCTCTTCTCTTCTCTTCTCTTCTCTTCTCTTCTCTTCTCTTCTCTTCTCTTCTCTTCTCTTCTCTTTCTCTTTCTCTCTCTCTCTCTCTCTCTCAAAATCCACAAAAAATATCCTCAGGTGAGGATTAGGAAAATGGTTTCCAGGCAATGATCAAATCTAGTACTGCATCTAAAGAGAAAACCAGTGTTGTAGCTGAAAAACTCTATGTTAAGACCTCAAAAATATTTAAAGTGGCATCTCAAACTCCCCAAAATATGTTGCCCCATGTTCTTACAGTCATGCCCCACAGAGAGTGTCAGTTAAAAATTAAAGCTTCTAAGAATCTTAAAGGTGTTATCTCACAACAGCCTTACAGGAAGCCCAAAATAGAATTTCTCAAAAGAAAAAAAAGTGTGGCTATGACTTTTGTCTGATGAAATAAGCCTTGATAAAATGTTTAAAATGAACCATAAAAGAGCTCAATAATCTAGGAATAGAATGGAAGTTCTTCAATCTGATAAGGACATCTCCAAAAGTCACAACCAAAAAGTCATACTTAAAGGTAAAAGATTGAACACTTGCCTTCCTAAAATCAGAAACAAGTCAAAGATGACCACTCTCTCCAATTCCATTTAATATTGAACTGGCATCTAGACAAGACGATTATGTATGTATGTGTATATATATATATATATATATATATATATATATACACACATTGAGATAAAAAGGTATAAAATAAATCTACTATTTGCAGGTAGCATGATACTGAATGTAGAAAATCTGAAGGAATTCACAAAATTTTTTAGATTTAAGGAACAAGTGCATAATACAACATCAATCTACAAAAATCAATTGTATTTCTATACACTAGCAATGAATAATCGGACAATGAAATCAGAATAAAATTCTACTATAATAGCATCAAGGGGAATAAGATACCTAGTAGTAATTTTTTTTTAAGTTTAAACTTTACACTTGGAAAACTATAAAACATCATTTAAAGAAATAAGTAAAATTATATTCATGTTCATGGGTCAGAAGTCTTACTATTGTCAAAATGGTGATGTGCACTAATTAATACACAGTTGTGCTACAATCTCTATAAAAATTCCAGTTGTTTTATTCTGCAAAAAAATTGACACTCATCTTAAAATTCATAAGGAAATCCATGGGGCCAAGAATAATCTTGAAAAACAAGAACAAAGCTGTCAATATTCTTCCCAGTCTATATCTTGCCTATTCTTTTCTGATTATTTTTTTTTTTCATGCCCTATTTAAAAACAAAAACAAAAAACAAAACACAAAGTTCTTAAGTTGTAAAGATATTCTCTTATGTTTATTCCAGCATTTTAGGATTCTAGCTAATGTTAGGATCCATCTTCAAATGAATGCATGAGGTAAGATAGGAGTTGAGGGTTATGTTTAATTTGTACTTTTATCGAGGTGTTCCAGCATCATTTAAAATTAAATTAGCCTTTCTAGTATAAACCCACCCTCTTCCCTTGCTGAGTTGGCATGGTGATTGGTTTGAAAACAAATTGACCATCCATATGTGGATATATTTTGGACAATCTCACCTGTTCTATTGATCTATTTATCCATTCCGTGGCACCACCACCCTGTCTTGCTTACTGGAACTTTATAGAAAGTATTGTAATCAAGTGGTGTAAACCCTATAGTTCTAATTGTTCATGATTGTTTTAGGTTTTTCTAGTAATAAATTGTAGAACTAGTTTGTCAATTTCTTCACAAAAGCCTGCTTTTTTCTTCAGAACATACTAAATCTGCAGATAAGCATGAGGATAAATGACAACAGTACAGACTCTCAATTGTGGTCGATCTTTCAATTTACTTATGGTTTTAATTTTTCAACAATTTTTTAGTTTTCAGTATAGAGGTCATGAACACTTTTTGTTAGATTCAATCCTAAGGTATGATGTTTTTTGAAGCTGATGTAAATGGTATGTTCTTGTGATTTTTCTGATTACAGGCAAAATAGCTTAATATTTTGCCATGAAGAATGATATTAGATATAGATATTTCACAGTTGTGCTTTAACTGATTGAGATAGTTCCTTCTCATTCCTAGTTTGCTTTGAGTTATCATTATAAATGGATATTGAATTTTGTCTATTTTTTCTCCGTCTACTGAGAAATCATATGGTTTCCTTCTCTATTCCATTAACATTGTGAATTACATTGATTGATTATTTTTTTATGCCTTCTTGGTATAAACTCACCTGGTTAAGATTTATTCTCTTTTATGTTTACTTTTTAATTCTGTTTGCTAATGTTTCATAATAATTTATATATCTGTGTGCATGAGGAGTTTTGATCTGTACATTTCTTTCTTTGTAATATATTTGTCAGGTTTTGATATCAGGTTTATGCTGGTCTCATCAAAGGAGTTAAGACACATTCATTTCTTTTTTGTGTTCAGAAAGAGTTTGTGTAAGATTGGTATTATTTCTTCTTACATGTTTAATAGAATTTACCAGTAAAGACAAGTGGACCTGAAATTTATTTTGTGGGAATATTTTTGTTACTGGGCTATTTTGGTATATGCTGGGCTATTTAAATTCTCTATTCCTTTTATGCTTTTCAAGGAATTTGTACATTTTATCTAAGTTTTCAGATTTATTGGCATAAAATTGCACCTAATATCTCATTACTCTATTAAATTTTTAGGCTTTGTAGTAATGTTCTCTTGATATTGGTAATTTATGTTTTGTTTTGTTTTCTTGATAAGCCTTAAAAGGTATATTATCAATTTATTAAGATTTCAAAGGAACAAACTTGAATTTCTTAATTTTTCTCTACTCTTTTTATCATTTCATATAAAAGAAATCATATGATATGTGCCTTTTGTCTATTCTTTACAAGAACATACTGATTTATATATCTATCCATATTGTTGTAAGTATTTGTAGTTTGTTTCCTTTTATAAATTTTTACCTGAGGCATACAACAGGCAACCTAGGTATGTGCCCTGACCTGGAATCCAACCCTTAGCCTTATGGTGTATGGGATGACACTCCAACCAACCAACCAACCTAGCCACTCAGCAGGTGCTGGTTTGTCATTGCTGAGTATTGGTCCACTGTATGTTTATGCCATAGTTGGTGGACATTTGCTTTTTTTGTTGTTGTTGTTGGGGGCTATAATGAATATAGCCACTAAGATAATTTGAGTGCAAGCTTTTGTGTAGTCACATGTGTTTAGTTCTCCTGGGTAAATATCTAAAATTTAAATTGTTAAATTTTATGGTATGTGTATGTGTAACTTTAAAAAAAAACTATCTGATTAAAAAACCTACATATATTGATTTTAGAGAGGAAGGGAGAGGGAGAGAGAGATATAATAGAAACACCAATGATAAGAGAGAATCATTGATCAGCTGCCTCCTGCACATCCCCTACTGAGGATCAAGCCTGCAACCTGGGCATGTGCTCTTGCCCGGAATTGAACCCAGGAACCTTCAGTCTGCAGGCTGTTGCTTTATCCACTGAGCCAAGCAAGCTGGGCAAGAAACTACCCAATTTTTAATCGATTATACCATTTTACTTTTTCACTACTAATGTATGAGATTTCAGTTGTTCTAAAATCCTTACATTTGTATATTTGTTTGCTTTTTTAAACCTCAGCTATTCTAATATGCATGAAGTAGTATGCCATTGTTGTTTTAGCTTGCATTTTTAAGTGACAAATAATTTTGAGCATGTTTTTATGGGTTTTTTGACCACTCATACATCTTCTTTTCTGAAACATTTTTTCCCCCAAATTTTTGGCCTTTGTCTTAATTGCTTGTTTTCTTATAATTAAGTTGTAAGAGTTCTCTATATTTTCTGAATATAAGTCCTTTGACAGACATATGTATTTTTCTAGGCTAAGCTTTCTTTTTCTTTCCTCAATGGTGTTTTGAAAAGGCAGAGTTAGTGATTGTTAGTACAATTTATCCAACTTTTATGTTTCCTACTTTTTGTGCCTAGAAAGACTACTTATTTTCATGTCACACAAAAATTATCTAGTTTTTGGTTTTTTAAATAAGTTTTAGACTTTGATTTCTACATTTAGGATTGTGATTTATTTTGTGTTAATTTTTACTTATAGTGAAAGGTTAAAGTTGAGGTTTGTGTGTTTCCTTAGGAATGAGCAGTTGTTTCATTGTCATTTGTGAGAAGAATACTATTTCCCCACCAAATTTACCTGGTCCTTTTTGTCAAAACCAATTGACCATAAATTTGTGTGCCTATTTGGGACACTCTGTTTTGTTTCATAATCTATATTTTGGTATTTTTAAATTTCTATCAGCAATGTCTTATGGTCTTCAATGCACAGGTTTTACATATATTTTGTTAAATTTATCCCAAATACTTTATATTTGGAAGTTATAACAGATGGTATTATGTTTACTATTTCAATTTTCCATTGTCGGCTTACAAAATATTAGCCTATCATTCCAGTAAATTTTTATCAGATTCCTTAGAATTTTTAAAATGTACATGGTCATGTTATCTGTGAATAAATATAGTTACTTCTCTCTTTCCAAAATGTAGATTTTTAAATTTCCTTTCCTGGCCTTTTTACACTAACTAGAAATTTCACTTTGATATTAAATTTATTTTAATATTTTTATATTTTTTATTGATTTTCTTTTTTACAGAGAGGAAGAGAGAGGGATAGAGAGTTAGAAACATCAATGAGAGAGAATCATTGATCAGCTGCCTCTTTCACACCCCCTACTGGGGATGTGTCCGCAACCAAGGTACATGCCCTTGACCGGAATCGAACCCAGGACCTTTCAGTCCACAGGCTGACGCTCTATCCACTGAGCCAAACCAGTTTCGGCTGATGTTAAATTTAAGTAGTGGGAGTAGATATCATTATTTTTACTTAAGCTTCAGGGGAAGCATTCAATCATTCATCATTAAATATGATCTTATCAGTAATTTATTTTTTGTAGAAGATCTCTATAAAATTAGGAAATTCACTGGTATTCCTATCTTACTGAAAGGTTTTTCATAAAATAATAAACTTATTTTTGTATAATTGAAGTACAATAAACTTCATGCATTTAAATTATACGATTTGGTCGACTTTAACAAATGTATACTTATGTGATGATATCATTACAATAAAAATAATAAACATTTCCATAACCCCCAAAAGTTCTTTTCACACCCCTTGATAATAATCTATCACTCCACTATCCCTAAGTGACAACTGAATTGATATTTGTTATCAAAGATTAGCATTTTTCTCAAATTTTATATAAACAAATCATTATAGTATGTACTCTTTTTTTAAAAAAAAAAAAAATCTGGCTCCTTTCACTCACCAATTATTTTTATTTTCATTCATTCTGTTGACTATATCAGTAAATCATTTTTCTTTTTGTTGTTTTTCTTATTCTTATGTTCTTATTGCCAAGCAGTATTCTATTGTTGTTATACCACAATTTATCCACTCACATGCTGCTTGACATTTGGGCTGATTCCAGTTCTCAGATATTACAAATGAATCTACTATGAAAATTCATGTACAAGTCTTTCTATGGACATATGTTTTCATTTCTCTTAGGCAAATCCCTGGGAGTGAAATGGCTATATTATTTGTAGATATACGTTTAACTTTTGAAAAAACTGTAAAACCTTTTTTTTCACAAAGACTATTATTTAACAATTCACATGTGCAGTATTCTGCTGAACACTAGCGAGGGAGCCTCTGTAGGCTCATTTGGCTTTTTCACTGTCTATCTCTCTGGTGGAATTTTCATCCATTTGAGCCTGTGTCCAACATTTATCCTAACTTCATTCATATATTTGTTATCATTATTTTAAAGTTCCTTTGTGATAACTCTAATAACTAAGTCATCTCTGTATCTACTTGTCTTGAGTGTTTCTTTCTTGAGCAAGATGTTTCAGTTTTTTACTCCTTTGTGCATTTTTAAAAAAGTGTATTTCCTGAGTTGTTTGTAAAAGAACAGCAGATATCAAAATTTAAAAAAATATTATACTCTAAGTAAAACGTATCTATTTTTCTGTTCATTGGGATTAAGTGACTTTAATCTTTAGATGAGCTTGGTCTAGCCTCTGTTGCAGTGTAGATTCAGCTTCCCACTGAGTTCAGATGTTTTCAGGCCTGGATCACAACTTTCAGCCAGGCTCAGGATCTAAGCCCTCAAGGTACTGTCTATGTCATTTTATGCTGAGCTTTTCTGCGGCTAGTTTTCTGAACCATGAGAAATCTGTCTCTGTTTTCAGGAAAGATGCCAGCTTTGGGGTCACTATTTGTTCACCAGTTTTACCCTAAGATCGCTGAACCTTGGAAAATCTATTCCCACTGGTTGCCTGGCCACCTGCCTTTGGAGGTCAGCTGTCTTCTATACCATATAGGTCAGAACACTTCAATGGATTTTTACCAGGTCTCTTTTTCCATCCACAACCTCCTGAAAGTTGCTACAGTATTCCCAACGATGACCTTACATGCCCAAATAGAGAATCGCTCTCAGTTTTCCTGCCCTGCCCTAATACTTAGGCATACTTCCCCTTCCACTAAATGAAGACTTAAGAGAAAAAGTAGAAGTCTATTTGGTTCCTCCTTTACCCCAATGTCCTATGGATTCTTCCTCATCCCTCTGTACTGCCAACATAAAAGCAGTCATGTTTCTTCTCTTTTAGGAAGAGATTGCCACTTACTGAAATTTAGATTTCTTTGTATTTTCATTTCTCAGATGGGCTTGACACCCCCCATCCCAACACACACACACACACACACACACAAATTTTTGTGTTTTTTTTCTGTGTCATTATTTAAGATGAGAGTACCAGTCTCTTGACCACAATTCACAAGGAAGTAGAACTCTGGTACAAAAAATTATTGGGAGAACAAAAATATGTAAATATAGACTTAGACATCTGCTCAGCCGGAGACTCGATATAGATAGTATGCAGGGGTGGGCAAAAATAGGTTTACAGTTGTTAATAAACAAAACACAAGCTTATAATAATCATAACCTGAATTTTTTTTTCCATAAGAACAACTTTTGCCACCCCTGTATATGTTATATACATAGGCTTGCATCCAACAAAGAGTTAAAATTTTTAGATTATTTTAATATGCAAGACTTATTCACTGCTTTTTTTATAGCAGTTTCATTTTTAATATTTTATATTCCAATTTTCTTTATTTTAATATTGCTTTTCTCTCCTGATACTTTTATCCTATCTTAAACAGGAGGGTTATTACTGAGCAGGCAGGTAGTTCTTTAATTGAAACATTTATGGGGTATTCTAGAAAACTATAAAGACTTTTAAGAAATAGCAAAGCTTTAATAGATTCTTGTGTACTCACGTTATAACCTAATTCAGTGCTCTTTCAGCAATGCCTGAGGATGTTGTTAATTTATGGCTGTGACGAGCAATAAAGCAATAATAGTAATCGAAAGGTGCAATATTCCTTGTTTAAGGGGCATTTATGGTTATGTATTAAAACTATAAATACTTCAAGAGGCTACAAAGCTGATCTATAGAAAATGAAAGATAAGATTTCACTACCTTCTGAAAGTGCTTTTCTAGCAGAAATCTGAGCTCGACTTTATGGTTTATAAATACAAACAAACCAAAAGTGAAATGCTCAATATGTCTACCCATCCAAAGGGACCACTTAAATAACCATTAGTCCTCAAACCTAATAAGGGCTGGGAAGTTCATTTTCCTCCTTATTTTTCAACTTTCTATTTTCTTTCCTTTGTTCCTTTATAAAAATCGTTCTTCCCTCTACGTCACGTTCTTTGTACTCTTCTTCCTTTCACTCTGTTTCTTCTCTCCCATTTCCCCTCACTTCACCTCCTATACCCATAGTGGATGAAAGAAGCAAATTGTATTGGGGTGAACATGAGTTCAGCCTTTGTGGGAGCGGGCCCCAGGACTCTAGGTACATCTTCTCTGATCCTGATCCTTGTGGCTGGACCAGCTCTGACCTCCAGACTGCCTATCTAAGCAAACTCTAAAATGAATGCCTGTTCTTTACAGCTATCCAATATCCTTGCCACTTTTTCTACCCTCATCTGGATCTTGGTTTTGTACTCATTAGTCTTGATTCTTTTGTCCCCATCTTGTTTTTAATATCTGCTTCTGGCACATTTGTTTGGTAACCCATTAAATGCTTTTTTTTTTTTTTAATCTTCTTGGATTTCTGTTTTCTAAGATATATGTGTTTGATTTCCTTAAGTTCCTGGGGTCCTTAGATCTCTTCAAGGAAAGAGGGGAAATGAAGATCAGTCAATTTATTTCTAAGTTAATGAAAATCTTACTCATTCTCTAAAGTTTGGGTCAAGTATTTCCTCCTGTAGGTACCCCATTCTCAGCACTCCCATGTGCTCCTGTGTCTGTATCTCACACAGGGGTATGAGCTGGGTTTTATTTCTAACACAGGTCTTACCACAGTGGTAGTCCATAAGTAGAAATTAAATCATAAATAGAATGAACGATTTTATTCATGAAACAAATATTAATTGAGCACCTACTTGGTAACAGACACTGTGAATTTAATGATAAACAAAACAGGTAAAGCCCCTGCCATCATTAGATCTATATTTCCTGGGCATTCCATACAATAGATACACAAATAAATATAAAATGAAATGTCTCGTAATAATAAGTACTATAAAGAAGAAGGATAATGGATTGAGAATGACAGGATGCCAGATAATCAAATTCTAAGCACGAAGAAACATAAAAGCACTATACCTGTCTGACTCACAGAAAATAAAGGAGCCATAGCTCCAAAACTTAGGGTCTTTAATCTCATTTTCTATACCCCTGGCTCTTCCACTGACAAAGAAGTATTAGGAATCTGAAATAGACATATTTCCCACCCAATCTCCTTTGTTCATATTTTTTTCTTCCATCGAGATACTCCTTCTGGAATCCAATCAAATGGGCTCTTCAGTGCTGAAAATAAAGGACCACAAGTCCCTGAGCTGATCACGATTTCTCAGGCTCTCAGTCCCACAAACATATTAGAACAGTGGCTCCCAGGAGTATCTTCCTGGCAGGTCACAATTTGGCCCCCCCCCCCATTGTAGTTGAGACTCCAAAAATGACAAAAAAAAAAAAGATTATGCAAATATTCATGAGAAGAAATGTTATGCACATACTCCATAAGAACAAAGTGAAAAGGGCTTTTAACACTGACTCTGACAGACAATGAAAATACCTCTTTTTTTTTTTTTTTTTTTTTTTTTTTTTTTTTTTTTTTTAATAGCAGTCCAGGCAAGGAAGTCTGATAGAAAAGAAGTGCATTGTTTCTGCATCAGGTCAGCTGATGGGCCCAGGGATATTTCAGAACCCACATGTTGGCCATGTGACATCAATAAAAGCTATGGGAGCCGAAACCAGTTTGGCTTAGTGGATAGAGCATCGGTTGTGCGGATTCGAGTCCCAGGTTTGATTCCCGCAAGGGCATGTACCTTGGTTGTGGGCACATCCCCAGTGGGGGTGTGCAGGAGGCAGCTGATCCATGTTTCTCTCTCATAGATGTTTCTGGCTCTCTATCCCTCTCTCTTCCTCTCTGTGAAAAATCAATAAAATATATTTTCTTAAAAAGAAAGAAAAAAAAGCTATGGGGACAAACTCTCTGATTTAAAAGTCATTTTAACAATTTTCATTCTCCCAGAGTAGCAAAATGAGGGCCTTTCATAGGAAAATGAAGGCTGGACCATCTCTATTTCTAGTACCATGTGGAGATAAGTCACTAGCCCTTTATTCCAAAGGAATTATTCTTAGGTGTTCCAGCCTTTTCTGGACCACCCAGACTATAAAGGCTTCACCTTCTCTGTCTAGCATTATCTCCTGGGCTCCTTCACATACATTCTCTATGCTTCTGCATGGGTTACCTTCCTGTCCAGCAACTTCGAATGTTCATCCTTGCCCATGGGAAGGGTTCAGTGGGAAGAGCATGATCTCTGGAGTCAAAGAGATTTGGATTCTTAATCTAGGATCCTTTACTGTGTGACTTTAGGTAAATATCTCATTTTCTCTAAACCCATGTTTTTTAGTCTTTAAAATAAGGAAATAATAATTTTCTTAGGTTGCTGTGAGGACTAAATGAGGCATCGTATACATGTAAATCACTCACTGCCATGTCTAGCACATGATCACATCCTGTCTTACTTGTGCCCAGTGTGCCCTGCCCATTCCTTCATTGCCTTTTCAAGATCAAGGTCTGTACACAATTCCCATAATTTCCTCATTGACCTGCTATACTCTGGTTTCTTCCTCCTTTGAATACGTGCATTGAGTGTGGTTTGTACCAACAAAATGACCCAGTGATGACCTCCTGTCTTGGTTCTTTATGAGTTGTTTCTCCCCACCCACCACACACCCTCCCCAGGGAGCAGGAGCATCTTACTCTTCTACTTTAGTTTTGTGTCCAGTGAAGATCTTGAGCACAAACTTATTGATGAAAATGGAAAACAATGTCAGCTTTCTCTAGTGATGTCTAGGTTTATTTTGATTCAAATGAAATGAGCATCGTTTTTTAAATTATACAGATAATGTGACTCTCTGAATCCCAGAGACTGGCTGGCTCAGGTAATTAAGGCCAAAAGGAAGCCCTGGTGTGTCATGGCATTCCACACACACTGTTTCATTTAATCAACACAACATTCCTGTGTCTGAACTCTATTAAGTATACCTGTTTTATGAGAGGAACACTGATGTAGAGTAATCAGGCCACCGTTAAACAACCAATAGAGGTACAGAGAGGGTATGTTGTGAGAGGGGAGTCAACACTAGCAAATCTGACGCCAGACCACAAATCCATGACTCTTCTTTTATGCAACCTCGCCCTCTCCCTCAACTTCTTAACTTTGTTTAGGTAGACATTGGCCACTGTTTTCTTCCTATATCCAAATTTCCAAACATCCAACTTGTCAGCATTGAGGGTAAGGAACACTTGGTTCTTCCTATTGCTTCAGAGTCTTTAAAAGTTCCTTCTTGGTTTTCCCATTAAAAACAAGCACTCCAAACAATAAAATCACCTTTGTTTTGATATACTAGATCCATTTGTATGGTGTGTGGGGCCTTTCGGTTCTTGAAACTCTCCAGATAGTCATTTCTCACTCTCT
This sequence comes from Pipistrellus hanaki, assembly GCF_964339955.1. Taxonomy (NCBI): domain Eukaryota; kingdom Metazoa; phylum Chordata; class Mammalia; order Chiroptera; family Vespertilionidae; genus Pipistrellus; species Pipistrellus hanaki. The sequence continues at coordinate 28,904,075 of NC_140520.1, forward strand.
CGTCCTCTCTCTAGCAAAAGAAAGGAAGCTGGCAGAATAACATTTTGCTATTTCAAAAGCTAAGAGTAACTGGTGTTTTATTCGCCTTCTCACTTTGTTAGGCATATCTCTAGACACTGATGGGAGAAGGATAGTCAGTGATTGGAAGAGACAGAGACAAATATAAAATGGGGGAGGGAGGAGGCAAATAGTGCTTGAAGGAATGATGCAAACCCAGGCTTATTTCAAAAAAGACAGCCATAAAAAGTGTGCTCACATGGAGACAACAGATATGATGGCCAGATTTTTTGTTCTTTCCTGTGTCTTCTTACTCTGCAGGTGTGATGTTCTGCTACTGAGAACAAAATATTTTCCAAATTATAAGGGATAAAATAAAGGTGTATCAATTAGATATTGCTGAGTCACACACACACACACACACACACACACACACACACACACACCTCAGTAGCCTAAAAAATTAAGCATCTATTATTTCCAATGGGTAGTCTTGTTGATCTCTCAGAAAGGCTTGTTCGTGCATCTGGTGGGTAAGCTGTGAACTGGCTAGACTAGGAGGGCCGCTCACATGCCTGGTTGTCAGATGGGGTGATAGGGTCGCCCATTTCTCATTACCCAGTATTCCAATGAAGCTTTTGCTCATTGTGTAGGCAGAAATTTCAAGAGTGGAAGTAGGTAATGCTCTTAAAGTCTAGGCTTGGAAATGTCATCTTTGTGTATTCTATTGGCTAGAGCAATTTAAAAAACAACAACACTCACACAGCCCAGATTTAAAGTATGGGGAAATAGCTCTAACTGGTTTGGCTCAGTGGATAAAGCATCAGCCTGTGGTCTGAAAGGTTGCAGGTTCGATTCCAGTCAGGGAAATGTACCTTGGTTGGGGGCACATCCCCAAAAGGGGGTGTGCAGGAGGCAGCTGATCAATGTTTCTCCCTTATCGATATTTCTAATTCTCTTTCTTTCCCTCTCCCTTCCTCTCTGTAAAAAATCAATAAAAAATATTTTTTTTAAAGTATGGGGAAATAATTTCCACTAATTGAAAGAGTCACAGTGCAGAGGACAAAAACTTATGGAGGGATGAAGAATTTTAGGCAGTTTTGCAGTCTGTCACAATAATGTATATCCTCCCATAATCTCTCTCACGTCTCAGTTTCTCTCAAGACCTCCACAAGTCTCATATAATCATGGAAGTCCAGGACCTGATGATAGTCATCAAGTCTGGGTTGAACGTCTACAGTCCAGACCCTATGATATAAGAAAGAAAATTCATCTGTTCCCTGAACACCAAAGATAGATGGTGAATAGGAATAGGATAATTATTAAAAACACTTCCATTCCAAAAGGGAAATGAAAGGAGGCAAACAGCCCTGAACTGGTCATTGCAGTTCTGAAATACTGCAGAGCAAATGTTTCTGGTTTCTCTCACTCTTAACGTGGAAGGTTCCTTGATTAGGCCCAGTTGTGCTCCATGGGGGTGGCTCCCACTTCACTGCTCTCGTGGCTCTTGGCTTTGCCTTCAGAGGGCCTTTCTATGGCTTTTCTCCTCAACTTAACAGCTTTCTTATTTTATTTCCAGGCTATCAGAGAAAGATTGTGGGATACAGTAGGCCCTCAAATAATGTTTTGTTTAATGCCATTTTCTTATAATGTTGATAAAATGCCATAGAAACATAACTCTTATTTATATCAATTAGCCTATTGTAAAATGGTTTCATTACATGTTGTTTTACTTAAAGTCGCAGAACTTATGAACAACATTAATTGCGGACTTACTGTTGAACCAAATTTACCATTGAGAAAGTAAATTCACTTTTCCTATTTATTGGGTTTGGGTTTGGTCTTATGATTTGCTCTCTTTCAATGCAACAAACGTGATGGGTAGGCCAATATATGGCTAAGTTTTAGAAGACCTTCTCCTAGATACCAGTGAACACCTGTGACAAGCCCAGGTTAGCCTGCTACAGATGAGAGATTATTTAGAGGAGAGTTGTCTCACAGGAGGCCATGCTAGATCAGCCAGCTCCCAGCTGACCTGCCAACTATAGACACAGGTTTGTCAAAATTAGCTTAACCTAAGAGAAAACAGAGGGACTTCTGTCAGATCCTAGGTTTCACGGACTAAAATAAATGTTTGTCAGTATGCACCTGAGAGTTTTGCAGTTATTGTGTAGTATTAACACAGCAAAGTAGAAGCTGCTTTGAATCACAACCATTGGCGTTCAGGCTCCACTTGTTTCTAGGGCTCATCAGCCAATACCTGCCAGTGACTGGTACATGCTAAACCTTATGTTGTCATCTTCTCTATCCTATCTTTTTTAAAATTTTTCTTATATTTAATATGTGTATTATACTTACAGATATCAACTCAGTCTTTTCTCATCATAACCCCATGAGGTTTACTGAGCAGGCAGCCTTCCTGTCAACACATGCTGATCGTACCCAGATCTTCATGGTATGGCCCTCCAATAGTCATTATTGCTGCTGCCAACCATTTCCAGCTCTCCCTCACTCAAGGAGGAATGCACTCCTGGCTCTCTATGGTTGGATGTAGCCATTGAATAGTTCTTTGCAGAAGTGGCATGTGTCACTCCCTGCTCAAACATCTAATTGCCAGAGCAAGACCCTCCAGGTCCCTCTTTTCCCTCTGGTTCAATAGCTGACAAGATTTGAAAAGGTGACTGCTCTCTCAGCTTGGGCCTTTGAGAGACTACAATGAACAAAGGACCCTTCTGACCTATAATAGATGGTGAAGTAAGAAATTAACCTTCACTTTTTTAAGTGGCTGGGATTTTCTATTTTTACCACATCAGTTTGATTGACAAAGCCCTGGCCTCTGGCTCTTGATCTCGAACTCTCTTTTATAGGACTCCCTAATATTTTCATTTGGATGTCAAAGGTGCACCTCTAACACAGAATTCCAAACCAACATCACCAGTTCAAAGTGAATCAATAATCTTTTTCCAAGTTCTGCTTCTTAACTTTCTCTCAATGATACTATGATGTTTTGCACATTTACCTGGTCAACAAAAAGACAGAACAAACCTTCTCATGGCCAATCACGTACTATATTTTTCTTTATCTCCTTAACATCTTTCATACCCGGGCTCCTCTCCCTGACTATTGTTGCTGCTGCTCTAGTTCAGGCTCTCAAACCATCTATCAATAGCTGGACAATTGCATCTGTCTCCTAATAGCTCACTTTCTAAAAAACACATATGATCATGTACCAGTAATTGTTCTGCTTTAAAATTTCTTAGTGGTTCAAGGCCTTCACAATGAGATTCTCATACTCTATGCCCTCTACAGTTCCAGGAGAATTCATGGGAGAAGGAAGGGAAATCCAGGTAGAAAGGTCACCATGAGCAAAGACCAGAGGCAGGAAGCAGTGAGGCTTTATAAGGGAGCAGCATGCAAATAGTATGACTTCAGCAGGGGTCCAGTGGAGGGCGAAGAGAGAAGTAGGACTCTTAGGACTAGAGTTTCTCTTTGTTCCCACTGAATTCTATGCCTAAATCATACTTTCTTTATTCTCCCAGCTTTTACATCCTGATAGTAAACACCTACTTGTTTTTAAAATATTTGTCTTGTCACCGCCACTATGAAGCCTTCCTGCTTACAATAATATTTTATCAAGCTTATTTTTCAGTGTTCTTCTCCCTCAGTAAGCTGGGAGCCTCCTGAGAGTAGAAACAATCCATTTCTCCATTGATTTCATATCTTGGCCGTCAGCACAATAACTACCATACATCAGGGACTTAATAACTGATTGTTGAATGAATATATGACTGAACGGATTCTTCTCTTTAGCATCTCTTAGATACTCCATTCACTATTCAGAATGAATTGCTTCAAATCCCAGATTTATGGATGGCAAAGAAAGGGGGCAACGTTTTATTTTCCATACTTCTGCCTTCATGTTATCAGCCCCTCTTCCCCCAGTGCCAATCTCTGCCTATCATCCTGTCAGCAGCCACCTGCTGGGTGCCAATACTGCCAACTCAGCAGCTCTGCCCACATATCCCCGGGGACACCATTCACCTTATCACCAAAGAGAGAAAAAAACTCCCATCTGTTACAGCTCAGAGCTGGGAGGCGCATAATTATATCGGCGCACAGACTGCATATCAGATTTTCTTGTTTTTAGGGAGCACTTAGGGAGATTTCACTCCCCCTTTATTGTTGTTTTCTGCCCAGCAAGTGACCGTATTTCATCTCCACCGAGACACAATGAAAGACACTGCCAAGCCAATTTGTTGCCTGATGATTCCAGGGTAGGTGCTTAAAACCATAAATGTCTTCCTGAAAAGCTGTAGAGGAGCCCAGCTCTGTAAACTTTTAAAAACTAGCACATAGTAAATGCACAACTCTTGTGCCACCGTCAGATATGCCAAACGAAGGTGGTAATGGCATCAGAGGGGCTCCCATAACAAACATCGCTCCAGCACGAAGGGTAGTGGCCTTGAAATGGGCTGGAGGCTTTCCAAAGACATCAGCAAGGGCAAGGCTGAAATGACATGGCAATCTCTCAAACATGAACCTATGGGACTGCGAAATGTCTTAGGAAATTACTAAGCTGGGAAAGCACACTTGGAATTATAGTCAAACTCTTCCTGATGACATGTATAATCATTGCTAAGCTTGTTTCTCCATTTGTAATGCAGAAAAAATATCCTTCATGCCCCAAGCTATTTTTTTTTGCTCTTCCCAAGGAAGAAGAGGATTGAATTTCATGAAGTTATTTGAACAGGAAGAAATAAGCAATGGATTCATTTAGCATGCAACTGTTGAGCACCCACTGTTTGTCAGGAGCAAGTACTAAAGAGAGCAAGACTGGCCCCTGCCCTCATGCCACTAAGTCTGGAAAGAGAGATAGCTATTAAACAAATCCCACAAATACATATTCAATTATTAATAAAGTGAGTGCTCTGAAGAAAGGGAATAGATTAGTTAAAAGAATCTTAATTACATTAAAGTTTTAAATTTACATACAGATGACTTCAGCACATTTAGACCTCATGCAAGGGGGCTTAATAAGCCTGTTATTTGTCCAGAAGTTTCTAGTCTTACTCCATTAAGACAGGACCACAATGCTAACCTAAAACTCTCTCAAGCTTCCTAATTTCCTGTCTGAAAAATATCATCTCCCCTATGTCAATTTATGTCCCAGAAGCCCCCACTATTTTAGATTTCCTGGAGTGGAAAGGCTATAATTGCACAAACACTCCAGAAATTACTATAGAAATAACTATATATATATATATATATATATATATATATATATATATATTCTGCTAATACTAGCCAAGAAAATTCTTCTCCCTGTAGACACCACCCCCTCCTCCAAAAGTAAGCACTTAAAGGGCAAATGGCTAATATCCATACATTGTGTGACTAATCTAATTCTAGTTTCTTGGTGTAGCCACCTTCATTTGATATTCCATCCATAAATAATGCACAACACACCACTCTGACAATGATATGAAATTAGAGGTGAAAAACATGTGACTCCTAAGGGGAAGAACAAAGGGGGTTGCAATTCAATTTCTTCTTCTTTTTTTTTTTTTTTCCAAAATAGTTGTTATTTGGGTAAATTTGCTGCAGTCAATAAAGCATTCCTGTAGGACTCCTTCATCCCTGGGTGGCCTTTAATTTCATTTGCATATTGGAAATTCAGCATTTTCTCCTGCTCTAATCAAACTTGAAAAAAAATAAAAAGAACAAATAAGCTGCCTTTCTTCAACAAGAGTGTTTTAGATGCTAGTAGTAGAGTAAAATAAAGTATTTTACAAAATAAAAGAACATTGTAGGTACATTCTTCTAAGTGTCCATCTTCCCAAGGCCCAGCACCCCTACTTTGTAGAGCTTAGAAATCAGAGTTGGGGGTGTTAAGAAGAAGCACAACAGGCCTGGAGCTCAGAGGACCTAGGCTCTCCATTTACTTTGATACTCACTAGCCACTGATCTTGGACGTGTCTAAATATATATTTTATTAGAGGCCCAGTGCACTAAATTCATGCATGGGGGTGGGGGGTCCCTCAGCCCAGCCTGCACCTTCTCCAATGTGGGACCCCTCGAGGGATGTCCCTTTTAGACTGGGGTTGGGCCTAAACTGGCAGTCGGACATCTCTCTCACAATCCAGAACTACTGGCTCCCAACTGCTCACCTGCCTGCCTTCCTGATTGCCCCTAACCACTTCTGCCTGCCAGCCTGATCACCCCTAACCACTCCCTTGCCAGCCTGATTGATGCCTAACTGTTCCCCTGCCAGTCTGTTTGCCCCTAACTGCCCTCCCCTGCAGGTCTGGTGACCCCTAACTGCCCTCCCCTGCAGGCCTTATCCCCCCCAACTTCTCTCCCCTATAGGCCTGGGCCCTCACAACTGCCCTTTCTTACAGGCCCTGTCGCCCCCAACTTTTCTCCTCTGCCATCCTAGTCACCCCCAACTTCCCTCCCTTGAAGGCCTGGTCCCTCCCAACTTCCCTCCTTTGCTGGCCTGATTGCCCACAACTGCTGTCCCATGCAGGCCTGGTTCCTCCCAACTGCCCTCCCCTGCTGGCCATCTTGTGGCAACCATCTTGTGTCCACATGGGGGCAGCCATCTTGTGTGTTCCCGTGATGGTCAATTTGCATATTACTCTTTTATTAGATAGGATGTCTCACTTATCCCATCTTTAAGATGAGGGTATTGACTGAGAGCCCCTCCCATACAATTCTCTTTATGCCTTTGTCTTTTTCCTCATACTCCTTTCTCTGGTAAGTATGTCTTTCTCCTATTCTTCGTGGCACAGAATCTTTATCATGTTAGAACCCAGATATAAAAAATTACCTGGATGGCTGTTGCAAAGGTCAATGTCCTAGGTATTATGATAATTCCTTATGTGCATGGCTATCGTGTTTTAGGGAGCTTGTGACAATTTCTGGGCCTTGGGGCTCAGAAGGGTTCCAAGATTATTAACCCAAAAGGAAATACTGGGGAATCTGGAAATCATAGTCAAACATTTCGCCCAAATAAAAAAAGGCACAAATAAACTTAAAGCAACCATCGCAGTAAAATCAGAACACACACACACACACACACACACACACACACACACAGTACAACAACAGGAGGACTTGAAACACTATCCAACAGAACACAATAAGAAAAAAAGAGTGGGGAAAAATGATCACAGCAAGGAAGGTAAAACTAAATGGAGAGCAAAGAAATTCAAATGATGATTTTACAATAAAATAAATTATTGAAACCATTGGCTCATTGAAACAAGAAAAAGTGAGAAAGTACAAATATGCAAAATAGCATGATGTGAGATAGCACCAAAGACATTAAGGAAATTAGCCCGGCTGGTGTGGCTCAGTGGTTGAGCAGTGACCTATGAACCAGGAGATGATACCTCCATTCCCAGTCAGGGAACATGGCTGGGTTGTGGGTTTGATTCCCTGTGGGGAGTGTGCAGGAGGCAGCCATTCGATAATTCTCTCTCATCATTGATGTTTCTATCTCTCTCTCTCCATCTTCTTTCCTCTCTGAAATCAATGGGGAAAAAAACAAAATAAATTAAAAAAAAAAAATATATATATATATATATATATATATATATATATATGTATGTATGAAATGTAAATAAATTACTAAGCTAAAGTTCATAGAAATAAATTTTAAAATAGGTGAAATGGAAAGTACACTAGAAAATATACTAGAAATATTAAAATACCAGTTTCTATTCATATAACAAAAAATATCAACATATTCCTTTTCCAAACACCAAAGGCATAGAATCCAGCTTCAGAAATTGGACTAAAATTTTAAAGAGCAGAATTAAACTTATTTAAATCATTTCAGAGCACAGACAAGGTGCTAAAGGTGGCAGGAAGAAAGTTTACAAACACAGGATAATCCTTTCATAAAATTTTACATCAAAACCTGACAAAGATTGTACAGAAAAATAAAACTGTAGATGAATCCCATGTGCCTATCTTGATGCAAAAATCCTAAACACATTAAGAATATAAACCACTCTGACAAAGTAAGGTTTATTCCAGGAAGTCATAGATGGTCCTTAGGAAATACAGTTCATCATTTTTATGAAACAAAGAAGAATATCAGATAGACATCTCCATCAGTACTGAAAAAAGGCACTTCACATTGTAGATTTACTTAAAAAAATAAAAGGAAAAGTTCATAAAATAGAAATAGGGGGGATTTCTTTAATATAATAAAATACATCTTAACAGCAGAGCAAGCATCTTGCTTGAAAGGAAACACTAGGAACCTTAGCAGTCAGAAGACATTAGAGTCAGGAATAGAACAATAATGGCCTAATCATGACTTCTCTTCAGCATCATCTGGAATAACCAGCAAATGCTTTTATACAAGAGGCAGAAATTAGAGGCATGCAATCTAGACATTTTTAACTTATCATTATATGCATGTGATATAACTAAAACCTATTCCCAACAGATGAATTCAGTGAGATGGAAGGGAAGAAAACTAATATCTTTTTTTTTATGTAAAAACAACAATTTGTTGAATTTTCAATAGAGGAAAAGACACCATTTACAACTGATTTTAAAAATACAAAATCACAGGTAATAAATCTAATAAGAAATATGTGTGTGTGAGATATACTACTGAGGATATGTGACAGCTTACACAAATGATTAGACATACCATATTTTTGTATAAAACAACTCAAAAACATGAGACCAGCAATTTTATTCCTGAGCTCAATTTATAGATTTAACATGATCCTGATTTTTTTAAAAATGTCAATAGATTTTTGGAAGCAGACAGCTGATTCTGAAATTCAAGTGGAAAAATAAAGAAGAAAATAAAATAATAAAAAGGAGAAAGCCTGGTATTACCAGATGTTAAATCACAATACCAGGTTGCAATAATTAAATGTTTGGTTCTGGTAGTAAATTAATTACCTGGCAGTCAATGGGTTAGAATTGGAAGTCTAGAAATAAGCTTGAAGATTTATGCAACTTTAGTATATGATAAATTTCCATTTCATATCAGTGAGGAAAGATGGATTATTCAATTAATTTTGTTGGGAAACTGGGTCGCTATCTGGAAAAAAATTTAAGTTGAATTCATACTTCAAGTATCACAGTAGGATAAGTTTAAAAAATAGATCAAAGACTTAAGGGTAAAAAATAAAACCATAAAAGTACTAGGAATCCCCTCCCCTCCCCCACTAATTTTTTTTTTTTTTTATAATATCAGAGTGCTGAAGATCTTTCTAACCATGTCACAAATCTCAGGAGCTAAAAGAAAAGATCCATACATTAAACCACAGTAAATTAAAAAAAAATACTATGACAAAAGCACCACATGAAATCAAATAAACTTTGAAAAAATACTTTGAAATCTTTCTACAGACAGAGGACAATTTATCTGATATGTAAAGAGTTCATATAAATCAATAACAAAAATACTAACATTCCAAAAGAAAAATAATGCATAAAAAATGAATGCACAGTTCAAGAGAAAAATATATGCAATTGGCTATTGAGGTGTGCACTTCATTCATATTAGGAAAAATGGAAATACAACTACAAAGAGATACCACTTTCACCTATTTCACTGGCACAGAGAGAAAAGTGTCACAGCCTAAGGTCCTCATAAAAGTGTGGAGAAACAGACTCTGATGCTTGGGGAGAGTGTAGGTTACAGCTATATCTATTAAGGGTACTTTGGCAATAATGAATATACCTGTATACTTTGAAATTTCACTACTGGAAATGTAATCTAAGTATATACTTGCACATCAGTAAAATGGAGACTACAGACCACTCACTTAAGATGATATGCAATAACAAATGAATGGCAATATCCTAAATGTCTTTCAGTAGGGAACTGGTTGAATAAATACAGAACATCCCATATAATGGAATGCCATGTAGCCACACACAAGAACAAGAAACTCTTGTTCTAAGGGCTGATGTAGGAAAATCTCTAAAATGTGTTAGGTGAAAACAGTGAAGTGAAGGGTAATGTATTCGGCATGCTACCATTTGTGTAGTAAAAGTTAACACACACACACGTACACACAAATATTTGTGTGTGCATAGAATCTCCAATATTGATAAGAAACTGATAACAATTGACTGTGGGAAAGGGAGCGAGGCAGTTAAGGAATCAAAGTAGGAAGAATTTTGACCAAAAGCTCTTTTATCCTTTAAATGCTAAACCACCTTGAATATACCACTTACGTAAAAATAAAATTAAAAACATTAATTAAAACAAAGTTAAAAAAATAAAAAGGAGAAATTTTCCATGAAGCTAAATTTATCCAATCTTTATTTTTATTTCAGAAGGCCTTACTTTTATATGATGGTGTTGATCAATGATAGACATTGTTCTGTGTTGTTGTTTTTTTAATTTAATGTCTTTAATTTTCAAAATAAAAAGAAATACAACATATCAATTATAACTTGATATATGGATCTGGGGCATTTACACATGAACTTTGTATTTTAAAACATTGGAGTAAATTAAGAAGATCAAATATACATAAGAATAGGAAAATGTGAATAAGGAACAAAGTCACTTCTCACATCTTCACAAATAGTATTGAAAAGCATCAACATATTTCTAGATGGTAGAGATGGGGACATCCAATTGTTGAAAAGAAAAAGGGTGTAAAATAAGAGGAAAACGCACATACCTCAGAACTATGGAGACAGCTGTTGCTGAATAGTCAGGGAATGTAAAATACTGAAAGTTAATTATATGCTTTTTATAGCAATTTGAAATGGACCCAGTGATCTGATTCCACAGTTTAAAAACATTGACACATTTTTTTTCCAGTTCTGCAGGGTTGGGCTGTTAGAACTTGACTAGGGCTGGGGTGAAACTAGTGTGTTACTCACGTACACATTTCACTTTGCAGTTTGCACATCATCTCCATTCACATGATTTTGATATTTTATTCTAATCTTAAAGGTTATGCAAGGCATATATTTTTGTTGCATTTTTACAGATCAGGAACTGAAGTTTGATTTACTTAAGTGACTTGCTATGGGACACACAGCTGGGTATCGCAAGGTTAGAAGTAAAAAATGCTCTGGCTTTTTGTCTAATCTTTATAGCTCTAAATACTATTGCCTAAGTCTAACATATCCTGTTTGACTGAGCCTGCAGGAAAGTTTGCCCTACAGAAGGAGGACGCCAGCATCTAAGGAACGCATGCAGTCATTCTTGCATTAAACCCCAGTAGATTTCTCAAACACAATCTTCCTCTAATTGTGTCTTCTATGTGAGCAGTCATTTCTTGGGTGTGCAAGTGTGAGTGTGTTTGGGTAATGTGTCATCTATGTGCCATCACGGCACCTGCACATTTGCATATTGGGAAAGACCTGAATAAAACATGAAGTGTTTTATTCCAATGGGGACACAAGATCCTCAAAGGATATTTACAAATGCACGAAAGTCCCTCTGAATCAATCAATCCTTGAATCAACAACAATTTTTTTGATTCCCTGGTGTGTCCCTCCCACTCAGATAAAAGCTGCAGAGGAAACAACGAAGTGAGGAGAGAAGAGTCTCCTCTGCCCCCATCTCCACCCTTGGAGACCTTCCATTCAGATGAGAGAAAATAATGAGATTTAGGGCTGTCTCTCACCCAGTGTCCACAGAGCACACATTCACTCAGTTCCCTTCAAAAGGCTCCAGTTGGATAGAAAAGAGGAGCTGAAAATGCTGAAGTTGAGTTGTCTACATCCTGGTGACCTTTCATCATAAGGTTATTTGGCTGTCCTTGTTTCCGATGACATGTGGAACACTGCCAATGCGGACAGCTGGCCATGAATGTGGCTTTGGCCATGAATAATCCTCAGTGCAGTGGTCCTGCTTCCACTCCTGCCTCTCCAGAGTCTGTTCTTTAGCCAGTTGACATAATATTTTTTAAAACAATAAATTGGTTATGTAGTTCTTTTGTTTATAATTTTAAAATGAGTACCTCAGTTGTTCTGAGAATAAAATTCAAATTCTTCACCATGCCAGCAAGGCCATTATCAGGCCCCTGACTCCCTCTCATACTCATCAGCACCTTCTCACTCATGATTTTCTTCCTATCCCCAGCTCTTCCCAAATATGGGCCTGTGTACTCCTAACGCTTTCTCCCTCAAATGTTTGAACCCAGATTTTTTCCCCCCATCTCCTTGTCATCATTGAGATTTCAATTCAAATGTTCATAGACCCCCCCCCCTACCCAACTGTCTACCCTACATCTTGCCCTACTCTCTACATATCAACAGCGTGTTCTTTCCTTATAGTAGTTACTAGAGGCCCGATGCACGAAATTCATGCAAGAGTAGGCCTTTCTTCCCCTGGCTGCCGTCACTGGTTTCCCTCTGGCACCTGGGACCTGAGCTTCCCTCGCAGCCCCAGCTTCATCCGGGAGGTCGTCCGGAATGATGTCTGGTCTAATTAGCATATTATGCTCTTATTATTATAGATTAGTATGTGAAATTACCTTCTACATTTGTTTGCTTGTTCATTGTCTGTCTCCCCAACTAGAATGCAAAGGCTTTATGAAAGCAGCGGCCTTGTCTGCTGTATTTATTGCTGTTTATGCAGTTCCTAGGACAGCAAGTAGTAAGTATTTAGCAAATATTTATTGAGTGAATGAATGAGAAGCCTCAGAAGTTGAGTGTTTATGGTTCTCGCTAGCATCTGCATCCCTTTATAGCCCGATGATTCTTTTGAGATATCATCCAAGAGTCTCCCCACCTCCCATGCCTTCCTCACCTTCACAAAGCACTCTGGGGATCTCCATCTATTCAATCAGTGGCATCCTGTGCCCCAGGGAAGAATAAGATTATTGGAGCAGTAATACAAAGTGAAAAAAAAAGTAACAGTTTAAATTGTGGGCTTTTTGAGTTTCTCAATGGATTTTTGAAATTATAGCTGCTGCTTTGCAAGAGCCAGGCCCTTTTACATCTCAGAAGTAAATCCCTGAATGAATCAGGGCATAAAGTGCACACCATAAGCAAGTGATGGGAGAAGAATAGAAGGGCCATTTCATTCAATCATGTGGACAAGATAAAGTTGGAAATCTTGGGGTATGGGAGGAGGTAGGCAAGGATCAGGGGACATGGTAGGATATTAGATGATGGTTGGCAAAGGCCCCAGGTTTCTGCCAGCTCCCACTGGGCCATGTCATGAAAGATGAGAAGTCTCAGACTAGAGAAGAGTTAGGCTTCCTGATGTTGATGAAGCACTAGGAGTCAGGGGAGAATTGCAATCTGCCAGCATGAAAAGGTGGCAAGGAATGTCTAACAAAGTTGATCAAAAAAGCTTTTCATGTTCTTGTAGAAGTTGCACAATGGAGCATATAGACTGTTCTGAGCTTCCCTGAAAGGAGCAGAAATGCTTGAGAGATACCTGGGAGACAGAACACAGTGTGGTAGCCAGAATGAAGACCTAGAGTCTTGATGATGAGAGGGCCCAGGAGGACCAGGAAAATCAGCAGCAGATGCACTGAGGATCCAAGCTACTAGTAAGGACCAAAGATCAAGGGGCAGCAGAAGGTGGAGGGCAGCGAGCGGTAAATCTGGTGTCTCTCCATGATTCTTAGCTCATTACCCCTGCATGCTCACATGCACTGCCTCTCTTCCCAACATAGATGGCATATGGGTTGAAAGGGAGATAAAGGATGGACAATAAGACAGCTGAGTTTACTCCAAAATATTTCATTCGTGTTGTGAGATCATACAAAAATGTCCAGATTTGGGATTTTTAAAAATCAGATGGAAATGAGACTTGATGAACAAATTAAGATCAATTCAAAGAGAGAAAACATGTAACTTTACTTTTTTCACAAGACTTGATGATGTGAAATTTTTACTCAATACATATATTTGAAAATGTGTTCAGAAGCTTTGAAAGTAATGTAGAAGTTAGCCACCTGATGGTGTTACAGTGAAAGGTAGAGCTATCTCACAGAGGTAACTAACCACCTTGCACCTGGCAGAGGGCTGAGTGTTCTGAGGCAGGTAACAACACCACCTGAAACCCAGGCTTTAGTCTGGAATCAGATAGGCCTGAGTTCAACTCTCTGCCTCTAAAGTTTAATGAAATGGTAATTTGAGATAAGGCATTTAAACTTTAGGTATTTCAGTTACATCATCTATGAAAATAATGCTGTCTTTAAAAACTGTTTGGGAATTAAATAACATTATCCTATACACTATAATAAAAGCCCAATATGCTAAGTGTTCGACCATTTGACCAGTTGCTATAATGCACACTGACCACCAGGAGGGAGACGCTCCAACTGGTAGGTTAGCTTGCTGCTGGAGTCCAGCCAATGGGGACTGGGTGAGACAGGCTGGACATGCCCTGGAGCTCTCTCAGTCTCTCCCTGGACCCAATCTTGCACTAGTGGGGTCCCTCAGCCTGGCCTGTACCCTCTTGCAATCCAGAACCCCTCAGGGGATGTCAGAGAAACAGTTTTGGACCAATCCCCACAGGCCAGGATGAGGGACTCCACTGGTGCATGAATTTATGCACTGGTCCTCTAGTATATGTGTGTGTGTGGTATATCCTATATAATAAAAGAGTAGTATCCAAATTGACCATCACACCAAGACACAAGATGGCCACTCCCAAAGATGGATGCCCCCATATGGACACATGATGGCCGCCACAAAATGGTTGGCTTGGGAGGGCAGTTGTGGGCAGTTGGGGGGACCAGGTCAGCAGGAGAGGCCATTTAGGGGTGATTGGACCAGCAGGTGAGGGCAGTTGGGGGCAACCAGGCCTGTAGGGGAGGACAGTTACAGTGACCAAATTGGCAGGAGCGGGCATTTAGGGGTGACCAAGCCAGCAGGAGAGGACAGTTAGGGACAATCAGGCTGGCTGGGGAGCAATTAGGCGTTGATCAGGCTGGCAGTGGAGTGGCTAGGGGGTGATCAGGCTGGCAGGAAGAAGCAATTAGGGGGAATCAGGCAGAGGCAGGAAAGTTGGGAGCCAGCACTCCTGGATTTTGAGAGGGATGTCTGACTGCCCATTTAGGCCCGATCCAAGTGGGGTCCCTCAAGGGGTCCCAAATTGGAAAGGGTGCAGGCTGGGCTGAGGGACATCCTTCCCCCCCATGCATGAAATTTGTGCATCAGGCCTCTAGTACACACACACACACACACACACACACACACACACACACACACACACTGAGTGGTCAAAGTATTATGATCTCTGAATGCATAATAATCTTGCCACTCAGTGTGTGTGTGTGTGTGTGTGTGTGTGTGTGTGTGATTCTTTAGAACATTTCCTAATTATTAATGGAAATTATTATTGTTCTCATAAGTGGGAATGACTTCTTTTGGCTACATTTAATGTGTTCTTTTAACTACCAACATATTATATATTGTTCATGAATTTCTGATTGTATAGAGCAATATTTCTATTAAGTACAGCAATTCACTGAGGAGGAATTAATAACCAACATGGTAGTTACATTTGTTCACATTGTGAGTTACTGGAAGAGACATCAATTATGATAAACTGTAAATTGTACCATTAGTACTCTCACATTTAATTTATTCTGTCCCAAGAGGAAGAACAAATAACAACAATAAACAAAAACTCATTCTCTGGTTTAGTTCTCCTTAGTAACTAACAACATCCACTTATGCAAGGTTTTCCTAGGAATTCATGCCATCCATTGCTGGCATCGATTTCTAGAATTTGAAGAAACCTTGAACTCATTGTAGAGATCATCTGGCTTAAACTCACATTTTACATAGCAGAAAATTGAGGCCTAAGGCAGACATGGCTTAGTTGGGATTGTAAGTTACTGAGATAAATAGAGTTTGAATAAGGTCTATATTACTCAGTTTTTTGCCATATAACAAACCACTCCAAAAACTCAGTGACTTATTTGTCTGGCATGGCTCAGTGGTTGAGTGTCCACCTCAGTGGCACTTTTTTTCTTGTAGTGGAACATAAGAGTGCAACAGGATAAGCAGAAAAAGGTGATGCTTCTTGAGACCCCAGCCTAGGACTTAAAACACTTTAACTTCCACCCATATTTTATCAGTTAAGTCAAGTTACATAGGATAGGCTCCAAAATCAGTGTGCCAGAGATATATCATATATATACCTGATCCATTCTAGTGAGTGTTACTTCCAAGTTGTAAGATATATGGTAGGAATATGTTTGTCTAATAATGGGAGAACATGAGTGACTAGAGTACCTGTATTTACCAAAGGGTTCCAGTATTCAGATTCTACATGAGTTTCTCTTCTTTTCTCCATTATGTTCTAACCTTGTGAGAAAACCAGTTGAAACTTCTTGGTGCCGAACAACACAGGACCAGCCTTGGCAGTAAGTTAACAATATTACCCTTAGAAAATAGCCATGAAATCTAGGCACAGTTACATAGAGATGGAGGAATTTTTTTAAAAAATTATTCATTGGCCAAGAATATGTCTACCTCCCTTCTATAATACTGAAACTCATTGCAATTTTTCCTTCAGCAAAAAGGGATTTATAGCTTCAGCCCTATCAATTGTTTTTTAATTAAAAATGTATTGAGGTCTTCATAACTGGAGCACATAAACCAGACATGCCAATGCTTGGCACAGGCAGCCCAGTGTATGTGTATAAATTATACCCGGGGTGACTTGGGTCTGGCCAGGAGACTCTGAAGCAACTCTGAGCTACATTTCTCCGAATTGGAACTACTGAAACTGACATGCTTAGAATATTTAAAGCATCTATCATAGGCCTGAACATAGATGACTTCACCCCATCAGGGATCCCTTTTTAGCAGTTTCAGATGCTGACCTTACCTGCCATAAAGTGAGGTGGCTCCCATCAGCCCAGCCAGCACTACTTGGTTCTAGAAGAGATGACCTGGATGCCATTTAAGTTAGCAGACAGACTCTGGCTGCAAATGCCTTCATTGCCTTTGGTGACATTGGAAAAGACCTCATACTGGGCTTCCAGGATGCAGAGGTGGAACCCAGAAACTTGTAGTCCACTATCCATTCATTCATTGGCGTCAACAGTTACTGGGTTTTTGTTATGGACATCCAGCCACTGAGCTAGAAGTGGCAATTTAAGCCCAGAGGAGTTGATTTTTTTGGCAAGAGGGAAGAATGGGGAGCCCCAGTAGACAGCCAAGAGTGAATTTTAAGGAGTACACAAATATGTCTTCAAAGCACAAGGAGGAATAATGTCAAATTACCCTTATTATTATTTGCAAAACATGGTGAGGAAATGAGAAATATTCACCCTTTGCCTATGCCTAAGTATAAGATTGATTTTGATGAATCCTGACATACAGACTTTATAGACTGTTATTTAAATGTTAAAGACTTTTCAACAGGTAAAGAGGGATTACCTACCTGCCTTCTCCAGAAGGTTCTGAAAGTTATTGGTTTCAATTAAGAACAGAATAAAAGGCTATCTTAAATGTGAGGAAGAAGCTCCAAGGTCAGGAAACAAGTTCAGATACTGGGAGTCATAGCTGTGGGACTTGACAAAGCTTTCTTCCCCTCTGTGCTTCTGTTCCCCAATTTGCAAAATAAGGAAGTTGTGTCTGATGAATGGCAAGTTCTCTTTCAAGTCTGAAAGCAATGGGTCCAAGATTCCTCTTGACTGCCAACCTATGCAGAATGGTCTCTATATAATACCTCCACTCCAGGCTACATGGTGTAATGGAAAAAGCACAAAATTTGGAGATGGGCCCTTTGAGTTTGAATCATTGATTATGTGTGATCTTGAGCAGAACATCTATGAATCTGACTTGGACCTAGAGAAAACTTAAATTTAAAAGAAGGAAGCTAAAGCCAAAACCGATTTGGCTCAGTGGATAGAGTGTCAGCCTGCAGACTGAAGGGTCCTGGGTTCGATTCTGGTCAAGGGCATGTACCTCGGTTGTGGGGGTTGTGGGCAGATCCCCAGGGGGGTGGGGGGGTGCAAGAGGCAGCTGATCGATGTTTCTAGCTCTCTATTCCTCTTCCTCCCACTCTGTAAAAAATCAATAAAATATATTTTAAAATAAAATAAAATAAATAAAAGGAGGAAGCTAAAGATAACTTCCATTAGATCTCCTCATGGATACTCAATAATTGATGAAGCAGAAAATAATCAGATCATAGTTGCCATGTATTTGTAACGCACTTCATTTCAGGGCGATCTTTGAGGGCGGTATGGTTAACCACACAAAACAGACCCAATGCCTTTTGGACATGTAACTTGTCCCCTATTGGTTTTCCATAGACTTTTGGGCAATGAGGGACAAGCACCGAGAGCGGTAGTGGAAACAGGATTTTGCCACCAGGCCCACTTGTTTTCACACTTTGGCTCCAACACTACCTAGGAAAGTGCACTGGGCAAGTCCATTCACTCATTCACTTATGAATCACTTGATGGTGACTGCTATATTATAGACCCTGCAAACTGGGTATCAGAGCTACCGTTGTACCTAACAACACAGTTTCTGCCTTCTTGGAATCATCATTGAAAGAAGAGGCAGGTAGGTTCATAATTATATTACCCTGTGGTCAGTGCCAAGAATGAATTTAGCTCAGAGATTTCTGAGATCATAGGGTGCTGTTCTCTTTGTTTAAAAACCGAAACAACAGAACAAGAACCCCATCCATATGAAGTAATATTATAAAGTATTTCAGTAACACTTACTGAATGTCTATGATGCCTAGTTAGTTACATACACTCACTAATCTTCACAAGTTAATTTTTTCCCCAATCATTGTTCCATTTTACAGATGAAGTCACTGAGGATCAGAGAGATTCTATCATTTTCCGCAGGTTACTCAGCCATTAGTGGAAGAACTGGGATTTTAAGCCAGTTCCGTGTGGCTCCAGTGCCCATACTTGCTTGTCACACAATGCCACAATGCTTTCTCTTGCATATATGGGTCCTAATCCTTGTTACCCAGGATCCATGAGACAGATGTCACCAAAAGACAATTGTTCCCTTACAATAATAGGACCAAATCATGAGAAAAGCCAGTGAGATTGCCCAGATTTGTGTCGAAGGGAGGTTAGTAAGGAAAGAGGTTTAGGGGATCTGGCTGCAATTTAATGAAGGTTTTGATGGCCAGGTGCCTCACCCCAGGAGGCCCCTGTTTACATTTCCCAGTGATCTCTGCTGTGCAGGACATTCTTCTCCATGGTACTGTGTCTATTGCACGCACCAGAGCAGCAGCATTTTATCCCTCTCCTTATGCACAATCTCTAAAGAAAAAAATTTTTTAAAGGATGTGGAGAAAGCCAAGTACAAAACATAACTCAGAAATGGTAATGTAACAGGGCCCACCACGGCTGCTGACTAGTTGCATTTGTAATGATTTTCTCCAAATAATGCAAGCACTATTTTTTCCCCCCTGAGAAATGAAATATGGGAGTGCCATATTCCACGGATGATGGGGAGAACTCATAAAAGATTTTAATCTTTCCTTGTCAGGCTTCAGAAATGCAAACGGCCTCGTCCTCCTTTTCTTTATGCACTGGACTTCTAATTGAGGAAGCTGGCATCAATTCTGCATGTGGGTATCGCTGGCAAGGGAACTAGAATAAATATTTGGGGGGTATCGTTAGCCAGAACATCACTTCATCTTTGTGTCACCATCATTTCCCATATTGTAGTGTTTTAGATGAGAACATATGGCAATAAGGTAGGTAATGAGAACAACAATTTTCTGAAACAACATTATAACTTTTCCCTCTTTATGGTCACATTTAGTTACAGTACATGCTGCCATTTAGGTGTGGAGCTCCATAAAAGCAAATCTCGGGGAATGGAGAATTCAGAGGCAAGGCTTAGGAAGTAGGAATGCCTGGGACCGCAGCCAACCCTGCAGATGGGAGTTTGGGGGTGTGGACGAGTTAGCTTTCACTGCAGGAATGTGCCAGTTTTGACGGGGCTCATAACTGCACCCTTTCTCTCATTTTCATGTTACACGAGGACTGTGAATTACTCGGAGTTGGCTGATCTCAGGTTCACCTATCTTCGCATCCAGACGCCAGTGAAGGAGTGGCCTCTGTCTGAGACACGCTGCTGTCATAGTGGAAGGGTCTGAGACCAGTTACCCAATAGCATTTAACACTTATACTCAGTGATTTCATATCCACTCCCAACCCCCCATCCAGAGTGGGTCATAGGAGCATACAGATAAAACAGGGAGCCATCAGGATGGAGAGGTGGAATATGCACTTATGGAGAGAGAGCAGAAAGTGGTACAACAGTCGGGTGAGTTAGGATGACACCTAACTCTACCCAACATCACTGGGGTCATGCTGGGGTAATTTAATAAATCAGCATGTGAGCCAAGAAAGTCAACATCATTTGATGGACCTGGAGTTCACATAAACACATCTTCAGCAAGCATCTCTTAAATACCACTCTGAATGCCAGGAATGGTGCAATGCATTCTGGGAAATAGTGCTGACTCCGCTGATCTATGCCATCCAAGCCCTCTTTGTTTTGAAGAGATGGTAACTCAAGCCAAGAGTTAGTAAAACTTGTGGCCTGAGTGAAGCAGTGCTATTGAGGAACAGGAATCAGAGAGGAAGGAAAGCTAACCGGCACTGTTAGGTGCGTTACACATAGCATTGTCTCATTTCATCTGCATAACATTCTGAGATAGCAGTAATACAAAGGACAACCATATACTTTCCTCTACATCCTCACCAACACCTGTTGGTTGTTGATTTATTGATCACAGCCATTCTGACAGGTGTGAGGTGATATCTCATTGTGGTTTTAATTTGAGTTTGTCTGATGATTAGTGACATTGAGCATCTTTTCATATGTCTATTGGCCATCTGTATGTCCTCTTTGGGAAACTGTCTATTCAGGTTCTTTGCCAATTTTTTAATTGGATTATGTGGAGGTATTTTTTTATGTCGAGTTGTATGAGTTCTTTATAAATTTTGGATATTAACCCCTTATTAGATGTATTATTGGTGAACATGTTTTCCCATTCAATGGGTTATCTAACCACTATGCATACATCTAAAATACAAAATTATATTGAATGCAAACTATAATTTAAAAAATTTTTTAATTAAAAATTGCAAAGGTGCAAAAGTGAGTATAGACCTAACTGAATGTCCCTCCCACTTAAAAATTAGCAAGGAGTTAAACTGGGGATTAAATAAAACAGTGGGAATGAGATGGCAGAACAAATTCTGCCTGAGAGAGATCAGAAAAGAGCCAGGTAACAGCGGCAACATTTCAGGTGGGCCTTGACCAATGAATAGCACCTCAGTAGAGAGAAGAGGAAAGACAGGCAAAACATCCAGTGTGAGGGAAGAGCATGGGCAAAGCCCAGATTTTCTGGGGAATGGTCAGGGCAGTTCTCCTGTGTGGTTGCAACATTAGGTGGGATCAAGGATCAGGTTATTAAGGATGAGCAGTGTGTGTTGTGTTGAATATTTTGGAGTTTCCTCTGCAGGTGGTGACACCTTTAAAGATTTCTGAGGAAGATGAATAAGATCTTACCTGTATCTTTAAAAAGATGATCCAATAAGAACGTTCCCCAGGAAACAGATCGGAGACAGGCTGCCAGACTCTCTAAGACATTAGATACGCCCTTAAATCTGTGTGCCTTTGTGTGAATATTTATGCCTTCAAGTCTTCAAGAATGGGGGGTGGGCGAGGGGGGTTTCAGGGGGTATTTATGTGTGCGCATGTTTTTGAATTCAAGCTATATTTCATATGATTTTCAATCAGATGTCTGCTTGTTCAATATGAGGTGGTGCTGCCCACATGGATAGGTTTACTGTAGCCCTGACCCCCATATTCCTTAAGGTCGACTTGCCTGGGTCTTCGTCCATGTCCTGTCAATGAACTTTACTTGCCAGCTGCAGATCAGTCTCTGCAGAATAGGTTTCATGTGAAGATAAATAGTACCCACCCACCCCACCCCACCCAGCTCACCATGCAAAATGCACACACACACAAACACATTCATCACACAGATGAAATTTGAAGAAAGTAAGCTGGTGAGAAAAACTCCATGTGAGAAGAAATAGAATCCTAGGGGCTCCGGCCTTCTAGTCAACCATCCTGTTTTAAGGCCCTGGGGATCTCCTATTTACTATCAACACCCAGCCCAAAGGTAGGCAGATATTTTTCCCTGAACTTCAGTAGAAAGATGGGTCTGGTGTTTAAAAGATAGCTTTGTTTAAAATGTAAGGAAGGAAAAAAAATGGGGGGATGGGAAAGAAACCTAGTCACTTTTCTAAGTTTGAGAATCCCTTAGGTTTCTGACTAGCTTTCCTTAGGCCTATGCCCCTTATTCTACAAAAACTATAAAAACTTCTGACGGTGGACTCTAATCTTCCTAGATTCCTCCTTTCGGAGTTTCCTGATTCTTTTTTTTTAAATATATATTATTGATTTTTTACAGAGAGGAAAGGAGAGGGATAGAGAGTTAGAAACATCAATGAGAGAGAATCATCAATCAGTTGCCTCTTGCACACCTTCTACTGGGAATGTGCCCGCAACCCAGGAACATGCCCTTGACCAGAATCAAACCTGGGATCTTTCAGTCCGCAGACCGATGCTCTATCCACTGAGCCAAACCGGTTTCGGCAGGAGTTTCCTGATTCTTGACATTGGGAGCCACCATTCTTCACCTCCAGGTGCGGTCTCCTTCAACATCTCCCTTTACCAAGACAAATGTCAAGAATCCTATCTCAAATATCTGCTCACCTTGTTCTAATTTCAAAACAGAGGTATTTTCCTATTCTTACTTGATATGCAAACGAAAAAAAGTGATTAGTACTCATTTATATTCAAAGGTTGAGATAAGCCAATGATTCTCAAATTAGCCTACCTGGAGGACCTGATATAATTGGATGGCTAGACTCCACCTCCTGAAGTCTCAGCTGCAGGTAGTCTGGAATAAAGACCAAGAATTTGCATTTCTAACAAGTCCATAGGTGATGGATGTTAAGGGACTGGTCCCCCACATTTTGAGAACCAGAGATGAGGCCAATGGAGCCCAGATCCCTAGACCCATGCTCTCCTGCTGTCTTTTGAAAATCCAAGCAGACTGATTTGCATTTGGGGGTGGGGTGGAGCTTCAGAGCTTTTGGGGCCTGATTCTGAATCTTGGCTCTCTCCCTGGTTAATCAAGTGATCTTAGACAAACTGCTTCACCTCATTGGGACTCAGTTTTCCAACTTTAAAAATAGCAACAATAATATTATCTCACAAGTGGTTGTGTGCATAAAAAGGAAAACAAATATAAAGTCCCCTGCACAGGCTGTGATGCATAATATACATCCCAGACATGTCTCTAATTCTTCTACAATGGGACCTCCCTCAGGTGTGAGTCCTCAGGTGAGAGTCTTCTACACTCTCATACAGAGGATAATCCTCCAGTAGTTTTTTCCATTAGATGGGCAATGGAGCAGTGCAGCGGCCATAACATGTAAACAACAGTGGTTTATGGATGACGTTGACACGTTATGTTCAAATGCAGCGCCTGCTAAGTCTCCATTCTCTTGCTCAGCCCAAAGGAATGATATTTCCATATGGAAGTTGCAAGGGAAAAGAAACTCATAAACCATGCTAATGGAAGTCTAAATTCTACTTTAATGACAGCTATATCTGCAACATTAAGTACAGAATGCCAGCGAAGGATGGCTCTATTTTAGAGAGCAAGGACTGGGGGGTTATTTCTTTCTGAGTGAGTCCTACATGAATCAGACACAGTGGAGGCTGTGCAGGGCTGCTGCTCAGCATCTGGGAGAAGGGTCACTAGTGAACACAGCACCTCAGGGCACCTGCTGAGAAAGCTGTGCAGAGCCCTGAAATCAAAAGCTGTGGATTTGGAAATTAAAGTGACTTGGAAGCAAGTTTCTCAGGCTTACCTTTGGAGATAGAAGAGAATAGGGAGATGTATTGCCATTAAAACTCAAGCAAATACAGAGAAATATTATAAAATACCTAAGTGACTGTGGGTGGT
The DNA here is from genome assembly GCF_964339955.1 of Pipistrellus hanaki. Lineage (NCBI taxonomy): Eukaryota > Metazoa > Chordata > Mammalia > Chiroptera > Vespertilionidae > Pipistrellus > Pipistrellus hanaki. The sequence continues at coordinate 28,928,037 of NC_140520.1, forward strand.
GCAATTGATAGAAAGAAATGTTTGAATTACTTCTCATCCTATCATTATATAGCCTGGGATTTCTGAAGTAAAGTACTTAAAGAAAGGAGATCATGCATAATTCATAACGTTTTGTAAAGGCTAATGAGATCATGTATTAAAGTTGCTCATCCAAATTCCTGAAGCATGGTAATCCCTCAATAAATGGTAACCATTAGTTGCTATTATCCTGAAAAGCATAGTAGCTTTATAATTAATTGTTTAATGCCAATCCTACCCCACCCCACCGACTAGATTGTAAGCTTCAGGAAGACAGGGACCACAACTATCTTTTTAATGGTTTATTTCTTTGAAATTTTAAAATATATAATTTTATTGATTTCAGAGAGGAAGGGAGAGGGAAGAGAGATAGAAACATCAATAATGAGAGAGAATCATTGTTCGGCTGCCTCCTGCAGACTCCCTACTGGGGATTGAGCCCACAACCTGGGGATGTGCCCTTAACTGGAATCTAACCTGGGACCCTTCAGTCCTCAGGCTGACGCTCTACCCACTGAGCAAACCTGGCTAGGGCCAGAACTATCATTTTAGCATCCTATGCCCAGTGCTACTTACTATAGTGCCTGGTGCATAGCAGAGGCTTGCTAAATATTTGTTGGAGGCAAAAAGAAAGAAAAGACTCGAGAGGAGATAGAAGATTTGGGTATGGGCTCAATAATGGAGAACTTCAAAGAAAAAAAACAAACTAGAAAATATGGGGAACTAAAAATGGAAAAATTAGACAGGAAGCCTCCATTGACTCTGGGCATTGAGAGCATTTCTTTTGCAACTAAGTCACTTGCAACTGCTTGTCTTCTGTTCTCCCCTCCATTGCCCACCCTGAAATGCCAATTTGGGACCTTAATTCTTCTAGTAACATCACAGTGGGTTCATCCCTCAGGTTTCCCAAGGGACTGAATCACCTGAAACTCCACCAAGGCCACCATGACCTTGTATGACAACTTGGCACAGATTTGAAAAAGCTATCCCTTCTTCTAGATGGATGTAGCCAGAGGCGTGGTGTGTGCAGTGTGAACCGGGTTTTAGTTTTCTCCCACCTCTTGCTCCTGTCACCTTCTCAGTCAGGCCCAAGGTATGTCTGATACAATTGTACTTGGTGGTCCAGGACTCCCTGGAACTTCAGGTACAATAATACACATGCATTGAGTGTGTATACTTTTTAGGCATTAGGGTGGCAGTGCTTTGTACATGCCTCCTGTCCTCATGGAACTTACTCTATAACTAAGGAAGTGGACGTCGCCAAAATGGGTGAGAATGTCAGGAAGTGAGACCTGCCTTGTTTGAACACAGTGTCACCTAGGCATCAGCCATGCTCCCCTAAGCAAGCCATGGTACCTTTCAAAGTCTACATTTCTCCTCTTGAAATTGGAAATAATGACATTATCTCCCTCAGAGGCTTTCGTGAGCATTAAATGAGATGCAGATATGTACTATGATCTGAATGTATGCCTCCTCCCCCAAATCTATATGCGGAAAACCTAATCAATGCGTTGGTATTAGGAGGTGGGGCCTTTGGGAGTTGCTTACGTCATGAGGGTAGAGTCCTCATGAGTGGCATCAGTACCCCTATAAAAGAGACCCCAGAGAGCTCTCTAGCCCCTTCTACATTGTGAGGACCCAGAGAGAAGTTAGCAGTCTGCAAACCTGAAAGAAGGCCTTTACCAGACCCAAACCTGTTAGTGCCATGATCTTGGTTTTGCCATTGTTTTATTATAGCAACCTGATTGGACTAAGACAGTATGTGTTCCATCTATTTTAGTTATTATTATTATCATTGCATAACTAACCAGTGACCTAATTGGGAAGAAAATAAGATATACTTTGGGACTAGGACTTTCAGAAAAGAAAAAAAAATATCACCGAATCACTGTAGCTAAAGCACGAATGGTGCCAAAATGTACCTGGGAAGGAGAAGGAACAACAATTACTAAGCAGGCCAGATTTGAGTCACTAAGGGATAGGATAGAATGTGGCATATGAAAACATTCCACTTCAAGTGTTTGGGAGGATACAATATAGTCTGCAAAATTAATTTGCCTTGGGAGGATGGATAAAAAATATTCACACCCTGGATAAAAAAATTCCCAGTCCTTACAGAAGCCTTACTCTTTGTCATAAATTGCTGTCACTCTTTCTTCTTATTCTTCCAGTGGTGTTTGGGAAAGACCTTGGGCCCTTGACATCCTATATAATAAAGAGCTAATATGCTAATAGTCATGATGCCCTCACGCCGTAATGACCTTTCATCAGGAGGCTGCCTTTCTGGTGGGGCAGAGCTGCTGTGTTGCTCCAGAGATGGGGTGGAAGCAAGGAGGTACCTAGAGGAGGTGGGGCCGTCCTGTGATGGGGAGATTGGGGTGAGAGCCCATAGCACCACCCTCATCAGTCTTTCACCACCCACTGCACCCTTCACTCACCTGCCAGGGGAAGGAGCACAGCACATGCATCGCCAGGAAGTGGTGCTCGAAACTCCATAGCAGGCGGAAGGCTTCCATGCATCCTCAAGCACCATGACAGGGTGGAGCTGCCATGTTGCTCTGGAGATGGGGCTGAATCAGGAAGTACCCAGAGGAGGCAGGACCAACCTGAGGTGACTCAAGGGACTGAGAGTAGAGAGCTTGAAGTGGCCAGAGTCGGGGATAGGGCCAGGCATGCTCAAGCTCTGGATGGAAAGGTTAAGGTGTCAAGTCGGGGTAGTGTGCAGGTGGGTAGGGCTGCACGATTTCATGCGCCTAGCCACTAGTTCCTTATAACAGTCTTCCTGAACAATGCATAGGCCCAAAGCTACAAAAGCAGAGCCACTGTTTCCAGTCTCTGAATGGCCCCAGGCCAAACTCTCAGAAACCCTTAGCTTTTCCTCCTCCTTCACCCCAGCCTCCACTAGGTCTGAGATGAATTGACTGTAGAGACTTCTGGCTCAGAGTACATTGTTTGAAAGTTTGTGTCATAAACGTATCGATCCTGCCTCATGCTCCCAAGCAGAATCTCGATGCTGAAGCACTCCTTTAATCAAAAGTAAATTATGTACAGGCCACGGAGGTCAGCTCAGCCAGCCTCACAAAAAAGGCAATCCATCATTTATTCCTAAATGTCAGTGAAATCTGGGGATCAATATGTGCGTCAATGTGGATTATGTTTATTATTTTTTCTGCAAATATCAATGCTTAGAAATATTTCTAGGGAGCACCACCAGGTGCCATGGGAAGTTAGAACCTAACTGAGGGCCGGTGGTAGAATGATGGGATCTCTCCAAGCAGATCTGTCCTGTCTTTTTCAGAGCCCCTTTTGTAGGCTAGAGTAGATCTGTCCTGTCTTTTTCAGAGCCCCTTTTGTAGGCTAGGCTCCAAGCAGATCTGTCCTGTCTTTTTCAGAGCCCCTTTTGAAAGCTAGAAAGAAGAGAAACATTCTTATAGTGATCAAGATATCTGAGAAAGATCCAGAATGGATCTGCCTTACAATGAGGTGGAAATAGCTTTTCCTGATACATTCTACAGAGTGAATATGGCTAAGTGACTGACTGTACGTCCATCTGACTATCTGGCTGGCTGGCCGGCTGGTACATATGAGGCACACTGGCATTTTAAAAATAAACATTAACTCGAGCATGCACAATACATATAAAGCTCTCACTGGCGCCATTTGCATGGGTGTCTTTCAATCTGTTATTGTCAATCATAAATTTGGCACAATGTACCTCTGAAACTGAAAGAAAGTGGTGTCATCGACTTATTTTCTTTCATCTCTGACACTTCTATTATAGAGAAATGGTGAATAGTGATAATAAAATATTTCTTCTAATAAATTTTCTTTCAATGTGCATGAATCCATGCACCAGGCCTCTAGTAGAAAGTAAAAGTGGTTCCAAAAGATCTGGTTCTTCCACAGAATTCCAGGAGTCAGAAGGCAAAGGAACCTGGAGTCCTGTTTCGACCCTTTTCCTGGGCTCATCTTGTTTGCACACAATACATGTGATGTCAGCCCTGGTGGCAGCAGTGGCAGCATGCAGCTGCTTGAGAGGAAGGACCTTACTTTGTACTCCCTGTTTCTCCTCCATTAATTCTAGAGGCAATGCAGCTCTTGGAGATTTTGGAGTCAGTGAAAAATACGATCAAAGTGGTATTTAGAAAAGACAGTAAAATAAAGACATATTTTAATAAATGACATTGGAAACAAAAGAGATGGAAGGCAGAGAAGCCAATTGTGAGGCTCAGGTTGCTTGGGTAGACATCTCTTAGTAGTGGAAAGATCACAAGCTTTGAAATCAGACACCAGGGCTTTGGGAGGAAAAGAGATAAACCAAAAACTTATGTATTTACCAGAAATTTGAAATACTTACAAATTTCATGCACTTGGCAGCGGGGGAGGGGAAGTACCCTCAGCCCAGCCTGTGCCCTCTCACAATCTAGGAGTCCTCTGGGGATGTCTGACTGCCCAGGGCCTAAGCCAGCAGACAGACATTCATAGTGCTACCACGGAGGCGAGAGAGGCTTCCACCACTGCTGCACTCATCAGCCGTGAGCCCAGCTTCTGGCTGAAAGTGATCCCCCCGTTGGAGCGCACTGACCACCAGGGGGCAGCTCCTGCGTTGAGAGTCTGCCCCCTGGTGGCCAACGCGCATCATAGCAACCAGCCGTTCTGCCCTTAGGTCAAATTGGCATATTAGCCTTTTATTATATAGGCTATGCATAGTCCATGGGCACAGGCAATAGGGTAGTAAATACCTAGGGGTGGGTGAATAGGGGCTGGAAGAAGAGGGATAAAGGAAGGGGTTGGACTGGAGATATCTGCAATACTATCAACAATAAAAAGTACATATTGATTGTTTTAAAATAGCTTAAAATTGAATCCTTTTAAAGATTCAATTTTAAAGAACATGGGCCAATTATAATACCTTTCTGAGCATCAGTGTCCTGCTTTACAAACTGAGGTTAGTAACAGCAGCTGTATCAGTCAGGATAGGTTAGGTGTTAATATAGTAACAAACAACCCCCTAAATTTCCGTAAGTAGGAAAGGTTTCTTTTCCTCTCATGCTTCATACCCATCCTAGGTCAAGGGGACAGAGGTACCCTCTGAATCATGTGTTGCTCTTCCTCTCACATCAAGCGTGTTTTACTTCAAGGGCTTCAGCAAGGTCCAATCATATATGTTGTTCAGAAGGAAAAGAATGGAATATATATGACCAATAGCTCCCACAGCTTCCGCCCTGAACTCACAGGGCTTGGGGGCAAATTAGCAGTAACATTTACATATCAAGCATGGTGTCTGGTACATGACCAAGTCAGTAAGCCAGGGCTGCTTTCATTGAGTCAGTCCTTTGATGTCAGGTTGTGAAGGCCAGATTTGATCTGAGAGACAACATAGTACCTTCATAAGTGTGAAGAAGGAGAATGACGAGATTGTGGGCTTTTGAGATTAGTTCAGTTTCATTAATTAAGCGTGCAGAAGCCGGGGGCTTTTAGCTCCTCCTGGAGGCGGTGCTGAAGGTCTAGTGGCAATGAGGATGGTGAATACCTGCTGACCTGCTTGGGTTCTTGCAGTCCTGCCGGGTGGGAAGGAGACCTCTGGAAACGGATGTCATGAGCCTCCTAACAGTTTTCATGGAGAGATCAGCCTGAGCTCGGCAGAGCCTACAGAGAACACCCTGTGTGCTGGCGAATGTTTCCACTGCTTTCTTCCCGTAAAATTTCCGCCTGGTCTTTGCCTCTCCGCTGGGGGCCTTGCAATTGTGTCATCCTGGATTAGGTAATAAGGGACCTAAGATATAGGCCTATTACTCAAACTGTCTCTGCGTCCTTGATAAAGTAGCCCAATTCCTTTTCTAGGCTTCAGTAGACTCATTTGTAAAATAGGAAAGTTCAAGTTAAAATCCATCATCTCTAAGGTCTCTTTCAGCATCAGATTTACAGGGTTATTTTTTACGAGCGCTGGCAATGAGCACATAATTGTTCTTCCTGTGTGCAAGTTAATTCTAATAAAAGATGATATAAGAATATCTGCTTTTGTTAGAGTATTCGGGGTTCACAGGGCCTATTTTTCCATCCTGTGAGTAATTAGAAAAACAAAAAGGGGAAAAGGTAGAATAAAATCAGGGTATCTATAATGTAGGGGAGATATTTTAAAGTTTTGGAAATTATAAAAAGGGGGAGTATTGAATCCATGCTCTAGTGTTTTCGGGTTTCGGAAGATCTCAGTAGGATTTCCCCCACCTTGCTGAGCAGAACTAAGAGGAAGATGGGAGTTTGCTTGGAATCCATGGTGTTCCAATAGCACACACGCTCCATGGCAAGGGCAGGGCCATGACCTTGTTCACTGCTGTGTCCCCGGCACTGAGAATTAGTGGACGGCATAAAGTAGGCGTTCAACAAATACGGGATAACGAATACATGGATGGTAGAGAGAAAACGAATTATGTCCAGGTCCTCCCATGTGCGGCCCATTTGAAATCCCCTTCTTGTAAGAAGCCACAGTTTTTTTTCTCTTATGTGTGTCTCCAGTGTTCCCTTCTCCATCCTTTATCCAGCACATACAAAGCACTGAACCCATACGTAATCCTGGCAAAGTCCTGAATGAGACCCATGCTAATCTGCTATTCGCCACCTGAGTGTACAAATGTGCAAACTGACTCATGCAGAGCCTTCCTTTCTAGGGAAATGAGAGGTTTGGCTTCTTGGATTTGGGGGACCCAGAGGAGCATCTTTCCCTGTGCTTTTTCTTGAGAGAAAAAAACATCTATTAATGGATCATTTATACACACACACACACACACACACACACACACACACATTCCTGCCGCAGATGAGTTATCAAAGGAAATAATAAAGTGTTTTCAGGGAGTATTTAGCTTTATTTTTAAAATAGATTTTGGATCCAGAAAAGCTGGTACAAATCCCAGTGCTGCCCATGGTAGCTGTGAAAACTTGGCAGGTTACTCATGGTTTTTAGCTCCAATTCTCCCGTCCCTAACGTGGATGGAAAGAATGCTAATATCTCTCAAGATCATATTAAAACAAAGCCCATTCTAAGTATTTATTCATTTATTTATTAAGAAAATATTTATCGGGTGCTTTCCATGTCCCAAACATTATTCTGGGCTCTGGAATGTAGCAATTAGCAAGCAGACAAATATATCTGTTCTTATTTCCCTTCTCCCCTGATGTTCAATAAATATTAGCTATTATTATCATTAATGTTTTCCTAAGCATGAGTATTCCAGAATTTTTATGTAGATGAAGGCTTTTTTTTTCTTCTCTAATTGATGTCTGTCAGCCAATTGTATTTACTAAGTACCTTGAGTTAGAGTCTCTATGGATGCAGGGGTGGAAGAATGATAGACTAACACCTTAGCCTCTGCTTTCAAGGAGATTATAGCGCACGTTCAAAGAACAAAAACTAAAGGGACCTTGCATCTAAGAAACATGCCTCCATTAAAAATATCACCTTTCTTTATTACCTCTCAGTAATAATAAGAACTTGAGAAGATTTTTTAAAATCACTGTCCAGTGAAATCTGTCCTCAAAAACCATTGAACCATTCTGAGGGGTCCGGAAGGAAAAAGGTAACAGCTGTATCTAATGTGCTTGGGAAAGAGCATGGTTTAAAGAGCTCATGGACAGTTGATTGGGGGGCAGGGTGGAGGCAGAAGGAAATAAGGGGAATAAAGAATGACAGGGGAAAAAATAAAGAAAAAGAAAAAAATAAATTAAAATTAAAAATAGATACATGAATGGACATATGTTTCTTACATTGACAAGTGCCCTGATGAAGCAACAAGCCAACAAATGTCAACTTTAGCTACTCTCTAAGATAGCAATGAGATTTCTTGGAGCTTTAGCTCCTGAAAGGGACTTCAATGATTCCTCACTCAAATATTTTATCTGGTAGATAAGGAAATGCATACAGAGAAGACAGAGTACTTTAGATGGTGCAGCGGGTGTGTGGCTTATCCGGACTAGACCCCCCCTTCCCAACTCAGTGTTCCCATAGCCCCTCCAAGGCTTCTTCTGTTTGAATTTGAGTGAGCATTCCAGAGCTCATGGCCTTTTTCCTAAATTGCTTGCCTTGGACTCGGGCTAGCAGTGTTCTGAAGAGGAGCTTTCTGATACGAGGTTGCTTATTTCTGCTTATGGAAAATAAAGGGGTCTTGGTGGGTAATCTCATGCCTACTTCCCTCTTGCCCAAGGAGTTCTAATAGAGCCGCTGGTGTTTTGCCCCCAGACCCGTCATAATGCTTCAACCATTTTTCTGGACAGATTACAATGTGCAAGGATAAAAATCCACTCATACTGTTACTTTGAAGCGGGGAAGAGCAAGAAAGGGTGATGTGTTTAATTCATACATGTGTCTAAAAGTTGAGTCCTTTTGATCCTCGCGAAAGGCTGCTGTTACCATGGGAGAGGAGGAGGAGACAGTACTTCAGGTCCCATATGTCGTGTCGTGTGTGTGTGTGTGTGTGTGTGTGTGTGTGTGTGTCCCCAGTGCTAAATCCCTCTCTGGTGCTCTGGTACTTCTTGCTTCTGCAAGGATCCAGATTCACTTGGGAACGTGGGGAGAGATTTTAAAAGGAGGTGCCACCTAGTGGCCCCTGTAAGGACCAGCAGCCTACAGCTAAAAAGGCCAGTCACCAAGGAGAGCAGCTGTAGCCATTTATCTCATCTCAGGCTAAATGGCCGGAAGAATCCCAGAATGTTTATATTGTGAGCAACCTCTAGAGATTTTCTATTAAGACATCTGCCTCCATTCAGCACGAATGCGATGTCTTATGTTTATAGTGTTGCATAAAACACTTTTACAAATATTATCACATTTAATCCTCACACCAGCCCTGTGAATTCTTGAGATAATCATTTTCTCTATTTTAATGGTGAGGAGACGATCAGTCATAATTTAGATTTCTTCAACAAAAGTGATAGATGAATTAAGAGCTTAAACCCAGGCTTTCTTCACATACCTTCCCACTTGAATTCACCCCTCTCCCAAACCCGGGAAAATACACAAAAACACAGAGCTGTAAAAGAGAGGAGTTCAGCATTGGTCTTACCCCTCAGCCCTTGCATAAGGATTGGGTCAGTTTTTGAAACCGATTATACATTTTTTGAGTTAGAAGAGAGTTTCTTGCACCTGCAAATTCATCTCCAACCCCCCCTCCCCATTCCCTCACCCCTCCCCCCCCCTCAATAAATGAACAAATCAGACAGCGTTGGTCAGCAGGAAGGAGGCCTTAGGAGGTGACAGGGGCTGGCAGCGGCAGGGAGGGGGCCGCTGTGTCCATGGGGCAGTGAACAATGGGCCTGCATGGAATGCAGAGGTGGCTGCTGGTTGTGTCAAAAGAATCCTTGTAAAAAGGAAATGAAGTCGGATATAAGAAGTCCTGGGCACATCTCAGGTCCCCAGTTTAAATATTCAATAGTCTTCAGGGATTAAATGAATAAGTGAATTGGGTCATCTGGCAGTAGCAGGAAAAAGAAAAGTATCTGAAAAGTTTAAAAATTATATAGTCTATACCACCTCCTCATTCAACCACTTCCTCTCTACGGAAGGGCCCGTGCCTCACAGGTAAGGGGAGTCTCTAGTTCCACCGACTCCCCCACACACACCCCTACTTTCACTCTAGCCCACTCCGATGCCCAGCCCAGCCCACGGTGAGTCCTGGTACTCGGACAGTGAAGTGCAGCCCTGAGCAGCGTGTGCAATCACAGGACATTTCTCTGAAAGAGAAGCAATCTTGTGTGGTTTGGTTGTTTTAGAAAGAACACATTGCTAATGGAGGTCCTAACCTGTGGGCTGGAATAGCGTGCTAGGGATGTGTTTGCTTTTGCCAACTGGTACTTGTTAGAGAAAAAAATGTATTTATGAGGGAAAAAGCCATCTCTATGTTCCTCAGGGATGGGGCTGACAGGAAGGTTTCCAAGATGCAGGCGGGATGGGAGGGCAAACCCCACAGTCTCCCTTCCCCCCGCCCCCCACAGGGCCTCTCTTCTGAACACTCTGCCCTGGACTCCCAGGTCCTCAAGTGACGAAGGAAGGGACATTTCTTCCCCGCAAGGAAGAGGCTGCAGATTGTGGGCAATGAGTCCTTAAGAGGAAATTAAGCTGATCTAACCCCTGAAAATGCTGCTTTCAAGTCAAAGATAGCATTAGACTAGATCTGTAGTGTCCATTAGTACTGGGGTTACAGGGTAAACTGACTGCATGTCCTCAACCCCATTTCCTAGGCCTAAGGCTGCCTGGGGCCCATCGGTGCAAGCAGAGACTCTCCTCTGGAGCCCAATCGCTAAGCCAGAACTTGTGTCTAAAAGCTCACAGTGTAGGTTTAGCTCCCTCCTCATTGGGGAATTTCAGTCAGTTTTCTGCCCTCCCAAATGTCACGTCCTTTTCCCCTCAGAATTCAGGAAGTCAGGTATAAATCTCCCTGTCTATGTAGACAGACTGGAGAAGATCTGAAGGATTAATGACAGAGCAAATAGTTTCTTCATCTCTTTTTTTGTGCTGGTCTTCCCTCCTCCACAGTCTAAAATACTGCCCTCCCCACCTCCCCCCAAAATGACAGCTCTCCCTCCTCTGCAGAACCTCTTCAGCGAGTCACAGGGGGAGGCGTTCAGAGTTGGGTCACAGGCAATGGTGTCAGTAGATAGACTAGATTTTGAGACCCTGCAGCTTATGTTGAAGGGGAATTCAGGGGGCAATCTGGGGGAGGGGAGGTAGCAATCTGAATCTGTGTCAGTAACCAGTATCCTAATGTCCATTCATATTAGCCCAACATTAAGTCACTGCCCCTTCCTTAGGCAATAATCTGTTTTTCTAAATATTCCCAGTTTACCAGGGCCATAAACCAGGAATTTAACAGCTTAGCCAAAGGGGAGGTCACTGGCACCACCCAGGCCTTTGGGTGTAATCTCACTTCCCCCATTCCAACCCACAAAGGGACTGCAAAACCCACAGAAAGTCCAGAAGCCTGGTCTATATTTGGGGAGACAAAGAAACCCAGGGGGTACATGGGAGAGACCCCCCACATTTGGTACTCAGACTTTGGAAACGGACTCCCCTGAGTCACCGTACTAGTACATCTGCAAATAAAGGGGTTTTTCCTGAATCTTCTGAGGACTCCTTGTGTGTATTTCAGTCACCTAGTACATTCTTCAACAATGTGTCCAACACGTTCTAATGACAATGGCAAGGACACCGCCAACCAAGAGTATGGACAATCATAACGTCACACACTCCTTCAACCCAGGATCTTTTAATACTTTTAAGGAATTTGGCATGTGCCAGGCATCATCCTAGGTACTTGAAATTTGCCAGGGAACAAAATGGTAACATCCTACCCTCAGCTAGCTCTCCCAAACAGTTCACCCAGGCTTTCCACTTACCTAATGGAAGCTTTTCAGGAAGGTCTGTGAGTGCTGAGATCTAGACTTCCTGCTTTTACAGATGAAGAAACTTTTGTCCTGCTCCCTGTATCATTAAACCCTTCTCATCCCCAAGTCAAATTTCTGGCCAACCTCGTGCATAATGTCTTTCTTGGAGTGTCTCTGTTGGTATTGGTGCCAACACATTGATTTTATTTCCACATCTGACAGCTCAGTGTCCTTGGGAGAATACAGGATCCAGAATGAACCCCAAGTCAAATCCACTCTCCACTAACCGGATAACGACGGTCAAGTGGCTTTATTTCAGTTTCTTTGAAATAAGAATATAATAAGACGTCTAGGACGTCACACTTAGGGAGGTGCTATGTCAGTGGTATTCTGCTTCGTCCAGATGTGGCATAGAGAGCTTAGCAGCAAAAGCAATCTAGTGGAATCTTCTCTCGGATACGAACTTATGAGAATAATAAATTCTATCGATATGCTCAGCTTATTGAGTAAAGTCTATTTTTCTGCTCCGAATGAAGTCAAGAAGGGAATTCTCTAGTAAACAAGGGAAGAGACTGTTTGGTAAATGGCACATCAATGTTGTCTCAGTAGAGAAAGAGAAAGTTCAGTGTCAAGGAAGTGATATCAGAGTTTCATGAGACACTCCGGGCTGCGAGAAGAATTTTAGCGGCCATCTGATTCCTCCCTCTGCCCAGGGCAGGATGACCATGTGGACATCCATGGCTCCTGGGGAGTGGCCAGTGACAGTCGGCATCACCATTCCACTGTTCAGAGCACAAGGCAAAGAAGACACTAAGCTTCTTCATTTATTCAGTCAAAGCCCTAGTAGTTGAAGATGGAGTACAACAGGTAGCAGGCAACCTGTTCCCAGGTGGCTCTACCTAATTCAGATTCAGGGTTTTCTCTTTTAAAAAATAGCCTAAGCCTGGGAGCCCCTGCCATGGAAACCTGTGACCAAAGCAGCTTCTGCCTCCTAACAAAGCTGCTGCCTCTGTCAGGACCAGAGGCTGGAGTGCAGACGGCTGGCCTCTTCCATAGGGGAGAGAAAAATGATAGGAGAGCAGCTTGGATGGGAACAATATTTCAGGCATGGCTGGCTGTTAAAAATGAGCTAATTCAGAAGAGGCACATTTAAATAAATATAATGCAAAGGCATAATGGCACAAGATAATAGTTTTGAATGGGGAATTCTAATGACTTCAATTGCATTTCATAGGGCAATTAATACACATGGAGAGGCTGCAGCTCTCAGCAAAAGGGGAGGGGAAACAGGGTCAGAGCACAAAAAGGGGAAATGGCGGCAACTGATAAAAAAAATGGGGTCTGATTTTCTTTGCAGAAGGAGTAATGCTTGCAAATATTATAAAAGAGGAAAAATAAATGTGTTAGGTTTTGTAATTCAGCTTGTAAATTCAGAATGATTAGTTTCTGAAGAGGGCAATTAGTTCTCTTTTGCATATGCATGGGGGTTTAATTAAATGGGGCTGGGCGTTCTCCATTCTTTCCTGGTTACTCCCTTCATTACCTTCCTTCACCACAAACTAAAAAATATTTCTGGTTCCATCAAACCGAGGTCCCATCCCCTTCAATTCATGGAGGAGGTTCCCTCTACTGATGGGCCTGTACAAATGCCCACGATTATCTTTAATACATGATACGTATTTATTGTCTCCACTGTAAGTTAATAGATGAAGTGTGTGATTCTTCAAGGGGCATGATGGCAAAGAGGGAAATTGAACAGGGCAAGAGGCTGACTGGCTCCCTGGGATAGACAGAGGATGTCTTACTTGCCTGTTTCTCCTTTTATATTATTGCTATTGGTGGGTGTGTGTGTGTGTGTGTGTGTGTGTGTGTGTGTGTAGAAAGCCAGAGAGAGAGAGAGCAAGAAATAAGGAAAGAAAAGGGAGGAGAGATAGAAGAAATAGAGCATTGGGGAGAAGAAAAGAATGAGTCCGAAGAGACTGAGTCCTTTGCTGTCCCAAAGGACTGGTGGAGGCCTGGAAAATAATTTTAAGGCAGCTACCAAGTATACGATTTTTCATCTTCTTTATTTATATATGTTTTTCAAGTGTTACCTAGAGCAATCAAAACTGGAAACCAATAAACAAACGAATTCCACATCTCACACACAGTCAGAAACCACATCAGCACAAAAGGGATAGACCCCGCTGGCCCATCTGGCTTCCGTCTCCTTGGTGCACTGATTTCTGTGTGTTTTGTTTTGTTTTTGTATACCTGTGTGAGCTTTTTGTTCTTCCAAAACACAATCACTTTTTCTAATGTTTTGTATATGAATTTTTTGGTCAGCTTCCAAGTCTCTCGCTCTAACATTCTCCTGGAGTTCAGATCCTGTTAAGGGTTTCAATTCTTCCCTACGGTGCACTGACTGTTTACACCATCTTCTTTCAAATGCTTTGTTTTCTTTGTGTGTGTATGTTTAAATATGTTTTTATTGATTTCAGAGAGAAAGGGAGAGGGAGAAACAGATAGAAACATCAGTGATGAGAGAGGATTAGGCTGCCTCTTGCATCCCCCCACTGGGGATGGAGCCCCAGAATTTGGGCATGTGCCCTGACCGGGAATTGGACCAAGATCTCCTGATTCATAGGTTGATGTTCAACCACTGGACTACACAGGCTGAGCTCAAATGCTTTGTTTTTAAGTGGATCCCTTCCCTCCCCGCCATTACTGCCACACACACAGAGGCTCACCTTAAATAGGGACATCGGATAGGTGATTGTTTTAGTTCCTCCTACAAACAAAATACATTTACAGATTTGTCTGCCATAGATTTTGCTCAGGAATGAACCAGGCTGGGAGAAGTTAATTACTCCTGGTCACATCTAGAGTTAGAGTTCAGGTCTGTCTGCCTCCTCACGCCACACGCCTCCTCACATTGCTCTGGCTGCCCAGCTTCTGGGTTTTGAGAACTAGAAAAGGAAGAGGTTCCTAGTCTGCTGGTCAGGAGTAACCGCTTTTGATTTTCCTGGTGTGAACCAAAGGGGCCACATCTAACCTGACAAGCTCAGGGAAGGTCTGCGTGGTGGTCTTGCAAACTCAGAGACCTAAGGTAAGCACAAAGGATGGGCTGCAATTAAACTTTAACTAAAAGCAGTTACTGTGGGTAGTTACAGCCTAGTCTGGCTTCTTCACTGACAAGGTCAACCTTCACCTTAACTGAGCCTATGTGTCTTTTTGCATCTATAATAACATACCCTTTGAATTGTCTGGGTAACTTGTAACTCCCCTTTTTCTGGACCCCTTGGGACACAGCCTAGTGTGCTGGGCACCAGGACAAATACCACAAATTCCTTCATTATCATGTTAATTGTTGACTATTATGTGTCTATCATTTTACTTGTTATCCAATCCCAGAGGTTTCCCTGCTTTGCTTTCTCCCACCTCTCTAGTCTATCACCAATAGATTTTATGTTACCCACCTACTTTCCTTTCCCTTGATTATATAAATACAAGTGTATTTATACAGATGTAACCCGCCATTCTCCAAAGCATTATCTCAATTCATTGAGGTTCTGCTCCCTGACATATGTCGACGGTTTGGCTCAAATAAACTCACAAAAGTTCTTTACAGGTTGCAATGGTTTTTTTCTGTTAACACCGGGAAGAGGAGGGAAGTGGGCTAGAAGGGACTGAGTGCAAGGAGACAACACTTCTCCATCCATGCTGTCTTTTCTACTGGGAATGTCAGCATCAACACAACACGCCGCAGCTCCCTTCTCTGTCCCTTCTCTTTGGAATCCGTCTGCCTGCGAAGTGTGCTTTCCAGGGGCCTCCCCCATAAGGAAGGCCAGTCTCTCTCCAGAATAACCTGTGCCTAGGAGGATAAGTCTATTTAAGTTTGGGGTTCAATTTTAGGAAGCCTCGGTTACAGTTTTCAATAATTCTCTAATAAGTAATAAAACTGGCATTTTGGTCTCCATTTACCTGTCTCTACTCTGTCCTTCAAGTTCTTTAAAAATCAGGTGAAGAAAAAGATATTATCCATTGGCCCCCCTCAGCCTTCAATGCGAATCTTCACTGAATGCTTCCTCTCATCCAGTCATGGCACTAGATTTGTATTTCGAACATCATCTCTGGATATGTCATCAGGTGGCTGTGGAAAAAGGTGCTGATCTTTTCGTTCAGTTGCCCTTGGGTGGTGAAAAACACTCATAGGAATGACCAGGAGTCTGAACCTGAAATTTTCAAGTCCAGAAATGGGAATATAGGCAAGTGGGTCTGGATAATTAAATTTTGTGTGAATATGTGCATCTGTATTTTTCTAGGAATGGTCCATAGCTCTAATAAGATACTCGAAGGAACGTTGACCCCCTAAAGCAGGGGTCTTCAAACTACGGCCCGCGGGCCACATGCGGCCCGCAGAGGAGTCTGATCCGGCCCGCCAGGTTTTTTGGGCAGTGAGCGCAGCCGAGGTGTTACAGTAGGAATTAGTAGTTCATATAGTCCGGCCCTCCAGCTCTCTGAGGGACCGTGATCTGGCCCCCACTTTAAAAAGTTTGAGGACCCCTGCCCTAAAGTAATGTCCCATGTTGTAAAGTCATAGTGACTGCTACCAGCTTGTAATGAAAAGCTTCAAGTTCAGCTGGCAGATTCTTACCCTAAGTGACTATGACTGTTCCCCATATAGTTAGCGTCTCCAAATTTTGGTCTGATAATCACAACTAGAAGAGTGGGAAGTTTGCCCACATTCAGGAAAGCAATTCCTGTGGTTGGTAAATTAATGTCAAAAGTTCCTTTTGTGTTAAAGTGCAGAAGACAGGGTACTATCCTCTCCACTTTAGGTTTCCCTGTCCATTGCCCATGACCACTGCTTTCTCCACTTGGCACCTGCCCTGGAATGGAGAGTGATGCCCCTCTCTGGCTTCCCTCTTTCCTTTTGGAGACCCATTAAGCCAGCTCCTCAGAGAACTTGCATTGTCCAAAGATTGGCCCCTTGCTGCCCTTAAGAGGAAACTTGACCTCATAACATAGGGCAGCTTCATTCGTAAGTAAATATTGCAAAAAACAAAACAAAAAACACCAGATGGTTCATTAGCCAGTTGTTATGGCAATCAGCATTTTAACCAATTAAAACCTTTCTGAGACTTTAAAATATGTTGAGTGTGGAAACATGAAGTGTCTGAAGGCCATGCAGACACACTTGCATGCAAGAGGCATCTCTGCTTTGGGGTAGGAGGAAGCTGGTGGGTGGGGAAGAGAGAGAGGGGCACACCAGGGCAGGTCACACACCAGGGTGAAGATAAAGGATATTGGGAGAGCTCTATCCAGTTTGGCTCAGTGGATAGAGCATTGGCCTGCTGACTGTAGGGTACCAGGTTCAATTTTGGTCAAGGGCATGTACCTTGGTAGCGGGCATATCCCCATTAGGAGGTGTGCAGGAGGCATCCGATCAATGATTCTCTTTCATTGATGTTTCTAACTCTCTATCCCTCTCCCTTCCTCTCTGTAAAAATCAATAAATATATTAAAAAATAAAAAGAATGTTGGGAGAGGAAGACATTTTCAAAGTGTAAGAACGCTTGAGTGAACTCAGAAACTAAAGGTGTCATCCGCCATACGTTTTTGTGTGGATTCCTTGAATTCAGTGACTATATGGTTGACTATTGTGTTTTCACTTCCCAACTCACTGCCTGGCACATAATAGGAGGCAATTTATAGTAATAAATAATAAATATGGCAATCAGAATCGTAATCAATTGTAACAAGTAGCAGAAAAAAATTAAGCATTATTGTCCCATTACTGAAACCAGAAATGAATCATGTTATTGGATTTTAACCGGAGCCTGTGAAGGAGGCTCTGTGGTCCTGAGCATCTGGCCAGAGCAGCAGGACCTCTCTGGACATCACGCCGAGTACATAGGGACGGGAGAGAGCAAGCAGTCAGACACAGAAAAGGGGCTAGGGACTGTGCTCTCCTCATTTCTGTCTCCCGTCGTCACTTTATAACAGTGCCTCTTACACAGTAGGTGCTCAGCAGCACTTGGCTAGAGAGTCATTCTTCTTAGCATCTCAGTGTGTGCTAGGCCATGTTGGGGTGAGAGCCTGAGAGAATCAGAATCCTGAAATCTATTTTGAATTTTTTCATTCCCTCCCTGGAGAATACTTTCCCAGTTATAATACCCAGAATTATGATTTCTCTTCATTTTCACTCGCTGATCAAAGGCATTTCTTAGGGAGGTGGACTCCTTCGACACCAGGAATAGAGAGCTTTTCAGGGACCTGGGCCAGGGGAAAGTGGAGAGCCTGGGACTCCCACCTCACTGCTGCCCAGAGGTCTGGCTGGCTCCTGGGAGCTCAGCACCACCTCCTCTCCACCCCATCTCTGCCGAGCTGCCCAGACTCCTCCACCCAGAAATGCATGTTCTCTGAAACTGTACTGATACCGTGAAAGGAAAGGAAGCACAGAAAATAACCTCCCTAGACAATCAGAGCAGATTATTTTAATGAGGCTTGGGAATGGGAAACAAACAGCACCAAATTAGCCCGGCTCCCATTCGTCAGCGAGGCTGGTGAAGACACTGAGCTTTCGGCTGAGTCAGCAGTGGGGGAGTGGAGGGCTGTCTCTGGTTTCAGGAAGCTTCTCTTCCAGGAGCACTCACTGGTCTTTCACTGAGCTGCCTGCTGCCTCTTAGCCAAAGGGTCTCTGCCCTGACTGTCTCAAGGCTGTTGGGACCACAATTGCTTTAAATTCCCTCTGGGGAGAAGCACAGATCAACGGAGGGGAAGAGGGTTCCACTGCCCACTGCAACTCAGGTAGATGACAGAACCAGGATACTCACATTTCCCAGACTCTGTCCCTGACCCCAGAACTTTTGGGTGGGCACATTTGCATGTGAGGCACATAAGGTACCTCTTTTCTCCAGCTGTCCAGTGCTGTCTGCTGGCAGCCCCAGGGTATTGTCCTAGGGAGGTCACTGAAAGGTCATCAGTCCATAAGGGTGGGCGATTTCTCCACAATTCATAGTCAAATAATGCCACTAATAATGTTCCCATGAGTGCCTGGATGGCAGACAAACCTCTGAAACTGGGCCTCAGGTCAGAACGGCAAACAGAAAAGGACTACAATAGATTATTACATTAAGCAAAAACAAAATTGTTTCCCTGCCAGGAGGAAGGAAAGTCATTAACTCAGAGGGTCCAGTTATCTGGGAAAATAATATCATATCTGCAGTGTGTTTGGATTGCAATGTAAGAGGAAAAACTGTACGAGGATGTGATGTGTGGTGAAAGGTGTCCATTGATAGCTTAGGGAACTCGAATATGTTGCTTCTATGCCCGCCTCTTGGTCTCTTTCTATTTCTTGTTCTCTGAGTCTCATCTTACCTACTCAGACATTCTTTTCTCCTGCTTCTAAGGAGACAATGTGGGGAAGATACTGAGGGGAATTTAATTTCTTCCTGTTTCTGAATTTAGACCCAAACATAAACAGAGTACCACTGCCTTCAGGGGTCCCCTGTTCCCTCAACTATGCCTGTTCCTTGTTAAGACCTTTGTTCTCACCAGATCCTATCTCAGTCTTCTCTGGGCTCTTTGTTTCCTCAAAACTTGATTGTTCTGATGTTGTCCTCATACCCTGCTCTGTTTCATCTAGACAGCCTCTTTATCACCACAAATGATCATTTAATTGGCACATGCACCCAACTCTTCACTTGTCAAAATATGTGCCTACTCTGCACAGACTCTGTCCCAAGCACTGGGTACACAGTGGCTAACTAACTGCACAGTGTCTATTGTCACCGAGTTCACTCTTGCCCATGAAGATAGGTGATAAAGAAATTCAAGTGTACTTATAATTACAAATTGCACAAAATCTCTTGGGGGAGGGAGGATGCCATAAGAAAGAATAATAAGGAAGACCTACTTAGCCTGGGAGTTAATCTACGGTCATAATGCCAAATCTAGAACCTGAAGAAAAAAAAAAATCAGGGTTAGCCAGGCAATGTAGGGTGGATATTATTTCAGATAGAATGCCACATAGAGAAACTCTGAAGCAGAAAAAATTAGTGTATTTGAAGGATTGAAAGAAAAGCAATTGACAAAGACACAAATCATATAGCCACAAGAGAGGAAGATAACGGAGGGGGTGCTGAGGTGGAAGCAGACTACATAAGCTTTGTGAAATGAAAACTTCCTGAAGTGACTTAGTTTAACTTATGTTTTAAAGTTCACTTTGCTGTGAGGGAAAAATGGCAAGAATTTGAGAAGAAAAATACTAATTAGAAAACTACTATCACATTCTCAAGGAATAAAGGATGGACATGGTGATGGAGAGAGTCATGGTATCTCATTAAACTAGGGCAAGGGTAAAAGTCACCCTTCACCTGTTTTTAAAAATAAAGCTTTATTGACACACAGCTACTTCCATTCATTTTAATATTGTATACTAGAGGCCCAATGCACAAAAATTTGTGTAAGAGTAGGCCTTCCTTCTCCCAGCTGCCAGCTTCCCTCTGGCACCCTGGACCTGGGCTTTGTCTTGAAGGACATCCAGAATGACGCCCAGAAGGACATATGGTCAAATTAGCATATTAACCTTTTATTATTGTAGATGGCTATTTTCTGTTTTCAGTTAGTGAGATGTGAGGTAATTGTAACAGAGGAAATATCACCCATGAAACCTATGCTATTTACTGCCTGGCCTTTCATAGGCTCTGCTGAGTCCTACTCTAGGCAGTTGCCTCAAAGAGTATACAATGTACAGTGAAAATTAGTCAACTTACCCACTTAATATTTTTTCTACTATTTTTTAAATCTTCTCTTTGATATACAATAGAAGCCCCCCTTTCACCAGACTTGGGCTGAGAGTTAAGAACATCCTGTGAACTGAAGAAACACTGAATGAGTAAGAAGGAAACTGAGACAGCCACAGCCATGCTGAATTTCTAGTGGTATCAAAAGGAGGCAATGACTACAGGAAGAAGCCATTCTTATTAGTATTTTTCCATTAGAAATACCTTGTGCATCTCCATACCTTCAGATCTCCTTGTAGCTGCAATAGCTTAAGCCCAGCATACTGAACTAGCAATCTACCAATTATTTACTTGCTCAACAAACATGACTCACAGCTCTGTTGTGGCTAGGGGGCTTTTTAATAAAACTGTCTGTAAAGATTACAAAATAAACCAATGGGCAACGTTCTCACTACTTCCATCTATTTCCCTCCAATTTCTCTTCCTTTCCCACAGAGAAGGCTTGGGTTTCCACCACTGCCTCTTCAGAAATCTAAGAGAGAATAGCTGAATATAGCAATTTCTGTCTTCCCCCAATGTAGCAGAACTCCTAGGAGCTGCTTTTCACAAATGGTATGACATTGAAGAATGCATGGTTGACTCCTTCCTGGGACCCAGCCTTCTAGACAAGCTACCAGGCATTTTCTCATTCAAGCAGGAAGGCAGGACTAACCTTAAACCTCCCATGTTAGTCTGTTCTGCAGGTTTTTAATCTCTGTGTTCAGAGTATAAGGTAGTTTATTTGTCTTTCAGGCCAATAGCCACTGTGCTCCCACCCAAGGTGAGAATCCATTTTCATCTAGGAAAAATCACTTTAAATTAATTCAGTGGAAGACTGATGTGAGGAGAGAGAGAGAGAAAATTCTTTAGCTTTAAGATAAATGAACAAATTAGGTGAATGGACATAAACACAAATGGTTCTGGCCAAATGGAATAGAGGGAGCTCATGTCAGGTTTGGTGGTGAACTGAGGGACTAGAATCCTGATCACTGAGTTCATGGGGGTGTGGTCTCTGTGTCTAAGGCATACAGATCACCCCAGGGATCTTGTTAAGGCGCACGCACATTCTGTTTCAGTAGGTCCAGGATGGGGCCTGAGATTCTGAAATTCTAACAAGCTCCCAGGTGATACCCAGGCCATTGGTCCATCGGCCACAAACTGAGTAACAAGGGCAAAGGATCTAACTCTAGGGTCTGCGTGATTTTCTGTTTGGAGTCTGAATTGTTCATCAGTGCTCATAGGGAGTCATGATGTGTGGGATTTCAGAGAGAGTGTGCAACCCTAGCCAGTTAGGCTCAGTGGACAGAGTGTCAGCCATCAAACTAAAGGGTTTGGGGTTTGATTCTAGTCAAGGGAACATACCTCAATTTCAGGCTCAATCTCTGGCCCCAGGTCAGGAATCTCTCACATCGATATTTCTCTATCTGTCCCCTTCCTTCCACTCTCTCTAAAAAACAATGGGAAAATATCCTCAGGTGAGAATTAACAACATAAGAGACTCAGAAAAAGAAGCTACAAAGAATCGGGTAAAAAAATAAAGACAGTAGGTTTCTAGTGGATGTGCTGGAATTATCTTCAAAAACCTTCTGGAAGGAGAATTTGGCCCCAAATAATCACACAGAAGGGTAGGTTAATCAGATTGGCCATACCCAGAACCTGAGCCAGGGAAGCAGAGCACTGGAGGGCTGACTCCAGCACAGTGAGGGGCTGAACACCTGAACCCCACAATCTGGCTCCACCACTCTGAGACTCTTGTTTCTTGTCTGTAAACACTGACCTCTGGTGCTTTAGGATATGATCCCTAGAAGCAGACCCCGCGATGATGATGATGTGTGAAAGTGACTTAGTTATTACTGTGAAGTTTATCCCAAGCTAAACTATTGTAGTAGGAGTGCAGGGAAGTGGGACCTGGGAAGAGAGGAGACCCGAACAAGAAGCAACGTTCTATGAGAGAAACTGTAGCTCAGTGTCCCACAAGGGGACACTGCAGATGAGTAAGTTGCAAACCTAGAATCTCCCAAATGGGGAGAGCTGGATCATTTATAGCCTCAAACCCATCAGCATGAAGGGCTGCCCCCAGAGAAATATAAATTCTCCAGCACTTCTAGTCCTCTGCACACACAAGAAACGAAGGTTCTAGAGGCCAAGAACAGCTCTTTGACCAAGAATCAGGGGATGGTATTGTGAGCCAAAGTATACTCGAAATCCTTTACACAAAAAAGGTACACAACAAAGGTACACATCCAAAGGTATATGAGAGGTGCTCTGACACTATCTGTGAAATCTGGCAATCCTCAACCATCGGTAAAATCTCCCTTTAAATATATATACTGAATAGGCATTATCAGAACATAGGACAAAGAAAGACAAGGGGTAGACAGGCATCCATCTTGTGGTGCCCTGGGCATGGGATCAGGGCAGACTTTGCAAAGGCAACACGTCATTAAGAACAGTCACTGAGTGGCCTAAATGACCAGGATTCCTAAGATCCAGCCATTGATGCTGACCAAGGAGCATCCTCATGAATACTCCTTTCATGTCAGGGATTCGTGGGCTCAGATTCTGCATAGAAAATGTGTTCCTAGATACGAGGGACCAGATTTTCACTGCTTTTGGCTTATCAAGTGGGTAACCTCTCTGGGCTCCTTTTTCTCATCTCTAAAGTGAGAAGTCCTCTAGCTGTAAAATGTTATGATTTCACATACCAATACCTATAAATGAACACAATACTAAGCCACATTGTCCACAGTCACACAAAACAGTGTCAGAGATAGTGTATCATTGTTTCCTACATCGGTCCTTTGCAGATACATATGGCATTAACTCAGGCTGGCTTCTTGTGGATGCTCATGTCACATAGCCCTGCTAACTGTGATTGATTAGTGCATGCATCTCTCTCTCTCTCTCTCTCTCTCTCTCTCTCTCTCTCTCTCTCTCTCGCCCTCACTCCCTCACTCCCTCCCTCTGTCTCTTTTTCTCTCATTTTTTGTGCATTTACAAAATAGCTGAAGTGCATTCTTATTCTGATTTTGGAGATTATAACTTTCAGGATTTATAAGTTAAAAGGGTGGATGAGAGGCAAAAAAAAAAAAAAAAAAAAAAAAGTATTCTGATGCTACTAATTACTCACCAAGATATGGATAAGACCATTTTTGCAAGCAATGAATTGGCTCATTTAAAATTCCTTTGTTTTCATTTTAGAAGAAAGAAAAAGGAAGAAAGAAGGAAGTCAAAAGGATGAGAGAACAAAAGAAGCTCCCCGTAGAAAGACGGAATCTTCTGCCAGCACATGTAAGAGATGGTGCCAAGTACCCAGAAGGTAGAGGGGCTCTGCTTACTGCCCAGTAAATAAAATGGAAGGGAGGAGGAAGCATGAGTCAAACAATCCTTTCTGAGGGAGGGAGAAGGATTTGGAGAATTCAAACACTGATGTAACTAACCTGACTCATCTGGTAACACGGCCAGGAATAAAAGGTTATCTACTAACTCAGTAGTCGGCAAACTCATTTGTCAACAGAGCCAAATATCAACAGCACAACGATTTAAATTTCTTTTGAGAGCCAAATTTTTTAAACTTAAACATCTTCTAATGCCACTTCTTCAAAATAGACTTTCGCAGGCCATGGTATTTTGTGGAAGAGCCACACTCAAGGGGCCAAAGAGCCGCATGTGGCTCGCGAGCTGCAGTTTGCCAACCATGGATCTAACTGAAAGGGACTGGAGAGATTGGAATCAGATGTAGAACAGACCCCTCCCTACCACATGGGGTGGGTAGGCATTGTGCAGCCAGGTGGATGGCTGTTCAGAGATGGGGGCATGTCAGGCAGCACGTGGGGATCCAGATTATCAGGTGGAGCTGGTGAAAGGAGCGAAGTTTTGACAGCCTATTCTAGAACATCGGCATGTTCAGGGCAGGCATTATTTTGAGATCCTGGCAGATAATCTCTTGCCAGAAAGAAAGCCAGATAGTAAGGGGTGAGACCAGAAGACCCGATCCCATTGCTGGAGCTAGTAGACAAGTCCCAGTCACAGAGTGGTTTGGGGAGTCATCACTCCTGTCCTGTGTGGCCTCAGAGTACGGACAGGCCATTGATAAGAGAAAGGGCAGTTGTTGATTAGTCTACTATAGTAGTTTTGTAGGACTGCCATAGCCATGCACCATAACTTGGGTGGCTCAAAGCAATGGGAATTTATTGTTTGACTTTATGAAGGCTAAATGTCTGAACTCTAGGTATCAGCAAGTTGGTTCTTCCAAGAGCTCAGAGAGAGAATGTGTTTCATGCCTCTCCTGGTGGCTAGTGGTAGCTGGTAATCCTTGGAGTTCCTTGGCTTGTAGACACATCACTTCACTCTCCACCTCCATCATCACATGGTGGTCTTCCTGCATGTATCTCTGTCTCTGTTTTCTCTTCTTATAAAGACATAAACATTGGATTAGTGTCCACCCTAATCCAGGATGGCTTCATTTAATTTAGCTTATTACATCTGCAAAGACCCTCCATATTTCCAAATAAAGTCTGAGGATCTGGGGAGACTTGAACTTGTGAGTTGGGGATGGCAGGTGTGGGGGTGGGGGTGAGGAGAAGTTACTGAGAGATTGAGGATCTATGGAACAATACAGAAGCAGGGCACTAGGGCAAGAGCTTGAGTTTTCACTCTGTTATTGGGAACAAGGCTGAAGCCAGGTAATAACCATCAGGTACAGCAAAACTAAGGCCCCAAAGCTGGTGATGGGAGCCATGGAATGGTGACTCCAGTTCCATATGTTATGAAGAAAGCCCAATGGTTAATTCATGAGTTTAACCTGAACCAGACTTAAGTTCCCACAGAAGGATCCTATTTATAATTAGCACACCTCTCCTTCCTCCTCAAGGTTAGGTTCAACTCAGAAAGGATATTGGCTTCTTTCCTTACTGCCCATCCTTTCTTTGTTAGAACCACTGCTGAACTGAGCCTTCTCTGCTAATCTGAGAGTGCTAGACTGCAGCAGAATGTGAGAGCTGCCCTGGAACCCTACCTTTTGTGTGTGAAGAACCTGAGGTGGACATTTGGCTACTGGGAGAAATCCTGACCATATACTTTCACATCAGCTTGGGTGAGGTTTTCTTAAATTATTTTGTAAATAATAGGATGCCTCTAAGATTCTGAGAAAGTTTGTAGCTTTAGAGAGAAATAAAGACTCTCAGAGTCTGTCAAGGAAGGAAAGCAAAACTTTCTGCTGAACAGCTCTGGCAA
Organism: Pipistrellus hanaki; assembly: GCF_964339955.1. Taxonomy (NCBI): domain Eukaryota; kingdom Metazoa; phylum Chordata; class Mammalia; order Chiroptera; family Vespertilionidae; genus Pipistrellus; species Pipistrellus hanaki. The sequence continues at coordinate 28,953,434 of NC_140520.1, forward strand.
CGTTACTGGTGTCAAATCAACTTGAGCCCAGTCAGAAGGAAAGATGGATTTATTAGCCTAGGGGCAGAGATGTTGAGAGAGGAAGTTGAATTTAGGTTTTAGGGAGAAGCAGTACAACCACTGTGAGCCGAGACCTCTGAGACACTGGATTCACATTGTTCAGACTAATCCAGCAACTCAACTGGTCAAGTCCATTTGCCAAGTCAAAGCCAGTAAAGCCTGAGGTCATAGAAGAGACTCAAAGGTCCCTGAGAAACAGGCCACCTCTCGGACAAGGACAGTCGCATCATCAGCAGGAAAGAGAGTAAATGGGGCTTCATCCAGAGGAATTCTTATTTTTGTCGACTCCATGTAGAACTCCTGGCTAGTCCATACCCTAAGCACCTCCTACTGTGCAAAATCACAGTTAAATTATTCTTCCCATGTGATTTAATTTTCCTCTAGCAAGCTGTGTAGGTTAATGTTAGAGGAAAAGAATGAAAACAGCAAGGGTGATGAGACAAGCAAACACATGGACTTAGGTTTAAGATGTTATGTGTAACCTGTGGCTGGATGTCATTGAAATAAGAAAAACCACTTTGTTATATAATTATCAGTTCAATCCCTTCTGTTTGGACCTATCCTCCTTTCTCATCATTTTAATCTCCCTTTCTCTGAATGTTTCCAGCCCAGTAAGGAATAGTCATAGTGGAATTATAGGGTCTGCTATAGTTTATAAAGCACACATATTTATGTCACTTGATCTTTTCAATAGCCCTGTGATGTAAGGATCACATTAACCCATTTTACAGAGGGGGGAAAAACAAGTTATGGCTAGAAATAATCTGATCCAGGGACCACCAATTCCAAACTCTTTACTATTTTCTCACATTATACTTCACAACAATGGAAAAGAGGAAACTTAAAAGAACTTGTCAGGTTTAGGAGCAGGTGAACTGGTGGTAATTGCTTTCCTTTCTTTTTTAAACATATTTATTTATTGATTTCAGAGAGGGAGAGAGAAAAACATCAATGATGGGAATCATTGATTGGCTGTTTCTTACATGACCCCTAATGGGGATGAAGCCCTCAACCCGAGCATGTGCTCTGACTGGGAATCTAAACTTAACCTCTTGGCTCATGGGTCGACTCTCAACCACTGAGCCACTCTGACCCGGCATGGTGGTTACTTTTCACTTTGCTTTCAGGCAAAGCTCAGAGAGAGCCCTGAGGTGGGACTGAGGGCAGTGATACTGAAACCAGGAGGGCTGAAGCTCTGACTCTGCTTCTGAAGGTACCAAGGCAAAAGGAGTGAGGCGTGGCCCTGCTGCTTCATCACTTAATTAGTTGAGCATCGCCCTTCATGTCCTGTCACCTCCAAAACACTTGCAATTGTGTAGCTTTCTTGGCTATTCATTCCATAAAAGGCTTTTTCATATCAACCCCTCTAGTCCCTGGGAAGCTGGATGGAAAGGAAGAAAGGGATGTAATGGGGATTCTGTGAACACCCTCTGCATTGTCTTCCTCTGTGAGCTCGGTTTCTATTGCCTTTGTCCCTGGAGAGGAGCCGGGTAACTACCTGAATGGAATGTGTGGGATGCTTTTCAACCCCATTATTACTCACGTAGGTCCAGAAGCCACAACTCAGGCACACCAGTAACTTTGCTTCATATTAAAAAAAAAAAATTATTTAAGTGAAAGAGAAGGAACACAGTCCTTGGATGACAAAACAAAATCCTGTCCCGGGGCTGGAGAGAGGCAGTGCCAGTGGATGGAGACTCTGGGCCCTGGCCAAATAGGAGGCCAAAGGTGTGACACCATTTCAGAGAAGCTCAATCCTCTTCTCAAAGGCGTCAAGGACTGGCTTCAGCTGCCACCAAAGCCCTAGTTAGAGAAGCATGAAGTGGCTGTCGAAGATAAAACACTCATTCCTGTGAGGGCAGGAATGACACCTTTTGAGCTTTTACACCAAAGTATGGGCCACAGGCTACCCAAGGACTGTGCTGACATTCTAAACCACTGGGAAGAGAAGAGAGGCCGGTCTTAGTGGCCTCCCTACAAGCCTGTAGGGAGCCACTGATGAGAGTGAACCTGCTCTAGAAATTTCTGCCACGCTATGTTGCCTGCCCTCACTGCTCCTCAGAAGCACCCCTCCCATTGGCACTTCTCTCTTCACACACTCTGGCTGTATGGGAAACACAAGAGCACTCAGCAGTACTCCAAGCCCTCATTTCAAATACCAATTGTGATGCATCTCAATGATTCTAGACACTTGGGCATCTTCTGATGTGGATGAGGATGACATGGGACTAAAGGGAGGAAGAACTTGGAAACTTAGTGTAGAACCCTGCCCACCCCCAACTCCCAAAACCCTGTTCATTTTTTAATTTCAACTGGCATGAGGGTGAAAATAAATTTCACTCCTTCAGTATATCATTCCCTTCAATCCAGGGTATTTTTGCTCCCTTTCCTCATACCTTCCCCCCTCAGCCCTCCATGCCCAGGAATGACACTTGCATTAACATCTGCTGATAGTCAAGTCTATTTTGGTACAAAGGGTCTTTTCAAAAGTGGATACCCAATAGCGTAGCAAGGGTTCAAAGTCAAGGGCTTTGAAGGAACTGATGGCTTTCGTCTTAAAGGATCTGAGAATGTCAGTGTCTCTCATTGTGTCCTTGATTCTGGGAGCGAGAGGGAGAAATATAGAGGGATGCTTTCAATGGGCCAACAGTAATAGCCAGTCTGTTTAAAAGTTCATGAATAAGAGATTGTATATAATCTCTGTGCTATGAATTATGCACAGGCTGTGGACAGAAAAGAGATAGGCAACTTCCCACTTGACTCACCTCTGCCAATTTCACCTTCACTTTCAACATCCCTGGGCAGCAGCATTCATCATATCTACTTTCATCTATTAAAAAAGAGAGTTGGTCCAGGGAAAGAGGCCTGCTAAGATCAAACATCCTTGACTTTGGTGAACTCACATAATTCTTAAAATTTCTTTCCCTTGATACTTAATTTCAAACCACCTAAACTGATTTCCACTTCAAAACTCCTGACAGAGGCTTCAAACTGCAAATCCTGCTTGTTCACCGAGCGGGGGGTGATGGGGGAAAAGCGGCCAATTAAGAAGAAGTAGGCAGAGGAAAGAGAGAGACATGGAAATAGCGTATATGATGACCAGTAAATATCTTTGATAAACATCTGGATTTGGAGTAAATTCAGCTGCTGCCTCAAAAAAGCAGTTACTGAGTCCTTTGAATAAACATGAGTGGCTCTATCTCAGACAAACACCACTTCGCTGTGAGCCATGTCCTCCACAAAATACTGTAATCTGGCCCCTCTCTCTTTTCAGCGCCGATATTGAGCTGAGTAGCTCACCAGCAATTGGAAGTTGCAAATAGTTCTGTTATCTGCTGCGTCTTGCAGGTGCCTGATGAGTCCAAGACCCAGCAGCTGGTTCTGGCTAGTCACCAGCACCAAAGCTCTGAACATGATGTATCTGCAGTCTCGGGAGCCTCAGGAAACCAGAGGTTCAGGGGGTTGAGGTTATCATCTCTGGGATCCAGCTCATTATGTTGTTTTTTAGCAGATGTAACTCTTCCCTATACTGATTTTCTCTGTAGTGGAGACAGAGTGGAATGGAGTCAGACGTGATGCCTGTTAATGTATCACAGCTTTATAACACTTCAGGACTCAATTTCTGGCATCATTTTATCCAATTCTGACTCCAAATAGAGCTGCCCCTATAGGAGAGCTATAAGAGCTATAAGAGCTATCCATTTTTAGAAAATAAAATAAAGAAAATTCGAGTGATAGAGACTGAATGTTTCTGGCCCCTCCCACCCCTACTTTGCTCCAATTCATATGTTGAAATCTAATCCCCAGTGCCATGGCTTTTGGGGATGGGGCCTTTGGGAGGTGATTAGGCAAGGAGGGTGGAGCCCGCATCAATGAGATTTGTGGTCTTATAAAAGAGACCTCACAGAGCTCACTTACTTACCCTTCTCCATCCAGAGAGCATAGCAAGAAGACATCCATCTAAGAACTAGGAGACAGGCTCTCACCAGACACTGAATCTGCCAGTTTGACAAAAAGCTAACCCTGATCTCAGACTTACAGTCTCCAGGACTAGATTTAGAAATAGATTTCTGTTGCTTATAAGCCAAGCAGGCTATGGCATTTTTGTTACAGCAGCCTGGACAGACCAAGGCAGAGGAGGGTAATATTTTTGAGCATTCACTGTGTGTCAAATTCTATGTAAAATATTCACTCGACCGGTGCAGCAGGAACGGTTCTAGAAGTGAAACTGAATTTTTGGGAGCCCAGTGATTTTTCTCTCATCCCACAGCTGCAATGTCTCAGCGTTTGGAATCTGCCTGGTTTTGGATCAAAGTCCGTGTGCTTTCAGAAAGGCCATGGCCTCCGCCCCCAGAGTTCTCAGCCTCGCTTAGAGAGCTATGCCAGAGTGTGTCTTCCCATCTAAAACCAGAAAGTGCTTTCTTATATCTCACCTAAATGTTTAACACAACCCTCCCACTTCTCTCTCTTCCCTCTGATTTATTTCCCATACATTTTTAAAAATTAAGTGACATTTCAACCATTTAGAGAAATGCCATCCCATCCTTTTGCGACTATTGCTTCTACAATCGCATCATTATAGGCAACAATTAGGACTGAATCAGAGTGAGGACACTGTGTAAGGGCAAGGTTGGAAGGAGGTGGAACTCTGCCTCATTGTCAAAAGAAGTATGCTCCCAACCTGAAAATGCCTTTTCATAAATTCAGGTACAATGAGCTATATTATCCATATCCCGCACTGTAATCCACTCCGTCTCCCAAGGGTTTCCCATTACATTGAATATTTGGGGAGAGGGGGGTTGCTTTAAAGCCTTTAATTATCAAATAGTGTTAGGGGAATGAGTGTGTAATGAGGAAATTGGCAGGTGTCCCAGAGTGATCTGGAGGGCTGGGATTCAGAATGCTAAACCTCCATTCAAAATGTAAGTAATTAAAATTAATTAAAAATCATTAGACAAACCTTCATTTCTGCAATTTCAAGGTGCAACTCAACTCACCAGAGCTCATAAAAAATGTGCCTGCTGTCGCATCTACGTGATGTATTTTCATGACCCGAGCGCGGTCTGAGGAAGGGAGCTGTAGGAAACCGGATCAAAGTACTATGGTGAGTCAAAACCTGTTCTCAAAAAGACAAGTGCATGCCCATGCCTAACATCCTGGAGGGACTGACATGGCACTGCTTGGTCCGCTCTCTCTCTGATCATCAGTCAACAATATTTGTTCTCTTACTCTTCAGTGCTCAACATTCCTAAAGGGTTCTGCTATTGCAAGATGAGGTAGACCAGAGGCCAAGAATAACACAAATGGAACAGTGTAGAAGAACACATCATTCATTCACTCAACACATTTTTGAGCCCTCTGCTACTGTAGAGATAAGCATTGTGCTAGCCCATATGGTAACAGAATCCTTGCCTTCAGTGCCTGCCACCTGCTAGATGCAGTCAGGACTAGTTGAGGGATGAAGCGTGTTGATTGAATACTTGAAAGGACAAGCATGCTTTCTGTCTGGGGTAGGCTGACAAGAGAAGGGATGCATATTTGGGATCAGAGATTGGCAACCCTGTAATGGGCAAGATGAGATAAGGATCAAATTCAGAAAACCTTACGTACCTGTAATCACTTTTTAGACAATTGAGATTCAATATCGTAGGCTTTTTAGACAAGAAGTGACTCAAAGACACTGAAACCGGTTTGGCTCAGTGGTAGAGCATCTGTCTGTGGACTGAAAGGTCCCAGGTTCGATTCCCGTCAAGGGCATGTACATTGGTTGCGGGCACATCCCCGGTAGGGGGTGTGCAAGAGGCAGCTGGTTTTAAAAATCAATAAAGTATGTTATTGGGTTTTTTTTGTGTTTTTTTTTTTTTGGTTTTTTTTTGGTTTTGTTTAAAGAAGTGACTCAAAGAGGTCATGGCCTTTGATTCAGTACCACAAGCAAATGAGAATATCACATATATAATTTCTACACCACCTTTCAGTCAAAGTGTCATCCTGCTCATTGCACTGAGAACAGGGTACAGAAAAGCATGCTCTTTATACAGATTGGATTATCCGAAGGAAAGAACCAGGGACATTTATTCTGAAGAAAATAAAGGATCATAAAATTGAAATAACGGCCAAGTATTGCAGGCAACACTAGAAGCTAACAGGGGGCAAGGAAGGATTCCCCTACAGGTCTCTGAGAGAGCATGGTCCTGCTGACCCCTGACTTTACACCTTTAACCTCCAGAACAGCGATTTGCAACTGGTGTGCCGCAGCACACTGATGTGCCACAAGAATTTATAAAACGTGCGATGTCTGTCTATTTACTCAAGGGCACTGACCACTTTTTCCTTAGATTGTCAAATAAAAAATGACAATAGCCATCACAACAATAGCTGGCCAGTGTGAATGAATCAAAATTATACCTTTTTGTCAGACTGGCAAAAAATATCATATTTTTTGGTGTGCCACAGAATAGTTGTTTATATGTGCCATGTGCTGAGAAAGGTTGAAAAGCAATGCTCTGGAACTGTGGTGCAAGTTTCTGCTGTTTTGAAACCCTCAGTTTGTAAAACTTTGTTACCTCGCTCCTGGGAAATGAACCCAGTGGCTCCCCATGAGCGCCTCGGTTCCGTGGAGACAGAATTGGTTCCTTTCCTAATAGGTCATGTCCTAGGGCCTGTGATGGGCACAAAGCTGGCAGGTGATTTTCTTTGCTTTGCATTTCACCTCCCGTGTTGTAGCAAGATCATCCTGCTACATCTTGAGAGCGTTGGCAGACAAGAGAGCAGGAATGAGAAGTGGGCACTGTCTTAAAGCTGCTCTTGATTTAATTGACCTGGTGCCTCATCATTTTGGAATTTAGTCTAGCTATCTGCAAAATGGAGATGATATTCATTCTTGTTATACTGTTCACCCATCTTGTAGTCATTTCTTAGGGGTAATGTAAGGGCATGAGATAATGCCAAAATCTTTGAGATGCTTAAACAGGAGTGTAGGGAAATCCAACACAGGCATTTCTGGGCAGCTCAGGAAGGGCCAGGACTCAGGACCAGCCAGAAGGATGGCCTAGGACCCAGGACCAGCCAGAAAGATAGACTTGGAGCATTATTGAGATCAGAATCAGGAGAGCAGTTAGTAAAGCAGACAGGACGTATGGGTACCATGAACCTAGGGGAAAAGCCAAGTTCAGAAAACTCAAGGCCAGCCAAGAGGGAGCAGGTGAGATACAATCTGGGGCAATCAGTCCAGGTTAATGAATAGCTAGCTAACCATGCAGGGACATGGACAAAAGCAAAGACAGACTATGTGAGCAGGAAAAATGGAACATTCTGTGGCCTAAGTGTAGAGATTGGAGTCCATCAGAGGGGGTTAGCAGCACTTGAGATTTTGTGGGTGCTGGTGAAAATTAGAAAACTAGGTTTAATCCCTGCTCCTCACACCTTCTGCCCAGGTTATAAGAAGCCTTCTTGGACTGTGTCAATGAAGGCCAGGATGTCATGCAGATTTAACTTCTAAGAAATTAAGTCCTTAAAGCCTTGAGTTCATCAGAAACACAATAAAGATAGTTTTTGCAATTATAATGCTTCTTCAGGGTAAGGCAGGGTCTGTAGGGGCTGGTGGTTGGCACATGCATTTCACATCAGGGCTGGGCCCTCCAGCTACTCCTTTATTGAATTGATGGGTTTCTCTTAGAACAAATATACACACAAGCTACTTTCATAATCTGAAAAAAATCCATTGCAGTTTGAAAAAAGCCTAAAATCCACTCTGTTTCTGTGTTATTTCCTCATTAGAGCTTGAAACTACTCATTTACAATATAACCTGAGCTTCAGGTCTTCCAATCTACCAAACATGTCCAATAAGCCCGGGGGTTAGCACATCTTAGAGGAGTAAACACCTGCCCTGAGCTCCTCCTGTGGAAGGTTGGTATTCATGAGGGAAGGACTTAAGCCAAAGTGGGCGCCACAGATGTAAAGTGGGGTGTGACATCTCCCCAGAGAGTGCAGTCAGAGGCCATAAGCAAGCCGGAGAAAAGCTGTAGTATTGTAGTCAGATGGTAGGAATGTCTTTTCATTACATCAAGAGGCAGTGAAAGAGATTTCCAGGAATGAAGACAGAGAAGCTAAGTGTCCTCCCTAGCATTCCGTCTCTGGAATGGATGCATCTTCTTTCCTTCAGATCTCACTCACCAGTGTTTTGGGTGAAGTCATTTATTATTTTTCTTTATTAGTAAAAACTGCATACATTCTACCCTGTTTCCCCAAAAATAAGACAGTGTCTTATATTAATTTTTGCTCCCAAAGATGTGCTAGGTCTTATTTTCAGAGGATGTCTTATTTTTCCATGAAGAAGAATACGGTACACATTTATTGTTAAATGAAAATAAAGGAAATTTATTACCTGTATACGGTATGGTAGTATGGTAGTTGTCAACACAAACCAGACAAACTGTGAATCCTACAGTATCAAGAATTTACTCATTTATTCAATGACAATCATGTTATCATATTCTGGAACATCATCATAATGATCCAATTCCTGAATTTCCTGGTGAATTTCTTGTGACTCCATTTCTTTCAGAATCAGTGAACCAAATCTCTCATGTTTAGCAATAGCATTCTGAGACAGAGCCTAGAGGGAGCCTTATTTTTGGGGGGAAGCCTTATATTTCACTCAGAAGGAAACCTGTAAGTAGGTCTTATTTTCGGAGGATGTTTTATTTTCGGGGAAACACGGTAGCCAATATAATTGTTTTAGGAGGTACTCCTGTAATTGTGTTGTGCTTATGGACACCTGTCAATGATATATCATTTACTGAGAGCCACTGTATGCTAAGTACTCCTCAGGTGTTATCTCCTATGATCATGATAATAACCCTCTGGCATAGATGTTAGCATCTTCATGTCATTAGAAGAGGCATCTAGGCCTCCATCTGGTTAAGTCATACACACAGATCCACATGCTCAATGCACAACTGGAAGCGGAAACAGGATGATCGCAAATAAAAAATAATCCCTAGTGTTGGGATTTGAGCCTAGTTATGAGTTAATTGTAAAGTCCTTCAGGGCAGAAAGAATTTCCTGTTGAGAAACAACTCAGCGGGTGAGGAGAAGGAGGAAAGAGCAAAGAACCAACATCATTGTGTCCCCTCTGTGGCGGATTCTTGACACCTTTCATTCCCATCGCCTATCAGGCTTGCTTAGCTCTCAGAGTGTGCACACTCTTTGCTGCTCTGCACTGTCTCTCAGCAAGACTTGTCTTCCCACTTGTCTTGTTTGACTTCTACCCTTTCTTCCCCTCTTTCTCCATACCTGCCCAACTGACTTCCCAGAAAGTTGGTAAGCTAGAGCAGATAGTAATCAGTGTGGCATCAATTCTTTGTTTCTAGTTGTCAGTCTCTATATTGAGCTTGTTGTGTGCCTTCTCTCTTTTAGTCTTAAAAATAAAATGATGAAATGGTATTATTATCCACATTTGATAGATAACAATATCTCCACCATAATTTTTTTTCTATCTTATTCCCCCATTGCATTAAAGTATTCCCCCATGCCCAGCTGGTATGACCTAGTGGTTGAGCATCGACCTATGAACCAGGAGGTCATGGTTCAATTCTTGGGCACATGTCAGGGTTTCGAGCTCAATCCCCAGTGTGGGGGATGAAAGGGCATGCAGGAGGCAGCTGATCAATGATTTTCTCTCATCATTGATGTTTCTATTTCTCTTTCTCCCTTCTTCTCTGAAATCAATTTTTAAAAAATATATACATATATATGTATATATTTTTTTTATTTCCCCATGGATTCAGGGGTTATTACCTGGGAAAGAACACAGGTTCTCATAGAAGTAAAGCTGTAAACACAGATACAACTTCCCAATCCCCCAACTTGCCACCTAATGCAGAGATGTTTCCTTTTATCTGCAATGATCTTCCTGCTGTTCATTGATAGCAGCCTCGGAGTCAGTGCACAGGCCGGGTGCTGAGATTATTTAGATTCTCATAGCCCAGCAGGTCATGAGTAATGTAAGACCTGCCAGGGTGCCGTGGATGCCACATTAATATCTTTATTAAGGTGCTTATAGGGTTACCACGTGCCCCCAGCGCTGTCTCACCTCTGTTGGGTCTGTGTTTAAAAGGGGATCCTGACAGGTCTACCAAAGAAGATGAAAGAGGCAGCTGGGGCAAGGGACAATGGATCAGTTAATGTGTAGGAATAAACTTTATAGCTCCAGGGCAAGGCCACCATAAACCTTCTCCATGCTGCATAGGTTGTGATGGAGGCAGCCCGCCTTGGATGGAGGTTTTGCTTGGGATCCTCAGGGGAGCTCTGCTTTGCAGACCTGCCTGTTCTCTGGCTGCTTTCTCCCTGCCACGCAAAGGCTCACATTCCTGAGCTCTGTGGCACCTGTGAACTTTGGGACAGGTCTGCAGTTCTCAGGGGGAGCCTCAGTGGACTCAAGTGGCTCAGGCAGCTTCACAGGATTGAAACTTGAACTCATGGAGGATGCTGCCTGCAGATAAGACCAAGTGACACATTTGAACAAATTTCAAACAACTTTTAAAGGTCATCTCCTCCACATCCCTGTCTCTTCTTTAAATCATTTCTAAAGCATTTCAGAATGAAGATTTCTCCTGTTCTCAAAAACTGCCAAGTATAAAAGTATGCGTTGGAGTTTATCTAACAACTTAGGTGACCAAAAAAGTTTCCTTAAGTCTAACTCATGTTTGAAGAACACAGACTATTTCCCCTCGTTCTGCCTTCTGGGGTGGTGAAGGGTACTTCACTGATATCTTGAATCATTTAGAGAAACTTAGGATTCAATTTAAAACGATAAATATTTACTGAGTTATTGGGTACCGACCTACTCCTGAAATTGGGCCAAGAAAGTCACAAAGTTGATAAGACTGGCTTCCTCCTCCTCTCAAGAAGCTCTCAGTCTAGGGAAGGAGGAAGATTCTCATATCACTCATTGTCCCCAGTGTGGTAAATGCCACCGTAAGGCCACAATGAGAAGGATGTGGAGCCATTGATTTCACCAGGAACCAGGTCATTCAATGGTGGCGACAAGGATACCTGGGAGAGCATCTGCATCCCATCGGTGCCAAACGGAATGGAGACACAAGTCTGGGTGAGCTGTGGCACAGGTGTCTGCCAAGAGCAGGAAGCTGGCAGAAGAGGTTTCAGCTGGCTGTGCCCATAAACCTGGATTCTTGCCTCACCTTCGGCACTCATTGAGCTCTCTCTGCGCATCACGTTCGCCCTTTGTAGCATTCACTCCTCCCATCCTCCCTCCATTTGTCTAATTATTGGGTCGGCAGCTAAGTAATTGCGGATTTTTTAAAGAAAATCAAAGACAATTTTTTCATGGAACTAAATAACTTTATTCTGTAATGTATTGCCCATTTTGATCAATGACCTTTTGCCATCTTTCAGGCAGCATCATAATCCCACGTTCAAAAAACTTCTGGTTTTTATTAGCAAAAAACTGAATCAGGTACGATTTGACATCATCATCATTATTGAAATTTTTACCATTCAAGGAGTTTTGTAAAGATCGAAACAAAAAGTAATCAGATGGTGCAAGGTCAGGACTATATGGTGGATGTGGCAAAACATCCCAACCAAGCTCCATTAATTTTTGCCGAGTGACCAAAGATGTGTGTGGCCTTGCATTGTCATGATGGAATACAACACCTTTTCGATTTGTCAATTCGGGCCGCTTTTCTTCAACTGCATTGTTTAATTTCGTTAGTTGTTCAATGTAGACATCAGAATTGATCGTTCGGTTGGGTGGTAAGAGTTCAAAGTAGACAATTCCTTTGTAATCCCACCAAACTGATAACAAAACCTTCTTTTGATGAATATCAGCTTTTGATGTTGTTTGAGTTGGTTCACCTGGCCTGCTCCACGATCTTTTCCGCTTGATATTGTTGTAAACAACCCATTTTTCATTGCCAGTTATCAGTCGTTTTAAAAATGGATCATTTTCATTACGTTTCTTTAGCAAATCGCAGCTGCTAATGCGTTGCGTTAACTGTGATTCTTTCAGTTCGTGAGGAACCCATGTATCGAGTTTTTGAACATAGCCAAGTTGTTTTAAGTGATTTTCAATGCATGTATGTGATACATGAAGCTTCTCTGCAATCTCACGTATTGTACTGTGACAGTCCGAATTGATTATTGCTTTGATTAGGGCGTCATCAACTTCAACTGGACGACCAGAGCGTCTTTCATCTTTGAGTGAAAAATCACCAGAACGAAATTTGGCAAACCAATTTTGACACTGCCGTTCTTTTAAGGCTTCGTCACCATAAACAGCACATAACTTTTTATGAGCTTGCGATGCGTTTTCCCTTTGCGGAAATAAAAAAGCAAAATATGACGAAAATGTTCCTTTTGATTTTCCATTTTTCAACGAACGCCAAACAAAAACTACAAAACAGATCAAAAAACTTTTTTTACTGATTAAAAGCTGAATAGCCAACTATCAAATACAAAATGTGTTTTACATTTGTACTACGTCTGCAAACCTAAAAATTCAACTGAAGCCATATATGTGTGAAACCCGCAATTACTTAGTTGCCGACCCAATAATATTTATTAAAGACATACCTACTGTGCTCCTGGCCCTATGTGTGGGGAATTCAGCTGTGAGGGGGGGAAAAGGACAGATGGGAGGATCTCTATCCTTGGGGGAGGGGACATAGAAATAAGAATAATTAATTAACAAATACATTTGCAGCATAATCAGTGGTGCAAAATGTGGGAAAATATTTCAGAGAAGTGTAGTAAAAGGCCCTGGAGGACCTGCCAGTGTGGCAGAGGAAATAGTGTGACAATCTGAGGTCATCTTAGAATGTTGCTCCACCCTGGCCTCGTCCCTTTACTATTTGTCACCATTCATTGCTCTATTTTCCTTAACCATACCCATGGGTACCTTATATTACATTGCTTATTGTCTGCCTCACCTGAATGGAAACTCCTTGAGAATTTTGTCTTATTCAGTACTCTATTTTTATTCATTTTTGAAAGATTATCTCTAATGTTGAAAGTATTGAAGATGTCAATGCTTTATTTTTAGTGCCTAGAATCATACCTGGCACATGATAGGCACTCTATCTATCTACCTATCTATCACCTATCTACTTATTTATTTATTTATTTATTTATTTATTTATCATAGCTTAGAAAAGCTAATGAATTCTTAGAGGCAAACAAAATCAAGACTTCAGAGAGAGAAGTAAACATGTTAAAAGATGAGAAAACATTACACACCTATTTGAGTGGCTGAAATTAAGAGAGTGACCATACCAAGTGTGAGAACAGCTGGGCCTCCCACACACGTGCTGTGGGAGTATGAAGTGATACAGTCACTTTGGGAAACAGTTTGGTGGGAACAAAAGCTAAGTATGTACTGACTATAAGATTCAGCCATTTCACTTCTGCATGCTTATTCAAGATAGATGAAAGCATATGTCCACACAAAGACTTAGAAGAATGCTTATGGCAGCTTTATTTGTAACAGCCAAAAACTAGAAACAACCCCAAAATCCATCAACATCTCAAGCTAACCAAACTGTGGTGTAACAATACAATGGGATATTACTCAGCAGTTAAGAGGAATAGACTGTTGATAGATGCAACATATGAATGAATCTCAAAACAATTGTTTTGAGTGAAAGGAGTTAGGACAATAACAACAACAATACAGAATGTATGATGCCATTTGTATAAAGTTCTAGAAAAGACAAACCAAGCTATATTGATAAAAGTAGATTAGTGGTTACCTGGGGACTGGAGTGAGAAATGCAAGGGGGGCCAGGGAGGTGGCATAAAGGAAGATGAGGAAACTTTGGATGGTGATTATTATTATGGTGATGGTTTCATAAGAATATACTTATATCAAAACTTAACTTATAGCCCTGTTCAGTGTGACACAGTTGGTTAGGTGTTATCCTGTGCACCTCAAGGTTGCCAGTTTGATTCCTGGTTAAGGCACATGCCAGGTTGCGAGCTCAATTTTTGGTAGGGTGCATTCAGGGCTCAGCCGTTAATGTTTTGCTCTCACATTGATGTTTCTCTCCCTCACTCACCCTTCCTCTTTTTTGTAAAAGTCAATTAAAAAATTTTTAAAAAAATATATTATTGATTTTTTACAGAGAGGAAGAGAGAGGGATAGAGAGTTAGAAACATCGATGAGAGAGAATCATTGATCAGCTGCCTCTTGCAAAACCCCTACTGGGAATGTGCCCACAACCAAGGTACATGCCCTTGACCAGAACTGAACCGAGGACCCTTCAGTCCACAGGTGAAGCTCTATCCCCTGAATCAAACCGGTTTCAGCAATTAAAAATCTTTAAAGAAAACCTTAAGTTGTAAAAACAAAAAACCCCCACCAAATTGTAAACTTTTAATATATAAGGTTTATTATACATCAATTATACTTCATTAAAAATAAGAAAAATAATTAAAACTACTTGACATCACAAGTTTATGAAATATTGTTCCTGTAGGTTTATGTATGGTTTAACTTTTCTCATTCTGGTCTCAGCTCATTTGTCAGTTCTACCCTAACTTCTAGGTAAGGAATTCTCACATTCAACCCCATAGCGAATGTTTTTCCATTATATTACCAAGTTTTATTATTTTAATACAATTTACTATTATCTGAAATTATCTTACTTATTTGAGAGACATCTGATTGTCTCTCTTCATTAGATTCCCTGTCCATCAGAACAGAAAATGTGACAATCTTTCCTTACTCTTGTATCTTGGTGTCTACAACAAAGTTGGGCACATAACAGTTGCTTAATAGCTATGAACTGGATATATTGATGACATACATACCTTGAAGATATTTCTGGTTTGGTTCCAGACCACCATAATAAAACGACTATCATAATAAAGCAAGTCATAATGTTTTTACTGGTGGAGAGTTTTCAATTTGTAAAAAAAAAAAAAATCTATGAAGCAAAATATAATGAAGTGCAACAGAACAAGCTATGCCCATAGTCTGTGATGAAATGCAATCCCCAGCTTCACCAGTAGGTGTTACCAACCAACATCTGACAGTTGCAACCACCAATTAACTGGGAGCTTAGATGGCTGCTATTACCAATTCATCAGTTTCTATCTTAAGAATTTATTTTATATTTTTTTTAGTTTAAAACTCCATATAGTGAGTGACACCAAATGAACACTCTCTAGGAAATTTGATGTGACATCCAAATTACAAAATGTGTTCTGCTTTAATTGACCTAAACTCACCATCTAACACTACCTTTGTGCTTTCTTGGAGGTGCATACACTGAATGTGACCTCGGGGCTGGGGTAAGCACTATTTAGCAACACCTTTCCTTATTCTCCACATTTTCTCTCTTTAAGCCTTTCTAGCATGATGATTTGTTTGTGAAATAACCTCAACCTAAACTCTCAGCTAGTTGAATATTCACAACTGCTTCTGAGTATCACAAATTATTTGCTTTTTGGGTGCTGTTCTGAAGATAGATCTTTACAGTGCCTCTCTTTGGATTGCTGAACCTGCCAACTCTCCCTTCTGGCTGCCAAGAATTAGCAGCATCAATAAAAGCTCAGAAAACTCTACTGTAAATAATCCAAGTTTCCACCCATTATCACCAATTAATAAATTATGGTGATGCTGGGCAGAAGCCCATGTTATTAGGGCATCTATCTAAGGTTTTCTAGAACACAGGTTTTAGGTGGCTCTCCTTGGTGCTGGGCAAGATGCACTGGAAAGAAATCTGGATCATTAAGTTGATGGTGCCACAGATAAATGGACTGACCCGTCTCTGAATTATGTAGCATTTCTTTAAAAATCTTTCTTTGTGAGAGCTGTTACCTAGCTGCAGAGAACCAGTCAGGAAACAAAAGAATCTTTTTTAAAAAAACAAACTATTCCTTGTCTGTCTCCTTGTAGAGGGGTGCTGTTGACAACACAGAGAGAAGAGAAGACCCAAACAATGAAGCAAGCCCCCTGCCCACCTGCTGTCAGTGTGGGGAAAGAACAAAACCAAAGCAAAGCCATTGAACACACACAATGGCCTTGTCTTCTACCTTTCCTGAGACACAAAGCAGGAGGGAGTGGGCTGTTCTCAACCACCCCCAACCAGTCTCCCTGCCATTCTGGCTCCCTGGCATGCTGGCCCCCTGGTTGCCTGCTCTCCTTTCTTCGGTCCTCCGCAGGCACGGTGCTGACTAGCAGCTTGACAGTCCAGATTGCAGTTTTAATTCACCAACTAGCATGCAGTCTTATGGAGTGGCTCTGAATCTGTGAAACAGTTTGAGGGAGAAATAAATCGCCCTTATTTGTAGGTGATGAAAGCGAAGAGAGGTGTACCTAAGGATGCACAGAAGGTGAAGCTAGGGGTCCTCAGGAAGGTGGCGGTACCTTTAAAATTGACTTCACTCCAGGGTCTCAAAAGCCCTTCAAGCTACTTCTTGTTAGCCATTGGCAGGGGACTCTGAGCATTACCTTGAGGGGGGTTTGTGAAGATCCATGTTCAGGGACCTTGGCCATGAGAGAGGCCCATTGGGGATGGAGAGAGAAAAGTGGAGGCATGTCTAGTTCCTCACACAGATATGTATGAGCTTGTGTGTTTACACAGTGACAACTGGCATTGACCTTGAACTCAACAAGGATTTTTAAAATTTTGTTGAATGAAGGAATAAATAAAGGAATACTTATATGTGGTGACCTATAGTTACCCATCACAGTAGACTTTGTAGGGTGACTGATCTCTAAGGAATACTAATATGTAGTCTAATAAAATCAGTTAAAATATTCATCAGTCTCTCTAAAGTCCACATTTTCCCATCATTGCCATTATTTCCATACTGTGGAAATTCTATAGACTCTATAAGAGGCAAATATTGGCCCTAATCCTGAATCCACTATTTAATAACTTAAAAAATAAATTAAACTCATTGGGTCTCCTTTTCCTCCCTCCATGGAGATAATACATATGTCCTCATGGGGTGGGAGTGTTATCAAACAGAAAGAGGTCCCCCACGGGCGCCAGCAGAGTCAAACACCAGACACTGAGGCCTGCAATGGAGAAAGACTGGCTGTTTTATTATGGATGGCGTCACCCAGGAGAATGGGAAGATAATTCCCCAAGCCTGAACTCCCAATAGCATAAAGGTTACAGATTACATAAAGGGACAAAATTATAAGACACAGTGGGTTAGGGAATTGGAGTTGTGCTGGGAGCTGATTGGTCAAAGGTGAGGTAAAGGTAATAAATCGCTTTTCAGGTTTTAAGGACAGTTCTGAGGTATGTCCCTGTGTCCCTCTGACCAGTCTCATGGAAAAGGACCCAGAGGTTATTCCACCGTAGGGCTTGGGAACTGGAACATAACTGAGGTTGAGATGCCCAGCCTGCAGAGGTCCAGACCTTGTGGCCACTGGTCAGGTCTGGACTACTGTCTTCTGCTGCCGCGAGGGTTGTTGATGACCCAGGAGAAAAGCTAGGTTTCTTAGAGCCATATACATATAAAAACAGGGGTTGGAAAATGTAGGTTTACAGTTGTTCCTATGGAAAAAGACATGCAGGGTATGACTATTGCAATAGCCTTATTAACTTAAAGGATATCCTGATAAAACTGTGTAACTGTAAACCTAATTTTGCCCACCCCTCTGTATGTGTGTGTGTCTTTGTGTGTATCTTTTTCCTTATGTGTATATGGAGAGAGAGAGAGAGAGAGAGAGAGAGAGAGAGAGAGAGAGAGAGAGAGAGAGAGAGAGAGAGAGAATGAATATGATTTCTAGAGCTAGGCTTTAAAGCTAAGTTTAATGAGAGTCCTAAGGACCCTCGATCAGGAGGGATGCCTCGCAGAGACAGCCTGAGTAAAGTGCTGAGCAACTTGTAGCTCACTCTGCAGGCGCTACTTCTGTTGTGTCCCCTCTGCTCTTTTCAGCCCTGGACACATGTTGCTGCTGAGAAGAGTGACTGTTATGCTCAGACAAGCAGGCCTAGGTAAATGTCCTCCCTCCCGTGCTGGGATGGCAGTGGTTATTCATGGGTTCCCGGCTTGGGGTGAGGAGAGGGCTGACTCTGAGGATGAAGAGGCCCTTCCTGAACGCTCTGTGCAGCTGGGCCAGTATGCATGCTTCAGGCTTCAGGCCACTGTCAGATTTTCGTTGTGTGTTTACATCGGTACTTAAACCAAGAATTATATGAGTTGCTTGATGTTCATGCGTGTGTGTTCCATATAAAACTTAAACAAACTAGAGTTATAAAACAGCACTGGCTCACAAACGCAGAACATCATGAAACCAGACAGCAGGCCTAGTGAGAACCAGAGTGAATCGAATGAATAGCACTCCTTTAAGATTCATTTGCATGGAACTTGAGAGGCAGAGGATGTGAGAAAAAGACGGGTGGGAAATGCTGGGGAGTTGGAAGGAGAGGAGCTTGAGTGGGACTGAGACACAGGCATCATCTGGACCTGGTTACAGGGGTAAATACAGCAGATGAGCAGAGGCATTTGGAGGGGCAAGGGCCAGGTTTCTAAACATGGCAACAAAAAATGCAGCTGAAGAAGTGTGAAAGGCTGTGATGGGTGACTCATATTTGACTGGTGGGCTTTCCAAATGGCCGCAGAGTGTCAGCACACGGTTAAGTCCACCTAGCATCACTGAACTTGATACATGCCTATCGGACAAAACTTTTCTTTTTATATCAGTGGTTCTCAACCTTTCTAATGCCATGACCCTTTAATAGAGTTCCTCATGTTGTGGTGACCCCCAACCATAAAATTATTTTTGTTGCTACTTCATAACTATAATTTTGCTACTGATATGAATCATAATGTAAATATCTTTGTTTTCTGATGGTCTTAGGCTCTACAGCAACAGTTCTTAGGTTGCAACCCACAGGTTGAGACCTTGACTCTCCTGACTTCTAGTTTTGTAGTCTTTATAAAATGAGGGAGGCTGTGACCCACTTTTTTAGAAGAGCCCAAAGTCATTTTCTGTGTGCAATCCATTCCTGTGTTCTTCCACCAGGTCTCTCTATCTGCATGTCCATCACTCCATCAAAAACACAGTAACATTCCGTAAACAGCCAAATGCATCATGGAAAGGGTCCACATAAGCAATGAGTACCAAAAGAGGCTCCCTTTAAGTTTTCACATGAAAAATGACACCTCTTAGCCCACTTCACCAATTCCAGGTTGGCTCTGTGCATGAGCTGAGTCTCCATTTTCCTAAAAGTGGATGCAGACATAAATTAACCTGGTCACTCCTTCATCCATTTGAAGCCACTACACTTCTCCACAGATGTAGGAGCCATGCTTCTCAGGAAAGGAGAGCGGAGAAAGGGAGGAGAGGAAGAAGAAAAGGGAGGAAATAGCAGAAATAAAGGAGGAGGATGTAAATGAGCTACAGTTGACAATAAAAAAAAGACCCAATCCAGCCCACTAGTCAAAATTTCTCAGTACATAGTGACATCCAGGTGTCTATGTTCCAAGTTCTGGCCTTAAGAAGTTTTGCTTGCTCGTTTCTCCACCCATAATAAAACCCAGAGCCCTCACTTCTTCATATTTTCTCTTCCCGCTCAGATCTTAGAAGCAGCATCTTCCACACCTACCCATGTGGTATGTCTGGTCCACACTCCTGCAGCCTTGAATGTCACAAGAAGTTCTGAAATTTGCTCCGCTGCAGATATATTTTACCACGTTCTTTGCAGCTCCCACGCATTCTTGGCTTTCCAAAGCTTCTCCAGCGTCAACCAGGACCTCTTCTGAGGTCCAGGGAGCTGGTGCGCGGTGTTGTAATAGCTCCCAAGGCCTGGCTCAGAGGAGCCTGCCAGTGAGTGATCAGTCTATTACCAGAAACCTCACCTGTTCGGTACATGTCACACCAACCACCCCTGATTTTAGAGTCAGGCTGTCTTTCCTACATTATTAAGGTGCAAATACATTATTTGTGATGAACAGTACCATCGTGTGTGTAAATGTATTTCTGTGCTTGTTATTTTTTAGTTTTAAGTCCCTCATTCTCAGCTGTCAACTGCTACCCAATATGGTGCTGTCAGCCCTTACCTGAGATTTCAGGCGACACTGCTTTCTAAACTTGGCAATTCTCCATGCTCTGAAATCACAGGCTTCTAGGTCTTCTCCTTTCTCTGCCTTGCTGGGCCTCCCTTTTACTTTATATTAATCAGATCACAGCTTCTGCTTTGTTTATATCTCACCTCTTTCTAGACCCCCCCATCATCACTTATTCTCTTGCGAATATGGGTTCCTGTTGACCATTAAATTTATCAAGCATGTATTGAGCACCCTCGAAGGCAAACACTTAGAGGAGCATTTCAGGGATTTCAAAGAAGCATAAAATATAGTCTCTCTTCCCAGGGAACTTCCAATCTAGTAGTAGGAATAAGACACGTGCAGAAATAACCACAATGCCAGAAAGAATGTGTCATGGCCTTCTAAAATGGAGATGAAATCAGATGGAAGGGAGAATCATACTGGTTTGAGGGCAGGTAGGGGATATTTGAGATGTATCTCCTAGGGTAGGATTTGAACAGATGGAGTTGGTAAAAAGGCATCTATGAGAGCAGAAGGGCAAGAGGAAAGGCATTAAGGTAGGAAGGGGGTATAGGTGTGGTTTCTCACACCTGCTCCATCAAGTAAGGTTCTGTAGGCTGCAACTGACAGGAAAACCAATGAAAAGCTGTTTACTAATAACATTTATTATCTCCCATATCAAGAAAGTAAGTGGTCCCAAGGTTGATACATTCAGCAGTTCATTATCAGGGTTCTGTGTCAGTATCTCTGCCATTATCTTGGCCTTCCCTCTCATATCTTAAATACAGCATCCCATCCTCACACAAAGTTCAGAGGCAAAATGAGACATAGCTCAGTGATTCCTTTTACAGGTGAGGAATATGTCTCCCTTCATCGGCCATGACAGCATCCTGTGTCCAGGAATGACTGATCACTGGCAATTGGGGGAGGGGGAGCTGAAATTGATTAAACAAGTCAACATTCACCTCCAGTACCTAGGGAAGCATGCCTGGGGCTGTCAGATACTAGCATCAGTGGGCATTTGAAGTAACAAAGAATAGGGAGTTTCCGCCCTCAGGGGTTTGTTTTCTGACATTATTGTAAGCCTTTGCACAGACAATTCCTCCTGCCTGGGGCGTCAGTATCCAGGGAGTTGAGGAATATTCCATGAAATAAGATGTGAAAACTGAGGTTGAATCTGCAGCAGTTAGTGTTGGGTTGTGATTAAGAACCTATCCTCTCTGACCGGAAACAACTGAGTTCAAATCCTGACTCTATCACTATGATCTTACAATATTGAGCAAATTATTACCTACTTCTCCCCGAGTCTGCATTTGTTTCTCTGTAACATGAAACTAACATTGGCGCTTCCCTCAGAGGGATTTGTGATGAATAACAGCCATCATGACTGTGGAGCCAAGTGGAAGGTGCCTGTTGTGGCGTTAGCTTGCAGTAAATATTCTTTTCTATTTTATTATTGTTATAATGAAAAAGGAGGTCTGCTTCTTTGGAAACAAGTGGGGTGAAACAAAAAGGCTTCTTGGAGAAAATGAGTGATTTTTGTTCCCCCAGAACTGTGCGAATTCAGTCCTCAAGAAACGTTCCTCCAGGAAGAGGGACAAAACAAAGGCACCCCCGGGAGCGAGGCTGGTTTGTTTGGAAAAGAATCTCAGGATTGGACAAGAAAACCAAATCTGCGCCATGAAATTGAGCTACAGACAATAAAAATGTCAACGTGGAACAGTGGTCAGAATACTGACTGCACTGAAAAAAAAATCATCCTAGTTCAGAAAAATAATACATTCAGGCACCTTGTCAGTACGCATCGCATCCCTCTCAGTGTCACCCTGGCAGCGGATCTGCTTCATTGACTGATTGATAACAAAAAGAAAAGAAAAGAAGAGAAAAGAAAAAAAAAAAAGTTTTTATTACCTCCAAGCTAAGCACTTGCAAGGCCCACACAGCCGTGCCTGAAAGTGGCACCAGCACCCTGTCCCCAGCCTCATGCATCCTCAGTGGAACCAGGACTGCATGCCAACTGCATTAATCCTGCCAGCTCCTGGGACGAGGAGCAGAGGGAGGGAGGAAGACTGTCCTAGTTCAGAGGGAGGGCTGGGGAGTCTCCACAAAGCTTCCTTCTCCCCTGGAATTACAGGGGCCCCTGAGTCTGGCCACAGGAGAGCTGGCAGGCCAGGCAAAAGGGCAGGGCAGCCTCCCAGCTTCACAGCAGCCCAGAGCCCATGCAGGTGACTGCGGGGTTAAAAAGAATGCACCTGCTGTGAGGAAAGTTCAGAAGGGAGCCCCCAGAATCCTTGTTCCCTGCTAAGACTGTACTCCCATAGGAAGAAGGAAGAAGAGGCATGCAGATGGGTGGGGCGAAATAAACAACAGTTTTAAAATGTTCACTGGTGCTCAGGAGTGTGGGTCTGTTGTAAACATCTGGCAAAACCCAGAAAAGGCTCCTGATTGTGCTGGCTGAAACCTATTCACATGGTAATGGTTTTGTAGGGTATTAGAGAAGAAATAGTATTCAGAGTATTTAGGAAGAAAAGTATTTAGGAAGAAGAAAACAATTGGTTTCTACTTTGATAATGGAATCATCAAGAGAGAGAAGGAGAGAGAGAGAAGAGAGAGAAAAGGAGGAAGAGAGAGAGAGAGAGAGAGAGAGAGAGAGAGAGAGAGAGAGAGAGAGAGAGGAGTAACCCTGTTCTTCGAATCCATGTATAGATACACGTGTGTCTAGTATAGCTTTTAGGTCATACCCAGCAGATTTATTTCTTGCACAGTGATCATTGTCTGGCTCTGAAATTCTTCTCAATCATTCAAATCATTGGTCGAAATCACCTTTCTTTTTACATCCTCCTCACAGACCCATTTCAAGTTCATGATGACCAGGAACCGAGATATCATACAACTTCAAAAAAAAACTGGGAAGTGTTGGACCTGGGTATGCACTGTTGTCAGTGTGAAAGTGTCCTGAGTCCATCTGAGGACAAGTAAAAGGGCTGCTATAGCTGCGTGTGAATCTGTGGCTCCAAGGACTGCAGGGAGGCTGGAGACACCAGCCCATGGGGAAAGACCAATCGTGCTGATCAGGACACAAATCTAGGAGGCGGAAATCATTTTTCCCCCCTCACTACCTAGCCTGGTCTGTGGCTTTGACTCTGCTTTAGTTCAGGAGCCTTGTATTCCTAATTAACCAACATTTGTTTAGCCAAGCCAAGAACCAGCAAAATCCTGTCGTCCCTGCTAAGAAGTTCTACAGAAGTAAAGGGTTCCTCATCCTCCACATATAGTCCTGGTGCCTAGAGGGTGTCCCACTCTGTCGTTTTGTTCTCAGTCACCAGGGTATCACCTAGGTTATGCAGATTGTGCCCTTCCCTCCCTCCCATGCACCCCTCTGAGGTGGGGAGAGTTGGCTGAAACCTGCATTCTGACCATCAAGTTGGGCACCATGGGGCCTGTGTTAGAGCCCCTTACCTAGCTTTCACTCCCATGAAGGGCTACTCTTTTCTTTGCACAAGTGGTCCATCTGGTTGGTCATCAAGAAGTAAGGACATGCCGAAACCTGTTTGGCTCAGTGGTAGAGCGTCTGTCTGCGGACTGAAAGGTCCCAGGTTCGATTCGGTCAAGGGCATGTACATTGGTTGTGGGCACATCTCCGGTAGAGGGTGTGCAAGAGGCAGCTGGTCAATGTTTCTCTCATCGACGTTTCTAACTCTCTCTTTCTCTCCCTTCCTCTCTGTAAAAAATCAATAAAATATCTTAAAAAGAAGAAGAAGAAGAAGAAGAAGAAGGAGGAGGAGGAGGAGGAGGAGGAGGAGGAGTAAGGACAAGCAACTATGTTTACCCAGAGGGCCACCTTTCCCTGACTCCCCCAAAGATACTACACAGGGTGGGCAAAAGTAGGTTTACAGTTGTGAGTACAAAAAAACAGAGGCTATTCTTGTATTATTATTTATTGTATTATTTTCCATATGAACAATTCTAAACCTACTTTTGCTGATTAAATGCTGTATAGGTTGGCACTGGCCCAGGGAATCCTCTTCCGGGATTATCCAGGGCCATCAACCTCATCCTTCACCTATTAGTCTTACTCAACTCAGGCTAATGAGAGCAAGACACAGATCTTTTCCAGAAACAAGAGAGAGAGAGAGATTAGAATCCCAGAACCCAGTGGGAAGACAGACATAGTCAGGTGCTCATCACCAGCCAGAGGTTCCTAAAGTCCTAAGAGAGCAAGAGATTCAAACTGCCTGTGGCTGAAGGACACCCTTCGCTCCTTTCTCTGGCTCTGGTGGCCAGTAGCATCTGAAGTAAGGCCATTTCAGACCCACTGGCAGAGTGAGCCTGCCAGGAATGAAAGCCGGGTTTCCAGCTTGCTGCAGCCAGGCATCAAAGGCACACAGCACACCTCCCACCTGGAGCGGCCCAGCTGCAAGAGTTAGAGGCCCCCAGAGAGGGCGGGTTCTGCTCAGCTTTCTTTCCCCTGAGCTCTTGGGTTTCCTTCATTTTAATCCAATTAAAGAAAAGAAAAATCAGTACGTTTTTTGCTCTAGTAGAAAAGGGCTCAATTGACAGCAGCTTAATCACTGTGCTAAGCGAGGTTAATTTCTACCCTTGGTCTTTAATAGGCTTGGTACTGGATATGAATTTTTCAGTTGATGCGTCACTCAGGTCACCTGGTTGCCCATTTTAATCAGAAAGCCTCCCTAGCTCCAATGTCTGTGTTTCTAACCACGCACCCAGCCTTCTTCTCTGGAGGCCGATGTCACATGAATGGCAAGACAGATTCGTTACTACTCTGATGAGTTAGCATGAAGAGATCCAGCGTGTTCTTAGCCTTGTCTTCCCTCTCTCCCAACTCTAAACACACAGGGTCCTCTTTCCAGACCCTGCCACCAAGTTGTAGAAGACTGTGCTCGAGTGTGAAGATAGGGGCATGTACCCTTCCTTCCCCCAGATCACCTGGGGCCAGGGCGCCACTGCAGCATTCTCTCAGCTGCAGATGCTTGAAGATTGAAGAAGCAGGGGGAGATCAATACAAATTAAAAGCAAATTTAAAAACTATGCTAAAGGCTGAAGCATGTAGATGAAAATCCATTAACTGTGATTTATGGCATGGTGGTCCGTGCTTGGTTGCTGGGTTGACAAAAGTGAGCATGAAATAGCTAAGTTTCTATGTATATTTGGAGAAATTTACACAGCTTTGAACAGTACTTCTCATTCATATCACTCATATTACATTAAGTGAAATCCCTCTGAATGACTTTTCTGGATCTGAGAACATTCTTCAAAGCTTCTCAAAAGGTACCCCGAGGCCATCAGAATTCACTCTGGGTGACATCCCTCAGCATGGGGTACTTATGGCCCATGTTTACCTCAGTGGATTCTCAAGGCAGCATTAAAGAACCAGGGATCAGTTAGAGAACTGAGCACCATGATTGGTCAGACAGACTGACATAGCTATTCACTCTGGGCTCACTGCCTCCTTATAGTTACCACTACCAGAAATTAATGGATTGACCAAAACAAGAGGCCATAGTTCATCGTTTCAAGTTTTCAACGCTTTCTTAAAAGACTTGAAGACTAGGGTGGTAGAAATATTTGGCCTTTCTCTGAGTAGACAACTAAGGAAAATAACCTGGCCCAGAAGACAGAGAACCTTTGTGCTCCTATGCTCTCCTGATCTCCTTCCATGTAGCTATTTCAAAGTGGAGTAGGCTGTAGACTCAACCCAATGTCCATGCTGGCAATTAGATACTGACATACCAGACATTTATGCTGCCTTACTTTTAAGTGGGACAGCTGTCTTCTCTTCTTCGGGTTCCTCACCTGGACCAAAAGAAAGATTGTCCTTGGTAATGAGGGTGTCGGAGCAATTGAGGCCATGGCTGGAGAGCCTAGATGTGATGTCATCTCATCTGCTATCTCCCTGCAACAGGAATACATGTCAGTTGCTTTCTGCCAACTCTAACTTTCTTCCAAACTATCCTAAATGGTCTCTCATCTTTGGCCCTGCAGCTCAGGTCCTCTTTCTGCTCCCATGCCCTACCATCCTTCCCACCATCATCAGAACAGATAGTTCTTTACTCTCCTCAGCTTATTTGTTCATTTGTACTTCCAGCTCTTGCTTATGTTTTTCTTTTCTTTCTTTCTTTCTTTCTTTCTTTCTTTCTTTCTTTCTTTCTTTCTTTCTTTCTTTCTTTCTCTTTCTTTCTTCCTTTCTTCCTTTCTTCCTTTCTTCCTTTCTTCCTTTCTTCCTTTCTTCCTTTCTTCCTTTCTTCCTTTCTTCCTTTCTTCCTTTCTTCCTTTCTTCCTTCCTTCCTTCCTTCCTTCCTTCCTTCCTTCCTTCCTTCCTTCCTTCCTTCCTTCCTTCCTTCCTTCCTTCCTTCCTTCCTTTCTTTCTTTCTTTCTTTCTTTCTTTCTTTCTTTCTTTCTTTCTTTCCTTCTTTAGGGGAGCTCATCTTAAGAGGCCCATAAAAGCAAGGACTGCCTCTGACAGATCCCTATACCCCTCCAGAACCGAGTTTGTGGCCTAATCATACATAGGAAGAGTCAAGAAAACTAAGATAGATTGAAAGCAATAAACTGGATTGAATTTACTTTGTCAAACACCTTTGTGGTAGAAGGTGCTATTTTTGCCTTCAGTTAAACAAGACGTTTATTAAGTTCTTCTCTGGTAGACCCTGCAGGAATTATAAAGAAGGGCTCCACTATGCTCTCCTGGTATACTTTGGCTATTTGTGAACTATGGCTTTGCTTTTTCTTTTTAACCCTCACCTGAGGATATTTTTTTATTGATTTTTAGAGGTAGAGAATGGGAGAGAAAGATAAGCATTCAATGTGAGAGAGAAACATCAATTGGCTGCCTCCTGTACTCAACCCCAACTGGGGATCCAAGCCACAACGTGGGTATGTGCCGTGACTAGGAGCTGAACCCACCACCTTTTTGGTGTATGGGACAATTCTACAACCAACTGAGTCACCCAAGCAGGGCAAGTAGAAATTGTTTTTTCTGAACTATTTGGTGGTGACTTTCTGAAGAGCGAGGATTTTTGTTTTCAGAATGCACACATGCTACTCATCCCAGGTATAATCTATATATCATTTCAGCCAAACTCACACACAGCCTGTAAGATTGATGGTTTTAACCTATTTCACAGCTGCAACGGTCAAGGCTGGAATATGTTTAGTATTTTGTCTATGCCCACAGATCTAGAGTTCAAGGCTAGTTCTCTCTGGCTCTGAGAGCTGAGTCCTTCTCACTGCACTGTTCTGTCCCTCAGTGATCCCACCTTATTTGTCTTTGTATATCAGGACCCTAGCACACTGCCTTACACAAAGTAGGTACCAACTACATGATTGATGAATAAATGATAATACAGTCCCTCAACTCAAAGAATTTATTTACAATCTAGCTACAGAGTCAATACATAAAGGGGCTAAAAAAATAAATAGCAATTCAAAAGATATATAACAGTCCAGTACAACAATACAAAAGCTGTCATAAGACTGTATAAGATTAATTGCCAAATGACTGATGCAGATAATAAGTGCTGTAGGGCTGGAATGATCTGGCAAAACTTCATGGAGGAAGAGGGATGTTTTGAAGTACAACTTTAGAAAGTGCCTACTCTGGGCAAACCCTTACATGTAAAGATCAACAAAACTCAGTCCATGGTCTACAAATGCTTTGAGTACAGCTGGGGAAAGACAAAGAGGAAGGTAAATCCAAAATGAGATTTTGAAAACAGAGAGGGCTATGTATAAACAGGGGTGACAACAAGGCCTCTAAACATCACCACTGTTTTGACTTGCCTGTTCTCTCCCAAAGCACTTTATTAGAACCATGCTACGCAAAGTGGGATCCAAAGACCAGAAGCATTAACCTCATTTGGAAATTTGCCAGAAATGCAAAATCACGGAAAGTGCCCCAGACCTACTGAACTAGAATCTTCATTCTAACGAGATCCAAAGGTGATTCATATGCACATCCAAGTTTGAGAAGAGCTGATTGAGGATGCAGAGTAGTTAAGCAGCTGGGACAACCATCACTCCCCCCATCTGCACCACCTGTCCCCACTTGAAGCTGTACAGTTTTCCTGAATGCAATTCAGAGTAGTATTTAAGGAAGCTCATTCAGAAGTCTTGCTCTCTGCCCTTTTATCATTGCTGATAAATAATTACTTCTTCTTTACTTGCTCTGTATTCCCTCCCCCAAATCCCTGACTCATTCTCACCCCCACAGTTCACTTGCTGCTCCCAATCCCTTCTGTTCCAATCTCCAGATAAATAAGAATTACTCTTGCTACTCAGTCCCCTCAAATGTCAGATTCTCTCTGGGGCTGCTGGACATGTCAAGGAGAAAGAATTATCTTTGTGGTTAAATATAGACTCTGTCTTTCCCCCATGCTCACCCCCACCCCCTTAAGTCAGAGCATCAGCAGCAAGGGGAACAGAACAGAGAGAATGTTTTGCTTCTTTAGATGGGAAGGTATTGATCAGGCAGAGAAGAGAAACAAAACAAAAAATAAAAACAGGAGAGAAAGCAAAGGCATTCAAGTTTCAGATGCATCTGGGCTGGATACAAAAGGGCTCTTTTAGTAGGCATGGATTTCACCTTCAAGTACAAAATGTGAAAAAGATCTGAGAAAGTGAAGCAAGCACTGAGTACTTGACATTTGCAATAAGAGACAGATTAGCTATGATGATTGAAAATCAACTTAATGATTTTCAGTTTAATTTTAAGACAAGGGGAAATGTTCTAAGTGGATTAATAGTTAGAACTGCTCACCATGAATAGTCTGGTGAGGGAGAAAAGAAAAAGGGGATTGAATGGGGAAAGAGTGGTATCTTCCTTCCACGCTGCGCTGTCTAAAAAAGGGTATTGTATATTCTGTGGATGTTTCTCATAGATAATTTTATTTAATCCTCATGGTAGCACTATAATGAAGTATTATTCATCTTATTTTACAGTTAGGCTTAAAGATATATATATATATATATATATATATATATATATATATATATATACACACACACACACACACACACACACACACACACACAAGAACATGTGCAAAGTGATGAAAATTTTGAGTCATCCCACGTGTACATTCTCAGACAAGGCAGAATGAGGTGACCTTCTCCCTTCTCCTTTCAGCTCTCATATTGTAAACAGTGTCTTTTTCATGGTCTATTTAGTGCTACATCTTTGCCATGTTATTGCTTTCTGTTGATGATTTCAGTATTTAAAATGGCCCTGAGCATAGTGCTAAAGTCCTGTCTGGTTTTCCAAAGCACAAGAATGTGCTTTATGGAGAAAACAGGTGTGTTAGATGAGCTTCATTCTGGCATGAGTTATACAGCTCTTGGCTGTAAGCTTAATGTTAATGAAGCCACTATATATAGTAAATAAAGTACGTTTAAACAGAAATGCATAAAGGTTACATATTCATTAGTTGATAAAAATGTCATGACCGAGGCTCAGAGGAACCTAACCTTATATTTCCCCTAGGAGCAATGGTTCAGTGTTCACTAATTCAGGGTTTTTGACAACTTTATAGGACGTAACTACTGTGAATAATGAAAATTGAATTTTTTTGTGTGTTTTTTTTAAATATTTTTTATTGATTTTTTTTTTTTTTTTCAGAGAGGAAGGGAGAAGGATAGACAGAAACATCAATGAGAGAGAAACATTGATCAGCTATGTGTTTTTTTGTTTTTTTTGTTTTGTTTTTTTTTTTTTTACTTCCAGGTAAAAAAATACACACACCCCCTACACACACATATATACATATGCCCACACATACACACATACAAATTTATCCTCAGGTAGACTACTGGAACATAAGACTTTGAAAAATCATTTGAGGTAGAAGGTAAGACTTCTAAGGAAATTAATAAACTTCCTTTTATGATGAGACAGTCAGAGTAAGTGTCAGCCTTTGCTTTGCTGATGAGGGACACATGTGTAGGTGAGCCACAGCCTTCAGCATCCTCCTTCTTAACCCTTCCCTCATCAGCTTTTCTTCTAAATATGTGTTGACTACATGTTTTTAAAATATTAAAGAAGGGCTAAGTCATGAGTCTTCCCCAAGTGCCCGTAAGTCTATTCGACACTCTTCCCGTGGCTATGTTTAAAAACCCAGGTTTGTCACATTCCAATGGCATGCTCTTCCCCTAAATCTCCTGGCATCTGCTATGTCCAGGAACTTCTTTTTTTTGAAGGCTAGAATTTTGGGGAATAAGAAGAAAGATTCTGTCATCCTTCCATTGAGCACAATTAATCTTTCCTCTCTTCAATCAGCATCAGTGTCTTCTCACCAGGTCATCCTAAAACAAAAACAGAAACATTCAGGAACCCCATTTTTATTCAATACTGGTGGGTATTTTTCTAAAAAACCAAAGGTATCCTATAAGCTTACTAGTATATGACCACTTGAATTGCCTTTACATGATCTTATATGAGGTATGTTTTATATTTTTATTGTTTCTGTTTTCCCTAATTTCACCAAACTCCTCTTAACCCTGGCTGCCAATCTGTCTTTTTCTCCTTTGCAGTTGGGTTTCACTTATTTCTTACTTATTCTTCAATTCAGCATGTTCTTCCACCTCAAGCATGCCCAAATCAGTGGACACCTTTTATTCTTTATTTTATCCTATCTCCATTTAGCCTCTGACATCATTGACTATGTCCTCAGGTTGTGATGCCTTATGGAAGGAGTAAATGAAATTTAGGATTATAGAACATTAGAGCAAATAGGACCCTAGAGACCATCACACCAAACCACTCACTTTGGGGGTGAAGGGAGACAGTGACTTGGCAAAAATCATGGCTCCAAATGGTGGAGCAGTACCAAGGCCCAACAGCATCGGGTCTCTCCACCTATAGCTCCTGCTTTTTCAAGCTTGCTTCCCATCCGAAAATTATTCTAGTCCTGGCCAACTCCATGACTGGAGTACATGCAAGGTGACATATTTATCTTCTCTGTCATTTCACCTTCCTCTGCCTCCCTGGGGCATGTGCCCCTCAGGCTGGCCTTCTGCTTGTCATGACACCTGAGAACCAATACCAGGGGGAGAAGATTGCAAGTGCCAGGCAGAACCGTTGACAATGCCCTCCTGCACTGATAAAAGTAAACTGATCAGAACTTTATTACTTGGAGTAAAGTACATTTGGACTTTCACTCTGTAGAGTAAAACAGTTGCTAAATTGTAAAGATTATGCACTTGGAGGTATCTTCTCCTTAAGCCTCGGCATATCCTTTGTACAGACATCCTTGTCAACATCCTATGTCTGCTTCTCATGAGTGTCATGGTTCCTGCACTTGGAAAGGCCCGCTGATGGAACACAGAAGTTTGAGGTGGGTTGTGATCATAATTTTAATTTGAAAAGAAAAAATATATCAGCTAGATGAGAGTGATAATGTCAGGTGTGAAAGTATAAGATAGGTAAGATCTAGCATGACAATGCCAAACTCCTGTTCTTAAGTGATTAGTATTTATTACTACACCTTTCAAAAGGACCTTGCAGGAAACATGCTTCTATCACCTCTAAATAGTCAGGACCCTATGGCACAGAGCTCTTCTCCAAAAAAGAAAAATAAACAAAACACTTTTGAAGAAAATAGGGAGGGAGGAATGGAGAGAGGGATTAGGTCACTTTAAGTCATCCTCTTCCTATGTGGATGCTCTTGTAAGGATATAATATTCAATACAGGAAAACTCCTTCTTCTTAGCAACAACTGAGGTGTCTTGGATGCCAGCTTCTGCTTGCAGAGATGTGACTTTGTCCTTGAGCTCCTCATTGTGATGGAAAACCAGGTGAAATCCGTCCTATTACACACACTGCACCATATGACCTAACCCATGATGGGCAGCCCAGAGCTCGACAGGACACAGATACAAAGAACTTAAATGACGCCTCTTTGTGTCTGCAAACCCACAGAGTGCTCTCAGGATTAGGAGAGAGTAACCGTGTAGAAGGATTTTCCTGCTTTTTCTAACTCACCAATCTTTCCCTGATAGACTTTAAACCTTGTAACAGTCTGAGCCCTGTTGTTCTTAAGCTTTTCCTGTTTTTATTTAATTTTTATAGGGCAGCCAAGGGCTAGATTGTCATTATTGAAGGGAAGAAGATAATGCATGTGGACAATGTTTCGCAAATTGTAAGACCTCATACAAACGTTAGCCATTGTTATTGGCATTTATTAACCAAATGCTGATTCCCATTAGGAAGAATTTGGCAAGTCTCTCTCCCACTTAGCCACCCTCAGCATCGTGCATTGTTATTTCATGATGTGGAGTGAGTCAGGAAGAGATAAAAAGCAGTCAGCCTTCCAAATGCCACACACTATCAGAACCAAAAGGACCTCTATTAAAAGATTCATTCAGTCAGTCAGCAAATATTTATCAAATAACTATAATTTGCAGGAGCAATACAGTGGTGATTTAATAGTCTCTAGTCTCAAAGACCTTAGTGCATTGCAGGAATAACCACATTTTAAAAAATTAAACAAATAAATATATTATAAAAACTCATGTTAAATACTATGTAGAAAAAAGCACAAGGTTCCACAGGAGAATATATAGAAGGCCTTAATTACCTGGGGAGAACTGTTCAAACATGAGTATATGCTAGATGTATGTGCTAGATTTACATTCATTGAATGAATGAATGAACGAACGAATGAATGAATGAATGAATAGTAAATGAATGGCCTCTCTGAATTAATGGTCTCTTGCATAGGTGATATTTAAGCTGAGAACTGAAGGATGAATAGGAATTTAGTCAAGAAAAGAGCATGGAGCTTTGAGAGAACTGAAAAGGGCCACTACATGTGGTGAGCCAGGAAGAAAATGTTGGATTTTATATAAAAGAAGGTGACATGAAGGACAGAGGCAGCAGTGGTGTGGGGCTGTGGGGGTGCAGAGCACAGCAGGCCGAGGAAGCAGGTTGTTCTAGCCGGGATGGCTAACCTGTGAAGCTTTAGCCCACGAGTAAGTTAATCTGGCTTAATCTCTGAAAGGATTACTCTGGCTGTTGCTGGAAGGATGAAGCTGGGGTGGCGGAAATGGGGACAGCACTTAGCCAAGCTGTGGTAGGAGTCTAGATGAGTGATAACGGTGCCTTGCCCTGGGCTAGGAGTGGATGGAAGGGAGCAGGCATACTCACGAGAGACCTTGGATTTTGAACTAAGAGGCTTGTGCTTATTTATGAAGTGGCTATGGAGATGGCAAAGATAACCTGGTTTCCGGCTGGGGCAACTGGGTGGATGAACTTGGGGACATGGAAGAAGTTTGGGGTGGGTGGTGATTCTAATTTTAATTTGAAAAGGAAAAAAAAAAATAGCGTGGCCAGATGAGAGCAATGTGTCAGGTCTGAAAGTGTGAGATGGTAAGATCTAGCATGACAGTACCAAACTCCTTTCCTTCTGTGGTTGGTATTTATTACTACGCTTTCTAGAGGACCTTGCCAGGGACATGGTTCCATCAATTCTGAATAGACAGGATCACGTGGCACAGAGCTCTTCCCTAGGATCCAGGAGGTGGACAGGAAGAAGCAGCCTTTTCATTGAGAGGTAGGGTTCAAGACTCCCCCAAGAGGCAGCATTGTCATTTACCTAAGCTCTGACACTTGCTTACTTTTATTTTTATCATCTCTGCAAGGCATTCTCTTTTCCGTTTCTCTTTTACTTCCGGTAACATTTTAGAGACCATCTCAAGTTATGTGATCATAGTCTTCTTTTAATTGTGTTAAAATACACATACCATAACATTTACCGTTTAAACCACTTTTAAGTGTAAGTTCAGTGGTACTGAGCGCGTTCATTGGTGTGCAGCCTTCACCACCATCCATCTCCAGAACGCTTCACCTTGCAAAACGAAAATCCTGACCTGTTAAGCAATAACTATCCATTTCCTCTCACCACATTGAGTGTTTTTAAATTAGATACAATATCTTCATTTGTCTTATAGAGAAAGATCTGCCTTGGGCTGGGGCAAAGATCTGCCTACACAGAGGAGGGGCCAGCAGCTAAAATCTGTTCTGGGTAAGCGTCAGCTTTCCTTGGGGTCTGTCACCACGATGGTAGGTGGAAGAGACTGACAGAACCCCAAAAGCCAGCTGGTACTTGACAACCTGAGCCCAGCTTCCTGCAGAGTCTTCCCTCACCACCCACTCCTGGTTGTACCTTTCCAGATAAATTCTTGGCATTTCTGTGGGTTTTGTTTTGTTTTGTTTTAACAGCTTTATTGAGATGTAATTCCCATAAAATACAACTTACCAGCGTAAACTGTACAATGGATGGCTTCAATATATTTACAGACACTGCAGTCATCACCCCAGAAAGAAACCCTGTCTCCATGAGCAGTCACTAGCCATCCCCTCCCACCCTGCATCCTTCCTGCTACCTGGCCCTAAGCAACCACATATCGACCTTTCTTTATGGATTTGCCTATTCTGGACACTTCACGTATATGAAGTCACAGAACAGGTGGTCTTCTGTGACACGATGTTGTGTTTTAGCAAAGGAATGCCTGACTTTTCTTTGCTACATTTTCCCTTTGTAAGCAGAGCAAAACAACAGCCCTGACCCCAAATCACAGCCAGGTGAACTGGGAGAACCGCAATGTTTGAGGGGCTGCCAGAACGAACCCCCCCCCCCCAGGCGTTGGGCTTTCCTGGGGCTAGGGGATCAGCGTTTCAGAGCTCCCTGGCTCATCACTTTCTAAAAGCGTCAAGGCTATTCGCTCTTTCGGACCCTGGGGATTCCCCGGGGCTCAGTGCTCCAGGTGGCAGGAAAGCCCCAGGCCTACAAGCAATTCAGGTCACAACTCTCTGCCCTTCATAATAGAGGAGATAGTAAAGGGAAGAGGGACTCAACTTGATGCTGAGAAACAGGGCTGACAGCAGGGCCGAGGGACCACACAGCCTCCCAAATGTTTCCTGGAAGAGCGGCCAGGATTTCCCCCTGAGAAGAGTTCCCTGCTGACACAGGAATTCTCAGAATATGGCTCTTTGGGCAAACCAGCCATGCACGTGTTTAGTGTCTTAGTTTACCAAGCACTTGGGCACTTAATGCCTTTGCGGTATCTCCCCATGCTGTTGGTTTTGGTGGAGCACTGTCTGTCGCCTTATAATATTGTGGATGAGGCGCTGTGCTCTGAAAACACCTTCCCTGGCCTGTGAGAGTATTTGGGAGCTTTGCTATATACTTACACAGCCTGTGAGCACCTTTGGGCTATGGGCTGCCACGGAGCGCCTGGCCCCAGTGCACTGAAAACACAAAATAGACAGATAGTAAAGTTTCCGGTGCTCAAAACTCCTTTTTATAGGAAGAAGGGGCTTAGGCCTGTAATGATATAAAATGATTTACTGAGGCACAGAAACTACTCAACAAAGCACTTGAACCTAAGACCCTGGCTGCTCACCTGGCACAGGTGCTCACAGACATTGATAGATTGGTTTGCATTTAACAAAGGACATTCACGTGTGTTGTCTCAAGTGACCTTCATAACAATACTAGTGACCCAGTGCACAGATTCGTGCACAGATTCAAGCACGGTGAAAGGAAAATAATTAGAAGGTGGCTGGCAGGATGGGACTGGATGAGACACTGGACATACCCTGGAGCCAACCTCCTGTGGTCCCTCCCTGGCCAGCCACACCTGGGGTGGCACTGCGGCTCCAAGGGCATCTGTGAAGTGAGCAGGCACTTTGCAAAGTTGCTGTTGTACAGGGTGTGGGACACAAATGCAAGAGCGCAGTAAACCAGATTCAGGCCGACAGTGCCCCAGCAACAACGTAACCCACGACCGAAGGTGGAATTGTGCAGCCCAGTGAGGAATCTGGCTCCCTCCTCTCTGGTTCTGGGGTGTGTCACCTGAGATCCTCCACTGCCACGTCACTCCAGCTTGGCAGCTCCTGCATTGAGCATCTGCCCCTGGTGGTCAGTGTCTGTCATAGCTACCGGTCAGACGGACACTTAGCCTTTTATATATATGTAAACTGTGAGGTAGGCAAACCATTTTATTGTATTTTTTAAAATATGTTTTTCTTGATTTTAGAGACAGAGTAAGGGAGAGGGAGAGAGAGAAACATCCACCCACTGCCTCTTGCATGCCCCCTAATGAGGATTGAGCCTGCAACCCCAGGCCTGTGCCCTGACCAGGAATCCAACCAGGGACCTCAAGGCACATGGAACACTGGTTAACCAACTGAGCCATACGGTCCAGGGCAGGCATATCATTTCAGGACTTAATTTACTGGGCAAACCAGCCCAAAACAAGAGCTTTGCAAAACCGCATATAAATGCTAGCTCTGTCCCTTCCCGCTTGTGATAGAACTGAGCCAGCATTGCTTATCTCCAAAAGGGGAATTGTAAACCCTGCCTTGCAGAGGTTTCTGAGATTTATAAATAATGTAAGTATATTGCTTGGCTCATAGTAAGTGCTGAATAGAACATAACTATTATTACTGCCAGTTTGAAGTTCAAAGCTAAAAGTCACATCTGCATTTTCGAAAGAAGTCCTCTGCTCCTGTAGCACCTCCTTTTAAAATGTAAATGCCTGAGGAGGGATAGCACTTAAAACTGGAATATCAGAGCAGGGTTAGTAGAGCTGAGTATAGGAAAGGTACTAAAATACCAAAGAGGACTGAAACTTGGGGGCTGGAGGTGACAGAGATAAATTGGATTGATCTAGCCATTGTTTTCTCTGTGTTTGTACAGCGTGCCTCTTTGCTCGACTGTGCAGTCATCACCCCCTTTAATTCTCCAGGCCTCATCAAAGCCAAGGCTCCTGTGCTCTCTGTGCCGCCAAACCTACCTTTCTCTGTTCCTCTTATTCACTCTGTTCCTTGCAGGAGGGCAGCCTGCAAGCTCACACACTCCCTGGAGGCTGGGGGCATGGGTTTCCAGAGTAGTCATGAATCAGAGAAGCTTGTGCCTTTGTTTGGCTTTGATGTGTCAACACCTGTCTGCATGTGTCTCCTCTCGCGATGTTTGGGAAAGCAGGGCCTGGAAGATGAAGTGTTTGTTACCTCTTGCCTTGACCACGCTTGGAATGAATAGCCTCATCACTCTGAATTCATTTGGTGTTTATGGGAATATCATACGGAGTCCTGTCGACATTCCCCAACCATTATAATGCAGTTACTGTAGATAATGCTCTGCTAGTGCAATATGTTATCGCCATTTTAACAACCTGACAGACGATGGGCTCATATTATCACTTAAATGAATCCATTAAGCAGCTAGAGGCTTCCAGGAGTCGGATGTGAGAGCATCAGATGGGCAAACATGTGCCATGTCCAACACGGCCGACCTCGTCAATGGGAGGGGAGACTCAGTTCTCCTGGAGGGTCATCCAGCTAGCTGGCCTAAGAACTTGTGCACCTGTTCCCTTACCCCCTATGGGAACTCCAGCTTTGAGCTCAGAGGGACATTCCTGCCTCATTGTACCTTTCTTTAACTGTAGATGGGAAATGCTGGTGCCAGAGAGCAAAGCAATGACATTAAATCAAATCCACGGCTCTGGCTACGGAGCTGAGTAGCATAGGTCCCAGGGAGACAGCAAACTCCGCAGAGACCTGACATTACCCCTTGCCCCTGGGGTTTGATTTGAAGGATAGTAATAGTGTCAAGTTGCATTTGTGAAATGAAGGACTCAGAAATTCTTACCACATATGCTATATCGTATTTGATCTTCAAAAGCACCCAATTAGGCAAACACTATTATTGTCCCCATTTTACAGGGGGGGAAAGGGAGATTTTCATCAGGCCAGCTTCATGGGGTTATAGGAGGAGTGACAGAATACAGACTAGCACATGTGCAGAGCCCGGCATTTGTAAGCACTCTCTCTGTCTTACTTCCTACTACACTGAGATATGTCTCAGTGGGAAGGATCCTCTGTTCAGAATTCTCTCTCCGTCTACCCAGGAATCTCTCTCTCAACCCCATCATCAAATCAGCAGTCTGCTTGGCATCGGATCTATAAAATAGGTACATTGTAGGAGTCTGACCCCCTGAGTCCATTTTCATAAACTGACCAGAGATGGGAGGAACCGATAATTTGGGGGCCGAAAGAACTAGATCTAATTAAATAATTACATTTCAAGATTTATGGGCTTCCCTTACTACAAAACAGCAAATGAATTTTACAAGAAGGGCCTCTGAGACAAACGGCAGTGAGAAGTCCCAGAACCCTGGGAGGGTTGGTACAAGAGAGAGTTTGGGTTTTAAAATTAAACAATTAAAAGTGTGTCCTTGGCTGAGGCCACATAGAAGGTTTTCTTAAGTCTTTAAAAAACATCTTTTAGAGTAGTTCACAGCAAACTTGAGAGGAAGGCACGGCGATTTCCCAAAAGCCACCTCCCCCTACACATCATGGCATTTAGAGCCAGCTTCTGGCACTGGAGAGATAAGACTGAGTATAAAGATCTTATGAAGAGGAGGGACAGGAGGAAGCTGAGGACACAGAGGTGGTGGTGGCCTGCAAGGGCTTAGAGCAGGTCACCCAAAGACAGGGAAGCCAACACTGGTCGGTGTGGCTCAGCTGATTGGAGCATCGTTCCGTAGATTGAAATGTTGCGGGTTAGATTTCCGTTCAGGGAATGTGCCTAGGTTGTGGGTTCGATCCTGGTTGGGCCTAGTAGAGGAGATAACTGATAGATATTTCTCTCTCACATCCTTGTTGTTGTATTGTGTGTGTGTTTTTCTCTCTCCCTTCCTCTTGCTCTAAAATCAATAAGCATGTTCTCAGACAGAGCCTGAGGGCAAGGAGACTCTTGTGGGAGCAGAATCTTCCTCTCTGTAAACTGGCAAAATAACTCCAAGCCAATCTGGGTCTTTGGTCTCCTCAAAGCTTTGGGTAATTACGCTGCAGAGTCTCTGGCGTCAAGGTTGAATTCCTCCTGGCCCTCTGCATCCCGGGAAGCCATGCCTGGCTTTGTCTCTTGCTTGGAGCTCAATGTCACCCGTGTCACTAAAAAAGAAAAGAGAAAACTTTGAAGACATATGGGATCACACAGGAGGCAGAGGTGGGGGTCACCATTCAGAGTGGCTTCTACTCTGCTGCCTCTCTCTTCCCTCTCTCCTCCCTCTCTGCCCTTTGCCCCACTTCTCTCAGAATCCCATGGAATCAATAAGTGACCCTTCCCATGGCACATGTGCCATCTGTGTGCCTCCCTGGAGCAGCCAACTCAAGCCGGTTTACCTGTCATAGCCCCAAACAGTTGCCAACTGCTCAGTGAATCAGCTGGTAATGGAGTTTTGGGGAGTCCCAGTGGGTTTACCTTCTCCATCCCATTTCAACCATTCCGTGTGCTTTTTTATGTTCCGCGGAGGAGGTGAAAGGGCACCGCAGCATCTTTCTGATAATGGCCCGGCACTAATAAGCTGTAAATGGCCTTCGGCTGTGGACTGATGACCCGGCAGAGCTCGACTGGAGGAGCACCAGCTAGAACCAGCATGTGAAAGGGGCTTCCGGCCACAGGGCCTGGAGCGTGTGGGTGCAGCTCCTCCTTCCAGACACTTCCATCCTACGCTCAATTTATAGTTTGTCTGCTCAGAGGAGTGCAGGGGAGAACCCTCTGGGAGAATACACTCAGTGCTCAGCCCCGGACTTGGTGGAGATGGGGGTGCTTAGATGAGCCCCAACAAAGGTAGTGGAGGCGTCCCTGAAAAAGAGACATTTCCTGCCCCCCTTGGAGCAGGCCTGCCATTAAGGGGAGAAAAAAAGCCAAAAAAGGATGTAGCCCCTCTGTGGTTAACGGGGTAAAAAAAGGACACTTTCTCAGCTCTCCAGCCTGTACCATGACATAAATTGAAACAGACAGAATTACCATTGATACAAATTAAAAACAAATAAAAAGGGTACACCGAGCTGATTCTGAGAGTTCAAACTCCATTACCAGCTGATTTACTGAGCAGTGACCTGTGATTGTTGGGGGGAGGGCGGGAGGAGCGAGGCGTCTCGGTGAATCCCATCAACCCCAGTGCCGGGTGGCACACCAGTCAATAAGCTATTTAATTTAATGGGAAATGGTATTGACGAGCCGGAGAATGCAACTCACAAAAGATGCAGCTGCAAAGAGCAGATAAAGTCTTCAACCTGCCTGCCTCTGGGGGTATCCACCCCCGGCCATCTCCTCTGTCAGAGTCAGGGTCAAAGGAGAGAGCCTGGGGAGGCGGGGGCCACTGGGACCCCAAGGGCACAGTGCTCAGGAGGGATTACCCGCACAGAGAGAGACGCGGTTTGGAGGGGAGATTGGTACGAAAATGGGAAACAGATCCTCCAAAACTGCTATCACTGACCTTTCAGAGTGCAGGCAACAGGGAAGGGGGCGGGGGGGCCCAGAACTCCAGAGGGAAGCCCATCAGCTTCATTTCAGGAGGACAACAGCCCTGCTGTTTGTTTTAGTCTTTTTATGGGATCAGGAGTGAAGTGCTCCCCAAACCAGAAACCCTCGTTGCCCACCCCAAAACCGAGGCTGAGAAAACCAAGCAGGTCCCTGTGCCACAGGGGATACATGGGACCATGGGACCATTTTTAGAAATGGATGAGACATAGAGAAAGTGAGTAGGGGCAAAGACCTGGGGAACAGTGTTGTGAGCTCAGTGCATCATGTGCATCATGTGCATCATGTGCCTGAGCCCCACAGGCCCACCTACTAGCTGTGTCCCAAGCTGGGACCCCATGAATCCCTCCTGCATCGATGCCACTTGGATGACTGAGCTCTGAGAGTCCCAG
Organism: Pipistrellus hanaki; assembly: GCF_964339955.1. Taxonomy (NCBI): domain Eukaryota; kingdom Metazoa; phylum Chordata; class Mammalia; order Chiroptera; family Vespertilionidae; genus Pipistrellus; species Pipistrellus hanaki. The sequence goes on from NC_140520.1 coordinate 28,994,266, forward strand.
ATTTCTCTCCAACATCATTCCCCATCTGACTGGGGGGCAGCCCTCCACCCCAGGCTGTTTGCTTAGGGCCTAGCTCTGGTCAGCCTTATCTACCTCCCCTGAAGTCCTTTCCTCTGGAGCAGTGGCTGTCAACTAGGATGGTGGTGAGGGTGGGGGTAATTCCTCCCCTGCCCCAGGGGACACTGGGAAATGTCTGGAGACTTTTTTTGGTGACATAACTTGAGGAGGGAGGTGCTACTAGCATCTAGTAGTAGAGGCAGAGGACAGCCCCCCAACAAAGAACACCCAGACCCAAATATCAATAGTCCTGAGGTCGAGAAGCCCTGCTCTCAACGGTGAGTAATACAGAATGGAAATAACATGACAGAAAGAGGTCAGAGTGGGGAAGCAGGAGGGAGCTGGAGCCAGCATGTAAGGTCCCTAATCACCACAATCCCTTTCCCAGGGACCCCAGACAGCGCCCTCCTATTAATGGATGAATCCCCCAGGCACTGCAGCCAGACATTGGGTCTTTCTCACTGCCTACAGACCTACTGCCCACATAGCCACTTCCCAGGACACCCTTCAGTATGGCATGGCCTGGTGGGTTTGAGTGCACAGACCCACTTGGAGACTGAATTTTGCAGTACTTGCTTCTTCCCACAGGGCATCTCAGCACCTGCACCCGGGCTCAGCCCCAGCTCTCCACCCTCCCTGGAATGGCTTACTGCTGAGCCCCTCTCCCCCCAACAATGATGCTGAGGTTGTCACCAAGGTCAGCCACAGCTTTCACACCATAGCATGATGCGAGTTCCACCTCTGAGTGAGTGTAAATACCTGAGCAGTTCTCATGGTTCTACAGTGACTTCTGTCACATAAACTCCCCTTTGACTCCCCAAATGATTGAGAATCATCCCTCAAGCCCCTTGAGTATGGAGCACCCACAGATGTTCCTCCAGCTAATTCCCTCTTCCTCCTACACAAGGAGCCTCCGTCCCTCACCTTGCCATTCAGCAGTGGCCCTCCCAGGGCTGTGGGCAGCATGGTGGACTGTTTTCCCATCCACAGGCCAGGGGATCAGGGGTCAGGGACTAGCATTCCCATCAGTGCCTGGGAGCTCCTGTGGTCCCCACAAGGCATGTTCCAGCAACTGAAAACTCCTTTTGGACAAATTTCTATGGCAACTGACAGCTTCCCAGGGATGAAAGGTGTGTTCCAAATGTCACCGGCATCTCAGGAATCAATAAAGTGGGGCCTCTTAAAAAAGTGGGGTGGGGGTCGGAGAGGGAGGGGTGGCCCTGGAGTAGGGAGACAGGAGCCGAGTTTGAAGGCAGGTTATGTAGAAATCCCATAGAGCATCCTTCCAAAAGGGCAGAGGGAAACTACAGGGAGGGAGACAGCCAAGGCTGAATTTTAAACAAAAAAGTGGGAAGAGGAGGAGACAGGAGGCAGGAGGCTCTTGGTGTGGGCTGCTCTAGGCTCTTTGTCTTTCTTCTCACCCTCACCCAGAAATGGATGCGTTGCTTCTGAATAAAGGTTAAAGCATTGTCTTGAATTCAGCTGCCGTAGCAGAAGAGGAGGGAGGGAGAGGTTATGTAACATGGTTCCAATCGAGAAACTTAGGGCCAGGGAAATCGCACTGGACTTAAAATTGAGAGGCATAGATGCATGCTCTATCACTGAGGCTTTGACCATCTGCCCCTGCTCCTGGCCAATGACCAGGCCTCTAGAAACCGTGGCTTCCTCACAATAAAACCATAATAACCCCTCTGCCTCCACCAGAGCCCATTTTGAGAACCAAATGAGATAATAACTGTGAATATGTTCTGTAAATGGTAAAACATTAAACTAGCATTCCCCATAATGTTCTCTGTAGATATTATTTCCATAGGATGCGAGTGAAATTCTCAAGTCAAAAAAAAAAAATAGCAATAAAGTTAAAGAGTTGTTGTTGTTGTAATTGTGGAATCCGTGACTATCTTTCCGGTACTAAATTGACTGTGGAATCTTTTACTGCAGATTATCTTGCGTGACCAAAGTTGCAGAGCACACACTGGGAAATGTTTCTCTATAGAAAAAGAAGTCATTCATTCCCATTCTTGGCTGTTTTCTGAAGAATAGTGGCGTGAAGAAAGAGGAGGGGCCAAGAACTTGTCCTCAGGTGAGTCTAGTGTGGGAACCCACCCTTTCTCAGAAAGTGCAGACCACGTGTCATGGGGTAGATTGTGTCCCATCCCAAAAGGGATGTTGAATTCCGAACTCCCGGTACTTCAAATACGACCTTGTTTGGAATGGGGGAGGGGGACTGTCTTTGTAAAGGTCACCCAGTTAAAACAAGGTCATTAGGATGGGCCCCAACCCAGTATGACAGGTGTCCTTCTAAAAAGGGGAAATTTGGACACAGAGATAGGCACAGGGAGAGACGGGCCCTTGGTAATGTGCTATGGGAAGATGGCAGCAGAGGTCAGGAGGATGCATCTACAAGCCAGAGATTGCCAGCAAACCACCAGAAATTAGCACTAGGTTGAACAGATCCTCCCTCGCATCCCATATTGGGAACTGACCCTGTCCACTGGTCCATCTAGGACTTCTAGCCTCCAGAACTGTGAGACAATAGATTCTGTTGTTTAAACCACCCATTTTGAGGTGCTTTGTTAGAGGGAGGGGTGGCTTTGGAAAACTACTCACTTGGCAGTCCCCTGCATCAGCTCTGACAAGGGCCTGGTGGTAGCTAGAACTCAGTAAACAGTCGGTGCCAAAGCTGGGCTCTATTGTAAAAGGTTGTAATAAGATCTGCTGAGACTCCTCATATGTTTATTTTATTTTTTATTGAACTCAAAGTAAATCATGTTTTAAAAAGAAAATTTTTAAAGTGTAACTCTAAAGATGAGCTGTCTAGCCTGGCTGGTGTGGCTCAGCGGTTTTGTTGACCTATGAACCAGGAGGTCGCAGTTCGATTCCCGGTCAGGGCACATGCCCAGGTTGTGGTGTCATCACTGATGTTCCTATCTCTCTCTCCCTCTCCCTTCCTCTCTGAAATATGCTGTATTCATTGGGGAAAACACTCCTCCCCATCCAGATGAGGATAAGGGCGATGGCATATATTTTCAACAGTTTGCCAACCACTGGGTTAAGGCAACCAATCTTATGAGAATTACAAGGGTTATTTAAGTGATATTTGATAAGACTTTTTTAAGGAATTGCGCTTTTTTTCTAGGATATCAAAGCCTCACAAATATTTAAACAACACATTGATATGTGTCTCTATGGCTTCAGACAGGATCAAATATTTGTCCTCTTAATGGGAAAGTTTTTCAGCGTTAAAGGTGTGAAAGCAGAGTCCTTAAATTGTATCTTCTAACTTTTTACTTCCCAGAGTGTTATTAGCACTTTCTGATGTGGTCTATTAAGCAAACTCACATTTTTCACCAATTCTGACATATGGACACATGATGTGGAGAGAATAACAGCTTCCATTTATCAAGACTTACTGGAAACTCCAAGCTAAGTTAAATGTTCAACTTCAATAATTATTAGAATTTTTACTTTTTGTGAGTGTGATTTTTGTTTTCTACTTCCGTTTTTAATTTTAACATTAGCTCTCCGAAGTATGTTTTAGATAGCTTTCCTAGACTCCACATCCCAAATATCTTAGCTGTCTACCAGGTAATCTTACAAAAACTCAAGCTCCAGACTACATTCTGGGAATTGATCCAAAGAGACCTGAAACACTAGTTTGAAAGAATATATGCACCCCTATGTTCATTGCAGCATTATTTACAATTGCCAAGCTATGGAAGCAGCACAAGTGGCCATCAGTAGGCGAGTGGATGAAAAAGATGTGGTACATATATACAATGCAATATTAGCCATAAAAAAGAACAAAATTATAGCATTTGCGACAGCATGGATGGACCTAGAGGATATTATTTTCAGTAAAATATGTCAGAGAAACACAAATACCATATGATTTCACTCTATGCGGAATCTAAAGAACAACAAACAAAACAGAAACAGACTCTTAGATACAGAGAAAAGACTGATGGTTGTCAAAGGGTGGGGTGGTTTTGGGACAGGGTGAAAAAAGTGAAGGGATTTAGAAGTGCAAATTGGCAGTTACAGAGTAGCTACAGGGATGTAAAGTACATAGGAAAATAATGAATAATATTCTAATAACTGTGTATGGTGCCAGGTGGGGACTGGAAATGTCAAGGGGAATACTTTGAAAGTGTATGGCTATGTTGTACACCTGAAACTAATACAAAATACGCTGTAATTAAAATGTTTAAAATAATCATAAAAAAGACTACAAAGTCATCATTTTCCTTTTCCTTCTAAAGCAGACAAATCACCTCATTTTTGTCTTGCTAAACATCACCACTTCACTCACTTTTCCAAGCCACCTGCCTTTATCACTGCAATGCCTCCTAATAAGTTTCCCTTTCTCCAATCAATTCCTTCAAAACGTGGCACCTGCTTTTAAAAATTTATTCCCAGGCTGGTTGTCATTGCAAGGATGGATTCAGGCCCCCTTAGCATGGCACATGTGGTCGCCTTTCCATCCTTAGGCCCCTTAGTGTGGTACCCAAGCTCACATCCTCAATCTCAGGGGCAATCTTGTGGGGCACATGCTCTCCTCCTGGCATCAGTCCTCTCAGCACAGGGCACATGCTCATCGTTCCAGCTCCTGGCTCCACCATGGTGCCCATGCACACCTCTGCAGGTTCAGCTCCCCCTCCTCCCTCCCCCCCCCCCCCCGGGTCGCTTCCCATTGTAATTTATGTTCTAGACATTTTGAATTACCTTCCATTTCACAACGAGAATCAATCTTCAATATATACAATCTCCGACCCCCTTCTTCTGGGTCAGTGGCCACTATCATTAAATATCTTGATGGCTTTGATTCAACTAGAAATAACAGTTGTCTCCCCAAAATGGAGTGCCAGAGGGAAAATAAATGGCGGGCCTTCGAACTTGTGTATTCTTTTTCTTGAATGGCATTTTCAACCTCCTTCCCCCCGGAAAATCCCTCATCTTTCTCTGAGACTCAGTTCTGGTATCATCTCCTCCTCTCAAGGGTTTTGCTCTTTCTTGCTTCCCCTAGAGACTGGCCAGCTGTCTCACCTGTGTATCTTTTAACCTAGTTCTGCCACATCTATCTCACTGTATTGTAATTATGTTGTCTTGTCTTTACTCACAACCACCACAACCACCACATTTTAAGAGTTCCTTGAAAGCAAAGACTGTTTTGGACCCCCACTCTAGAACAGTGACTGTCACACCATGTGAATTCAATGGAAAGTGTGTCTAGGAAATAAACAAATGAGAGCCTTCCTGGGATTCTATGCATTGCAATAGGTAAATAAAAAAAGTAATAGCCTTTAAAATATAAGTCCATACCAAGTACAGTCAGTAACACTTACTACTGATCTACTTTATTGCAAAGTAGTTTGTGTCGGTGACTACGTCTACCACCAATGTTATGATATTCCCTACGTAAATCGCACGTAATTAAATGGATCCATGTTTTTATTTTCTATGTAGTAGCAAAGTCTTAGGATAAGATATGGTCTCTGCCTCTAAGAAGCTTATCTCTAGATATAAGATAAGACTCTATTTTACAGATAATGAAACTGGAGCTCTGAAAGAACAATTTATGCAAGGTCACTCAGGATAAGTGGTAGGATCAAGTTTTCAAATTTGGGTACTCTGATTCCAGATTCAAACCTTTTCATTTTTGTTTTTAAAGCTCAAAACATGATTGTATGAAAACTATAGGAGGTCAGAGCAGTAGATGGAAAGACATCATGGAAAAGCTAGGATGTGTGTTGGCCCAAGAATCAGCTGTCCCAAGGGGAACAGCATAAGCTAAACATAGACAAGTCATGGAAAACATAACAAGAGTGGAAGAAATGCATTAGTTATTCAGATACAATAATTATTAAAATAGTCTAAATCTATATTCTCCTAAGGTTCCCCCCCCCCCCTTCTTTCTCAATACTGGTGTGTATATTTTCAAAATTGAGATCAGATTGTATGCACAATTTTTTGAATCTTCCTTTTTAAAAATTGTATGTGGACATAAGCATCTTCTTGTTATTATACAGTAACTTGTAAACATTATTTTAATAGCCCCCTGATCATTAAACAGATGTATGAAAGCTTAATTAAACATTTCCCTATGGTCAAAGACTTAAAAGTTTTGTACAATTTTTTTTTTTGTATTAGAAATCATGCTGCTAAGAACATCTTTCTCCATAAAACTTTTATGTGCTTATTCTCATTTTCTTGTGATAAAATTAAAAAAATGGAATTCCTAGGTCTTAAATTACAAATTTTTTACTGTTTTTGTTTGTTTGTTTGTTTTCCCCCCCATCAGGTAATTAAACTAATACTTGCTGGAACTAGGCCCTCAATAGTCATTAAGTTCAAGTCTCTGTCCTCAGGAGTTTATATTCTAGAGGAAAAAGAAATAAATAATCACAGACAAATACATAAAATGCAGTCAGGAAAATGTTTTAATTTAAAGGACCGTGAACAAAATCTGTGGGGCCAAGATTAAAGAAGCAGCTATTTCCACTGAAAGAGTGAGGGGCCGGGCCACAGAGGAAGAGCTTCTGAATTGCATTTTAGTAGTTTGACACTTTATTTATTATTTAATATATTTTTAAATTTTTTACAGAGAGGAAGGGAGAAGGATAGAGAGTTAGAAACATCAGTGAGAGAGAAACATAGATCAGCTGCCTCCAGCACACTCCCCACTGGGTATGTGCCTGCAACCAAGGTACATACCCTTGACTGAAATCGAACGTGGGACCCTCCAGTCCATAGGACAATGCTCTATCCACTGAGCCAAACAGGCTAGGACTAATTTGACACTTTATTTTGGGAAGACAGACACTTTCTGAGCAAGTTTGAGCTATTGAGATACTTAAAGCTAGTTACTAACCCAGAGATTGTATGTTTGTAAAATGACTTATCTTCACTATTATAATTAGATATTTATTATTATTTTACTTAATCTAATTAATAAAAATTACTGAGTTACCCAACCCCGATTTGAGGTTAAGTAAACCATTGTTCAGTTGTGTAGCACTTTGGGAAAGGTGAAAGAAATGGGAAAGAACCTGTCTCTATTTTGGGAGGTTCTGGCAGCAGCACCCCCTCTGAAACCACTGAGACAAGAGTGAAGGAAGCCTGGGGTTTCTAAAACTTTGTCCTTGACACTCATCCTCTGGGCCAGAAGATTCTAGAATTTCTCAGTTTATGGCACCCCTCGTATCTCAGTCATTGTATTCAGCATGTCCGTAAGTGGAAAGAGACACCTAGTTGTTCCATTTGTTAAATAGTTATGCTAAATACCGTATTTTCCGGCGTATAAGACGACCCCCTAATTATTACAGTTAAAACATAGGTTTAGGCCTATATTCGCTGTATAAGACTACCCCCCACTTCCAAGGCAACACCAGTTCTTTTTTTAATAGACCGCCTCTCTAACTCAGCCAATCCAAGCAGGCTTTTTATGCATGCAAATTATACATGTTCTGTACCCGAAGCTACACTGTGTTCTAGTAAAAAGCCTGCTCAGATTGGCCAGAGTCAGAGAAGCGGTCTATTAAAAAAAGAACTGGTGTTGCCTCGGAAGTGGGGGGTAGTCTTATACAGCGAATATAGGCCTAAACCTATGTTTTAACTGTAAAATTAGGTGGTCGTCTTATACGCCGGAAAATACGGTACACGCCTCCCTAAAACTAGGTTAAGTGTATAATAATACCTCTCAACAACCTACCAGCCACTTGAAAAAATAATAATAAACATTAATTGAAAGGTTAAAGATTTGTATTTTATTCATAAATAAACACAATGCCTTGCAAATGGGATATACAAACCTTGAAATGAGGTTGAACACTGCCCCTCTCACTTCCAGTTCCACATGGGTTTTAATGCAGCACTTGGTTTTTATCAGTAACTACCAAAAACACAACTGCGCGGTGATATGATGGCACGTTTGCTGGTGGGAGTGCAAAACAGAGCAGCCGCTGCACAAGACACTACTGTGGTTCCTCAACAATATTCAACACATAATTACCATTAATTCAGCAATTTCTCTCCAGGGTATAGACCCAACAGAACTGAAAGCAGAGATTCAAGCAGATATTTGTATAGAATGCTCAGAATAACATTATTTACAATAGCCCAAATGTGGAGACAGCCCACGTCAGTGGTCAGCAAACTTATTAGTCAACAGAGCCAAATATCAACAGCACAACGATCGAGATTCCTTTTGAGAGCCAAATTTTTTTAAACTTAAACTTCTTCTAAAGCCACTTCTTCTAAATAGATTCGCCCAGGCCATGATATTTTGTGGAAGAGCCACACTCAAGGGGCCAAAGAGGCGCATGTAGCTTGTGAGCCGCAGTTTGCCGACCACTTGAATAAAGTGTGGTATCTGCACACAATGGAATATCATTCATCCTTAAAAAGGAAGGAAATCCGGACACATGCTGCAACATGGATGAACCTTGAAGACGTAATGCCAGACGCAAAACGGGAACTATTGCCGAACCCTACTCATGTGAGCACCCACACCAGTCACCTTCATAGGAACAGAAAGTACCATGTTGGTTGCCAGGACTCCGAGCAAGGGGAGATGGGGAGTTTTTTCTAAATCGTTACATTTCTTTGGGATGAAGAGAAAGCACCATTCTGCCTTGCTGATTTGAAAGGAATAAGAACACAGTTTTTCTATTTCTTGCTGGGCATAAAACGATGACAATTTGTATATTTAAAAGGAATTTTTGGACATAAACAATTCAGCCCTCACCCCCGCCACCCCTGCCACCAAAGCATAAACAAGCCCCTGCCTCCTCTCTGGCTTATCCAGGTAGAAAGACTTTCAGCAGCAGCCGGGGGAGGAGTCTGCTCTCACATCTCCTCTGATGAGAAGGCCCTGACGGGGCACATGCCAGCGTTCCCCATGCCTGATTATCAGATCTCCGGGTGTGCAAGGACTGGGTGAGTCACTTTACTCATATGCTCGCTACTTCACTACAAGAGTCGTGCAACTGAGCTGTATCATTGTTCCCATTTACTGAGAGGAGCTGTGGAACTCGGCCACAGTGTTTGGACAGGTTCAAGCCTCGGACTAAAGAAAGGCACAGTCCTCTCATGGCCATGTGCAAGTCCCAGCATGGAGGGCAGAGTCCTCCCAGCACAATTATAGTAAGGTGAACAGATCGTCCCGCTTTAGGCGGGACAGTCCTGATTTTTAACATTTTTTTCCCCGTGTCCCGGGGCGTTTTTAAAAAGTCCCGATTTTTGGAAAGAATCTTTCTAATCTTTCCAAAAATCGGGACTTTTTAAAAATGCCGCGGGACACAGGAAAATTTGTTGGAAAGCAGGACTGTCCAGCCAAAAGCGGGACGATCTGGTCACCTTAAATTATAGCCAAAAGTTATAGTTGTAAGCTTGAACCTATGTCCAAACATGTGGCCCCACGTGCCTGAGTGATGTGGGCTTGATAAGAGTTCAGGTGCATGTAATTGAGTAGATTCGAAACCCACGAGAATGTTGTAAACAACTTGATCATGCCCTTACTTTGACTTGTGGAATCTGGCTATAAAATAAAGACACAGTTTGTAATCCGTGACACTGTCGCTAGCTCTCCATCTGAGAGGCTCTTGTTAACGTAAAAAAAAAAAAAAAAAAAAAAAAAAAAAACTTTATTGAAACCAGTAAAGAATTTTTGTGAGTTTATTTGAGCCAAACTGTCAACATATGCCAAGAAGCAGGACCTCAACGAATTGAGATAATGCTCTGGAGAATGGCAGGTTAATTTGTATCTATACATTGTAATCAAAGGAGCGGCATAAGTGGGTTACATGAAATTCGTTGGTGATAGATTAAGGAGGTGGGAAAAAAGAAAAGCAGTGGGAAGCCCCTGGGATTGGATAAAAAGTAAAATGATGGACACATACGTAGGTGGGTGCAGGAACAGTTAACTTGATAAAGAAGGAATTTGTGGTATCTGTCCTGGCGCCCGCCACATTTGGTTGTGCCCCAGGGACTCCTGAAAAAGGGAAGTTACAAGTTACCCAGACATTTCAAGGGTATGTTATCATAGATGTAAAAAGACAGACTCAATTAAGGTAAAGATTGACCATGAAGATACTGACCTAGGATGTAACTGCCCACCATAACTGCGTTTATTTTTTATGTTTATTTTTTTAATATATTTTATTGATTTTTACAAAGAGGAAGGGAGAGGGCTAGAGAGTTAGAAACATCAATGAGAGAGAAACATTGATCAGCTGCCTCCTGCACAACCCCCACTGGGGATGTGCCCGCAACCAAGGTACATGCCCTTGACCGGAATCGAACCTGGAACCTTTCAGTCCGCAGGCCGATGCTCCATTCACTGAGTCAAACCGGTTTCAGCATAACTGCGTTAAAAGTTTAATTTCAGACCATCCTTTGTGGTTACCTAGGTCTCGGAGTTTGCAAGTCTGTCATGCAGGCCTCCTCTGAGCTTATCAGGTCAGCATGTGGCCCCTTTCATCCACACTCCCCATCAGAGAGGGCAGACCCAGCTTTCTTCTCTTGTCTGTCTTTTCTCAATCCTTCACCGTCCTCTCTCAGGCTCACTGAACCTGGATAAGCTGGTTCAGCACAGAAGGCACCCTGGGGCTGAATATGCCATGGCTGTGCCGGCCCACCACAAGGAACACTGACTCTCAGAGTGGTTAACTGATGTTCCTGAGGATGCACAGCTTTGTCCTCAATGTGGCAGAACATCCATTCCTAGCCTTCCTTTTCTCTTCTCCATGCCATGCCCGCTCCATTTCAGCTTCTGGAAAAGGAAACATGGCGAGAATTTCCCTGGAGGAGCCCAGCCATGTTCTTGGGTGCTGGGGCTTCTATAAAGCTGAGTGCCTATGATGTCGTCTGCCACTTAACTGAGATGAGCTGAAAGCAATCTGTTTTGAAGTTTAAGCATCAACTTATCACTTTGTTAACTGTGCATTCATTTTCAAGGGGGCGGTTAACTTTAATGGGAATGCGGATTGCATTGGGAGGCAACAGGTTCCGTGACATGTGGGAGCCAGAAGGGAAGCGAGAGGCCTTCCCTGTCAGATGTTGCATGGAGGGGGATCTGGTGTGAAGATGGGGATTAATTTCCTGCCTGCAGTTTCCTGCAGGGGACAGACAGCCAGGCTCCCATTCTGTCACTCTGTGATTGACATGGAGAGTTTATTCTGTTTTCAAGGCCGGACGGACGGTGCCTGAAAGAATGCAGTCAGGGAGGAGGTGGGTCAGAATTTCTTGCCAGATGGCTATCTGAACTTGCCCCCTGGAAGGGAGCTTCCTGCTCATTTGCTCCCTCCACTTCACTTGACAGAGGAGGAAACTGAGGCCCAGAGAGAGGTTCCTGTCCTAGAATACACTGCAGGTCAGACACAACCAGAGTGAAGCAGCCTGGTTTCCCCTTCTCTCACCTTCCAAGAGTCTCTTGGCTTCTTAATGGCAAGACAGTGCAGCTTAATTCCATGAACCCAAAACGAAATTTTCCGGACTTGTATTAAAAAAGCATTCTTTGATTTCAGGCCCATGTGGTTTTCGTGTTTTCTCCAAAAAGAAGCAAAACTTTCAGAAGCTAGACAGGCTCACAACTTCTTGTCCATGCTTTCTTTTTCTCCCACCCATCTTGAAACACTGTCGTGTACAACTTCCCTTCTGCCTTATTAGGTAGGGAAAGCTGAGGAGTGTTAAGTAGTAAATGATGAATGAAGCAACTGGAGGGGAAAGGCGGCTGGAGAGCCTGCAAATCTGGACCCGTAGTCCTGACTGAGAACCTGGTGGCTTCAGTATGAGCCCTAATGTCTGCATTAAAACTGCTTCTTTGCTTGGCATTTTAGAGGTGCCCAACCCTGGCTCCACTTCAACCAGCCAACCTTCTCTTCCAGAGAGTCCATTCCAGGTCAGACAAAGGTCTTTATTGGCACCTCCAAGTTCTCAGGCCCATTCATAAAACTATCATGCATATGACATTGTGCAATATTCTGGGAATAAAGGAACAATTCCATTGCATAGCTTGCAAAGGACCAGCATAAAGTAGTATCATTCGGTTGTAGGGAGACAATGAGATAAACTTACTAGGCCATGACCAGCATTTTCATTTAATGCAATTGTGGTAGATTGCCACAGTCAGGGCCCTCAGCTTCTTCTTGCCTCAGTGTGACTCATTGGCTAATGGAACAATAGCAAGCAAGGACTTCAGAAATACTGGAGCAATGAGACTTGCTCTCTCTTATGAGCTCTGAGACCATGACCATGTGAATGAAACTGGACAAGCCTATGGAAGAAGAAAGATGCAGGACTGAACTTTCTGTACCCCTGATTGAAAATTGGCCTCCAGGTATGTGAAGGAAGCCCATTGAGAACCATCCTACCCACAAAGCCAAGTCACCATCTGACCACAGATACTGGAATATTCCCTGCTGACATCAGCTGAACTGAGCCCTGTCTATAATAGGGTTTTCTAACCTTGGCATTATTGGCATTCGGAGCCAGATAATACTTTGGGGCTGCTCTATGCATTGTAGCATGCCTGGCTTCTACTCACTAGATGCCAGTAACACCATCACCCCCAGTTATAAAAACAAAAATTTCTTCAGGCATGCCCACATATCCCCCAATAGGCAAAAATATCCCCAGTTGAGAACCACTGATCTAAAAAATCACCCAACAAAATCATGAGCAGAATAAATGGTGGTTGTTTTAAGCCATTAAGTTTTGGGATTGTCTGTTATACAACTGAAGCGATCTGATATAGAATAGGATGGCTCTGGAAACATCTGTGGGGATAAGCACTGTTATGAAACAATAGCATGTGCGTACTGGGTCCTGATGAAAATGTAGGTCTTGCGCTGGGGTGTAGTCGAAAAGGCTTGTAAGTTCTCTGGATTCTAAAAGAAAAGGCACAGACCTGGATTTTTGCCCCAGATCTGATACCTGTCAATGAAATAATATTAATCGTCTTTGTTTTTCCCTAAACTGTCTGAGTGTTAGACTTCTCATTTAATCAAACCAGCTAACCTCAGATTTAATTATAAGAGCTAACTATATAAAGTTCATTATAAGCTATGAAAATCCAAAGAAATATTTATTATATTATTGATTTCAGAGAGGAAGGGAGAAGGACAGAGAGAAACATCAACGATGAGAGAGAATAATCAATCAGCTGCCTCCTTCACACTCTACTGGGGCTCAAGCCTGCACCTTGGGCATGTGCCCTGACTGGGAATCAAACCGTGACCTCCTGGTCAATGCGGAACCATTGAGCAACACAGGCCACACTAGAAATATTTATTATGGCTTCGGTTTCATTTCTTATTTTGCCTTCCCCTCCCCTGAATACTCTCCACCTCCCCCCCTTCTAGTCAAACTTCATCGATGATGCTTCAAGGTGCACAGCTCAGGATTCACCTTGCCCATGAAGCATCCTTTCTCTGAGCATTCCTTAACTCCTGTTGGCACTTATTAAATGTGCCCAGTGTCCACTTGTTCAATGTCAACCTGACCCATTGCTGTTCAATACAGCACTCAGCTCCATTCTATTTGGATTACATATGGTTTTAGTTTCTCACTCCACCTGGTGTTTCAGCTCCCTGAGGGCAGGAACCTGTTACATCCTTATTTGTAGTCCCCATAGTCTGTAGGACATCTTCCTGGACCTCCTAAGAGGTCTCCAGAAGGCCTTAACTCATTGATCCTCATTCAGAAGACATGGTGCTCACTTTCTTTCCACCTTGTGGATTTTGCCTTCATCACACCACAGCCTCCTTGCTAAATTAGTCTGCCCCCTATTGGAATCCTGTGGGTCTCTTCTGGGGTCTGAGCCATTACTCAGCTTCACCCGCCTGATTAATATTGGAGACCAGGAGTGGAATAACAGCACCCAGCTGACTGTTTGGGGTATCACCAGATAAACCATTTCCTAAGAAGAATATCACCCACAGAGAAAGAAGCAGCTGTCTGCAGTTACCGTGCCTTCAGTTCCAGAAGGCCGGGGGCCCCTGACCACAAGCCCTGCGTCAGGCAATTACAGGGCAGCAGCTTCTGCACCCAGCAGAGCTGAGATGAAGCCTGTGCTCCTCGCCTGTTCATTCACTCTCTCCCCGCAGGAAGCACATGGGCCTGGAAGGCCATCCCTGTTGCTTTTGGGTCCTCTGAGGTTGTGCCTGACTTTCTCCCAGGACCAGTGTTCTCTGCCTCCCATTTTCCCCCAGGCATCGACCCTGCTGGGCCAGCATGCGAGTCTAGGCTAAGCAGAGGATTTACTGTTTGTTGTTAGACTATTAAAAGCACCGTCTGTTAATGCTGTGATTCATTTCTGCATGCCTTTTTCCTTATGGGCTGCTGGAACTCGGCTGCAGAGGCTGGTGCGGGAGACAAAAATGTTTACTTGGTCCATTATCTCAAGGGCGATACCAAAAGGCACGGGGATTTAGGAGAGGAGTGTCCAGGTAGGAAACGTAGAGGAAAATCTATTTTCTCCAGAGGAGGCCACGCAGCTGAGAAGAAAGCACATTGGACTTGGGGCCTGAACTGCTGAGCCTACAGCCTATTGGTTCCAGGAACTGGTTCTGTTTCTAGCTGTCAACATTCTGCGACCCCAGGCAACTTGCTTAAGCCATCTGAGTCTGTTTTCTCCCCTAGGAAATATGGACAATCACAGTCCCTCTCTCGGAGCTATTAGAAGCTCGGATGAAGTCCTCCCTGAAAAATGCCGAGTAAATAGGATCACTTGGTATACACAAATGGAATGAGAGCATTGCCAGCACACAATGAATCACATAAAATGGAAAACAGGCCGCATGGTGTCTAATAGATAATTAGGCACAATGGAGTCAGAACTTTTCAATGGCTGGTAATTCTGGAGATGTTTGGGGAAATATGCCTCTTCCCTCTCTCCATCCACACTGAGAGGCACGCTAGCGAATGTGCCAACTCTCCTAAGAAAACGGGAGCATGTTTTTCCTTCTTTGAAGAAGGCGACTAAAAGCCACTCTTGGTTCCTCCTATGAAATGAAAAACCTAATTTTCAGTGGAAGATTTTAAGTTAATGGAGAATACTTTTCAACACAGAGGGTTTGCAAATGGAGACTAATACATCAGTCATAATATGCATCCACATGGCACTTCACAGTTCACAAAGGCGGGCCATTTTTCTCTGAAGGTGTCTCACATGGGGAGGTGGCAACAACAACTCTAGAATTCATTCACTCAGCAGCCCTTACTAAACACCCACCACGTGCAGATGGCCATCAAGGCCCTCGGGATATCGTATAGGAGAAAAGCAAGAAGCCCTGTCTTTATGGAACTTGAATATCCCTAAGAGATAGCCGAGAAAGACTTAAAAACACACATGAAAATAGAATGTCAGGTGCTATGAGGAAAATAAAATAATTATAGACCCTAGAGTGGTCAGCAAACTCATTAGTCAACAGAGCCAAATATCAACAGTACAATGATTGAAATTTCTTTTGAGAGCCATATTTTTTAAACTTCTTCTAATGCCACTTCTTCAAAATAGACGTGCCCAGGCCGTGGTATTTTGTGGAAGAGCCACACTCAAGGGGACAAAGAGCTGCATGTGGCTCGCGAGCCGCAGTTGGCCGACCATGGCCCTAGACGAGAGAGAGTAACTGTGGGGTTCCAGTTTAGAAAGGATGGTTAGGGAAGGGCTTTCTGAGGCATTGGCATTTGAACAGAGACTTTAATGGAGAAAAGGAGGAAGGCCCTGAGCAAGAATGTGCTTGGCATGTGTGAAGACAATGCACCCTCAGCCCTGTCCAGACTCCAGGTTTTCTCACATCCTTACCTGCATTTTCAGTCTTCCTGAAAGAGAGTTCATCTTTTAATTATTATTTATTCGCTCACATGGGTAATATAGCAGCAACATAAACTTTGCATTCGAGGGGAATGGCATTTCCAGTCCAGGCTGGCTGAGCTCAGCATGGCAGCTGTTTTAAATAAGGCCCCCGACCTCTGCAAGAGCATTTGGGACTGTTTATCCCAATCAGACCTCCTGAGGCCTCAGTGCTTTCTGTTTATCTTCAGAGTGAAGGGAGAAGTGGCTGGTCCTTTCAGTGCGGTGGTAAAAGGAGTCCCGGAAGGCCTGCTCCCCATACCGCAGGACTCCCCAAAATTGCCATGGTGAAAGAGTTGGTGTAGAATGGGAACTGGAAGGGAACAAAA
The DNA here is from genome assembly GCF_964339955.1 of Pipistrellus hanaki. NCBI lineage: Eukaryota > Metazoa > Chordata > Mammalia > Chiroptera > Vespertilionidae > Pipistrellus > Pipistrellus hanaki. Next base: position 29,010,505 of record NC_140520.1, read on the forward strand.
TGGATAGGCTTTGCTGGGTTTTCGGGGGGAGGTGGGGCACATAGAGTTGTTTTCCTATGCAGACCCCGATCCAAACCAGATAATGGGAATTCACTGGCACCGCTCATCCCTGTCTGCAGATGGGAGAGAGAGCGCCACGAACAGCCAGCGTTGCCTCCCAGAGCGCATGTAGATGAAGCTCGGGCTCCCCTTGCTTTTCCCTGCCATCTGAGCCCCCAGCTCAGTGCCACCTGGCACCAGAGGCATGGAAACAGTTTCACAAGTTCCTGGTGATTGCTTCGATGTTAAACTAGTAAAGGGGAACCTTCTATTGTTTTCCCCGTTTTAGATGGAAACAGTCATGCGTGAGATTCTATTTACTCTTCCTCTTGGGAACCTCGGAGGCAACTGACTGAAGGTGCTTACTCGGCATCCCTGCGTTTGTCAGGCCTCCAGGGGGCCGGGTAAGGTGGAACAGACCTGAGGGAGAACAGGCGATGGACAGAGGCTCTTCTCTTGGCTGCTCTGTTGAATTCCTATAAAAAGAGTAAATCTCCTAGCCAATCTGCCCAATTACCTAGATTTCCACATAGGAGGGTTTGAAAAGCAGACCAACTTGATAGACTCTCCATTGTCACATTTCTGTCGATTAGGACTTTGTGCTCAGTATGATGCACCTGCTTTCTTATCAACCCCTTTCTACTCTGCCATTCAGTTACCCTATGCCATAGTCTCTGTCTGTGTAGAGTTCTGAGTCATGGGTAAGCAGGGCACACTCTTTTTTTTTTCTTTATTGATTAAGGTATTACATATGTGTCTTTATCCTCCCATTACTCCCACACACACATCCCCACTCTTGCCTCACCCCCCAGTGTCTGTGTCTATTGGTTAGGCTTATATGCACATATACAAGTCCTTTGGTTGATCTCTCCCCTTTCCTTCCACCTTCCCCTGCCTTCCCTCTGAGGTTTGACAGTCTGATCGGTGCTTCTCTGTCTCTGGATCTGTTTTTGTTCATCAGTTTGTTGTTCGTTATATTCCAGAAATGAGTGAGATCATGCGATATTTATCTTTCTCTCACTGACTTATTTCGCTTAGCATAATGCTCTCCAGGTCCATCCATGCTGTTGCAAATGGTAGGAGTTCCTTTCTTTTTATAGCAGCATAGTATTCCATTGTGTAGATGTACCACAGTTTTCTAATCCACTCATCTGCTGATGGGCACTTAGGCTATTTCCATATCTTAGCTATTGTAAATTGTGCTGCTATGAACCTAGGGGTGCATATAACCTTTCTGATTGGTATTTCTAGTTTCTTGGGATATATTCCTAGAAGTGGGATCACTGGGTCAAATGCGAGTTCCATTTTTAGTTTTTTGAGGAAACTCCATACTGTTCCCCACAGTGGCTGCACCAGTCTGCATTCCCACAAGCAGTGCAAGAGGGTTTCTTTTTCTCTGCATCCTCACCAGCAGTTGTCATTTGTTGATTTGTTGATTTGTTGATGATAGCCATTCTGACAGGTGTGAGATAGTACCTCATTGTCGTTTTGATTTGCATCTCTCAGGTGATTAGTGACTTTGAGCATGTTTTCATATGTCTCTTGGATTTCTGTATGTACTCTTTCAAAAAGTGTCTATTTAGGTCAGTTGCCCATTTTTTTATTGGATTGCTTATCTTCCTTTTGTTAAGTTGTATAAATTCACTGTAAATGTTGGAGATTAAACCCTTATAGGAGATAAGATTGGCAAATATGTTCTCCCATACAGTGGGCTTTCTTGTTTTGTTGATTATTTCTTCTGCTGTGCAGAAGCTTTTTATTTTGATGTAGTCCCATTTGTTTATTTTCTCTTTAGTTTTCGTTGCCCTGGGAGCTATATCAATGAAGATGTTGCTTCAGCATGTCTGAGATTTTGCTGCCTTAGATTTCTCTAAGATTTTTATGGTTTCCCATCTTACGTTTAAGTCCTTTATTCATTTTGAGTTTATTTTTGTGTGTGGTATAAGTTGGTGGTCTAGTTTCATTTTTTCCCATGTATCTGTCCAATTTTCCCAGTACCATTTATTGAAGAGACTGCCTTGACTCCATTGTATGCTTTTGCTCCTTTGTCAAATATTAATTGAGCATAGTGGTCTTGGTTGATTTCTGGGTTCTTTATCCTATTCCATTGGTCTATATGTCTGTTCTTGTGCCACTACCAGACAGTTTGGAGAACAGTAGCTTTGTAATATAGCTTGATATCTGGTATTGATATCCCTCTAACTTTGTTCTTATTTCTCAGGATTGCTGAAGCTATTCAGGGTACTTTTTTATTCCAGATGCACACTCTTGAAACTGACATAATTCCCACATTCAGGCTACTTGGAAGGACTTTCAAAAACTCAGGCCCTATACTTCTACCCATTGAGTGTGAAAGATGTAGAGTCTCCCACAAGAGTGATCACTAGATGAAATTTCCCCTCAATGGCACCTTCCTCCCATGTCAACACTCTCCTAGGAGGGGTAGTGGCTATTATGGGACAAAAATAAATTTAGGCTCCAGTCCTGGCTCTTCACAGAGGAGTCCTGTCTTTATCTGTGGTCTCAGTTGCCTCATTTATAGAATGAGGGCATTTGAAGCAAACCATGCTCCTCAGAGTACAGGGCTCTGCTGGGGACTCTTGGCCTTCTGCTCACTTCAAGCAATGCACAGCTGTCTATCACTCTTAATCTGGAGCCTCCCCATGGGCTTTTTATTTATAAGGAGTTTCATTAAAAGAGTGTGAAAACCACTGGGCTAGATGACGAGCTCTAAGCTGAAAACTTTGAAGATGCCTAGCCCTTGAGCGCATGCTGGTCTTGTGGCTGGCTGCTCTCTTTGCACAGGTGTGGGTGATGTGACCATTCTCAAAGAGTGGTCCCTGAACAAGAAGCATCACCTCACCTGGGAATTGGTTGGAAGTACAAATTCTCAAACCCTACCCCAGATCTACTGAATCGGAAATCCTGGGTGTGAGCTCCCATCAGTCTGTGTTTTCACAAGTCCTCCAGGCGATTCTGGCAGAAGCTAAATTGTGAAGGCTACTGCTTCAGGGAAACAGACTCAACCCAATTTATCCAGATCACTTACAGCCCCCTTCCCATCATGCTACCCTGGTGTTTCAAAGGCCACAAAAGACACACACTTCTAACTCCTGGAAGCACGCCACCTCACATCCAAAGGTGGAAAGCTGGCGTCCGAACACTGACCTGTAGGGGAAATAAGGGGGAGGACTCCGTAATTGCTTTCAACCGAAGGCCGATTCCTTTCTGCAACTGTCTCCAGGACACCAGAGCGCTCCCGAAGGAAGGAGGTACCTCACTTATTAACATCATAACTCAAGCAAGTTGCTTGGAGTCGCCGCACATGGAAAATTACATTCTGCAAAGTGTTGAAGCTGCAAAGTCACCAGCTGAGTCGATAGACTTTTATTTTAACGATGTTTGTGATCAATATTTAAACAGGATTGACCGAGGCTGCCGCTAGCGCCCCCCTCTCTTTCCAGCTGCTTGTGAAGATAAAATATTTACTGGGGGGAGGGGGGGGTGTGGAGGCTGGTTACACATGGTTTGAGGCTAAGGGGGGAGTTTAAGAGTGTGGCATAGGGCAGGAGTGATAGGGTACATTAGCACCAGGCTTTAATGAGGCTGGTATCTCTCAAAGCTAGAGGGGCTTTTGTTCAGATGTTCCGGGATGATTATGAGAGAGGAAGAGAATTTATGGAAAGATTTGCTCACTAGTCATACAGAGCACGGTATTAGGAGACTTTCTTGAAAATGGTCACAGCATATTTAATCTTGCTTTTACTGAAACCAACAACCATTAGTAACTAAGCACATGGTTCTGGGCTTGGGCAGCTAAAGTGTAACCCTACCTACTGTTTCCAGGCGCATGCTATTCAATGTCTGTGTCACATCTTGCTCACCTGTACAATGAGGGCCTGAGGTGGCCCGCTAACTATAAATGAGACACGGTGGAAAGCCATTAAAATATCGGCTCCCCATAGTAAGTGCTCAATAAGTGTTAGGCAATTATTGGTAGACCTGGGAATCAAAACCCAGATCTATTTGTCTCTAACACCATACTTTCAAAAGTTTACGTAATCTGTAGAAAATCAGATAACATTTTAGGACAGGGCACAATTAAGTGTTAAGGCATATAGTGTAGTCTCTGGTAAAGCCAGTCTGAGTAAAGAGGGACCAGAAAGGACACTACAATAGGTTCTCGAATAACATTGTTTCAGTCAAGGTCGTTTTACTATAACGTAGATCAGATGGCCTAGAAACTTAAGTCTTGCTTATATCAGTTAATTCCTGGTAAAATTTGGGTGGTTTTGTATCATTTTGCTTAAAGTCTCAGAATCTATTAATGGCATTAGGTAAAGACTTACTGTATATGGAGAAGATCACGCTTGGGTCAGACCTGAACAAGTAAGTAGGACAACTGAGAAAGGCATTGGGAGAACAGCATATAGGAAAAAATCACATAAAGACGTGACCCTGCAAGGGACCTTGGAATATGAGGTGTACACCCAGTGAATAAGATACACCAGAAAATGTACTGTCTAGAGGGAGGGGCTTAGAACTCCACCGCCAAAGGCCGGGAAGCAGAGAGGAGTACGTAGTGGGCACTGGGCAGAGAAGATTGGTGAGCTGGGGTGGGGTGACCTGTACCAGTTTGTCTGATACTTCCTGATTTTAGCACTTTAAGTCCTGAGTTCCAGAAACCCCTCACCCCAGGGCAAACCAGGACCATTGGTCACTATACTGGACAGAACCAAGTGTGCACACTTACCTAAAGCCAAAAGAAGGGAAGTTCCACAGAGAAGAAATGATCAACCGCATCAAATGCAAGACAGATAAAAACCTGAGAAGTGGCGACTGAATCTGCAGTGACATCCCTGGGGGCAGATTAAGGAAAGGCGTGATGTCTTGATGTATGTTCTGGCCTTGACTTGACCTACCATGGGAAGTAATTGACATCACTCTTTCAGCAGGGTAATGACCAGATAATAGTCATCTCTTCATCACCCGATGTGTCTTAGGACTTTTTAGAGCCTTCTTCCCAAGAGACCCAATCCAAAATGCAGGGCACACCCCTGTGGAGCCAACTGGGTCAGCATTCCTTACCTCTGCTGCAAACAGTTAATGCCGTTCAATGCACTGGTCTCTGATGCTTGGTTCATAATGATTTTGATGTTACAGGGATGGTCAAATGACTGACTTGCCCATTGATCATGGGAGCCTCGGATGTGAATGATGGATTGGGTCACTGGAGCAGCTGCTTGTGGGAAGTCTGATTTTGTTCAGATGAGTGACTCCAGACAAGCTCTCCTCCCTCTTCCTCAATTTCAGGCTTTCTGTTTCTCTCTGTCTAATGAAATATGTAACTTCTTCTTGATTTCCTTCTTTCCTTCCCTCTCCCCCATTTTTTCTGTCCTTCTTTTAACCGCTCAGTTATCTCTCTCCCTATGTTTCTCCTATTTCTCACTTGTCTTCCTTAGTGCACACTTTCTCTCTCTCTTTCTCTCATATCTTCTGGCTTATTTCTTAGGGTCCATTTTCATTTAGTTGAGTCTTGGCAGGAAGGGGGCACAAAAAGCATTAAGATTCTTTCTTGTAAAGTGTGGGCTGGAATCCAAAAGTCCTCTTAGCACACCCCAGGGTCTCAGAATCATATCTACTCTGGTTTTGGCTCAGAGAATTACTATACCTAAATCAATGGAAAGCAATGTGGTCTCTCACTGGCCTCCTTGAGCCAGGGCTGCTGGGACAGGCCACACGGAAGGAGATATGGAACTCAAGCACTTTCTAATTAGATAATTTTTTCCAAGATGCAGGAAACTGTATCCCACAGCGTTAGTGTTACCCTTCTATTGCAGGAGACTGAAGGACTCTATTTCAGGGCGCAAAACAGATGCATATGGAGGATGGGCTGGCTGCCTTTGGTTACTATATGAAGGGTTGAACTAAAGCCAGCAGGATTATTTTAAAAGCCCAGATATATTTTTAAAGTCAAATCAGTCTGGATCTTATTAAACTTGACTCCTACCATGTGTGTATGAGTAGGCAGTGTATGTGAATCCGTGTCTAGATGTTTTTAAATTCTGTGAAGTCATCCCTCAGCGAATGTTTAAGATCATCTTCTATGCCTCCTATCTGCCTCTTCAGAAACCACAAGGCTACCTTTGAGGCTTTAAGCTCAGACAAACTCTGTTTCTCCTTAGAGGTCTCAGTGGATGTCTTGGGGTGCGTTTGAGTGAGAAATGCAGGCTTCTCAGTGTGTTTCTTGTGAGATCAGAGATAAGAAAACCGAAAATTTGATTTGGTTTTCAACACACATTGTGCTGCAGTGGCAAGATGCCATACATGCTGTCATTTATGCAGAGTAATTCTGTCTAGATTGCTTTTATAGCATCACTTTCCCTCTGCTTGCCACACAGACACCCTCCTAATGCATTGTGTCTGTGTGGCTATACATGTCTACAAACCATAAAATTGTAAGTGTGTTTTTTATATATATGCTGTCTTTGGTGGAAATGTATTTTAAGCACGGTATCCTATACTACGTAACCGATTTGGGTTTCTTTTTTCCCATATAAATTCATTCCTGCATACATGTGTGGCTGTTCTTCCAAGGAAAAGCATTTTTCACAGTAACTTAATCCTATCTCCCTGATTTTGCTCACCCTGTCTCACTTGTATACATTTCTTTGGTGTATAATCACACCTTAGTCTCCTCTATCTGGGCAAGACTTTCACTGCGAATTTTAGAAATAATGTAACATTTAACCTTCCTTCCTCCAACTCAAGTATTTTCCCTTTCTTCTTCTCAGTCCTGCCTGAATGTACACCTGAGATTAAGGCTTACTCTGGGTTCCTTTTTCCTTAAAGAATCTTCCCTTCCTAGAACTTTGGCCAAAGACAACATGATAATGGTCCTCAGATCTCCATTTTAACACTAAACCTAACCCCTCATCTGTGGTTTACATTTCCAGCTACAGACACAATTATTTTTAACTAAAATTTGCCCCAAAGTTACTGTCTAAAATCAAGACTAACAAGTTTTCTTTCAAAATTATTTTTCATCTTTTGTCACAACCAAAATTTATTAAAACCATGACATTACCATCATTTCTCTCTTCCAGCATTTCTCATCAATCCCTGAGGACTGCCAGTCTTGCTCCAATGTCTCAGAGTGTCTCTTGTTCACCAGTCCCTCAGCCAACATAGCCTGATCAATATATCCCTAGATTTGTGCCATATATTCCTTGTTTTTTTTTCTCTACGCAGTTGTCTCGCGTTTTTCACTCCAATTTCAACATTATTGGCACAAGGCTCCGCAAAATATCATTTTAGCATCCGAATCCTTGCTTAAGAGCCTACAGTATCCTCATCACCAACTGGGTAACATCCAAATTTAAAAATCTCTTTTCTTTACACCCAATTTTATTCTCTGTCTTTCCAGACATGCTTATCTCCATACAATACTTCAGCCATTCACCACATCTTCCAACTTCTCAGGTATCCACCAATGCTGTTTCTCCCACTTTCTCTCATTCTTCATCAATTCAACCAACTTCCATACTTTTTTTATAAGTCTAATTCAAACCTCATTACCCAAATGAAGCTTTTCCAGATCACCTCTTCCTTTCTGTAGTCTCTGAGTTGAAGTTCTCTCAGCACATTTATCAAGACACTCACATGTTTATGCATATGCTTTTTTGCCATGTATATTGCAGTTATCTCTTATCTTATTTCCCTAAATACATATTAAGCAACTTAATAAACCAGATCTTGTTAAAGTCCCCAAATAATCAAGTGTAATAGTCAACTGGAAATAAGAGATATTGATACAAAAATGAATGCTTATTGAATACATTAATCATATTTTGGAAGAGGATTCTGTATTAATATCTGTAAGTGACAAAAACTGAACAGAAACTGGTGGGTAAAGAGGGCATTTACTAACATCGGAAGTTATAAAATCGGTTCAGGACATGATTAGGCGAGGGGCTCATCCAGAACTAGGTTTCCCACTTTCATACTTTCCTCTGTTCTCCTTCACATCAGCTTAACTCTCAGGCAAGACCTCTCTGTGAGGCCTCTCTGAACCTATCAGTGAGAGAAAAATTATATTTTAAATGATGACCCTGGCATTTTTTTTTTTGAGCTAACCTAATTGTACTTTCATCCTTAAACTACTCATCATGGTCTACAAAATAGGAATAGTGCTGACTGGCTGGTTCCCACATCCATTCCTGTGTCTGTCAGAAAGGTGAGGACATTTGAAGCTCTGTCCACATAGGCCTGAGTCATTTGTCTACTCCTGATACCACCAGTCAAATGACAGAAACTAAGACTTACTAAGGGGTTTTCTTCATGTAAATTATGGATTTGTTTTTAGAATAGAGGAGAATTGATGCTGGACAGTATAAATAAGAAGTGCCCATTGTAGAATGCAATTTCACTTTTATCACTGTATGGTAATGCCGAGAACTTTGGGAAAAAGGAAGTGAGTTCAAAGGTAGATAATTGACGATGAAATGTTGGTTAGTAAGTGGTTTTTCCAGTTCCTCTATAATGAGAGAAGATATTAACTCTGGGTATAAGTCCATTCTTTGCATGTGCTCTGCCTCCCTATCAGATCTGCCTTCATTCATTGCCCATGATTGAAATAAACCAATTCAGGTAGCTATTAAAACATAGTCAAATTTTGTTGTAATTTCAGAATTAGAAAGGAAACACAAAATAAATTGAAAGCCAGCTCAAACTACAGGATTTCTTATAAAAGAAAAATCATCCTTTTTTTTTTTTTTTTGACAGATTTAAAAACCATTCAGGTGAGTTAGATCTGTAAAATGAACTGAGATTAGCTTTAACATTTTAATTAATATTTATGAAATTTTAAATACAACAGACATCATGAAGGTGAAAGGCTGATTATTGGTTCAAATTCCCTTACATAAAACTTGACCTTTCCCTGCTGGGACACTTTCCAGCTTTCTGAGCAGGAGGTAGCGCTACATGATTCTCATGCCCATGAGGTAGAGGAATTGGTTTTGAAAGAAAGAAATGAAAGCAACGCTTTTCTTTTTCTTTTTTAAGGGAAGAACAAATGCATTGAATTCTTCTTCTTGCCAGGCCCTCTGAGTCTTTTCTGGGTCTATTTCTCTATCATACAACTACAGGGGAGCTTGATAGGAGGCAAAATGTTTGGATTCCCAATTGAGCCACCAAATTGGCCCATTAACACATTTCAGGTTTTTTTCCTCCAGTTGCTGGTGGCCCTAGCTCCCTAAGTGAAAACTGATCTTGCTCCTTCACATTGGGGCTCATGAATGACACGGGGAAGCAGAGTGGTGACTTCTTATATTGGAGCAATTTGTTCAAAGTCCGAAGGAAGTCTGCAGCAGCCTCATCAAGCCAGTTCCTTCTTCCCCAGCCAAATTGTGCAGGTGAAGAGACTTGGACTGGCTGCTCAAGTTAGCCTATCTTCAAAACACTGACACTTAAAATATCATGAGGAAATCACTTCCTAAAAAATCATAAGGAAATCACTTCCTAAGAGGCCCAGAGGTGTGTGTGGGGTGGGGCTGGGGGGGTGGGGGGGGGGGGCGTTGAGGAGCATTGGCAAGCACAGGTAAAAGGAGAGAAGAGTTTATCTTTGATTTTAACAACTTATCCCCAAAACGAAATAGAAAAGCCTGTAGCCAAATAGCAGGGGTTCTTGAGGAAAGAGAAATGATTATTTCTTTATTCTGAGCAATAGCCCCATCTCAGACAAGCAGGCATCTCCACCCTCTCAGAACTGGCAACCACCAGACTTAAGAAAAGGGTACCACTCTCTTCTGTTCTGTTTTGATTCCCCTGTAACTAGAGACTTAAAGAGCCCCAGAATCATCTCAGCTAGGGGCCAAATGTTTGATTCCATCAAATCCCTTTTTGTTGGCATCATTCAGTGTGTTGCTTAGACTTGTAAGTGATGGCACAGCATCCACCTCTGGGCCTGGTGCTGAGTGTCGGGGCCTACAGTGGTCTCTGGAGCTCCATCAGTGCCCTCAGAGTTTCATCCCCTGCTGTGTTGGGCTGTCTCATTCTGAGTCTCAGCATAGTCTGGGATGTGGGGTCTGACTCTTGGCCCATGACTTCTGAATACGATGCTTCTTTTCTCTCTCCATCTTTGGTTTCTTACGGGACTTTCACTCTTGGGTCCCATCCTCAGCACCTCCTCAACTCCAGCTTTTGGTGAGCCTTATCCTATGCTGATGTCCTGCCTTCTCACAAGAGACATCTGAGCAGAAGTGAGCTCTGTGGCCTCCATGCTTTGTAAGGCTGGAATATTACCATTTCCTCTTTGGTAACTCCTTACCTCATAGGATCAGGATGAGAATTATGGGAATGAAAATACGTTAAGTGCTTACAACAGTGCATGGCAAGTGGCAAACACCCAATAAATCTGATCTCTTTTTTGTTATAGTCACCTCATTATCTCTCTGAGCTCTCCTAGCTATTCCTCTCTATTACCTGAGACACAAGCTGTTTCTGTTTCTTTTCTTCTTCTTCTTTTTCAATTTAAAAGACAAACCTCACTTCTGGAAAGATACTACAACAGGCCAGCTGGCAAACAAACTTTCTCAGTAGATTTTCTCAGCCAAAAATTCCCTAGCACATTTTTACCGTGGCTGTAGACATTGGTTGTTGGGTTTTGTTTTTGCTTTTGTGTGTGTGTGTGTTTTGTTGTTTGTTTGTTTTTTCACAAATATCAAGTTTATTCCCCCCCACCTCACCCCCAGCGCATGTCCACACTCTTCCTTTCTTCTCCCTTCCAATAATTCAACCCCAACCCAAACAGGTAAATAAAAGGCTCTAATTGGCAAGGGTCTCTCTGGAGCCGCCCTTGAAAACAGGAGCAGAGGGAGATTCTCTAGCTTACTGGGCAGTGTGTGGCTGGGAGAGCAATGAGCTTCTCTTCCCCCACCCTCTTTGATGTTTCTCTCAACTACCCCTCCATCGCTACCCCCTTCTTCCACAGCCAGCCACCCAACAAAATGTGATCATTTCCATGAAATCAAAACCACGATCCTTGCACAAAAGCCCAGAGAAACCTGCTATGCAATTGTGTAATTTTTCATGAACCGGAATCCTAAGTGCTTGCCAATAAACTAAATTATCCCCTTGTTAAGGGTTGTATATTTTTCTTCTCTCTTTCTTCTTTTCCATGTACTTCTTAATATAGATAAGCTTCTCTCCGTTGAAAGGAACATTTGCATTTTTTTTTCTTTAATTCTCTGTGTAGCAAGCACATCAAAGGACCTAACTCCCTTTGTTTTTGCTTTTTTCTTCTCAGTACCTGAACTGTCGTTAGCCCAAACTTTGATTGCAAAGGTGGGACCATTTCAGAAGGGAGAAGGGGAAGTAGATGTTTAAGGATCTGGATTTTAAATCTAATACCAAAGTCACATATAAGCTACATTTAACTTATTATTCAATTAGTTAATCAACTAATCACTAAATGGTAGACAACATTGGGTTTCCAACTCTATACTAAATACTTGGGTCACTCTTAGCCTAAAAGTGTATATTTTTAAGTCTATTAGTACAGATGAGTGAAAGTTTTTTGTGAACACTGGCATACATAGAATAGCTATAAAATTGGTATGGGGCAGCAGGGTTTCGGATAAGAGGAGGGGAGGGATCCTGAGGATTGGACAAAGTAAAAACAGGTTCTCAGAGGGAGAGTGGGGACCTATGGACCTGGAAATTGGGTAGAATATAGATAGCAGTAGATTATTTATAAAAATCATTCCAAACAAGAATATCCATTATATATTAGTGATGGTTGTGATTATTAGACAGTGAGGACTGGGTTTCAAGTAGCCTCTTTCCTCCATGCACACCTGCTCTGTGGCACAGGCCTCACACACTCCCAGTTTCCAAGTAAGCCAGGTTTTGAGGGATAAGACACTACAGCGGATAGAAGAGAGAATCCAGCTAAGAGTGGATTTCCTCTTCGTTGGGTAGGGGAGGGTACAGCAGACTCTTAGCAAGATAAGGAAAAGCGGCATTTCTTGGTCTCAATTGTAGCGTAATATAAAAGCAAACCAACTGCACACTCAAACACTCACATGCACCATAATAATTGGAATCATGATGTACCTAGAGTTTTTCAATTTTATCCCTTTAATAAAAGCCTGAGCTTTGGGGCTATGGTGATAATTAAATATTATTTTAGAATATAATTTAATGGCTGAATGAGCTATCAGATTTCTTTGCAACAATATATTCAAACGCTCTCCTATTATGGCATGTTTATATTATTTCCATTTTTTCTCTATTACAAATAGTACTGTGATACCCTTTAATATTCATCTTTGATAACATTCCTGATGATTTCAAGATATATTTATAGAAGTAGTATTATTGAATCACCAAGTCTGAGCAGTTTAAAACTCTTTATAAATAGTCCTAAATTGCTTTCTAGAAACACACTACCCATTCTTATTTTTAGAAGCAGTGGCAAAAAGAATAAAAAAAGTATTGGATTCACTAAAATCATCTCAAACATGAACTTTTGTACACTGTTTTATTTTTCATTTAACATTTTCAACAATCTCATACACACAACTACGTTATTCTTTGCCATTATCAAATAATCATACAATATTAAAGTAATCGATGAAAGTTTTATAGAGTAAAAAAACATCTTAAAACTGGCCACGGAGGCTAACGAAGAGCAGGTTTACAAGATTATTAACAAGAGTGTTGACGAAATCGGTTTGGCTCAGTAGATAGAGCGACTGCCTGCTGACTGAAAGGTCTCAGGTTCGATTCCTGTCAAGGGCATGAACCTTGGTTGCGCTAAGTACCAGTAGGGGATGTGCAAAAGGCAGCTGATCAATGTTTCTAACTCTCTGTCCCTCTCTCTTCCTCTCTGTAAAAAAATCAAATATATATATATATATACTTATATTTTATATATTTTTATATATGTATATAAATATATAATATATATTTATATATTTTATATATTTATATAATATATATTATATAAATATATATTATATAAATATATAAATATATAAAAATATATATTTATATAAATATATATTTATATATGTGTATATGTGTATATATAAATATATATAAAATATAAATATAGATAGATAGATAGATAGATAGATTATATATTTTAAAAAAGAGTGTTAAGCTCCCTATGCACTTCTTCCTCACCTCCTTGCTGGCCTCCTTACCTCCAAGAAGTCACATGACATTGAAGGTTTTGTCAGTTTTTTTAAAAATAGTTTTACTGTGTTTGTACATCATCTGCAATGTAACTTGGTCTTGAATTTTATAAATATGTTCTGTATGTATTTTCAGCAACTTGCTTTAAAAAAAATATATATATATATTTTTTTTTATTTCAGGGAAGAGAGAGGGAGAGATAGAAACATCAGTGATGAGAGAGTATCATTAATCGACTGCCTCCTACATGCCCCCTACTGGGAATCGAGCCCGCAACCCCAGCATGTGCCCTTGACCAGAATCGAACCCAGGACCTTCCAGTCTGCAGGCTGATGCTCTATCCACGGAGCCAAACCAGGTAGGATGCAACTTGCTTGTTTTACTCATTTATTTCACTGCTATAGAGTGTTTTATTGTGGGAATGTATAATGGTCTGTCCTCTCCGCTGTTGATGGCTATTTGGGTGTTTCTAGTTTGGGTCTATTTATGGACAAGGCTGCTGAGAAGGTTCTTCTCGGTGCCTTCCGTTCCGATCCTTGGGGGCGGTTTCTCCCAGGCAGTGATGTACAAACAGGAGTGTGTGGCCCTGGGGAGACATGAGGCTTCAATGGCTCACAGGCATAGACGGTTTTCAGAGAATGGGCTTACAAATCAGCAATTTCTGTTCATGCATCTTCCCTAAGCCAATCCTTTCCAACCTTTCATATCCAATAGCTCTTCTCCCACTTTACAAAAGAAATGTGTACCTCTCACTCATCCAGATTCTTGTTCTGGTGCATTAAATTAGAGTCTAAAAAACCCCGGGATGACAAACAAAGGGACATTTTAAAATTTTATGATGATGTTGAAAAAGCAAATGACTTTAATGAATCGATAACAAATCATTTTGCAAGTCAGTTACATCCAGTTCTTTGTTGTCTAAAAACAAAAACAAGTTTACAGCTGCTATATTATTAACAAGTTTCCTGTGATAAAATCATCAATCATAAATCAGTAGGCGATATTTGGCATACAGCTGGATATGAATTTAGAGAATTGCGTCACACTGCTAAACAAAACTCCTTCTATTCCTCTGTTTATTTATAAAAATAAGGATTCATATATGGGTACCCATAAAAAATAGTGAATAGGAATAAAACCGATGCCATATTCTGTCTCATTAACGCTGTAAATAATATTTATCCTTAGATGTATGAAACCAATGGAAAAAACTATTTCAATAATACATTTCCAATAGGCTTTTAGTCTCATAATTAGTACCCATCTAGCAAAATTTGTAACTTATCTATATTGTTTTTAATTAATTGTGTATTACTACTAATCATAATAATAACTAATTCCAGAAGAAATTTTTGATACTTAGAAGCCTATGATTAAATAGAAAATCTTTGAAGAATTCAATATATGCACATACTTTTGCTCTTAAGATGTATGATAGGGTGATCAATTAAAGTATTTCAAGCATAAAACTATTGAATTTGGATAAAGTTATGTAGGGAGACACGGCATAAAAAATACAGGTCTAAGGAGAAAAATAAGTGATTAAAATCTGAAACCATTAGTGAAGAACTTGATTATATATATTTTTTTAATTTAAAGTCAATACACAGAAAATTATATTTGCTGCCAGTGAAAAGTTTAGATGATGATTTAGAATTGTGCAAGCATAGCTTTTCAGAATTCTTTTAGTGAAAACATTTGACAACCTCTAATTGAGGGCATACACCCTAGTGTGGGATTGTTGCATCAAATAGTGAACACATCTTCAGTACTCCTAGAAAATATTACCTTGTTTGCTAGGTTGTCCAGTCCCATCAGAGCTACAGAGGCGCTAACTGCTAACCATCCTCCCATACACTGAGGGTTGCTAGTTTTCCATTTTTGCCAAGCTAGTGGGTGTAAAATGGCATTTCATGGTGGTTTCAATTTGCATTTTCCCGATTTAATGAGGTTGAACATATTTTCATGTTTATTGGCATTTGTGTTACTATTATTTATTTTTAAGCTTTGCTAATTTGATTTACAAAAAGTAATGCCTCATTTGCATTTCTTTGATAACTAACGGGGTTAATACTTTTTCATATGCTTATTAGCCATTTTTATTTTTTATGTGAATTGTCCATTCATATCCTGCCCATTTTCCTACTGAGATTTTAGGGGCTTATTAATTCAAATGAGTTCTGTTAAGGCTTAGGCCCTTGACTTGTCATATTTATTGTGTTTCAATCTTGAGATAAATTGCACTTCTTTATATGATACCATACTTCCTTTTATATACTTATGAATGTGATTTGCTGATCTTTTGTTTGGAATTCTACATCAATATTTATAACGGAGGCTGTCCTGCCAGCATTCTGCTCCATTTTGTTTTGTGGGGGTGGCACTCTGTCAAGTTTTAGTATCATGGTAATGCTTGCTTCTTAAAATGAATTCAGAAGGTTTCTATGTTTTCCCAGGCAGACTAATCAGTTGTACACCGTAGAAATGGTTGCTTGAAAAAATTGACAGAAGACAACTCTAAAACAATATATAGCTGATTGTTGTTGTTTTTATGGGAGCGGGGGAGAATTCTTAAGGTGGATTATTAGTTTTTTCTTTTTATTTTAAACCAAATTTAGTGCATTCACTTTCTCCCGCTTATCATCCATTTCATTAGTAACTTCTAATTTACTACCTTTGATAAGTATAGCTTTAGCTTACTGATTTTAATATATACTTTACACTGATCTTATATCCCTCTTCTTATGGCAAACTTTGTAACTTGTATTTTTTTCATTTCTACTTATAAATGTAAAAAAAAATGTTCAACTTATTTTTCTCAAAATATCTCTTGAATATATTTATAAATTTACTGTTTATCTTATATCTACTGGTTTCATCTTTATCTTTCATTCTTTCTTTTAATTGGGTTTGTTTCTAATTTGTTGAGTTGACTGTTTAATTTGTTTATTCTTTTGTGTTGACTTTCTATTTAATGACATTTAAAGCTATTTTTGATCTTATTATCTCAGGAGCAATAGTCAAATAGTTACTGTCTGTATCTTTTGCTTTTGATTAATTATCCAAATATGCAACTTTTATCTTTCATTTCCTTAAAACAGCTTAAATGTTTCCCCCAAAGATTTGGAAATAAATGTTAAGTTCCCACCTTCCATTCAAGGTCTTCCACACATTAGCCAAAATATGCATTTCTAAAGTCAATCCCTAGTACATCTAATAGGATAGCTATATCCTGTTCTAGAAACAAGCTTACTGGACACTAATAGTTACAAATGTTCTAACCATCATACATTTGCCTATGTTTTTCCTTCTACTGAAAATGGCCTTTTTCCAAGCCCTGATCCCCTGGAATCATTAGCATATTTGGGGGAAAGTGGGGAGGAAGAATAGGGGGCATCTATAATACAGTCAAAAATTAAAAAATAGACTAAAATATTTATATTTAGCTCCTAGGTGTTTATGGCTTCTTGGGTCCCTGGAGACATGCAGAGTTAAAGCCATTGGGGTATCTCCTATTGGCCACGTGGCCTCACTTTGCCATGAGCACTGCACTCTCATGAAGGGCCTTCAACAGTCCCCTTTCTTGCTGATGCATCAAACATTCCTAGGCACATCCATAACCACAACACCAGCTCAACAAGGGTAGCCATATGGCATCCAAATATGGACATTCGTTTTATTGAAAGAAGCCACTCTTCACAATTATACAATACCAGGACAACAGGTATACCAGCCCTATTTTGAACAAACCAAGGCATATGGTCATCATCCAACTAAACCTTGTGATCTATGTCTATATATACTTACCGTGGCTATACTTTTCTTTTTTTCTCTGTAGGGAGGGGGACAAGGGGAATATAAGAGCACATTGTATAAAAATAAAGGAACAAAAGGTGTATGTACATAAATATTCCCACCTAGGATTCTTCAATATGCCTCCTATTTGGATTTTGTAGATAATTTACATAGATTTTGGCTATTACCAATAACAGGAATCAGAAGCCATTGCCCTGACTGTGGCCTCTCAGGGTCCAAGCAATGAAGGGATGGCAGAGAGCCATCTGGTTCAAATAATCCGAGGACTTTATGTTGACCTTATAAAATCTGAGACATGTCATGGGAGACAGCAATGTGATGTCCCAGACTTCACAAGATACACACTGTCACACAGATTTTATAGCTCCCGGTGTTACAATATTGTCTCAAGTCCTGTCCCAATTGCACTTGCTCTCCCATCACCATGACAACACACATTTCATTAATAATGGAGGCCTGAGGGGGGAAAAAAGCTTCTGGAGTTAGTCCCTCTCAGGACTCACCTGCCTTGACATCCCATGAAACCATTCTGATTCTGGACCTTGTGCTTTGAAGATTCCAAGTGTTCTCATTTTGCACATCAGAAAGGAGGCCAGTTAGATATTCCATAGACAGTAAAAATGCAGGATTTTGCCAAGATTTCCTAAAGCAATTAGCTGGTGTAGCACATGGAACAAAAGGAAGCCATTCTAAAAATGCAAAACCATTTAGATTTGGAGATCAGTTTCTGATTCCTGGTTCTGATACAGGATGGAGGAGAGACAATTTCCAAAGTTTGCAGTCCGTGTCCATAGTGCCTCCCAGTTCTAGGACCTCCAGATGGGGAGGCAAAGAACAGTATTAATGAGATGAACTGGTCACAGCTGCTTAGCTAAGTTAATAACATCCTGAGATTCCCTGGTGCTTTTTCCAGTATAGACTTGGTCAACTTTTAAAGCCCTGTGATGCAATAAAGATAAAAAAAAAAGACTCTGTTATTACACTGATTTACTATCAAATTCCAGCTCCAACTTTTACCAGTTGTGTGATCTCAGTTGAATTCTGTATATACTCACTCCCCTGAATCACTGTTTTGTTTTCCTAAAATAGAAGATATAATATTAACATTGAAGATGAAAAGTAATGCATATAGGAGCTGGGAATGTAAACTTTCTTCAATAAAAGTTAGGAAAAAATTATAGCACTAAAATGATTATTGTCATCATCAAAAAGCTTTGGGAGGAGGAGATTTGAGCCCTACCTGTGGATGTGCAGCCATCTCAGAAATCCCAGCTCAGCCAACGTCCTGGTTCAGGAGCACCAGACATGTCATCTAGCAGCAAGAGAAATCAGAAGGGAGTTCCGGCCAATAGACCAAAGTGAAGGTCAGGAACATGAGTATGGACAACAGCAGATGAGTTTCACCTTTTTGTCCTAGGAAGAGCACACAGGCAGGTCAGAATAAGAATGTGTGTGTGGGTGTGTTGAAGATTTTAACTATCTTGCTGTCCTGTGAGGGGTTTTCACCAGCACCTGACTGTGGCGTGCACAACCATCCCATCCTCTCCATCACGGGGTTATGGAGCCTGTGAGATGTAGGGAACTCAAGTGGCAGGAGAGGCAAAGGAATGAGTCTTCTCACCTCCTCCAACCAACAGGGCTTTGTCCCATAGGCTCAACCCAATGGAACCCATTTTAAGTATTTTTTCTTTCACTTCCCATTACCTAATCAGTTCATTACACACTGAGCCTTTTCTTCTGCGAAAATGTGTCTCTTGTCTTCCCTTTCTATTTTAGTTCCACTGCCACCATTCCATATCCAGCCCTTGTCAGCTCATGCCTGATTTAATTTAGCACCTTACACACAGATGTCCCTGTCTCCAGGGTCTGCCAACTCCAATACATCCAGCACAGCTGCCATGTTTGTGTCACATCATCTCCAATCTCAAGGGTCTACTAAGTCTCAGGTCCCCTCCTGCCCCCACCTCACCAATCCCACACCTTCTTCTTTTTTAAAAAAAAAAATTTTATTGGTTTTTTACATAGATGAAGGGAGAGGGATAGAGAGTTAGAAACATCCAGGAGAGAGAAACATGGATCAGCTGCTTCCTGCACACCCCCTACTGGGGATGTGCCTGCAACCAAGGTACATGCCCTTGACCATAATCGAACCTGGGACCCTTCAGTCCACAGGCTAATGTTCCATCCACTGAGCCAAACTGGCTCAGGCTATCCTACACCTTCTTATTTATCACAGCACACACAAACACACACACACACACACACACACACACACACACACACACACACACCTCCACTGCAGCCATGCTTATTGGCTTCTCGAGCCCTGCATCTGATTTTATTTCAAAACTTATATATCATGCCCCTGATCTAAAATATTCGCTCTCTGCTAACCCATGCCTCTCATTGCCCTTCAAAGTTTAGCTTAAAAGTGCTCCTTCCTCTTTACATATACAGTCACAGTCAATTACACCTCAGCTTGTGCCTGGCCTTGGATATTTGTGGGATAAACCATGATCCCTGGCATCCCTCCTAGATGCCTAAGAGTTAGCCACTAACTTTGATCTTGATCCTCCCTGAGCCATAATATGGCTCCACCGCACAGGAGTTCTCACTGGATGATATGTTAGTTTATAAATGTTGTGACTTCATTTCAATCTCTCTGCTGAACTGGATCAAAATCCCCCGAAGGCAGAGATTCTGCTTTCTATTTCCACCCCCTCTGATCGCATATGCATAATTATGTGCACAGAACCGGCTGGAGAAATGTGTGTGTCTGCCTGAAGTACAACTCTCAGATGGCCTCGGGAAAAATGACCTTTCTGTAAGGAAAATAAATTGGAAATAACCTCAATACTCAACCTTATAAATACATTATGGGCTATCCTTGTGATGTAGCGCTATGCAGACCTTAAAAACAGTTTGAAGGAATTTTTAGTGACATGGGAAAATGTCACTATGTAAACGTGCTTTATATCTGTGGTTTTTATATAAGTATGATATGTAATTTCAATATAATAATAGAAAGATAGAAACATGACAGAATACAGAAAGGAAGGAAGGAGCATGAACTAATGGGAAAATACTGCAGCAACATGTAAGTAAATAGTGGTGATCTCTGAGTAGTTCTGCCTACTTGTTTATTTATTTATTTTCTTCTTTATAATCTTTTGTTTCCCCAAAATTAAAAAAAAATGATCCTGCATTGTTTATATATAAGCAGAAAACATAAACCTTATTAAAACTGTAATTGCTTTTCAAAATGTGACATTTCCACACAGTGTTGTTTTTTTTAAAATATAACATCATAGAATGAAAGAGTAGGAAAGTGTTAGGGTGGAAAATAATTGATAACTAGAATAGTAAAACTTTTATATTCAGGAAATTCCCAGTTGATATAGAAGAAACAGCTATTTTTAGTGGGTAAGAGAATATTTTGGGAGTTTCCATTGTGAACATGTTGATAACCTATCCCTTGAAAGACAAAATTGTCACATCTATCTCTACCACCACCTCCACCATCACTATCAACTTCATCACTTTTACCACCATCACCTCCACCACTATCTCCAACATCTATCTCTACCACCTCTTACCTCTACCTCCATCACCGCTAACTCCCACCATTTCCACAATTATCATCCCAAAAGATTAGACAAGTCCTCCAAAGCAAATAGAATGGTGGGATAGTATTAGAATAGAGGAAATTAGAACACAACCCCCAGTTTGTTATACTTTAAATATTGAAAATAAACTGAATTTTCTTACTGAGTCCTCACGTCATGACCCAGAATAGATCACGTTTGGAAGTAGCTGGCCAATAGGATGAGAAGGACGCCCCATCTTAGTCCTTTGAGACTGCTGTAACAAGATACCACAGACTGGATAGCTTTAAAGAACAAAAAATATATTTGTTACATTTCTATAATCTGGAAAGTCCAAGATCAAAGCACCAGCATGGTTTGGTAAGAGTCCTCTTCATGGTTCATCGCCAGTGCCTTTTTGCTGTGCCTTCACGTGGTAGGAGGGGCGGAGGCTTTCTTTGGAGCCTGTTTTATTTGGGCACTAATGCCCATTCATGAAGGCCCCACCCCCATAACCTAATCACCTCCCAAAGGCCATACCCCCTAACACCAACATCATTGCAGGTTAAGATTTCAACATATAAATTTTGGAAGGACACAGACATTCGTACCTCCTCCACACCTTGGCTGGAAGGGGAAAATGACCTTAAGATGTATATTGCCCCACTAGTCAGAAATTCACATCAACTTTCTAAAGACAAGATCACACCATGAATCCGGTAGCAAATCACCCAACACCCCATATAATATTTGCTTTAAAAACTGCTGTGCGTTGACAGACCAGACAGAACAAAAGAAAATTGAGGTTGAGGAGAGCTGAGCAGGCATGTGTGTGTTTTTGTGCATACACACATGAGCACGTGAGCATATACCTAAGCTCATGCATTCACTGGAGCACGATTGAGAACTATTGCCTGTAGCACCATTTGGTTCTTCTTAGGTTATTACATATTTGCATATACAAATTGAGTAATAGTCACTTTCCCCCAGCAGCGTGAAGGGATGTACTGTTTCAAATTAACTTTGGCTCTGAAGGGAAACTTATACATGTGACACAGCAGGATGGAAGATGGCCTCTCTCTGCAGCACCAAATCTGGGAAAGATGTCATGGGTCTTCAGCAGCAAGGGAGCAAGTCCGGTCAGGGCAGGGTCTGCAGTGGGAGCTGGAGGGTGTCTGTGGAACTGACCCCTACAGGGTCAGGAAAGCATGACCATTTGTGCATATGGCCTTATCCAAAGGGAGATTAGGTGATGATAGTACTTATCACTCATTCATTTATTTCTTTGTTCATTAGCATAACAAACATTGATTGTGTACCAGATATTGTTCTAGGCATTGGACATGGAGCAGTGAATAAAATGGACAAAGTTATTCTCTTTAGAGAGTGTCTATTCTAAAAAGGAATATGGATAATAGCAAATAAATGACATATAAGATACAATAGTATTAGGAATTGTGAATGATATGAAGAAATACAGTGTGATCACAGCACGAGGGGTGTTGTTTTCGATGGGATGATCAGAGAAGGCCTATCCAAGGGAAGTGATATTTGAACAGAATTCACCTTGACTAAAGGGAAGGGGAATCCATGCAAACATCTCAGGAAAGAACACTCTAGGCAGAGGCGATGGGAAGTGCAAAGGCCCTGGGGCCTAAACTCTCTAAGAATATTTTGTTTTCTAGAGTGCCCAGTATGCAGGGTATGGCTGGGGAGGAATGAGCCAAGGTGAGAGTGGAGTAAATGAAGTCTGCAAGGCAGCCCAGGGCCAGATCCTCTAGAAACTTGGTGGCCAAGGTCAGGGACTTTGAACTCTATTCTAATTTGATGAAAAGCCCTGGGAAAAGATTGAGGACAGAAGGTTTATTGTGTGCATGAGGAGCTGTACCTTTATATGCTTTTTCTCATGGGCCGTCACACCTCTGGGACATAGGTATGTGCACGAAGCATCTTTGGGGCCCATATCTTACTCCAGACCCTTCTGCAGGACCAGCCTCACAGCTGCTGCCCAGCTTCTCTCAGGCACAGCCTGACAGCCCTGCACCTTAGCTTCACCAGGCACCTCTCACTTCTTGCCCGGAGCTTTTCAGGTCCCCAGCTTGGCATTCATGAGTGTCAGCAGTTTACACCCAGTGGGATTGCCCTTGACCAAAAGGCAGTGAAAAGCGATGGGTACATGGTTCTCTGGTGGTTGCCCTGGACAGCCAGTTCCGATTTGGATTTTGTAATTCTCTTGAAATTCCAGTGGGACTGAGCGCCAGCCTCTTGCACAGTATCTACCTCCCAATTTCCCCTTGTCTCTTCTGCCCTGCCTCGCTCCCTGTGTCAGGCATTCCTTCTGCCTAGAGCCGTGGTCGGCAAACTGCTGCTCGCGAGCCATATGTGGCTCTTTGGCCCTTTGAGTGTGGTTCTTCCACAAAATACCATGGCCTGGGCTAGTCTATTTTGAAGAAGTGGCATTAGAAGAAGTTTAAGTTTAAAAATTTGGCTCTCAAGAGAAATTTCAAGCATTGTACTGTTGATATTTGGCTCTGCTGACTAATGAGTTTGCTGACCACAGCCTAGAGTATTTAAGCTTCCTGTTTCTCTAGTAGGTACGACTTTCAGGGGAATGCAGGGTTAGACAAGATGAGGATCCTTATTTTATAGACCAGGAAGTAAGAGGTTAAATAAGTTGCATGAGACCACAGTGGAGTCAGAAATGGGACCAAAGTTCATCAGACAGCAGTTACCATGACCTTAACCACTCTAATTTGTTGCCTCATACTCAGAATTTGGCAGGTGGCAGTGTTCCCAGTTGGATGGTCCTTCCTATGGGGAGCAGAGAAAACCTTGGGCCAGCAGTGAAGGTTTTCATTGCATCCCATCTGATAGGGACTCAGGAGAAGGCCAGGTGCTGAAGAAGGAGAGCTACCAAGGGGCTGAAGCAGCACCCTGAATCCGCGGCTGGGGAAATGCTGGGTGAGCCTGCGCAGGTTATACTCAGGGGCCAGTTGATACTGAATCCTTCCCCCACCCCTCCCCATTCTGGATGCCAGGCCCATGACAGCAGAACCTTGCAAGATCCAAGTGAAGAGATCCCTCTTGCTAGACACATAGGCAGGTGTAGGGGAATGCATGTCAGCTCCTTTCTCAAGATAGACATAGTCAAATTGATGAGAAACAACAATATCATACTTGTACCAAAACCAGCTTGGCTCAGTGGATAGAGCATCAGTCTGTAGACTGAAGGGTTCCAGGTTCGATTCAGGTCAAGGGCATGTACCTTGGTTGTGGGCACATCCCCAGTAGGAGGTGTGCAAGAGGCAGCTGGTCGGTGTTTCTCTCTCATCGATGTTTCTAGCTCTCTATGCCTCTTCCTTCCTCTCTGTAAAAAATCAATAAAATATATTTTAAAAATATATATCATACTTGCTTGTAATAACAGTTCCCACACTCAGTCAGGTCAGCACTTGCTTGTGCCAGGCGCTGTGCTACGTGCTTTGTGTCAAAGACTGTTCAGCAGCACCGCGAGGTAGACACAATCATTACCCATATTTTAATGATCATGGTTAGAGTGTTAACTCAGCAAATGTCACCCAGTTAATAGATGAGAGAACCAGGGCTCAAACTAGGCCTGTATGACAGCAAAGCCTTCTTCTTAACCACTTCTCTAGAATGCCTGAGTGAAGGCTCTTTATTTAGGAGACAAGGAAGAGCTCCCGGGGACACTGGGGCAGGACAGTGTAGGTAAAGTTATTCCCCACGCCAGGACATATGCTGAATATCTCAATGATCCACAAAAAGGCGATAGAGGCTGAAATGAAGGGGGTGGCCCATGAGTAGAAAAGACAACACAGGATCTAACCCAAAGGAGGCCATGAAGAAACAATCTGTGAAGCCACAGAACCAATTACTGGTAAACCAGAGCACAGGGAAAGGACGGAGTCTTGGGAAAGTCTAAAGTGTTGGTGCTGATTGAATAAGGATGGTGCCATTGATAGCTGCAGGGACGTCAGTAGGAAGTGGCAGGGAAATGGTGGGGTCTGTCTGGGTGACAGAATTTAAGGCCTTTTATGAAAATCATATACCAATGTTTTAAAAATATGTTTTATTAATTTTATTTTTTAGAGAGAGGAAAGGAGAGGGATAGAGAGATAGAAAAATCAATGAAAGAGAATCATTGATATTCTGCCTCCTGCACACTCCACACTGGGGATCAAGCCTGCAATCCGGGCATGTGTCCTGACCGGGAATGGAACTATGACCTCCTAATTCATAGGTTGACACTCAACCACTGAGCCACACTGGCTGGGCCCAATGTTTGATTGAAATTGATTTGGGGCTCAGAAATGAGACAAGTTCTTAAGGTACAGATTTAGGAATCACCCCTTAGACAGTCCCAGCTTTTCACCCTGAGGTGAGGTCAGCTGGGGAAGAGGCTCCAGCACTAGCCCATGCACACAGTAGGGCCTGGATTCCCTCTCTTCTCTTGCTCATCTGCCTTGTTTTCTTGCAATGCCGACCTGTTTTTTGACCCTGCTCTGTCATCTCCAATGAAAGATTCACATGTGACCTGTCTTGGCCAGTTTGGATTGCAAGCTATTTGACGGGAAGGACCCTATCTTAAACTTCTTTTTCTTTTATACCAAACACTATTCTAAGAGCTTGCTAGCACAATACTCTATTGGGCTTTTAATTTTTGGAAGAACAAACTTTGCAATGCAACGCAGATCATCCCTCACTTTCAGTCCGGGGCCATTCAAAGCTGAAACCTAAATTCAAAGCACTCACTTACAGGGCCTTCATCGCCATCATTTCAACTCTGGTTCTCGGCAGGCCTTCCTACCCCCTCAACTGTCAATTCCTGCTTATAATCGACATTTCAGTCTCCCAGCCTTCCCGCTCCAATTTCCAGCCTCAGGCAGTGAAGACATAGGAGCTTTGCAATTAAAATCTCCCCTCCAGCCACACTGACCTCAAACCATACTTATGAGGCGCTCAGGTTTATTTGTTGTGCTGTTTCTGCTTGTGTTTTCAGAGCCCTCTTCACAGGCAGGGTGCTTGGCTGTGTTCAGAAAGGAGGCCTCCTTTAGGGCGCTGAACCCACATCTGCTGAGCTTTCTGTCTGGCTGGATCCCAGGCAGCCCTGACCACTGCCCCTGTGGGCTGGGCAGGCCTTCAGCAAATGGATGGAACGGACTAGGCAAACCTACAAAGCCTGCCATCCACTCACCCCACAGGCACCCTCTCTGCAGACCCGTGCTGACCAGCCCCTTCTTTGATGTGGCCGACCCCCCATGACAGCACTGCACTGCCCTGTCTTCCTCAGTGACCAGCTCAAAGAGAATGGAAGGGACACGTTGGGGAGGCCCTGAGATGTGTGTGGGATCCCCCTTCTAAAATATCACCCCATTTAGTGGGGTGGCAGTTTTAGAGGGAAATGTATGGGGTCAGCTGAGAAATGTTGCCTAACTGGCTAGGGAAGCAGGAAAGGCACCCTGGATGCAGCCAGGGCCCACAATACTTTCGGAGGGGTTTTGTGGGCCCTGGCATGAGCCTCCTGGGCCTAATGCCCCTAACTGCCCTCCGCTTTTAGAGCTTCCGGAGACATGGGGGCAGGACAGTGTAGGTAAAGTTATTCCCACGCCAGGACATATGCTGAATGTCCTGAGACAAGTTCTTAAGGTACAGATTTAGGAATCTTAATCTAAATCTGTACTCCCCCCCAAAAAAACATTTTAAATGTTAAGTTCTTTTGAAATAAGAAAAGATGAATATAATTATAATGGACATATAACTGAATTTAGCCTTTATAGCAACACAGTGTAAAATAAAATGTGTGTGTGCGTGTGTCTGTGTGTGTGTGTGTGTGTGTGTATGTATATATATATATATATATATATATATATATATATATATATTTTTTTTTTTATTTTTTTTTTTTTTTTTAAGAACTGCTCACAGAGACCATATTGTTCAGGGCCAATTAAGGCCCTAAGATGATCCTGCCCAGATGAGGCAACTTCAGGGTGGAGGGAAAGATAACTAGGAAATGTGGGAAGAGTAGAGTGGACCTGCCAGTAGCTCTCTACGTAAGCCCCTGTCATCACCATTAACTCCATGATGCCAGGGAACACCTTGTAGACTGTGAGTAGTGAAGGCATAGATGTGGCTGAGAGAGCCTAATCCTATCTGATAAAAGAGTAATATGCAGATTGACCATCACTCCAACACACAAGATGGCTATCCCCATGTGGACACAAGAGGGCCACCACAAGATGGCCATCAAGGGAGGGCAGTTGGAAGGGACCAGGCCTGCAGGGAGGGAAGTTGTGGGTGATCAGGTCATCAGGGAAGGGTAGTTGGGAGGGACCCAGGCCTGCAGGGGAGAGCAGTTGGGAGGAAGCAGGCCTGTAGGGGAGACCAGGTAGAGGTGATCACACCTGCAGTGGAGGGCAGTTAGGGGCAAATAGGCTGGCAGGGGAGCAGTTAGGCATCAATCAGGCTGGCAGGGGAATAGTTAGGAAGTGATGAGGCTGGCAGGCAGAAGCAATTAGGGGCAATCAGGAAGGCAGGCAAGTGAGCAGTTAGAAGGCAGCAGTCCTGGATTGTGAAAGGGATGTCCGCCGACTGCCTGTATAGGCCCAATCCTACAGGGATCCTATAGGGATTGGGCCCAAACAGGCAGTCAGACATCCCTAGAGGGGTCCCAGATTGAAGAGGGTACAGGCTGGGCTAAAGGACACCCCCCACCCCCCATAGCACGTATTTCATGCACTGGGCCTCTAGTGCACTATATAAGGACCTGGAGTTAGTCCTGTTATTGCAAACTTTGAACATCTAGGCTCACTGTCCTTTCAAGGGTCCTTCCTCTGTTCCTTTTTCCCAAGCCCAAAACAGAACCAAAGCTGAACGTTTAGTAGCACAAACTTTAACTCAATGGCCAGGGAATCCCGAAGCACAGGTCTAACTCACAAACCAACTTCTCCTAGGCAAACCTGGGGGGTTATTATGGGAGCAACATAATAAGGGAGAGGCACGTGCACTAATTTTTGATGAATTAGCTAATCTCTTCCCAGAATTGGGGCACCACCCCCTTTTTCCTTATATGGTCTGAGTGGGCTCTGTCTTGGCTGGGGCAGGTATGTCATTTAGCATCCTAATCTATAATAATAAAAGGGTAATATGTTAATTAGACTGAACATCTTCCAGAAGTCATTCTGGATGTCCTTCCTGACAAAGCCGGGGCCAGGGGAAAGCCAGCCTGGGTCCAGGTTGCCTGCCAGGGACTGGAGGAGGGAAGCCTGAATCCCGGGTGCCAGAGGAAAGCTGGTGCCAGCAGCTGGGGGAAGGAAGGCCTACTCTTGCACAAATTTTCATGCATGGGGCCTCTGGTGTATTATAATCAGGGTGTAAGAGGTTCAGGGTCTCCTGGAAATCAGATCCAGGGCCATCCTGGTTCAGGCCGGCTCTCGTCAGTCAGTTTTTGTTATTCTAATTCTCTTCCCCTTTTTCCTGTAACTGAAATGGAGAGATACGCACCCAATGTTCCAGCAGCCAGGGGCCTACAGCACCATGACACTGAGAGACTATTCCCTTCCATGCCCTCAGTTAATCAATTAATCTTAATCAAAACTTGCCAATCCTGTGCCCATTGTCTCCCAGCTAATATTTTCCTTAAAACATAATATGTGCCTGAGTGTTACTGCCCATGAACAGCTTGCTGCGCCCCCTCCTCTGTAGAGAGAAATGCTCCCCCCCCCCCCCCAATGTCAGGGCATCAGCTTGAGCTCTCTGAAAGGCTGGTGAAGGGAGAACAGCTACCTTTTTCCCAGAGATCTGCTCATTCACTGACCATTTTATGAAGCATGAAGTGAAAACAGGATGAAAGAACAGGAAAAAAAACCTTCCGATGCAGGAATAGAAGAGCCCCCACTACTGCCACCTCCTAATGCATGTCATTTAAATACACATGTGAGAGGTGTTCATTATTTCCCCCATTATTTAGAAATGTGCTGCCAAGGCCCCTCAAACAGCAGTGTGCTTTCATGTTGTTTAAACATATGATTTGTTAAATCACTACCCTCACAGCCCCGAAGCTCTGAGGTTATATTGTCTCAGCGCAGACACAGCTCCAGGTCACCCTGCTATTGAGGGCTGTCTCAGCTACCCCCCACCCCATTCTGGCAGTTAATAAGGGTCAGCTTTTGAAAGACAAGGTCAAAGGGAGAACTGAGTGACTCCTGACACTGGCTGATGGCTCTGAGTTCATTGTTCTCAGATGCTGATCAGTGCCCAGTGAGAAGAGAGCCCATTGTTGTCCAGATGCCATTGAGGCAAAGCCTATCCAGCCTGGTGCCCAATACCCACGCCTGGGGCTGACTGGGGTTTTCGGAGGGACCAGTCTTCCACTTGAGGAATAGCTCGATTTATAAAGATTTGTTTACATAAAAAGGGGACCCTTTAAAAAGTTGATCACATGTGTTGTCAAAGGATACCTTCAAGCACACATTCCCTTGGGTGCATTAACATGTTTGTTTACATCCTTAAATTGCCATAAAATGCTTATGACAAGGCACTAATGATAGAAAATCAAACTGAGATACACCCATTGATTGGAGAGGAAACTAAGAATAATGGGAAGAAAGGTTTCAAACTTAAAAAAATATATATATCAACTTCTGTAAATCTATCAAGAAGATACCTGCTCCATAAAGAGAAATAAGTCTCTCCATTCTCTTATTTTTGGCATAGAGACTGTCAGCTCTTCTCTTCTCATTACATTTTTTCCCTTCTACACGCCAGTCTATATAAGTTGTCTCTGCGTGGCTACTTTAAAAAATGTAAAATTCCTTAGAAAATCGAAAGTAAACTCAGAAAAATATATAAGACCCCTGAGACAGTGAATCAGCTTGGAGGAGGGTGTGACAATCTACTGAACTGACTATTGCAAGTTTGGAAGGAAGCTTTCTATGGCTGTTGAGACGCCAAAAGATACTCTTCACAGACTTCCTGTATCCAGCTAATGGCACCACAGCTCTACAGCAAAGCAGGCTCCCACTCTCAGAGACAGTATCAATCACCCCCTTTCCTTCCTCCCCTCACTGTTGTCTGCCACCAGATCCAACCTATTCTTCCCCGGAAATCATCTTCATCCTGGTCATCATTCGCTGCCTTCAGTCTTGCCCATCCCTGGCTCTCCTCACCGAAGGCCTGACAATCTGCAACCGCCTTTTATCCTTTTCACATGCTTCCCTTCATCCTCGACATTTCTTACAGTTTAGTTTGTTCAAATCTCTGTCATGCTGTGGTGGACGAAGGCCAAACAGTGCAGGCTGAGTTTTCCAGTTCCTAATCACTTCCCGTGGACTCCAGCCTCGGGTGAAGATGGTGCCTGCAGCTGCCTTCTGCTGTCTCCCAGGCCTGAGCTCCCCATCTCCTATGAGCATCACTTCAAAAGGAAACACAGGCAGCAAGCATTGGTTTGTGGGCAGAGTTGAGTCTAAATTCAGGCTTAGGAAAGCAACAGTCCTTCAAAACAAAGAGTCTGAGGAGCTTCAGCTCTGCTTCCCATGCAGGCGCACTGCTTACTAAGGTCATGGAGAACAGCCCAGCTCCTTCATGCAAACACTTCTCCATCACCCACATGCAGATTAGTCCTCGGGTTTCAGATTTCCCTGCAGGTGGTGGATTTCCTGGAAGACTGTATGTACAAGTCGACTTCTCACAGGAGAGGGAAAAGAAAAACCCAGGCCCAGCCAGCTTTCAAGTGAGGGATTCAAGCTTATTATTTCTATCAAGGTTTCAAAGGTCTTAGGACCACGTCTCATACAAGCATGAAGCTTAAGCCTGGCCAGTGTGGCTCAGTTGTTGAGCATCGATCCCTGAACCAGGAGGTCATGGTTGGATTCTTGGTCAGAGCACATGGCCGGGTTGCAGGCTCAATCCACAGTTAGCAGGTGGGAGGGACGGGAAGGTGTGCATGAGGTAGCATATCTATTATTCTCTCTCATCATTGATGTTTCTATCGCTCCCTTTCCCAACCTCTCAGAAATCAATAAAAACGTATTTTCAAAACAAAACAAAAAGAGAATGAAGCTTAAGAAAAAACATTTCTTGTTTCCTCTATCTTCAGACCACTTGAAAAGGCAATGTAAATTTTTTATTAAAAGAACTAGATTGTTTAGAAGATAACTGGTGACTTATCCTTTTGTTTTTGTGTTTTGTTTTTGTGTGTCTGTATTTCATTGTTGTTGTTAATGCTCACCAAAGGATATTTTTCCATTGATTTTTAGGGAGAGTAAAAGACAGAGGGAAAGGCAGAGAGAAAGATCTATGTGATAGAACACATGGATTAGTTGCCTTCTGCACACACCCCAACCTTGGCCTGGGCTGGGGAAGAGCCTGCAATCAAAGTACATGCCCTTGACTGGAATCAAACCTGGGACCCTTTGGTCCACAGGCCGACACCTTATCCACTGAGGCACATAGCGAGGGCTTATCCTAATGTGAGATTATGAAACCATGCTGGGTTTAGAGAAAATTTCTGGGCCTTCATATAAAACTTGTAAAAAAGCCCTCCTCATCTGTTTACCTCTTAACAAGCATTCCCCACTTTATAATCTGGGGTCTTTGTCCTCTTCTAAAAAAGCCTTGAACTAGACCGGAGCTCACTTCCCAGTTTTTCCACTGAGTAGTCATGAACTAGTCTTTGTCATCCCTAGCCAATGTATGCATTCCTGTGTCAAACAGAAGAAGTTGAAATATAAGATCCCCGGGCTCTCTTTTATTTTCACAGGCCTGTGGCTTTGTTGGAGCTACTAGAACATGCTTTCTGTGGTCATGGGGGAGCTCTCCAGCCAGACAAAGAAGCTCATCTCCAGAAGGTTCTTACATGAACCAAACGCAATGGCACCAAGTTGGGCTAGCAAAACTTTCGCCCTCTGATTTTAGATATTGCGAGGGAATTGGAGGAAAATAGTATTTTCTCCCCCAGTGAAAGGAGAAAGATTTTGTCGCCTGGTTCATCATCAATCCTAACATGTTCTGTATACATGCCCCTAGGAAGCTCACATTTCCACTCCTTGCCAAAGCTGGCTGGGCTCCTGGCTCAGGCTGGGGAACAGAGGAAGAGTTATGAGTTTGGTTGAGCACACTGGCATGCGTGAGGCTGAAGCGGCTCCGTGTATCAGTAACATGTCATGACAGCCTCCCATCTGTTCTCTGGAACTCTTCATCTGAGCCTTCAGCAAGCTGGAAACCTGGAAGGAGATGAATGCAAGGAGGCTGTTCAAACGCCACACATGAGCTCAGACAGGGATCCAGTGTGGGCTGGCTGGCAGCGAGGAAGCGGGCCAACCGCAGGGCTCAGGGAAGCGGAGCAGGGGTCTGCAAGGTCCAGAGGAAGGTCAGGGATGGGACATGCACTTTCCAGCCCGTGTTCTGTGCTTTAGGATAGGACCATGGTTGGCAAACTGCGGCTCGCGAGCCACATGCTGCTCTTTGGCCCCTTGAGTGTGGCTCTTCCACAAAATACCACAGCCTGGGTGAGTCTATTTTGAAGAAGTGGCGTTAGAAGTTTAAAGAATTTGGCACTCAAAAGAAATTTCAATCGTTGTACTATTGATATTTGGCTCTTTTGACTAATAAGTTTGCAGACCACTGGGATAGGACATTGAGCATTTCTTGCAACCAAATGCCAGCCCAGAAAGGAGCGACCATTCCCCACACCCCTTTACTATAGTAGGTAACCCCAGATGTTCCTAATATCCATTGCAGCCCACACCCCTTAGCCAAAACTGGAACTATAAGTCTCTGATAAATGTGTAGAATTGTGCACCATTCTTGCAGATGCCCCTGCCTCTGCTCTTGGGAAAAGATTACATGGGAAAAGGAGGCGGGTCTAAGAAAGCCTAGCAACACTCCCCCTCCCTCCAAACTGGTGAAAATAAAAATGAAACAGAGGAAGGTCTGAGTCTCTTTCCTGGGTGCAGAGCGAGAGCCACCTGCACCCCCAGGAGTCCCAGAGAGACACTGCCAGGGACAGCAAGCAAACGGAGTACAATCTGCCCGTTGCATTCTGAGCACCTGCTCTGCTGTGCGCAGCTCCCGGCCAGCCTCTCTTGCCATGTGATCTGGGAGCCAGTGTTTGCCTCGGGCGATGGATTAAGCAGCAAGAAGGCTTATGAGCTCCCCAATTTCCCCCTAGTGAAGTCCCCCTCAGGGGACAGGAGGAGGACATTTTCAGGGATTTGATACTTGCTCTTGGGAATGTGAGATCACAGGCTTAGAGGGAAAGGGGCTTGTGAGCAGGAGATGATGGAATTTGTTGAGGCTGAAATATGACCTGTGAGGAGCCAAGGGGAGAGCAGGCTGTGGGGTTCAGGTCTGGCCGAGGAATGCGTCATACTTTTCATCCTCTGATTAACTGGGTAAATTCACAAGCCGCCTCTGCTGCTCCCTGCACCCCATGATGTTTTCCCAGCCAGCCCTTTCTGCCTTCTTTCCCCACATTTAGGCCACTGGGAGAGACCTCTGAAATATGAGGCAGATTAAGAGTGTTTACCTAACACTTGAAGTGATTGTTAAACATCCCTCTGAGGGACTCTCAATAGAAATACAAATTTTGAGAGCAGTCACACTTCATTCATTCATTCATTCATTTAATATTTTGGAGCACATCTTAGACACCAGGCGATGTATTAGGCCTGAGGATAGAAGGATAAAGAGCTCATGCTTTGCAATTGGAGAGGAAGGAGGCCATCAGAGATCACATTTAAGTCAGTTTTTAGCAAGAAGGGATGCTGAGAGATTCAAAGCAATGTGTTGCTATGGAGAGAGATGTTTGGGGCTTGACCTGATCAGCAAGGGCTTATGGAAGGGAGTCTCAGGTGAACCTACAAGGCACTGAGGCCTCAAATGCAGCAGAGGGGAAAGGTGTCCTAAAAAAATGGCAGAGCTAAGCCTTTGCTTCATCTCAGACCCAATCCCTACCCCTCCTCCTCACCTTCCCAGGAGGAAGAGGAAGAGGAAGTGGCGCCACCCATGACCTCTGGAAGTCACAAGCTCTTACCTTCCACAAACACAGGCCTGAAACCCACAGACAATGCCGTCCCAAAAGACCTGGTCAATATGTTCCCTGGATCAGCAGTGCGCACAGAATGGGCAAACATTAGAAACACAGAACTTCAGGTCGCACTCCGGATGTACTGAATCAGGATCTGCTTAAAGAAGAGCCAGTAGCCCATGTCGGTTTGGCTCAGTGGATAGAGCATCTGCCTGAGAACCAAAAGGTCCCAGGTTCAATTCTGGTCAAGGGCACGTACCTCAGTTGCAGGCTTGGGCCCTAGTCAGGGCTCATGCAGGAGGCAACCAATTGGTGTGTTTCTCTCACCTCAATATTTCTCTTTGTCTTTCCCTCTCTCTTCCACTCTCTCTAAAAATAAAAAAATATCATCGGATGAGGATTAAAAAAAAAAAAAAAGCTAGATTTGCACGCATATTCATGTTGGAACACAGACAGACCCCCAGATTCCTCTTCCAGGCTCCAGGTCTGTCTTTCCCTCTGCCCTCCCAGCCTGATGGAGAGAGCGGTCCTGACCAGAGACTTCACAGTTCTCACTGCTACTCAGGAAATCTCAGCACATCAGAGTCCTGGTCCTGCCTCCCTCTGCTGGCTCAACTGCCCCTTCTCTCCCCTTCTCACTGGCTTGAAAAGTGGGGTTCCACTATGGAAGGGGTGACTTCTGGGGCTGCTAAACTCCTCCTCCAGGACTAGCCTAGAATCATGCAACCTGCTTTGAGATCCAGGGCCCTGGGAGAGAATGGGCTGTGGGGAAGAAACCCAGCCTCACGGAGAGAAATTGGCTCTGGGCGTGAAGTGAAAGGACCTGCTTTCAAATCCATGACTTCACTGTTGTGTGGCCTTAGACAAGTCATCGTCTCTCTGAGCTGCAGCTTTCCTAACTGTAAAACATACCTGTGCTAATATGTGAGTGATAGATATAAGTCCAGGTGGCTAAAAGCATAAGTGGCAAACCCAGGTCCCTGGAATAGAGTGACATTGGGCAGGTCCCTTAACCTCCCTGCACTGAAGTTTCTTTATCTGTAAAATGGAAATTATAGCCATAATACTTCAAACATTGCAAGGAGGGTTGAATTAATATTTGAAAAGTATTCAGAATAGTTTCCGGAATATTGCAATCGCTACATAAGCACTTGCTAAATATATAAAGCAGCTAGCAGAGTGACTACTGTACAGCAAGTGCTCCATAAATGCGTGTTGTTTTTGAATTTGAAAGTCAATAAGATAAAGAGAGAGAGAGAGAATATGCATGAGCTCCAGTGAAGAGAGACACCTCCCCCCTACTGCTACTACCTAGGTGGCTCATATACCTGTAGCCTCTCAAATGGAGTGGGGATGGGCAAGATAGAAGGGAGACCAGGGAGGCGGGGCAGAGCATGACAAGATAGGCAGGCATGCCTGCTCTTTCGTCCCTGTCAATCATTCCCCAAGTGGATGTCAATCACTCCCCAAGTTGATGATGTGTGAGAGCCCAGACAGGGCCAATCTGTGCTGGATCTTAATGCACCAGCCCCTGGGGAGCTTGGCTCTCATCCTGTCAAGAGTCACACTTCCCCAACCCCGTGGAGTAGGGAGCAGCTGCACCATAATTGCCTTGCCTGCTGGGGGCGGGGAGGTGAGTCTTTCCAGGCCCTCGGCCTCTCCTGCCTCCACTTTGGAAAGATCAGGGCACAGATTGACTGCCTCCTAATGTCTCTACCTATAGTACTGAGCCCCCAAACTGTGTTCCGCTGGGGACCCTGAGAAAGAATGGAGAGTATGCCAGTGGAGGAGATGTTTTCACCATCATGAGCCTAGGGTCCAGCCTTAAACAAGTCTCCCTCACGCCCCCAACCCATCACGCCACTCCTGCTATACACATCTATCAAAAGCTTCACTGGGTGGCTCTCTTGGTTAAGACTGTTCTGCAGCCTCCTGTTCCTATTGTTCAGGCGGAAACCACTCCACCTGCCTCGCAATCATTGGTGGCACAGAGCAGCCAGCTTGCTCCACAGGAAGATCTTGTAGACCCATCTTGCTCTCCACTCCGTCTCTAGAACAAGAAGGAAGTCTAGCTCCATGGCTTAAGTTAGTGGTCGGCAAACTGTGGCTCATGAGCCACATGAGGCTCGAGAGCCATGGTTTGCTGCTCTGTTGATTAATGAGTTTGCCAACCACTGGCTTAAGTGACTGGACCATTGTCAGCAACTGGCAAGTGCCCAGTTGGGAACACAGTTGATCTGATCTCAAAGCTCAAGACGCTGGCTTCTGTGCTGTGCCTTCCAGAGTGTGTCCTAGGACACTAGTTCCCAAGTTTGGTAATACTGTATATATAAAAAAATATGCATGATATATGTTCAAAACAATCTAGAATAAATTAAGTGAAAAGGTTTTCTTCTTGCAGGACTTTTCTGAGCCCTGCAAACGCCAGTATGGATTGCGAATCTCAGAAAGAAGGGTGGAGCTTATGAAAACGTGGAACTCCTTTCCTCCCTCACAGTGCAGTGTGCCAGGCTGGGGTCTCAGGGATGCAGCACTTAGGAAACACTCCTTTAGGCCATCCTAACTCTCAGCAGTTCTTTTCCCACAATGAGTAATTCCATCCCCCCTGCCTCAGGAATTCACCCGCCATTCCTGCCTGGACGCCTTCGCACGTGCTGTTTCTTTCCTTGGAGTGTTTTCCCGCCTTTCTAGGTCCTGTCCACCCTCCACAGCCCAAACCAAGCCCCACGCCCCCTGCCAAGCCTTTGTGCACACCGCAGCCTTCCTCCTTGCTGCTCGGCTCAAGTTCTACCGCACCTGTAAACCTATTTGGAGACTGATAGAAAACTCCCTTAAGATAAGAGGTATACCTAGTCCTTTCCTGTGGCTCCCAGAGCGTTTAACACATTAGGGGAAATACTTCATCAGAACCTGCTGAAGGAATACGGAACATTTAAGGCAGACATTGGAGTCTGCCTCCTGTGTGCCAACCAGCTAGCTCTAAGAGCACCAACTGGGTGCAGCACTGCCCTATGTCTGTCCTCACCTGGGTCCCAGTCTCCCCCCCACCCACCGGGCCCCTGATGTGCTCATTCTGGGGGAGCGGTTCCAGTGCCCAGTGTGTTGCCCTCAGGGGCACCGGCTTCAGGACCCTTCCTCAAGGCTCCCTTGGTTTTACTTGTCAGGAAAGAAGATCAGCCATGCCTGCGGACCCCTGGTCCAGCCACATTCCCATCCAGTGAGGGGCCTAGAGGTAGCTGACTGCTAGATTGCAAACTCCCTAGAATAAGTTTTTTTTTAAAAATCAGCAGCCACTGGTTTGCCTGTTCGAGATCTTTTTTCTCTTTTTGAACTCCAAGTCTCTTTCTGTGTCTCACTGTGCCCTCTTTGCCTGTCTGTCAGTTTCAAAAACCCTTTTCACAAACCCTCCATAAAACACAGAGCTGCGTCTCCCTTTCCCGCCTGAGAGCAGAGGAGAAAGCAGTGGCATGTCAGAGGCACATTGAGGGTTTTATTTCCACCAGCAATCTTCTCCCCCCGTAAGTGCTATAGCAGTACCAAATCTCTCTCCATCCTTCTGTCCGCGCTGACAGACTTCACGTTGACATCTCTCCAATGGTCCTCACCCAGGCTCCCGTCGTTGCCCAGGAATGTGCGGAAGTGGTTGGAGACACCTGTCCAGTTAATGCTGGGTGTGCTCTCCCTCCCCCAGATCCCACTGTTGCTCACCTAGCTTACGATGCAGCACAGTGCATCAGAGCCAGACACGAGGCCGCCCAGGTGGATGCATCAACCCCAGAGGCGGCTCTAGGGAAAGAGAGACGCTCTCAGGCAGATGTGCCCATGTCTGTGCACCTGGCATTGGTCTTGCAGAAAGGCCAGAGCGACACAGAGGTCCTGGAGCTCTCCACAGGCTACAGGAGAAAGGAAGGCACCATCCTGGGGGCCAGGACCATGCCCTTATGTGCTTGCCCACCTGGCTGTGTGGATGCTGTTTGCAGGCAGAATGCAGCGTGAACTGGTCCCTGCAGGCCCAGCATCTCCAGTTCAGCACAAATGCCTCCACTCTGGGAAGCCAGCAGAACCAAAGAGGGCTGCTCGTGTCTCGTATGATCAAGGTCTTGCTGTGACTCTGTCAGGGGTTTGGGGGCCCAGGAACACGCTTTGGGAGAAGGGGGGGCCAGGGACACGTTGGCTATTCCCAGTAAGAGTACACAGAGGTCCATAATGCCAAGGGCCAAAGATTTCCCTCGCCGCCTTTGCAAAGGGATTTGATGAGACAGAGCCTGGATGGGCATGTGATAGCCCTGACCCAGGACACCCCTGAAGGATTTCGTTTCAGGCAATCTGAGTTGTGCAGATGCACAGAGAACGTGTGAAGCACTCTATAGAACCATCCCATAAATCCTGGATTGGGTTTAAAAAAAAAAAAAAGGAAAAGAAAAACAAAGCAAATCAAGATGAATAAATATTAATGAATCGCCTCCTCTCCGCGGCGAGAGGAACGTGCAGCAGAGCTAATGACTCTGTCAGCAGATAACATCGACCCTGAATATTTCATGAAGCAGAGGAGGGGGACCTCAGAGATGGGGTCACTCACCCACATGTGCGGCAGCAGCACTTAGAGACCTTCCAATGCTGCGGGACAGGGACACGTTGAGCAGGAGGCTGGGTTTCCTAAGCCAACTTTCAGGGGTGAGTTGGCACTGGCATGTGGCATACGCAACACCCGCGCCACATTTGCTGAGCGACGACTCTCTGCAGATACTGTGTGTATATCATCTCTACCAAGTGCCTATGACGATGTCCACTCCTCGTTGAGGAGATGAGGCTTGGAGAAAAGAATGTGCCCACATGACCTGTCTGGTAAATAGGAAAATGGCATTCAGACTCGGGACTCCCTTGATTCTAAAGTCCAACATTGCCCCATCCTCCTGTTCAATACCTTTCCACCTTTTTCTTCCTACCTACACTTTTTTTTTTCTTTTTTTAGGTTTTGGGCCACATTTCCATGGCTCGGAGAGAGCCCTCCCATTGTCTTAGCATGGGGGACAGCCTCTCACATAGTAGGTGCTCAATAAATCAATACATG
Organism: Pipistrellus hanaki; assembly: GCF_964339955.1. Taxonomy (NCBI): domain Eukaryota; kingdom Metazoa; phylum Chordata; class Mammalia; order Chiroptera; family Vespertilionidae; genus Pipistrellus; species Pipistrellus hanaki. Next base: position 29,049,266 of record NC_140520.1, read on the forward strand.
TCTGTCCAATTGGATTGAATTTCCTACCAGGGAAAGAAAATGACTTTTCCCTCTTCTCATAGATGGATGGAAATTCACAAAATAACCCTCTCCCCAGGGGCAGACAACCCGTGCAGCCTGATAACCTCTGAGGCAGACAAGGGATATCACTCTCCCAATCATTATTGTTATTGTTATTATACGGCTGCCAAGGCCTCGAACAGGTGATGCAGAAATGAAAGACCTGGCAGACAATAAGTGGTTCTTAAGAGACAGCCCCCACTTCAGCATTGTTTCTTTCGAAGGGGGAACCCCCCATGGGCTGCCAATCACACCCCTTTTCCCAAACACTAAATTCACTTAAAACAATTTTTAAAAAAATTAACAAATGGAAGAACAGGAGCAGACTTTCTCCAGCCTCTGCCACACCCCCACCCAGTGACAGCTAAAACGCTTCGCTTGTCAGTCAGCAGTAAATACCAGGTCTGAGCTTCGTACAGCATCCCCAGAATAGATGTTGCTAATGGCCTTGATGACAGTCCCTGATTTCCCAAGCATATGTGAGAAAGCCAGAGAAGGAGAGGCTAGCGGGAGAGGAGAAGGGAAAGGGAGGAGGGGGGGGCCTGCAGGCAGGAGTGGTTGGTGTTGCGTATCTTTCTTTTTTGGGAGCCTCATTTTCCATCTAATTTTGTTTCCACTCTTTGCTATTTTCCCCTGAAAGCTTTTTGAAGTGTCTACAACACTCTGAGTGCTGAGCAGTTCCAGCTGGGAGGGCCAAGAGGAAAAGGGCAGAGAAAAACAGCCAACAGACAGTTTGACCCAGGTGGGAGAGAACTCTTCGGCTCTTCTCCCGGACCTCCAGCGTGGCCATACACTCTGAGACAGTGGTCGGCAAACTCATTAGTCAACAGAGCCAAATATCAATAGTACAACGCTTGAAATTTCTTTTGAGAGCCAAAATTTTAAATTTAAACTTCTTCTAACACCACTGCTTCAAAATAGACTCGCCCAGGCCGTGGTATTTTGTGGAAGAGCCACACTCAAGGGGCCAAAGAGAGCCGCAGTTTGCCGACCACGGCTCTGGGACATCCTCACTCTCCCCCACCCAGTCAAACCAATAACCTTTCCCCCTGAGACTGGGTTCTTCACATTCACGCTTTTGGGTGCAAGGAGAGACCAGGCCTGCAGAGCGTGCCCAGCAATGATGTTCACACTGTCTGTTTGTCTAAACCAAAGATGATCATTCATTAGGCAATGGCTGGGGCTGGCTCCACCGTCTAATGAAAAGAAAAGGGGAGTCTCATTCATACTAGCAGAAGTCATTGTTATAATGCTGTGTCCCAGTCACTGGTTAGATGAATACAACCCATTCTGTCTTCAAGGAGTCCACCATCTCTCCTTGCTCTAGTGAGATCCACTGACCAGAAATGTCAATGAACAGATGCTCCAACTTAAGGTGGAGGGACTTGAGTGTTAAGTATACAACCGTGAACAATGGCAAATAGGCAAGTCTTTCAGTTTCTCTGAAATAAATCCATGCTTACACATATATACCATCTGATTCCATCTTCCGCCCCAAAAACACATCGCCTATACCTTTCCTTAGCCCATAAACCAAAATAGTTCACAGCTCTCCTGGATTGTGTCTCTTTAAATTGTTTTGTGTCTCTTTTAACATGTATTACGTGTATCACTTGCTGCTCTAAGCATTTTATGGGTCTGGTTTAGGACATCAGTACTACAAGTACCCCATTTTATAGATGAGAAGACTGAGGCTCATTATTCTTAAATAACTTATTTCCACTGATCACAAACCTGGCCATCTCGTTGTAGGATCCACTTGCTTGCTTTTCTGTCTCCCTGAACCTGCCTTGGTTCTGGTTCCAAACCCTCTCCGTGAAAAATGTTTTCTCCATTTTTTCTACAAGGGAAAATAACATCAGCTTCCTGACTCCTATGTGGTACAGATCCCAGACTGAGGATCCCAAGTGTGGAGACACTTAGCTTTCTCCTTCCCGTTCTCATAGACACCAACAACTGGACTGTGTCTGAGACACTCAGCCTGAAAGGAGAGACCACAAGACTCAGGGGAAATTAGTGCCATTCTATGTTCTATGCACTTGTTGCTTTATTTGTATGGCTTTTCTTGACCTCTGTTTTGAGAATAGTACTAGCAACTTCAAATGCCTTAGGAAGGGATGACACGTTTCCCAGTGGTCTTGCAACTCTTGCAGTGTTTCTGCAAACAAATTGACATTGCCCAGGCAGCCGACTCATGAAGGGTTTATTATTTTTTTTAGGGTAAATGATGAAATTGCTGCTTCCAGGGCCTTCATCACTAACCCCGCTTTGACTTTAGAGTTTCAGGAGGCCTGCACCTCCACATTCTCTCCAGAACATCAACTTTAATTTAAAGGCCTGTCAACAATCTTTGGAAGCCTAAATCTTTCCCTTCCAGCTGGTCAGAGATATTGGCATATTAATCTATTCAGTAATTATGCGAACAAGCTCTGACCATGTGTTATTGAAAATTAAACTATCAAAATGTGTCCAATCACATCGCTCAATTTCTCCATCCCATGGTGTCATTAGATTCGGCACCGAGATTAATTAGGAAGCGATGGGCCAGGTTCGCCAGATGTTGCGCTGACTCCAGTCAAGGTGCATCTGTTTCTCCAGCTACCACTGCTGCAGACTCAGCCGTGGATCCCACAGTCACGGGTCTGGTTCAGGGTTACATGAGCCTAAACACGTCTGGAATTGACTTAGTCAATGCTCTTATGTCTCCTGCTCCTTGCACCTGTGGTCAAAGCCACTGTCCCCAAGTGATATGTCCTGAGGGAGGCCCAAGGAAGTGAGAACTGCCAGTCAGCTGTAAGATTTGGGAGAGAAACTGCTGTTTTGAGGGGAATTAAAATTGCAAGGACAGGGAAGCCACGGAAATGGGTTCTAGGGAAGATCCTCTTATGGTTTTCCTCCTCGTGGCACAATTTCCTGGTTAACTGTGTTCCCTCCTGGCTGGGCAGTGTCACCCAGCTGGAGGCTGGAGTGTCCAGGGTAGAAAGAGCAGAACCTCAGAGTCGCACATAATTTGGTCTCATATCCATCCTGGCTCCCTGCCACTCACTGGATGTATAACCAAATCAGCTTTACCATCTCTGAGTTTTCAGTTGTAAAATAAGAAGGTAAAAATGCCTACCTTGCAGGGTCATTACAATCGTGAAAGAGTATACAAAAGCTCTCGGCATTTTGTGTAGTGATAAGCACTGAGGTCCTTGAGTCAGACCATCCGGAGCTCAGTTCTTGCTCAACACTCCATCAATTATTGGGTATATGACTTTGAACAAGTAACTTAACCTTTCCAAGCCTTGCTTTCCCCATCTATAAAATCTCATAGTTAGGATTAAATTACATAAGTTATGTAAATGCTAGGTAGAGTCCCTGGAAAAATAACAAACATTAAATAAGTACCCAGGAATGTTACTATTGTCATTATCATGACATGTGTGGCAGGCATGCAGACAACATTGGTTTTCTTTTCAGCTCTAATCTTTCCTTGCCCCACTTCTATCTCTTTCTATAGCCCTAGGAGTTGAAGGAGTCTTAAGTGTCATGTAATCCAATCCCTTATGCCATACAAACATCCATTTTTCTATTATAATAGAACAATATTTTGTAATTATAAACCCAACTGCTTAATTAAGAGGCTAGATCCTGTTCCATGGAATATATTTTTTGTTTGACTGAATATGATAGGATGTAAGTATGGGAAGGTGAAATGACACAGATTTTTCAGCATAGTAGAGAAAAAAATAGGTCACACAAAGGTGAGGTCAAGAGGAATGAGGTGAAGAATAGAGAGAGGCTCCAAAGGGAATGAAGAAGGAAAGACAGTAAAAGAACAAAGTTCTATAAAATGACCCTCTTCCCAATAACCACTTAATATAGTAGTGAAGTTCTATGAAAAGTTTGATGTGAGCTGATTTCTTAAGGAAACCAGTAATTTCTGTTGGTCTGATAAAGAGGAGAAATTAGATTGGTGGATAAAGTAGTTAAAAGTAGGGATGACCAGCCAAAATCGGTTTTGCTCAGTGGATAGAGCATCAGCCTGTGAATTGAAAGGTCCCAGGTTCAATTCCGGTCAAGGGCATGTGCCTGGGTTGCGGGCACATCCCCAGTGGGGGGTGTGCAAGAGGCAGCTGATCGATTATTCTCTCTCATCGATGTTTCTAACTCTCTATCCCTCTCTCTTCCTCTCTGTAAAAAAAAAAAAAAAAAAAAAAAAAAAGTAGGGATGACCAAAAAGTGTAACCTTCAATGCATTATTCAAGATATTCCAGGTAATTATGGGGTCAAAAATTCAGAACCTTAAAACAGTAAAGGTTGACTTCAATTCTATATATGATGCAGAAAGTAACAAGAAAATGTTGCTATTACTCTAACAATAAGAACAGGCTGCATAACCTACACAATCATCATTTTTAAGTCAACCAAAGAGCCAAAGATGCTCCCCGCCCCAGACACACACACCACACAAACTAATGAACTAAAATTTTGAAAATGTCATAATTCTTCCAGGACAGAATAGACTATTGATGCTTTTCATTATCTATACTAATAATCTATACTATAAAAGGATAGTATGCTAGTTAGACTGGAAGTATTCCGGACGACCGTCCTGACATCCTTCCTGACAAAGCGGGGCCCTGGTGCCTGTGGCTGTAGCCGGCCCAGGAGAAACCGCCTGGGGTCCAGGCGAAGAAGCTGCTCAGTCGACCAGCCTCCTCCATGGGCCTGATTGGGATCTGCTGGAGCTTGAGCGCTCCCAGCTGCAGGTCAGTGAGGGGCCACCCTGCCAGCCAGGAGAAGGGGGCAGGCGGGTGGGCTGGTGGTGGCCTGGAGGCCCCAGGAGCCTGAGGTGGTCAGCGGGAGGAGAGGGCCCACATATCACTGGCCTCCAGCCGGCTCCAGTGTGCGCCCTGCAGGCCTGGAGGCCCGGAGCGGAGCCTCCGGCAATGCTTGCTGCCCAAGAAGAAAGGGCTCTGCTCTGGGTGCGGAGCGCTGGCCCCCACGGCCTTTGTGTGTGTGTGCAGGGGGGCGGGGGCAGGTGGTAGGTGCTGGCAGCTCAGCTTCGGCCTGCCTGGTGCAGAGTCCCTCCACCTTCCTATGTGGTCAGGTTCTGGGGCCTCTGGCCTGCAGCCTCAGGCCTGGGTCTGAATGGCTTTTCTTGTAACATTTTCCCCCTGCATGTGTGTACAAGTTCAGGGTTTTGTTTTGGTTTGGTTTTACCCCAGAGGTTGAAGGAATGGCCAGCATTGTGTGTTGAGTTTTTGAATCATCCTCTGTGCGTCTCTGGTTTTTCCGGTGGATAGTAGTTTCCCAGGTCACGGGAAGTCTTCCTCTCCCCAGAGTCAGGAGCACCAGCCCAGGTCCACCCATCCGCCTGCCCTGACAATGGGGATGAGTTCCTGCAGGCTGGGGTTTGGTCCCCACTCATTAGCCTAGGAGACCAGTGCCTTTGTTATTTCTGTGTGTCCTGGCTTTAATTGGACAAATGCCTGGTGGCTCCCGGCAAAAAAGCCACCCACGGTCCCTGGCGCCAGCTAAGCAAAATCTTGCAGGAGGAAGATTCTGTCTGGGTTTCCCCAAATTCCTTCAGCCCTTACTCACCCCTCTGTAAAGGCACAGAACAAGTGAGACCCCTTAAATAAAAATCAGAGGTCTTCAGCAATGGTGGGCTTCTCTCATCACAGTCATTTGGACTGCATGGTATTTGAGTATTTATCTAGGCACCACGACAGAGAAACAGGCTCAAGTCATGATCTCTGCCCTTAAATAATTCAATCTTATTAGAGCGAGCAGAAGATAAAAGCAAAGTAATGACATTAGAATGTAAGGCAACAATACAGAGAGGAACACAGGCAATTGCTAGGGTGATTTCCCACCAATTAGTACAAAGAGTAGATGCTACAAATTAAATTTTAAAAAAATGTGTTGAAGTAGCTGCTTCATAAGTATGGCATCCCTTCCTATTTTAAAGGAAGCTGAGTTCCATGTGAACTGTGTATTACGCTATGATATTTGAGGTACAGAACACGGGAGGCCCTGAGTGTACTATGCTTTGATATTTGAGACATTCTTTATTGTTCAATGTGATTTATTTCTGTATGCCTCAGTCTTGTAATAGTTAAATTACTAGAATAATACATCTTGCTATAAAATATTACTAGAAGATCAAATGATCAGGTGACATTTATTGTTATTTTCTATAAATGAAATCAATCTCTGGCATGCTAAAGTGATAGGTATTATAGAAATATTCAGATAGGGAGACCTACAGGCTTGATTGAAAGTGAGGTTTACTATCACAACCCACATTTATTGCTTTAAAAAAAAAAAAAGCAGGGAGCCAACTAGAAACTGAACGAAATGTAAACCCTTGAAGGGCAAATGTAAATTGCATAAGCTTTGCTATTACAAGAACAACAAGAAAGAATTCAGAGGCAAGAATGAGAAGCAGATTGCATCCATTCTAAGTTGCTGCTAAAGAAAAGGAATGGTATACTATGAAAATACTTAATGCAGATTGTAAAGATGTTTGTTCAAAGAGGATTTCCTACAGTAGGTGGTATTTCAGATAATTTTTTTTAAATGTGAAGAGGTTAGCTAGATAAGAAAAAGGTGTAGGGGTCCCAGATTAGAGAGGATTCAGCCTGGGCTGAGGGACCTCTTCCTTCCCATGCACAAATTTTGTGCACTGGGCCTCTAGTCCTATATAATAAAGAGCTGATATGCTAATTAGACCAAACAGCAGAACAACCATCCAGACAGCCTTCCAGGCAAAGCTGGGGCTGTGAGGGCTGAATCAACAGGGGCTACGAGGGCCGAGCCCCTTTCACTGATTTTGTGCATCGGACCTCTAGTTATAGAATAATGGAGGAAGGCTGAAACCATCACAGACCCATGCTAAGAAGAAAATATTAATAGCTAAAATGTTAATGAATTTGTAAGGGTCAAAGTCAGAAAGGAATGATGATTGAGAGTCTGTAGGATCCCTAGAAATAAAAGTATCACCGAAACCGGTTTGGCTCAGTGATAGAGCATCGGTCTGTGGACTGAAGGGTCCCAGGTTCGATTCCAGTCAAGGGCATGTACATTGATTGCAGGCACATCCCTGGTAGGGGGTGTGCAAGAGGCAGCTGGTTGATGTTTCTCTCTCATCGACGTTTCTAGCTCTCTATCCTTCTCTCCTCCTCTCTGTTAAAAATCAATAAAATATATAAAAAATAAAATAAAATAAAATAAATAAAAGTATCAACCCACTGAGTAACTCTTTTCCATGCCTTTTGTTAGGGTTTGTGCAGAATATCAGGAATAATGGTGGGAAAGGTGGGAAAGTTTTCTTATAATGCAGTCATAAAATCTGCTGAAACCTAAGAACAGGAGAATTGAGACAAACCCTCCAGGAATTCAGACCTCAAGCCATGCTCAAGGGAAAGTTCTAATCCTGGCTTCAAATAATTTGAAACTGTGACAAACTGCATGCAATGAGAGCAGCAACCAAAGCCTGACTCAGCTCAGCTACAAACTGGATTTACTCCTCGCCACAAACCAGGAGCCTGACAGGAAAAGGTGTCCTATTACTAAAGTAAAAATTATTTACTTCAGCTTCTACCATATTTTTATCCACAACATTTGACATTCAATCAAAAACCATAAGACAAAATGTCAAGGTTGTAAAAGACAAAGAAAGATTTAGGAACTTGCCCAGATTGGAGGAGACTCGGAGACATGGCAACTAAATGGACTGTGGTATTAGATCCTGGAACAGAAAATGATATTAGTAGAATCCTGAGTAAAAACTAGAGTTTGAGGAATATCATGACATCATTGTTCCTTTCTTAGTTTTGATCATTGTACTGTGTGGTTACTTAAGATGTTAATCTTAGGGAAATCTGGGTGAGGGGTATACTGAAGCTCTCTATACTACCATTGTAACTCTCTGTGCATTTGAAATTATTTAAAAATTTAAAAAATAACATTATAAGCTGCATAGAAACACCAGAAGATATAACCTAATATGAAAAGAGTAAAGAGTTGATGAGAGCTTTTAGGATCGACTCTATCAGCAACTTTAAAATATAAATGGGGTCAATGTATTATAAGACAAATTCTGCAAATACATGAAACAGAAGAATTGGCGGAATTAAATGGAAATAGATGAGCTCACAATCATTAAAAACTTTAACATTTTCTCAGTAATGAACTGAACAACTAACCAACATAATCATCGCAGGATTATATATCCAGCAAAAACATTTTTTAAAAATGAATGCAAATTAGACTTTTTAAGGCAAACGAAAATAGAGAAAATGCCTTGAAAGCAGAGCTGCCCTACAAGAAATTTAAAATAATTTCTTCCACAGAAGGATCATGATATCAAATGGAAATTTTGAATCTGCACAAATAAATGAAGATTTTTAGACATGGGAAAAAATAAAAGTAAAGATGAAAGGCTGTATTTTAGTTATTTAACCACTTTAAAATAACATTGATAGTGTGAAGCAAAAAATAGTGTTTTTTCATTGGCTATAACATATATAGAAGCGAATTGTATGAAAACAATAGAACAAAAGGTTGGAGAGAGAAAATAGACCATTGAAAGAATATTATTATATGTGAACTGTTACAATATTATTTTAAGTAAGACTTTGAGAAGCTAAAGATACATTGCAAATCCTTAAGCAACCACTAAATTTAAACACGTGCGCGCGCACACACACGCACACACACAGGTATAACTTAAAAGCCAAGAATAAAAATAAAATGGAATTATAATACTTACTCAATTCAAAATTAGAAAACCGGGGGGGGGGGGGTGGAAAGTAACAACAGAAACAAATAGAAAACAAATAGAAAGCAAGACTGCACATTTAAACATAATTATTGTATATTTACATTGAATGAGAAAAGTCTAAACCTCCACTGAAAGACTGAAATAGTCAAATTGGATAAAAGGTTGAGATCTAAACATATGCTACTTACAAGGAACTTGCATCAAATACACAGACATAGATATGTCACAAGTTAAAGGAGCGTGGCCTGTGTAGCTCAGTTGGTTGTGCTTAGGAGGTCCCTGCTTAGATTCTGGGTCAGGGCACATGCCCAAGTGGTGGGCTCAATCCCCAGCAGGGGGCGCACAAGAGGCAGCCGATGGATGTTTCTCATCATTGATGTTTCTATCCTCCCTTCCTTTCCTTTGCTCTCTCTGAAATCAATAAAAAGAACAAACATGTTTTTTAAAAAGTAAAAGCATGGTAACAGATACACAGTGAATTCACTAATCAAAGGGAAGTTGAAGCAGGTTTTCTAAAAATACATATTTTATTGATTTCAGAGAGGAAAGGAGAGAGAGAGAGAGAAAGAGAGAGAAACATCAATGATGAGAGAGATCAAGCTGCAACCAAGGCATATACCTTGACTGGGAATCAAACTGCGACCTCCTGGTACATAGGTGGACGCTCAACCACTGAACCACCCTGGCTGGGATGAAGCAGAGTTCTTGACATAGATGAGTACTCAGTAAATGTTAGCTGCTCTTGTAGCAATTATAACAGGATTTGCAACTATCAGGTAACTGGAAAGGAAGATTGCTCACAGTTAGTATGAAGCAAGAAGGAAAGCCCAACAGCAGGCAAACTCTTGGCCTGTTAGAGGCGCCTATGAACTTGGGAACTGGTACCATTTGTTGGCAATCCCCTGCAACCCCAGGTGACGCCTCCTCTCTTGCCTTGCCTCTTAGACAACAGTAACGTGTCTTTTCTGATGCTTAACAAAGCATTCAAGTTTAGCTTTCTCACATCCTTACATATACAATTATCTATATTGGTTTTGTTTTTTGTCACAGTTGGAATTCTCAAGGACCAAAGAGAAATTTGGTAAAGTCAAAAGAACATGAAGCCAGACTATGTTCAAATCTAGCTCTATTATTATTGAACTGTGTGATTGTGAGCGAATCACTTAATCTCCTTCTCATTTCCTCCTCTGAAAAATGGGTTCATGAAATCTTTATTTACTTCACACAAAGTTGTTGAGAGGATTGAATGAACTAATTTATGGAAAGCACATAGAATACTATCTGACATAGAGCATGCTCAGTATGAGCTCTGTGCTCCAATTAACTATGAGATATGAGGATACTATAAGCATCTCGAGGAGCATGATGGAAGCCCAGTCTGTCCCTGGCGGTAGGGAGGGTCTTTCACAACAGGAAGCAATGTGGCCTGGATGGCTCATATAACCTAATGGGCAAGACTGATTCCCCATCTCAGGGAGCTTCCATTTTTGCCCTGTGCATTTCAGTTCCTCAGCCTGATAAACCAGCAGTAGTTCATGAAGATGTCAGGAACAGCAGTGGCCACCGTGGTTCACAGAGGTGAGAAAGTCAGTAGCAAACTTCTGTAGTTCTTTCAGAGACGATGTAGAGTTGGCTTTGAGAGAAAATCTAAGTAAGACTTACAAATAGCCAAGACCGGTTTGGCTCAATGGATACAGTCGGCTTGGGGACTGAAGGGTCCCAGGTTCGATACCTTGGTTGAGGGCAAATCCCCAGTAGGGGGTGTGCAAGAGGCAGCTGATTGATGACACTCTCTCATTGATGTTTCTAACTCTCTATCTCTCTCCCTTCCTCTCTGTACAAAATCAATAAAATATATTAAAAAAAAAAAAAGACTTGCAAATAAAAAGTGAAATATACAAGCCCATATTTTAAAAATCTTTGTTTATTTGTTCATACTTTTACTTATCCAACTATCCTATCCATATATTTAAAAAAAAAAAAAAAAAACACGTTTGTCAAGGTTGAACTATGTGCCAGGTATTAAAACACAAAATCAATGAAACTGACACTCCTTTCTATTACCTGGTAACAACATATTATTTAAGGCCGCATGTGGATGAAAAGCTCCTTACACATGGTCAACCAATTTCCTGGAAGCCTTGGTTGAGACTGAACCAAGGCCCAGGTTAAACCCCTGTCTTCCAGAGGTGGAACACAGCGGAGGAATGAATTAGTCTTGGAAACATTTTCAGTAGGTGATCTGCTTGACTCATTATGGGAACTACCTGGTTCATTAGCCGATATACCTGGTTCAGTGGATAATAACTCAAGTTAAACATGTGAAGTATTATTTCTTCAAAGAAGTGGACCCCTGTCCATCCCCACATGTGCCCCCTCCCCCACCCCTACCCCACAGCAGTGGGAAATGCAAATGCTCAGAGCAGCTTTGTTTACTTCCGTGTTCCTCTTTTCCTCCCTGTCATGCTTGTGATTGTGTCCTGAGGGACCACATGCAGGTATGTGATGCGTATTGTGCTGACACAGGCAGAAATCTGGATTTGGCTATTTCAGTACATCACTGCCATCCATTGTGGCTCTGAATTCTGTCAAAAAAAAAAAAAAAAAAAAGGCCTTGATTTGCTACGCAGTCAGAATGGGGTTGTTTTTAGCCTGCTGAGGTTCACAGCTATGAAATCTTTGTTTGCGAATCAGCCCTCTTTTCGACAATGCTGGGTGCGCAGACCAAAATAGCAATTCTACAGTGCCTCGCGCCTCAGTCTCCTCCTGCTACATGGAGGTGGGGGCGATCTGGGGGAGGAGCAGTTGTTCCCTTGCTGCTAACTCTTGTCATGACCAGGGACAAGCAATCTCTGGAGCCATCCAAGCACTGGTTCATCAATGCACTGAATTTTGCATGGCTTTGCAAGAGAGAGGGAGAACTCTCTGGTGGGCTTGTGAAAGAGGGATTTCTGGGTCAAATGATGCTCTGATAACTGTTTAACAACCCTTTGGAAGAAAAGAGGTGATATGCATTTGCCAATTTCTCGGGTGTAAATACTCCTAAAGATGTGATTTGCATTTGCCAATTTCTCGGTGTAAATACTATATTTGAAATTGTCCCTTTCAAGCTACCATGAAATTGAAAAGAGAGGCCCAATCTGCTCTCAAGATAGCTCCTACCAGCCAGGCCCAGCACCACTGTCTGTAAGTTGGCAGGTCTACGGTAGGGCCCGAGAATGTGCAATTCCAGCAAGTTCCTGCAGCGCCGATGCTGGTAGTGCGTGATTCTTAGGTACCACATCATGGGAATTTCCTCTGGCATGAGAGACTTTGCGATCCTCCATCATCTTCCTTTCCCCCAGATATCCTGAAGGTCATTGAAAAAAAACTCTTAGCCATGGGTACTTGGCTCTGGGCTGTGGTCTTTGGGAAAGTGAAGTATAGCCCTTTTCAAAAAGGAAGCCACATATGCTGCTGTCCCTTGTTTGTCCATTTCCTTTTGCTTAGACTGTAAAAAACACCCAGATCTTATTCATCCTTCTGTTCCTCACCTAGCACGGTGCCAGCAAAAATCCACTGAACTGAAATGAGCATGGTATACTGTCCTGCAACCATGAAATACAGATACCTGAGTCTCTATCACTTATTCTATTTTTCAACTAACCACCTCTCTATCTATTCATTAGCTCATTTACTTATGCAATGAGATATTTTAAACCCTACTATGTGCTGGTCTCTGGTTAGTGGGGATATAATATCTGGGTATAATATCTGGCCCATAGAGCTTATAATATAGTAGGGAGGACTAATAATAAATGCCCATTAGATTTGCAATGAGTTCTTCAAATAAAAAGCCCGAGATCCTATGTGGGCATCTAATAAGATAAGGGGGCAATAAAGGACTCTCTGAAGCAGGAAGGTTACTTTGAGACCCTAGATGGTGGGTAAGAGTTTCCCAGTGAGAGGAGAGAGGGATAGCAGGTGTGTAGCAGGGAAGAAGTCTTCTAGGGAAGCAGCAGCAGGAGATGGGAAGTAAGGCACAAGGTGAGGCTAGAGAGAGGGTGGGTTCTGGACTTGACCCTAAGAGCAGGGGGATCCATGGAAGAACCACAAGCAGAGTGGCCTGAGGAAATGTTGCCTTTGGGTGTGGGGCAGCCCACACATTGGGTACTGTTTCTGAGTCACAGACATATACCCTGTTGTGCAAGGCTGTGGCTGAAAGTGTCCCTTTCTCCTTGTGCCAGCCATACTACTGGATGTTATTCTCTATCTGTGTTATTCCAATCATCCAACATAATTATAAAGCATTCAAGGTCAAGGATGCCATCTTCATGCCTTCTGTTGTTCATGGTGCCTATTGTGGTGCTGGGTCCCTCCTGGGTCACAGGCCAACAGTCATGGAGTACTGACAAAGCACTTGACTTAATGAAGGGAGACCAGGATTTCAGACCACAGCTGCCATTTGCCAGCTGTGAGACCTGCCTGTTACTAGTTGTGAGGACTCAGAGGTAAGGCACATGACCTGACTGAGCTTCTGCTTTCTGGTACCTAAAAAAGGAAAACCGTATGCATTTTATAAAGTTTTCATGAAAAGATTGAATAGGATATAACAGGTAAAAGTTCGAGAATGCCATGCCCGTGTGAGAAGTCATAGTTAATGATGCTTAGAGCTGGTAGGGTTGATGGGCCCAGTCTTCACCCAACACAGTCTTCCACTTACCCTTCTGTTCAGAATTACCCAACCACCAGGCTGTCATTTTAGATTTAACAGTTTGTAGGCTGCTGGGGTGATCCGAAAGAGTCAGGAGACCAACATTCTTGCATGTTCCTCTTACAACTTGCATTTGGCTGTCTCTGGTCTTCAAGATGCCCTCTTACCAACATCTTCTCTCATATGTACCTGCCACTTCATGGTCTCTGCACTGGGAGGAGGGCACTGTGGCTCAGGGAAGTATTGTTGAAACTGAAGTTCATGGACCATTCACATCAAAACTACCCAGGTACTTATTAAAGTAGTAGTGTCCCGGTGCACAGACTCATGCAGATTGAAAGGAAATTAATTAGAAGAAATGTTTTAATATCACTATTCGCATCTCTCTAATGCAAAGAAAATAGGATTCTACCAAGTCTCCTTTCTACCTACTCCAGGACTTCTGTGAGGATCAAATGAGATGAGGCTCAGGAAAATGCTTAACAAACATTTGGTTAAACTGTAAAATGCTTGCACCGGGCTATAAAGCAAGTCCGGTTCGTGGGCTGAAAAAACTCCAAGGAGGCTAATAGCTAGGGAGAGGAAGCTGGGCGTTGCTACGTGACTGTTTCTGGGCTGGGGTTTTGGTCGCATTTTGTGCTATGAGTTCTTGGCAGTGCTGGCTATTGCTCCGGGGTGGTGGCAGGCCCTGGGTCCCACTTGGGGGAAGCTGAGTGTTGATTTGTCAGTGCCAGGTCCATAGTGCCATTTATTTTTAAATGACCAGTTATGGCAGCTCCTGTGTTGAGCATCTGCCTCCTGGTAGTCAGTGCGCATCATAGCTACATAGTAAGCCGGACGGACCCTAAGTCTTTTGTATATATACTAGTGGCCCGGTGCATGAAATTCATGCACAGGGGAGGGGATGTTCCTCAGCCCGGTCTGCACCCTCTCCAATCTGGGACCCCTTGAAGGATGTCTTACTTCCAGTTTATAGGGATCAGGCCTAAACCGACAGTCGGACATCCTTCTCACAATCTGGGACTGCTGGCTCCAGCCACTCGCCTGCCTGCCTGCCTGCCTGATTGCCCCTAACCACTCTGCCTGCCAGCCTGCTACCCCCAACTGTCCCCCCTGCTGGCCTGCTCACCCGCCACCTCCCCTTCCCAATGGCCTGCTCACTCCCAACTTCCCCCCCTGCTGGTCTGCTTACCCTCAATGGACCCTGCCATCCCATTCTGGCTTAATCATCTCCTGGTGATCCAAGGTCCAAGCCCATCCTTTTTTTCTTTTACTTTTTAGCACCTCCTTGAGCAGAGGCCAGGGTTGGCTGGAAGCAAGTATCTAGGATTTATTTATCTTCTATAATTGAAACTTTGTAGTCTTGAGCCAAGGCCAGGGATGGCCAGGGCAGGTGGGAAGTTTGGGTTCCTCCATTGCCAAGGCAACCCAAGCCCCTGCTTGCTCCAGCTCCATGGCTGACCACCATTTTGGTTGGATTAATTTGCATACTTGCTCCTGATTGGCTGCTGGGCGTGGCTTGTGGGTATAGCAAAGTGATAATTAATTTGCATTTTTCTCTTTTATAAGTGTAGATAGATGTGCAGTGCTTAGAACAGTTCTTGGAACCTAGAAAACACTTGATAAATGGTTGCATTTATTTTGTCACCCAGGCCTCTCAGCAGCCCTGTGGATGGGCATATGGGGAGTTGACATCTAGAAAAGCAAAGTGAGTGAGCAGTAGTCACACAGCTAATTAACAACCCAGCAGGACTAGCACCCAGATGCCTACCTCCTCATCCAGCACTGTTCCCACCACCCAGGCTTCTGCCTTTAAGCCTTGAACTTCCCTAAGTGCTTCTTTTCAATGCACCCACCTCTAGGTGGCTGGGGAGAGCAGCACATAGCTCCCTCTCATTAGTGCTTTATCTGGATTGCTTTGTATCTTGCAAACAGATAAGCAGCCCAAGCTCAGTGGACCTCCAGAATCCCTTCAGATGTTGAGTTTGCATTGTCTGAAAAGCAGTCCGTCTTATAACATAGGTAAATTGCAGAGCCTCCACACCTGAGCTGGACCACCCACACCAGGGCTCAGAATCCTTTCTTTACCTTGCTCATCACGTACCCGCTCACCTCCCCTTCCTCACTTGTGTTCAGGGAGGCACTGATGATGCTGATACTGACTTAATGTGAACCTCGCAGGAATACAAAGCCCAAACCACTCCCCTCCCAGGCCCCAGCCCTGCCTTTTTGAGACTGGGGGAGATTTAATTTAGATAGAGATGATTTCTAGCAATACGGATGTTCCAACGTACCCTGGAGGAACAAACAAGGCAAGAGGCTCTTTGGGACAGATGCTGGAACACAGCTGTGTCGTCTCCACATGCCAGATTCCTGCTGCTGCTGTGCCTTCCTATCTCTTGTGAAGGATTAAGGAGTGTCTCTGTTATGACACCCTTAACGCTCCCTTACGCTATGCTTTGTCCACTGCCCACCCACTCAAATGGTGGAGGGGAAGGAGGAGGTGGTTGTCATGGATCAATATATCTCCTACTGTTGAGTCAGCTGCTTGATTTCTTAGACTATCTCTCTCCACTACTGCCTCCTGCATACACATCTTCTTTTCTCTACTCCCTACCCCTGCAATCCAGACATAAGAAAAATAGGATTGTGCAAGTCCTCTCAAGGTCTTAGGTTGCCTACTTGTAAAATGAAGGTGCTTAGAACAGGTTTTATTTTTTAATGTTTTTATTTATTTCAGAGAGAGAGAGAAAGGGAGAAGGAGAGAAAAACATCAATGATGAGAGAGAATCATTGATCATCTGCCTCCTGCATGCCCCCTACTATGGACTGAACTTGCCACCTGGGCATGTCCCCTGATCAGGAATCGAACCATGATCTCCTGGTTCATAGGTTGAAGCTCAACCAACTGAGCCACACCAGCTGGCATTAACCTGAATGGTCTTAAAGAACTTGTCCGTCTCCAGCATGCTATGGTTCTCGAGCTTAATCATACTTAATTGTTCCCAGGCATTGGGCTGGGTGTAGCTATCAATCACAATGGTCTGCAGCACCTACAGGATACTTCAGAGCAGAGGTTCTTAAGCTCTTGCCCTTCATGATACCTTTAAGTGTTTTCACAGTACCCATAGGCCAATAGAAATACCTACCCAATCTATTCAATAAGTACTTAGTTATTAAATACAACCTAAAGGAACTATACATGTTGGAACTTTATTGAAACTCATCATTTTTCAGTGTCTGATGGATGTTGAAAATCACCTTATCTGCCTAGGAGTTTAAACAGATCTGTGGTACCCCTGTGAGTTCACTGCAGCACCCCAGAGCACCTTGGCACGGGGTTTTGGAACTGGGGTCTGGTAGCCTTATTTCCTTAACACATATCTGGACCTCTGGTTCCTCGTAGCCTCCAAGAGAACTTCAGTGGGCAGTCATTGTACCACTGGCCACCCTGATCTCTCAGAAGGCTGAGAGAAACCAGCCACTGTGGCCTTTAGAAAAGTTTCTTGGGGAAGTCTGGTTGGAAAGCTAGAAGAACTTACTATATCTTCTTTCAGTACTCAGGCCCAGAAGCATCAAACCAGAAGATAGCTTATACTTTGGCAATTTAGGCACAGATTGTGTTTTCCAAATGTGTATGTGGATAGGCTAAATCCTAAACATGCATGGAGCAGGGGAAAGGGAAGGGAAGGGAAGGGAAGGGAAGGGAAGGGAAGGGAAGGGAAGGGAAGGGAAGGGAAGGGAAGGGGAGGAAAGGGGAAAAGGAAGGGGGAAGGGAAAGGAAAAGGGAAAAGGAAAAGGGAAAGGAAAAGGAAAGAAAGAAAGCTGTGCTGTAAGTTAATCAGTTTGGCTGCCTACATGGTCTGAATGATGTGGGTAACGGTGCAACCTTACATTTCATGCACAGGAATAGACATAGGCAAGACAAAATTAGGCATTAAAAATATTTGAAATGGCTACTGACCCTAGCCACATGCCAGGCACTGAGGTAAGATTTTTATACTCAGAAACTCTCACCTCCACAATAGCTCTAGAGCACATGTGTCAAACACAAGGCCCGCAGGCCAAATCCAGCTCGCCAGGCCTTGCAATGTGGCTCGCACCGCGCTGTCATCACTGCACTCCGCTGTCAGTTTATGACATTGTCAGTTTATGACTGTTCAGTAAACCATTCGGCCTGCGATTTAGGCTGGATTTTAGATTTTGGCCCCTTCTCTGATTGAGTTCGACACCCCTACTCTAGAGTGTCCATACTTTGTATCCCTGTCCTGAAGTGCGGAGACCAGGGCTCAGAGCAGTTACCCAGTGTGGGAGCAACGAAGTCAGGACTTGAACTCATCTCTTTCTGACTGCAGAGACCCAACTTTTACCGACTTTGCTGCCTTTTTGAAAGTATAATTTTTCCTCCCAACGATGACAAATGACCTACTAGGCAGGAACATCCAGGAATGTTACCTTAGAGTGCCTCAGCACACTGAGGATCCTCGGGCCATGTGATTGTAGACCTAGCCCACTTTCTCCTCTAGCTCTAAAACAAATGTTTTTCATTTACCACCCATGGTATCCCGGTGTTCTCCCTGAGACTGCACCCTTTTCAGCAGTTTCCCTGTCTGTTCACCTCATCCATCAGCAACACGGAGAATTATTTCCTCTCTCGGTCCCCTTTTCACATGGTAACTGGGAAGGAAAAACTACCAAATATCCTTAAAATAGAAAAGGCAACGCTATAAAGGAAAAAGAATGGAATTTGCCTAGCATAGAAGCTGGATCATTTAGAGGTTATTGCTTTAAGTTATAGGGGCTCTATTAGGCCAGGCCCGTGGACATCTATTTCTTCCTCATGTCAGTGCAGGTCCTAGAAACCCCAGCTTCACCCATAAAGCAACTGTCAGGGAGGCTGTAGCTCTCCACTCCCCAACCTGCCATTAATTAAGGGAGTGAAGCACTAATGCCTTGAATCAGCTTGTCTTCATTCTACATTTTTTTCCCTGAAATTCCCTTCACTGACAATCTAAGTGAATTAAGACTTTGGGGGTGAAACAAAGGGAGATCCTGGTGAGAAGAAGCAGCCAAGCCCATACATGTGGGATGCTGCTCAGCTGCCACCCAGACTAGCTCCAAATCTAACCTGAGATGATGTCTCATTCTGCTCAAAACACTTCTCAGTTCCATGCTGCTGATTCCCCTCCTCCTCCTCCTCTTCTTCCTCCTCCTCCTCCTCCTCCTCATCCTCATCCTCCTTCTCCTCTTCTTCTTCCTCCTTCTCTCTCTTTTTCTTCTCATACTGAGAAGACTTTTTGTCTACTGTTTTATAATCTGACTAGAGGCCTGGTGCATGGATTCATGCACCGGTGGGGTCCCTCTGCCTGGTCTGTACCCTCTCACAATCCAGGACCCCTCAGGGGATATCAGAAAGCCAGTTTTGGCCTGATTCCTGCAGGTGAGGCTGAGAGACCCCACTGGTTAACGAATCCATGAACTGGGCCTATAGTATGCATAGAAGATCTTTGGTTAATCTCTTCTTGCCCTCCCCCTTCCCCCTATCCCTCTGAGATTAATCAGTCTGTTCCATGTTCCCATGACTGTGGTTTCCACTCCTGCATCAGTGAACATCATAGCTACCAGCCAGTCAGATGGTCGGCAAGTTGCTTAGGCTTTTATGTATATATCTTTAACCAACCACCACAATCAAGATAATGAACATTTTTATAAGAACAAAAATTCCCCCATGCCCCTTTGTAGTCAACACCTCCAACCTCGTGCCCCGCCCCCCGCCCTCAGGCCCACCAACCACTAGTCTATTCTCTGCCCCTTTAGGTTTGCCTTTCCAGAAGGCAAATAATTAGAATTACACCACCTGTAGCTTGTCAATCTTTTCTCCTTTCTCTTAGCATGATGCTCATGAGATTTATCCATGTTGTTGCATGTCAGTAGTTTGTTCCTTTTTATGCTGAATTGTAATCTAGTGAATGCATGTATCCTAGTTTATGTACCAGTTAAAACGTGTTTGGTTCTTTCAAGATTGAGGAAATTAAGAATAATGTTGCTGTAAATGTTCACACACAAGTTTTTGTGTTAACTGAAGTTTTTATTTTTCTTAGGTAAGTGCCTAAGGGTGGGCTTGCTGGGTCCTACCGTGAGTGTATGTTTATTTTCACAGGAAGTTGTGAAGTTATTTTCCACAATAGGTGTATCAGTTTGCATTTCCACCAGTGATGTATGTGGGTTCCAGAGGATCTGCATCCTCACTAGAGCCTGGAATGGCCAGTTATTCTCCTGGTTTAGATTTCAATTATTTTATAGCTGTGTATTCAGCTGTGGTTTTAATTTTATTTTCCCTCATGACTAATGATGTTAAGCATCTTATCTGCTTATTTGCCATCTGCATAGCTTGTTTATAAAGTTTTAAAATGTTTTCCCCATTATTTATTGGGTAGTTTATTTTCTTATTATTGAGTTGGAAAGATTTTATATATTCTTGGCTTCAAAAACCTTCATGTTTTGCAAATATTTTTCCTATCATGTGGATTTTGTTTTCATTATTTTAACAGTACCTCATGAAGAACAGAAGCTTTCAATTTTTATAAGGTCTCTGATTTACCAATGTTTTCTTTCACAGATCATGCTTTTCTTAAATTTTTTATTTGAGAGAGAGAGAGAGAGAGAGAGAGAGAGAGAGAGAGAGAAGTAGAGAGATATAAAAACATCAATGTGAGAGAGAAACATTGATAGGTTGCCTCCACACATGCTCCAACCTGGGATCAAACCTGCAACCTGGTATGTGCCCTGATTTGGAATCGAACCCACTACCTCTCGGTGTACAGGATGATGCTCCAATTAACTGAGCCACACCAGCTAGGGCCATATACCATGCTTTTGATGCCATCTCTAAGGAATTTTTGTTTAATCCAAGGTCACAAAGATTTTCTTCCGTGTTTCCTCTATCTAAGTCTGTAGTTCACTTTGAGTTTCATGCTTGTTTTTTTAATTGGTAGTCTTTTAAAGAACAAGATGCCAAGGCAGAAAGAGCGATTTGACTTGACACCTGTAAGGAGTTAGTCTTTTATGACAGTCAGCTCATCACAGCAGAGGAAGCGACTTCCGGGATGTAGTGGCTAAACCATGGCACTGACATCAGATGCCTTGAGTTTGAATCTGTTTTCTATATTCCAAGTTGTAACATAAGCGTGATTACTTATGCTTTCTGATCCTCAATTAAATGAGTTATTAATCAGCAATGCAAAAATTAACACCAGGGCTATTGCAATGATTCTAAGTGGAGAAGACAAGAACTCTTCACTGGGGAGCTCTAAGTAGTCCAGGAAGGTCGCCAAGAGTGGTTTAAATATTGGAAAAAAACAAAGTAATAAAATCAAGGCACTTGTATCCCCAATACTGCCTGTAGCTGACTTTCCCTTAGGCTCTCACTGCACTCCCTAGAAATGAGTAAATCTGGATAAATGTCTGCCTTATGTTCTTCTTCTTGCCGCTCCAATCACGCACTCATTTAGATGTGCTTTTGCTTTATCTGGTTTCCACCTGCCCAGCTTCTCCGTCCCTCCCCCTGTTTTCGAGGAGCACCCATCAGTTTCTGGCTGAGAACTTTCATCCAATAGAGATACTTGCATCACAATCCAGAAAGAGACTTACAAAGTAGATAGGATCAAAACTGTTTACCATGCATGCCCCCAGCCTCCAGGCAGGCCTGTCCTAAAATCTTTTGGGAGAGGCATTGTGACATGGTGTGTGGGGATGGGAGCATCTGGGATTTGGACTTGGGCTTGGGCTCAAATAATATTGTAATTCTGGCTTTTGTTGTAATACGCTGGGCAAATACTTACCTGTGTAGTCTGTTTCCCAATCTCAAAGTGAAGAATATTAAAAATCTTCACTTGGTTTTGTAGAGACTTAAATAATATAAAGACTGTATGTGAAACATCTGGTACATTATGGCAACTTTCCTGATTACGATGATGAAGTTTGCTCAGATCTTCCTCAACAACTGTTTCCGGGATACACAGCCCTCATTCAGAGGAACCTCTTTATTTCTAATCAGAAGTCCCCCTGCTGGTAGCCCAACTAATTTCGGAAGATTACATCCAGTCGATGGCCCTCAGATGATCAGATAGGAGCTGAGGACATCCTAATGGCTTTTGAATGCTTTGAAAAAGTACATATGTATGTGCAGTGCAATCCACTTGTGAAGAACTTTATGGCAGATCAATTACTGCAGATGCCCTACACAGCTTCAACTGATTGCCATGTGTGATTTGAAGTTCTGATTAATAGAGGCTTTGTTTAAAAAGGAAAGCATTTCCAGAAAAGAGAAGAAAATATCACTGTCTATTCTTGCCAGTATCCCGAATTGTAAGACTGAAAAATTATCTCCACTCGCAACTCCATGCATCCAGCTACCTGCTACCCCAGAACAAGTCTCCACATGGGTGCATGCGTCTCCTATTCACTGGGATGTGTGGAGAGAACGAGCTAGGATCATCTCATGCCAGCATCCATTTTTCCCAGCATGCCTAGGCTGAAAGTGCTGTTTTGTATTCCTGGGTGAGAGTTCTCTCCTGCATCTTAATCCTGTCCTACCCCAGTGATTCACCACAGCTCTTTGGGGCTTAGCTTCGAATACCCTTGACTTCAAGGTTACAAACATCAATCTTTCCACGATGCTTTAAGCTCCATTTATGGAGCACTCGTGTGCATATCTAACCCTTGCGTGAACATGAGTATTCATTTGCCTGGAAGTCTTAAAGTTGCCAAAGTGAAACTGGGTTAGTGTTCTACAGACCAGACTCCGACCTCAAGTATTAGTCATGCAGGGTAGTTGAGGGGAGAACCTGTCCATGGTAGGGGGGAGGCATATGCTCATGGTGAAAGCACCACAAGACAAACTAATTGAAATCAAACCTCCATTCAGAAACATTTCACTCACCAGCGGGCTGCTCCTTTTTCTCAAGTGTACATCTTGTTTTCCATTAGACAGAAGCAGTGTTCTGATCAACTTTTCGAATGAACAAGAGACAAAACAAGACATGGCCAATTCACATCATGTTTCTCAAATGGTTTTTGATAGAAATTTACTTCTCTGAATTCCATTCTTTATTCAATATTATCTCAAAGATGCTTGTCCTGTCTCTCTCTTCTTCACCTTTACCTCTCTTTCCCTGCCAATATTTCTTCACCCAGAACACATTCTTATATGTTGGAGAGTTATTTAAAGACTAGAGGCCTGGTGCACGAATTCGTTCACAGTGGGGTGCATTGGCCTGGCTTGCAGGATCAGGCCAAAACTGGCTCTTGGACATCCCCCAAGGGGTACTGGATTGCAAGAGGTGCAGATCAGGCCGAGGGACTCCACTGGTGCACAAGCAAGGTGGGGGAGGACACAGGAGGTCAGCCAGCTAGGGAGGGATCTTGGAAAGGCTCCAGGTCCTGTCTGACCTGTCTCGTTGAGTCTTGATCAGGCAAACCCCAGCAGCAAGCTAACCTACCAATCAGAGCATCTGCCCCTGGTGGTCAGGGCACATCATAGAGACTGGTTGACAGATTGACTGTCAGCCCTTGGTGGTCAGTGCATGGCATAGTAAGTGGTTGAGTGGCCTTAGCATATCATTAGCATATTGTGCTTTATAGTCCCTGGCCAGAGGTCTCAGAGAAGTCTCTCTGGAGTGCTCCTCTCCTGCAGGGCATGCCACGTATATGCTCTGAACCAGGCCAGCATCAGCCAACCCCTGGCTTGGGAGCAGCAGTCACAGTGGAGTCATTCTGCTCAGGGGGCCTTTGTCAGAACCACTCCCCATCTCCTTGATGACCCTTGTCAATGCATTAAGCCCCTTCATTATGCCAGCTCCTGTACTAGGTACTTTCATTTGTGACAGTGCATTTGATCTCAGTAGGTCCTTACAACCACCATGTGACTTAGATAGGATGGCCATCCTATTCAGCCATAAAGATGACCCAGCTAGGAAGAATCCGAGGCAGAATGTAAATCCAGGTCTTTGACTCCAACATTTACCATTTTTATTCTCTGCCTCTTACTTCCTTTAAGTTATCATTCAATTTTCTCCCAGGAAAATAGGGCTTATACACAGGATAATGTTCTCTTCACTGGGGAAAGAGAGAGCCTTAAAGGACAATTGGTGCAAAATCTTAAATTATTAAATAAAAGAACTGAGGCCCAGAGGGCCTATGCCACTTACCTGAGGTCACACAGCTATTGAGTGGGGAGAGCTGGAACTTGGGTTTGTATCTTGCTGATTCTAATTATTACACTACTATTGCATGCACATACTGGAAACCCTGCCCAGTCAATCTGCACCCCTAAGATTCAAAGTCAAAGGCATAAAGTCAAACCCTGAAGACAGATGCTGCTTCAATACAGATACTAAGATGGCCAAGCCCTATAGCATCTGGCGCCATTAATATGGACTCTCCCCCACGTCTTAAACTCTTTATGATTTCTTTTGCCTCTTTACTGCCTAATTTGAGATTCTTTGTTAAGAATATGGAGAAGTCAAAACAACAAAGTATCCTCCACTGCCATGCAAAATACAAACAACTCTGAGCGTTTCTTTAGGTTTTCTTAGAGTTCTGTTAAATATGCTTGTTGCATTTTGTAGAAAAGTTTTTCTCATTTTAACTGGAATGACCTGGTTTAGTTGTTTGTCTCAAAACAATATGGGGTCACCTCAGAACACTGCATTCAGGCTCTGCCCATGTCTGCTGTTATTTAAGGAGAAAGTAGGAGTGAACTATATTGAAGTGAACTACATTTCCATTTATCATATATATATATATATATATATATATATATATATATATATATATACACATATATATACACATACATATATATATATATATATATATATATATATATATATATATATATATAGAGAGAGAGAGAGAGAGAGAGAGAGAGAGAGGGAGAGAACAAACTCCCTATTAATACTATTAATATAATGAATTACAGGCCAGTAGATGAGATAATATTTGTGTTTGGAACTTTCTCATTGGTGTCCCCATAAGCATACTTCCAAGTGTACCAACATATAAAAAAAAAACTAAAAAGAAAAAAAAAGAGAAAAAAAAAAGGGAGCATTTGTTGAATTTAAACCAAGATTTCTTTCTGAAGAAATATCTCCAGGAAAGAGAAGGAATAGCAGTGGGTGTTGGCCTAGTCCCAAGATCTACTTCTATACAATTCTCAGCTTGCTTTGTAAGAAAATGAACCAAATCTGTAGCACAAATACCAGTATATTAAATTAGATTGGCAAGGATGTTGTAATTTTCTGTTCTAACCCTTGACTTACTAGGAGGTCAGCCTCTATCCCAGCTAAGCCATTAGATATCTCCTGTTAGTGCAGTGTTTATTTATTTATGCAACAAATGTCAGGCACTATTTCGTTAGATGTTGGGGATATAACAGTAAACAAAATTGGCCAAAAATCCCTGCCCGCTGTGCTGGATAAATAAGGTGATAAAAAGAACAGGTCAGATGATGACAAGCACAATGATGAGATGAAAATGGAGTCCATAGATGAAAAATCTACCCCCACTTCCGGGACCCTGTCCAATTTCTGTCTATCTGTTTGTTCTCCTCCTCATCTTCTCCAAAATGCTGTTGGCCTTGGCAAGCTGTAACTCGGCTCAGACATCTTCATCCCTAAGGGGACTTCACTGAACTCAGCTGTGTCCTCATTCTTGGGGGCAGGTGTCCAGCTGCTACTCAGTTTGTTCCCTTCTCCCTGGTGTCCATTTCCTTCCTCTGCTTCCAGTCCCTCTCACTGTGCTCTGACCCTTCTGCTCCCCTCCATGGCCCTACATGTCTTCTACTCTGTGCCCAAGCCTGTTCCTTGAATCTGATGGTCCCCAAACTCCCCCAGGAAAGGGTTCCCTTCACTCTATTTTTCCCCCCCACACCCCAGAAGTAGAATCCAAACAGGAGGCTGTGACTGGTGCTCACACAAAGCCTGCTCTGGCATCTGTCTCTAGTATCTAAATAGAAAGGATTATTTTCAAATATCTTAAAGCAAAGACATAGCTATGTCCTATGCATACACATACGGGTAGTGCTTTTATTAAGTCCTTATCTGGAAAACATGCTCTGGCTTGGACACAGCCTCCACAATGCTTTGTTGAGCCACAAATTGAAATTTATTCACAAAGCCATACTCCCACGGAGATGGGGCCGCCTTGTTTTTATTTTTTTTTCAGCCATATGCCTACAGTGTTTTGAGTTTCTTTAAGTCATTCCCCTCAACAATATCTTGTTGCAGCCAGGGTCCTAGGGTTAATTATACCTTCCTATGTTTTTTTAAAAAAATTCCTTCTTAATCTACTGAAAATATGTGTTCTTTAGAATCAGAATGCTGGTCTCCCCCACCTAACGAAACGCCTAAAGAGCTTTTTAGATGCACTAATTATTTACAGCTATCTCTGCCAGAGCAGCCTCATTCATTCTCTCATCATAGCCATGTGCTTGCCGACACCACAGCCCAATGACCAGCTATGCCTTTCCCTTTTGGCTATGAAACTACTCTTCTCACAGAGACAAGCCATCAGCCTAGCTCCTGGTGTCCATAGACATTCAAATCATCAACTTTGGATCATTTCCAATAAATTAGCAACATCCACCCTCCTTTCTAGGCGAGAAAACCTATCCCGTGGCAATTACTGCTGAAATTTAATGATATATGATATAAGCGTAGAATTGGCACATTCCTAATTTTTTGCCTTTCAATAAACATGGTATTTTACATGAAAGTTAAATTGGAAAAGTCTAGATGATAGTGTTGGTCCTGAATACTCATTAATACAGCTACCCACCTTCATTCCAAGAGAAAATGTATAATGGCCTGACTGTTTGCACTGGCTTCTGCACAAACCATATCTCCAACCCCCGTGGCACTACTTATTTTCATGTTTAAACAGTATATTTGAAATAAACAGGGCTAGCACGGTGACAGAAATAGCAAAGAGAAAGAATTTGACTTATTTCAGTTTTGCTATTCAATGTGACCACGTAGAATATTTATTTGCGTTTACTATTTAAAACAATGAAATTGTGTAAACTATGAGGTCTAATATTTTTGCTTGGTAAGTGCAAATTTTAATTCATACATGGGATGACTTACTGAATTTGAACACTATCTTAACATTGAAATTTATTGATGTAATTGTTAACTGTTGGAAAACTAAGATGTAGATTAAGAAAAATAGGCTTTATTAAAATTAACTCTGCCAGGCTGGCATGGCTGGTTGAGCATTGTCCCATGAACCAAGAGGTCACTGGTTGGATCCTAGTTTACAGCACATGCTGGGGTTACAGGCTTGATCCCCAGTAGGGGGAGTGCAGGAGGCAGCCAATCACTGTTTCTCTCTCATCAATGTTTATATCACTCTCTCCCTCTCCCTTCCTCTCTTTCTAAATAAAACATTAAAAAATAAAATTAACTTATTATGCTATTATGTACATTAAATAATCCTATATAATAAAAGCCTAATATGCTAAGTGCCCGGTTGGCCATTCAAACAATTAAAGCATAATATGCTAAAGATATGCTAAGGATGTTCAACCAATCACTATGATTTGCACTGACCACCAGGGAGCAGACACTTCGACTGGTGGGTTAGCTTGCTGCTTGGGTCCGGCCTACTGGGACTGAGCAAAATAGGCCAGACAAACCCTGAAGCCCTCTGGTGGTCCCTCCCTGGCTGACCAACCTCCTGCTTTTCTCCCCAGCTCTGATCATGCACCTCTGGGGGGTCCCTTGGCCTGGCCTGCCCCCTCTCACAATCCAGGCTGAGTGCATGAATTTTGTGTACCAGGCCTCTAGTATTATATAAAACTGCATTCAAAGTTCAAAATATTATCTATATATAAACATATGGAACAAATAGTAGTGCTTTTATTTCTGGCATGAAAGAGCTAGAAACAATGACAGTACTATTTATTCATAATTATTCTAAATTTTGTAAAGAAATTTGAAGTGGGGAACTAATATAAAATGGCATTGAATTTTTGAAGTTCAATAAAGAATAACAAATCAACCAAAGAAGGGACAGTAAATCAATATCTATATCTAATTTGAAATATATAGTGCCTTCAACATCACATATAACTTTATTTCATGATTGTCACTGAAAATAATTATTTTGTAGAGAAGAGGGTGTTAAAAATTATATATTTCACATGTCAAATTTGCTAGATACAACATAGAATCCCTGTTGTAATTTACATTTTCTTAATTAATGTGAAACTGAGCATATTTTCACATTTATTGGTCATTTAGGTTTCTGCTTTTATGAATGTCTGCTAAATCCTGTACCTATTTTTCTATATAGTTTTAATACCAATTTGCACAAATTTCTTGTATAACCTTAATACTCATCTTTTGATCCTCAAATATCTGTCTCTATCCTCAAATTCTCAGGTTACATACCAATATTTTGGGTGATTCTGTGAGGTTATTTTTTGTCAACAATTTTTAAAAGTTATTGTATTGTGGAACTTACACTCTGTGGAAGCAATTCCTTGATATTTCAAAATTTGCATTTCTTGGTATATTGCTTCTTTAATTTTTATGTAATGACCTTACTTATTCTAAAGAATATTTTTCCTATAGTATATTTTTATTTTTTATTTTGAATTTTTATGGAAAAGTCTGGTGACAGAATGGTTATTACACACCTTAAAAACAAACAAATTAACAAACAAAAGCCAAAAAAACAAATACAACACACCTCATTTTCCAAACAACCTCCTTTATGCTTTCATTAAACAGGGTCTTATAGTTTATATTAAAAGTTATTAATATTATTATACCAGAAATTCTTGCACTATATATGAAGTAGTATAATATTTTTTGAAGGTAGACTGTGCTAAATTAAATATCATTTTGTAAACATTATCGTAGGAAAGCAATTGTATTTAAGAAACCAACAAAAATGATAAAATATAATTTAAAAAACTATATTCTCATGAACACAAAAAGAGAAAATGAAAAATAAGGAACAAATGCAACAAATTTTAAGATTAATACAATAAATTTAGCTCTAAATATATCAATATTTGCACAAAATGTAAATAGTACAAAAAAAAAAGGCAATTTAAAGGCAGATTGTCAGGATTATAAAAAACAAGAGCCTGAGCTATATAGTGATACCTTTTGTAATGCAAATTTCTGTCTACAATAACTGCTTTGTAAATGTGAATTTCCTCTTTGGGTTTTCTTAAAGTGTTTTTTTAAAAAAGAAAAGTTTATATCAATTAGAGTCTATTGTCTATTTTTCTATTCAATAAATGTGGTAACCTGGGAAGTTGTAAAACAAGAACAATTCTAAGTTGCCTTAAAAAATGCACTTTTTAATTTTTTTAAATTGTTGACACTATAGCAGATGTCTCCATTCCCCCTTTAATCCCCCTCCACCTAGTAGAAATGTACTCTTAAAGTGACAATATCTTATGTACAGAGTAGAAGGATGGAAAAAGATGCACCATGCTAACACTATTCAAAAGAAGGCTGGAGTAGCTCTATTGATACAAAACAAAGTAGATTTCAGAGACAAGAATAGTAAGGTATATTTCATAATGATTCCCAGAATAAAGTGGCTTATTTCATAATGCTTCACAATTTATTAAGACAATTTAACAATACTCGTAACAGAGCTTCAAAATACGTGAAGCAGAAAATCAGTAGAATTATAAAGAAACATACAAATTCACAAACATAGTAGATGTCAATAACTTTCTTAAGGTAATTGTTAGGAAAAGTCAATAAAAAATAAGAAAGGAGCCCAGCCAGCATGGCTCAGTAGTTGATCATTGACACATGAACCAAGAGGTCACTGGTTCAATTCCTGGTCAGGGCACATGCCCGGCCTGCAGGCTTGATCCCCAGTAGGGAGCATGCCTGGGTCCTATTGATGTTTGTCTCTCATCAATATTTTTATCTTTCTATCCCTCTCCCTTCCTCTCTCTATCAAATTAATAAAAACCTGTTAAAAAATAAGAAAGGATATAAGACATTTGAATAGCATTATCAAGCAACATGATCTAACAAGAGAAAAATATTTTCTTCAGAACATTTGCCAAGATAAATAATGTTGTGGGCCACGTAACATGTCTTAATAAAATTAAGAGATTTAAATCATACAAAGTATGTCCTCTAACTAAAATAAAATTGTTAGAAATCATCAACAGAAAGCTTTTTGATAATTCTAAAATATTTGGAATTTAAATCACACACACCAAGTTACCTATAGGTCAAGAGGAAATTGAGACGGAGAATATATTTTGAACTAAATGAAATAAAAACACAAAATATCAACATTTATGGCATACCAATAAAAACATACTTAGGGGAAAATTGTAACACTAAAAATGTTTTAGAAAGTAAGTCTTAAATAATGGGCTTCACCTTCCAACTTAAAAAGTAGAGAAGAGCATATTAAGTTCAAAGTAAACTGAAGGAAGAAAATAGCAAAGATCAAAGCAGAAATAGATAAAATAAAATTAGAAAACAATTAAAAAGTCATTGATGCCAAAGGCCGGTTCTTTGGGATCAATGAAAATGATAAAATTCGCCGGGACCGGTTTGGCTCAGTGGATAGAGCGTAGGCCTGCAGACTGAAAGGTCCCAGGTTCGATTCCAGTCAAGGGAATGTACCTTGGTTGCGGGCACATCCCCAGTGCGGGGTGTGCAAGAGACAGCTGGTCGATGTTTCTCTCTCATCCATGTTTCTAACTCTCTGCCCTCTCAATTCCTCTCTGTGTAAAATCAATAAAATATATATTTTTAAAAATGATAAAATTCTATTCAGTTACAAAGAAAAAATAAATAAATAAATTACAGAAGTGACATCACTACAGATTGTACAGATATTAAAAGGATTACAGACAATATTATGAACACCTCAATGCGAATGAATTCAGCAACATAGATGAAATGTAAAATTTCCTTGGCAGGTACAATTACTAAAGCTCTGCAAGAAGAAATAGATATTTTGATAATCCTGTCATGAAAGAAATTAAACTTGTTCTTAAACTTTCCCATAAGTAGGAAGGTAGGAAGGAAGGAAGAAAAGAAAGGAGAGGAAAGAAGGAAGGAAATGAAAAAAGAAAGAGAGGGAGGGAGAGAGCGCTATGTATTAAATATAACACCAAAAGCATAATACAGAAAAGAAAGTTGATAAATTGGTCTTTGTCAAATGTTTCAAAATCTATTTTAAAAAAATATTCTTAAGAGAATTAAAAAAAAAAACAGCCATAGACCGGGAGAAAATATTTACAAAACATGAAGGACTTATATCCAAATATATACAAACTCTCAAAACTCAATAATAATAATAAAACAATTCAATTTTAAAATATAGCAAAATATTTGAAGAGACACTTGACCAAAGAAAATATGTAGATACCAGATAAAAAGATGAAAAAGTGCTCAACACAATTAGTTCTTAGGGAAATGAAAATTAAAACCACAATAGGTAGGATATTTCTACCTACTTATTAGAATGACTAAAGTTAAATAACTAAATATGTAACTTTCATACACTGCTGTTGGGAATGTAAGTTATGCAAGCATTTTATAAAATAGTGTTTCAGTTTCATAAATTATTAAACATTCACCTACCTACATTCCAGCCATCCCACTCCTAAGCATTTACCCAAAGTATATATGGAAGTATATATCTATATATCTATAACTATATCTATATCTATATCTATATCTATATCTATATCTATATCTATATCTATATCTATATCTATCTATCTATCTATCTATCTATCTATGTATATCCATACAAAATGTTATACATAAATCTTCTTAGCAATTTTATATGTAATAGCCAAAACTGGAAACACGCAAATATCCATCCACAGGTAAATGACTAGACAAATCGTGCTCTAAATTATACTGACATACTATTTAGCAATAAAAATAAATTAATTCCAGCAATAAAAGATGAATATTGAAAATAACTGCCAATTGAAAGAAACCTCACACAAAGAGGGACATATGATACATATATATATATACATATATATATATATATATATATATATATATATATATATATTTACTTACATTGTAGAAAATTCTAGAAAAATGCAGGATAGCAACAACAAGTCAGTCAATGGTTGCCTGGCAATGGAAGGGCTAGAAGACATTTAAAAGGGGCATAAGGAAACTTTGCAGGTTCACAATCCTGAATATGGTGATTGTTTAATGGGCATATACGTATGTCAAAATTTATAAAATTGCACACTGTAAACATGTGCAGTTTATTGCATGCCAGTTCATCTTAATAAAAATGTTTAAAAAACTATTTACACCACCTTTCATTTGGTAGGGATTTTGCCTAATATTTCTCTTTTTCCCCCCCCTTTTACATTCAATTTTATATCTCACAAGTCTTAGGTATGTCTCTCATAAGCAGCATATACTTGGATTTGTTTTCATTTCTGAAAATCTTTATCAGGATCATCCAGTCCATGTATGTGTGTTATTCTTACTGATTTGATATGTTTCTACTATTAATATTTTATTTTGGACTTTCAAATTACCAGGCTTTTTAAATTTGTTCTTTCTCATTCATTTTCTGCCTTTTATAAAGTATTCTTTAGTTCCCTTCTACTTCTAGCCCTTTTTTCAGTGGTTTTGAATTTCATTGTTTCTTTTCATATAGCTGTTACCTCACTAGAACAAAGGGAGAAAAAGGCCCAGTGTTTTATTAGTACATCTTATTTTATGCAAGAGTATCAACATTAGCCTATACAAGGCCCCATTTTCTTTTACACACATATGTATGATGCATATGTGTAGGTATTTATTATACCCATTTCTAATTCTCAGTCTCTAGTCCCACAGTAATTTTTTGATGTATATTGTTTTAATGTGTTTTTATAAAAGATGAATAATTCTTATACATGTATTTTTAATTTACGAAATGAAGTGCTAGACTTCATTCTGTATTCTACATTTTTCCCTAGGACTATGATTTTAAACTCTTTCCATGTGGCTATGTGTGCCAATTTCTTCTCACACCTGGCTAACACTCAGGATTACCCAGCTTTTTAATACCTGCCTTTCTGATATATGTAAAGTGATATGTGATTGTATTAGTTCTCATGTGTCTGATTAGTAATGATGATGCCTTCTGAAAACTATCTGTTCACATATTTTATAATAATTTCCCTTGGGTTTCAGCAATTTTTAATATATTTATAGGCATTTCTTATATGTTTTAGACATTTAATCCCTTGACTTTTTTTCCCCCCATAATCATCTATTAACTTCACCCATGGCATGATACCTTAAACAGAATTTCTTAAAATCTGTGTAATCAAAACTGTCAATTTTGGCCTCATAAGTGTTACCTTTAAATTTTTAATAGCTTTTAGTAACTCCTAGGTCATGAAGATAATTGTGATAAACCTTCCACTTGTACATTTTTTAACTGATCTAGAAGTCCTCATTATACAAGTCTTTACTTAAGGATTGATTTTCTTTTTTTCCATCTGTGAACCAGGTTTGCCGACAACTTTACCCTCACAGGCCCACCAAGTTCCCATGTGTACGTGGGTCTCTGAGGCTCTGTGCTCTTCCCATTTGGTTTTCTTTCGGTCCCATTACACCTCGTTGATGTGGTTTTGGAGGGTGCTTACAAGACTGCCTGAAAGGAACATATCTTCTCCTTGCTGTTTTTTCAAAGATTCCTTAGCTCTGGGTAGATTTCCAAACAAATGTCTCGAATTCCTTAAACAATGCGGTTGGAGTTTTTATTGGCATTGAATTAAATGTATAAATGAAGTTAGAATCAGTATGTTAACAGTATTTTCATCACATTCATTCAAGAGTATGAAAGACTTCTGCATTTTTTCAGAACTTCCTTTGTGCTTTTAAATATAAGTTCTCTCTTACCTATCAATACCTTGTGTGCTTATTGTTCATTTCTTTACATTTCGTTGTGAATGGTGTTTTATTTTAATATTTTCTAGGCATCCTACGGTGAGCAGATCTTTATCCAGTCATCTTGCTTTATATTCGCCTTCATTACAAAATTGTGTCTGTTACTTTTATGCGTTTTTCTATATAAGCAATTATCTTGTCTGTAAAAATTGTAGCCCTTCTTTTCTAATTTTTTTTTAAGTTCCATGTATTGTATTTCCATAGAGCATCAGCCAGGACCATTAGTAACAGCCTAGATCTCAAAGCAAATGTGTTGTCTAAAAATCCTCCATTTAATATAATGTTTGATTGTTACACTTTTGTCAAGTTAGGAATTTTCCTTTTATTCTTGGTTTTCTAGAGTTTTTATTGTACATGTGGGTGATTTTCTGTCTCTGATAAGATAATAAGCATTTTGAAGACACTATTTCATTGTCTTCAGGCATCTTTTGTTGTTGATAGGATGTTGCTATCAATATCATTATCATTTCTCTGTAGGCAATCTAATATTCTTACTACTTATTTTAAGACTTTTTTTCTTTTATGTTCTGAAATCCCCTAACAATGGACCTGGATGCGGGTTGTTTAATTTATTCACTTTGGTTTCTGAATTCTCCTTCGATCTGCAAACTCTCATTCTTATTCAGCCTGGAAATTTTCCCCAGATTACGTCATCTCCACCATTCTTTTTGTCTGGAATTGCTTGATACACAGATTTTATACTAACTCCGTTATTCCTCCTTCTACCTCTCATTCATATTTTTTTCATCTCTTTATTTCTCCATGAATCACTGTGCGAATTTCTTTAGCTGTATCTTCAAGCTTACTAATCCAACCTTGTTCTAATGGAACAATATTAATTTCTACAACCAACCTACATACTCACCATGGAAGGTTCCTTGTGAGTCGCTTGTACACAGTTCTTTGTGAGTCTCCTATACACAGACACAGGAATCTGTGGAAAGGTGACTTATCTGTGCACAACTACAGGGGAAGCAGGTGCTAAATCTGGAAAGTGCTTTAAGGGAAATTGAGAACCGTTTGGAGGAGCCACACACTGAAAGGGAGCTTTAAGTGAAACAAATGTCAAGTGTCCTCCCATTTGTGATGAGTGACACAAATGACTCCATTAAAATGTACGTGGATGACAATTTAGCCCTGAGAATTTGTACACCTGCTTGAAAAATCCATCTAAAAGTATTCTTCTAAAAAGACTCTTTTTTTTCTTTTTCTTTTGTATTCCAACTCAGATTTGATAAGTCTCATGGCTTTGCAATGCCCTACATGACTTATACTTTTAGTCTAGATCCATCTGACCAAAATCCACTAGTGGGCCAGCTCACATGAACTGCAGTCTGTTTCTCTTTGTTAAATCACGTCAGGTCCCCATATAACATGTGGTAAAGTGGACACTTGGTAACACAAACTGGGTTGAGAATAAGTACCTGCAGAAAATTATACATCACACCCTCCACCCCCCACCTTCCCTCAATGATTGCAAGATGGGGAGCTTCTTTTTTTTTTTTTAAATATATTTTATTGATTTTTTACAGAGAGGAAGAGAGAAGGGATAGAGAGTTAGAAACATCGATGAGAGAGAAACATCAATCAGCTGCCTCCTGCACACTCCCTACTGGGGATGTGCCCACAACCAAGGTACATGCCCTTGACCGGAATCAAACCCGGGACCCTTCAGTCTGCAGGCTGACATTCTATCCACTAAGCCAAACAGGTTTTGGCAATATGGAGAGGTTCTTTACCAGGTGCTTATCAGTCACAAAAATTGAAGTAAAATCAGTTTTGTGAAGATTTAGTATATATTTATTGTGGGAGGGGAGCACTTTGAAAATAAGGTTTTTAGGAAATCTGGTTAAAAGCTTTCTGATATATAAACATGAAATCCGTATAAAATTTTACTCAAGGACTCTAAAATAATTTAACCATTCAAAAATTATGTAATACTTTTACCAATAAAAATCTGATTGTGAAAACAATTATATAACCAAAATGCATACTTATAAAATGTTAAATTAAATTAGAAACACCTTTTTGGAAAATTGGTTTAAATTATTCCAGATACTATTACCTGTAGCAAAAGTGTTTTTATAAAATGAGATCTTTAAGGAGATATAAAGAAGCTTTTTAAAAGAGTTAAA
Organism: Pipistrellus hanaki; assembly: GCF_964339955.1. NCBI lineage: Eukaryota > Metazoa > Chordata > Mammalia > Chiroptera > Vespertilionidae > Pipistrellus > Pipistrellus hanaki. Next base: position 29,084,915 of record NC_140520.1, read on the forward strand.
TTTTAGACAAACTAGATAAATTGGTTATCAAGAGAACTGGTTTTAGCCAAGTTGCTTTTAAGCAAACTGCTCATCATCTTATTTCTACAAGGAGAAGGTAATGCATTTTTAAACGACAAATACAGGGCTTTAATTTTTTAATGTATAATGGAGGTTAATATATGATGTATATGAGTAGCATGTAGAGAGGTAGGATGTGAAACCAGTAGGCCAGGGAGAAAAGAGGTCCTTCCACTGAGCTAGATAAGGGCAGAATTGAGAAGATTTATTTCTTTATTTAATCAAACAAAGTGAAGTTGTCAAAGGAAAAAGTAAAGATCAGGACAAAGTAGCAAAATTTCAGGATGAATAGATAACAGGATAACAGGAGAGCTAAAAGGAGCCTTAGATAGGAAACCCCAAATGGAGAGGCAGAGCCCCTCAGGATATCCTGCATCAGAGATAGGAGATAGGGGTAGGAAAGGAAGCATCATTGATATGAGATGCAAGGAACAGAGACGAGGGGCAGAGGAGGAGCTAAAACCTACTGCCTGTAGCTATTTGGTGGGAAATGTGTCGGGGAATTTGGAATGAGGTTCACCAGAAGTGGTCCATAGCCCAAACAGAAAGGGTTCTCCTCTCTCCGTCAAGACCAGAACAAGTATGTTAAGTGGTCGTCACGATCCCATGAGAATGATGTGAATGTGGGCTGGCTCAGAGTAAGTGGTTCAGATGCCCCAAATGTTGGAGTCTTTAAAAAAGACCTTTGATTAAATAGAACTCAGCCATTAAAAAGAAGGAAAGCTTACCTTTTGTGACAAAAATAAATAAAATTAAAAAAGACCTTTGAGTTATTGGGCGATAGTAAAAGAGAGCACCTGAATAAAATTATTATCACTTGGATTTGTTGGTGAAAAGAGTTCTGTAGGGTAGGGACAATGAAGGGAGAAAAAGTTTCTATTCAAGAAGCAAATGGGCCTTGCTGGTTTTGCTCAGTGGATAAAGCATCAGCCTGCAGACTGAAGAGTCCTGGGATTGATTCTGGTCAAGGGCACATGTCCAGTTTGCAGACTCAATCCCCAGTAGGGGTCACACATGAGGCAGCCAATCAATGATTCCTCTCATCATTGATGTTTCTCTCTCTCTCCCTCTCCCTCTCCTTTCCTTTCTGACATCAGTAAATATATATTTTAAAAAAGAGAAGCAAATACCCGTCAGCCTAGTGGAGTTAGAAAGCCCTCCCCATTTATGCTCTTGGGTGATAGCAGTGATTCAGGAAGCAAGCCCCTGGCTGCTGTGAGTCACCAGCCTGTATGTAATCTGTGCTCCTCACAGGAGCTTTCCCTGGCTCTAGCCCCTTTCTCTCTCCCCTGCCTGCCTGTCACCCCAATGTGGCTTTGATGGCCTTTCTCAGAGCACTCATAGCACCTTGCCCTATCTATCTTATAGCACACGTATGTGTAGTGATCACTTATTTATTTCTTTTTTATTTCACTAGATTAGATCTTCTGGAGAACCTTGTGTTAATTTTTGTATTCCTAGGACTTAGCTCTGTGGCCAGCACACTGATGAAAGAATAAAGAGATATCAATAACTGATGTACACATGAGTTGATAGAAGAGTAGCTCGCACACACATATACCCAAATACACACATAAACACACACGAATTCCCTCTGTGTTCCTTGAATGCTCATCCCTGGGCCTGAGTTCTGCTGTCCAACATAATCCTCGGAGAGGCTGCCTTCAGCTGTCAGTAGTTCCAGCTCATCATCCCTCTCTCACTGTGTTTAACACCAGCCGTGCGAATCCAGAGAGCCGCCTGAGATTCCAGTCCCGTCTCTGGCATCTGTCTCCATCCTTCCAACCTCTCTTCTTTTGTTGTTCAGTATTTCCTCTCTGTTAAGAGGAGGGCAGCAGCAATTTGCTTTTGTGCCGTATATTTATGTCTTTGCCCAATATCTATTTGTCATTTTTATTATATTTTCCTCTGTGTGCATTCATCTTTAGAGGATGCCTTGTTTTTAGCATTTGCTTTCAGGGGGAAAAAATGAAAAACAGGATGCCTCTTGGAGCCAGACATTTATTCCACTGGTTCCTACTGAACCCAGCTACACGGGAAATAGAGCAACCTCACACCCATCAGGGGCTGTAGAAACTTAAAAACTAGACAGTGAGTTTACATTCTTTAAAACATTTCAAAGGCATGACTTCATTTGAGTCTCACAAGGGTAATGTAGGGCAGGTACCATCCTCTAAAAACACATCTGGGTTTGGAAAAGAGCAGTTGGGTCTGATTTGGGTTTGACTATGACCAAATCAATTACTGCCCCAACCCTCTTTTCTTCCTACCTCTTACATAGTGATAATTCATCCCTATCACTTTCCTACCTTTTAAGTTACAATGTGTATATACACTAAGTGGCCAGATTATTATGACCTCTGAATGCATAATAATCTGGCCACTCTGTGTGTGTGTGTGTGTGTGTGTGTGTGTGTGTGTGTGTGTGTTTATTAGAGACCTGGTACATGAATTCATGCGTGGGTGAGGTCCAGCCAGCCTGGCCAGGGGAAGGCGACATGGGCAGTTGGCCAGCCTTCCTGCTGGTCGAACTCCTGGTCGAGGGGACAATTTGCATATTAGTCTTTTATTATATAGGATATACACTGAGTGGCCAGATTACTATGCATCCAGAGATCACAATAATCTGCCCACTCAGTGTATAATAGTATATGCCTAACCACCTCACACCATTTTGATAAGGCTCAAATAAGGGAGCAAAAATAAAAGAGCTTTTGAAGTCATGAAACATCATACAATCAAAAGGGGTCAGGATTGTCCACACTAAAATATTACTATATTATATAACATATTGCCAAATTCTAGGGATTGAGACGGGGCATGATCAGAACTCAAGTCTCCTAACTCCCACTCCAGGGCTCTCTCCCCTCACCCCCCTCACCCCCATCTTGCTGCCTATACTGACAGAGGGCCACGGGGCACCTCTTTCTGTCAGGACAGGTAGAAAATGTAATTCTCCTGCCCCACGCAGCTTTCCTGTTTCTGGGTGGAGGAGTGGGCTCCCTCTGCCAGGGAGACAGCAGCCCACCAAGTTTCTCTCCATCTCGGGGCCTTTGAAGGAGGTGTTTGGCTTGAGCGGGAGAGAAGGAAGCAGCAGACCTTTCTGCATGCCAGTGATTCAGCCAGCCCGGAGAGCTGCTAAGGGGGCGGGAGATAAGGAAACGCACGGATGCTTCTTGTCTTTCCTTTTTTGGCTTTCCGTGGTCTCTGTCGTGGCTCTAAGACCTGGGCAATTTTCTGATTCATTGAATGATTCAGCTCTCTCCAAAGCACTTCCGCTTACCAACAGATTTCCTTTCAGCAGAGACTTAGGTGGCTGCTCCCCGGGAGCTTTGTCTTACCTCTGCTTTTGTAATTTTGTCTCTGGGGCTAACTTTTTAAAAATGCATTAAAGTCCTAGGCCACAGTTGGCTTGCAAACTTCAGTGAGAAGCAAGCGCGGTGACCACGTAAATGGTTTGCAAAAGGAAAGTGACCTCAGAGGGCAGCGCAGAGGTTAAAGACACTCCCAAACCAACGAAATGAAGTCATATTTTCTGGATTCAGAAGTCACTTGATGGAAATATCTTCGCCTCCGATCCAATTGCTTCCGCCAGGAACGTGGTGATACTGGCTCTGTTGATAAAAGGCAGCTCATCTCCTCTCCCTAATTGCATCAGCTTGACCCTCTCTTCTGATTAAACGCTAATAATTTTTCTCCCAGCATGTAATTTTTTAATTATAATATGTTTGAAGAACATCAAAATTATTTGGCTGTTTGTAGACTGATTGTTGACAGTGGAGTAAATTCATTTCTTCTCTGAGGTGCCAAGCACCCAGTGGGTGCCTGAGAAATAATAATTGACGAGAGGGGCAGGGATGTCCCTGCGGATGGGGATGGGTGATGGGCTCAGAGGCAGTATGTGTAGGGAGAAGGATCTGGATTCTCTGGGCGCTGGATTCCTGCCCTCCCCCAAGCATTTGGGATGGTCTAAAAGAGAGGAGGGCGAACACCAGATATGTACCCACACTCTCATTTATTGTAGAGAAATTTCTGCTCAAAGGCCTCTAATTAGTTCAGCCGGTTTCCCCTGGATTTATGGGTGAGATTCAGCCATATTTTAAGGGAGAGATTCTGTTTAGGAAATACTTGCTTGTCATAGTTAAAGTAATCTTAAACCAAGTAAAATACATTCTTTTCTAGACAAAACAAACCAACCCAGATTTCTGGAAAGATGGGGAGAGAGGGAAAGAAAGGTTCAGGGGGAAAAAGCCTTTCTACAGGGGACACCGGAGATCAGGCTTCCATGCCCGCATTCCAGAGTGATGTGGATAAATGGTCAGCCTCGAAAGAACTGTTCTCAGGTTCTGCTTCAGCACTCACCAGCTGGGTAGTAACCCTGAGTGGCATACTTATCCTCTCTAACCCTCGCTTTCCTCATCTGTAATAGTGATAACCATGTCCCTACCACGCGCGCCAATGCTCACGGGAAGTGATATCTATCATAGCAGCCACTCCACACGGTGAAAGTGCTCACCAGAGGCTGACAGTAGTTGTTATATGAAGGAGTTTCTGAATCAGCGTCCAGGGGCAGCTCTCCCTCCCCGTGACCTGTAAACACAGCTGAACTTCGCAGCTGTCGGGGCCCCTCCGAGTCTGTCCTTTCTGGAAGCAGGGGGCTGGCCATGGTGGCCCCTGGGGGCCTCCATCTGAAGGAGCTGTTGGGCCGCACCTCTGAAGGCCCCAGCCCTCGGACTCCATCCCCTGCTTGTCTGATCTGTGTGTTTTCTTGTTTGTCCTTTCTGTTTTTCCTGGAGTCAGCCACGTGACTCTCAGACCTGAAAAGGATACTGAATTGCCAATTCAATTTACCTAAAACTGGCGGAGCCTGAAAGCTTGGCCTGTATTGACATACAGCTAATCTAATACACATTGATTTTTGCTTTAAATCCCAGCAAGTCAAAAAATTGCTCGGGATTTTCACAAAACACAAAGGACCCTGCTCTGCAGCAACTGTAAAGCCTCTGGCCCAGGCTGCCTGGGTCCTAGTCTTTGAAACCCCCCTTGACCCTCGTGGCTGAGGCTACTCTCTCCACCCCCTCAACCTCCCTCCCCAAGTGCCAGCCTCAGTAGAGAGTTAAGAAGCCCTGGTCCCTCAGGCTCCTGCTCCCCATTCAATTTCCCTTGGTGCCAGTTTGGCCGTATGCTCCAGCTTAAAATCTGATCACTCCAACGTATTTCTGAAGCTCCATCCCCATGCACTGCTGGTCTGGTGGCTATCTCCCCTGGTGTAAGTACTTATCCCCACTAACTTGTGATGAACTAGGTAACCATACAACTTGAAATCTGTGCTGCTTTGGGTCTCCATCTCCATCAACAAGGACTGACTTCTCAAATTCTGGAGCAGGGCTCAGAGTCCTGTAACTCAGGACCCTTCACATGCCTGCCTGCTGCCCAGCTTGCTTTGTTTTCCTCAACAACCTGACCTGGGAGTCCCCATGTAGTCCATAACCCATTTCAGGTTTCATAGTTGCCAGCCTTTTGCTCAGACTAGTGCCAGTTATCTATCTCTGAAAAACTCTCTAAAAGCATTTTTATTGAGCTAGCCCCAAATCAATTTTAAGCCAGCTTTCTGATTATGAAGGAATGGATTGGACTCAGAGGTCACCATTGGGGACACACAGCAAGAAAAATCATTGTCACATGATGTTTTCAGCAAATCAGAAGCCGTATGTTAACTTTTCTGAGGATAGATACAAATGTAAAAAAAATCAATAAATCTAACTTAGTGAGGTTGTTATGATTAAATGAGATAATGATACATAATACTCAAGTAACACACGTTGACTGTAGTGCTGTTTTTTAGAAGTTCTGATCAGCAGGGTGGGAAATGGGCCCAATGAACAGAGTCAGAACCTAAGGAGAGCATCTTAGGAAGGTAGAACCAGCCCCAGGAGGAAGGATACATCAAGCTACTGGTCCAAGTAAGAGCTGTGGGACAGTCGAGTAGAAAGCATTCTTCTCCTGGAAACAATGGAACAATCAGGCTGCATCAGGAGCTCGAACTAGCAGGTAGGTAGACAGGGAGTCAGCACAGGGACAATTAAAAGGTCTTGAGTCTGAGGAAGGGATAAGGATTTCAGTCCCCAATTGCATGGAATAGTCGTTCCTAAATTCTAATGTGTGTAAGAATTACATGGGGTTATTCTGAATGATTAAGTCTGAGGTATGATATTTTTTAAAAAAATATATTTTATTGATTTTTCACAGAGAGGAAGGGAGAGGGATAGAGAGCTAGAAACATTGATGAGAGAGAAACATCGACCAGCTGCCTCCTGCACACTCCCCATCGGGGATGTGCCCGCAACCAATGCACATGCCCTTGACCGGAATCAAACCCTGGACCCCTCAGTCCTCAGACTGACGCTCTATCCACTGAGCCAAACCATTCTTCAGATGGTTTTGATATGGGAGGTGTGAGGACCTGGGGTACTGTGATTTATTTATAAAAAATGTAAATATAAATTTCATATATATTTATTCTTCATCCACAGATCCTGGCTTACATCTCCCCAATTCAGTGAAATTTTCTAAGTATTGAGAATGATAAAAAGTATACTTTGTTGTGTTAGTAAGGTGCCTTTTGGAAAGCTCCTGAGGGTCAGGGCTGGTCACCAGGGACCCCTGCCATGTAATTAGAGGGTTGGGACTTTCAGTCCCACCCCTGACCTCTGGGAGGGGAATAGAGCTGGAGGTTGAATCCATTGCCAATGACCAGTGAATTAATCAGTCATAACTATTGTATGTAATGGACCCTCCTCACAAACCCAATAGGACAGGGTTCACAGAGCCTCCAGGTGGGTGAACAGGTGGAGGTGCCAGGGGAGTGGTGCATCTGGAGGAGACATGGCTGCTGTGTGCCCCTTCCCCACAACTTGCTCTGTGCCCCCCTCCATCTGACTGTTTCTGAGTTATATCATTTTATAGTAAATCAGTGATCTACTTAAGTGGAATGCCTCCTGGGTTCTAGGAGCCACTCTAGCAAATTAATCAAAACCACAGAGGGGATCCTGGGGACCTCCGATTTATAGCCGGTTGGTGACAACCTGGACTTTTGACTCAAGTCTAAAGCGGGGAGGACCATCTTGTAGGACTGAGCTCTTAACCTGTGGAATCTCATGCTATGGTCTCCCTCCTCCCACCGTAGGTAATGTTGGAATTGAGTGGAATTTTTGGACACTCTGCTGCTATAAAAGAACTGCTTGTTGGTGAGGGGAACAGTCCCCTCCATGTTGGAAATTGGGTCTCAGAAGACCCAAAAGAAGAGCACTCTTGGGAAAAAATTGAGAGACAGACAAAAGCAAAGCAGACCCCAGGCCTAGAGGAACCAAATCGCTCAGAAAGTTCATCAGAGGGAGACTCGGGTCCAAGCCTTCATTAGTGCATTGCCAGGATTCTGAGTCTCAGAAAACAGGACAAATCCCCCAGACTCATGAACATTAGGGAACAAAGCCACTCTCACTTTCAAGGGAAAAAATAATGAGTTCAACATACATGATTTTTTACCCTATGCTAAAGAAAACTAATGATGATTTTACTGAATAATCTATCGCCATTTTTCTTTTGCTCTCATCCATTCATTCAGGTAGGCATTTATTTATTCATTTATGTATTGAGCACTTCATGATTCCTGCATCTTTTGTTCCAACTATGGCCCTGCTCCTGGATCAGAGAACTGCACCTAAAAATCCTCTTAAGAACATGATATATACAAAGTCGAATTCATTATCTTTCTTTTCATCTCCAAATTAACTTGCCCTCCTAAATTCCTATTTTTCAAAGGATCTAGAAAGAAAATGAGAATCTCTCTTTTTATCTCCATGCCATGGGCTGGAATATAAAAACGATTACTCATATTTGCTATGATTCATGGCAGAGGAGCACAGATTGCCTGGCCATTTTAAATACCTTGCAACAGAGGCTGTAAGAGAACTTGCTGTCAGCATGGGGAGGCAGAGGCATGAGCCCGGTGCCCTACTCCCACTCAGGGTTCTTCCCTTCAGGCCCCCCACTGGTGAATGGAGTGACCCTGATGTGGCTTGGAAATAGGGACTGGGGAATTATCTAAAGGGCCAATCTGGCTAATGGCTAATTTGATTCTAGAAGCTAAGGAAAGGCACCATCACTCAAAGTCAGTTACAACAACAGTGCCACAAACTCTCCCCTTGGCCATGCATTCTTCAGCAACCTTATTTTTTAAACGTAAATTAATACCATTGCCAAAGTAAATAATTGCTGTAAAGGTTTTCACACTGAGTTCCCAGGACCCCTCGCAGCTCCCTCTGAACATTTTCCCAGGCCCACCAGGGGGGGGCAAGACGCACCAATGCCTCCAGTCCACCAACCCCACCAGCTTCTTACCCTCCCCCCTCGGAGAAATTTAGGAATGTCCACGAAGAGCATTTGCAGAAAGGGTGCTGTATCTTCAGAACGTTAAAGACCATTTGTAAGAATGTGGGGGTGGGAGGGGGAGACTGTCCATCATCCTAAATTATATCCTTCCATGCTCTGAAATGTCAAGGAAGCTGTTAGAAAGACCAGAGACCAATATGTGCTGATGCGAAAACACATTCGGATACACCATTAACTGGAAAAGTCAGGAGATAATTATGGGCTAGGTCTAAATACGTTTCAGATGTATACTTACATATTGTGCACGCATGAATACTTTGGGAAAGGTCCATCACATTTTACCTGGAAGGTGGGCTTAGAGTTTGGAGTCTACATTTAACATTTCACTGTCTTCTCTTCACCCCCTTTTTACCACGAGCATATTTTGATCTTCGAACAAAAATTTGTTTTTAAAAGGTTGGAAGTTACTGCATTAAGATATCATTGGTCATTATTAACAAGTTGGCAGGTATTAGTTATCCCTCTCTTTCCGCGGTGGCAATTATCTGGGAGAAAAGAAAGCCCTGAACAGGTGAGTTTTGAATGTACGGGGTATGGGGAGGAAGGGCCCACCTCCGGGCTGTTGCCTGGGCGTGTGTAGAGAACGGCTAGAGCATTTGGACAGGTTCAGGCCTGAGACTAAAGAGAGGACACAGTCCCCTTATGGCAGTGTTTCCCAAACTGCTCTCATGATGAGAATCATCTGATGGAGTTGCTAAACTACAGATTCCTGAATCCCAACTAAGAAGTGCTAAACTAGAATTTTTGGGAACATATAGGTAAAATTGTATACTTAACTAGTGCTCTAAGCTTTATTTTTGGGAACATATAGGTAAAATTGTATACTTAACTAGTGCTCTAGAGCAGTGTTTCCCAACCTTCTCTCATGATGAGAATCACCTGGTGGAGTTGTTAAAACACAGATTCCTGAATCCCAACTAAGAAGTGCTAAACTAGAATTTTTGAGAACATATAGGTAAAATTGCATACCTAACTTAGTGCTCTGTATATAAAATGTCTTAGAGCACTAGTTAAGTATACAATTTTACCTATATGTTCCCAAAAATTCTAGTTTAGCACTTCTTAGTTGGGATTCAGGAATCTGTAGTTCAGCAACTCCATCAGGTGATTCTCATCATGAGAGCAGTTTGGGAAACACTGCCTTATGGCAAAGCCACGTGCAAGTCCCAGCACAATTATAGCCAAAGGCTAAGGTTGTTCCTATGGTCCAAACACGTGGTCCCACGTGGCTAAGTGATGTGGGCTATGGAGGTGCAGCAAGTAAACAAAGCTTGATCAGGTGTACGTAATTGAGTAGATTCAAAACCCGCGAGATCATTGCAAACTTCTTGACCACGCCCTTCCTTGGCCTGGTGGAATCTGGCTGTAAAGACTGCTCACAGGCTGTGGTGCTGTCACTCCATCAGAAAGGACAGTGTCCCATCTAGTGCCTGAGTCTGGGAAGGAGGGAGAGTGCTTGCTGTCAAAGCTCACGTTTTTTTCTTGTCTTTTCTAATTCTTCACTGCTCTCTCTCAGGCTTACCCATGGCCAAGCTGGCTCGGCAAAGGAATGAATGGGAAGATGGGGGGAGTTGCTCACTCATTTGGGGTTCGACATTTGACCAGGAAATAACTTCAGGTTGGGAGAATGTAGGCATGAATGACTAAGAGAAAGGACTCTCCATGTTTTTGCTTGGTCCTCTGATAATAAATACAATCTCAATGATTCCCAGCAGAGAAACTGGGTCCAGAAGTTTCTGGGGAGTGAGGGTCAGCTATCACGGGAAAACAATTTTCTCTGAGGGGCTGGGAGGCTGTTATTTGGGTTGGACGATGACTCTGAAGCATTCAACCAGACGGTTGCTCAACTCTACTTCCTGAGTCTGGGAAGGAGGCAGAGTGTTTGTTGTCTAAGCTCGCTGGAATCAGAAAGACTGGGATGTTTCTATCTCTAACAATTAAAGTGACCTCTGTGCAGGGAAGGAATTAGACTCCATTTTCTCAGTTCCCTTCAACCTCCAAGCTCTGTTATAATTCAGGCACCGGAATAATGCCTTCCAAGGCTTCCCATTCTCTCTACTTCCTATTCTCCCTCCCAAACAGGCTTCCAGAAGGAAATATCTGCTCCTCCCCCGCTTCTGTGGCTCTCTCCTCCCTGGCTCCCGTGGGCATGTGTTGGTGAACGTGTGCCAGTGTGCCAGGTGGAGCCCGTGACCCTGTGTTCAGCTCCTTCGCCAGGGCCCGTGGAGCCGTGCTGTCCTGGCTGTCAATCATGCTTCCTCGGGTGGAGAACAATTTGAACATCGCAGTTAATTAATCGGCAGCCTCAAGTGGCTTCTCGCTGTCCACTGGGAATGCAGTCCAGGCAGCCCTGGTCAGGCTGCCACTTAGTGTACAAAATCTCTCACTGCCTGCTGTTTCCTGTAGATGGGGCACCTCCCTTCTCCATCACACCCTCTGGTCTGAGGGAAAGGTTGGCGGTGACTGGGAGATGTTGGAGTGGAATTGGGGTGCAGGTCAAAAGGAGGTGGGCGGCACCTTAGATCAAGCCCAGGGCAAAGCTAGACTATACACAGCTGCCGCCTGGGGTGCGGTGTCCCGTTCGCCCAGCCTCCCCCTCTGCTTGCTTGGCTCTCCTGTGGGTGGTCCTGTGGAAACCCAGGTTTGGGGAGTGCCAGGAGCCGCCATGCAAACATGGCCATGCAGGAGGACAGGCAGGAGCTCCTGGCCTGAGGTTCTTTCTTTGCTTGCACAGGCAAGTCTCTCCAAGAACCGGGCCATTCAGCCCCCTGATCTCAGGTTATGGGAGCCCCGACTTGCGAAGTCTCTTGAACTTATCCTTACTTCTCTTACTCCCGTGGAGAACGGCTACAGTGTTTGGACAGGTTCAAGACTGGGACTAATAAGGACACAGTCCTCTCATGGCAAAGCCACATGCAAGTCCCAGCTTGGAGGGCAAAACCCTCCCAGCACAATTACAGCCAACAGCTGTAGTTATAAGCTTGAACCTATGGTCCCAACCTGTGGTCCCACATGGCTGAGTGCTATGGGCTATGGGAGATGCAAGTAAACAAAGCTTGATCAGGTGTATGTAATTGAGTAGATTCGAAACCCGCGAGAACCTTGCAAACTTGACCACGCCCTTCCTCTGCCTCGTGGAATCTGGCTATCAAATACTCAGCTTGCAGGCTGTGGCGCAGTCTGTCCGTCAGAAAATGGTGTCTCGCCTACACTCGGCTTTCTTCTTTTGTCTGTCTGCTTTAATCCTTTACCGCCCCCCTCATGGTTCATACTGAGTGGGCACACGCTCCCTGTCCCATCAAGCCACCGAGCCGTGTACATTCGGTTTCCTAAAGCCTTCTCAAATCTGCCCTCTGCCTCTCAGCCCCCAATCACCTGTCTCCAAAGGGTTAGCACAGCCTCTTAGCTGGCCTTCCGAGGCCAGTTACACCCTTGAAAAGCTGATCTTGACTTTGCCTTTGAGTATCCACGTAAGCGAAAGTGCTCATGAAACTCCTTAGTGCAATCGTGAAGCCCACGGGAAAATAACCAGTGACCCTCTCTTGTCTCCACAAGAACAGGGGCCAAACTCCATGCGGCCTGCAGGGCCGTCCAAAGCCTGGCTCTGAGTCAGCCCCGTAACAGCAGGAGCAGCTGCTGGCGGTGAAGTGACTAGAGAACAATCTGGGGGACTGGCACGTGCAAAATATTTTTAAAAGTCCGTTGCATCTAACTTCTTGCTATCTGGGAAATGCCTGCTCCCTCAAACCCCATTGCTTCTCCATGCTAATCCTTCTGCAAAAAGTGCTCTTCTGGTCAATCTCTTCTGTCAAGGCCCAGCCCAGAGAGTCCCCTCACTGAGGCACTGCTCCCCTATGCGTGGCCAATTGCTCTCTCCTCTGAGCTGTGGGATCTTATAGCCTCACAGTGCTCACTGCACTGCAACCAGGCACCTGCCTGCTTACCTCACTGGCCGGGACGCTTCAGGAGGCAGGGACTGTTTCCCATCCATCTTTATGTCTTACCTAACTCTGTTTGCAATAAATGAGGGAGGGAGGGAAGAACACTATGTGGTTTTGCAAGGCCGTTCCGTAGCAAAACGTGGGCCTGAGAAGGCAGTTTAGCTCACTCCCTTGGGAGCTCAGGTTAACCCAGAAGAGAACATTCCTCCCCTTCCTCACGCCCCTCCAATCATAAGGAGATCTGAATAGGGAGCCGAAGGCAAGGGTCTCTGAAAATAGGGGACGGTGATGAAAAGAAACCTCACTCCTAATGGCCAAGGAGTTGGCCATTTATGCCTCACCTTTGCAGTTTTGAGCTTGTCCTCTTGCTCAGGTTCTGGGTGACGGTTGAGCATAAGGCAGGCTCAGTGGAGCAGAATGCAAAATTGATATTACCATGTGATAAAAACCTGGGCACTTCCTTCACACAAATAGGTACGTTGAGGCAAGCAGCTTTCACTGGATGCACCTCAATTCATGTATCTGGGCCTTCATCTTTAGTTGTATCTCTCTGCTTCCCCTTCACCTCTGTCCCCTTCCGGTGTACAGGGGAGGGCCACCTCTCACTGGTCCTGTCTGCTGGGGCCTACATCACAGTTCCATGTGAAAACTATCTCCACACATCACTGAGTCTCAGTTAAAAGGTTATCTACCCTCCCCCACTCCTTCTCTACCCTCCACCTGCCCTCAGTTTCCACTCTGAATCCTAGCTGATGCACTGGGGGCAAGTCCAACAACCACTCCGAACCTCAGCACCTTGTCTGCCTAGGGCTGTAGTCGCCACACTGTAGCTCACTAACCACATGCAGTTCTTTGGCTCCTTGAATGTGGCTCTTCTACAAAATATGGGAGCGCACATACAGTGCAATTGAAACTTCGTGGCCCATGTGCAGAAGTCGGTTTTCGGCTCTCCAAAGAAATTTCAGTAGTACCGTTGATATTTGGCTTGTTGACTAATGAGCTTGCTGACCACTGGCCTAGGGGGATAATATTTCCTACCTGAGAAAGTTATTGTGAGGATGCAAAGGTTAATCAAACTCTTAATGCAGATAAGTCTTAACTAATCACAGTAACCAAAAACGCCTTCCATGGCACAGGGGTGCCCTAGATGCTTTTCAAATTGTAGTCATCTGAAATTCTCTTTCCAATCCAACTGTAGTGTCCCACAAATGTGTCCAGGATATCATACACAACCATCTTGGGAAAGCAGATGGTAGGAACTTTGCAGGGAGTGAAATGGGAATATTTACCCCGATAATCATTTGTTTTCCTTTCAATTGAAACGGACACAGACCCTCCCCCAGCATCACCAGGTATGCCGAATCACAGCAAGGCTGAGAAAGAAAATCAGTCTCCACATGGCCAACTCTCTCTCCTTGGAAAGTAGTCCTGCCTTTCAGGGGAGAGGGTGGTGCCTCCACTTGGCCTGACAGAGAGGAGCCCTCCAGCAGAGGCAGGGTTGGGGAGGTGGGGATTAGCCAGAAACACAGAGGAAGGAGCCCTAGGGGAATCTGAACTGGCAGTTGTTACATCACCCTTTGCCCGCTGCCCTGCGCCTCTCTGCCGGGTCCACTCTGCCATTCCTCTGAGGATAGGCCTCCCCTGGAGCACCCCTCTGCTCCTCCCCTGGCCATCACAGAGCCAGGCTTCTCCCAGCGTGGCGCTCAGGCCCTATGGGAGATTCACCTGTGGTCCTTACCAGCAGTGTGGCCGCTCCCTGCCGCACACACAATCATCATTCCCAGTGAAGGCCTGCAGCTCTCCATTTCCAGAAAGCACAGCAGGCTTTTGAAAGTGGGGGGATGTTTTGTAACAGAAGGGTCAGCATACTTGGATGCCAAGACCCTTCATGAAAAAAAATCTACCGATTCCTTGTCTCCAGCTTTACCTCCGCTATGAGTATCACCTGCAGCCACCCCAACAGGTGTGCTCCCAAATCCCCAAATATAACTTGAAGGGGCTTTCCTCAAGGTCCTGTTTGAGTTATCACCACCCCTTGGGAGGCACTCTGTCTCCACCTAAGTTCTGCCCTTCCTCCAAAGCTCACTCCCTTACAACTTTCAAGCACATGGCTTTTCAAGGTGGGGAGGGGGAGGGACTGGATACCCTCTGATGTAAGGAAGGCTCTGTGCCCTCAGTTGTCCTACAAAGTACATGTGATTCCCGCCCTCCACATCCTCTAAGGCTGAGTAAAAAAGAGGGATAGTGTAGATCTGCTACCATAAAAGAGGTAAAATGTGAACGAACAAATGAATGTGAGAGGAGAGGAGGCATGAGGCACTGGGAGAAGGCTAGAGACATGACGTAAAGGCTGGGCAAAAGGAGGTGTTTGAGCCATGGCACAGAGGTAGGGAGTGAGGAGAAAACAGAAATGAGAAGTAGCACAGCGTGTGGCTTGGCTTACAGTGGGGTTCCTGAAGAAATGTAAGAGATTTGCTTGTTCTTAGCTCTCAAATTCCTCTCAACCCCTTTAATTTTTATGATTTGAACTAACTCAGACCACTTAGCACATATGTCTATGCATTTCTTTGAATTGCCATCAATATGTTTCTAAAAGAAAGGATTTTCTTTATTATAAAAGTTCTCATCATAAAATATAGAAAGGCAGGAAAAATTTGAAGTTAGCCATAGGTGTACCAAGTGGAAGTAAACACAGTTAATCCTTAAATTTTATCATATATGTATTTCCCCCTTCACATCTGAAATAAGGCTGCTTGTAAGTTGGCATCCTATTTTTGTCCTTTTGCAGGATATAATGAGCACAAACCAACATTACTGAATATTCCTTGAAAACGATTGTTAATTGCTGCACAATATTCCAACATATGAATATTCAAATATCAATTTTACCAATTATTTCCCAAGCATAATTCTCTGGGAAGTTAATGGGAGATTTATTAACAGGTTAAATCAAGCTGAAATCATTTCTTCCAAATCCTCTCTAAGTCTTCAAGAGCCACGATGTGGATTTTGTCTCTTCAAAGAGAGACTATAGCAAGTAGTAATTTTCAAATGTATTGAACCAGTTCTTTTTTTAAAACAAGCATCTCATGGGACTCATTTTTCTACACAAGTTTTGGAAATCCTGTTTAACCTTTATCCCGTGGGAGAACATTTTAGAGTGTTCTCAGGTTTTACTATCATAAATATGCTTAGATACTAATCTTTGTACATAAAATGTAGGTTACAGTTTGCACTGTTTCTTTCAGATTAATTCCAGAAGTGGAATTGTGGGGCCAAAGTATATGGCTTTTTAATTTTGTTTTTTTAAAAATATAATGGTCTCTGTCTCTCTCATCTCTACTACAAAAGTCTCCTGAGTTCTGTGATCCTGCCATGTATTTTTTGCATCTCCCTATTCCAAAGCTTTGAGCTCTTTATTCAGAGAGTCCTCAGCAAGCGTTTGATGATGGTTTATAACAATGATCAGAAAGGTGAATTATCACGCCGAGGGTAGGTTAGAGCAGAGAGGACTCACTTCTTCCAGTAGAAAGTGTCTGTATAAAAAGAGTCCTTAAATGCAGGCTATTTTCCATCAGGCAGCCCGAGTTCAGTTGTTCCTCTCATTCTGTGTGTGACCTTGACCAAATTATGGTGATAACTCATAGGCTAATAGCAAGAACTAAATGAGGAAATATGTATAAAGGCTTATAGCACATGCTTGGTCACATATAAGCACTGAATAAATATGGCTATTACCATCCTCGTCGTCATCATCATTATTAGCTGATGACATTATTAGAAAGATGACTATTTCTTTAAGAAACTGAAAGTGTCTGAGAGCTACTCAGGATCAGAATCCACAGCAGCTGATTCGGGCAAAGCTTGCAGCAGAGAAGACACACAGGAGCAGGGGCGAGGAAATGGATAGAAATGGCAGCCATGCCACAAAAGGGAGCCAACAGGGGAAGATGGAAGCCGGCCAAGGCAGCTAGGGATTGCATTAAAGATTAAAAGTCAGATCTGTGCTGGCATGGCAAAGACGAACATTTTCATTCTGAGCTGCTCTCCCATCAGAAAACTCCATTCTGATCCCGTTTCCCATTCCGGCGATAACCAGCCATGTCCCGCTGGACAGTGTGGCGCTCACCAGCCTGGCTCTTACAAGTCAACCCCCTGTCACTGCCTAAGTGACAGCAGGCCCGCCAAGCTGGCAGCCCTGGAGGAGACACTGACAAGAGCAACTAGGATGCCTGGCAGCTCCCTGGCTCCTCTTCTATATTTCTCGAAATCAAAGCGGCGTTTGTCCCTCTGTTTTAAGGCCACTCCTACCCTTTTCTGGATTTCTTGGGTGCATCTAACCCAGGACCAAAAGCTTGACTGTTTGGTGACATCTCTGACACAGTGAGCCCAGAGGAGTGATGGTGACAGGCTGAGTCCCACTCCTCCCCCAGAGCCACCGCCGCCTCTCCTCCTGCTCTTCCCCGTCACTCTCAGCGCTGCTAAGAGTTAACGAGTGTAAAAAGCCCTTAGATCTATTTAGAGGGAAGGCCAATTTGCTGTGATTAAATGCAAGGTAGCGTTCAATTAGCAGAAGATAAACACAACATATCAACCCACTCCGATAATTTTTTAAATCAAAAGTTGGAGCTCACATAGGCGGCTGCAATAATAATTTACTAATTTCATGATGATGGAGCTTTTGAAGATCTTGCCATTCTCCGAGAGAGTGTCTGAAGGACAGCCCTAATGTTAATTAGCGCCTGCTTCATTAACAACTTAACCAAAAAGCCACACTTTGTGAAATTATTTGGGAACTTAAGAGGAATGAGAGATGATGGGAGGAAATTACCATGAGGATCTTTTCTATCGGTTAATGAAGGGTAGGATGTATAAATCATTAGCAAAGGCCATATGGTGACAGTCAGTAAAAGGAAGGAGAATTTGGAGTATATGGATGAGAGCAGGACAGATGGCTGTAAAGAATGCGTGAATGCATGTGCCTCTTCATATATGCACCCCCAGCGGCAGCAAAGACCCGCCCCCTCTGCCATGCAAACCCAAGGAGGGTTCTGTGTGGCAAATAGCTGTTGCTCACACCTCTAGGCCCCACTTGACAGAGTTAAGAATCAGTCTCCTCTAGTAGAGGGTAAAGCATTGACAGACAGTAAGTGCTTGGGAACTTCTGAGGACTTCAATGCACTCCAATGGGAGGGGTGCCTCTTAGAGTCAATACCGTTCTCAGTCCCTGGTGGCCAGCTCCTTTGAAGATGTGCACTGGTTTACAACTGTCCAAAATGACTTGGGGTTCTAGAGGTAAGGGGCCCCTGACAGTCCGGGGCAGTGGTTCCCAAAGTTTGCTACACTATTGGAATCAACAGGGGATCTTTTAAAAACACTAATGTCTGACTCCCACTCCCAGACATTTAATCCATATCATCCATCCATGCAGCAGGCTGAATGTTTGCATCTTCCCCCCCACAAACTCATGTTGAAAGCCTGATCCCCAAAGTAATGGTATTTGGGAATGGGACTTTGGGAAGATAATCAGGTCAGGAGGGTGAAGTCCTCATGGTGAGATTAGTGCCCTTGTAAGAAGAGGCAGGAGAGAGCTTGCTGGCTCTCTTTCTGCCATGTGAGGACACAAGGAGAAGACAGCTGCACACGAGGACCAGGGTCCTCACTCGACACCCAATCTACCAGGGAAAAATGCTTTTCTCCGAAGTTGTGTGAGCATTAAGTAAAATAATACGTGAAGAGCAGAGGTTGGAAAACAGGAAAGGGAAGAAAGCTTTATCTCATCAATGACAATTAACTAGCAAAAAGAAACTGAGAACGGTCGGCCAATCTATATCTAGGACTTTGCTAAAGGAACTGGGAGTGTTACGCCAAGGGCCAGCACTAAACCCAGAATGCTGTGGGGATTACAGTACTTATTGTGTGGCAACTGGGAAATCCTTCTAGGCGCTTTATAAACACTTCTTAGGTAGTTGACTGGGAGTTAGGCCAGGAAGGGCTTTTTGGCATAGGGCAGCCCAGGAAATAGCTGATCAAGAGAAATTCTATTAATCTAAAGCACAGGCTGCCGGTGGCTCTGGGTCACGGATGTTGAGGAGGGAATACCTGTTAACTTCACAAGTGGACCAGACGTGATCGGTGGGAGGGAGATGGGACTCAGTAGAGACCTGGTTATACATCTCGTCTGCCACCCCCACGCTGACCAACGGGGATGCATCTCTTCACCGCCCTGAATCTCAGCTTGCTCATTAGTATACGAGCAGATAAAGACAGCTGCCTCGCCGAAGGTAAAGCGTGGAATGAGATAATCATACACGTAACAGTGCAGCTCGTGGTGCCAGGTTCACACCGAGAACTCAACCAACAGTTTACCGAATGACACATTCTAGACAGGAGAGGGAGGACACGTGGAGCGGCATGTTTCTAGTCGGGAGCTGGAAACCTGGATACTAAGAGGACGCAGGACATCTTTGCATCCCACTGCCCCATCTCCCAGCAATCCCAGGCCTAATGAGCTCTTGAAATTGTCCTCTTTTCCTGCCCATGCACATTTATACACCTGTGGGCACTTTGTTCCACGCCAGCCCCTCAGCTGGAGCTGAGAAAACCAAAGAGGGTTTGGCAGCCGCCGGCGCCATCCCGCAGGCATGATGGCTTGGCACCTCAATTAGACCGCGGTCTGCGAAAAGCCGGGCCCAGACCCCCACGTGGCACCCCTACCTTCCTGTAGCAGCCACCAACCCCCCTAACTAGCAAAACCAGTGGCTTTTTCTCCCCACCGATATCTAAATAGCTATTTGAATGTGTTCTCTAACAGGAGGAGCTGTTGAGCAAAAAGGTCAAGGCGGATTTGAAGTTGGTCTTTATATCAGCAATTGCTTTTAAAGACACAGTTCTCCCAACTGCGTGAATCCCTGAAGATAAAAAAAAAAAAATTATATAAATGTACAAATGACTTTATGACTTTGATTATACAACTTCTGAGAAAATATCCATGTGAACTGTTAAGGAAGACGAAAGATATTGTGATAAAGAAGACTCTTTGAAATTCTGCTTTAAAATTTTTTTTTGTATGTCACGAGATATGAATGCAGCCGGAGCCTTGATAAAAGTCCATGTCACCCTTTTTGCCATGGACGCTGTTGAGGCATGAAAGGGACCCTGGGCCCGGAGATCTTTGCTGCCTTTATAGTCTGGCTTATTAACATGCATCCGAGTCTTCCCCGAGATGGGTCTGGCCAAAGGTTATCAACGAAACTTAATGAGGCCAGAACAGGGGGGGAGGAGCGCGGCAAAGCCAACACGGAGAGGAACTGGGGGTGAGGGCATTTCGTTCTCTGAAGAGGACACGCAAAGATAAACTCGTTAAGGCAGAAGGTACGCAATTGTTGGTTTTCCTCCTCAGAACCGCTCTCCACGGGGGTGCCACTGCCTCTCAATTTGGAGACTAAAACATCACCCAGAATAGAAGCTGATGATAACGGCAGCTTGAGGGGAGGGGCAAGCCCCAGGGAAGGCTGTTCCGTGGGCCAGCCCAGTGCTGAGAGGCGGCAACCAGTGTGTACGGAAGCCCAACAGGCATCCCAGAGGCTGGGGCTGTGTCTTCTGGAGTTTGATCAGCAGTACATCTAGGATAGTGTCTTCCATCATAGCTGTGCAAATGCAAATAAACATTTTTGGAATCCTAACGACAGAGGAAGCCACTTAAATCAATGTCGCATATGCTCCCCACCATGAGAATGAATTGTTCCAGGACTAGAATGACAAGGAATCATACAGGGGCCCCAGGTAGACACAGCTGCAGTGTGGTGTTTTTTTAAAAAAACTTTTTGTGAGCCAGGGAAAACCTATAGCCAAAAGCCGGGCGATCCGGTGCCTCTGACTAGAACCTCAGATGTCAGCGGAGAGCATATGCTGCCACTAAAAGTCAGAGGGAAAAATATCTATTGCATTTGCATTCATTGGGAGAACAAAGTAGCATAGAACTAGGATTGTCATGAATAGCCATGCGTGTTGTGTACTGCACACCTCCAGGGGGCATCACTTATAGACTCTAGCAACAGCACATCTTGAAATGCAGAGTGTACAACCATACCCAGCAGCCCTGGTTGTGACACACACCCAGTCCTTTATGTCATTGGGTTCCCGAGGAACAGAGAGCAAACCCATCCGTGCAAGTCCCAACCCATTGATTCTGGTGGGCCAGCACATCTATTTTTGACCCTCAAAGGGGCTGTCATCAAAATCCATTAGAAATAGCTCTTTGGCATTGTAAACCATACCCAGAAATATTTTTATTTTTTTTCTCTCTTGCTGACCACAAAACAGGATGATCCCCAAAATCTTCATTAGCATAGACCCAGCGGAGTGAACTTTGGTAGGGACTCAAGTGTGGATTTTTTTTTTAAAATAGAAAAATGTAAGTTACAAAAATTCCAGTGCCTTTGTTTGTGGTAGGTTTATAAAAAGTGTCCTGTCAGCGTAGTTGCTGGGTTGTGCATTCTATAATAGATTAGTATAATCATTAAACACCATGTGTGCCCTCACAGGGTGTAGACTCATATCTCACGTGACCTCTGCCTCAAAGGCAAGGACAACACTGGCTGGCCTCTGGAGCAGTGAGTCCCCTGCACCACTCGCCTCAGGGTCAAGGCTAGGAAGGAAGCACCAGGAACTGGCAGCCGGAGGTCTTCCCAGCATCTTGGATCTAGACAGTTCTTTTTGAGAGCTTGACAGTGGCAGAAACACAGGGCTGCAGTGTCCTCAAGGAGGAGAAATACAGGGCTGCGTTAGTGGATGTGATGGGCTGTATTTCAGTGGCTCAGAGAATCTGTAACCAGTAATTCCCATAAATATTGCATAATAACCCAGATAGATCAAGACAAAGTGGGACGCAAGCACATTTGTTACACAGTATTAAAAATGTATTGTAAACATTTGTTGACTAAAACGATATTTCAATTTACATAATCCTCCGAAGACAGAGTTTCATTCCTGATGACAAACAGTGGCATTACCCAGGCAGAGGCTGGAAGAGAAGGTGGGATCTCGGCTGCCTGTGCTGCCGCCGCTGGGTTTGATGGCAGTGACGGGCATGGCAGGCCTACGGTCCCCAAGTCACTATCACAGGAACCTTAAAACTCACTCATCTGCATCGGGGCTGTCCTAACAGGTAGTTTGCTTCCAGAACATTCGATTTTTTTAAATAATCAAAAAGATGCCCATCTCCTTGGTTAAGAGTGGGTCAGTCTGGGGATAAAATTGAGTGTTCAAAGAATGGCTCTGTCTGACTTGCTCAGTGCGTTGCACGAGGGGAAAAAACAAACTGCCACAAACAAAGACACATTGGAGCGGAACAGCAGAGCTAATAAACATCTTCATGAAAAGTTAAAGCGGCGGCTCGCTTGTCTGCGGCGCCCGGCAGGCCCCGCGGAGAGAGAGCCCACAGCCTGTCCAAATCGGGGGCGATTTGCTGGCTTCCGAATAAAGAAAGGAAAAGAGAGGGGTCTCCGCCTGGCCAATGATTTATTCATGGAGCCAAGAAAGCTCTGCCCCTCCAAAACGATATTTTTTTTTTCCCTGGATTCTAACCCTTGCATTTTCCTCCTGCCTGGGAATATCTCTTTCTCTCCTCCATGTATTTTTCAGTGGTTCCTATTATTACATGACACTCCGTTCACCTCAATCTACAGCGCGGGGATCTCAGCGGGGTTGCCCTCGCTCGGAAAATTGTGCCACTCCACAACCCAGAATTGATGCTGTGTCTCACCCGAAGAGCTGAGCAATTCTCTATTCTGAGGCCTCCCCCTGTGCCCCCCAACCTTCCTCAACCCCCCCACCCCAGGAAGGGGCTGCCAGCAGAGCAGTGGCACCTGCAGGTGGTAATGTCCACCGTTTGTACACAAATGACTTTTTAAAGGCCGGCAGAGAGATGAGCTGATGATCAAGTGGCCCGAGAGAGCACCTGTCTCTAGGCAGAGAAAAATATCTTAGCCCGTATCCGAGGACAGCTCCAGGTGGCCTCAGATTTTAGAATTATTACCCATCGTTATGTGCATGTTTTGAGCATGGGGATCTATAAGAGACTAGCTGTGATCCTTGTGTATGGGTTAACCTGCCAGTCGGAGAACCCAGTATGAACCAAGTGTGGACTCCTTACTAGGGAAGCAGGCAGCAAGGGGTGCACGAGTGTTCAGCATTATATAATACAAACAGCATAAAGAGAAATCTTAGCTCCGAGTCCAGGTGTGGAGGGAAACATCAGTCAGGGCAGAGAAGTAATCATCTACTTGCTTCTTTGGCTATTCGGAGGGAGAAACTAAGGGGATCCTGTTAATTTGCAGAATTATTCCTCTAGGTTAGGGGTGTCGAACTCAATCAGAGAAGGGGCCAAAATCTAAAATCCAGCCTAAATCGCGGGCCGAATGGTTTACTGAACAGTCATAAACTGACAATGTCATAAACTGACAGCGGAGTGCAGTGATGACAGCGCGGTGTGGGCCACATTGCAAGGCCTGGCGGGCTGGATTTGGCCCGCGGGCCTTGTGTTTGACACATGTGCTCTAGGTAGATGTTCAATGGCCTCCCATTCCATGCCCACAGTCTGTTTAGAAAACTGATTCTAAGTCATAATTCAACTCAGATACCACTTTTTCAAAGAAGCCTTCCCTCTCCTCTGTATCCTGCACCTTCCTGTGTGATTGCATTGTCACCTTGCATTGCAGTTCTTGGTTGGATGCATATTTCTCCTTTAGAATGTGAGTCCTTGAAGGCAAGACACAGTTTATTCAGCACTGTATCCTCAGCTCCTAGTACAGCGCCTGACCATAGCATGTGATCAGTAAATATTTGTTTAAGCAGAATTCCATTCCGCCTCCCATTTTCCTTCCCCAACCTGCCAGGATAGTTTGAGCATCTCCTTATACTTGAGACTATCGTTTCTGGTCTTTGTCATTCCCCTTGGAGGGCACTTTTCTCTAATTCCTTCTTCCATTCTCATCATTTGTCGCTTAACTCCCTTTCCTCTTTCCATCTCCAGCCTCGGCCTTGTGTCTGCCAGTGACTCCCCTGGGTGTTGCCTAACAAATTTTCCCAAATTTTCTTGGTGGAAAAAAAAAGCTACTTTTTTTTTTTTTTTAGTTCTTTGACATTCCTTAGAGTCAGCAGAGAGAGGAAAGGGTGTGGAGCAGTGAAATCTCTCAAATGGGGTAGGAGGAAAAAGAAAGGTAAGGTAACAATGCTTTCACTCCCATGGGTTAGGGAGCTGCATGAAGAGGAGAGGGACCTCTGGTAGCAGCCAGCTCTGAGCTTCACCAGAAAATAGCCCAGTAGCTACAAAGAGGTCCGTGTCTGCTAGTTAGGCATTCTCTCACTAGCACAGCAGGTATGGGAAGCTCTACTTTAAGGAAAGGTCCTGTTTTTTCCTACTTGATGGGGCCCAACCAAAATCCACACATTTTTCTTCCTTAGAAAAGGATGCTCTCCCCAAGTCCGGAAGTCAGAAAACGAATAGAATCGTCCAACGCAGACTCCATTAGTAACAGCCCAATGCTCTCTAAACATAGTCCTCCTGAAGATGCCAGATTCAGCAATTCTGAGATGTGCCCATAAAGCCTGAGATATTCATCAAATTCATGACGGGAGGCTGAGGCCAGAATGCTTAAGACCAATGCATCCTAACATGGTCTTTCCCCATTATGGGGAGAAAGCAAGCCTCCATGTAACGTGACATCATCAATCTAAGGAGGCAAGTGGAATAGATTTCCCGATTACCAGGTTAAGCGATGCATCAAGCAGGAGTGAGCCTGGTCACTACTAATCATTTAAATTTAGGAAGACTGGGCTCAGTGACATTATCTGGCCCACATTAAAGAGTGACTTCTCTCTGCTATCTAGAAGGTATTGGTGTCCCCTCCAGGATTTATTACACTGGGAAGCTGCAGGATAGGCTGAGACAGCAACTATCTTTGGTACCAGCATCCCATCCATCACCCCCACCAACCCACTTTTGATCAGCTTCCAGGGGCTGAGGACTCTGATCTCTCCTCTTTGCTGGGGGGTCTTCTGTGGTCAAGTTGACAGGCACACTAAAGAGCAAGCATTGAGACACAAATTTAATGAGAACACTATTATATTATTATTAAATCCCCAACTGGCTTATTTCCCTCTGGTTTTTATTTTGGGAAAACACTATTTTCTCATACTCCAGACGACAACAGCCATCTGAACCTAAAGATGGTTTTTGCCCAGCATTTACATGCTTCAAACCTAGAAATTCTATTCTATGTTTTACAGTGGGAATCAGGAATGTGAATTTGGAATAAAATCCTCAAGTGATTCTGAATCACACACATCATCAATAATCATTGACTTACAATATCAAGGGAGTAGACCAGATATTTAAGGACTATCCACCAACAGATTATTAAACAAAGACTCACAAACTGGACTTAAGAGCCAGCTGAAGTGGCTCAGTGGTTGAGTGTCAATCCATGAAATAAGAGGTCACCGGTTTGATTCCTAGTCAGGGCACATGCCCGGGTTGTGGGCTTAATCCCCAGTGAGGGGCATGCAGAAGGCAAACAATTTATGTTTCTATCTCTCTATTCCTCTCCCTTTCTCTAAAAATCATTAAGAACATATTTAAAAAAAAAAAAAAAAAACTATAGTAAACCATGAGTCAGGAACAGGCCTTGGACTCTATCATCAATACCAGAGCTTCTCAAACTTCAGTGCACATGTGCGCCATCTGGAAATTTTGTTCATATGCAGATTCTGATTCGGAAGGTGCAGAGTGGAGCCAGAGATTCTGCATTTCTTCCAAATTTCCGTGTGATGCCTGTGAACCACTTGGAGTAGCAAAAATCTGTAAACACAGTTCTCAAACGACCTTGCATTAGAAAAATCTGGGAAGCTTTTAAAAATCCCAATGTCAGGCTCAGCCCAGATCCAGGGGTGGGGCCCACGCATCAGTCTTTTTAAAATCCCCCCAAGTGCCTTCTTTGTTAGGGCCAAGGTTGGGAATCATTGATGTATACTGATGACCAGCCCTGCTTCTGTGGCTGAACTCAGCAATCACTGAGTCTTCTGTGTTGGATATTTAGGATAGAAATCAACCTTCAACCCAAACACATAGGCCAAGTGCTTTCAGGGATATAGACCCCACTTCCAGCCCCAGGCACAGGTCTGAGCTGTCCCAAGGTTATTTAACCCCCCACCTCCTGGCCAGGGGTCGTTGAGAATATGCATGCCACCTAATATGAGTCAATGAGGTGTTAGGAGAGGTCCCTAAAATTAATCTTAAGTTTAGATACATGTGAGCCAACAAATACCTTATTGGTTAAGCCAGTTCTACATAGATGTGGATATCTTAAACCATATGGTCACTTGACTCCTGTAGAAGGGACTGGATGATGCAGTAAAATCCTACTAATTGCCCAATAATGAATGAAAGTCTACCTAATTGAACTAAAATCTATCACACTTCTCCTAACCTTTCCTCACCTCCATTTCTCCTGCCACCCCCCTCTCTCTGCAGACGAGGCAGGGTTGACGTAAAGGAAATGGCCTTAGGACTGTAATCCTATGTCTACCTTCTCAGAAGAAGAATGACCTTGAAAAAGTCCCCAGCTTTGTCTAAGCCATGGTTTGCTGATATTCAGCAGGATAAAAGTAATATCTGTGTCACAAGGCTTTTGTGAGCATCAAATGAGATAATGGATGAGCAAGCATCCTGCAAATGGTAAATTGCTATAAAAATGTCATCTGTGGTTTTTTGTGGCTGTTGCTTACTGTTGGGAAAAATAAGCAGTTATCTCAAAGGCGGAAGCTTAGTCCTAGTGCTAGTCACTGCACCCACACACTCTCTCATGAGAGTCCACGCAAGGCTGGGGACCCTGGGGCCTGGCTGGGTTCCCATCCGAGGTGTCCCTGAGTTATCTAGAGCAAACAGGGTGCAGGAAAAGACATAAATCTCACTGTTCCTGGCAAGCAGGTGGAGAGAAGGGGACTGGAAGGAAAAGAAAGGGGGGTTGCAACCTAAATGATTTTTAATTATTTTCTGATTCACTACATCATTAGGGAGACAGGGAAAATTCTTAGGACTAAGACATATT
The DNA here is from genome assembly GCF_964339955.1 of Pipistrellus hanaki. Lineage (NCBI taxonomy): Eukaryota > Metazoa > Chordata > Mammalia > Chiroptera > Vespertilionidae > Pipistrellus > Pipistrellus hanaki. The sequence continues at coordinate 29,111,478 of NC_140520.1, forward strand.
GATGTAATGGCATTGATTTTCACATATATTTTATGGCTGGTGAAATATGATGAAGCTGGGAGAGAAACTTTTCAACTATGATAAGAGAATCACTGAGCCCATTTATAACAATAAGTCAAGTCATGGGCTCAGGCTGAGTTTGCAAAAGTCAGGCTGTAAGATGCTTCGGTGTATGAACCTGAAAGCTCCATGGCTCTTCCAACCCTCCTCTGAGGGTGTATGGACAGCCCCTTCTCAATTAGAAATTTAAGAACCATTTAGTCTATGTTTCTGAAATGTAGGTTTCTTGATATCACTCACCATCACATCTTCAGTCTCTAGCAGAGGCCATGGCCCATAGTAGGCCCTCATATTTCAAATGGATGAAATTTAAGTGTCTAGCACTACACTGGGTCCTTCAAGGATAAAGGATTATGGCTTTACCATCTTCATTGAGCCTATAGTTATTTGGGGGAGGGCCATAAGCAAATGGAATTTAATAAGAAACAAATAGACAGTGGTACAAATCAAGCAAGTCCCCAAAAGGCTACTGCAAACAGTGAGATTCTAGCATTAACTGAGCAAAGAAGAGTAAGTACAGGTTCGAGTGACACAGGAGGACATTCCAGGTAAAACAGGATGTAGACTTAGTCTTCCAGTGTCCATCATGCTGCCTTGAGCAGTGATCAAGTAAGTATTCAGTCAAGTGGTTTTGTTTCCAGTTGATAATGTCTTCATTTCTCCCTCTCCCCACGAAAAAAAAAAGATAAAAAAGTAAGCAAACCTCAATATTAGTAATGTTAAAAAAAAATGTGAGGTTCACCATGCAAGAGCATGGGTTGTTTTCAAGCTTTTGACTTAGAATAAACCAGGCATGGCTGAAAAAGTAGTGGAAGAAGATGGGCAAATATCCCCTTGAGTGTGGAGAGCGGCTACAGTGTTTGGACAGGTTCAAGCCTCGGACTAATGAGAGGACACAGGCCTCTCATGGCCACGTGCAAGTCCCAGCCTGGAGGGCAGAGCCTTCCCAGCACAAGTATAGCCAACAGCTGTAGCTGTAAGCTTGAACCTGTGGTCCGAACACATGGCCCCACGTGCCTGAGTAATATAGGCTGCAAGTAAACAAAACTTGATCAGGTGCATGTAGTTGAGTAGGATTGAAACCAAGGAGAACGCTGTAAACATCTTGACCAAGCCCTTACTTTGCCCCTTGGCATCTGCTATAAAATAAAGACATGGTTTGTGGGTGTTGTCGCTGTCTCTCAGAGAAGCAGCGTCCCACCGAGACCCAGTGATATAGGCTGCAAGTAAACAAAACTTGATCAGGTGCATGCTTCCATTCTCTTGTCTGTCTTTTCTGAGCCTTTCAGCAGCCCCCACTCAGCCTCACCCTTGGCCATGCTGGCGGGGCACATTTGAGAACAACACAGCCTGCCTGTGCGGGAGGGCTTCCTCTCTGGAGTTAGTTCAGGCATAAATGGGATTCTGTCACAAAGTGTAAATTGGAAGGAAAAGACAACTTTAGCCATCACAAGGCTTGTGTCATTCACATTATTTTGCCATTCTTGTTCTCCTCAGCCTTACCAATACCAAAGGCCTAGGAAGAAAAATCTATCAAATAGCAAGGTCAGCAACATCACTTATTTGAACACCTTTTATTCCCAACAACCAATGAGTGATTTATTTTTATTTCTTGTGTCCTGACAACTATAAAAAGTTTGTATCTCGCCCTTATTTTGCTGATAAGAGAGTCTAAGCAATACAAAATTTAACTTGCACAGTTAGCAAAGTAGCAGAGCCAGTGATAGGACACAGATCTACCTGGGCCCAGAGACAAGATGCTACAGGACTTCTCTCTCCAGCTGTTATTCAGCCAGAGTCCCATAAGAAAGAATAAGACATCACTGGCTTAAGGGTTACTCAAAGGAAGCAAAGTGCAGTGAAGTAGGGAATAGAAGCCGTTTTCACTTCTCCAGGGCCAAGAATCCCCAAGGGCCCTAGAGCCTGGGAGCCAGGTGAACTGGGTTGCTAGAGATAACTAGCGTTTGCATGAGTAGTGAATTAAGACTGAAGTTCTGGAGTCCTGGATTTCATGATGCGAAAGCAAAAAGAGTCACTTAAGATGATGACTTAGCAAAGCCAACAGAATGATTGGCTACCACAAGTGACAGGAAAAGAAGCCAGAGTTCACTAAGTCTGCATGGGAGGTAGAGGTAGGGGGAGAACTAGAGAATCTTAACTCCTTTCTTCAGATTAGAGAGTTCACACAAAAGCTCTGCTGTGACTGAGGAGAGAAGGTGTGCATGATTTCTGGGAAGCAAAGGTGAGGAAAGGTCAATAAACATTTCTGAACACATGAATAACCAATTGAAACGACTACTTTAGCAAATGAATCTATATACAGGATAAACCTGGAAGGAGGGGTCCATGCCTCGGTCCATGCCTCAGAAATTCAGCAAACTTTTGCTAAAGTATCAATCCATTAACAATGTTGAAAATGGGGGTTAATATAAACCTTTAGGGTGGAGATAGAGTAGGATAAAAAGGTTTGTTCTGGGACGTATAGCTTAACTTTTAGAATGCTGGTATCATCAGTTCTAAAAATAAAGACACAAAGTCAGTTAGAAAAGTTAACAACAACGGCTTTCATTTATTGAAATATCACTGTGTGCCAATCACTGAATCAAGTCCTCCACAGATACTACCTAATTTAGTCTTCACAAAACCCCTGCGCTTTAGGCACTATTATTTTCTTTTACAATCAAGAAAGCTGAGGCTTAGGGTAAATCATTTGCCTAAAGCCACATAGATGGTGAGTTAGTGATTGGTGCCAAAATAATGAGGTCAGTTTTAAGCATGTTAAGACGGTAACAGACATCACAAAAGAAATGTGAAAATAAGTTTTTGAAAAGTGGGATAGAAACAAAATTAACTGGAGGTATTAATACAATGACTTGTTGCCTGAAGATGCCACCAAGAGCTGCTCTTTAGCAGTGTTCAAGGTGGCCCTGGCTGGTGTGGCTCAGTTGGTTGGAGCATCCTCTTGGACACTAAAAGGTGGTAGGTTCAATTCCCAGTCACGGCACATACCCAGGTTACTGGTTCGATTAGTGCTCAGAGTGCATATGGAGTCAACCAATTAATATTTCTTACCTCTCTCTCTCTCTCTCTCTCTCTCTCTCATCAGTTTAAAAACAATAATAATAGCCAAAACCGGTTTGGCTCAGTGGTAGAGCATCAATCTTCGGACTGAAAGGTCCCAGGTTCAATTCCGGTCAAGGGCATGTACATTGGTTGCGGGCACATCCCTGGTATGGGGTGTAAAAGAGGCAGCTGGTCGATGTTTCTCTCTCATTGACGGTTCTAGATCTCTATGCCTCTCCCTTCCTCTCTGTAAAAAATCAATAAAATATATTTTTTAAAAATAAAAATAAAATAAAAACAATAATAATAATGTTCCAAGGTGAAAGCATGAGGTCATAAAAGCAAATCAGGAAGAATTTTTCATGGATCTGACCAAGAAAACATGATTTATCCAAGAAATAATGGGAGCCGGGACCGGTTTGGCTCAGTGGATAGAGTGTAGGCCTGCGGACTGAAAGGTCCCAGGTTCCATTCCGGTTAAGGGCATGTACCTTGGTTGCGGGCACATCCCCAGTGGGGGATTTGCAGGAGGCAGCTGATAGATGTTTCTCTCTCATCGATGTTTCTAGCTCTCTATCCCTCTCCCTTCCTCTCTGTAAAAAAATAAATAACATAAAATAAAAAAGAAATAGTGGGAGAAAAGGGAGAGGAGAAGGCCACAGGATTTTTTGAATTCCCCTAAATAAAAGGATAGTTGACAATTAGTATAGCTATTATATTAAAATAAAAACAGCAACAAAATGCATAAAATAACAGGTATTGGTAAGATATAGAGAAATTAGAATCTTTGTGCATTGCTAGTAGGAATGTAAAATGGTACAGCTACTTGGAAAACGGTATGACAGATCCTCAAAAATATTAAACATAGGATTACCATATGATTTAGGAATTTCACTTCCGGGTATATACCCAAAAGAATTGAAAGCAGGGGATCTAATGTATTTGTACACCAATATTTATAGCAGAATTATTTACAATGGCTTAAAGGTGGGAAGAACCCAAATTTTCACCAACAGATGGATAAATAACCAAAATGTGATATGTACACATACAATGGAATATTACTCAGCCTTAAATAAAATTCTGTCAAATGCTATACTATGGATGAACCTTGAAGACATCACACTAAATGAAATTAGCCACATTCAAGAGGCTATTGTATGAGTCTTATGAGGTCCCTAGAGTAACCAAATTCATAAGACAGAAAGTAGAATGATGGCTTCCAGGAAATGGGGAGGAGGAATGCAAAATTAATGTTTAATGGGTACAGAGTTTGAATTTCGGAAATTAAAAAGTTCTAGAAATGAATGGTGGTGATGCACAACAGTATAAATATACTTAGTTCTCTATAACTGTATACTTAAAAATAGTCAAAATGGTAACAGGAAACAACTACATAATAAATATAACAGAAACCATTTTTAAATGGTTAAAATCGTAATTTTTATTTTAACCACAATTTTTAAAAAAGTAATTTGGCCGGAACTGGTTTGGCTCAGTGGATAGAGCATCAGCTTGCAGACTGGAGGGTCCCAGGTTCAATTCCGGTCAAGGGCCTGTACATTGGTTGCAAGCACATCCCCAGTGGGAGGTGTGCAGGAGGCAGCTGATCGATGTTTCTCTCTCATCGGTGTTTCTAACTGTCTATCCCTTTTCCTTCTTCTCTGTAAAAAAATCAATGAAAAAACTTTTAATAAAAGTAATTTGGCCAAGCATAAACTTGGAATTTGAATGCAAGTGCTCCCACTCTATGTTGGGTGTGTTGTACTGTGAGGAGATGGGAAAGGTCCAGCTATCATTCACCCAAAAGACAGCCCACCTAATCCTTTTAGGGAGGCCAGCATTAGGGGAAGATGATACAGGTGTGTGGCTGCTGATTTTTATGACCCACCGTATTAAAACAAAGACACGGGAGTTAACAGAAGAATTTCCTACATTTTGTAACAAATTCATTAATTTATCCCCCAAAGAAATGTCATCTTCAGGCAGCACCTAGGCACGTCTGGTCCCAGCATGACATCCGAGAAAAAGACACTTCTAATTGGAATTCAGGAATTAAAAAGCAGGATGGGAAACATGAACAAATTTTCTCACGGTGCGAGGTCATCCTCCTGGCACTGAGTGCTCCCAGAGGCATGCACCCTTGTTTTCTGGGAGTATTGAGGCCAGGAGCAAGTCTTCTAGAGTAAGATAAGAGCGAGGGATGGATGCCATCACTCTGCAGCCTCCTTCTTGCCTGTGGGTCAGTAAGCCACGTGCTGCTGTGATATTGTCAAAGTGTCTCATACAGACTCGGCTACTCCTTGAGCCTTCTTATCTTGAGCAAAAAGACAGCACATGATGCTCTCAAGCCATGCAGACAGTGGGAGCCGAGGGAGAGGGGTGGGCATTGAGTGGAGACAATTCTCAGAAACATTTCTCATCTCAGAGACAACAACTCCTGACGGCTTCAATCTTTCATTTTAGAGATTTCTATTGATTGGGTAAGAATCACACACATTTTATCCACAGCTCAGAGATATCAAGATATCAAAGCAAACACACATACACCCCTCCGGTGTGTCATTTCCCCAGGAGATGGGAATGATTGATTTTTATTGCTTCAGCTACTAGGATACTCACATCTCAATCCAGCCAATTTTCTGTGGAGGGAGCCCACTCCAGTCCACTTAATTGTATTTCCTAACCAAAGAGTTGAGAGAAATTTGTCATCTTTACAGTCCAGAGGAGACGAATCTCCAGACTCCTCTTCCAATTGTGTGAGTTCGTTTGTGAAGTTGGTGACCGAAGAAGGGAGCCAGGGCCTAGCAATAGATTCAACCTCCAGTCCTTCTCCCCTCCCCAGAGGTCACGGGGGTGGAAATGAAAGTTTCAACCCTCTCGTCACAGGATTAGTTCTCCTGGCAGTTTCCATTGTTAGATGGGGCCCATATATTTTCTCATTAACTTAGTAAAAACCACCTGTATCTTTTCATCAAGTAGGAAATTCCAAGGGTTCTAGGAGCTTTGTGACATATACCTCTGCCAAATAAATCACAAGATCATAGGTACAAACCCTCCTGTGTGCATAGGTAACACCAGGCCCTTGTCAAATCACCCTGTGCTTGGTTGGGCCACAGAAAACCAGTGCTAAGAAGCTCTATGAGTAATAAATGATATGCTCTCTAATACAGATATATGTTCACACACACACTCATCCCCACACAACATAGCAAATTAACTTGTTGGCCTGCAAATAGGGTAATTTCTCAGGCCAATCACAGTTTTGGACTTAATAGCAAGATAATAACCATTAGAACATCCTTGGTTATTAATCAAATAAGTTACATATAGAAGAGTTTAGTAATTGTGGGACCAGAAGGCTAATAGTAGCCTTCTCTAGGAAATACCCAAAACTCTGCCCTTGGTCTTATCTTCCTGCCCTGCAAGTGATTGCCTCTTAGGACCAAGGGGAATCATTGCCTTTGGGGACTACAACTGTGAATGCAAGACATCACCAGTCCATGAGAAGTTTATCATCTATGGGAGAAGAGAATTTATTTGCCCAACTATCTTTCAAACAAAAGAGAGATTGCTTTGTGAGGAAAATATATTTAGTACCACGGGAGCTAAAAGGGAAAGGTGGTATTATTTTTAGCTGTATGTGTTGTGGGTCGAGAGGAGCTGACAAAGGAGTTCCCATGAAGGGAAATGTTCAGTATCTGTACCCATCATTTAGGCAGAGCCTCAGAAGCCTAGCTTCCAGAATCAGTGGACAGATAACCCAAAGCACAGTGTGATGGCCAGTGAACTGGCTAGAAAAATCAAGATTCTGAAGTATTTCTATAAACTGGAATGACAGGAGCATTAACAAAATGAATCCATACAGTTGTAAATGTGGAGTGAGAAGCAGGTTAACTGCAGTGCCGGTGAAAGAGATACAAGAGTTGTAGCAGACTATATAAGCCCAATAGAGGTGAAATGAAACCGAACATTCCTCTTGATGCTATTGCCAACCCACAGGTGCCCGTTCACATTGGAGGCTCACACAAAACGATGAAGATGCCATCGGGCAAAGTTGTATAGTGCCCACTCAATAGAAGGGGAAATGTGGTCTCTGGGCATCAGTGCCTGAATCCAGGTTGTCAACCCCCCCCCCCAAAAAAAAAGAGAGAGAGAGAGAGAGAGAGAACCATCTTTGGCCCCAGAGTTTGGAAGATAGCACAATCAAGGAGTCTCAAAAATAATCAGCACTGTGGACAGTTTCAGGTGCCACATTATATTAAGGATCTTGGCAATAAAGGGCCACTCCATCCAGTGTAGCTGGAATGAGGAAGGGTCTGGACTCTGTGGCCTATTAGGAATGTCTGGAGGGAGTGGGCCAGGACCAGGAAATACCCGAGAACGTCTGTCTGCAAATCCCTGGAGCGCTGTCCGAGGAAAGGAATTAGACTTGTTCTGTGAAGGTCCCTGGGGCACAATCCACCCCACTGTACAGCGGTTCCAGCAGGAAGGTCTCAGATGACTGTGGAAGCGAGCATTCTGTCATTTAGAGGTGGGAAGGCTGAGCCTGCAAGAGAGTGAACCCATCATCACAGGGCTGATTATAGCACAGGCTGTGACCGGCCACAGATTGCAGTTGTTGCAGAAGGAATTTCTCCCTAAAAAATAAAAAAGTCCACGGCTTCTAAGGTCTCTTCCAACTTGGAGATTCTACTGCTTAAATAAAAAATCGACACCACCGGGAAATTCATGTCCGAACCATCGATCTTCAAAATATGCTTAGGCACAAAGAACCATGAGTTGGCATGAGTTAGCTGACACCATGAGTTAGCGCCTTGTTCATCCGGGTTAAATACAACATCATAAATAGTCTTAAGGCCGCTTATGTATCATGACTTTTGCTTTTCGCTAGTCTTCCTAGCCCTCCATGAATGAGAAAACAGCCTGAGTTATTACCCCGGAGAAGTTAAGTGATGAGTGTAAGGTGATATGGCACATTAGTAGGGAAATCAGAGCCAGAAACCCAATCTCCCCTTAGAGTCAGTCTGATCTCAGCAATATTATTAGTAATAAAGTGACTGATAATTACATAGATAGCGTTTACTATGGGGCATGCACTGCTTTACGCACTTTACATCTATTATTTTATTTAACCCTCAAAAAACCATGAGGTGAGGACTCTTGTATGTCTCTCACTTGGGGAACTAAGAGGCTCAGAGGTTAAATAACTTGCCTAACAGAACAAATTCCAGATGGCAGGACTAGACTTCAAAGCTGGGCAATATGACTTCAAAACCTGTAATCTCCACCACTGGGCTCTGTCTCTCCTCTGGATCCACTCCATTTGTGAGACAGAGACAGTCCCCATATTTGCACATCACAGCCTCCGTGGAATTATGTTGCCAAAGGAACCAAATAATCAAATGTGGGAAGTGAAGGGAGGTAGAACAGACTCATCTTAGGAGCTCTCTCCCTGCCTCGCTCAGCTCATCCCTCCAAATAGAAAGCATGGCTGCCCTAGTGTCTCCTCACCCAGGGGTGGCGGGAATTAACCCAGCTCCCTGCAAATCTGAGACGCAGCGGGTTTGACGATCAGATTGGACTGAATGTGGTGGAGATCGAACCACATGTGATGGGGGCGGGGCACTCCATGTCTGAATGGAAAGCAGAGTCCACACCTGACCCCTAACTGGAGCGTGAGAAAGACAAAGGTGAATGCTGGGTACCACAGACCCTGGTTTATTCCTTCCCACCACAGCAGGCAAACACACTGCCTTGGGTGCCTCAACACTCCGTACAGGGTAATATTCCTTTAATGGAATGCTTTTAGAGAAGAGCCATAAAAATAAATTGGAAAGTACTTTCTGTGGCTACAGTTGGCATAAGCAGCATCTGTGCAAACAGGATAACACAGGCTTAACTTAGCATCGCCGTTTTTATTACTCACCATGACAGGTCTCATCATAATATAAATTTACTTAAAAAACCCACCTTCCCCCTCTTGCTGCCCCGCCTCCTCTTCACCACCAGACAGACACCCAGTAGCCTCCCGTGTCCATGCTGAGCAGCGTGATTACGGCTCTGTTTATGACTTGGGTTTGAGACCAATTAGCGGATCCTGCAAGCCTTCCGCAGGCCAGTTTCCCTCCCCCGGCGCTCCCTGCTCTGGGGTTTATTTGTGCACTTGTAAGAGGCAGAGGTTTTGTGGGAAGCGAAGAGATGGGGTCTGTTTGTGGGGGGGCTCCCTCTTCTCCTTCGGTGCACCTGGCCCCTCAAATTGTCACGGCATGGAAAACACCTTGAATATTCATCCGGCTGCCCACGCTGCTTCTGGTAACAGGTAGCTCCGTCCTGCCCGTTGCTTCCTCGGGGAATTGCCTTTCCTACAGGAAGAGCAGTGGGTGGCCTCCTTTCTGGGACCTGTTAGCCCCTGGCTGGAGGGGCCAGAGTTCATAAACCACATCCCACTTCCTTTTATGAGTAGATGTGAGTAGGTCCTGATTCAGGAAGGTTGCCTGGCACTGTCATAGGTGGTCACTGCTCAGCTGGGGCAAATGACTGGAAGAGGATACCAGAGAGGACAGGAGTAGATCAGCAGGGATTAGTTCATTAAAAAAGGCCGGGGTCACCTAAGCAAAACAGGGTTGCTATGGAGCAAAGTCAATAACCAAATCCATTGTTAAGTCCCCCAATCTGTGGCAGCCAAGTGGGAGTGGCAAAGCCAGAGCAGGAGTCTGAGCTGAGAATCGGCCATAAAACATTCAAAGGAGAGAAAGAAGTCTGTGTAAGGAGTCACTGGATCGTGTACATGCGCCATATTTTGCCTATGTCCCTTCATAGGGTCCAGGAGCTCCCCTGTCCTTGTCTTTCCAGAAGGTACTCTGAACCCGACATGTGGGCCTCACATAGGAGGAGCACTATCCTGTCAGACCCCAACTACCTTTCCAGGAGGCCTCTCTATGCCCTGAGCCCCCACTCACATATCTTCTGGTTGCACAAGACTGCTTGGCATCCGTCCACACTTGACAGCTGCCCAGGCCTGGCATGCAGTGCCCCCTCCTTCTCTCTCTGAAGCGCTCCCTGTGCTTCACAGGCTCATTCTTTGTCACACTGTCCCCAGGACCTTTGGTGATTTCTAACTCCATCTCCAAGGCTCCCACAGAGTGAGCTGATCAGGGTGTTGTAATTGCTTGCCTACATGTCTGTTTCTCTCTCTCTCTCTCTCTCTCTCTCTCTCTCTCTCTCTCTCTCTCTCTCTCTTTCTCGACAATGCATGGCATTACCTTTCTTGTTCATCTCTGAATCCCCATGCCTGGCATTTTGCTTGGCACACCACTGGTACTCAATGTGGGACTCTTTGACGGATGAATCAAATATAATTCATTCCATTTTCACCTATTTACCCCATTCTCCTCTAGGATCTTGCAAGTCGAGAGAGGCAATCTCCTAAAACAAACAGCATGATGCCTCATAGATGAATCTATCACCGTTAACAGCCAGCCAATGGCCTCAGCCAGGAAAAGTCATCAGTGTGCTCAGATATTGTGCTTCTGTTCTGAATTCCCAGGCCCACTTGTCTAGGTGAGGGCCCTGTCTCTGGGAGCCCTGGCAAATATATTTCCTGAGACTGGTTTGTGGAGTACAGTGCAAGCCTGTGAGATTCAGCGCACACCTGGGAAATTCAGACATGATCTCAATAATAAAAGCTGTAATCAAGGAAGAAACCCTTACTTAAGCAAATAATTTGCCTTGGGAGTAAAAGGCTGAACAGGATGTTCTTCGCACATGGGGACTTTAGGTGGCATTCTGTCTTCATTCCAAATAGACTTTGCTGAACAAGTCACAGAAATAAAATATTTGCACGATGCCCACCATCAGCACAAATAGTCTTCCAATCAGAGAAGCAAGCAGTAGGGTGGAGTGAAATGCATGAGGAGAGAGAGAAAGAAAGAAAGAGAACAGATTTAAAATTAAAGGGGACCTGCCTGTGGTTGAGCATTTACCTATGAACCAGGAAGTCACAGTTCCATTCCCAGTCAAGGCATATGACCGGGTTGCAATCTTGATCTCCAGTAGGGGGTGTGCAGGAGGCAGCAGATCAATGATTCTCTCTCATCATTGATGTTTCTCTCTCTCTCTCTCTCCCTCTCTCTCTTTGAAATCAATAAAAATATATTTAAAATTAAAGGGAGGTGGGCTGAGCAATTTGAACCAAACTTTCCCCATGTAAGAGTAATATAGATAGTAAATGAACTGTCTTATGGGGAAGGTTATAAACACAGACCCCAACTTGGGATGAACGGAGGGGGTGATGGGGAATAATATACTTACAATAGATAAACAATAGCCAGACAACTGTCTATCACACCAAGATATAATGCCAGGTTTGGAATCAGATGAAATGATTCAGATACATTGCAAACGGCAGTGGAGAAACAACTAAACCTTGAGAACTACCAGCAGATAAACCAGATGAGGTGAATAGACTCATTGGGTGGAGATTGGAGGCAGGCCACTGCAGGAAGGCGGGAGGGCAGTAGGGGAACTGGTGGAGCAATGATGGAGCATGAGCTATCTGGGTAAAAGGCTGCAGCCAGCTTCCCCAAATGCAGAGAAAATAATAAAATAGCAAGAAATAATAAAGTGGAATGGTAGCAGTGTCAACTGTGATAAGCAGATAATTTGTTACTGTGTACAGCCTGGGGCCCCTTTCCAGAGGCGGGCAGAAGTCCAAGTTCCTGGACTTACCAGCCTGTGCAATCACGAAGGGGAAATGGAATGCAGAGACCAGCAAGAATCGCTGAGTGTTTGCACTAAAAGGAACCTTAGCGATTGTTTGGAGCCACCCCCTGTTCTAGGCACCACACTCCTTTGGATTTCTTCCTGCCTCCCCAGCCATCTCTCCTCCTCTTCTGGTTTCCCTCTCTCTGCCCATCTTCTAAATGGTGGAATGACTGCCCTGAGTCTCCTTCTGTATCAACACTCATTCCCTAAGCCATCCCATCTGCTTCCCTAGATGTAGATATCAACATGCTGACCCACCATGATTTCTTTCCCAGTGGAGCTCCAAAATTATATACCCAGCTGCATGCTTGGTCTCTCTGCTTGAATGGCTTTCAGGAATCTCCAATACAGCAAGTCCAGAATAGAGCTCCTGATTCTGCTTTGTCCACTAAAACGTATTCTTCCCTGCTCTCCCTTATCTTAGTAAATTATACTTCCTTCTACCCAAGCCAAAACCTGGACACCATCTTTATCTTTGTCTTTGTCTTTGTCTTTCCTCCCCACCCCACCTCCCCCCTCTCTCTCTTTTTCTCTTTCTCTCCCTCCCTCCCTCCCTCCTATAGAAAGTCATGCTAATCTATTGGTTCCATTGCCACCAACCTAACTCATCATCCAAGTTCAGCAGTAGCATCCCAACGGGCCCTTGCTTCCATCCCTTTTCCTCAAAGTTCATTCCTAAAATTATCTTTCAAAACCACTTTTAAGTAGTAGAAATTGGCTAAATATTTGTTAAATTATGCATGAGACAGAGGAAGTAGATGGGCAGAAACACCCTGGGGTGACAGTCGTGAATGAATGTAGCTTCATTCCTGCAAAATCTTTCAATTGTGTGATTGCCCACGGAGCACCCAGAACTTCCACTGGCCTGCTATGCTCTCTAACAGCTCATCACTGCTTCTTAGGAGCTGCTTTGACTGTACATCTGCTGCTCATTTAAAAAAATATAATAGATAGCAACCAGGATTCCCATTGCTCTATCCTCCCTCACTCTGTAGAACTGTTTCTAAGTTGTTATATGAATGCTGCTAAAAATCTGGACATTAAGAAACATGTGGATGGTGAACAATGTTGATCACTTTTCTTTTGGATACCAAATGATGCCCAGTCAGAGCTACAGTCTCTTAGCTCAAAAGAAAGCAGAAGCAATTTAGGATTTGGGGGAACTGTCTCATTCCCATTTGTCTCCCTCCCAAATTGGAGCACATTGGTCAGTGGTTATGTCCATAGTTGCATTAAAACCATTAAGCTGGGGACAAGGAGAAGGATCAGGAGGAGAGAGAGTTGTGTGTTTGCTTGCTTATGATGAGTGCTGGAATATAGCTTCTAATGTGCCCCAGAGGCTCTAGAGCTTGAATAATTTAATGATGTGCATTTCCCCGAAGTGCCATCACACTCATTATGTCATTATTCAGCCCCAGAATGCCATAGCTGTAGGTACTAACATCTCTATTTAACAAAGGGGAAACTGAGGCTCCAAGGGGAATGGGGCATGCTAAACATTGCAGAGCGATGCTGTTTTATGACAAGTACTGAGTGCATTCTCAGATGAGCTAATGGCGAAAACCTCTCCCATCAGCCCCCTGATTGAGGTTATGGAAGGCATTTTAGCAAAGTTACTTGTTACAGGTTGGAACCAAAGAAAGCCCTGCCTATGGAGGAAACCATCTACCTGGGCTGGCCCTCCCTCATGTAGGTACTGTGGGTACCAGAAGGATCCCAGGTCACTTCATCATCAATCAGGGTGTCTGTCTCCTGGTGCAAGATTTCCCATTGCATCTGTGACTGTCGCCTTGCCTCCTCTCATCACCAGGGCTGTTTCTGTGTTCCTGTCAACGAGGTGTCCTTGCTGCAGGAACAACCTCACATTGACACTCCCCGACCCACCCCGGGGAGCGCCTGCTGATTAGACTGTGGGCTCTTCCCGCCCACGATCCAATTTGAGGCCGGAGGCATTGTCAGGCAGCCCCTCCGTCATCTGGGCTCTCTCCGCTGTGTGTTACCATGCAGACGGAGGAAAATGACAGTTTTTATCATTTCCTCCTAAATGATTCAATGCTGATTCAGCCAGTTTCCACTCCAAGCAATGCAATGAAGAAAAAGGGGGAGAAGAAAGAATAAGGCCCAGAATAGAAAGCACGTGTCTATCAGCCATTCGGAAGCTTTGGTATGGGTGGGCCCTTACTTTGCCTTCACTCAAAAAATCCTTGTTCTCCTCCACAAGGGCATACAGCTGGGCTGGCAAGAAACCTCCTCCAGTCAGTTTCTTTTACCTGTTTCCACATCAGGATCTCTTTCTTGGAAAGAACCCATTGTCTCTAATGCGCCAGCAATGGGGCCTGTGGGTCCAAGTACAAATCATTAGACCAGAAATGAGTGGCTCTGTCACAGAATTGTAGCCATGACCTTGGGTAAGTCATTTCCCTTCGCTGAATCTCAGTTCCTCTCTATAGAACAAATGATACCCTCACCCACAGAGAGAAGCAAGTGAACAGGAGCAGATGTGGAAATGTCACTTCTTCACAAGACCATTCATGATCTCCTTCGGCAGTTCCAACTATTGGCAAGTTCTTTCTCATCCTCATTGGATTAACGCCCTAACTGCTCCCTTCCATCCTACAGTGAAGTGATAGATGGTTTGTGATAAGCCCCCAGGTTGTGTTCCTCACCAATGAGAATCTTCCCAGTTGGGATCTCCCTTTCATATAAATATATATTTTATTGATTTTTTACAGAGAGGAAGGGAGAGGGTTAGAGAATTAGAAACATTGATGAGAGAGAAACATCAATCAGCTGCCTCCTGCACACCTCCTACTTGGGATGTGCCCACAACCCAGGTACATACCCTTGACCAGAATCCAACCTGGGACCTTTCAGTCCACAGGCCTACGCTCTATCCACTGAGCCAAACCGGCTAGGGCCAGTTGGGATCTCTCAATTTCTTTCTGAAGTCATTGGCTTAGTCCTGCTGCCCCCTGATTCCATCCCACTGCCTCAGATTTCCACCTTCTGTTCATTGCTAAGGGCCCCACATTCACTTCTAGATTCATCCTTAGACACCACCACCCGCCCCCTTCTGTGCCCAGACACAATTCCCTGGACCTTTAACAGAACACAGCGCCCAGGATGCTCCCTTCTCTGGAAGGTGACTTGAAGAAGTTCTTAGAGTATTTTCTCTGGTGAAATGTAGGCCTTGGTCCTGGTGTACTCCTGAAGCTACATACCCCCTCCAGGTGGGGCAAACTCCCACCACAACCTTCTCCCCACACCCCCCCACCCGAGATGGTCTCCTCTCCAAGTCACCTGGCCTCAGGTCCTTCTGTTGTTCTCAAGTGGCATCATTTCCAAACCTTTTACCATCCTTTACAGGCTAATTATTAATTGGGATATTCCTCCAAAAATCTCAAACCTCCGGTCCTGACCCCAGCCACATCCACCTGAGTCCCCCTAGTAACAAATTAGACTGTGAACACTTCTGGCCAGGTCTCGGGGTTTCATTTATATGCAAAGAACACTCGGAACGGGCCCATCACGATCAGGTAATTATTCTCTCTCACCGCAGAAGATGTCATGTTCAGCAGGGCAGTTGCCCTGGGGAAGAACCAGAATATCTATACAACCTGCTCTATATTTTAACAATGAAAAAGAAAATGGGGGAAAATATCCCGCAACTTCTCCCTTCCTGTGCTGTTAAGATAAACATCCTTTTCCCCCCGTTACACGGCTCAAGCTGATGGGGAAGATTTTCTCCCCGCAGAAATCACTGCTGAAAAGCAGACACTTAACATATCCAATCTGTCTCCGAAGCTGAGATTCAATTACAGTCTGTTTTGAAGGAATCGAAAACACACTTGTTAATATAATAAATGCCTTCCTTTCCTTTTAGAATTTGTCTTTGTTAGGCACATAATTCAAGAATTATCTATTATGGTAAAAAAAAAAAAATTGAGCCATCTGGGTCTGTGCTAATATCTGTAAGCAATAAGTCTTTGATTTCCTTCATACTTCATTACCGGCGCTCCGCGAGAAGGGATCATTCCCAAAATCAGAGCTTGTTTTCTGTTGTCGGACTATTGTTTATGAGGATTTATGGAGCAGCAAAAAGGCACTTTCTTGATTTTCATAAGTTAAGCTAACAGTCCGGCGATGACAGCCCCATTAAAACTCAGCAAGTTAGATGCGTAAGCTATGGAGTTCTATACCGTATCTATCATTTTTACAAAGCTGCTTTCTTTCCACCTTCAAGTTGCCACAGAATCTTTTATCGATAGAAGGGAGAGGAAAAATGCGTATTTACCATGTATTTGTTAAGCCACATACATTTGCAATGTATCTTCCCTGACAGTGTGTAAAGGACATAAAGCATTATCAAACTGACCGGTTCGGACGATGGTAGGGAGAAGGGATGTAGGTGAATGGCATTCTCTTCTAAGTGGACTGCCGCACGCTAGCTTTTTAATGTGTTTCTCTGGGGGGGGGGGGGGGGATGGCTCCCTGGAAGCTGGGCTCAGCAGCTCACTCTTCCTAGGAAGTAGCCTGCCTGTCCCTGGGGGTTGAGTCAACAGTCTCCAGCCGCACATGCTGTAGACAGTGCATCATGGCTTTCCTGGTACTGTAGGCTGCTGGCCACATTCAGTGCCAGCTGAGACTTTGGGCATGAAAGTGGGAAAGGAACCCCCGACTGGCAAGACAAAGAGTATTTATTTATTTATTTATAATATTTATTTATTTATTTATTTATTTGTTTGTTTGTTTGTTTGTTTTAAGTCCTGCATTCTAGGGAGCTTTCATGTCGGATAAAGGAACCTTGTTAGGTAGTGAGAGCACAGCTTATTCTCTGCGACTCCCTCCTTCCCCTGGGCTGCCTGTTGAATTTACCAGCAAAAGAGTTTTTTGGGTCAGAAAGTACTTTTTTTTTTTTTTTTAGGAAGCTCTTCTCATCTAAGAGCTCAATGAGTCTCTCAGGTCATTTCCAGCCTACTGGTGGCCGTGACCTTACCAGTAGGAACCTGGGAGACACATGTGGATGCTGCTGAAACACACACACACACACACACACACACACACACACACACACACACACCAGAGAACTGCATGTGAAGAAATTCCATTATGAGAAGCGATGAGCTTGTAGAGAGCTGGAGAGATGGATTGAATTCCAGAGAGACCTTGTCTCTAGGCCTCTCCCATGATCTTGCTGTTCTAGAGACACAGTGGGAAAGGGAGAGGAAACTGGGGACTCCCCATTTTTTGTGTGTGCCATTGTAGTCTACACACTGTGCCAGGCGTGTTTGTGTATGTGATCTGTGGTTTGCGGAGATGCCAGGCTCTGCTGTTTGCCCAAGCCCGGCCTCTCATAAACCCGGCGTTACACATTCCAGCTGTGCTGGTGAGACATGAAAAACCGTGTGCCCACCGGTGCTTGCTGTTCTGCCCCAGGAGGTGACTGATGCGGAGCCGGCGGAGCACAATCACTTTGATAGATGACTGGCTCCTCCGGGCTCCACTTCTAAGAAACTCAAAGTCTTCCTGTGGGATTGCCTAAGGTGCCAGAAAGCCTGGGCTTTGTTTCTTCCTGCCATCATTACGCTGGGGTCAGATGCCATCTTCTGTGTGACTAACTCCCTTCCCTGAAATGAAAACCAGCAGAAATAGCTACCCAGCACAATTGGCACGGGCCCATCGGTAGTTGGATGCCCTGTCTACCTCTCTCTGCCTCTCTCTCTCTCTCTCTCTCTCTCTCTCTCTCTCTCTCTCTCTCTGCCTGGTGGGTTAATGCCGTCCAGTTAATTCCCATCAGTTCTATTATTACCCTTTATCCTGTTTCCCTTGGGGTACCAGCATGGAATATTGGAACAATGGCTTTTTTTTATTTTTATGAAACTGGCCTGTAATAAAGTAATTTTTAAGTGATAGATTGCATCTCACAATACATGAGCAGCTTATGTTATCATTCGCTGGAGAGGCTTCGTCCCTCCTGCATGGTTCTGACTCCGGTTCTGATTAAAGAAACTGGAATTGCTGCCCTGAGTGTTTGGCTTCCGATTTTCCATAATTCGTATTTGTAAGCACTTTTGTGCTGCTACCTTTTTAGATTTACTAAGTGCTTTGCTCTTTAAAGAGCACTTAGCAGAAAGAGGTGTGGGGAAATTACATCTGGCAATTATGCCAGTAAATTTACCTCCAGGACCCAAGCCACATGGGTCATTCCTTGCTTCGAGGTTTCTAGCCCTGTTACCCACAACAGGTGGCCCGGGGGAGGGGCTGCTCATGGCCATGTTGAGCAGGGTGGGGCCATAGCCTGCTGTTAAGCTGTCATTGAGAGATCTGATGGTCCTTGAAATGCATTAGTGAGACCCATTAAAGATCCAGAGCAAAGGTAGCACAGCCAAGCCAAAGACCAAGAAGCCTACCTAGCAAGAAGTCACATGGTCTTTGTTTCTTTTGCTTACCTCTTAAAAAGAAAATGTGCCTTGCCGAAACCAGTTTGGCTCAGTGGATAGAGCATCAGCCTGCAGACTGAAAGATCCCAACCAGAATCGATTCTGGTCAAGGGCATGTATCTTGGTTGTGGGCAAATCCCCAATAGGGGATGTGCTAGAGGCAGCTGATCGATGATTCTCTTTCATTGATGTTTCTAACTGTCTATCCCTCTTTCTTCCTCTTTGTAAAAAATTAATAAAATATATTTTCTTAAAGAAAAAGAAAATGTGCCTTAAAGAATGCCAACAGCTTTGTCTATATGACCTGGGCCTCTCCATTGCCTACCCATGACCCATGTCTTATGCATAGAACAGCCATGTAATGTACCTCCAAACTCAGGCACTGCTGAGAGTGCAATAGGGAGCTACTAATAGCCCCACCAGGAAGATGGATGTAAACTGGGGACGAGGGGACCCTGTCTCCCAAGCCTCCCACTTCCAGAGTAAACCAGAGCAGAGGAACATAAAACAAGATGAAAGAAAGAGCGGTTTGAGCCTTCAGCTCTGAGTCATGCTGCCTTTCCCCAAGAGCTGGTGGTTTCAGCCTTCTTGCTGCCAAGGAGTGAGGAGACATCTGAGAGCGTGTGTGTTTTGTCTTCTGAGGAGTTTGTGATGGTGAAGCATCAAAGCCTGTGGGCTCCGAAGCCAGACTGACTGGGTTGAAATCCTAGCTCCCCACTCACTAGTGACTGCCCTGTTTTTGTTCTTCCACTACTGAGTGAGTGAGTAAGAGAGAAGGTAGGAGAACTACCCTAATGCAAATCCATCTCCCTGGAAACGACAGGCAAGAGGAAAGGAGGTGGGCTTCAGAAGAGGGTGACCCTTGGTTAAGCAACCACCAGCATCAGACCCTCCATCCCTGTAAACTTAACTCTGCAAGGTCTGTGTTTCCCCTTTCTCATATTCACCACCACAGTGTATCACAGATGTGAACATGGAGGCTGTCAGGTGGACCTTGCCCAAAGCAACCTAGCTAGCAAGAATTAGAATTCTAAGCAACATGAATCTGACTCTAAAATCCATGTTGCTTCTAGAATACATGTTAGGGTACACATGTGTACAACAGGGTGTTCTGCTTCAGTGAGACGCGCCCCCCCCCCCCCCAGTCCAACCTTCAGCATTATTGAAACCCAGGTCAGCCATGCCTGCTATGACTGCTGTCCCTCTCCTCATTCATGACGTCCACATGTTAGCAAATGACCAGACATGAAAACCCACAACCCTTTGCTCTGTGTCTACTGGAGAGAGAAGGTGGGAGCAGAGCAGCCAAGTCTGAAGAAAGGTCTCCATCCGTGAGATGCAGGGCTGGACTACCCAGGTGATCTCCAGCTCCCTAGGGGTCTGTGACTCCAAGGCACCCCTGGGTTACCAGGCCTGAGCCCCTGCATGTCCCATGGGTCTTGGGCTAGAGAGGAGTAATCGGGGAGAATTAAAGTCTACAGTCCCCTGTGCTGCAGTTTGTCCTTGCTGCTTATCAGGAAGCCGAAGGTCATGCTTTGCCAGCGTCTTAAATATCAATCTCACCCATAAACCTCATTTGGCCGCCTGGAAAGTCCCTTATGGACAAGGACGGAGGACAATGGCGTATTTAATACAGCAAAACACCTTTCAGAGTCAAATCGCCTTGTTCAGCTTTCCTTTGCAACTGTGGCCGTTTGATCCCCTTGCCACAGGGTTGAAAATCGTAAAAATATTTAACTTGCAGAAACTACACAGTGGAAGCGGTGTTCCAACCAGCAGCACCGAGGAGGCATCCGATGTGCTGGAACACTATGATAACG
Source organism: Pipistrellus hanaki (assembly GCF_964339955.1). Lineage (NCBI taxonomy): Eukaryota > Metazoa > Chordata > Mammalia > Chiroptera > Vespertilionidae > Pipistrellus > Pipistrellus hanaki. Next base: position 29,131,627 of record NC_140520.1, read on the forward strand.
CGAGGCCACGGCTGAAATCACCAAGGGCGACGGGTCCTGGGAACAGGGATGAAGGTCACAGGCTCTGTGCTGTCAGCCATGAAGCGCAGATCGGAGTAGGAGGGGGGGATGCGGCTGGGTGTGCAGAGCCTCCGTGGGGCGCAGTCATGTTTTCCCAGATGTCACATTCTAAATGGAACTGGGCCAGAGGAGAGAGAGGTGGCTCCTTGTCCCCGGAGACCTCATTCAATTGCACCTGCTGTTGGGATTCCACTTAGCCTCCAGCAAGTCGTGTCTCCGCAGTGTTACACTGGCATATTCAACAGTCTAATGAGACCTTTGCCATGGGTCCCTCCTGCCAGCTGGAGACTCTGTCTATTCCAAATGGGGCTCTGATTCACATCCTCCACCGTGGCTCTGAAAACACTGGTGATTTCAGGAGGCCAGTGCTTTAGAACCAGTGACCACAGCACTGAGAGGAGTGAAAGAGGCCTCTTAGCACCCAGACCGCAGCCAGACTACCCAGGTTCAAGCCCCAAGTCTGTCACAGCTTGACAAAGTGCACAACTTTTTTGACTCGGTCTCCCCAGGTATAAAATGGGGAACCAGATGTAATTTACCTTAGCAGGCTGTGAAAAAAAGTGTGTGTGTGTGTGTGTGTGTCTTTGTTATCGTCAACAGTGGGCTAGGGCCACCTGTATTGTGTCAGGCACTACTGAGGAGCCTCTTAATGCCCTTAATATCCTCCTTCTCCACCTGAGGGCTTTATCCCTCCAGCATCTGGAGTTTAATTCCTCTGCGGTTTAATTCCAGTCTTTGTTGCTGCAGAGAGAAAGGTTACTTAGCTAGTGATTATCAGCGATTATCTCACCTTCTTGGTGTGATAAAACGCTGTCTTGGGTTGAAAGGGAGAGGGAAGAAAACACAACAGGACTAAGCGCGGAGCAGCCGGGGGTGAGGACACTGGGAGTGGAAAGAGAAGAAAGGGCAAGGGCAGAGACAGTTGCCTGGAGATCCAGGAAGCCCTTCATTGATTTTACAGTCGCTTCTCTGGCCCCACTGACTGAGCTCCCCTTCCATGGGCCACGGGAAATGCCTGTATCTATTTCCTCTTTACGCTCCTCTCCTCCCCTCTGCCAGGTCCCCACCGCCCCTCCAGGGAGGGAAGGTGATAGAGGAGATGCACCAAGCCCTGCTGGTGATCTGAGATAGTCAGAAATAAGCCTGGGAACACACTTTGTCTTAGCGCCCCACGGTCATGAGCTGTGTCCTCACAGATGTGCTCAGTGGAGGATGACAGGGGGCACAAGCCCTGACAGCCAGAAGCTCTTAAGAAAGGTGGCTGCCACCTCCCACAGGAAAGAGGACAGTGTCTCCTCCCTCAGACTGAGGGTTCATTGCTGTGTTTTTGCAGTTTTAAGGCATTTAGAGTTCTGTTTCCTTCACTAGGAACTTGTTCTCGCTCTGCAGAGAGGCCCAGGTGGGCAGGCATTGGGGCCCCCACAATTCCCCCCCAGGTCAGCTTCCTTCTCCTCCTCTGGTTCTAGTGGTTTTTTTGTTTTTTGTTTTTTTTCTCCACTTCCAGAAAAAAAGTTGCCTGGTTGTTCAAGGGACGTGGATATTTTTTGGAAAGGGAAGATATTTACAAAATAATACAAGTTCACTAGGAGAAAAATGAAATAGGGAATTTGTAAAGAAAATGGCAACTTATTGTCATAAGGCCCCTCCTCAGGGATAGTCTTGTTCAATAGCCACTTGGAAATAGTCCAGAAGCACATGAGAGGAGATACAGCACCATTGATTTTAAATAACATAAGTGAACATCATACTTATTAGTCAGCAACTCTATATTCTGCTCCATAATAGATCCTGGGCATTTGTGTTTGTAGGGTTGCTACAACAAAGTACAGATGCTCCTCAACTTATGATGGGGTTATGTCCCAGCAAACCCATCGTAGATTGAAAACATTATAAATCAAAAATGCATGCAATACCCCTAACCTACCGAACATCACTTAGCCTCACCTACCTTAAGTGTGCTTAGCACACTTACGTTAGCCTACAGTTGGGAAAAATCATTCTCTGCCACTGCCAGCACCACAGATAAGTATTGTATCACATAGTGCTGGCCAAGAAAAAGATCAAAATTCTAAATATGGTTTCCACAGCATTCATATAGCTTTTGCACCCTTGTAAAGTCGAAAAACTTTTAGCCAAACCCTCATATATCCAGGACCATTTGTACTAAAAACTGGGTGGCTTAAATGGCAGAAATATGTTCTCTCACATGTATGAAGGTAAGAGTTCAAAATGGAGACGTCCACAGGCCCAAGTTCCCTCTGATGGCTGGGGAGGGGGCTGAAGGGTGAAGAGGGGAAACCTTCTTGCTTCTTTCAGCTTCTGGTGTTCTCCAACCATCCTTGAGGTCCCTACGCTTGTGTAGACATGTCATTCCACTCACACGACTCTCATCTCACTGTGTGTCTTTGCATCCTCTTCCCTGAGCCTATCATATATAAATTCCTTTTTATTTATTTATTTTTTAATAAGAACACAAGTCATGTTGGATTTGGGCCAGTCAAATTGATTGCCCTGTAAAAAACTCTATCTCCAATAAGGCCACATTCTGAGATACTCAGAGTTAAGACTTCAACTTATCTTTTTTTGGGGGGGCGGGGGGGGACATAATTCAACCCTTAACAATGGACATTCTTTTGAATCTACTTTATTTCTTGATGGCTGCTTAATATCCCAGAGTTTTATTGTTGAATAATATAGCATTTCCAAAATGATGAGCATAAGGTCATTTTTACTTTTCTGACATGCCAAACACTAGAATAAAAATTCTTATGTCATAGGCCACTTACTTTTGCATTTTTAGAATGGGTTCCTAGAAGTATATTTGAGTCAAAAGAAACATATCTTCAATTTTGATAGATATTAAAAAATTGTCCTATATAAAATTATATCAATTTTTACACCCACCACAAGTGTATATCAGTTCCTCCACCCACACACACATTTTCATTAATGCTGAATTGTCACCAGTCCTTCACATTTCTGCCAATCTGATGAGTAAAAAAAATTGTATCTTGTTTAATAGGTATTTCTCTAATCTCTAGTGAAAGCTAATGTAACACGTTTATAATCCATTTGACTTTTTTATCTAGTGAGTTGCTTTAATAGTTTACCCATTATTCCATAGAGTTATTTATTCATCCAATAAATATTTATAAAACACCCGTAATGTGCCAATTAGAGTGCTGGATTGCTTCTATAGTGTTGATTTTCTTTTCTTATTGGCTTATACATTTTCAGACAGTATCTTCATAATGAGAAAATTAGTCTAATTTTTATAATAGTCTTCAATTCTTCTTTTAGATTTTTTAAAAATTTTGTTTATGCTATCTTCTGCCTGTACAAACTATAAAAATTTAATTAAATTATTCTTATCTATATTTTCCCTTATTTTCAATTTCTGTTTAGAAGTCTTTTCATAGGCCAAGATTATAAAAAATATTCTGATATTGTCTTCCATTACTTTGTAATTTGGGTTGGTTTTATTCGTATTTTAATGTTCCATCCACATAGAATTTGTATGTGTTTAATGTAAATTTATCTTTTTCTCCAGAATGATCTGCTGATACTTACATACCACTTACCAATTATTCTGTTCTTTCTTCTGGTAGTTAGCAATGACGATATAAACCACCACTTGATTTTATACTGTCTGTTTTAACCTTGGATCCCTGAACACGGGACCTAAGACAAAAGCTTGTGTGCATTTGGAAATGTGATCTCAGGATTACAGCAACTCATAAGTGGGAATTGAGACTTGGCAGGAGCAAACGTCAATACAGGAATGTGCTTTCAAGCCAGCCACCCCTTTGGAGAACCGTTACCTAATTCTCCTGGGTCTTCAGAGGAACTTTACTAAATCTTCTGGGAATATTGCTCAATATACTAGGAGCGCAGGGGAGAAGCAGATCCCTCTTGACTGCCATTTATCATTGGCTGAAGGTGGCCCCGTGAATATTAACTGCCCTGCAATTTCAGGCAGGACACGCATGAGTGCAGAACACATTCTCACCTGCATTCCACATGATGTCCTACCACAGCAAATGTCTCAGGTGGGCACCAGTGGGAAGAGCCATATGATTTCACACGTGCATGGAGCTGGTCCAATCTTGTGATGCATGTGACTGGTTTTTGCAGAAAGCTCTTGGACTGCCCTGTCTAATTGCACTTTCTGCAATGACAGGAATGGTCTAGATCTGCGTTGTCCAGACACATATGGCTCCTGACTCTTAAAATGTGGCTGGTGACACTGAAGAACTGAATTGTGAATTTTTGGTTACTTTATATTATTTTTATATTATTTTAACCTTAAATGCCCATATCTACATGTGACTCGTGGCTACCTGTAGAATACTGTGGATATGAAGTCAGAGGTAGATTAAGCAGATTTTTAAATGGTGTGTAAGTGGTGTGTCAGCACACCCTTTATGATGTACTAAGCATCTAAAAACCCAGCATTTTCTATGATAGACTAAGATCCTCACATATAACCCTCACAGCACTCTGTCATAGACATTATTATTCAGGTTTTACAAATGAAGTGACTGACGTTTAGAAAATGTAACTGTTTTGTGTAGATGCAGCTCATCGGCTGGGGCTAGGATTCACAACCAGGCAGTGTCATTCCGGATGGTGTACTTCGAATTGTTCTTTCTTTGAGGTCCCCTTGGCACCAGATTCTCATGTACATGTGGGCCTCTATCAGGATGTTTAATTGCCTATCATGCACAGTCCTACACAGTTGAAATACTGCAGCTCCAGAGTCTGTTTTGATTCCTGGTAGCTTGTGAGTACTGTACTCTAACACAAAGTCTTTTAAAATATTTTGGCTATCACTAATGTTCTTCCTCCGTGTTCTCCAGAAGTCATTAGAAAGGCAGAGGTCAATTAAGATGCTTTGGGTTTCAAATAATAGAAAACTCGACTAAAAATAGATATTTGTAGTCCCATATGTTAAGTCCATAGTCAGACATTTCCAGAATTAGTTAAAACAGCTGCTCAGAGATTTCAGATGCATTTCTTTTCCCACTTTTCCACATTGTTGGCATTTTGCCCTACATTCAACTGTCCACGGTCCCAATGTACGGCACTTCCAACATCACCTCTCACACTGCAAAGACCAGAAGGTGGGGGTTTGGGTAGTAAACTTACAGTATCTGCTATAATGACAGTGGAGTCTGTGATGTGATCCAGAGACTGTATAAATTTAATATTCAGTAGAACTAAAAATATTCCTAGGTTGTTTTCTATATCAATATGACCTCTAAGTTGAAACCAAAGTAGGGGGAGGGGGAGAATAGAGGGTAGTTCATGTAATCAAAGTAATCCAATACAAGACAGTGCTTCTTCTACGGGTAAAAGGAAGTCATGTCTGAATTCAGAAAATGCAAGGTCACTCTGTGTTTCTTAGAAAAATTCAATTTTGACACAGCATCTTACTCATGCAAAGTAAGGTTGACTTTCAACCCACTGAGGGCTCTCAGGGTGGCTTTTACCCAAGCACCCAAGGTTAGGTCTGGGAGAATCTGGGAAATCATGTGGTCCTGGTTGTTCAAGTTACATCTGAGGGAATCCAAGCCCACAGAAAGTCAGGGTGAGGACCAGAATCCCAGTTCCTTAGCCTCTGCCACGCCCTCTCCCCCAGACAGTTTCCCCAGTGGAAGGCCAGTGAGCTCTAGTCATCTACAATGACAGTTTTTCTGTGACAAGAAGCCCTCATACCACTTGTGACCCACTTCTAAAATGGCACATGCTAGCAGAGTCTTCAGAACCCTGGACTTGCTGATGTTCAGAGGATCTGGATATTTTCTAAATAATTTAGAATATGCTTACCACTTACCGGTATTCTGTGAGATTATCGAGGCATCTGATGAGCATTCTAAGCTTAAAACCTGAAGACAAGTGTAAAATTTGGTGTGTATTTTGCAATTAAAAAGGCAATGTGCACTGATTACAGAAATCTTGCAAACCCCTTAAAAAGAAGAAAAACTCAAGGAAACTAAAATTACCCAGCATCCATCTCACTCTTAACATCATAACTTATGCCTTTCCATACGTTTGTAGTGCCTATTAATATATGCATTTTAATTTTAATAAAAGCTATGATATTTTACCTTTTACAGCCTCCTTTTTTAAAAAATTTAAAGATGGATCAAAATAATTTTCCAAAATCAATAAATAGTATACATATCATATAAAAGCTCTAATCAAATCTCTATGGTTCAACATGTAGGTTTATTACTAATATTTCAATACTTTAGGCACATATCATTATGCATTTTCAAAGTTAAAAATATGCAGTCAAAACATGCATCTTGTTAAGGATATTTAATACATTTTGCTAGAGTTTCCTCCAGAAAGCTTATACTAATGTCCATACCCCTGGCTATAACTAGCTGGCATTTCACTCAGGGTGGATAATTTTAGAGGGCCATATAGTAGCAGCTCCCCCTTTTCCCGGCTCCCTTACCCACAGTAGGGGCTCTCGCTCCTTGCAATCTCAGCCAAGGGCAGCTTTTGTAAAATCCCAGCTTACCTCTGTGGCTGCATTTTATTTGTCCCCCTTTGCAGCTCCCAGGAACTCCTGTGCTGGCCAGGGCCCTCTGAGGGGTCTCTGGCCTCACTCGGTTGCACAGATGAATTCTGCAAACATTTTTGCAGAAAGGACAAAGCTAATGGATGCATTCACTTGAGGGACCCGCTAGCAATGGACCATGGAAAGGGTCTGGGGTGGGGAAGACATGACAGCTTTTTCAGATGCGCCTGGAACATTCTGGAGAGGCGCGATTCCTTTGTTTGCCTTCACCTTCCTCTCCTGCTAGTTCTCTCTTATGGCCTCAGATCTCCCTGGGCAGGGGTCATTTGCATTTGTTTGCACTGCTTACTGGTGGACACGCTCAGGTGGACCTGGGAGCCAGTTGAACACACTGGCAAGAGACTCCCTTCCAGGCTGCTCTGGGTAAGGCAGGTATAGGAGGGTATTTTATTTGCAGCTAAATCAGTGCAAACAACAGGGTGCTTTGTATCTTTCCACAGAAGCCTTAATAACCCAACCTACTCCTAATGAATTCTGGGGCAGAATTAATGTAAAAGAATAATGGTGATTAGGTAATTACCAAGTACAGAGAGTATTTAACCTTCCCAGTGACAGGACTGCCTATGACTACCTGATATCATGTACGCTCTCTGGGAATAATAATAATTTTAAAATTATCCAATCTCTACTATTAATCAAGAAATAAGGATCCAGGCGCAGCGTCAATCATGCTGTTTTTTTTCTCCATTTACCGCCTGCCACTGGCTTCTTTAGTGTCTTTGCATGTGTCAGCTTCTCTGAGTTTTAGTTCAGGCTGGTCAGACTTAAGCTGTTGCGAGTCTCTAAGAATATCTCAACAAGCTGAGACACATCGCTCTCTAAAATTATCCACCCTGAGCGAAATGCCAGGGAGTAACCTTTGGCCTCTGCCTTTTTTAATTGCAACTCAAGGCAGTTTTAAGCCACAGTCTGTGACAGCCCCGTGTTCTGCTCTCCTTCACCACCCTCCACTCCCCTGCCCCTCTTGGGCGGTCTCTTCAAACAGGATGTGTGTGTGTGTGTTATATACTGGATTATGTCCCAGATAGAAAAACGGATGTGACTTCTTCGGAACATGTTGTTTCGTTCCACAGCAAAGACGGCTGTACGCAGATGGGCGTGACCAACGTGTACACGCACGCGTGCCTGTGTGCACCCACAAATACGTGCACACACACGACATAGAGGGCAGACCAATCCATTATGCTAAGTGACAAAGCGTGTACTACAGGGAGATTCTGCGTTGAATAAATAGATGGGATTTTAAAGGTCACTTTCTCCAAACCCTCTCCGGGAGATAATGCCGAGACACTGAGAACAAAAGTGCCTTTCCCGGGGTCACACAGCTAATTAGAAAGAGAACAATAAGTAAAATACAGTTTCCTGACCCCTGATATCAGAACCCTTTTCCCTAAATGCAATCAGACCCAAGACGAGGGTATTCGGTGAGAGGAGGGAATCTTATTCGCAAGGCATTTGCTTCTACCATGCTGGGACCTCCTCCTCTAGTGCCCAGCCGCCACCTCCTTTGACGACCGACTCCTCACATTACAGACTAAGAAGCACCCCCTCCAAACCAGTTGTACTCGGGGTTACATTAAGGCCCCTTCTATGAGCTCCCAGAACATTCTTGCTTAATCTTAAATTAGTGCTTTTCCCATTTATTGGCCAGTGTTGGTTTTCTGGTCTTTTTCTCCCCTCTGATTCTGAGCTAAGGAGGATGCAGCTAGTTCCCGGTGTCTCCTCAGCCCCCAGCCCAGTGCACAGCATCCAATCAGATATCATCAAATTATGCGCAGTCTCGTGGGTCCAGGAAGCATGACAAGGGCAAGGGGACATATTTGCAAAAGGGCTCAAACCAGATAATCCGTCAACAATCTGGACAACAGGATAGTGAGGGGAAGTCACTGCCAAACGGTGCTTCTCTGAACAGCCTTACTGGTTCCCAAAGCAGAAACACTCATCAGGGTAAAGTCCAGTCTGGGCCAAGGGGGGACAAGAACGTGCCTCCACCTGTACAGAAAAGCAGAAAGGGAGCAAGGTCTGAAGGGAGCTTAGACACCAATTCCAACCGGGGTTGGATAGCAGTTTAGATGCCAACTTGGGGTCTACAGCTTGGTTCTCTGAACAGGACTATTTTGAGGGGAGGGCAGGCTCTAAATGTATGCCTGTTGAGTCAACTGACCATCTGCTAACTGCATTGGCGCTATACATGAGGAGGGGGCTGTGGGAAAATTCTATGAAATATACTCAGTTTCCAACCCAGGGCTGGGCTCTCAGAAAACACAGACAACTGCCTGGGTTTTACCCAGATGTCCCTCTCTTCCTCATTAGACTAGCCCTCGGTCTGAGTTGTCAATTCTGGATCCAGGAGCTCCTTTATTCTTTGCAAACATTTCCTGAGACTCCTGGTGCCTGACCCTATGCTGGACACTTGATTTTATAGACCAGTATTTTCTGAAGATTTATTATAAGAATCACTGAATTCCTTTTTATAGTTAACTAAAGGTTCCTGGACAACCATTCTGTATCTGCTTATTTAAAATCTAGGGAAGGGACCTAAGAATATATATTTTCAAGTACTCCAAGGAATTCATGCCATCAGAGAAGTTTGGGAAACACTGACAGAGATAAATAATAGCAATAAAACAGTCTTATCTAATAATAGACAAACATGTAAGTTGACCTTATCTCTGCTATGCCATCAGCCAATCAGGACTGATATGCAATTTAACCCAACAAAGATAGCAGTTAATTTACATACACTGGTGCCCCGTGACTGTGCAGGTGTTCTGCCCCACCCCCAATCTCCCAGGGTCTCTGGGGCCTGAGTGGAAAGGGGCTGGGCTAGAGTGGAAAGGTGATGCTGGCAGACAGGGAAAGGAAGGCCCATCTTAGTATAAATCTTCATGCATCGGGCTTCTAGTAATATTAATAATAAAAATAAGGATAATGGCTCCTGCCTTCAGTGAGTATACAGTCAAGTAAAAGAGTGTTCTTTCAAATCATTATTCCTGACTCAAAGGACACTTCCCTCACTTTCTAAGAAAACACATGAAAATAACTAGAGTTGCCTTTTTAACTTCAGGCTACTCATTTGTGTGATTGCTGGGCAGGCATTTCTTGTATTGGGATTGACTTGAGAATTTCCAGATGGGCACAGGTAACCAAGGAGAGGACTCCAGAGCAGCCAATGAGAACGTCCACCCAATTGAAGAGTCCTTTGAAGAGAAGAGCTCCTCAGGAATTGAAAATGTAAACTTCTATATACAGAAGTTTCTTTGGGTTCTGGGAAACATTTGTAGGCAGTTTGGAGAGTGAGTAAGAGTAAAAATCAGTCACCCCAGCAGAAGCTTTTGATAGATGAGACACTTAGTACACATTATGGAGACAAAAAAAAAAAAAAAAAAAAAAAAAAAATCACCCAGCTCCGTCAGTAATGCAGAACTTGGAGCAGCTGGGCAAATAGTTCTCAGAAATTACTGGACAATCAAAATCCTATTTGGCTGTAAAATGGACATTGCCACCATGCTGGCTGCCCAATAACCTCCCTCCCCCTGCCTGCATCAGCATCTCTGCCTCCTTAGCCACCGTTCTCCCATCTCTCTAGGACTCCTCCTCTCCTCGCCCGCTGGGCTTGGCTTCCTTTCAAATGTTCTCACCCTACTCTGGAGCCTCTCATCAGTCCATGAGACATTAATGCCTGCACTAAAACAGTAGAGACACAATGAATTTATTTCTACATGGTGCCAGGATAATCAGAGCCCTTGTTAGGGGGAAAAATTAGTCTGAATGACAGTGAGTCGATAGAAAGACTAAATGATGGACTGAATGGATCACTTTTAACTAGTACATTTTGGTGTTAAACATTATTAAATATTGAGGAGTCCATGGTCCAGAGTTTTTGTTTCAAATGTGTTTGTTTGCTTGTTTATTTTATCTTGTTTAGAATGGGGTCTATTTTCCCAATGAAATATTATGTGAAGCGTCATGCATGATGAATGCAAGTTGAACTGCTCTGGGTAGATGAGAGGAAGGGTTGAGATTCTTTTCCCTGTCCTTTTTTTCTCTCACCCCAGAGGTGCCTAAGACTGAAAAATCAACCTGTTTGTAGTTCTCCTAGCCCCTTGTTTTACAAATGAGGAAACTGAGACCCAGAGAATGGACTTGCTAGCAGAATTTTTACCAACAGCACAGGAATTGAATGCAGAACTGAGGTCTCCAATTCCAGCCCATTGCCCTTGCCTCCACGTAAGAAGTCAGCCTTAGCCAAGGAACCTAGGCTTCTCCGTGGGTTCTCACTATCCCAGGGCAGGGTGGCAGGGTGGCAAGAGGAGGGTACAGATGTTTTGTAGACCTCTATCTACATCATAGTGCCAGCCTAGTGCCATTGCATCTACTCACTGTTTTCTTTATAGGCAGTCTCTTATTTATTTGAGGGTCTGAGCTGGATTCAGGTGAAAAATAATTATGTAGCCCCTTCTAAATTAGACAGATATACTGAAAGAAAAGAAAACGGGAAGTTTCCATTTTCATCCCAGTTCACCATCAATTTATGTGAACTCCAGACCCTCCGATCAAGGAGGTAGGTATTCAACCCATCTCCAGACATAGCTTTCTCCATCCTTCTACCTCCTTCTCAATTACTGATCCACTCCACATCTCTGCGTTTGTATCTGTCACTAGACCCTTCTCCATTAAATATTTTTAGTTTCTGTCCAAATTCTTTGCCTTGCCCTACAGAGCCTCTCCTTTTAGTATCTGCCAATAAGGTATTAATACATCAGCTGCTTTGAAGCGCACTCTTTAATGAGGGCCATGGACATTCATTTAGCTAAATTTGATAGTGACAACACATTGACATTGGTAAGGTTAATGATCCAATGCTCTATTTCATTGAACAAGTTGAACAACACTTAGCACATTGATCCATAATGTCCTATCATCGGACTTTGCTATTACTTTAATGGTACCATGGCATCGATGCCCTTTAAGTAACTGGCATGGTGAAAATATGGGCTTGGCCTTGTCATGTCAGATTAGCGCTATGCTGAATTGTGAAAGATTTTCGTCTTTTCTTTTTCCTCTCTTTTTTCTCATTTTATGATATCCTGATTAAATAGGCAAGAGGAATCTCATGGAAGCCAGAGTGGAGAGTGTAGTTGAATAGTAAAGATACAGAATTGAGTATTCAGAGATACAATGATCAATGTTTTCTAAGTCCTCATTTCCTTCCCAGGTCGTTAGGCCCATGTGACCTTGGACAGGCCTCTGAATCTTCACGAATCTTAGTGTCTTCATTTTTTTAATGGGGATAATTAATGAAATTACTTGTCCACACTTGCCTAAGGAATGATGGGTCCTAGTTGCAAGTCATGATGCTTTACCCCTGGTACAAGGAGATGACAGAAGAAAAGAAAGGAGAGAACGGGGCCTCACCTGAGCCCTGCCTATGAGGACAGGCAGATACTGGCTTGGGGACCACTGTGTACCAGATGATAATTCTGAAGTGACACCTTAGAAAACTGGAAGCAGTCTAAGCATGTGACAAGCTCATGGAATGGACAATGCCAGGAGGGGACAATGAAGTCCTAACCATGAAGGCAGAACCAGTCAAGATGATAGGTGAAGCCTGGCTGGTGTGGCTCAGTGGTTGACTGTTGACCTATGAGCTAAGAGGTCACAGTTAAATTCCTGGTCAGGGAACGCGATCCTCAGTATGGGGTGTGCAGGAGGCAGCTGATCAATGATTCTCTATCATCATTGATGTTTCTCTCCTTCTCCCTTTCTGAGATCAATTAAAAAATATTTTCTTAAAAAAGATTATAGATGAAGCTGGACAGCAGTCATTACTTGGGAACATGTCCTTGAGCCACATTTATCTATTGATACCATGCTTGAATTCACAACAGGCCTTCTGACCCAAAGGTGGACCTTGGGTGGGTAAAAGCTTGAAAGAGGGGCCCTGGCTGATGGGAATGGGCTCCAGCTGGGATGCTACACGGAGCTCAATGGGCTCTCTGAGCAGTGATATCCCGTTATGTTTGGGGAGGTGGGATTCTAGGTAACTGGGCCATTGAACCCAGTTAAGTCTTGAGCCTTAAAGCTCACTAGATTAAAAAGCAAGTCTATGAAAACACTGCCTTCCTCAGGAATGGCTAAGACTTCGGTAGAGGATTCAGGAAGTAGCCAGTGAGCAGCCCTGTGGCACATGAAGGCTAAGGAGGCCCACACACTGAACCCGGCCTTACCACGGGCTAGCTAGCTGACTTGATTAATACACAGAGTCTGTGTTTCATTTCTCTGCTCTGTAGGAGAGAGAGGAACACCACCCCACAGGGGCATTTTGAAATTGGTCGGTATAATGTGTGGGGTTGGGGAGTGGATCAGCAGCAGCAAAATTCTGTTTCAAAGCCTGAAATGAGGCAGAAGTAAGAGACATAAAGTATGTCTAACATTATTTATTTAACAGACCTGCTATGTCCCAGACACTAAGCTTGGAGTTGAGAAAACAAAGATAGACCATATGGTGTCCCTGCCCCCAAGCTGCCCACAATCTAACAGAGGAGACAGGCTGTATATTTTGATGTCAGCTCTGAAATATTTAGTCCCCTGAAAGGAAAAAATTACCAACTTACAGGAAGAAAAGGCGTGGGGCCTCTTTCTTTCCATCATCTTACGTCCCCACCCTTTTCTGATTCTGCCTGGGACCGGATGGCCGAGTTGAGCTCTGGAGAGAGTCAGGGAGCTGCACTTGGCTGCAGATCTAAGCCACATTCTTCAGTAAATGTTACCAATAAAATTTATATTTTTATTCCCATCTGTTTGACAACTGCCTTATTTCTCAATTGATTCTGAATCAATAGGGGTATGAGGAGGTGTTGTTTATTGGTTCTCACAAAATCCAACCTGATACAGGTTATTGTCCTGTAGAAGTCTGCATGGAGAATAGAAGTGACATGCAGCAGGGATACAGGGCGTGTGTGCATGTGTGTGCACGTGCATGTGGAGAGAGGGTGAGTTGGGAGAGATTTAAGAAGGGGAGGTGGGCTGCTAACAAAAGAATGGTTGGAGAAGAAAAAGAAGCTTCCAGACATAAAAGACCACATGTATAGAGAATCAAAGGCAAGGAAGAACATTTGTAAAGAACCTTTAGAAAGAGTAAAACGATGCGCACATTTTAGTAGGAGTGTTAGTATCATTTGGTCAACACTGAATTAAAGGACCCGTATCTCAGAGTAACACTTCTCAGATTTCTCCCTGCTGGAGTAAATTAAAAAATACCCACATCAGAGCTGGCCCTGTGCAAACTGAAATGACACTGAAGTATCTTTTGGGGTGTTGTTTCACCTCAATAACTCCGAATGACTGCATTGGGTCCCACCACCCCATTATCAGTACAAACACTGCGAGTCTAGTTTCCCCATGTGGAAAAGAAACAGCCCTGACATTTCTCAGAGTGCTCATCCTTTCGCACTGTTTTTGTGTGTGTGTGGTTTTTTTCCCAATCGATTCTTCCTTGACCTTTTCAACTCTCAACAGAGCTCTCCATTGTTGAGATCTATATAGATTAATTATCAATATTTCAGATCTTACTTTGCCAACTCTTGGGAGTATATCCCTGTAAAGCATCACTTGGGGCTTATTCCATCACTTCTTTATTATCCACACAGAAGGAGGGTATGTCAGTTTTTCAGAGAGGAAGCAAACGCTGGGCTGAGCCAGTGCTTGGCTTTGAAATCAAATACAATTCTTGAAGTCCTCTTTCCCTTAAGGACTCCCTCAGCCGATAGTCATAGACGCATAAAAAGGTTAATGCCAAGATTGTCTCTATCCTGCAACCAGGGCAAATATGGAAATGTTCATTCCTCTAGGGCAGAATGTCTAAACCTTGGCACTACTGACATTGGGGCTGGGTAATTTTTGTTGGAGGTTTAGGATGGTTAACCTGTGCATTGTAGGACACCTGTCTTTACTCACTAGATGACTGTAGTACTCCACAGCTGTGACAACTCAGTATTCTCCAGACATTGTCTAATGTTCCCTGGGGGTCAAGATTGCTGTCTTGTCACCTGGAGGTCAAGAATGCTGTCTTTGAGAATCATTGCTTCAGGAGGTTCCATTCCCTCTACCTAAACGGAATGAATTGATTGTAAACAGATGGGCATGGCCTCAGAGAGAAGCTAAAGGATCTACTTCTCTTTGATACTATTTATTCCTTTGTTCATCCAACTAATGGAGTTCTTACTAGATGTTTGCTATACTTCTCTGTTATTTAAATTCTCATTTCTGGATTCCTAACTCTCTCCATTTTAAGGCTGACAATGCTGGCTAATGCTGGCTTTCTCCTTTGCATCAACAGGGCCACAAAGGCCATGTTCTCAACAACAGGGCCACAAAAGTCATGCTGTTTCTTGTCCTGGGCCACACTCATTTCCAGCTCTGGTCTTCTGCACCTGTCACTCATCCCCTGAAAATCCTATGCAACCATGAAAACACCAAGGGCCTGAAGGTAAGGCCTTAGATTCGAGTTCCAGTTCTGCCTCTTATTAGCTGTATTAGAAAGGCATGAGTGTCCCTGAGTGTCATATCCTGCTCAATAAAACTAGAAGGATAATGGCACATTTCTGCCTACCCACCCCAGTTGTTTTGAGGAAAAAAATAAGAGAATGGCAGAGGAAGTGATCTGAATACTATGAAATACTGTACAAGAGAAAAAGATTGTTATTGTGATCATTATCTGTAAAACAAAAGAGTATTAGCACAAACTACTTATCAAGCAGAGAGGAAGCAGCTGAGGGAGCGAAACAATAACCACGTAGATTGGGGGCAGGATTGGGAAGTACAGAACAGCACAGTCCCTCTGCTGATGTGGGTGCAGGTACACTCACTGCCTCCAGGAGTGTGAGTACCAAGATGAGAAGCCCCAGTGTGGCTGGGAGAAGGGGCTCCTTGGGGCCATCAGAGCATGGCTGCTTGATGGGGCCCAGGGCTCTGGCTTCCAAGCCCAGTCCCTCTATGCAAATCAGGAAGTTGGGCTGAGAACTTATACTAGATAATTAACCATGTGCCAGGCATGCAGGGCGTGTTCCTGAGCATGCTTTCAAAGCATCATGTCTAGAAAGGGTGGGAGAGTCTATGCTCCCTCTATAGGCCCCATCTATGCTAGAGGGCCTGTCTATGCCACCCTAATAGCCCAATGGAACATTCCATAGTCTATAAGGACAAAGTGGAAACACTAGAAGATGAAACAGCATAGAAGTCGCTCATGTAAATTGTGAAGCATGCGTCATGGTTCTATTTTTTATGTTACAAGAATGATGATGACAAAGATGATGATAGAAATATTGGGCCAGTACTAACCTAGACACTTTACTAACTTAGACACTTTAACATTTGTTCCTTAATTAACACAAACCAAAAGTAAAGATTAATATAAGCACCATCACACGGAGAGGCCTGCAACCCTCCCTCCCTACCACCTAACCATTTCTGTGTTTCTAGGCCTCTAGATTTTCAATGAAAAGGGGGGAAAGTACGTCCAAAATGAGCAACTGCCCAGAAAGTACCATCAGAGCACTACCAGCAATGGTGAAAATGACCATATCACATTCAATAGACAAGCAAGGGAACAAGAGATTACAGCCGAGGCTGGAAGTGCCACCAGGTGGGGATGAAAGCAGTGAGCAGTATCCACGAGAGAGGGACCACAGCAACTAATAACTTAGCATATCTAGAGTTAGAAACTTCCCGGGACCACTGAGATTTCCCCTTTTCCACTCAAGCGGATACATCCAGGGACTAGATCGTGTCATGATTCTTTGAGGAGGGCGAGAATAATTTAATAACTTGTTTGCTTCTGTGCAAAGGTGCATGACCTACTAATGGGACCATCGGGGTCCTGTATGGAGCCAATTTAGTTGGCACTGAAGGAAAAGATTCTACCTCCAGCCACCCCAACTCCTGGCTAAAGAGACCACGGGGCCCAGAAACCTCCGATTTCATAGAGAACTGTGAACACAGCCATTTTGTACACCTGAAAGTTGTGATATTTTTTCTTTTGCTTGAGGTCAAGCCCTTCTTCCCACGCCAGCAAACATTTCATTTTCACTGAGAGGGAGCAGGAAGGAAAGTAGCCCTCGCTGATGGGCTGTCAGCGAGCTGTGGCTTAGACCTGAAAGGATGGCCCCATTCTTTGTAAGTGAGGCCACAGCTTTGCTCATTTACCACCTTGACTTGACCATCAGTCTTGGATCCATGGAAACGTCCTTGCAGTGAAAAATTCCCTTTCCGGCCAAATACCTTCCCTCTTATATTTAAAACTACCTAAAACATATGTACACAGATAATAATTTAATTAAAAAAATGAAAAAAAATAAAATAAAAAAAATAAAACTACCTAAAACATTAGCTTTGTGTGTGCATGTGTATTCCTCAGTTCATCTCTACACATCATTCCACTTAATCCTTAAGGTCACCCTAAAAAGGCAGGCATTCATATTAGTATGCCTATTTGACGACTGATGAAATCAGGCTAGAAGGGAGCACATAGGATTTCCAAGATTAGGAAGCAGCAGAGCAGAATCTCGCTCAGAGTGATCCTCAGAGTTCTCAGACCTCAAAGACCTTGATGTTCACATGTCACCACAATGCATTTGTTCCTGGCTACGAATTTGGTAGCTTCGCTGAAGGCCTATTCTGCTTCATTTGCGAACAACCTGATCCCTTCACGGCAGAGACTGAGGTGGCATCTGCATTCTGTAACCCACACCTTTTAAGGCTGCTTCTCTTGTAGTTCATGACAAGCCATTAGGAAGATGCCTGTGGCTTCTGGTGCACTTTCTTGAGACAAAAAAAGCACCCAAGGGGCCCCAGAAAGGGAACATTAGTGGCACAAAACCTCCTGCTATAGGACACGGGACCTATCTTTTCTCACCTTCTCTTTTTCTTCTAAATTACTGTTGATTATGCAACATCTGCTTCCTTCTGAGATGCATATGCTGCTTCCCCTCCATCTCAATGCCTGTTGAGTAGCCCGCACGGAGAGCTGCATACAAACTCACAGATGAAAGTTGCCTTTTGAGCTCTCTATAAATCATATCTACAAGCTCAGCTGGTGCATCTCTGGAAGTGGCAGATAGCAGGACAGGCAAAGACAGAAATTGCCAGATTTCCCCAAGTCATGTGCTGGCTCAGAAGCTTCCCATTTCTCTAAGCACAGGCAGCTGGCAAGGCAGTCAGCAGAGATACTTCTTCCATTGACTGGATCTTTAGCTTTATTTGCAGTGGAAGAAAAAGGTAATTTGGGGTATCAGGATGATCCCAAAAAATTCAGAAGAAGAAGGACCGGATGATGTTCTCATCTTAGCAAACCCCCATGTCAGTTTATCTGCAGGTCTCACATCCATCAATCCCAATCTGCCTCTCAACAAGTCACTAGGGTTCTCATGTTAGCCTACAACCCTCAGGCTATGAGATCCTTTAGGACATAGGCTCTTTCTCACATGTATCTACCGCACATCTATCTATCTATCTATCTATCTATCTATCTATCTATCTATATAAACTTAAGTGACTGTTACAATCAAACAACTGGTCAACCAGTTCGTATGACATGCACTGATCACTAGGGTGAAGATGCTCAATGCAGGAGCTACCCCTTGGTGGTCAGTGAGCCCCCACAGCCAACCTCTAGTGGTCCCTCCCCCTGCCATGTGGCTCCCCCAATAGGCCTCAATTGGGGGGAGGGCAGGGGGACCAGCTGGCCAACCTCCCAGGGTTCCTCCCTCTAGCCAGCAAGCCTCAATCACTGGCCAGATTAAGGAACCTCCATTTCATATCAACTGAAGCATACACTGGACCTCTAGACTTAAACTTAGAAGTGGGAGAAAAAAAGTTGATATAATTAATTTGAGTTAGATGATTTGACTTATATTGGTGTCCATAAGAAAATTCCAAAAATTAAATAATAAAGAAATAATTGTTAAAGCCCAGTCACCAAAAGGGCCAAGTGTGAGCAAAGAAATGCGATGGACTAAGAAAGCAGCCTTTCTTGGCACATAGAGAGAGGTCATTGCTGACCTCCTTTCTCTAACAAATGTCTTGGGGGAGGCCTAGGAAGCCCTGAGAGCCAGAGCTGAGCTCCAGGGGCCTATCCAGGCCAGGGTGGGAGCTTGCTCCCGCCTATAATTGCAGTGCATGGAGCCAAGGCATAATTAGAGAAAACAGACCCTTACTGAAAGCCAGGACTTTAAGTGGATTATATTTGTTTTTATATCTTTATGGAGGTATAATTGACATCCAATAAGCTGCATATATTTAAAGTACATAATTTGATAAGGTTTGACATAGACCAATAAAATTATCATTCCAATCAAGATCGTGAACATATCCATCAATAGCCAAAATCTGCTGTGTCCTCTCTCTTGCCCTGCCCATGCCCTGGCCCCATCCCAAGCAACCACTAACCTGCCTTCTGTTGCCTATAGACTTGTTTGCATTTTCTAACATTTTTAAACAAATGGAATCATGTGGTTGATACTCAATAGGTCATTCCAAAATATTGCCGAGTGTTATATACCACAACTGGTTCATCTATTCACCTGTTGATGGGCATTTTGGATTGTTTCCAGTTTTGCACCATTACAAAAAAATTTTTTTTTAAATGCTATGGTTATTTATTTATGTAAAAGACTCTGTAGGGACATGTTTTCATTTCTGTTCCGTAAATACCTAGGAGTGGAATAGCACAATCAGGTGTTTGATATATGTTGAACATCTAAGAAACTGCTGAGCATTTTGCAAAGAATCTGTACCATGTTCTGCTTGCACCAGCAGTGTGTGAGCTCCAAGTCCCATAAATCCTTGCCAACTCTTAGCCCATCACGTTAACTTTAGATATTCTAACAGATAGTGTTATTTTTATTGTGGTTTCTCATTAGCACTTTCTTAATGACTAATGATGTTGAATATATTTTCATAGCCTTATTTGCCATCTGGGTATCTTCTGTGGTGAGTGTCTGTCCAAATCTTTTGCCTGTTTTTTGAGATTTGTTTTTTCTTTTTATTGAAATTTTAAAATCAGCTTTATTGATGGTTTTGTATACATTCCAGTGGGTTTTGGAAACTTATACATCCAAGTAACTATCCACACAATTAAAGATACAAAACATTTTCATCACCCTATAAAGGCCTGCCTCCCTTCTAGGGCCTATCCCTCTCCATCAATTTTGATTCTTTTTAAAATGACAGTTTTATTGAGATATAATTTACATACCAAACAATTAACCTATTTTAAGTGCATAGCCAATGGTTTTTAGATGTCACAGATTTTGAAGTAACCCTTTAATCAGCTCTATAGTCACACCCATTAGTCACTCTCCATTCCCCATCTTTAACGCCCCAACCCCTCCTTCTCCCCACCTTCAGCCATGAATCTACTTTCCATCTGTATAGATTTGCCTTTTCTGGACATTTCAGATCAACTGAAGCATACACTAAGTAGTCTTTTGTGTCTGGTTTCTTTCATGTAGCATAATGTCTCCAAGGTTCATTCATGTTGTCACTTATTTCAATACTTCATTTTGTTTTATTGTCAAATAATATTCTATTGTATGGACTTTCCAAATTTTACCTATTTATCAGTTGATGGACACTTAGAATTTTACTTTTTGGTGATTATAAATAATGCTGCTGTGCATATTTGTATACAAGTTTTTGTGTTGATTATTGCGAGTAATATAACAGAACATATATATCTTGGTCTCTGCCTTCTGTTCCTGGCACAGTGTTCTTGAAACCCTTGTGAATCTCTAAGTGATATGAGCAGTGGGAACATTTTTTTGTTCTAAAGAGGTGACTCTGAATGGGGTCTGGTTGTCAGAAAGATCAAGCCATGAGTAGAAGCTTGGAATTTTCAGCCCCACTGGCTATTCTGCAGAGAGGAGAAGAGTCTAGAAATGCCTTTAACAATTGGTCGTGCCTATGTGGTAGGTCTGTAAACCAAGAACTGAGAGGCTGGCACACACTAATTCCACAGGGACAGAGGTTCCTGCACTCTGGTCCCTCCCAGACCTCACCTCTCATCCTCTGGCTCTTCATCTGTATCCTTTACCATATCCTTTAGTAACTGTGTTTTCCCTGAGTTCTGTGAACCACTCTAGCAAACTAATTGAACCCAAAGAGAGAGAAGATCATGGGAACCTCAGATTTGTATCCAAGTTGAACAGAAGTTCTGGATAACCTAGGGACCTGCTATTTGCATCAAACATCTGAAGTACCAGTAGGTGGGAGAAATCTTGTGGGACTGAGCCCTTAATCTGTAGGATCCTATGCCAACTCCAGGTAAAGAGTGTCAGAATTGAGTTGAATTGTAGAACAACTAGCTGGTGGTGTGGAGAATTATGTGGTGTGGTCACATTTACCGATCAGAAGTGTCAGAAAGGAAGTGTTCTGTGTAAAGGAAACAGAAAAAGGAAGACTGAGTGTTTTCAAAATGACTTTAATTTTCTTCTATATATACCTGGAAGAGGAATTGCTAGACCATATATCAATTCTGTTTAAAATTTGTTAGAAATTAACAGGCTGTTTTAAAAAATGTGTACCATTTTATATTCTAACGAGGATTGTGTGAGGGTTCTAATGTCTCCACATCCTCAAAGATAATTATTATTGTCTCTTTTATTATAGCTGTCTTAATAGGTACTAAGCAGTAACTTATGTGACATTAACTTGCATTTCTCTAATGGCTAATGATGTTAAATGTTTCATGTGCTTATTGGCCACTGTATATCTTATTTGGAGAAACTTCCAACACATCCTTTGGCTATTTTTAATTGTTTTTTTTAAACTATTATTATTGAGTTTTAAGTGTATATTTTATATATTCTAGGTTCAAGTTCTTTATCAAATGTATAATGTGCAAAAATTTTCTCCCACTTTTTGGGTTGTCTTTTCACCTTGTTTTAATTTTGTTGCTGTCTTATTTTTGAAATTTAATAGTTCTTTGTTTGTATGTTCTAGATGTATGCATTTATTTTGCATATATATCTTGTATCAGATATATGCTTTTCTAATATTTTCTCCCAGTCTAATTTGTCTTTTCATTCTTTTAAGTTTTTTTACAAAAGTAGTTTTCATTGTTATGAAGTCCAACTAATCAGTGTTTATTTGTAGATTATGCTTTTAGTATATTTTAGTATATTATCTCTATAATTTTTGCCTAATTCAAGATTAAAAATACTGAATAGTATGTCTTCTTTTAGAATTTTTTTTAGTTTAGGTTTTACACTTGGGTCTTTAGTCATTTCAGTTAACTTTTCTATATTTTGCAAGTTATAGATTAAAGTTTGCTTTTTTTTATATATGGGCATTTAATTGGTCAGCAACATCTGCAGAAAGATCATTCCCCCTACTGAATTGCCTTTTTAGCATTGTCATATAAGTTATTCAGATATGTGAATCAATCTATAGACTCTCATTTTCCATTAACATATATGTCTATCAGTATGCCAATATCACCTGCCTTTATTACTATAACTTTATTAACCTTGAAATTAAGTAATATTAGCCCTCTAGCTCAGTTATTTTTCAAGTTGTTTCAGCTATCATACTTTTATGTTGTTGTTGTATTTCCAGTGAATTGTAGGATCAACTTCTACCAAAAAAAACTTAATAACAAAAAAACCTGCTGGAATTTTTATTGGGATTGCACTAAATCTCTAAATCTATTTAATCACAGTGTTATCGTAAGAACATTCTTTTGACCCATGATAAATGATATGTCTCTATAGTTCTATTGTACATTTTTTCACAACTTTTGTTATGTATATCACTGAGTATTTGATATTTTAATATAACTTTAAATTGTACTGAG
This sequence comes from Pipistrellus hanaki, assembly GCF_964339955.1. Classification (NCBI taxonomy): domain Eukaryota; kingdom Metazoa; phylum Chordata; class Mammalia; order Chiroptera; family Vespertilionidae; genus Pipistrellus; species Pipistrellus hanaki. The sequence goes on from NC_140520.1 coordinate 29,154,132, forward strand.
TTCATTTCACTTTCCATTTACTCATTCTATTGTAGTATATAAAAATATAATCGGTCTTTTTATATATTGATCCTCTATCCTATAGTCTTGCTAAACTTACTTATTAGTTCTAGGAGCTTTTCGTAGATTCCATCAGTTCCCAAGTCACATTCCTTCCAAAGAGGATGCATGAGGGGCCATGGGCCCAGAGAAAGGACACACTTTGAGGGGTGTGGTCTACATTCCTGGCATAAGAAAATCAGGAGGTGTCTTTGTGGTTTGAGAGGGTTTTGACAAGTGAGGGTAGCATTTCTCAAGGTCATTTCATGGGTGGATCACTCTCATCCTTCAGCTCTTCACTCAAATGTCTTCTCCTGTGAGGCCTTTCCTCACTATCTATTCTAAATGGCTACTCTGATTCCTCTTTGCTCCTCGTCCTGTGTACACAACAGAGGAGAGCAGAAATCTGAAGCCAAGATGCCTGGATTTGAATCCAGTTTCTGTTACAAACTGGCTTCATGAATTTGTGTAACCTACTTAATCTGACCTGCCTCTATTCTCCATTGATTAAAAGGTCAGAATACTACCCTTATGGGTTCTTATGAAGCAGCAGTGGGTTCTTATGAAGATTATGGGTTCTTATGAAGATTATGGGTTCTTATGAAGATTAACTGACTTAATATTAGGTTGAACCTCTGAAATTGCAATGGGGGTATCAAAATGGTCAAATCAGCCATATATATGGCCTATACCATAAAAGTGTTAAGTAGCCCGGCCAGCATGGCTCAGTGGTTGAGCATCAACCTCTGAAACAGGAGGTCATGGTTTGATTCCTTGTTAGGACATATGCCTGGGTTGCGGGTTCATTCCCAGTGAGAGGCGTACAGGAGGCAACAGATCAATGATTCTACCTCATCATTGATGTTTCTATCTCTCTCTGCCTCTTTGAAATCAATACAAAAACACTTAAAATGGAAAAAAAAAAGTGTTAAGTATTATGATTCTATCAGTAATTATTTTGTTTTCCTATTTCATGCTCATAGCTCACATTAGAATACAAACCCTTAAATAAACCTTGGCCCTCTTTTGTACCGTCCCTGGCACAGGATCATTGTTCGAAAAATATTTATTGAACAAATGAATGGGACATTTGTCCTTACGCTCACAATGAAGAATGAGCACAAGGTGAAAGTTGTTCACCTGTGTGCAATAGGAGCCTCATTTTCAGTAGCTCTGTCTCTGTGGAGAAGAAATGGCAAAACAAAGGGCTGCAGGGTTCTGGCTCTCCCTCCCACCCTCGAGGCTCGCATCCTCAGCCCCTGCTGGCCTGGAGAGGGCTGGAGAGAGCTGGCTGGTGTTCCCTGTGGCCTTCAGCACAGTCACATGCTACTGGGCTGAGAACAATAACCCTCCCTTTCCCCAAAGAAGCAGCATTGCAAAATGCATAAACAAGAAATCTACCCTTGTGTCTGCATGTTTGTTTGATGACCTGGGTTTGTGTATTTATTTCATTGCCATAATGACGGGGGTGAGCGAGGCTCTGGAGCCTCATTCCCATCTTTATCCGGATCGCCTGGGAGCCAGCCTGGTGGGACAATTAGCAAGCAGAACCACAGTGGGGATGATTGCCTCCTATTAAATACATGGCCCAGAATCTGGGGCTCTCATTTTTCTGACTTAAAAGTGGCCCTAATTCAGGCTAACCTGTGCCAGCACATGGCTTAGCATTGCGTAAAGCACCAGTGTTTTCCTTGACTGCCTTCTCATTCCTGGCCACAGAATTTGCCAAGGGGTGGGCGCTGGGCTCTCAGCAGAGCCTCAAACCTCAGAGCCTGGTTTGCCCTCCCCAGGCACTAGGTCCCTTTCTTTGCTTTGAAGAGGAGAATTTAAACAAGAAAAGGCCCTGGCTGGTTGGAGCATCACCCATAGACCGAAAGGTTGCAGGTTCAATTCCAGGTCAGGACTCATACCCAGGTCACCTGTTTGATCCCCAACCCCCATGGGTATGAGAGGCAACTAATCAATGTTTCTCTCTCTCCTTTCCTCTCGCTAAAAAACAATAAACATATCCTCAGATGAGAAATAAAAAACAAATAACAACTACAAAAAGCACTCTGGTTTATCTACTCATAGATGCTTCTTTTAAGAAGATGTAGACTGGGTTTCTGTCCCTTATGGGCAGGCTTTGTGGTGTCATTACACCAGCATTTGTGCTGAGTTCCCGCGGCCCTGTAACTATGAGTCTCAGCCCCACACAGCTCAGGCTCAGAAAGGCAGCCATGGGGAGTGAGACTGTGTGTCTGAGATCTATCACCGTTCTTTAGAGAACATTGCTCCTCTCTCCCCGCTGGTGTCTGGGGCTCTGTGTTCCTTCTGTTTCCTCTTTTTCTGTGGATTGTTAATCCCCTGTACCCTGCCTTTCTCCTCTCAGGTCTTATGAGTTTCTCCTCCTTTGCCATCATTGCACTTCGACACGTGCACCCAGCAGCTCAACATAGACCAGGCTTAATTTTCTGCCACTCACTCTTTCTCTCCCTGCATGGGGCCCTTCTCGCTAGAGCTATGCTTTTATCTCTTCCCAAACACTCCACATCCTTGTTATATAGCTCAGTACCTTTTTCACCTACTTCCTCTGCCTGGATTTTTTGTTTTTCTTCTTTACCTTATCTGCTTGTCAAACTGCAACACACCTTTTAAGCTTGAGCCCAAAAGGTCACTTTCCTGATACATTATCGCCTTCACGCATTATCGCTTCCCAGGTCAGCCTTTGTTATGATAGTGTAATGTCTCATGATTTTCCTACTAGAAAAAGTGCTCCTTCAATTTCTTATGATTTTCCTACTCGGAAAGAGTTTTATTCATCTCTACATCTCTGGTTTCAAGTATGTGCCTAGTTATTAGTGGGTACTCAAGGAAAAGTAAGTGAATGAGCTTGGCTGGTATGGCCCAGTGATTGAGCTTCAACCTATGAACCAGGAAGTCACTGCTCAAATCCCAGGTTGCATATTTAATCTCCAGTGTGAGGCATGCAGAGGCAGCCAATCAATGATTATCTCTCATCATTGATGTCTCTATCTCTCTCCCTCCCCCTTCCTCTCTGAAATCAGTAAAAATATATTTTTTAAAAAAGAAAGAAAAGTAAGTAAATGAATGAATGAAAATGAATCTGAGGTCTGCTGGATGTCAAGTGCTTTCTTCTAAATACTCTGTGTTCCTAAGATTTTAAACAACACCCTTTCCTCATCTCTATAATCTTAGAGGAGGGAACCTCACTTTATAGACATCCTTCAGTCTTTATTTTTCATTCTATTGCCTCCAATATCAGTGAGTTGAATACAAATCAGAAGGGGAAATGGGGGTGTCCCCAAAATGCCCCCATCTGTTGCTGACAGTCCTCCACCAGAATCCCCTGCACTCTTCACCCGTCTGCCTTACACATGGCGATGCTCAGCTGCTTCTGCCCAATGTGGATGGCCGGTCCTAACAAATGTCAGGTGTGAGGAACGCTACCTTTTAGATGGACGGAAGATGTCCACAGGGCAAGCAAGGCAGCTACAGACCTTCAGAATGAACCACTGCCCTGGGTTACTCCAGGCTTACACTCTCCAAACACAGTTCTCATTTGGCCCTGCTTACTGTGAATCTACAGTAACCATAGAAGGGCTTGGTCTTCTCACCCAGTCTTGGCACTTTTTCACTGTTGTTCTCCTATGTAACATTAGTCATGCTCCTCACTCCTTCCAATGGGAAGACTAGATTGTATTATGTGGTTGTTCCTCTCCTGGCATTTTGACACGCACCCCTCCCCACGCTCAGGTTGCCTGGAGCAGTCCCACTTTCCGCGCCTGGTCTCGGTGTAATTATGAATAGCACCCCCTTTCATTCTCGTTAAGTGTGGTAGTGTAGATGATAACTTATATGGTCACCCTACCCATCTCTGGTTTCTCCTGCTTCTGTCTCTGAACTGACAGCTCACTCGCTTGTCACACCCACCTTGTAAAATGCTGAGATAGGACAATTCCCATGCTGACCTACTTCTGTCTATTTCACAAAATTTTGGTTGCTGAGCAGAAAGTCAGTGAATATGTTAGAATGAAATTCCAGACTTCTGTCCATGTCCCATAGACAAATATGTTCGTACTCAACAGTCACACCACACACACACACACACACACACACACACACACACATACACTCACAGTTGAAACATTAGCATCCCTGTTTTTTGGTTTTTTTTTTTTTAACAAAGAGACCTCCATGTAATAGAAAGGGAGGGAGAAAGTGTCTGGCAGCATTATAATGATAGATGTCAAACAGTGACACAGAAAAGAATTTTAAAGGCCCAAAAAGTTAGGGCTAGACAGTGATCAAACCCCTTTTCTCCAATGGAACGCCATCTTCCTTTCAAATCCCACATCACAGAGGGAACAGATATATTTTGCACAGACACTGGCACAAATAATGCTCACAAGGTCTTCCCAGCGGATGCTCATTACCTAAGCCAGCCACCAAAGGCTTCTCACCTGGGTTCTACCCTGTGAGCTGCTCACCTCGTGGCCAAGGGAACATTTGCCTGTCAGCAGTGTTTCATCAGTGTGGCTTTCCATTCTGCCTCCTCTGAAACCTGCAGAAGCCCACAGGCATTTGATCTGTTAAGCATTTTGTGCTGAAAATACCCCTTATTTAAAATGGCTTCATTATACCTCCAAAATGGCTCCAGATAGCAATGCAGGGTTATCACCTTGTCTACGAACTCTAACTTGGTGTGCTATTCACTCCCTCTTCCTATACAACATTGCTGATATCGGACTCTCCAGAAAGCTTTCTCTGACCAACCGGGGTCAAGGCAAGGTGACTTTTTTCTGTGAAATAATCACTTCTAACCAACACTCTCTTTAAAGTATTTAAATCAGCATAGTTACATATGGACATAGTTCTAACCCCAAGTCCAAACAGTCTGAAAACCAGTTTATGTCCGGCTCAATGCTCTTCCAGGGCTTTCTAACATGTGCATTCTGACTGGTTACTGGGGTGTCAAGGTCCTGACCTTCTACTCCTCGAGGTGGCCAGGCTGGGACCCAAAGCAGCCAGAGATCACAAGCTGTTGTCTCAGGAACTGTGCAGCCTCAACTACACTGTCCAATATTGACATTTTCTACATGTGCCATGGTATCAGAACATTAGGAAGCACTGCCAGGGATCCAGCCATAGTCCCAGGACCAAATATAAGCCTGAGGTGAGTGTTATGATTAACAAGTCAAAAACAATAACCGGTGGAGAAATGGATGAATAATATTAAAATTTATTGGTTCTAAGCAGTGATGAATACCTTGGATGTTAACACTAAAAAATACTGAATCATATGCTGCCCACTGTCATTTTCATAGCACCTCATTTGTGTTGTTGGTCAGACTTGAGCCATATAACCTCCTGATATCACACTCCCTCCTGATGTCACCCAAGGGCTATAACAGACAGGTGACTTGACCTAGAGGTAAGAGTACTGGCCTGGAAGTCAATGTGGCTCTGCTAACAACGGTGAGGCTGTAGACAACTCACAGCCTCTCTAGGTCTCAGTTTTCTGATCCTTCCAATTAGGTGGGGTGGGGGGTGGGGTGATTGAATCCTTTTAGTGCAAAAATTTTATGGCTCTTTGACTATTTGTGAATATCACTGTACCAGGAAATTTAAAAATTTTTTTTATTTAAAATTTTAAAACCACTCTCATTTCATTTAATTCTACTTCACTATGCCAACCAATAATAGGTAAATAATACAACAGTAATGGAGACATTTAGGACTCACCCATGACCAATGCTCCTCTCCCTTAAAGCATACAAAAGGATGATACTCCCTTGACCATTTGCAGTTAGGCAGGTCCTGTGACTGCTTCTGACCAATAGGCTATGAGTGGAAGACATGTATTTCACTTCTGAGTCAAAGAATTTTGTTGCCAGTGGGAGAGTCTTCAGCCTACCCTCCTTCAGCCACGACTCTTGACAAGTCCATGTGTTCTAGATGGTGCGGCAACAACCTTGCCATCAGCCTGGGTCCTTGAATAGCCCTGTGAAGCAGACTCCTCTACTGACTTTCAGGAGAAATATGCTTTGGTTTTGAGAGATTTCAAAATTGATTGTTCATTTCTGCAGCATAACCTAACCTATCTCAACTAATACATTGCCTCCACCCATCCCCTTAGCTATACTCATTTTCTGTTATTCCTGTTCTTTTTTTCTTTAGAGAATAAGCTCCTGGGTAAAGTAGAAGAATAGGAAGGCAGGTCATGTCCTTTTATTATTGATTTGTTTGGCTATATTGAGTTGTACAGTGATTGTCCAGTGACATTGAGGCTACCGCTCATAATATGTGTTGCTGATTCTGATAACAATACAAAACTCATTGTTGTGAGCTAGGATCACCCGAAGGAAAAATATAAAGAGGGGGAGGAGAGCAACCATATTTTTTTATTATTGCAAACTGCTCATCCTTGGTCCCCATCACCCAGTGACATACTTTTGACCCCGTCCTTAGTGAAGAACTGGAGTAGCCCTGATGCATTTGCCTTTTGCTTCCCTGCACTTCTATTATGATGTGGAATTCTAATGCCAGAGCCCCCATCAGCACCTCTGTTCAGTGGTTCGAAGTGGGTTGAATTGTAGCCAGTGGCAGGGGGTGATAAATGTAGCGTGAGCTGCCTTTCCCCCAGCAAACTGCAAATTGCCTGAGCAGTACAGCCCACAAAAGGTTCCCGTGGAGTGAATTTATCTTGCATTGTCGAGTGGAAAGGGAAAGAGAAGAGACCAGGCATTCTATTTTTGCAAAGTCACATTCGATCTTGTTCAACGTGCAGTCCACACATCTTTTAAAGGGGGCTCCAATGGAAAAGAGTAGCAGCTCAGGAATGTAGAACAGATAAAGGGATTTATTTTTAACGCCGTTGGAGTTCACAACCGTATGAGAATTTCAATTTCAAGTCACTCACTTCTGAATAATAATAATAATGTGTTCTGCTGGGGTGCCTGTTATATCACCCAATAATTCAGGATGGAGAAGGCCATGCCATGAACCAGAGGACACAACCATCAAGGGAAATCCCATCTTTCCATGGTAACACCCATTTATTCAGGAGAGGAGAACTACGGTCCTCTCAGAGATCCAAGTTCTCCTTGATCTTTGCTTCTAAGTTGGTATGCCTCTGTAAATTATTTCCTTCTAGAGAAAATTCCATTAACACATCATGGGCCTGTCAAAACAGCTTCCATTTCTTTTTAAATCCTCCCACATGTTGAAAGTAATAAGAACATAGGTAATGACTAGCTTCATTTTACCAGGCTTTAGAATGAGATCCTTTGGGCAAGCCTTTCCAATACTGATCTTTCCCACTCTCCTGGAATAATAGTTTTCTCCAGAAAGCAACGGTTGTCATAGACTTCATAACATTACCCTAGCCATGAATCAGAAGATTCAATTACATGATTCTCTTGTCTTTTTGTTGTTTTCAGATAAATCCAGAAAAATGGGAAGGGGAAGGAAGACATCTTTTCTATCTGGAAAGCACCTTCTTCTCTAAAAGGGAGGCCAATTCCTCTCTGATTTTTCTATATCTACACACTTCATCACTACCTTCCCGACAATTCCAGCCCGCAGAGATTTCCTTACAGTCTTAACTGCTGTCCTGACTCTGGTTTTAAACACATGCTAGCCACCTTGTATCTCTCACATCACTTTATCCATAGAGTAAGTGACCAAAATATAAACTGTTTGTTGGGGTGGCAGTTAATATAGTGGTAGATAATAGCGCAGACTCAGAAATCATACAAAATTGGATTCAAGGGCAAGCTAGTGATTTCTCCACATTATAATTTCCTCATTGTAAAGTGGAAATAGTGATCATAACCTCTACCTCAAAATATCATTGAGATATTAAATCTTACATTAAATGTAAGATAATGCATTTAAAGGGCTTAGAACAATGTTAAAAAATATTTATAATACTTAATGTTGTTATTATCATTCTGGATTATAACTTATGGACACTTTCTTTATTGGGTTGTGGCCTGCCAAGCATAGCCTTGTCAACTGTAGCTCCCCGAGGCACAGCAGTGACCGCCCTCCAGAACGAAGAGTGCCTAGGGCTGGATTTATGGCAAACAAAACCGAAGTTTCCTGTTTCTGCATTCTGCTACATTTGCTTAGAAAAAATGTCTCTTGGAAATGCAAGCAAAATGATGATATAAGGAAATCCTTCAACAGAGTAGACAGGCAAATACCTAACCAGAACAGAAATGATCAAGCTGTCAGATCAGGACAGGGCTCCCAACTTCAAGGTATTGCCCCAGTTAATGGTAAAAGCCAGCACAGAGTATACGAGGCACACTCTGGGCAGGTGAAAACAGACTTCTTTTTACAACTCACTGGCATTGGGGGTGAGATGAGAAAAACATTACTTTTATTCTATTATTTTATTTTCAAATCATTTACAATATAATAGATATCAAGTACCATTTTTTGTTTTGATTTATGTCTTTTATTATTAAGGAGGTAGAGCATAGTTTCCTAAACTTATGAGCTGTCCAGATTTCCCTTTTCCATTTGTGACTTGTCGTTGTACTGGGTACTTGGTTGTCATCTGCAACTATTTTAATAGATGTATCCATGGATTCATGTATTTTCCCCAGATACGATAGCCTGGGAGGGAAGCTCCTCTTACACATCATCGGTCTGGAAAACAATAGACAAAACCATTCTGCTTTGGCCATTCAAACTCCAAGCAGAGAGTTGTGTTGCCCACACTCAACTGGGAGAGACCTCTTTAGCAATGAGGAATGACCCAGAATCAGCCAAAGCTCCAACCAGCAATTGGTCTACCAGAGTTCTCTTTATTCTTGAGCACTATGGGTCTTTTTTATTGTGATTGTGGGTCTTTAAACCACAGAACCTGACTCCCCAGCCCAGCAGACCACCTCCTGTGTTCTGCTTCCACATCATCCAATTTCACCTCAGGGCCCAGCCTCGAGGGAGTTTGCCTATTGGGCCCTGTGGACATTTTTAATTAAAGATCTCCAAAGCAATCAACATTAACCTGAAAACTTTCCCTAAAAGTGCTGAACAACAATAACAATATACTGCCCTTTGGGTATGTCAATAACCACTCAGAGACTGTAATTCATTTGCAACTTTTCAAACTAATAATTTCAATATTTTTTAATTAACAAGGTTTAAAAATAGGAAATAAAGAACAATCTATTGAGCTAAAATGGAAGTCAGTTTCATTGTTTTAATGGTGTTTTAAGTGACCAACTTCTAACTCCATATAATGCTTTTCTAAATTAAATCCCTTTTGATTTGCAGTGATGAGCCATGTCTCCTCTAATGTGAGAAAGTTCCATTTGTCCATTTGCAGATGGATTAGCCAATTCCTAATGCTCCTCGCCCCACACGAAAATGTCTGTGTGGCTCACCATGCTTCAGTTGTTTTTCTGGTGGCCGAGATGGAGTTACAGGAAGTCAGATTCTTACCCTCCAGTATTTTTCTCTTTGGGATAAGCTGATGGTGAGACTTGTTTGCCCTAAGGTTCAGATAGAGGGAAATGGGATACACCAGACTAGAACCACATCCACAATCCAAATGACAGTGATATTCTTTAAGAAGTGGGACTAACCATCAACAGAGAATATATAAATCTAGCTCTAGGGTTTGATTGCAGGATAGAATGCTTATGAGATACACCAATGTGTTACAATAACTGTTATTTGTTTCTTTTCCATGGGTAGAACCACCCTGCAGAGCTCACATCATGTAGAGAAGTTTAAATATTATACATATTAGGGAACTTGGTTATAATATTTGTGGGGGTGAGCATGGGCCATGAAACACTAGAAAATATTATTCATTAAAGATACAAAGTCAAGTCACAAATGGGAAAGGAAAATCTGGACAGCTCATAAGTTTAGGAAACTATGCTCTATCTCCTTAATAATAAAAGACATAAAACAAAAAATGGTACTTGATGTCTATTATATTATAAATGATTTGAACATAAAATAACAGAATAAGAAGAATGTTATAAACTACTCTATGCCAGGCCCTGTTTGGAGCAAAATTCTTTTAATCCTCACAAAACTTTATAAAGATGCTAGATTCACTTCATTTTATAGTTGAGGAAACTGAAGAAAAGAGATGCGAGGTGTCTTATCTTAACCAAAGGTTACATTGCAAAAAAAAAAAAGTGACCGGGCCAAAATTTAATATCAAGCATTTGCCAGGAAATGTGGAAACGGGACACTCGTGCTCTGCTAATAGTTAAGTCAAATTCTACAATCAGCCCTGGCCAGTTTGCTTAGTAATTAGACCATCAGCCCACAGACTGAAGGGTCCTGGGTTCAATTCTTGTCAAGGGCATGTACCTCAGTTACAGGCTCACTCCCCAGCCCTGGTTGGGGTACTTAGGGGAGGCAACCAGTCAACGTGTCTCACATCGATGTTTCTCTCTTGGCTCCTCTCTTCCCCTCTCTCTCTTCCTCTCTCTGTCACTCTTTCTCTCTCTTTCAATATCAATGGGAAAAACACCCTTGGGTGAGGATTAACAAAAAAAATTGGCATCGTCATTCTAGAATGCAGCCTACAAACCCTTAGTGGATTTAGGCATGCTTCTCCCTATTCCCAAGAAGTCCCACCCCTGGCTGTACAGAACCCTTCACACAGGTCACTAATGAGACACTGACAACTGTAGTCATTGCAGCGCTGTTTGGTGGTATTCACAGCTGGGGGAATGGATAAATAAGAATGCACTACATTTAACATATACACCTAACAGAATGTTACATACTGGTCAGAAATAATGAACAGGACAGATTTCAAACTACTATTTTAAATAAAGAAAATTAAGATTTCCAGCATAAAACTATTTCTATAATTTTTTAAGGATGTATATGAAACAATTTTTGAATTGCTTGCCTATTTTACTCCTGTAAATGAGTAAATAAAATTTGGGTCATAATGTTGGCAAAATTATGACCTCCAAAAAGATTTTGCCCCTATTATCCAGAACTGTGAATATGTTAACTTGTATGGCAAAAGGGACTTTCCAGATGTAATTAAGGTTGCTTGCCATTTCATCTTAAAATAGGGATATTATCCTGAGTGTCAGGATGAGTCAAGGACCTCTTAAAAGTAGAGAGGAAAGAAGAGGAAGTTGGAGAGATAATAGGAGAAATTCTGAGCACAGAGAGGATTCAAGACCCCATGGTTAACTTTGCAGATGCAAAGGGCTACAGGCCAAGGAATGCAGGTGGCTTCTGGATGATGCATTACTCCCACCAGCAGCCCCCAAGGAACTCTGAGCAACCAGCCACCTGAATAAGCTAAGAGGGAGGCTTTCCCTCGGTCCCTTGGATAAGGACAATCCCCTGAGATCCTTAGCAGAGAATCCAGCCAAGTCTGCCAGGCTTCCGGCCTACAGAAACTGTAAGAAATTTGTGTTGTCTAAAGCTTCCATGTTTGTGGCAATTTGTTAAAGTAGTGATAGAAGACCAATAAAGTCATCAAGAATATATATGATACAGTTGGTGCCTATTGAGGGAAGACTAGAGACATGAAGAGAGGAAACAGAGCAGCAAAAAAATAACAGGCTGATATTAATATTCTGTCATGAATTGAGGCCATTGATGAAGTCAGTTTTGTGAAACTGAGGTTAAAAAAAAATAGAATTCAGGAAAACACACACACACAAACACAAAACAACAACTTGGTAACTATTTGTCCAGGAAATTTTGAGAGCACTCTCTGGTCTCATCAAGGTGCAATTCTGCACAGGCCTGCTCTCTCAACCTGTAGGATCTGGAGGGTTTTCTTCTGTTAGAAGTCATCTTTCCCAACCATGTTCAACAGGCTCAACAGGCTGACCCAAGGTCTCGGGCCCATTGGGAGCACCCCTCACTGACCTCTGTCTCCTCTTTTTTTCCAGTGTTCTTCTGGTTCCTCCTCCCTGCACTGTAATATTTCACATCAGCCTGGCCCATTAATTCTGTGACAGATTCCATTTCTCATTCTAGCATTACCCCCAACCACACACGATTTCAGAAACCCCCTTCCTGGCCTTCCAAACAGGCACCGTATCTGTGCTCACAAATAAAGGTGGTTAAATAGATTGGATTGGAATAATTTGGAGTCCAGGCCTTTACATGCTATGGCTTATAAAACTTAATCCATAGGAGCTTCTAGCCAGATAACAATTATTGTCCCCTGTGAGAGAAGGGTCTGATATTTTTACTGAGCCATGGCTTTGCACATCACACACACACACATACACACACACACACACACACACACACACACACACACACACGCAGACCCACCGTGGCTGTCCAAAAGCCCAAAGGCAGTGAAAATCTATCCTGGGTTTCTAGAATCCCCAGTGGAAGTCTCTGTTTCTGTCACTCATGAGGTGACTTTCCTCTGTCAAATCCAGGAAAATCCTATAAGCTCTGAACTCTCGCTTGATTTATGCCCCGATCCTAGATGGAGAAAGCAACCCGGAGCACCCGTCGGATCACATTTGTGACAGTAATTATCTGGGAATCCGACACCAGGTCATTACCAGCGAATGAATTATTACTAGCAACAGTTAGTGTCCAATAATGAAGTTAATGGGAGGTAATATGACACTCATTAGACTGACGCGGCTCTTTTCATTGTTGGAGAAAGAGAAACAGCCATCAAAGCTGGGCATAGGCAGGTGGGAATAATCCACATCAGGCAGTGTTTGCGGCACGTCGCCTGGACGCTGACCGTGTGGTCTCAGGAAGGGACCGAGCTGTGATCAGAGGGTTCCTGTTTCCTGTTGGGAGTGAGCACGGGCTGGTTGGAAGGGAGCTCCCGAGGCTTCAGTGATGCTGACAGCCTCGTGGTTCTCTGACCACAGGTTGACCTTCCCCCATGCTGCCCACATATTTTCTTTCATCTATAAAATCCCTATACTTCCTTCATCCTCCGCTCAAATATGACTTCCAGAGAAAATCTTCTATAAGCCCTCCAGGGGGATTTAGCCTCTCCCATCTAAGATTCCCTATTCAAATGTCTATTGTTACTTCCCAAAGCTGCCTTCTGGTATGTTAACATGTGAGGTTCCTGTTTCACTGAGAAAGCTTCCCAAGAGGCAGGAGCTGTGTGCTCCTCATTCCTGTCTCACCAGCATCTGGTGAGGTACCTCCAGATTCCCTACAAACATTTGATGAAAAAGCAAAGGGAGGAAGATGGAAACATGGAAGGAAGGAAAGAGGGATGGTGGGAAGGAGGGAAGAAGGGAAAGGAGAGAGGGAGGGAGTGAGGGAAGGAGGACAGAAGAAGAAGAAAGAGAGAAAGGAACCAAGTTCAAATCCAGATTCTGCAAAGTGTAAGGAACTACAATCATTTAACCCACGCAGTCCTACATTTCCTCACCTTCCAAATGAGGGGGTTATCCTACTGCTTCTGACTTCATGGGCTGGGGGTAGTAGCTAAAGGAGATAACGTCGTCACAGGATAGAACTTCGGGCTAAGGTGAAAGAATCTATAAATACAGAGGATCTGTGTTGTGCTGTATAAAAGCCACATCTTTTTGACACCATCTAGAAACACCCACTCCTGTGTGTGTCTGTGTGTAGGCATTGATGGGGCCGAGAACAAACAAGCCAGCTTGAGTCAGCAGAGAGAGCCAGAGCTTTGCGAGCAGCCTCTGGTACTCCTGCACCTGGACGATTTCCTTTCCCTTTAGTTTCATTGACTGCAGTCGGTACAAAGTGAAAATCTTTAAGGAAAAATCTCTAGTTGCAGCCAAAATCTTTCAATAAGAGACAGAAGAAGAGAAAAAGTGAAGGATAAGCTTCCCCGTTACTGGAGCAGGTGAATGGTGGTTTGGATCTGGCAGCTGTTCCTGCAACACCACAAAATAAGGCCTCATTTTCCAGATGACCGGTTGTGCCCTGGGAACTGAATAGTTTCCCTGGAAGGACCCCGAGGGAGGAGGCTCCAAAGACTTCGAAGAGGCCCAAACAGGCGGGGGAGCCCAGAGAATGGGGGACTTTCTGCCCTCTTAACCCCCACCCCCTCTCTCTATAACAGAAACTTTCTACCTGACCAGGGAGGGGATGAAAAAAGATACACCCCAAACTCTTCAGAGCTGAGAACACACCACACCACAGAATTTGGAAGTAGAGACTAATGAGGGACTAAAGTCTTCTTCTTGAATGTCAATGAGAGAGAGAGTCATTACAAGGAACTGCATCACACAGCACAGTTTGGAGGCAGAGAAGTCCTGGTATCTGCAGTTGGCACACTGGAAACCTAAGAGAGCCAATCGTGTAACTTGGGTCTGAGTCTGAAGGCCTGAGAACCAGGAGAGCTGATGGCATAAGTTCCAGCCCAAAAGCCAGCTGGCTCAGGACTCAAGAAAAGCCAATGTTCCCGTCCAAAACCAATGTCTCAGCTCAAATAGTCAGACAGGGCAGGTTCCTCTTACTCAGCCTTTCAGCTCTATTTTGGTCTTCAACTGCTACGAGGAAGCCCATGTGAGAGAGGACAATCTGCTTTACTCAGTGCAAAATTCAAAGGTTAATCGGATACAGAAACACATATACATATACCCAAGATGATGTTTGGCCAAATATCTAGGCTCCTCATGGCCCACTCACATTAATGCATACAATTAACCATCAGAGCTTAGAGCCCTCTTTTTCTGGTCCCCACTGTGATAGCACCAATCACCCTGAGTGGACATCCCAGGGCCTGGAGGCAAGGGGATCTCCTAGCTCTAGAGCACACAGCGTCTCCTCCAGACCATCCCTCAGGGTGCAAGTCATTTCATGGCTCTGGTCCAGCCTTGGCCATAGACACTCCTTATGCACTTGGGTGATTGGGTGACAGTGTTAACTTTTGAGAGGCAAGATCTGGGGCATCCGAGCCATTGCAGTGAGAGTGCATATTCTTTGAATCATGTTCATGGCCCTGAGGGGTATAGTATCTTGTGAAGATGTCATCTATGCAAAATTACAAAAGATAACTTTGAGAAGCTGCCATTTATGCCAAACCATTTTCCAAAGTGACTTTATTAGCAGCCACAGACATGACTCTGGGCAGCAGCTTCCTTCCCCAGGGTGACTGTGTTCCTGTGACCCCAGCTTTGACTGCGCTGCCTGCTCGGGCCATTGAGTAGGGAATTGGCGTTGGCCTGAGACAACTCATTTGCAATGACTAGAGCATTAATTATAAGTAATTTGGAAAATGTCTTGGTGACTATGCATGCAGTGAGTGGAACCAATCAAACTGGAGAAGCCGGGCACTGAGGAGGCCAGGCAGCTGCTTTGCAGAGGGCTCAGGTGAGAAGTGAGCTGTGGGCTGTGCACCGGGTGCTGGCAGCCCTACATCAGCGAAAGGCTGCTGTAAACTGAGCAGTGACGCAGAAAAGAATGACGCAGGGAACGGAGTCTGAGAGCAGAATAAAGCCTCCATTATTTTGATAAAATTAAACACTTAGAAAAGCACTAAGGAGATGACTAGCTATTACCTGACATTAATATATAGAAGCCGATAATGGAAAGGAGCTCATGATCTCTTAGACTAAATCGGTGCATACTTAAGCAAGACGTGTAAGATAAAGGCACAGCAATGATCAAATGAGGTCAAATGCAGGTACATCACATCTAACACTTGATGGAATTTTCCAGCCTAGCTTGTGATCCACAAGGCTCTCTATAGAGGCAAGCAGGTATTTCACAGGTAAACTCTTCCACCTTCCTAAGCAAACTCTTACTAACTTCATTCCTGACCCCCTAATCTCCAAACTTCTAGGCAGTTGTATTGCCACTAAATGCCTATTTTCTTTCCAAATATATGACATATATTTGGTATAAATAAATTTGCATTACTTTGACATATTTTTAGTCTCAAATCTATTTTTTGCCAATAATTCAGAGGTCCTTGGTTCTCTTTCCTAGTTGTTTTCTAGAATTTGTTTCTCACAAATATTTTCTTAAGAGGTCCTGTTAATAAATATGTTAGGCTTTGTAGATGTTATGGTTTCTGTCACAGCCACTCAACTTCTGTCTTTGTAGCACAAAAGCTTCATGGACAATCAAATGAGGCAAGAAGCATGGCTATGTTCCAATGAACCCCACTCCCCAAACCCAGTGGTGCAGACACAGCAGCCACAGCCTGCCAACCACTGCCCTACAGGAACCAAATAAGAGGGAAGGTGCTAACCGGTTTGGCTCAATGGATAGAGCGTCAGTCTGCAGACCCAAGGGTCCCAGTTTCAATTCCCATCAAGGGCATGTTGTACCCTGGTTGTGGGCACATACCAGTAGGGAGTGTGCAGGAGGCAGCTGATCGATGTTTCTAACTCTCTTCCCTCTCCCTTCTGCTCTGTAAACAATCAATAAGACTCCTGACAGTGAAGCCTGTCCAGCCTACATGGACTTCCAGGGGGAAGTGACACCTCCCCTGCCACCAGGTCCATTCAAACAGAGGGAGATGGGCCACACTAGCCCTGACAATGCTGGCTCACAGCAAGTTCTGACCAAACGGAAGTCCCACCCCATCACTCTTCCTCTCAGAATCCTCAATAGCTCCCAAGCTCACTTAAGAGTAAAAGATAAGCACCCCATCTCCTGCTCACCCCCATGTCTCTCTGGTGTCACCTCCTTCCCTTCCCCCTCAGGAAGACATCAATTTGGGAGCTTTGCACTTAGGACCCTGGAATGTTCCTTCTCCAAAAATCTACAGAGCTCACCCTCTCACTTCCTGCAGGCCTTGACTCAAAGCCACCTTTTCAGTAAGGCCTTCCCTATTCGTCTTATCTGGCATTTCACCGAGCTCTGCATAGTCCCTTCTCTGCTGCATCTTCCCCTTGGCACCTCCCAGGACTTAGCATAATGTATATATTCCCTTACTTACTAGTGGAGTTTATTTCTGTGTTCCTCCGCCCTGCTTGAATGGCGGTTTGCTTTGCCGAGTGCAGTATCACCGTTTACCTACAGAGCAGTGTTTGGGACATAATCAATAAATATTCGTTAAATGAATGCATCCTGGCCCATCATCCTAAGAGGATCCGCATTCAATGGAGGCATTTTCAATTAAAGGAGGCTTCTCTTTTGTCTGAGCGCACATTCCCTTGCTCTCCTCGCTAGGCATCTGCCTGCCTGGGAAAGATTAGAAATTGTTATGGAATGAATGTGAAGCAAAAAGCCGGAGGTGGTTTTCACTTTCGAAAGTTGAAAAATCTAGATTGCTGAAGCTACGCCATAGCTGGCAAGTCAGGCTATTGTCTTGAGAAAGGATTTTTCCAAATATCTTTATCTCCCTTCCCGCATCAACACCTGGGCTCAATCAACACCTGGGTTCAATTATGGCTGTTTTTCTGTGGTGTGAAGGCCTGTTCTGGGAGGGAGGGGCCATGGCAGAGAGAGGAAGAAGAAACCCCCACCCCTTGCTGGATCCTGGGTTTGATGAGAAGTAAGGAGGTGAGGCAGAGAGAACTGCTTGGTTACCCCACATGCCCTCTGTGGGCTGGGGTGCAGAGAAGGAGGGGGTGAGTTAGAGAAGTTGACAGATGTGCTAATAGGAGGAGCCGTTTATGGTGTTCCTTTTTGGAAGACTCGTACTAATAGGCAGGCTCCACCAAGCCTGACCTTAGCCAGAGATCACCCTGGAGTGTCATCAAGCAGAGGACAGCCCTGAGTTCAAGTTGACTGACCTACCAGGAGGTCCTGGGAAGTATGGCTACTGAGGTGAGAATCACCCGGTCCCCTGTGGCAATACCACACAGTAGGGCTTCGGAGTGAAATTTCTGGCACAGACTGGCTAGAGACATGAGAATCAACAATAAAACAGCTCAGTGGATGGAGCGTCTGCTTTCAAACTGAAGGGACCCAGGTTCGATTCCAGTCAAGGGCATATACCTTGGTTGCTGGTACATCCCCAGTAGGGGGTGTGCAGAAGGCAGCTGATCGAAGTTTCTCTCATTGATGTTTTTGGCTCTCTATCCCTCTTCTTCTCTATAAAAAAAGCAATAAAAATATTTTTTTAAAAATAAAATAAAATACTAGTGGGAGCCAAGGTGAGGCCGAGTCAGCAGGGAGCTTAACTGGATTTGGCTGAGCAAGGACATGGGATGCTGATTTGCATCGGCCACCCTCTTTGGCTTTAGAAGCTGAGGAGACATTATCCCAGTGACCAGGCAGGCAAGGGAGCTGGCAGCTAGCACCAGCAGGAGGCCGGGAAGCAATTCCTCATGGTAGTAGACCCGGGCCTGATCCCACCTATCTTGTTCCCTCTTCTGGAGCACACAGGAAAAGCACATTTACTAACCTGCTTTGCAGGTGGATGAGACCTTGTGACCAGATTCTGGTAAATGGAAATGGAGTAGTATTAATGTTCATCATGCCCAATTTCTTCATGCATCTTCATTCCCAGAAAAGCATGTGTTGGGGAGATGTGTGGGGGGGGTGCTACTTGGAGAAAAACTGCCCTTCCCACATTAAATTGTAACATGCAAGGTAAATAAATCATGTTTGTATTAAGCCACTAATATTTTTGGGGTGTGTTTGTTATAGAAGCTAGCATTATTGTCCTGACTAATACATCTGAGCAACACGAAGCCATACATACACTCTTCCTCCACAGGCCCAAATACCAAAGTGAGGTGCTATGAGATATCGGATTTTGTTTTTTTTTCCTAAAGAGAAATTAAATATTACCTAAAGGCATTATTTAACTTTTTAACTTTCAAAATTGGACTAAAGTTATATCAGAGGAATGCTTAGTTAATTTACTTTTCCATTAAGTAGAAGTTTAGGAGAAAGACCAAGTTAATTACAGACAAAAGTAAAATATCGTATTTTATTCTTTGGCACATCTGTGTTAAGTTGGAAGTAAAATTTGTGATCTCATTACACACAATTTGGAAGGAAGGTTTGAGCAGTAATTCTAAGATTCTAATTCTAGCTTCTCCGCTCTAATAAGTGAAGGAAAGTACAGAAAGGAAATATGCTAGGGGCTATGCACAAGGCTTTCAAATCACTCCCAATGCGGTTTGACTTGTGCTCAGCCTCATATAAATTGATGACCTTGAGAAGGTCAGTTAATGAATTTGAGCCTCATTTCCTCACCTGAAATGGGGAGGATACTACCTATTCGCAAAAATTAGGACTTACATTATATATCAATCACTTAGCCCAGTGCCTGACACACAGCACTTGCATAATGATTTGCAGATTTTTAAAAAAATCATATACGTCAACAAAAAGAAAAGACAGAACTATGGAGTTGAAAAGAAACTTTTAAACTCTTAGGAGCTGCATTTTAAAGAAATGTCATATTTTTCAACACTTAAGAATTTTTTTCTCCTCTCTAGTTTATCTGATTCCCCCCACCCCTCTCTCTCTCACACACACACACACACACACAAACACACACACTCCCTATATAATAATTTTATTTCTATTGAAATATGCAATTAAAATCTTCTGCAAAATAATTAAGTCCCAAGTTTGGAACTTCACAAAGCTGAAATTCAAGTTGACAGACTTGCCTCCTTCCAAATAACCACAAGTAGCAACACTCTGTTGGGACTCCATACCTAATAAAAAATGTTTGAGAAAGCCACACAACAGGTCAATGTTTCCTTAAGTGGAGTGTGACCCCACTTTACCCCTAAAGGGACTGATATCACTAGAGCTGTACATACGGAGGATGGATGACCACCCACATGTAGGATGTTGAGAGAGGGAAATGATACATTTTTCCTGACTGCCTTTGATCTGCCCAGCTGTGAGAAATACCCTCTTGCTTCCTGCAGACCCAACAGCAGCAATTTTTGAAAGAGAGAGCCCACCCTGGAATCCCACAGGAGCCCACTCCCCAGATAAATGTGTCAGCTGTGTCTAGAGTAGATTTTTGCTGCCAGGGAGCCCCTGGGTACCAGGCTGCAGCCTTCTATTGCCCCAGTTACTATGAATTCAATTATGTCTTTAAATAACTTTTTATTTGATTAATCCCAACAGCATATGCATATACACATTTGTCCATATATGTAGGTGTATATACTTATATGTAGGCAGACATAGATTCACATATATTTGAAAATAAGTTGTACAAATAAGAATAAGACATTTTTGCTCCTTCCACAAACACTGCTTCGTATATCACATCTAGATTAATCATTAACTCTCCCAGATGACCATGGCTCACAAGTAGATTCTTTACCAGTGAAGGTGGGGAGACAGATGAGTGGTTGAGGGGCCTCAATTTATTTTTCTTCCACCTCCCACTTGACCTCTGACATTTCCCTGCATATACCTAGGTTGTGCACAGTTCCCTCCTCACCAATTAACGTTACCTCTTTCTCCCTCCTCAACAAACCAAGTAAAAATGCAAGCAAGAGTGACATTGAGGAGGAGATAACCTTTATGGTACTTTATAGAAAACAAGGGATTTGTCCATTACAAGTGTTGGTGTTTTCACTATTATTTTAAAGGAATTATATACTTTGTAGTGAGTGTGACACACCATGATATCATGGCAATGAATTTGGGACCACGGTGTGGCTGGTTTTCATAATGGTAAGACACCATGTATCAGGTGTTACTGTTGCCAGGCAGATTATGTGCATTGTCTCACTGGATCCTATCACTAACTCTAGGAGTTTATCAGAGAAGAAACTGATGCTGAGAGGGATTACCTGTCAGTATTGTATTTAACATTATTATTGACTACCTATTTTTCTAGAGGAGTCCTAAATAGAGGTGAACATTTTTTAAAGTATTTCCATCGATTTCAGAGAGGAAAGGAGAGGGAAAATGAGATAGAAGCATCAATGATGAGAGAAAATCATCATTCAGCTACTTCCTGCATGACCCCTACTAGGGATCAAGCCGCAATCTGGGCATATGCCCTGACTGGGAATCAAGCCACTAACCTCTTGGTTCTGGGTCAATGCTCAACCAATGAGCCACCCCGGCTGGGTGAGAGGAATTTTGACCACTGCTATATTATTTTGAATTTTTGCCATTGCTCTTATCATTAGTGTAGAAGGCTCAGTGAGGTCAGCTATTAAAATTCTGCCACTGATTAAATTTTTTAAAAAGAGGACTTGGTTCCAACTGGGCCACTCAGGAGTCCATGTGTGTGGGGGTTTTTTGCGTTTTTTTCTGTTAGTTTTTTTAAATAACTTGGACTCACTATGTGTAGTGGTTAAGATCTCAGACTCTACAGACAGACTGCCTGGATTTGAGTCCTGACATCACCTCTCTCTAACTGAGATGACTTGAGTAGGTTACTTACCCTCTCCATGACTCAGTTTCCTCTCACCTATTAAATAGAAAGCACAATAGTACCTTTCTATGAGTTAATAATACATGTAAGCACTTAGTACATTGTCAGGCACATGGTAGGAACTACATATGTCTTCACCATTACTATTCCTAGATCAAGAAATCACATTGAATATATGCCACTCTCTCTGCCATCTTGAAACAAAAAAAGATGGTGGCACCGAAACCAGTTTGACTCAGTAGATAGAGCATCTGTCTGTGGACTGAAAGGTTCCAGGTTCGATTCCAGTCAAGGGCATGTACCTTGGTTGTGGGCACATCCCCAGTGGGGTGTGTGCAAGAGGCAGCTGATCGATGATTCTCTCTCATCGATGTTTCTAGCTCTCTATCCCTTTCTCTTTCTCTCTGTAAAAAATCAATTAAATATATTTTAAAAAAATAAAATAAAAAATCCAATACATAAATAAATAAAGATGGCAGCATAAAGAAAGCTAACATCTAAAGGCTACCATCTCTTTGACATGGATTGAACATTCTCTAAACACTCAGTGAGGTGGGTTTTATAATCTCTGAATCCATGTGCATATCTTGTATTAGTTGTACCCATAGATTCATAAGTAGATGGTGAAGCAAGGATGAAAACCCAGTGGATCTAACTTCTAAGCCTTACTTCTACCCACAATAACATGCTATAGATCTTCTGTAATTTTATCCAAACTCGGTGACATTTGAGTAGAGACTGACGAGAAAAATATCTTTAGGAAAAACATAGTTCTTTGCCATTTAAAAATACCAAAATGAGCACATTACCCTTAGCATTTGCATTGAATTTAAATTATTCCTTTATATTGGATAATGTGTGTCATGAATTACAAACGAAGACTTACATAATGCTATACTCAGCATTGGCTGTGGAGTGGGCATGAATGATCCTTAAGTAATGAATGGTCTACTAGAGGAGATAAGACAGGTACACAAATAAGGATTCAACTCATTGTGGATTTAATGTTTGGTATGATGAAGATGGGATGGATTGTCCCAAATGAAGATCCAATTTTGAGCAAAAAAACATTGAAAGAGGAAAGAAAAGAATGAAGTTTTGATAATCTTCACAAAGCTGTCAGAATTTCTGAAATTCTGTTCAGAATTCAGGCAGGAAAGCAGAAGAAAGGAAGATTTGGCTCCATATCAGATTATAGACATTAACACACACAAAAGTCAAGTGATTTGCTAACACTTTCAATAAATTAGCACATCCAAGACATGCAGAGACATCAAATCAAGGCTCCAGGGCCACAATAGTCTCTCCATGGGCATCATTCAGGGTCCACCAGGGATCAGGATATCCATCCACAAGGAGTTTGGCCTGCCAGTCACCTATTACCATTAGAAGTCATCTGCACTGGTTTCCTAGGATCTCTATAACTAAGTACCACAAACTAGTGGCTTAAAACAATAGAAATGTATTCCTTCATGGCTTTAACACCAGAAGTCAGAGGTCATTTCCCTAAGGCCATCCTCCCCTTGAAAGCTCTGAAGGAGAATCATTCCTAGCGTCTCCCAGCACTTGGTGACTCCAGGTGTCTTTGGCTTGTGGTAGCAGCACTCCAGTCTCCGCCTTCATCTTCACATGGCTGTCTTCCCTCTGTCGCTGTGTCTGATCCTCTTCCTGTAAGAACTTCCACAGTCCTCCTCACAAAGTTGTCAGAATTTCTGAAATTCTGGTAGGAATTCAGGAAAGAAGATAGAAGTCGTTGTAGTTAGGGGACACCCAAAACCCAAGATGATTTCAACTTGAGATCCTTAACTAATATATCTGTCAAGACCCTATTTCCAAATAAGGACCCATTCTAAGGTCCCAAGTTTTAATATTTGGAGACCATGATTCAACCCACTACAGAAGCCACTTCTGCAAGAGCCAAATGCCAGCAGCCACTTCTGTTCCCACTTCCTTGATGCTGGCATAACCAATGACTGCCCTCAGGTACCATCCTTTGGCCCATATCTCAGTTCTGCCAGCTTTGCCTTTCGGACAGATCAGGTGGATGCATTCCGAAGGTCACCATGTTGAAGGGAGAATAAAATTTATTTTGAACACATGCTCCGTTGAGCAGGAGTCTGGGGAGACAGTGTGTGCTTCCCTAGAGGGTCGCACTGCACTTGCACTAAAACACTCAGAGGGAACTGCTGAGCAAGGGAACCATGACCTCCCATTAGACACGCTGGGCGGGAAACGTGCCACACAGAGACAGGGAGCAGAGGACCGCAGGGAGCAAGCCACCGGGCCCCATGCTTGGCCTCTCATCAGCCTTAATAACACAGAAAGAAGCACCAAGGAAATGGATTTTTTTTTTTACTGCTGATTGAGTGACAAGGCTGACCCAGGAATAGGTGGGCAAGCAGCTTGAGAACACATGCCTCCAGAATGGTCCCAGGTTCCAGAGAGTCTGACTCTTCAGTCAGCACCACAGACCGAAGCATGTCATTTTGCTCCAATTGTTTTCAATGGGACGTTTTAAGCTGAGCTTGTGGTTAGACTTGTAGGAGAGTAGGAACCCCCTCAAAATGAATGCCGATTGCTGAGTATATTTGCTCAGGCACTTCTCAGAGCATAGGATTTTTCAACACTTAAAGGGGTCTCCCACCCCAAAAAGGTTAAGAACCACCAGGTTTTCCTTCTCCTCTACGTGAACTTACATTTCTTGTGGGAGCTTTTGTTCTTTTGTCCCAGATATAATGCTAGAGGTTCAGGAGGATATCTTAAATAAACTCTTAATTTGTTGAGTGATTTAGATTTAAGAACAAAGAGTCAAATATCTTAACTTTGTCTCCATTACCTTATCACAGATCTTCTGGGGGAGACCTGTGATGTGAATTATTGCGATGAGAATGGGGAAATTAAGATGTTTACTCCCTACAGTAGAGGGCATTCTACAGAACAGAACTGTTTCCAAAGCAGATGATGGACATTTTTGGTCTGACTGATCAGCATTTCATGGAATCTTTGTAGACTGCTGCAAGGGAGGCTGGGACTGTCAATCTCTTTGCTGTGGATTTACATTACTTGATCTTTACCTAAGAAGAATTATCAAAATTAGTGAATTCCATATATCATTTCAATGGTCTAATGGAAAAACTGTCCTAGTTGGTAAGATCAAGTGAAAAGAAGGCAAAGCTTACTAAGGACAAAGCCAATGGACTTATTATTGTATGGTTCATGGTTTTTTACATTTTAAAAAGACTATAAAAAGGAAAACAAAATCAAGATACCCCTCCCCTTCAACACACACACACACACACACACACACACACACACACACACACAAATTTACCATAACCCTTTCCAAAGAAAGTCTGCAAATTTGGCCTATATTCTAATGAAATTAAACTCAGCTGTCCATCCATGGCTTCAGAAATGCAGATAGCATAGAGTAGGATTAAATTAGAGCTTAATCATAATGGAAATGACTGAGTGAATCCTGGATCCATCTCCTACCAGCGAGTTGCCCTGGGACTCAATCACTTTACCTGCAAAATGGGGATAATTAAAATGCCTCCTCAATGCATTCTTGTCAGGATAAGACATCAATTACCCTTTTAAGGCACTTTGTAGCTTAGCACATAATAGAACTGAACACTCAATGAATCCCAAAAGTATTTAAATGCATTTCATAAAAACACTTTTAGGCAGGGAGAGGAATCGGAGCTAATACATCCTGAGCAGTATACAACGTTCAGTATTTAAATGCTTTTAGTGAAAAATACACTAAAAGTGTCCTAAATCTTTTTAGGACACCGCAAAATACCAGATACCTGTCTCTCACCCTTGAAGCTGATACAAAATCCAAATGTTATTGATGAGAAAACTGATATCAGGGAAGGTTCATGAATTTACCAGAAGTTAGTTTCCTGACATCAAAGTGTCTGTTGTAATGTGGAGAAATTATGTCATCCCTACTCATTCAAGGTGTGTTTATTCACTCATTCAATCAAGCATCCATTCAATAAATACTTTAAAATCAGCTGTCACAAGCCAAGCACTGCAGGGGCACTGGGGACAAGGTGGGCAACTCTGCCCCTAGTGAGTGGGACTAAAGGAAGTTGACAAATAAATATAAAATATAATGCGTTACAGATGCTGAGATGAGAGCCTGTGTAGGGGGAAAGAGAGAAGACAAGACTCTAGTTTGGGAGGCACTCACCAGGCAGAGGGAGCAGCATTAGCAGAGCCCGGGGACATAGAAGAATCCAGCATGTTCTGAGAACTGCAGGGAGATTGGCATAAGCTAAGGAGATCCGACGGAGGGGAAGTGGCGGCTAGAGCATAAGAGGCCATGTGTGATCTGTTGGAGAGCTTGAACCTCATTCTGTAGCAGCTATTTTTGGAGTTTTCAGCAAGGCAACAATATGGTTTGCACTTCAGAAAAATCACCCTGGAGGCAGTAGGGTGTGCGGTGGATTGAGGGAACAAGGGGAGAGGCAAACTGGAGTGGGGGTAATCCATTAGGGATCTATGGCAAAATACCAGATAAGAGAGAATAATATCCTGAACCACAACAAGACTATTAGAATGGCAGGAGAGAAGAGGGAGAGAGAGGCTGGAGGTGGAGTCTACAGAAGTTCATATTCATTTAGATAGTGGCATGATAAAGAGAAAAATGAGCACGTGACAAGACCTGGATTTTGAGCTCAATGAGAAGATAGTGGAGTGATTTGTTCAAAAGGAACCACCCACTTGGGGAGGAAAGGTGATTTGGTCAGTTTTGGACATGATGAAGCTGAAGGACCTGTGAGGCATGAGGGAGTGATAGCTGGTGTATATGACTGAGATTCAAGCTGGAGATCCAACTGGAAACACAGATGTGTGAGGAACCAAGACACAGAAAACAGGTGGAACCTTGGAAATGGATGCATTTTTATGTCAAGTAAGAACCTAGGGCCATAGTTGGCAATATGTGGCTAGCGAGCCACATGCAGGCTCTTTGGCCCCTTGAGTGTGGCTCTTCCACAAAATACCACGGCCTGGGTGAGTCTGTTTTGAAGGAGTGGCATTAGAAGAAGTTTAAGTTTTAAAAATTTGGCTCTCCAAAGAAATTTCAATCATTGTACTGTTGATATTTGGCTCTGTTGACTAATGAGTTTGCCGTCCACTGCCCTAAGGAATACCAATGTTTAAGGAATAGGCGGAGAAAAAACACAGGTAGATAAACATACAATTGCAATTGAGAAGAAATGTCAAGATGGTTATGAAAACTCAGCAAAAATGGCATCCCTACAACTAGGTGAGGCCCTAACTGGTTTGGCTCAGTGGATAGTGTTGGCCTGCGGATTGAAGGGTCCCAGGTTCAATTCCAGTCAAGGGCATGTACCTTGGTTGTGGGCACATCACCAGTAAGAGGCTTGCAAGAAGCAGCTGATCAATCATTCTCTCTCACGGATGTTTCTAGCTCTCTATCCCTCTCCCTTCCTCTCTGTAAAAATATCAATAAAATATATTTAAAAAAAAAAAAAAAAAAAAACTAGGTGAGGGCAGGAACTCACAATGAATTCCTGGTGTGGGGCCAATAACTCCTGCCACACAGAGATCTAAACAGTTGAGAAGTGAGGAGCATTGGACTTAGAAACAAAGAGGTCCCTGTGAGATTTGTGAGAGCCTTCCTCAGGAGAGAGATGGAGTCAGAGCCTGGTCACAGGACACAGGAAGTGGAGGGAGGGGTGAGCAAGCCGAAGAAGCAGGTGGAGCAAGCATTCTGGAAGTTGGCTGTAAGGGAGGCATGGAGAGGAAGAATGGAGAGAGATGCAGGATGAAGCTGCTGTTGCTTTCACCTTTTGTGTGTTTGCTTTAAGACACACAGGATTCTTATAAGCTTGGGAACTATGCCCATATGAAGAGAGGAACCTTTTGGAAATACACAAGAAGGAGTAGGGAGTGCACAGGCTTTCATCTGGTCGGGGAGGAGAGGTCATGAGGGCAGGTGGAGAACAGGCATGCCCTCCTACTCTTGTCCTATCACCTCTTTCATCCATCCGATGTCCCTGAAACATCACTTCCTTGGGTCAATACTCTCAATATTTACTTCTCACACCGTTTTCATTAACAATCCAGGCTCTGGAACCACATTTCTTGAAGCCAAGTCGTGGTTCCACCGCTCTCTAGTCACAGAGCTTTGAACAGCTACTTCACCTCTCTGCATTTTGGTTTATTGACCTATGAAATGCAGAGAACCATAGGACTTAAGTGAAATGATTATTGATAAAATTATGCTAAAATACATTGCACAGAACTGAGTATTGCATAGGTACAAAATAAATGGAGATTGTATCCATTTTTACTATATTTCTCCACGGTAGCATTTATCATTTCTTTATTAGATTCTTGTATAATAAACTATTTAACGCATGACATCTCTAGTTGAATATAAGATCCTTTGAGGCCTGGGGCAGTCTCCCTCTTTCCTCATTGTATTCTAAAGGACCAACAAGGACTAAGCCACCAAGGCATATTTGTGGAGCGGGGGTGGGAAGGTTGGGGAGGGGGTAGAAATAGAGCGATTGATAAGATGCACCCAAAAGACTTGACTATAGAGGGAGTGAGGTGTGAAGGGTACTTGGCAACTTTGGAGAACAGTTTAGTGGAAGCAGAAGAAACAAGTTCAAATAACAAGAGATTTTTATCAGACATTGGCAAGTATTTGAAGTTTAATGCCCCATTCAAAAAAGAAAGAAAAATGTTATCCACGCTAATGATAAGGTGGTGAGGTTGGTTGCTAATGTAGCATGTTCTTAATAACCTGCCCATCTGGATGGCGAAGAGGATGATCTCTAAATGCAGCCAAAGGATTTGTGTTCCTCTCCTCCCCACTTCCAGAGGTGTGGGAAAATGCCTCAATTACTTCCATTTTAAAATGGGGAAGAGAAGACCTTTTTGCCAAGTTTTGATGAATAAGTGAGAATGTGTATATAAAGTACAAGGTACATAGTAGGTAGTCAATAAGTGGTAGCTACTCTTACTGGCAAAATGAATTATTCATTCAGAGCAGATGTATTCCTGAGTGGTTGTATGCAAATCAATCAATACTTGAAATGCACTGCTGTGTTTGCTCAATAAAAGGATCTCATGTTGAAGCCTTTTGTAAAACATAAAATCACTCTGTGAAGTACTGACCCCTCCCCCATTATTTAATTTGTGAAGTTCTTTTATTAATGCTGGAGTATGAGAATGCATAGCAATGTGATTGTACTGTTGGCACCTATGGGCAAAATTATACCCCTGTCACGTGGGTATAGGTCCCTCCAGGGGCAATTTCCAGAAGAAGAGAGGATCCTGTCTCAGTCCAGAGGCTAGAGCTGAGCAGAGGATCCTGTAAGAGACAAGGCTAAGGTAGGGCATTACAAAACCTGGATTCCTGTCTTGGCTCCATTACTTACTAACTCGAATGGCCTTGAGCTAGTTAATTAATCTGCCTGAGCCTTAGTTTCTTAACCTGTAAAATGGGCTTCATAATACCCACCACATATAATTGCTGGCACATAGTAGAGGTTAGTAGAGTCAGGCACTTCATCCTCACTCCTCAGCAAACCCGTCATGCAGACAGAGACTAACACATAAGAAATATGAATCCCAGGCTGAGGCCCTCAGAGGTTTGCAGGACTTTGGTGATAGAGTGGAGCTACAGGAGTGCAGCAGCAGGATGTGGCAGCATCAGGCATGGGCCATGAGCCAGGACATTAAAATATGTCTTATATTTCCCAGGCTCCTTCACTCCTGCTCTCTCTCAGTAAAGCCTTTCCAAAGGCCCATCTTGCCTGTATGGAGGCAAGACCCCAAGGAAAGCATGTGGACCAAGCTTGTCCGCTGGACCAACATCCTAGGAGATCCCAAAGCAGGAGGGCCCAGGCCTAGGATCCCACAGACGGATCCCTCCCTCCTCAGAGCAAATCTTCAGGGGCCGAGGTTTGAATTTGTAAGGGAGCTTTGTCCACTTCCATCTCTCTGGTTAACATCTAAGTAAATTTATTATTTCTCAGAGACAAGACTCACCTAATTCTGCCAAGAGCTTCTGGCTTCATCACAGATGAAAATAACAATAATAATGATGATGATGATGATGATAAGTATTAATAATAATTTTAATAATTAAAATAATAATAATATAGCAAAAAAAGAAGTCTGGGGCTGTTATCTACAGAAGGGTGGGGCAGGTGATAAAAGTTTCCCTGAAGCCCCTCAGCTCCTGTCCCCTTCCACAGGCCCTGTGGACCTGATGGGTAATCTTCCAAATGCAGCCAGGATGGCTGGCCCCTGCCCCTGCCCCTGCCCCTGCCCCTGCCCCTGCCCCTGCCCCTGCCCCTGCCCCTGCCGCCCTGGAAGCCGGGGGCTTTCTCAGTACTCAATGCCCCCCAAGGCCCATTGGCCACAGCAGCCTCTCAGTTGCTCCAAGACAGTCCAGCTAGAGCCTCAGGCAACACAGTCTTTCGCTGGCCCCAGCCTCCCTGCCCTACTCCCCTGGTTTAATTTTACTCTAATCACAAGCATAGAGAAGGACATTTTCAACAGATCAAAGGGACATAGCGAACATGAAAGAAACAGTCACAGGGCAGGCGCAGGTGATGTGATAGCCGCACAGAAAGATGAGATGCTTTCAGGGATGCTGTGGAGGTTGAGAAACAGGTGGCCAGAGGCCCTCTTTGGGAGATGCAGAAATTTGCAAACAGACTGTGCAGTCAGAAGCTTGGGACAAGGTTGCCCTGAGTGAACTGACTTGGCAGAAAAGAGCCAATTCTGGGAGCACTGAGGTCATCAGCTCCATAACCATCCCCCATCCCTCCCATCCTCTCCATCCCCTCCATCCCTACCCCTGTACAGCAGGCTCCTCAGCACTAAGAGAAGCTTAAGGTATCCTCCCATTATCTGTGTACTGCAGGGGTACTCAGTATAGTTGAAAGATAAGGCTATTAAAATCAGTGAATAACATTAACATACTTATTCAGAAGTGCAACCATCCAGAACACAGGCATCAGCAAAGAACTCTGAATCATAATATGTGTCAAAAAAATCCTTGCCCGAAACAAAGGAGGATTCTGGGCTGCTGGCAATTATCTGTAGTTTGATCTAAGGATGGATATTTACTTTGTAAAAATGCTTGGAGCTATGCCTCTATAATGTGTGCACGTGACTGTTATAGCTCAAGTTTTTAAAAAGTTTACAGAAAAGTTCCTGCCCTAGAATCACAATTTTTTTAGAGAAGAAAATTCCCTTTGCCCGCTGGCAGGCCTACTTACGGTTGTTTTAGATAAAATTCAAGCAAAGTGGATTACATGATATCTTGACCTCGACAGTTGTCATAAAATGGAAGTCATCTGATGTAGGAAGGGGGCAGTGGGAGAGTCTACTAGTCTTGGGTATGTGGACAATGTGAAAAAGGTTGGCATAAAAAAACAGACAGAGAGAGAAAAAAAAAGACAAAGTCATAAAAATAAGACTCAAGAGGGCACAAGATAAAGCCATTTCAGGCTTCTTAGCATAGAAGCAAATGGTTGTATAAAACCACAAAGCCCTTAGAAAGCATTAAAATTTAGTTTCTCTCCCTACTCATGTGGCCTTGGGCAAATCATCTAACCTCTCTGATCCTGGAATCCTCCTTTCTTTTTATTTTTTTTAATTGATTTTAAAGAGGAAGAGAGAGGGAGAGATAGAAATATCAATGAGAATCATTTGTTGGCTGTCTCCTACACACCCCCTACTGTAGATCGAGCCCACAACCCAGTCATGTGTGTCTTTTACCAGAATCAAACCTGGGACCCTTAAGTCTGCAGGCTGATGCTCTTATCCACTGAACCAAACCGGCTAGAGCTTGGTATCCTCATTTCTTAAATGGATTAATAATGATGCTGTCTTGCCAGGTTGTTTTGAAGATTAATGATAAGTGTTCATGTGTAATAGTCACAAGTAATTAGTTCCTAGTATTATTATTTGGGCATATTATTCTAGAACAAAACTTCAACCAACTGTCCCAAAGGCTGTGGTAGACATATCCCTTGCCTTCAACTGCTGTGCAATCAAATGAACAGTGAAAAAGATAACAATGTTCATTGACTTGTTGATGACATCCATTCTGACAGGAGTGAGGTGGTATCTCATGGCTGTTTTAGTTTTCATCTCTCTGATGATTAGTGATGTTGAGCATGGTGAAGGCCTGGGTGGGGCAGGTGTGGGGAGAAAGGGGTCAATGTGGGAAGGGGGACCAAAGAGGACATCTTTAATACTTTCAACAATAAAGATCAATTAAAAAAATAAAGAACCGAAACTGGTTTGGCTCAATGGATAGAGCGTCAGCTTGGGGACTGAAGGGTCCCGGGATCGATTCTAGTCAAGGGCATGTACCTTGGTTGCGGGCATATTTCCAGTAGGGGGTGTGCAAGAGGCAACTGATCAATGACTCTCTCTCATCGATGTTTCTAACTCTGTATCTCTCTCCCTTCCTCTCTGTACAAAATCAATAAAATATATTTAAAAAATAAAAAAATAAAAAATAAAGAAATACTGCCCAAACAAAAAACAAGAAAAACAACAACATAACAGTGTTCAAATTGAAGTCAGAATATACAGGCATTTTGAGGAGTACACCACAAAAGGAAAAAATAACACAGCTACTGCTTACTGTATACCAAACATCATATAAGTATTATCCATATGATAATACATTTAATCCTTAGGACTACTAATGAGGCAGATAGTGTTTTTATCCCTATATTTAACAAATGAGCCCTGACCAATTTGGCTCAGTGGATAGAGCATCGGCCTGCGGACTGAAGGGTCCCAGGTTCGATTTCAGTCAAGGCATGTACCTTGGTTGTGGGTACATCCCCAGTGGGAGCTGTGCAGGAGGCAGCTGATCGGTGTTTCTCTCTCAATGTTTCTAACTCTCTATTCCTCTCTGTAAAAAAAAATCAATAAAAATATTTTTTTAAATGAGAAAACTAAGGCACAGGGGAGTTCAATAATTTGCCCAGAGTCATTCAATGGCAGAGCCCTCAGATCCCAGGAGTCTGGCTTGAATACATGCTACTAGCCATTTATCTCTTCAGGACTAGGAAATTATGTAATACATACTTTTCTAGTTTACTTAAAATAGTGTCTTAGTGAGGGCCTAAAGAGTCCTCTAGAGGCAAATACCATAAATTAAGCTATTTTTACTCATTAATTTTATTAAGGTGTGATCTATATACAATAAAATGCACCCATTTTAAGTGTGCAGCTCAATGAGCTTTGACAAATGTATACTCTCACATAACTATCATCGGAGATGTAAAATAATTCCATCAGCCCAGAATGTTCCCTCAAGTTCATTTGTAGTTAGTTCCAGCCACTCCCAGACCCAGGTAACTGCGGGTCTGCTTCTTTCATTATATGTTAGTTATGACTATTCTAGAACTTTCTGTTATACAAATGGAGTCCTACCAAATGTGCCTTTTGTATCTGGCTTCTTTTAGTTAGCATATTTCTAAGATTTATCCATGCCTTTTTATAGACCAATCATTCTTTCGTTTAATGTTTAATTGAATAGAAATATATTACAATTGGTTTATCCATTCACTATTTGATGGATATTTGAGTTGGTTTGGGGCTATTGTATATAAAGCTGCTATGAAGAGTTAGGTACAAGTTCCAGTTAAGGACATCGTGTTTTTATTTATTTTGAGTAAAATAGCTCCAAGTGGAATGACTGGGCCATATGTTAAGTATATGTTTAACTGAATGAGAAGCTGCCAAACTATTTCCCCCAAGTTATTGATCATTTCACATTCCCAGCAGCAATGTCTGAGAGCTGAAGTTGCTCCATATCCTCTCCAACCCTTGAAGTTGTCCGTTTTCACTTTAGTCATTCTATTTGGGATATAGTATGCATTGTGTTGCAGTTTAATAATATTGAGCATATTTATGTGATTATTGGCCATTTGTACATACTCTTGTGAATGAAACTTTTTAGCCATTTCTTATAGTGGGATGCTCACTTTCTTTTTATTAAGTTTAAAACTTCTTCTGGCTACAAACTCAGCCTTTGTCAGATATGTGCAATATGAATGCTTTCTTCCAGACTGTGATGATGGGGCAATAACTGTTTGATACTCATCTTCCTCCCTAAGAAAATACAAACATTGTTCAAGGAAAGGGGAGTAGAACATAGACCAATGGGAAAGAGTGAAAATAAGCATTGAGATTTAAAAAAAAAAAAAAAAGTGAAGAAGTAGAATGTTTTTAAGTGCAAGGTGGGTTCTGAATTAGAAGTGTATAGAAATTAAGGTATTAGGCAAATTGGTCAGGAGGATGATAGAAATTTGGAATTTCTTTTATAGGTTGTGAAAAGGATTAAAATAAAGATTTTCCAATAGGCAACTGACATAATCAAAGCTCTGCTTTAGGAAAAGTACTTTAGAAGCAATCAATATAATTTTGAAGGCCAGTAATAAAAGTAGGGAATCCAGTTAGGAGACCATTTCAACTATCCCAGTAAGAAAACATTAAGTTCTGAATCAGGATAATAAAAATAAGTTTAATCCGTCGGAATCAATCAATAGATCTTAAAAGTAAGAGTAGAAGCTGCTTCTAAGAACATGAGTCAGGAATTTTTTTTTTAAATTATAATTAGTCTATATTATATCTGTATTTTAGAAGTATTACTTCTTAACACTATTGAGTCTTCTAATAAGTTATATCTCTCCACTTATGTGGATCTTTATTATGCAATATTTTATAGTTTTCAGTGTGCCGTTCTTTCACATTTTTTGTCAGATTTATTCTTAAGTACTTACATTTTTATGCTATTGTAAATGTGGGTTTTTAATTTTAATTTCTGATTGAGCATTGCTAGATATAGAAATATAATTGATTTGCAACTTTGATAAACTCACTTCTTAGTTCTAACACCCTGTTTATAATTCCATTGAAGTTTGTACACAGATGATCATGTCATCTGTGAACAAAAGATAATTTTATTTTTTAATTTTTCATCTGGATGCCCTTTGTTCTGTTTCTGGCCTAATTGTACAGTCTAGACTCTCCAGTACAGCATTGTTCTTGATGTCAGGGGGAAAGTAATTAGTCTTTCACAATTGAGTAGGATGTTTGCAATAGGATTTTCATAGCTGTGTTTTACCACATTGAGAGTTTCTTTTATTCTTAGTTCGCCTAAGCCAGTGGTGGGCAAACTCATTAGTCAACAGAACCAAATAGCAACAGTACAAATTTTTTAAACTTAAACTTCTTCTAACGCCACTTCTTCAAAATAGACTCGGCCAGGCCATGGTATTTTGTGAAGAGCCACACTCAAGGGGCCAAAGAGCCGCATGTAGCTCGAGAGCCGCAATTTGCCAACCACTGGCCTAAGCTTTTGTGAGAAATGGAGGGTGAATTTTACCAAATACTCATTCTGTACTGATTGAAATGATTATGTAAATGTTAAATCAACCCTGCATAAAAAACATGACTATGATATAATAATTTTCTTTATTATACCATTAGATTTTACTTACTAAACTTTACCTATGTTCACAAGGAACATTGTTTTGTAGTTTTCTTGTCTTGTACTATGTTTGTCTGACCAGGATCTAGGGGTGTGTTTTGAGACCTCTGGGCCCTCTGGCCAGTCATGCCTGCCCCTTAGCAAGCCAGAATGTCTTATTCTCCCTGGGGAAATGGTTCAGAGATGTCAAATCAGGGGTCATCTGCCATCTGCAAGGAGAAAATCACTGAGAATATGGAAATAGAATCATTTTGATTCAGAGCAAAGGGAAAAAAAGAAGAATTTCTGTGATATTTCAGAACAAGAATAGGTTAAGGAAACGGAGAAGAAAATGATCCAAACATAGGAAGAAACCTGAAGGATTTGGCGTTTCGAATGCCTAGGATTGTTTCAAACAACAGGCTGTCACTGTTGTCAGATGCCTCTGAGAGGCTAAGAATTTGAAACCATTGAGAAAATGGTGCACTATACTTAACATACGCTATGCTCAACACAATCTAAGGATATATGTGCCACATTTTTAGATTTTTCTTTTTACATGCTATATATTTTGGTAACATCCTTGTGTTTAAAGTAGTAAGCTCGAGTTAACTTGTGAAATCATTTGTGAGGGAAAACATGGAATTCCCTGATGGCAAATGAGCCCTCGGGGTGGATCATTGAAGAATTTTAGTATAAACTAGGAATCAGATTATCTGGGCCCCAGGGTGTTGCAAGGTTGGACCTTCCACAAGCTATTTTGAGCTTCTCTGAGTCTCAGTTGTTTTCTAAGAAAGCCTTCATGGGAAGGAATGAAGGTCCATCCACCTCTCTCTGTAGCCAATCAATCTGTCGACATGTTAATCTCAACATACATAATCTCATGTCTGGTGGCACGTAGTCTGGGATTCTGATTAAGTGAACATTACAACTGTGACCAACCAGGAGCAGGTCACAAACTGTCTCAGATCACCTGAATTCTTATAAAGGGCTCTGGGGAGATAATAAAACAGTTAAGTATAGGGGGAATTGTTGACAGATTTCTACTCACTAAGTATGTTCTGCCTCCCACTCTCAGCCCTGCTCTTCCAAGCACCAGTCATGTCTAATGTATGTTTCTCAGTGTGTACATTGAAATGCAGTCTCTTGTATACATTTTCCCTCAATACACAATTCATCTGTCTGCCCTGGATATACACAGCCATCTTCCAACTTTAAACACCAGTCTGTATATACAATGTGGGTGGGTTGAGTTTGGACCTGGCCAGGACAGGACCGCGCACCCACATATATTTAATGGTCCTGTCTTGACAACCCGCCTTTACAGCAAATGTAAACAAAATAAACAGGGACAAGACTTTTTTTTTTTTTCCAAACTCAACATCAAAAGTCATTGAGTGATCATGCTGAGCAATAGCCAGAGGTAGTGTTAACAAAGGAGAAGCTCTAAGCTCTCCTCCTGCGTGGAGAGTAGTCTGTATGCTTAATCATCTCTAAGAACCTGTCAGCTCCCTTAGTTGGCTGGACATGGATTGCTTCAAAGGGCGTTTGTTATGTACTTGTTTTCCAAACACACTACACCTTCTTTGATGGTTAATGCCAAGAGATAAGATATTTGGAAGTTGATTTGAGGTGTACCCTGTTGCTCTCCTTTAAAACCCAATCTCCAAAAGAAAAACAGGTACTGAGTTCAATGGTAGATGGCCTAGTAGAGTGAACCTAAGCTTTAGTTAGGCTTCTCCCAGGCTTTAGCTGAAAGGGAATACGGTTTGCTTAAAGCAGAGCTTATTTCTGTTCACACACAAAAAAGGCTGTTTCTCCAGTTACCTCAAGGCTCCAAAATTCAGTATCTCCCATCTATAGGACTCCACGGACTGCCTCCACAGAGGTATCATGTGGCATGGAATTCCAGAGGGTTCTCCTCTGGCCTTTGGGCATTCTTGCATGGCAGGGTCCTTGCTCTGGGTATCACTAGCATGGCCCCAAAGAACATATGTATGGCAAATTTCAAGACAAGATGAAAAAGTGAACAAAAAAATGCCAGCACCTTTTCAGCTGCTAGTCTCCCCAGCAATGGGGTGGGGGTACAGATAGATATAAAGAAACTAGAGACCTGGTGCACCAATTCAGAGTGGCCCACCCTGAGATCAGAATTGATGGGGCCAGGCCAGCCAGGGAGGAAGCATCTCAGGAGGTTGGCCGCCGGCCAGCCCCACCCCCTATTGGGGAAGGGGGCTACCTAAAGGTGGGGCCAGCCAGGGGAAGTGTTCAAGGGTGTTGACTGGCCTTCCCCCCTCCCCCTGTCAAACTCCCAGTTGAGGGGGCAATTTGCATATTAGACTTTTATTTTAGGCTAGAAAGGCATTCTCCTGGCTCTGGAAGTTGAAATAACTAGTCCAGCAACAGTTCAAAATATTATCTGCCAAAACCGGTTTGGCTCAGTGGATAGAGTGTCGGCCTGCAGACTGAAAAGTCCCAGGTTCGATTCTGATCAAGGGCGTGTACCTTGGTTGTATGCACAACCCAAGTAGGGGGTGTGCAAGAGGCAGCTGATTGATGATTCTCTCCCATCAATGTTTCTAACTCTCTATCCCTCTGTCTTCCTCTCTATAAAAAACCAATAAAATATATATATTTTTTAAAAATGTATCATCTGAGGCCAAATACATGTGTGTTTACATGGAATAGATGGTAACAAACCACACAGAAAATCTAAGAATTCCCAAAAGGTGAAGAACTCCTTTCTAGGGTAGTAAGGAAGTTGTATAGGTAGGCTCCTAGAATGGTCCCCAAGAGTCCCATCTCCTGGGGTGCATGCCCTGTACAATCCCTTCTCCTCGAGCGTGGGAGGGCCTGAATTAATCATGTGAATCCTTTCAAAAAACAAGACTAGAGGTCAGAGATGGAAGAAGTCAGAAATTCCAAGCAGCAGCAGATGCTCTCCTGTTGGCCTTGCGAAGCAAACTTCTATGTTTTAGCAAGGGCCACGTGGCAGGAAAGGGCAGGCAGCCGTTAGCAGTTGAGAGAAACTCCTGGCTGATGGCCAGCAAGAAAGTAGGGGCCTTTGTCCTACAAATGCAAGGAACTGAATTTTGCCCACATCCTTGTGAGCTCGAGAACCCTGAGCTCCAGAAAAGAATGAGACCTGGGTGACACCTTGACTTCTGTCTTATGAGACCTTGAACAAACACAAACAACCATCTACATGGTGCCTGGACACCTCACCTACAGGGGCTGTGAGATCATTATTTTAAGGTTCTATGTTTGTGGTAATTCTTAAAACAGGAATAGAAAATGAATGCAGGCTTCTTAAAGCAGAAATAACTTGAACAGAGACCAGAATATGTCCACAACTGTGGAGAAAGGGAGGAGAAGATAATATAAGCAAAGGCCCTGAAATAATTCATTCGATGATAGGATATGTTTAAGATAACACCATGAAAAAGATGATCTGAAAAAGGGAGAGGGAAGAGAGATAGAACCATCAATGATGAGAGAGGATCATTGATCCGCTGCCTCCTGCAGGCCCCCGACCAGGGATTGAGCCCACAGAGCCCTCAACCTAGACATGTGCCCTTAACCAGAATTGAACCTGGGACTTTTCAGGCCATAGGCTGACGCTCTATCTACTGAGCCAAACCAGTAAGGGCCCTTTACCTTCTTAAGTGAGAAATCATCTTGAGGCATGCAACATGCTTAACTGGTGAGTCATTATGCCCCTTACATGTGAGAAAACTGAGGTCTTTAGGTACTTGTCTGTTGTGCATTCACATATGATTAACCAGGGGTAATGAGCTTTCTGAAATGAAAATGGAATTGAAATATGTGAAATGCTTTCCATTCCTGTAACCAGGAAGATAAGATCCAACCAGTACAGGAGGCCCCTCATTTACTTCTCATCACTCAAACTCCCTGTTGCACCCTAGCCAAGCCAAACTGCTCCCACATGCGCGCACCCCCTCGCCCATGCATTCCTGCATGTGGCAGATGGTTCCCTCCATATGGATGGTCTTCCTCCCTCCTCTCCCTCCCCCCCACCGAGCTTCCCACCTCAAACTTGCTCAGTTAAGGGTCTTGCATTCTGGTCAAAAGCAATTTCTCCACTGAAGCCTTCACCTGCGTCCCCACTTCACACCCCAGGTACAAACTAGTCTGCGTGATCTTGTGGCACATTGAACACACTTCTCTTAGCAGTGAATAATAACAGTGATAATCTTCATAATAGCTCACACTGATGGGTCCATATGTAAAGCCATGTACTGTGCCTTTATAAGCATTATCATGTTGTACTTTTGTCACATTTTTTATGTGTTTGCGTGCTTTTCTACCACATGGTGAATCTCTAAAAGGCAAGAATGAGGGCTTTTCCATCTTTGTATCCCCCAGAGCTTTGCAGAGTATAGGAGGCACTCACAATATATTTAATAAATGAGTTAAAACGATTCAGAAGTAGTGCTGGGATTCAGGTCTATGGGTCAGGGAGCAGAACTCTTGACTTCCCGCCCCCCCATCATGATAAATACAAGTGCACAAGGGTTTTGTGCAATAACAAATACCATGTGAAGGGAAGGTGGAAGGCACCAACCCACTCCCCCTTGCTGAGTCCCTCTCTTATCTCCCACCTGCCTGTATATCATGTGGAAGTTATCAGCAGTGTTTGTCTACTTTATCTAGCCCAGGAACCCAAAAATATAAACTATGTGTGCTCATGACAGCAGAAAGCATCGTGAAGGCTCGTGCAGGGAGAACCAAAGTATCTAGCAGGCAGCACAGTGGTCTGGGCTCATGTGCAGAGACCTCAGATCCCTAGAACACCCTGGAATTCCAGGCAGCAGCAGTAAGTGAGCTCCCAGGTGAGGTGCCTCAAAGACCCTCACCTCCTCACCTCGTGCTTAGCATTGTGTACTGAGCTCCAAGTACTGGTAAACTAGACAGTCGCATTGATTCTTAAATGAGCTGTAATGAACTCATTATCATCTAGCTAAGAAGAATGCTCCAGATTCATGTCCTGCTATTTAGAGAGAGGTAACAGCATCCATCTGGGTGGTGCTATCCTAGCCTTTGTCCCTTGCTCTTGTGTTTAGACAAAAGTTTATATGAAATCAGCTACAGCTGACATCATGCTCTGTTCTGAACCCTAGGGCTCAGCCAGAAAAAGCAGAAAAAACATTTTTTTCCTCTCAATTTAATATAACAGACTCTATCAGACTTCATATCGCTTTTGTTTTTCTTCCAAATAGCAAGGTGTACAGTCCTTTTCTTGTTTTGCAATTTCCCATGACTTTCCCCCCAAACCTCCCTCCTTCTCACTCTCATCCCTGCCAACTCCCACCACCCCGCAGAGCACAGATAGACAGACCATCCCTAAATGTGTTCTGCACAAGCAAATATTTGATGGGGTGAGAATGAAAGAAAAACACATTAGCATCCAACTTGCATAGCTGACATTGGACTTCGAAAGGGCAACCTAGGGCCAGTTCAAGGTATACCCCTTAGGAATAATTAACAAGACCCTGCTTTATTTCCCAGGGGGGAGAAGACATTCTTACAGCTTTCAACCTGAGAAGCAGAGGGAAACAGCCAAGTTCAAGTCAAGAAACCTTATGTGAAACAAGATTAGGTACTAGAAAGGACATGAGCATGAGAAACAGTCCC
Organism: Pipistrellus hanaki; assembly: GCF_964339955.1. Classification (NCBI taxonomy): domain Eukaryota; kingdom Metazoa; phylum Chordata; class Mammalia; order Chiroptera; family Vespertilionidae; genus Pipistrellus; species Pipistrellus hanaki. The sequence continues at coordinate 29,194,574 of NC_140520.1, forward strand.
TACCTACCAAAAACTGACAATCAAGTAGCCAACTATGATAGAGACAGAAAATGCGAGAGGGGGTGGGGGGCGGATAAGGAACTCTAAATAAAGCAGAACCAGGATAAGTGCTACATTAGAGAGGGTGGCAAAGAGAAAATGATATTTATGAGGCAGTGTCTGATGCTTCTCACCTTCCTTTTTCAGCAACATGGGACAACCAAAAGCTACACCCGTTCACATTTCTGAACAATAATTTTTAAAAATGCATCATTTTCAGCTATGAAACAGGGTGGCATTCCTAAGAAATATCACATTATCAAAGATAGCATTGCAAAAACAGTTATTCTAATAGAGAAAAAGGGACTAGTCTTTAGATGTGTAATAACAGTTAGGTTTCCTTCAGGAATTTCAGCCATAAAAATATTTTTACTAGAACCTAAGAGCATTTTGTTATTTTAGGCAAGTTATTGGTTCATCAAAATCAACACAAACAAACCTAAACATTCCTGGGCAAATCTGAGCAGTACCTATGACAAGACCAAATTAAGGAAGCTTTGAGACTATTGAAATCAACTGCAGCCCCAGTCAGAGTAGAATCTACTGAGTAGATGATTCTACTCTGCTAAAAGCTTTGGTTCCGACTCCCTGCAGTGCTTCTTCCTGTGACAAGACTGCACACCCTCATTGATGAGCTCCAGGGACCACATGACTTGCTTTGGCCAATGATGTGTGGGCACAGTGGCAGGTGTCACTTCCATGCAGCGGCTTTCAGAGTTCTGCCATGTCTATCCCTCTGCCACCACCACCACCGAGGGCACCCCAGCCAGGGGATGCTCCTTCAGCCAAGCTCTGCAGTGAAGATGATCACGGGGCAGAACCCCAGCAACTCAAGGTGTGGACAGACAGACGACACAGAGGGAGGAGTGAGCCTTTTCTGTGTAAGCCAGTAAGACTCGGGGCCATTGGTTACCAACACAATATAACCCAATTAATTCTGATTGATATGCAAGTATTAAAAAGTAAAGAAACATACATTGAGCAGCCAGCAATCCAAATAAAACAAGGTAAATGCAATCACTTCCTATACCCACCCCCTACCCAGGGATTTCCCAACTGTGACCCTTATTAGCAACTATAGTCTACATAATGCCACCATTTCTTGAAGACTTTATACAAGACACTTTTCATACATGATCTCACTTAAACCCAGCAATGATGATACGGAAGTAGATTTAGATCTCCATTTTATAGATAAGAAAACTGAGAGGCAAAGAGGGTAAATGGTTTGCCAACTGTCATTTACCTCTTATGTGCTCAAAGCAGGAAGTTAACTGACTCTGTGTGGTTCCAGTTCCTACCTTCATATCACTCTTCTGCAGGTCTAATTAAGGGATAAACTAATTAGCCATGCATAGTGACCTCTGCATACAACTTAGAGGTCATATAAACTGGGGCATGCTAATAATCCAAATGCAGTCACTCCCTGAGGCTTAGTTTTCACGTCTGTAAAATGGAGATAACCTTATCTCGGTGCCATTGGAGAATTAAGAAGACTTATGGGTACCAGCACACTGTCTGGCACCTGTCAGCACTGGGTTAATGACTCTTAGTACAACTAGTGGCTGTCCTAACACAGCCCAGGCACCATAGGACTGAAGAGAGAGTCATTCTTTCTGAGGTCCCTGGAGAAAGTAGCCCGCCAGTGTCCTCATGATACTGGGCAGGGCCCAGCAGAGGCCTGTCAATAGATATGCAGCGCTAGGTTATAGGGGGGCAGGTTGGGAGCCACCACTCAGGAGAGGGCCAAGGCCAGTGCAGGGCAGCAACAGACCTCCCTGCTCCCTCAATCCAATGGCCGAAGCACAAATGAGCAGGGACAGCCATCAGCCTGCTAACAGATGGACCCATGAAATATAGGAACAGGTTGGGCACCGATGGTCGAATAAAGAGCACTCAGAGGAACAGGGCCTGGCTCTGTATGAAGGCGGAGAGGGTGTGCGACAGACAAGAGGGAGTCTGCGACATGCCATGGCCCCTGACTAGCAATGAGCTGATGGAGGCAGCTGATGGGACTAATGACAGGAGGTAATGATGATGAAAAGCACTTAAGCAATGGGCCTTCAAGTAGCTGTTGTTGTTGCTGAAAAGGCCTTCAGCACCTAACAAAGCAATTAGTCAGTCACCCAGCCACCCAGTCCCTCCTCTGCCCGCCTCCCTTTCCCACCTTTCCAGACCTCAGACCATTCATCCCTTTGTCTCACCAGCCCAGACTGCAGCAGCCCAGACCCCGCAAGCAGACACACACCAGCTGCAGCCCGGCCTGGAATGGCTGTTTTCCAAACCAGAGCGCTATGGCAGGGGGGCTTGCAAAGGACGGCTGACCTTGGGGGCACCTTCCCGTCCCCACAGTTATGCCACGAATGTTAAATGAAAAGTTACCTGTGCGTTTATCAATTTCAGTATGTGACTCTGGTCTTTTTCCAGAGGACAAAGACAAAGTCTAGGAGGGTGGCTCAGCTGCAAATTAGAACACAGCTTTGAACTTGGGTGCTTCTCCACTCGAAAAGAGAGATTGCTAGGCTGGGAATGGAGAATTCCTGGGTTCTTGCTCTTGCTTTTATGCATCTTCCAAGACTTCCCTCAAGCAGTGCTGTTCTTGGATTCCTTCCTTCATCCATTCAACTGTCCTCTCCTGGTGCACTGCCATCCTGGCAGGTATTGTGACAGACTACTATGTGGTAATGGGCAATTCTTGTCTGCCTTTCTGTCTTCCTTATTCTCAAGACTATGAGTTTATAAATGGCCTGGGGTACTTCTATTCCTCTTTTTATCCTCAGTATCCAACACACGAGTGCTATAACGCACCTTCTCAAGTTCCTTACATATGCAACTTCCAATTCTACAAAGTAGAGATAATAATATACACCCTATTATATGTTCCAAGTTGGTATTTGAGGATCAAATACGAGGGCAAAGCTGGAGAGTGTTTGGGAATGCACAAATGCAATGAATTACAAATGTTATGCATTACGCATCTCTGCTCTCATTCATCCCTGCATGTGTTGAGAACATTGTATATACTACACACTATGTTGATACAAAGGGAGACCTTCTTTGAAGCTCCCACAGATAAATTCACTGTCTCACCCCCTCTGGCCATGAAGGGGCCTCTGGCCAGGGCCCAAACCAGGGAATCTGGTTTTCATGGACTCTGTCCCCTTACTGATGCCTATGCCCAAATCCCAAGTAAAGATCAACAATCATATTTTTAATGCCAGCTGCTAGTAGGCCATGGGGCCAGACATAGAGAGAAAAAGTAAAATATATAGTTAGGAAGATGTAGAGTCTCCCCCACAAGAAGACAGAACGTAGTATAAACAGAAAGTGAGAAGAGCTGGAAGATACACATTAAAAATGATGTCATAGTTCAGAGAAGGGTAAGGTTTCATTAACTGTCCCATTAGAAAAGTCATAAGAAAAGTGGTGACACTTGAGTTTGATCATGAAGAATTACAAGGAGCCGAAACCGGTTTGGCTCAATGGATGAAGCGTCGGCTTGGGGACTGAAGGGACCCGGGTTCGATTCCGGTCAGGGGCATGTACCTTGGTTGCGGGCATATCCCCAGTGGGGGGTGTGCAAGAGGCAGCTGATCGATGACTCTCTCTCATCGATGTTTCTAGCTCTCTTTCTCTCTCCCTTCCTCTCTGTACAAAAACAATAAAATATATTAAAAAAAAAAAAAAGAATTACAAGGAAAGCTATTCTCAGAAAATGAAAACTCTGAGGTTTCTCAGAGGGACAACCTTCAACCACTTTATTGTACAGATTGGGAAATTGAGGCAAAGGAAGATTCAGTAAGTTGCCCAAGATCACTTAGCTAGTAACTGGCAGGGCTGAGATACAAATGCTGGCATGACCAAAATATACTTTAAACAAAAGAGGCAAAAGGCAAGAAAAATGAGAGAAGATTGATGGTGGTGGGGGGGATGGGGGGAGGGGAAAAATGTTAAATGAACAGAAGCTTTGTTGAGCAAGAGAAGTTTTCCAAAAACAATCCCAGAGGAGGAGAAACCATTTAGGTAGCTATACAAAAGTCTAAAACCAAAATAGCAAAAACCTGGTCAAAGGTGGTGGATACAGATGGGAAGAAATGAATAATTCTGGAAATGTGGTATCTTATTCCATTTGGGCTGCCATCACAGAATACCTTGTGTCTGGTTTTATGAGTTATGGAGGCTGGAGGTCTGAGACCCAGTTCCAGTGTAGTTGGGTTCTGGTGAGAACCCACATCCTGGTTCATAGAGAGCCATCTTCTAGCTGTGTCCTTACACAACCTCTGGGGTCTCTTTCATAGGGCACTGCTATTTCCATTCATGATCTAGTCACCTCCCAATGGCCCCCAATCTTGTAATACTATCTTCTAGATGAGGTTTCAACATAAAATTTCAGAGGGGACACAGTCAATCATAGCAGAAGGGTTCAAAGACTTTGATAATATAGGAAGATGAAGAGGAGCAGAATTCCAGGATTTCAACCTTGGAGAACAACTTAGAAAATAATTAAGAAATCTGGATGTTCCTAAGCATACCATTCCTTTCCCCAGTACTGCCACACATTGGACAGGTCTCCAAAACCCACCCAATATACGTTTTCTTCTTGCCTCGTTCGAAAAAAATGCTGGCAAATGGAAGGTGAGGAATGATTTTTCTCACTGGAAGGCTCATTGACCACGGCAGCAATATTATCAAGTTAGTAAATAATTGATCTCAGTTGAATAAGTCGGTTTTGAAGTCGTATAATCCATTCTGCCTTTACCCAAGGGCACATCACACAGGGTTACGCCAATCTGCTCGCAGGGACTCTGGAATGCGTAAACTCCTCTAAATTCTGTCTCCAACCAGAGACGCCAGCTTTGTTGAGATTCAGCCGTATTCAAATCTAGGATGTGCCCAAACATGAAAGAGGCATTGTTGTCTCTCCCTCGGTTCTCCGTATGTCAAACGCATCTATTAAAATGTGTCTGGGATTGAAGACACCCAACGCACTGTCATTAATTTAAGGAAATAAAATTACACCATATGAAGGGTTATCACAAGGAAGATGGTGACCAGCTGTTCTTCATTTCCTCTGGGTCTGAATAAGAGAAAGTGGGAGGGGTTCAATTTGAAATTGAATTGGGAGGGGAAACTTGACAGAAGGAAGGGAGCATAGCCAATGAAGGCAGTGGAGTTGTGGTACATGAGTAATGAGATTTTTGTGGGGGTGGGGTGGAGTGGGGAGGGATTCACTCACCCCAAGGCAAATTGAGAGTTTATTTCCTCTCTCCCTGTGGGTGCGTAATGACCTTAGAATTTCTCATTTTTCACCTCTTTCCAAGAAAAAGCTGCTTCTTTATTTTCACTAATGTTAAAAACAATTGAGGCATTTTTCTCTCTAAGATCAAAGCCTTCCAGTAAATGAATGAAGCAGGAAGTAGATTATCAGAGGTCCCTAGTACATAGTAGGTCCTCATCCTGTGTAGTATTAGGTCTAGCCCTGCCTAGAGAATTCAGAATTTGCCATGATTTGGGGAATGAGCAGGATAGACTAGAAGTTCCTATTGATTGAAGGAATTGCTCAGTTTGAACTGGCCCCAGGCCAAATTGTGAATAACCTAGTTTATTCATCAGTCACTCCAGATACCGCACCCTCTCTGGTACCCATTTTTCCTTTCATCTTTAACTATCCAGAGCCACAGATTGTGGGGCACAGCTACAGTGCTTGGACAGGTTCAAACCTTGGACTGATGAGAGGGCACAGTCCTCTCATTGCCACGTGCAAGTCCCAGCCTGGAGGGCAGAGCCCACCCAGCACAATTATAGCCAACAGCTGTAGTTGTAAGCTTGAACCTGTGGTCCGAACCCATGGCCCCACGTGCCTGAGTGATATAGGCTGCAAGTAAACAAAACTTGATCAGGTGCATGTAGTTGACAAGGATTGAAACCCACAAGAATGCTGTAAACATCTCTACCACGCCCTTTGCCTCGTGGTATCTGCTGTAAAATAAAGACAAGGCTTGTAGTCCTCTGTGCTGTCTCTTTTCCATGAGGAAGCAGCGTCCCATGGAGACCCAGCTTTCATTCTCTTATCTATCTTTTCTCAGCCTTTCAGCCGCGCCCACTCAGGGTCACTGAACCTGGCTGAGCTGGTGTGGCCCATAAGGCGCCCTGGGGCTGAGTATGCCATGGTCGTGCCAGCTTGCCACAACAGACCTCATCAAAATGTGTTTTTAACAAATCACTTCTATAGGCCAGTTACTTCTAGAATGAATTTAAATTATTTCATCTGTGTCTTCCGGTTGTGTTTGTATATACAAGGTCCCTCTCACTGGGGAGCCAGAGGTCTGGTTCTCTAACAAGACATTTCAAGGTAGCAGCAAAGGAATAGGGACAGCCGAAACCGGTTTGGCTCAGTGGATAGAGCATCGGCCTGCAGACTGAAAGGTCCCAGGTTCGATTCCGGTCAAGGGCATGTACCTTGGTTGCAGGCACATCCCCAGGAGGAGGTGTGCAAAAGGCAGCTGGTCGATGATTCTCATCAATGTTTCTAATGCTCTATCCCTCTCTCTTCCTCTCTGTAAAAAAATATTTTTTAAAAAGAAGAGTAGGGACATTTTTGCTTGCAAGAGGCTTGTCCAGATCCTGAAATGGCACAAAGGAGGAGGCAATTGACTACCTGCTCCTCAGGCAGGGCTGCTCCCCTCCCCTTGACCCCCCTTCACAAGAGAGCCCCCCACTGAAGGTGAGGAGGAATCGGAGCACTCTTCCAAGTGCATAAGTAGGACTGGCCTCCCCACCAAATATCAGCCAGAGTCACTGCTGTGACCTCAAATGTAAGTCAATATAGAAAGTGAGTAAGGAAATGCACAAATATTTTCTAAGGGCCTTCAGAGAAGGGAGAGGAAGTTGGAGTTGGGATGATCGGAAAAGGATACCGTTCTGAGATGGTATCTAGTAAATATCATGATGGCATTCGGTAAAAACTAAGTTGAAATTCAACAGAACTCGGTGGTGGGGATTGAGAGGAAAGCGCTCTGACCCAGCTGAGAGGAATGAGCAGCGGCGTGGAGGTGGGGAAGGCTGGCAGCACGCAAGAGGAAGGTAGCCTCGCGGTGGCAGGGCAGGACCAGGGGGCAAGAGGAAATGACCCTAGAAGAGCAGGCGGGGACCGTACCTTTGATTGTCCCCAATCCCGCCAGGATCAGGAGCTTAACGCGCCACTCTGTTGATAGGGGAGCCTTGAACTTTTTGAGAAGGAAACAAGTCAGACATGGCATAACCCAGAGTCTGAGCTGGTCCTTTTCCCTTTCATAACGAGTTACCCAATTCTTTTACTTGTTACAGGAATGTTAGGGTTCTACCTGTGCCTTTGGAATGAGCCTCCTTGAGGAAGTAACACTTGGCCCCGAGTGACCAGAGTTTAGCCTGCTTCTGAAGCCCATTCAAACCCTGCTCCTGTATCCTTTTCTTTCGGGTCCCCCATTCGGGTCTAGAACAGAAGCAGTTGTAACTGAAAAGAACAGACGGAGAGATGCTTTTGAACAATAATCCTGGCATTTTTGGAATTGCCATTTTTCTTGAATTTAAAACCATTTCTGTAGAAAACTTGGCATTGCCCCCAAGTTGAGGGCTGTTGTAACCAAGATGAGAAATAGGAGCATAGCTAAGGAAGCGGACGGGGGACAAATGAACTCCAAAGAGAGGAGGGAAAAATCTTGGGAGTCTGCTTCCCGGTCTCCTCAAAGCAAGAGACCCAGAGCCTCTGCTTTCCCCGGCGACTCTCAAGCAGGCATGAACCCAATCTCCAAGTCTGCAGGAGCCTTGCAAACACGAAGGTCAGAGAGGCCGTTCGGTCCCCTGCAAATCAAAGCCGCGTTCATTTTCCCTTTAAGTGTTGTAAAGTTGGCTGCTGATAATTTACTCCCTTGCTGACAATCTATGTCAAAGTTTCAGCCGCGCTGGAAATGATTGCGATCTGAACTCTTTCAGGAGGAAGGAGAAAGAAAAATGAAAGAAAGAAAACACACACAACCCCCACCTAACTCCGGCTCCTAATGGACCAAGTTGACAGAGTCCTTAACGAGCGTTTCCCTGGTCCCCGCCATAATCACAGGCTGGGAAGGAGAGTTGTGTTTCATGTGATTAGAAGACTGTTTGTGCTTCTGTCCATTAGGGAACAAAGAGGAGGAAGCATTTTCCAGAACTTGACGCCAAACATGTTTCACTGGGGAATTTGACTCAATTACTTGCAACACAATTTCAAGGATAGTCATTTTTCTCATTAAAATGTTCCTTTAAAAAATGTACCAAAGACCTGTTTTGGTTAAGGATGTGTAGGTTGATTTTTGTTGTTGATACTTTGGAAATGATGGGCTTGATTTAGCATCACCAGCTCCTAAAACCTTACCAAGCCCGACCCTGCCCCTCGTTCCACTTAACGGAGTCAGCCTCTCACTTTTCACCTGCCCAGACATGATGAAGATATACAGCGTACAACTCTTCAGCAGTTCCCTTTCCCTCTCACATCAAGGGAACCCATCAGCCTTAGGGTGGGGGCAGGGAGCCCTGGGGAGTTGAGAAGAGAGGGGAACGGGGGCTGATCAACTGCAGCATTTTTTAGAAAGGACTAGAATTAGGAAAGTTTTCTTTGCTGAAAGAAATCCCTTTATAGACTGATGTTGGAGATATGGCTGTCTAGTTAAGGCATGGAAAACAGGACAAAGAAGCTTATCTAAGGTACCCTTAAAACACTAAGTTCTCAGGGCCAAGGACTTGGCAGGGAAATGCATCCTTAACCTATACTGACCCGCTCCAATACTGAATCATCAGTGGCCCAAGCACGGTGGAAATTTCCATCACCCACAAATACAAATGGCTTCATTTAGAGGACCACTGGAGGCTGTTATTGTAGGCTGGAGGGCTAGCCTGCAAATATGTGTTCTTTTTTCTCCTCTTTTGAGGAGAAACCATTAGTATAACTGCATGTTATTTCTTTTTTGTCATAATAGTCTATTTTTATCTCAAATTGTATAAGTTTGGCATGTAAGTCTATGGGAATACAACCAGAAGAGAAATGAATATCACCTGGAGATGGAAAATAAGCATTTGAAATCTTTTGTCATGAACTCTGAATGTAGTAGCAGGTCATGACATCACACTGTCTTCTGATGGGAAGAGACTGGGTAAATGTGTGCTTGCATATTGAAATATACTAATAGCAATAGACTTGTTAAGTATTCACCCTTGATCCAGCCTAAGTGCTTAACATGTATTTATCACAGCAACTCTATGAGGCTGTTGCTATCATTATTCCCACTTTCATGGGTGAGGACACTAGAAAGTAGAAAGGGTTAAGTAGCTTTCTTAAGGACATAATAGATCTAAAATGGTATGGACAGGATTCAAACTCAGTCTGCCTGACTCCAGAGCCAAGCTTTAAAAATAGTTACTTATTGAGGGAAATTTTGGGAACCAAAAGTGTGAGAACATAGGAAAACAAGGAACAGAATGTACCAGACAATTTTGCAGGGTCTTCTGTCCTAACCCTCATCTGAACATACCTGACGGAACCTTTGGGGAACACTTAACACAAAACCCATAGCATCTCGTGACTAGTACCTAAGAGACAAGCTGGTCAATCAACTTCTTTCCAAGGCTTTAAACTCTGATACATATAGATATACTTGCCAATATTGAGGGTCGGTGTTGGAACTGTAAGGCTATATAAACTTGGGTGCTAGGGTAACCATTTGAGACCATATGGGATATGTGTAAGTAGAAAAACACTAGTTGGTGGAAAGGAGAACAGATTAGAAATTTAGAGAAAATCTGAGGCAAACATGCAATATCTGAGAAAAAAAAACATATTCTTTGACTTTCTTGAGCTTTCTTGAATGCATCTGTTCTTTTCCCTTGCAATTTAAGTCATCTAACAACAGTTAAAATAGGCTTACTGTCATAGTAAAGACCAAACATTATGTCTGGTACACAGTAGGTGTTCAATAAATGCTTTCAAATAAAAGGTTAAGAGAAATTGATCCTGGATAAATACAGATCCTATGCTGAATGACCAGGTGATTTTATTCAGCCTATCTATTGTTCTCAGCTATACTGCAGATTATTTTTCTAAGCACTTGATTGGGTACAAGATCTCAAACCTCTTACCTCCAAGTTTCTAGCTCTCCCAGTCACTGTGAAAGTTGGAAGAGCATTATCAGTTATATACTTTCTCGTAATCCAAAGAGACTCCAATGTTCTTACCACCCCTACCCCTCGAAGGGTTGCCAGATAAAATGCAGGATGGCCAGCTAACCTTGAATTTCATATAAACAACAAATAAATGTTTATTATGTGTGTCACAAATATTGCATTACGCATACACATCCTAAAAAAAAAATCTTCATTTATCTGAAATTCAAATTTAACTGGGTGTCCTCTATTTTTATTTGTTAAATCTAGCATTCACCAAGGGTTGATTTCCTCCCAAATAACCAAGTCAGTTCAAGATGTCTAATTCTTGGACTTGTCTGCTCATAGCCATCCAACCACAAATGCACAGGTGTATGCATACACCCACCCGTACATGCATGCACATACGCCCATCCTTAAAAAGAAAGCCTTAATACTTGTTGATGTTAAGAGAAAGAAGTTATTGGATTCAAGGCATTGTTTAGCCATTGAAAAAATCCAGATAGTCATGGCGATACTTTGCTAAACATTTCCTAACACATGAAAGTGTTTCAGCAAACCTAACCCTAAGCTGCCACATTGACCAATTCTTCAAATTATGAACAAAAGTTATTGCTGCTCACCCTTTCTCGGCAGGACACCTGTGGCAGCACAGAATCCCTCTGGTGGGAAGGGAACTACCCTTGCCACCCAGCCATGCTGTCTTTAGAAAGAAAATTCTAGAGAAAAGGAGGTAAAGAATAATGACCTTGAGGGTCCTTGCAGCAGTGCTTTCCATAATCATTACCACCCCCTTCTGCCACACACAGCTCATGTATAGGGGTGTTCAGCCACCACCCCCTCTCCCACAGCAACATATGGAGGATGCAGGTGAGAGGCAGGCTTTTCAGGATCCCAGATGGCCTCTGAGAAAATTGAATAATGACTAAGTCTTTGTAATGTATTTAAGACATTACCAAATTTCCTTCATGCCCCAATAGTAATCTAGTGATTGCATATCACTAGCCATTTGCAAATGAAAAAAGTGAGGCTGGAGGGAACTCAGTCAAGAGCATGCCCAATGTCATGATGAGATGCTGGGAGGTCAGGAACTGGTAGGGCTGGCATTCAAGCTCTGACTTGGCCCTTCCCAGCCCAGAGCTTCTCCCCAGCCCTGCCCCTGACTCCGGTAAGAACATGTGGCCAGTGTGATGACGAGGTTGGCTGTGAGATACAACACCCTACCCTCTGTGTGTGGGGGGAGGGGACACCCAGGAAGGCAAAGCAAAGTAAAAATACCATAATGTCCTACTCAAGTGAGAAAAGGGCAGGAGTCAGAGGAGGCTGGGATTCAAAGACGTCCAGCCCTCAAGTAAAGGCTTATGCCTGCACCAGGGGCAAGAGGTGCTGCTTGTCAGTTATCCAGGGCAGACCAGATCGCCGCGGAGGGCAGGAGCGCTCCTAAGCCATTGCACTAGATGTTAAATGAAGCAATTAAAGATGAAGGGGACATTTTAATTACCAGGCTTGGTCTGCACCAAAGGGGCCCAGACTCAATTATGCAGAACGGGAGCAAGGCACCTGGCACCATGGGGCTGGTTATCCGGAGGCCTGAGGTGGAGGGGACAGGATGCCAGAGAATGAAGCAAAGAAGAAGAGAAGTCACATAGCCCCCAAATTCTTAAGACAGCAGAAAAGGCAAGAGATCCCTGACATCCTGAGAGTAAGATGAACCTGCCTCCCCAGGGAGAAAAGGCATATTCCTTCCATTAGCAATTTTAGAAATTCCCTCCTCTCTTTCCCTTAATGGATAGATAATTTTGATTTTTTTCAGCTTCAAATAGCTCATGAACTTTTCACCTTTCCTTCTTTTCCAAGCCAGAATTTCTACTCACCTCCATCAACAGCATCCCCAGGACGGATGCCACAGCAATTCTGGAGCTGGCTTGTCCTTTCCAGAACCTTCCAAACAAGATTCACATAGATATTCCAGAAGTAGTGATACGGAATCTTTGGACTGGAACCTGGATTCTTTGTCCACCGGAGTTGAAGAATGAATCCATGGACAGAAGATGGTATAGAAAAGGTGGAGATTTATTGAAGAACAAGTACAGACTCCCATGTGGAGGGGGAAAGAGTCCCCCAGAACGGAGTCTCACGTGTTGAAGGAGAAAGGGTCCCACTGAGTTCCTTTTTCCTATGGCTTATATGGTAAAGGCCACAGATCCTTGTACCTTGATATCACCTCTGATTGGTCACTCTCCCCTTAGACTGGTTACTATAGTAACTCCTGAGATCAAAGATGGAAACTCATGTAGGACTTGTGAGATTCTCCTTGCCCCCTCTCCTTCCTTATTGTTTTCCTATTCCCTTTGGGCTTTCTTCCTCTCCTTCTGAATGAAGGGCTTCCTTCCCTTTATTTTGTAAATATAGACCTTTTGCTGTTCCCAGCTCCCCCATTCTATGGAAATGTACCTGTTGCAGCTTTTCAGCTCCCCCATTCTATGCAAATGTACCTTCTCCCTCTCCCTTCCTCTCCGCAGCCCTGTGCTTCCTCCATGGTCCCCTTAATTTCCAAAATTTCTAAAATTTCCTAAAACCTGTCTTTTTCATCCCCAAAATTCCTGTTTCAGTGGGAGAAAGACTAGTGTTGGGGGTGCCAAATATCAGTTTTCATTTTTTGGGATATTTCTTTAATAATTAAAACTCCAATTTGTACAAAATTATAGAATTTTTCTACTTCCCCTCTTTTTAATGTCTTAATATAAATTAGAATCCAAAAACCAAATTTCAATCAAAGACTATACATATATATATATATATATATATATATATATATATATATATACACATATATATGCATTAAATGTACACAGGCAATTAGGTGGTGAAAGGCTAGGGGGAGGGCCAGGGGGGCAGGCTGGAGTGAGTTCAGGGGGAAAAAAGGGGGACATATGTAATACTTTCAACAATAAACATTTTTAAAAGAAAAAAAAGTAAATACCTTTATATTTATAAGAAATGTCTCTAGAGAGACTCCCAGTTTTCCAAGTGGAAGGCTACCGCTATTGTATAATATCATAAAATGCTGCATGTCTAGGAGAAAATCTGTTTTCAAGCAGATACAAGAGTCAACTAAGCTCACCCTCTGGCCACGAGATTTAGTGCCATTCACCAGCCTTGCAGCATGTTGAATTCAGATAAAGCTGCGTTGTTAGCTCCAGAGTTGAAATATCTGGACCTCTGGTCCTCGCACTTCCCCAGGTGACATTGCATGATATCTTCATGTTTTGCCTAATTTCTAAAAAATAAATGCACAAGTCAATGTAGCCTGAAAGGACCTCCCAGTGTTTTATTTTTGTCAACTCCTAGGTTGACATGGTTTGGCCCCACATAACTTCTTTGCCTAATACTAAGAGTGTCTAGAAGTATAGATAAATAAGTTAATTTACTCATCTCCCTTCTCTCTCTCTCTCTCTCTCTCTCTCTCTCTCTCTCTCTCTCTCTCTCTCTCTCTCTCTCTTTCTCTCTCTGCAAATCTGGGGCCAGCTAAGATCACTGCATGATATTAGGACAATGCCCGCTCTTACTCTGTGGCAGAGGGGAAGTCCTACAACCCCCTTGGATGGAACTGGAACGTGCCTCATGGCCCAGCAAGGAAAACTCTCTTTTCAGGCTGAAAGTCAGCGGCATCCTGGGAAATGAGCTGACAGCTGAATAGGAAAGAAGACAATAGTTGCTTAAGAAGAGCAGGCTGACCCCTGAGAAGCTGGCCTGCCCGTTAATGAGTGGAACCATCCCTGTGCTGCGGGCTGGGAGGGGGACACGCGGTTCAGTGACAATACATTGTCTTCAGTCCCTCCCCCAGCAATGCCCTGCTTGCAGACATCTGCATTCCAGAATCATAATCTGAAAAGGGTCTTTTGTTGGTCAAGGAGTCCATCCCTCTGCTCTCATGATTTCACATATCATCTAAATAAAAATATCTACGTGTACAATTGAGGGGGTGCGGAGTGGCACATGGTATGTTCCATAAGCTCCCCAAGCAAAACATGTCCCCACACTCTCCTTTCCTTAGCCCATCCCACCCCACCTCTCACACTGACAGGAAACAAAGGTATGAACTTGTCCCCACTGGTCTTCAAGCCCCTCTCGTGCCCCCTTGTCCCCTTTCCCACAATGTTTGCCATCAGATCAATTTGTTAAAGCAGTCCTTCCACACACCCTCAGACAGCTAGGGAAGTTTCATTTCCGTTTTGACAGATGGGGAAACTGAGGAAGAAAGCATAATTGAACGAGGGGCCCCTGGGAATTAGTAGATTCTGCTTCCCCTCCTACCCAGGCCTTCCAATCTCACTTCACAGAGCAGGAGAATAAATGCTCTTTCTCTTTCCCCCATAATTCAGTCAGACCGTTACCACTTCAGTAAAGGCAACATTTGTTCAGGAAGGGTAGGGGGCTGCCTTCCCTTTGGGCTGCCTGGACAGAAACAGCAGGGGCCCATGTGTGCCCCCAGGTTCCCCTTTAGGGGGGGACCCCATTCAACATCACCTTTGGGGGCAGCTAACTGGAGGGCTGAAAACAGAAAACAGTGACAGAAGCTTTCAAAAGCACAGTGGTGTTTTCCTCTTTATTTTCCTTTTTACTTAAAAGTCCAAAATGTAAAGTGCAGGCCTGGGAGGGCTAGTGCTTTCCATTTCAAAGGTCCTTTAATCTGAGGAAATAATTCACAAACAACTCTTCTCCAGGCATCCCCTTACCCATCCCATTAAAAATGCACTAATGGCTCTAACTGGTTTGGCTCAGTGGATAGAGCTTTGGCCAGACTGTGGACTCAAGGGTCCCAGGTTCGATTCCGGTCAAGGGCATGTACCTTGGTTCTGGGCATATCCCCGGTGGGAGGTGTGCAGGAGGCAGCTGATTGATGTTTCTCTCTCATCGGTGTTTCTAACTCTTTCTCCCTCTCCCTTCCTCTCTGTAAAAATTCAATTTTAAAAAACGCACTAATGCTGCCGTAGGTTGAGTCCAAGGAGTTGGGGTGGTGATGTGTGCAAATTCACTCCTTTACCCTCCGGGGCTGTGTTCAGACCTGCTACCCTCCTCATTTGCAAATAAGACATCCCCCTTTTGAAATGCATGCTCCAGGCCTGCTCTGCTCTGAGAAAGCCCAATACATGAAGCAGGCAGCAAACAGGCAGATTTTCCCCATTTCAAAAGGTTTTGGAAAATAAACAGAGAGCTGCTGAAGGGAATCTACACTGGGAGTAGAGAAGCCTGGGTTCAACTCGTCCATCCATCAACGCATGAGTGTATTTGTTCTTCTCTAAACAAGCACGAAATGGGTCCCAGACCCTCTGGTAGGCCTGTAGGTTAAAAGGTGACCAAAACAGGATCTCCCTCAAGCAATCCAGGCCTGCCTCCCTCCACCACTGATCAGCTGTGTCCTTGCGTTAGATGCTCAAGCAATGTGGGTCTCAGATCTCCCTTTTGAAGCAGAGAAATAATATCTGACTTCCCTCTAGCTTGCAGAGGGAGAAGGTAGAAAACCTGTGCATTTCAGTGTTTCTTTCCAGATCATTAACTACTGTAGGGAACGGAGGGCCATAGAAACAATAGCATTTTTGAGCTAGAAGACACCAAAGAAATCAACTCTTTCAACCTTTTCACACACAAAAATCGGGAATCGGAGAGCTAAAATGTTAGGAGCCTCTGTCTGCTGAAAATCTATCCAAATAAAAACAAAACTTCTTTACAATAACGACCGAAGACAGAGGGTTAAGCGAGGTGAATTACACCAATTTGGAGGGAGAGGTGGTTCAGGAATAGCAATCAGAAAAAGAGGGGGGAAAATGGGTTCTGGTCTTGAATTTTTCACTAATCAGTCAAGTCCATGAATGAGTGATTTAACATCTCTTGACCCCCAGCTCTGTCATCTATCTGATGAGAATTACAAATGGTAGAAACATGGCGCAATGAGACGACAACAGCTTTGGAGTCATATATTGTAGATCTCAACTTGAGTTCTTGCCTGTCACATTTTAGCTGTATGACCTGGGGTAAGTTACCTAAAAGTGACTCTCTGAGCCTCATCTTTCACTTCCATAAAATTGGCAGAACTCCCCCTCACTCATGGGGTTGTTCGGTGTAATATGGTGAAGCACACAAAGCTTTGAACATGGGGAGTTATGAATGTTAATTCCCCTTCCTTCCCAGATAACCCCTTTGGCATTAAAATCCTAGGACTATGAAATGTTTCCTTAAAAAGTGATCTCACATAAATAGATTGGCTTTACTACTTGCTCACCCTACAAGGTAAGGAGGAGCTAGAAACTATTTTTTTTTCTACTAGAAGATGAAATAGGGATCCAGAAGTGTGACGGTTGAATCAAGGTTACCACAGAAAAGGGAGTGGAACCAGGTGTCTCTGCTTTTAGCTTGGAGGCATTTCTAAAGACAGCCTTCTGTGGTTCACAGAGGGAGCCTCCTTCCTTCCCATCAGCCACCTTACAGGAATGCAAATGGTTTAAAATAATAGTCAAAAAACGTGTTGATTGTACCTTTGGTACCCAACTTAATGGTGGAACAAAAGCATAAAGGAATTCTCCCAAGACTGAACTCATCCATAAAGTAAATCCTCTTATTCACATCACACAGCCTTGGAATTATCACCATGGTGCATGCACGTTGGGTGAATTTATATCTCAGCAGAGATCTCTGTATCACCAAAACGACTCAATCTCTTTTCTAAAATATTTTATTGATTTTTTAAATTTTATTTTATTTATTTTTTTACGGAGAGGAAGGGAGAGGAATAGAGAGTTAGAAACATTGATCACCTGTCTCCTACACACCCCCTGGGGATGTGCCCGCAACCAAGGTACATGCCCTTGATTGGAATCAAACCTGGGACCCTTCAGTCAGCAGGCCAATGCTCTAACCACTGGGTCAAACCAGTTAGGGCCAGAAAGACTCAATATCCAAGGCCATGAAAGGAATCTTCTCTTCAGCCCCATAGTCACATTTATGCCTTTGATATGAAGCCCCAGAAGAGTATTTTCCAGCCTGAAATGTACTCATACTTCTCTCCTCCACACTTGCTCAGAACCCAAGAGACAGGTCAAAGAGGCCCGAAGCTTCTGGAGACAATAGTCAACACCTCTATCCGTTCCTGAGTAAGAGGCCTGGTGCTCTCCCAGGCTTCAAAGAAGGGACCTGGGAGGCCCAAGTCAAGGCCAACGCCAGAAGCTGACGATAAATGAAAAAAGACTTTTCAAACTGAATAAATGTAAATGAGGAAAGAAGCCCCTGGTTAGGGAAGTGATTCTAGCAAGTGGCTATATAAATGTCTTTATATTGTTATTTCCAATATTAGTTTGTTGTTCCTCCATGAAAGCTGATTTATTTGAAATGTTATTACTAGAAACACCCTAATCTTTTGGTAATAATTCATATACTGGAAGATTACAGTTTTGGAAGGCAGCCCAGTGCTGTCTGGAATCCTATTTATGGATTAAAGGATTTGAACAGCATTGCAAGCAAGATCTCTAAAGAGTAGGATAATGTAAACCTGGTTCCATATAAAATGCTTTACCCCAGCTATTGTAACCCCATTAAAGTCAGGTTGTTGGAGGACACTGGCCACAAGGACTTTTATTTCAGGAAATCAGGATATCATTACCCCTGAAGAGCAGGGATGTTTCAAGTCCCTTGTTTTAACCTACTAAGCTTAACTTTGTGCTTCTCCTTTCTCCTGGTACATGCCAACTTCACATGATAGGTCTTGACTTCTTGAAAGACTATATCCAGGTGTGTGGAGAGCGGCTACAGTGTTTCGACATGTTCAAGCCTGGAACTAATGAGAGGACACGATCCACTCGTGGCAAAGCCACGTGCAAGTCCCAGCACAATTATAGCCAAAGGTTGTAGTAGTTGTAAGCTTGACCTTATGGTCTGAACCTGTGGTCCCACGTGGCTGAGTGATATAGGCTGCGGGAGGTGCAGCAAGTATACAGAACTTGATCAGGTGCATGTAGTTAAGTAGATTTGAAACTCACAAGAATGTTGTAAACATCTTGATCACACCCTTACTTTGCCTCATGGAAACTGGCTGTAATATAAATACTCGGCTTGCAGGCCGTGGTGCTATCGCTAGCTCTCCATCAGAAAGAATAGCGTTGCACCCAGGTCCAGCTTTTTTTCTCTTGTCTGTCTTTTCTCAATCCTTCACCACCCCCTCTCAGGCTTACTGAACCTGGCTGTGCTGGCAAGGTTTAAGAAATGAAAAATATATTTTGTCAAAGTAAGGGCAATAGTGAAGTTAATACAGTTTATCCACAGAGCCAGGTAAACGTGTACCAAGTGCTTTTTGCTCTTAGAAACCTTCAGATTAAGATGGATCTCACTTGAGCTACCAAGACAGAAGAGCCTTGGCACACTTTACCCTATGAGGGCATGGGGAGCTGTGATATCCGACAAGCCATGGAAAGACCATGGAGCTTCACTCGGGGTCACCTGGTCCCACTATTTATGGGCTGTGTTGCCATGAACAGGTCATTTAACCTCTTTGAACCTGAGCTGCTTCCTCTTTCAAGAGATACTATCTACTTGCAAGACTGTTATGAGAATTTCATGCGGCCATCTGTGACAAATGTCCAATACATAGAGGGAAGTGAGTGTTAATAGCACCTAAAACTGTTACCAAACAGGCACAGTATGGAAAGAGGATCACCAGTTTCTAAATCAAAACTCCTGATTTTGTCCTCACTTCTTTGTCACAAACTCCTTCAAGGTTCAAACCCAAGGGGCTTCTCAGAACTGGCTGGGGCTCAGTAGAAGAGGGACAGTGGCAGGAGAGAAGGATAGACCAATGTCACATTCCTTTCAGCGAAGACACTGCCTATTAGCATAGAGTCATCAAGCATCTCATGGACGTCATCTGCCACATAAATAATGAATTGTAATTCTAATTATACCACCATCTAAAACTTGGGAAGTCTTTATTTTTCTCCTTCCAACTTATTTCAGTCTCCTCAAGCAAAGCCTCTTTTATGACTTCCAGCCTGTTTAATGATTCAGGCCTGGGTTCTGACTTTAGACATAGTACAAAAGGGGGGATTTCTTCTCAGGTCCCTGTGCAAAAGGGCAGTTGGAGGTTCCAGAGAAGCTTAGAAAACATTGTTTAAAAGGTGGGCTTTGGCCGAAACTGGTTTGGCTCAGTGTATAGAGCGTCGGCCTGCGGACTCAAGGGTCCCAGGTTTGATTCCAGTCAAGGGCATGTACCTTGGTTGTGGGCACATCTCTAGTGGGGGGTGTGCAGGAGGCAGCTGGTCGATGTCTCTCTCTCATCGATGTTTCTAACTCTCTATCTCTTTCCCTTCCGCTCTGTAAAAAAGCAATAATATATATATATATATATATATATATATATATATATATATATATATATATATATATATATTTTTTTTTTTTTTTTTAAGTGGGCTTTGGACTACCCGTGTTAGAGTCAGTGGGGGAGACGATCTTCTTTTAATATGCGGGTTTCTGGGCTCCACCCCAGAGCCATTAAGTCAAAATACCTGAGCATGGGCTCTGGATTTCTACACTTTTAACAAGTTGCCCAAAAGAGCAGGATGCACACTAAACTTTGAGAATAGATCCCTAGCGAAGTCTAGTGGTGTCCTTCAGGAATTCCACAGAGCGTGGTGATGAAAACATTCATAATGTTTGAATCATTCATAATTTCAAAAAAATGCTTTCACAAACATTTTTGCATACTACAGAGCATGCATAGGAACAACACAAACATGTTCCTATTGCAAATTATGTCTATTAATGAAATACAGTGCACCTCATCGGTCCAGCACTATCAGAAAAAGGGCTGTTCTACAGAAACAAATTTGCTGGAAACACTGGGATTTAACCTTTTGAATGCTATGCATTTGAGACAATCACAGTATTTTTTTAAAGACATGATATACATCCTGCCTTAATAAGCCGAGGATTGCAAACATTGATTCAGGGTCATGACTAGGAGCATCTGCTTTGCTTCATGTGGGGCCATAGAAGCAGTGGGGTTCAGTATATGGAACCATGGACGCAGGATGCACCTGGGCTCTGTCTGTATAAAACACCCTCTGTCCTGCCATTTGCAGGCCCAAGCTTGAGGCGTTTTGCTTATCATGTATAGTTGTGTGTTTTCTTAAATTTTGTTTAAATCAATTACCAAATGCCACTTCCTGCCAATAGGACACAAATTTCCCCTGCCCTCCCCCTTTCTTATGTACCAATTCTAAGGTAGGAAAACAAAATTTCAAGTCTTATAATTGGCAGTACAATGAAAAGAAATCAATTCTGAGGCTTTGTAAATGATGATCTTGGAGAAATGTTCAGGAGGATAAGTTATATGGACTATATCTGCTCAGAGACCTTTCATCTTACCTCTGGCCCCTGCATTGCTCAGGAAGTTGAGGTGGTTCTGTATCTGGCCTCTCCCTAAGTGGACTTGACAGTGGCATACCCCCATGGCTCTGAGAGCCAGAGTGCCAGCTTAGCAGGAGGACCACGACCAAGGACCTAGACTCACGTTTTCAAACACTCACTGTGCCTACATGATGGAGAATGGACCAGTGGAGCACAAGAAAAGGGGTGGGGAGGGGAGCAGTCATGGCTCTTGCAGTAATCCAACCAAATTTTTTTGAAAGTATTAACTGAATCTGTGGTGATGAAGGGAGGGAGAGGTGGGCATCAACAAATTCCAGCCCGAGTCATTCCTTAGGGGAAAGCAGGTACTTGGCAAGGGAGAAGGATGGGACCTGAAGTTCTTTGCATCAGAGAAGAGACAGCATCCTATTTATTATCTTCCTCAGGCCCTGCTACTAAAATGGCTTGCTGAGAACCACCACATGGAGAGGGGGAAGTTGATTGGTGATCATTTCCCCTGGGCCCTGTCAACCTCATCCCTCTAGAAGTTGTCAATTGCATGTTTTTGAAGAGGCCAAGTCCACATCACTCTGAAGCACCTCAAATAAGTAACAGGGGTAAATAACTGGTGTGGACAAAAAAATTCAAGATTCAGCCAAAACCGGTTTGGCTCAGTGGATAGAGCGTCGGTCTGCGGACTGGAAGGTCCCAGGTTCGATTCCAGTCAAGGGCATGTACATTGGTTGCAGGCACATCCCTGGTGAGGGGTGTGCAGGAGGTGGCTGGTCGATGTTTCTCTCTCCCTGACGTTTCTAGCTCTCTATCTCTCTCCCTTCCTCTCTGTGGAAAATCAATAAAATATATATATTGATTTTATATATATATATATATATATATATATATATATATATATATATATATATATATATAAATCCAAGATTCAGGTGGACTGTTACATGGTAGATTCTGATACTGAGAGGAGAGAGCATTTAGGGGCCTCTTTCCAGCCCCACAGAGCTTACCAATAGCTTGACAGGACTTGAGTATGGGCTTATGTATCCATAGAAAACAACGTGCAAATGGAGTTGTTGCCCCACTTCAATAGCCTATAAATAATGATTTCTGTCTTGCATAATGTATTAAAATAATGACCCCCGCACTCTTTCTATGACATCCTGAACTCAGCCCATTAATGAAACCACAGCAGCAGCTAGGAGCTCACACCGCAGGGCCACAACCGCTGCAGGCGTTGCCGAAGCCCCATCAGAGTCAAGGTAACTAGGTCTGTGCTCCTTCCTCCTGGACTGAAAAGGGGACTCAGCTGGTCTGAGGAACAAAGCATAGCAGCTGGACTCTTGGAAAAGTGGGGGGAAGGAGGAAATTCAAGGAAACTTCATTCATTGGGGTGGAAATAGAACCCTGGTTCTCAACTCACCATCTTTACTGGGGGGACTTTTGGGGGGATAAGAATAACACTGAAGATATAATCCTGAGATATAGTACAGGATATAGTATAATCCAGTGGTCGGCAGACTCATTAGTCAACAGAGCCAAATATCAACAGTACAACGATTGACATGTCTTTTGGAGAGCCAAATTTTTTAAACTTAAACTTCTTCTAATGCCACTTCTTCAACATAGACTCGCCCAGGCCATGGTATTTTGTGAAAGAGCCACACTCAAGGGGCCAAAGAGTCACATGTGGCTCACGAACTGCAGTTTGCCTACCACAGGTATAGTCTAATGAAATGTCAAGTCTCAACCTCCTGTTTCCAGCTTTTCCAGTCTGTGCTTGCATTTTAAAAACAGGTCTGCACTGCTTTAGGCAGAGTCCCTCTGCCTAGTGAATAATTCAGAGTCCCTAGAGATTGGCTTCGAGCTAAAGGAGATGCAGGGCTCTGAGACTACATCTCCAACAATACCCAAGCCCTCACCAACCAACCAGGCCACACCCTCTGACCACCTCTCCACCCTTTTCCACCCCATCCTCACTCCACCCCTGCCTGTGGAAGTGATACTTTGAAACCCCATATGGTCAAGCAGGGCTTCTCAGCTGCACCATTTTATCTTGTTTTGAAGGTGGTGGGAAAATACGGGTGCAGGAATGGCAGATGTCAACCTTTGAAGGCATTCTTCCTGTCAGACACAAGCCTTCCATCTCACCCCGGGTTTCAGGGTAAATGGCTGAAAGGACATGGAGTCTTGTTTTGTGTGGGTGTCAACTGGATCACTCTGTATGGTTGAGGTGTTGTGCTGTTGCCTTGACCCAGTGCTTGAAAGTTGCTGAGGAAACATGGGCTTCCGGATGTCTCATGAACAGGAGGCTTTGAGTCCCTTACCTGGAGTAATTTGTGGTACTTCCCTATGAGTCCTCTTTACCTCCAACCTAATCCAAATTATCCCCCAGATCAAAGTATCTCCGTGATGTCTGAATGTCCACCATAATAGAATATTGTTTGCCAGTAGTCTGCTATTAAAATATAAAGCAACTTGGTAAGGATTTTACAGCCTGAACTTTATCAGTCATTAGAATTTCAGTGTGTGTGTGTTATTGATTTCAGAGAGGAAGGGATAGGAGACAGATAGAAACATCAATAATAAGAGAGAATCATTGATCAGCTGCCTTCTGCATGCCCCATACTGGGGATCGAGCTTGCAACCCGGGGCATGTGCCTTGACCAGGAATCGAACCTGGACCACCTGATTCATAGGTTCAACCACTGATCCATGTCAGCCAGGCTAGAATCTCAGGTTTTTATCCAGAAAAACTGACATATATGGAATAGGTCATAAAAGCTGGGATTATTCAGGTTCTGAGTGCCAGGTGAGAAAAGATGGGTTACAATAGAAAAGGAGCATTAATAGAGAAGGTAGGTAGATAAATGAGGGTCAACAACAACTCCTTTATTCCTCACTAAGCCACTTGTTTGAGGACGAACTTGACCGCAGGCTCAGTCTCCACTGGATGGTAGGTGCCGGAGAGATTCCTGTAGAAATGCAGGGTACAGATTTTGCTCTCAAGTACAATTGAAACACATATCTTGTGAATTGACGTTTCTATAGCCATGTATCAATGCAAAACATCTCTAGTTTTTTTTTTACGAGGACTGTACCAGCCATTCTGTCAGACTTTCAGTAAACATTCGTTTGCTGATACTTTAATTCTATCTTCTCTGCCTGCACAGCTGCTGACCCCCAACTGGGAAAGAGCGCTTTTCTGTCTAGTCATTAATGATGTATACATAGTTCCTTAAGAGAACTAGAGGCTCTTCTTCAAGGAAGCATGCTTTCTTTTTCCCCTTTTGTAAAGCAAATAACTGCCTCCGAGTGGATATGCCACTTAAAGTGTTTCCTACATTAGGATCTCAAGTACCCTCATTAGAGAAATAAAATAGTAGAATGTCACTTTTTTTTTTTTTTTACTGAATTTAAGGCAGTAGGTTTAGTTGGGGGAGAGGGTCACTTCTTAGAATAGCAGGCTGTTAAGCTTCAGGACAAGTTACCAAAAGCCAATTTGGGGAGCTGCTTCTGCAGAGATCTGCTGACTTGGGAAGGTCAAGGCTGCGGACCTGTCGAAAGACAGGGCAACTGCACAGGTGAGCCCAGGAGCTCCCTCCCAAGCATCATCATCCTAGGTCCTGTCCCCTTTGGCTGCTTTGACAAAGCAAGAGAGCAGAATGCCTAGCCCATCCTGTCTTCCTAGCCTGCTGAGCAATCTAATGAGATAAAAGCCCAGGTTTCCATAAGAAGTAAATCAGAGGAGTCCATCCACAAATTCTGAACAGCGCCCATCTAGATAAATAAAATGTGACATTCATAACAAACAAACCAAAACGCAGATAAAGGACGAAAGCCCTCAGCATTAATGCTGGGAAACCTTTGGCAATAAATAAGTAATATTATAATAAAAGATATTATAATGCGTTGTCATTTATATGGAGAAATGTAATACAGTCTGAGGAGGAAGATAGATGGCTCAAGTTGTTTCCCTGACAGTGGAAGTAATAGCTATTGAATGTTGTGTTTAGCATATCATAAAATCAGTGTTAGCAGGCGAGACAGCCCTCAAGCCTTCCTGAAGTCCATGTTCAGCCTTTTGACATCAGCAAGAAAAAAAGGCCTGGAATGCAGCTCACCCAGACTGGATGGCCTCAATTCATACCAAATCGGAAGAGACAGAGTTTCCCCTCGGCCCCCCGTCTGAAGTGGAAATGAACTTGGGGGTGACTGCAGAATGTCTTTCTTCAGCCCACTCTGTACTTGCTATCCCCAAGAGGCTCCTGCCAGTTGCAAGAGCCAAGCTGCAAAATTTGAATTCATGTAGCATTAAAAACTTTCCTGAGGATGATGGTGGCCAGTTCTCCTTGTACAGTGAGTCACTAGGGGCCAATTTAGGTTTCCTTTATAGGTGCTAAAAATTCTTCTCACTCCACCAGTCATCATCATCATCATCATCATCATCATCATCTCAACCGCATTGCCTGAAACTCCCCCATTATTTATTATGTTGTATCCCATCCACCGGAAGGATAAGAGAAAACCTTGTGCATCTCTGAGACAATAGAGCTTGCTGGAGACATACAGGAACAGGAAAGCCAGTAGGCAGGAAGAATTCAACCAAGTGCTAACACAGGAGGGCTCCTTCATTTGTGCCAAAAGCATGAAAAAAGAACATTATTTTATTTACTTTCTTTTAATGCCAAAAAAGCCCACTGACAAAATATCCTGGGCAAAATACCATTTTTGGAGATACAAAAAAAAAAAAAATTAAAACAATAAACTAATGGAAGTTTACAGGCATCCAAATGAATTTTTTTCATTCTGAAACAGCCTACGGGGTGGATTTGAGAAAGGATCAGGACAGGTTTCTGCCTCTGCCTCCCAGGAGCTGAAATAGGGGTACTGGAACCTGAGCACTGTTCCTCTGGGCCCCGCAGCCTGGAAGAATAGGGACCCAGGACTCTGATGCCACTGGGTTCAGAGGAATGGCGGGGAGTGGTGACTAGAGGAAAAGATATGTCTGTCTTATTTCCTGAGAGGACTTGACTAACCGGGACTTTTCTTCCTTTCAGTCTGATCCTCAAGATGGAATTTTGTCAGAAATCTCTGGCTCCACCATCAATCTTAGAGATGGAAGAAAGGATCCTTTATTTTCCAAAACACTAAGACCTACCAACTGTTCCCATTATACACTGAGTGGCCAGATTATTATGATCTCTGAACACATAATAATCTGGCCACTCAATTTATATACTATATAATAAAAAGCTAATATGCAAATTGTCCCCTCGACCAGGAGTTTGACCAGCAGGCAGGGAAGCCAAATGCCTATGTCCCCTCTCCCTGGCCAGGCTGGCCAGACCCCACCCATGCACAAATTCAAACATCAGGCCTCTAATACACACACACTGATTGGCCAGATTATTATGTGTTCAGATATCATCATAATCTGGCCACTCAGTATATATTGAAAGAGAAATGTTTCCAAGAATGGCTCTTAGGTAGAGGTGGAGTTGCTGAGCCAAGGGTGAAGGCTATATGTGAGTGAATGATTGGGGAAGGGTCCTGACCAGTAGAGGCAGATGGTAGGCTATCTTTTTCTTTCCCTGGGTCCTGGTTCATTAACCTTATAGGGAATAGAGGCAGACACCGGGGATCTATGCAGAGGGTTCTGTGCTAGGTGGTCTGTGAGGTACAAAGGCAACCCATCTCCTGATCTCAAGGAAGTGAAGACATGACTCTTGAAAATGAGGACATGACCAGGCAGTACAGCCTTTGTTCCCTCACAAGATCAGTGAACTAGGCTCGGATGCCCATGGCCATGTGCCATTCAATGTAATGAGCTTACACAGGAAACACAGCTTGACATAGAGGTTGTGACCATGAGCTTTGAAATCCTATGTACTTGACTCTGCATTTCACTTTGACTACTTAATAGTTCGGCAACACTTGGAAAGTTATCTTAAACTCTCAGAGCAATGGGTTTTAATACATAAAAACCAGACGGTCATCATTGCTCCTGCATGGAACTATTTAATGAGTTAATGGATGTAAAGCACTTAGCACAGCATATAGTAAATGCTCAATAAACACTAGCTGAAAGGATGTTGAAGATGTGCCAGGCACTGGGCTGAAGGCTGGGCTACCAGATGGTTAATGTGTTGCTCTCCAGGAAAGTAGAGTCTAGTAATTTAGAATCAAATAATGTGGCAAGATGGCAAAAAACCACAACGAGCTGCCTGTTTTTGTTCTGATATTGGAAATACAATAAATTCTTTGCTGGAATTGTTTCTTTTGAGGGGATTTTTGAGATTGGAACATTTCATCATTCAAATGTTCACAAAGGAGGCAATCTTATTTAATCAAAGGCCCCCAAATACAAAAATAGGGTCTATGATTCTAGACTGTCCTATCCCAATTCCAACTGAAAGTAGGTGTATGACCTGTGGAGGTTAATTAATTAAAATATTTAAGCACTGACTGTGAGTCGGGCACTATGGTTAGTGTTAAAGATGTAGCAGTTTTGGCATAAATTGATGGTGTTTACCAAGATCCACATTCTCCTTTTCTTCCTAGGCCTACTACTGGACTACATATCCCAGCCTCCCTTGTAGTTAGGTGAGGCCAGGTGACTTGAATTCTGGCCCTTGGAATGTGAGAGCAGTAAGGTGCTCCACCTTCAGGTCTCACACATAGAAAACTCCCACCAATGACTACTTTTTTATCCTACATCCACCTTCTAGAGTTGGAGCCCTTCATGGGTCAGGAGAAAAATGTATCCAAAGATGAAGTTGAATGCTTGAATTCTGTGTCCACATTGGATTGTGATATGAATGATAAATAGACGTTCAGTGTGCTAAATAACTGAGATTTGGAGGTGTATCTGTTACAGAAGTTATTTTCCATACCTAACAAAGCAGTTGAACAAGATAGACTTGTCTCTAGACTACTAGACTCTAAAAAATGAATAATTAAGTAAGTCATTATAATGTAGGCTGATGAATGTTAGGACAGTGAAAAAGACCAAGAAATGGGAGCAGACAGTAGCATGACCTAAACTAACCTAGGAGTTAGGAAAATCGTCTCAGAAAAGGTGCCATTTATGCTGAAACATGGAAGATGGGTTATTACTCAGCTAGGGCTGCCATAACAAAGTACCACAGACTGAGGAGGGGAGGGCTTAAACAACAGGAACATATTTCCTTATGGTTCTGGAGCAAGAAGGACTAGATCAGGGTATCAGTAGGGTTGGTTTCATTCAGCAGCTTGCAGACAACTGCCTCCTCACTGGTCCCCATGTGGTCTTTCCTCCATGTATACACATGTCTATATCCTCATCTCCTCTTCTTGTAAGAACACCGGTCATATTGGATTAAGACCTACTCACGTGACCTCATTTTACTAACATTCTCTCTTTAAAGACCCGATCTCCAAATTCAGTCACATCCTAAGGCACTGGGTTAGGGTGCCAGCATGTGAATTTTGGGGAACACAATGCAGCCCATAATAGACGGATAAGAGTTGCCCAATTGAAGGATTAGGGTGACCTCGGGTTCTCTCTCTGGTCCAATAATGAGAGCTGGCATGGGGAGGGTAGGAGGATGACTGAGAAAGAGGCTCCAGTTTCTAAGGGGGAAGGTGCTAAAGCCATTCAAGGGGGGACTCAGATCACAGCCTGACAGTAGTGCTTTCATTGCACATTTGGAACTTAAGAGATTAAAAATCAAATTGTGGGAGGGTAGGTGTCAGCAGCGTACCTGAGCTCTCCGGAGATGTAGAAAGATTGACTGCAGCTGTGGTGTGTGGCCCTGCAGCCTCCATGGGGCTACTACGCTTGCTAAGAAGTCCCAGGGGGGTCTTTGAGAGTAAAGATTGGCCCCAGAAGTCAGATCACAAGAATGATAGGTACCTGGCCATGTGCAGGGATTGAAGATCAATGAGTGAAAGATCAATGTGAATAAATGATCTATTAATACATACAACGGGTTCCCAGCAATTAATCTCCAGGAGGATGACAGCCCGCCAGTTATAGTGAACTGCTGATGGTGATTGACATAATGGGATCGTCTGCAGCTGCCGGGCTGCTGAGCTGGTGATATTCACATTTATTTTCCTGCTTGCATCGAGTGGTTTCTGGGGCAGCTCTGGAGTTTGGAGCTGAAAACATCCTTCTCAGAAGACCGAAATAGTCTCCTCTGAGAGAAGGCGTACGCGAGCAGATCCAGGACCAACGTCTGATCTGGAAGCAAAAAGAGAAAGGGCACTTTCTTTGTGAAACTGATTAGTTAGGCCTTTGTAATCGGGAGCTTGGTAGGAGGATTTGGAAGGCGCTGCTCAGAAATCAGGAAAGTCACCACCCATTGGAGGGCTGCCATTGTGAACGCTGAAGAACTGCATATTCCTGAGAAATGTGCACTTTAGAGGATTCTGTTTTCCCTCGGTGCTTTCAGACGAATACCTCGAGCCAACCTTATGCTTCCAAAATACATCCCTCCCCATGTTGGGTCTTCCAAACCTAGACTTTTGGATGTCTGAGTAGTGAATCCTAGTTATTCTTCAAAGTCCATCTCATAATCTCCTCTCAAAGACCTTCCCCAGGTAGTATGAATGCTATGCTGAGTACAGAGTAGCATCTCATCTCATAACAAACGTCAAGGCTGGGGGGACCCCTGACAGGAGGTGGGGTGAATGCGGGGTGACTACCCAGCGCATTTATCCACTGCAGGCTGATTGTCCTGATCTGCCCCTCTCACTGGAGGAGCGTCAGCCAAGAAGTCCTTCGGTGCCGGGAAAGCAGACAGGCGTTTCTTCTTGGCAGAATGTGTCACGTTTACAGGACACATAAGCCAACTG
The DNA here is from genome assembly GCF_964339955.1 of Pipistrellus hanaki. NCBI lineage: Eukaryota > Metazoa > Chordata > Mammalia > Chiroptera > Vespertilionidae > Pipistrellus > Pipistrellus hanaki. The sequence continues at coordinate 29,224,034 of NC_140520.1, forward strand.
CTGAGAAGGGTCTGACTGAGACCAGTGAGATAAGACAGACAGTTACACTAGGCTGAGGGGGGAAATCCCATGACCTGGCATGATGGGGCAAGGGGCGAGGGGCAGAGCCGTGGCATCCCTCCCACGAGGCTTGGAAAGCAAGGATGACACGGCAGGTGGAGCCTTTGCTCCAAAGGAGCCCAGAAACAGCTCCACCTGGGCAGACGGGCCCTCAGCTCACAGCCCATCTGCCGGCACTGGAGCTGCTTGGAAGCCTTCGTAGAAAGGGATGGGCACTCGCTCAGACCAGGGCATCGGCTTGAGAGGGATCTGTGTCTGACTAGCAGGCAGCTGAGCACAGAGAATAACCCAGGAGACCGGTGTGCGCCGTTGTTGCTCTCTTCGCAGCAGCCACACAGGAGGCAGCCCTCTGGACAGAGTACGGGATGCACAGAAGAGGCATGGGTTGCGAAAACCTGACCCAACTTGGAAACTTTCGCCAGGCTTTTCCCTGTCATTGTTACTTCCACCCAGGTTGGCCCCAAACACCAGTGGTTGCTACCTTGATTCTCCTGATTAGTCATTTAGAGTAGCCTCAGGCCAGGCACGCAGGGAAGCCAGGGAAACGGTGAGTGTGGGGCAGGGAACCAACCCTTTCCACACCCTCAAGAATTGCACCAGCCAGGTGAGAAGTCAGGACACCTGAAAGAGGTATTGGCATAAAGTGAGGGTTCACAACCTGGTTTGTACCTTTTCCCTGAGCAGGAGGGAAAGAAAGCAGAGGTCGCCCTTAGTGCCTTTTGACCTAACAAACTTCCCGGCTGAACACGGTGAGATCTCAGACCACAGGCTCCTTTTCTGCACCTTGCCTGACAACTGACTCCTCAAAACATGCTCTAGAAATGACAGCAGCAGGGAGGGTGCTAAGACTGCGGACTCTCAGGCCCCTGCCCAGACCCTGGTGCTTCCCTGCCTGGCCTCTTAGCTGCAGTCCTGGCCAAGGGCAAAAAGGTGGACTTCCTAGGGGCTCCAGTTCCCTCGGATTTTCTCCTTGAAACCCGTGTCTCCCTCTGCCCCAATGGCGGTGGGGTCTGCGATTCCTGTGCAAGAGCACTACCTGCCTTTGGGTTTATCCCAAGGACACCGCAATATTTAAATTCTGAGTCATAGAAAGCAGGCGAGTGTGATAAGCACCAAATTTCCCCATGAATTAAGAACAGAACGGAGAGTGGCTTTTCTCATTTAAGGAAAGAGCGGGATTCATTGTGTCCCCTTGCTTGCTCACAGCCACCCATTCAGCTCTGTCTTGCCCACACTTTCCTCTTCCTCCTCCTGCCGGCTTCCTGGACCCAGGAAAGTGGGTGGCAGGGAAGCCAGGGGCATCAGGGAAGGGGTCTCAGTGCCCCCGAGGGGAGGAACTGGTCCAGTGGTTCAGACCACAGAGGAGCCCTCCCTGTCTCCATCCATCCAGATGGCTTTCAGATCCTGGTCCCCCTCGCCAGGGACTCCCTACACTGCCCTTCTGCCTGCGGCTCCTCCAGAGCAGAGGGTTGCCTGTGAGCTCACCCTCCCTCCTGCTCTCTGGCTTGAACCCCTCTTTGCCTGGCTGCACACCCTCCCCTCGTCTCCTCCCCTCGGGGAACCAGAAATGGCAGATGGCAGCCTGGTGGCTGAGACATCTTCACAGGTGAATGCATATGCCCCAACCTGGAAAGCATCCCATTGGCCACACTTCGTGGTCTGGGCATGTGCACCCTTAGAGGCAGTGTGGAGTAAGGAGACTCTCGCAGGCTGGCTGGAGTTCAAATCCCAGCACTGCCATCTAAAATGTGCGTGACCTTGAGCAACCCTTGGAGGTAATTTTTTTTCTCTCTGAGTTCTTCCCCCATGAATGTAAAAGAATAACACCCACTTCATAACGTGGCTCCTGGCATATATAAGCTGTCAGTTTTCCTAGGTCAGTGGTCGGCAAACTCATTAGTCAATAGAGCCAAATATCAACAGTACAGCCGAGACTGGTTTGGCTCAGTGGATAGAGCGTTGGCCTGCGGACTGAGGGTTCCCAGGTTCGATTCCGGTCAAAGGCATGTACCTTGGTTGCGGGCACATCCCCGGTGGGGATTGTGCAGGAGGCAGCTGATCGATGATTCTCTCTCATTGATGTTTCTGACTCTCTATCCCTCTCTCTTCCTCTCTGTAAACACTCAATAAAATATATTAAAATATATATAAATATCAACAGTACAACAATTGAAATTTCTTTTGAGAGCCAAATTTTTTAAAAACTTCTTCTAACGCCACTTCTTCAAAATAGACTCTCCCAGGCCATGGGTATTTTGTGGAAGAGCCACACTCAAGGGGCCAAAGGGCCAGAGTTCTAGGCTTCCCCTCCTTCCACACAACCCCTCCTGGTGGGTGTCGGGTGCCACCACACCTGATTGTCCCTGTTTCTGGATATGAATGCTCCGTTCCTCACCCTCTACCCTCCACATGGCCAGGCAGCCCTTTGTTCCTAAGACAAGTGGTCAGTGCACCGGGGGCTCCCAGAGGTGGCCTGTCCTTACCTTCCCAGATGAAACAATTCACCTTTGCCACTGTCAGCAGCTTTGGGACAGCGTGGATTCCCAAAGGCCCAGGACACACAGCCACCTGTCCCCTGCACCTGTGCACGCTCAGGTGGCTCACTCAGGGGGCTTTATCCTGGGTTTGCTTTTTAGCCACTACCCAACGTCTTCATGAGTGAAAAAAAAAAAAATCTGGGTCCATCAATTAAGATTTAATTAATATTCTATAATTAATCCAAAATAATTATTGTGGTCTTTTAACTAAGGATTGATTTTGGGAACAAAAATAAAACCCTAAGCAGAGTTCTCTACCAGTTTCTTTCCTCGGGGAGCCTTTGACTTGATATTCTCAGGAGATGTGCACTGAACATAATAGTTTTATTAGCTCTTATTAAAGCTTTGATACATGCACTTCAAAGGAGTGGCTGTTTTCCTTCCCATTTGAAGTCGAGGAATCTGCTCCGGCATCTGGGCCGTCTGGAGGGGCAGCTGCTCTCTGTAGGGCTCAGAGCACCGGCCCTGGAACAGACAGAACTTTCTGATAACTCCAGTCCTCTGGCAAGCTGTTTATTTCCCTTCCCTTGATCTTATCGGGGGCGGGGGGGCTGGAGGACAGTGTAAACAGGGGCTTCTATAATTTGGGCCAAGCAGCATTTAGTGGTCAGGAAGGGTGCCCTGACCCGAAGACAGCTGCAAGCTGAGAGTTGGAGGCAATCATGGAGATCGATCCCCTGGCCCACCCACACGTTCTGTGCTAGAACCTTCTCAGCAGCATCCTGGTCCTCCATTGGGCACCTTACCTCTGCTGATAACCTTTCAGCACTCGGGGGCTGACTAATCGGAAGTCTGCCATATTTGGCTCCTGCCAATCATTGTTTTAATCTTCTGTGAACTGAGTCAATACCCTCTCCCCCATCACACCATTCATAGGCCCTGGCTCTGTCCTCTGGACTACAATGGGATAATCCAGTGCATCTTCTCCAGGGGACCCTTTCACTCATCTAAAGCCAGCTGTCGTTACTTCCCAACATGTTCTCTTCCTAACGCATTGCCAGCTTTCTCAACCAACCTCCTGTTGACAAGGTCTCCAGACTTCCTCAGAGAGATCTGGTCACCATTCTCTACTTATCAGTGTCCCTCCTAAGCAAGCATGGGGCCCAGAACTGAGGTCTGGGGACCTCTCACTAGGCTTGAAAGATAGGCCATGCACAGTATTTATACACAAATAACCTGCATGGTAGATAAATATGAATAGTAAAATGCATATGTATTTGCATGTATATTTACATATCTATTAAAATATATAATAAAATACATATTTAGTCACAAACATATGCAAATATAATCAAATATATAATCAAATATACATATTTACATATATATTAAAATATATATAACAAAATACATATATATTTGTATATATAATATACAGCCTCATAAAATCTACATTCATATATTTCTTATATAAACTGCATTTAAGCCAATTCCTCCCCTTCCTCTATTTGTGAAATCAAGCTATCTTTCAAACCTAAAAACCAAACTTCTAGTTTTATCCTTGTTAAATTTATCTAGTTAGTTTCAACCCATCATTTCCGATGTCGAGATCTTTTGAAAGTTGTTTATATCATTTGTCATTTTCTCTGACCCCTGCTTCATGTCACCACAAATTCGATAAGCACATAGTCAATGTTTCATCCGCGTCATTGATAAATAGTTGGACATGACAGGGACAGGCAAACGTCCTTTAGGTTGCCGCTGAGAGAGTTCCCTCCCCTTAGATATCATTCCAGAAATCGGCTCTTTTGAATAGCATTTTGCTGTCAGCCACAAATCCACACACAGCCTGTATTTTCTAGGTCATTCCAGAGGATATCCGGAGAAACTGTCAGAAGACTTCCTATTTTGTTACTCTTTATGTCTCCTCCCCACTCTACCACTGCCAGTCTAATAAGATGTCCGAAAGGAACTAAGGTTATTTGGCTTTTAGGAAATCATGGATGCTTCTAGTAATCACTTCTATTCCTTATGTGTTCACAGACAGACCATCAGCTTAATTATAAGCTCTAGGATTTTTCCAAGAGTGAGCATCAAGATCACTCTTCTATAGGTTTTATAATTCACATTTGTCCCTTTGTGTTTGCCTGGCAGCCCAATTCCTCATCATTGCAGAAGACAGTATCAAGACTGTCCAAGAATATATAACCATACATCAAACTCAGGTTCCAAAGAATTGAAGAATCTGTCCTTTAAAACATATGTCTTAGCCAGAGAGAGAAACAGAGCCCAAACCTCAAAGAATTCTCCTAAACACCTAAGGATTTACCCTCTAGGCCTGAGTAGCTGCTGCTAGAAGACCTAGAATAAAATAGAACCCTAGCTCTATCTCCAACTAGCAATTAGTTCTCTGGTGTCAGCTTCCTCATCTATAAAATGGTGAGATATGTTCTAGTTCTAAGTTTTAGTAACTTAAAAGGTTAGTTGCTAAGAGTGACCAGACAGGTGGCAGGATTTACATACAAGAATCCTTTTTTGGGGGGTGTAAACAGCTGTAAAATTTTATGTACCCACTGGACACAAGGGCACACACACACACACACACACACACACACCAGCACCTACGGTCATTGCTTGTCTTTCCTTCTGGTACATACATTTGATGAGAATGGAGTCCATTGTTTTACATGGTCTCTGTATTATAACAAATGTGCTCCAGGAACAGCTGGGCACAGCATCAGCGCTCAGGAATGTATTACTAATGCCTTTTAAGACACTTTTGTCACATGTTACCAGAGAACAGCCAGCCCTAGCTCCAGATAACATTTAGTAGATATTAGAAATATAGTCAACAAACTTCACACACAAGTTTCTGGGGGAGTTTGTGTGTGTGTGGACATACATGCATATTCTTTTTTCAGATTTACATTAATGTATTTTATTTTACTTTTTTTTAAAATTAAATTATTATCTGTGTACATATTTTACCATTGCCCCCTCTCCCATATATACCCACCCTCCCCATGAATATATGTATTTTTTAAAGATAATAAAACCCAATGGGAACAGAAATATTTCGTGATATTCTGTCAACTCTAACATCCCTCATTTATGTTTCTCCAGGCATTCCAGGGCATATCTATTTGTCCAAATGAACTGCAGTGCAATGAGCAAAACACAGGGAGGAGAAAAGATAGACACACACACACACACATACACACACACACATAGCATTACCAAAAGGCTGCTGCCATAAAGAAGATTAAGGAAAGGACCGTAGGTGAGAGAGAACCCTCGCTAGTCCATTTCAAAGAAGACTTGGCTATCTGTTCTACCTTTATTCCTACCTTAGATCTTGGTAGAAAAATCTGAGCATAGTTTTCAATCCTCAAAGCTGATAAGACTCACCTGTGGGACAATTCCAAGCTGCATATGCCTAAGCCAAAATGTAGACCTACTGTCCCGACCGGACTTAATACCTAAGCATGTTAATTTTGTAAAATCTCTGATGCAAACCTCAGCAGATGTATAAAGGACCCTGACTTCATACATCTACTGGAGGTTTGCATCAGAGATTTCACAAAATCCTCTCACCGTGACTGCTGTCACCTTTGATAAATACCCACGGAATATTTAACGCACCAAAACGCTTCATTGTGCTGAAAGTCAGGATGATGGAGTGGTTGAGTATATAGGTGCTCAAGCCGAATTCTTGGGTTCAAATATTGTCTCAACTACCTTCAAGCATCTCTGTACATCTGTTTCCTCTGCCATGAAACAGGGCTACGGATGCCACTACTGTGAAGAGCAAATCGGTTAATATATATAAAGGATTGGCTTTTTCTGTATGGCCAGCATTCAAAAATGTGAATTTCTTAAGGCAAATGTGCTCTCGTTTTCCAGGTTCTGCTTGGCTTCGGTAGCTGTGTGTTCTGGTGAAACTGGCCAGCTTGACCAGGCACTGCCTGTGTTTGATGTTCTTTCTGCCCCATCTAGTTCATTCCTTTTTGCCTCAGTTTGCTTCCCTGGGATGCCTCTCTTGTATACACACAATAAAGCATTTACCATAAGTTTGACCTCAAGCTTTGTTTTCCAGGGAACCAGAGAAAGACTCTAGGATTACCAAGGCAATACCAGTCAAACTGGCAAAGAGTGTTTTAATGGTTTTGAATAAAAAACATAAATATCCATAGTTGGAATCTAAATAATTATCGAAGGTGATGAGCACCAATGGTGTGTCTTGGTCTTGTGGGTTAAAGTAGGGGCCCATCTAGAGAACAGTACCAACTGACCTATGACCTTCCCCAGCACCCCCCTGCAAACTGTCAAAGGAAACATTCCCTTCAAGGTCAAGAGGGCCTTTTCCCGGGTGACAGCCCTGGAGGTGACAGGTCAGAATGAGGGTGGTCTTAAGGAGGTCCCAGTCCTAGCACAGAAGGAAGCTGCCCTAAGCAGGTGCACACTGGAAGAGAACTAACTCAAGTCCCCAGGAATGACTCCCAGTCATCGGACCCAAGGACCACTGAGGAGAAAGAGCCCACAGAAACCCAGGAGCCTTTGTGGCTGACCTGCCTCATCCAAATTCCCATCAAGTGGACACTTCCTACTCCCAGCTCATGTAGGGCAAAGGCTGTTTGGACACGTCCTGTCTACGTTCCTGAAATTGGTTCAAACACCGGAGTGGCCTAACCTCAAAACAGACCCCTTCACTGGAGAGGTCTGTCTGAGAAAGGAATAGGAACAGGGCTGCCACTGCTAGATAAAGTTTGTACTGTAAAATCACTAGACCTCAAAAAATGTTTCCATAACCCAAACACTGGCCTACACCGATTCATAGCAAAGATGTGCAATTCTAAAGAGAGGGCCGTGGTTCCTAACGTTTTGTCTAATGTTAAAACCCTAGGCTCCCTGGGTGGTAGCAGCAAAATGCAAACAGGAGCCAACACCAGCAACAAGAATCCTTTCTTTCTCCGCCTCCTTATTCGGCCCTGGGCCTTATTCTTGCCACATCTTCAGCCTTGTCCTAGACCAGTTTACCCTGGTTCCCACCCACACAGAGATCAAGTCCAAGGACTGGCACAGCAACCAGAGTCCCTGCTTTTCCTCTCTGGTTCCATCTCTAACCTTTAGTGTATCCTGTGATTTTAACATTTTTCCTGGGATTTGAAATTTTCTTTTTCCATTGGTAGTTACAGAATAGTCACTGGGATGTAAAATACAGCCTAGGAAATATAGTCAATAATATTGTAATAACTCTGTATGGTGTCAGGTGGGGACTGGAAATATTGGGGGTAATACTTTATAAAGTACTAGTATACGATTGTCTAACCACTACATCTGAAACTAATACAAAATAATATTGAATGCAAACTGCAATTGAAAAATAAAAAAATATTTTAAAGTGGTTAAAAATAAAGGTTAAAATTTCAGTTTATGTTTTTATTGATTTTAGAGAATAAGGGAGAGGGAGAGAGATAGAAACATCAACAATGAGAGAATCATTGATTGGCTGCCTCCTGCACTTTCCCCCACTGGAGATCAAGCCCACAACCTGGGCATGGAATCATGACTTCCTGCCTCATAGGTTGATGTTCAACTACTGAGCCACACCGTTATGCTAAACAATTTTTAAAGAGAAATTCTCTTGTCCCTTTTGTGTCTCTATTCTTTCCATGTGAATAGATGTGGTCCTCAGTTCCCCTTAGGGTCCTTTATCAGGTGGGTCAGCCAAACATCAGAGTGGCCTAACCTCAAAACAGACCCCTTCCCTGGAGAGATCTGTCTGACTTTGGCTGACCCACCTGATTTGATGGCTTTCCCTTGCTGGGTATCAGCAACTGAATTTCAACTCTGACCCGCTGCTCTCCAAACACTAAACACACACACACAGACACACAAACACACAGAGCTCCAGAATAATAAATAGCCCATTCTGCCACAAAGTTTTAAAAGAGACAAAAACCACCTCCTTCTGTTCGGGAGCCTCCAAACTAGATCTATTATCGCCACCAGAGTACAGAGTCCAAATGAATCACAGAGACAGGCCAGCTACTGAGCACACGCGTTTCCTGGTGAGAGAAGACCCAAGCAATACTCCGTGACCCCGGTGACGTCAAGCTGATTTATCCCCAGCTCCCTCTGCTCTGCTACCCAAACATCAGGATCCCAGCAGCCTTGTGTTGCCATTGACAACAAAGGAAAGAGAAGCGATGCCGGGAAGAGGATGACATCAGAAAGGGGAAAACAAATCAAGGGGTGGCCAGGTCTCCACTTGTGCTAGACCCCACTCCCTACCTGCCTCTGAGCCCAACCACTGTTGTGGGTGGGTTCTCACTGAGGCAGCCAAAAGTTGTTTCTAGAGCCACCAAATTCACATTACTTAAGAGAGATTAAGCTATTTGAAATTTCAATGTTGTCCGCCAAAAAAATAATAATAGGACCTTGTATAGAGTGGAATGTGCTGACAGCAGTAATGTTTCCGTAATAATTCATGTGCAGTGGATGATGCTCTGGAAGGCAGCCCAGCAGGCTAATGCAGATTGGAGATGCTCTCCTACTGATGGCCAAACCATTGATTGGCATTTTTGCTCCATCATGAAATCGGCTTGCAAATGAAGCGGAGGTGGTTCCAACGGGAGGGGAAGTGAAAGGACCGGGAATGGAGGGTGGTGAACACTGTTGCCCAGGGAAGTTGGATAGACAGACCAAGGTACCATTTTCAAGCTTGATGTCTAATCTAAGCCATCTCCCATCTGGATTTTTTGCTATAATTTCAAAAGGGGGAAAAAGGTAATCTATAAATCATTGAATAAAAGTGGCATTTATCTCTCTGATCCACTCATTCTCTCTTCTACTTAGAACCTGATCTTCCTCCCCCCAAAAATTAGCTGCTTTTCCCCCCAATGGTTCTGCTAATAAATCCATACCTTCAATGAATTCTTCTCTTGGAGCACCTAGAACGGAGTGGTTCCTGCTCTGTCCTCATTGGGAAATGTGCCATCAACCATTAATGTCAGTGGGTGGGATCACTCGTCTCTACCTGCTTCCATAGGCTGAATCACCTGGACATCCAGGTAGCTTTGTGATCCCTTCTGCGCATGAATGAGAAAAGGAAACTTTATTTATGAATTATTGCCTACAGAACATAATTAAGTAATAAAATATGCTACCCCGTATCTATATAATGCATAACAAAGCAACATGAAAATAAATGTGTTAATCATAAATGTTAAGTTTTCTGAATTTAATATGGGTAATTAAAATATTTCCAAGTGAGTATCTTGTGATTGAAGGGTAGGAACCAGAGAGAATTTTACCACGTGCCTCCCCAGTGCCAAGTAACTGAAATGTGAGCAATCTACTGTGTTGTTTGTTGTAAGTGTATACCTACACACCAGGTTTAAAGAGAAAGTATAAAAAATAAATCTAAAATATACTGATTACACATTGAAATATAATTTAGAATTATTGGGTCAAATAAAATCTATGACAAAATGAAGTTTACCTGTTTCTTTTGACTTTCTTTTTTTTTAATGTGGCCAGGGTTCAAGTCCATACTTACTCTATGTGCCTTGCCCTCCTGGTCTCCTCCTTTTCATCTGGAAGGCAGAATGACAGGAATATGCAGAGAACCAGATCAACCCGGATTTAAGCCCAGGGCTACCATTTATGAGCTGTTTCTTCTTTTCTTATTTTTTGAATTACAGTTTATATTTAATATTATTTTGTATGAAGTGTACAGCATAGTTGTTGACAGTCATATTTTTTACCAAGTGGTCCCTCGACATTCCCAGTACCCACCTGGCACCATACATAGCTATTAACAATATTATCAACTGTATTCCCTACGCTGTACTTTACATCCTGAGACTATTTTGGAACTGCCAATTTATACTTCTTATTCCTAAGTTATTTAATGTCCTTAGTCCAGTAATTTTCAACCCTTTTTCCTCTTATCTGCAGCACACCATAATATATATTATGTTTTTATGCAGATCTGACCAAAAAAGTATAGTTTTGATTGAATTATAAAAAATAATAATAGTAATTACCTACCCTTTTTACTCCACATGGGGCTTTTATTAAAAAGCCAGTACCTATACTTGTATATAAGGATTTCTGGGACGAAGAATTAACTAATCAAATGAAACCCTATTATGCAACATCATCAATAGGATGCAACTCTATTATAAGCCCTATATACTCATGGTTAAAGACAGGGCATTCACACTAGATTGTCACTTTTATTATTGGCAATCTAAGGGAAAAGAGGTCAGTGCCCCTGCCTAGTCAGATGCCGCATGTTTTAAAAATAATTGCAGCACACCAGTTGAAAATCACTGCTCTAGTCCTTAGTTTTCTTACCTATCAAAGGGCTCAATAATACTAATTTGCAAGATTGCTATGAAGATCAAATAATATGATATATGTAAAGCAGTTATTACCATACCTGGGATATAGTAGGAATCCAATAAGTTGGGATTGTTATCACCATGTGTCAAAAGAAGTGATTGAGCAAATGATAACTAATAGATCTTTACATCTGTTATTGACTATATGCCCAATATATATATTGGTAAGAGGTGATGATTTAAAATCAAATTATAGATAACAGAAAACTTTTGAACAATTGGTAGCCACTCTCTTATTGTATTTATCTGCATGGATTCAAAATATTTTGTGGCATCATCTTGGATCTTTTTTAGTAGTTATGAGGACATATCAACTCAGATCAAGTCTCACCTGGCCCCTGCTCCATGTCTGGACGCTAATACCTGACATAGGGGGCCATTCATGTCTTATCCTGAGGATAAGACTCTTCCTCCAACTCTTTCCTTGGCCACATCACCCAGGATGCCCAAAGCCTGCAGAGTGCCAGGGACTCAGGTGAAAATCGTGACCTCTCTCCCCTAACTGGTTTGGCTTAGTGGATAGAGTGTCAGCCTGCAGACTGAAGGGCCCTGGGTTCGATACCGTTCAAGGGCATGTTGGGGCACATCCCTAGTAGAGGGTGTGCAGGAGGCAGCTGATCGATGTTTCTAATTCTCTATCCCTCTCCCTTCCTCTCTGTAAAAAAAAAAAAAAAATCAATAATATATATATATATATTTTTTAAAGTGATCTCTTTCTTAAGAAAGAAAGAAAGAAAGAAAGAAAAAGAAAGAAAGAAAGAAAGAAAGAAAGAAAGAAAGAAAGAAAGAAAGAAACATGACCTCTGTCCCCTCTACAACAGCTTAGCAGCATGGGCCTTCTGGGGCAATACTCAAAATCTTCAATGAAAAATAAAACAAAAAACTTCAATGAAGTCATCTGGCCACTTAATCAGAGGATATCTTCTTTTCCTATCAACCTTTCATTAACTTCTTGTGGCTCTTCGGGAAAAAATCTGAAATCTTTAACATTGCCTGCAGACCTGATATGATGCGTCCAGGCCTACCTCACCTGGTGCCTGGTTTCTACTTCTCCCTCCCTCTTTCACTCCGTTCCAGGCAAGTTTGTCTTAGTGCATCCCGTAAGGTCTCTCTTGCCTCAGACCTTTTGCATATGATGTTTCCTCTTTCCCCAAACTGCGCCTGGCTAACTCCTAGTTATGATTCAGGTCTCTGGTTATTTGTCACTCACAGAGAAAGGTTTTCCTCATCTTTTACCCTAATACTACCCCAATTTTTTTCTTCATGCTCCTTATAGCCCTGATCAAACTTCTACTCTTTCTATTTTTCTCAGGATCACAACCCTGTCGTTCTTGGCTGTACCTCCAGCACACCACACATACTATAGACCACATACATTGAGTCAGTGTCTAAGGAAATGAATTGATAGACATTGGCTGCTCTAAATGGAATTCACTACTTATCTTTCTAACACCCTGTTTTCTGATCCCTTCCCTTTTCCATTCCAGATCCTTGTGTCTATTGTAGAACTCCTTCTCTTTGGCAATTCTTAAGGAGGCCCTGAGCTCACCCAGCATATTGAAATGATGAATCATTCCTCAGCCTGATGATACAGCCAAGGATACAGTTACATAGGTTTCATCCATGTGCAGTATACTGCAACTGACAGTGACAATAGCAGGTGAAATATGCCAGTCGATGCACAATAAATATGATTTTTATGTCTCATTTATCCTTCACAACAGCCCTACAAGCCAGGGACATTAATTGTCCCCATTTTGCAGATGAACAAACTGAGAACTAGATTAGGCCATTGTCTGAGGCCATGTGGTAGCTATTTGTTGAGAGGATAGTTGAAACAAACTTGGTCTAATCCCAACACTCAAGCACCTAATCTCTTTCGTAGCTTCAGGCACCAACTTTGCCAGTGTACTCTTATCTGACTTTAGCTCCACACTGCTTCCCTCCTAATCCATCTAAGCTCCTTTCTTAAGGAGCAACACCTTAATGGCAGTTCCCAAAAATAACCTCAAGGTCAGGCACAAGTTATTTTTTCTTCAATGCTCTGATACTAACAATTGACAGTCTTCTCTCTTTGGTTCCCATATCTACCAGTCCTTTGCCAGATTTCTACAGCTCCTTTCTTTTAACCAAGGTCATTAGGACTCTTGCACTTAATGAGAGGGGAAGAAAAGGTAGAAAAGTAGCATTTATTCAGTCCCTTCTATGTGTCAGCTGTTCTTCTACATGTTTCACATGTGTCACTCATCCAATTGCCTAATAGCCCATTAAGTGGTTATTAGTATCCTGTTAATATACAAGAGAACACTGGTTTCAGAGAAGTTAGATAACTTCTCAGATAAGGTCTCAGAGAAGTTAGATAACTTACCCAAGATCACAAGGTTGCTATGTGGCAGACTCAACATGTCAGACCCATTTCTCTTCAATTCCAAAGCCATGCTTTTCCCTTTATGCATATTCCCTCTTCCCAAATCTTCCAGATTTGTCTCGTAAGCTCTTTCGCATTGTCTCCCCCTCTCCTTCTGCAGTTCTCCATGGGCTTCACAGCCCAGCCCAGGCACCGGGGTCCCAGTTCCATCTCCCAACCTTAGGAGGAATCGTTTTGTTTTCCCCTTTCCTTGCTTGAGCAGTGGTTGGCCCAAAGAAGATTTTATGTTTATGTGTATGTTCATTCTATTTACACTTGCAAAGCAACTACATTTGCATATCTCTTTTCCACAGCCACTTTCACAGAACATTAACCAAGGTAAGAGTCCTGAGCATGGGGCTGAGGGAGCATTTTATTTGGGAGCTTGTCTTGTTCCAAGGCAACGACGTTGTCACATATCATCACATTAGCAGAGAGCAGGTTCCTAGGGAATGGGATGGAAGACAGACCAGCTTCGAGAGGACAAGTGCCATCCTAATATAAGGCAGCTAAGGGATGAGGAGGCCACACAGCCCCTGGAGGTGGAGAAGAGCTCTGGGAGCCCAAGGACATTGACAGAGAGAAGGGGGCCACGGTAGTGAGCACATTGTTTGAAACGATGAATAATGGAGCTTCAAATTATTATTTAGCCTGGCCCTGAGAATACCATCACCGTGCACCCTCCAAGCAAATGCCACCTTGAAAGATTTCTTCTCCCTGGGAGTCTTGGGTAGAGCCTGTAGGCTTTATGTTATAAACAAGATAATCAAATTGACGGATAAATCCCGTGATTTGAGTCCAGGTACAAGTGTTATGTTTGAATGACAAGTGTGAGAGAGGCTTTCAGAGATGCAATTGGAAAGCATTGATGGGTTATGTGTGCATATGTGGGCCAGGCATAAATGCCTGGCTGCTCTTGATAAAAGCCATAACTCTACCCAGTTTATAGCCCTACCAAAAACAACCCATTGGCCCTCTTCCTGGTCCTGCCTGGTGAGAAAAGATTTACTCTGGTCAGAGCCACTACTGTTAATATTGCTATAACCTTAGAATGGGTGCTATGCCTGTCCACCCAGATCCCTTTAATCCTAGGGCAGCCATCCCCAGCTGCTATGTGATGGCCAGATACCCACTCCCAGCCCCCAGCTCTGCAGAATTGCCTTTGGTGGAGCAGGAGCATTGCTAAGTCTGAGACCAGCTCTCCCACCACCTCCAGGTACTCAACCCAGAGCATAACCATGGTTGGGGGGAGGGGTATGCTTTGTATGTAATTTGTGCTTCAAAGCTTCTGTCAGGGATCAGACATGAAGTAAGTGTCCAGAGCAAAACATATTCCTACTTAGCTTTCTCCCTGCTTCATCCTGATTCCCTCACTCACCTTTCCCCAAGAGCACACCTCCATAAATGTGTGTGTTTATATACACAATGGAATATTATTCATCCATAAGAAGGAAAGATATCTTGCCATTTGTGACGACATGGATGGAGTTTGAGGCATTATGCTAAATGAAACCAGCTAGATAAAGACAGATATGGTACGTTCTCCCAACAGATGGAATCTAAAAAGCTGAACTCCTAAAAACATAGGTGGTTACCAAGGCCTGGGGGTGGGAGAAAAGGAGAATGTTAGTCAAAGGGCACAACCCTGTAATTAAAAGATGACTAACTTGCAAGAATCAGATGCCCAGCGTTGTGATCATAGGTAGCTACATACATGAAAGTTGCTGAGAGAGTAGATGCTAAATGTTCTCACCACAAAAAAGGAAATGGTAATTATGTGCCTAGGTGGAGGTGTTAGCTAACATTGCCGTGGTGATTAGATTGCAATTGTATGTGTATCAAATCAACATGTGTACATCTTCACGTGACACAGTGCCACATGTTCCTTCTATCCCAGCATCTGCTTCTTAAGAGCATCCGGAAGGCATCCCTCTGCTGCTCCCACGGACGAGGCTGTCCTGGAGCCCTGGTCTACGTGACACCCAAACCTTCCACCGAGGCGCCGGGAGGAATCCGGCTCCCCTTTAGTCCCGCCGGGCCTGTGTCCTCTGTTGGACAAAGAGTCCGCTCTTGTGCTCCCCTTCAGAAGTAGGAAACGAAGTTTGAAACCAATTAAACCACAGCTACTCCTCCTGCTCCTGAGTCGGGGAGAGTCACAGGGAAATGTGGGGTTCTCCAGTCTGTGTGATCAGAGGCCAAGCTGAGCACAAATCACTTGCTCCCAGCGCTACTCTGTCCTGCCATCTCTGCGAGCCCCTCTCCCCCAGTGGCAGCTGGGACAGGGCGGCGAGCTGCTCCTTTCCATTTGCAGCTCCCCGCTCCCCTCCCCCAACTATTCTCCTGTGAACCTGGTGATGAAAAACAGACTCGGGCAGAAAACCGGGAAGGGGGTGCTGGCCAACATCAGATGTGTATTTATTGAGGTTCAAGGAGCTCAGGAAGTAGCACTCCTTGCTTCTACTCTCAGGTTTAGAAAAAAGATTTCAAAGCAGATAAATAAAGATCAAACTATCACAATAGTTGATAAATCACATAGAAAATAAGGCCTGCCCTGCCGGTGTGGGTCAGTGGTTGAGTGTTGACCCGTGAACTAGGAGGACAGGGTTCGATTCGGGGTCAGTCAGGGCACACAAGCAGGTTGTAGACTCCATCCTCAGCAGAGGGTGTGTAGGAGGCAGCCAATCAATGATTCTCTCTCATCACTGATGCTTCTATCTCCCTCTCCCTTCCTCCCTGAAATCAAAAAATATATTTTAAAAAATAAAATAAAAGAATGCCTTCCTCAAAAAGGATTGATAATACTTCAGTCCTGAACTATATGACTTACTAATCCAGAAAGGGGCCATGGGGGCAACCTCGGGCTTCATGAACTTTCCTGCTCAGTGGAGAGCAGAAGAGAATGCCCTGTGTCTGTGGGCATGCAGGTCTGAACTTGAGAAGGCAAAGGCTTCTTCACCCAAATTCATTAATGAAAGAAATCACTGCTCCAGGGAGGGAGGTCTGGGGACAGTGCTTCATTCTTGGTGATCGCTACCAAATTTCCATTGAGGAGGAAGGGGGTCTTAAAATCATGGGGAGGGCCGAAACCGGTTTGGCTCAGTGGTAGAGCGTCAATCTGCGGACTGAAGGGCCCCAGGTTCGATTCCGGTCAAGGGCATGTACGTTGGTTGCGGGCACATCCCCGGTGGGGGGGGTGCAGGATGCAGCTGGTCAATGTTTCTCTCTCATCGACATTTCTAGCTCTCTATCTCTCTCCCTTCCTCTCTGTAAAAAATCAATGAAATATATTTTTTAAAAAGTCATGGGGAGATACGACCAGCATTTAGTGGCAAGAGTGAGAGATGCTAATCATTCTATATCATGAAGGACAGTGCCATAGGACAAAGGACCAAAGGCCATTCCACCCAAAATGCCAATGGCACCCTGAGGGAAACAGAGGTCTATGTGGGAACCTGGGCAGAGAGCTTGGAGCTGCCTGCACACGCTCTACGGATCACCTCCAGATGGCAAAGCACAACGTTCCCAGCTGATGCCATTGGGGAGGGGCCATGCCAGTTTCACAACCTTGGGGAAACCCAGGAGACACAAAGCCGGTGGACCAGGCATTGCTCCTGCACTTTGTGAGGGGCCCCCAACTCCAGAATCAGCACAAAAGTGAGGCGGCCTGCGCCTTTGCTGAGAGAAGCACAGCACAGAGGGCCAGCGTGGCTGGTGGCGGGCACTTCTGCTGCAGGCGGCCCTCAGCCCCCGGGGAGTCCTCACCTCCCTTTCTTCCTTCCCTTTCTTTGAAAACTGTGGTTGCTCTCCGAGAGGTTAATTGCTTGCCTGTCATTGTGTCCAGGAGTCTCTCTGTCAGCTCCCTCTGCTTAAGGACCAGAGGTGTCAGAGGGAGAATTTCTGCTAATGCTGCTCACACACCCACCCCGGGGCTCCTCGTCTGCCTTCACAACAGGCTGGTGTTCTCTTGGCATTGCCCTTCGGAGGACTTGGGCCACAGGCAAGCATGCCCAGATGGTTGCTCAGGCCTCTACATTTGCAGGCATTGTGGTGTCTGGCCACATTAATGGGATTATAAATATGTCTGGTGGGAGCCTGAAGTTTGGAATTGATGAGTGTGATTGGCAAACTACTCAAATAACATGTTTATTATTGAGACTGTGAGAGAGAAGCAATGACATACAGAGAGAGCTCACGCATCTCATTTGCACCTTCATTTCCTGATCTTATCTATAATACTTTTATTTGATGCCACATGAAAAATGGATGGCAGCTGCTTGCTATGGTGGATGAGGTTTCTCTGCGAGGATTCTTCCCCTGCCTGCTTTTTCAATGAGAGTAGCACCAGGGTCCTCAGAGCCAACCCCAAAGAAAACCACCACTCAGGGCCCAGGTAGATATGGAGGGGCCACCTCCTATGTAAATGAGACATGGCCGTCATGGACTCAGCCCGAAAGCCTAGGAGAGCTCTGCAGACCCAGCTTCGTCCCACATCTCAGGGATTGAATGAGACATCAGCACATACAAGTTTGTAGATGAAAAGGATTATGGGAAATGTGGTTTCATATGTATTTGCATGGCTCGTTTAGAGAGCCTTTCGGAAATGGTCTCTATGCCTGGCCCTTGGGTTGCATAATACCCGCATTTCATAATACCAGATGCTCAGTCTTCTCCTGGAAATGTTAGCCAAACGTTTTAAGATGACTTGCTTCTCAAGATAAGATTGTGTAAATATTTCATCAAAAAACCTAGTAGTAAGCACAGTGACGGCCAGTTACTCTGACCACTTAAGATGTTCCTGGCAGTATTCTGAGCTCTTTGGAGAAATGGATTCACTTCATCCTCACAGGAGTGTGTCCATCCTGAAGATGAGCAAACGGAGGCAACTGGGCCGGTTAGTAACGTGCACATAAGTGGCAGAGCACAGATTCTGACTCAGGCCGACTGGCTCTGGCCCCTGACACAGCAGGACGCTAGTCATTCTGATGTTTATGTTCATCAAGATTCTATTATGAACAAGCTAAGCATGTCGATAGAATCGAACAGGTTAGGATCCTTCTAAAGTATCTAGTCCAATTGTTTCTACCTCAGATGCCTACATATATGGGCAAGTAACATCTACATATAAATCCAGCAAGGTGCAGGAGGTCCTGTGAATGGTGGGACATGAGAGCAACCCAACATTGTTTTTCTTTCTTTCTTTTTAAATGCTTTAAAAATGTCCTTAGGCTAAATTCTGCCAGCTGGCTGCCAATATGGGAGCCCTGGTTTTGGTCCAAAATTTTACAGACAGTGAAACTGTAACCCAGAGAGGGAACATGGTTCACACCAGGTCACATGAAAATAGTGACAGAAGCAAAGCTGGAATGCCAGGCTCACGGTCCAGCACCTTTTTGCCTATCCTACACCAAAATCCTTCTCACCCTCTACTTCCCAGACCCTCCATCCGGGTACCCATCTTTCTTATGCACAAGATAGAAGGCTTTTATTCTGTTTGCCAAGTTAATAGAGCTGAGATACACGCTACTCGCAAGCATCAAAGCTTTTGTGCAATATAAACAGACTCTGGGTAACGTGTTCCCTTTCGCTCCTCTCCCACACATTCAGACTCTGTGCCACCCTAGCGTGGTGAGCAGAAGGCAACTCGAACTCGGGCATCCTGGCCACCTGGAGAACACTGTCCAATACACACAAGGAGATGCACTTAACGTTTCCTTCTTCCTTCTCTTTTCTCATTGATCCTCCCATGGGAATTAAGACTGGATTATTACTCAGGAGGTATCCCTGAGGAAATAGAGGAAGACTTGTATTCAGCTGGGAGGACTGGCTTCTCTTACAGCCTCCCTGAGTCTCAGTTAAGTTAGTTTCAGTGATGTGAGGATTACATGGGTTAATAAAAAAATAAAGAACTGAAATACGGCACATTATCAAGGTCCCTACTCTCTATGTCTGAGAGGACACACACACACACACACACACAAAACCTCTTATATATTCATAACTACAAAACACAATACATGTATTTGGGAAGTTACATTTTATAACAATAGTTCTGCCAGTACTCAATTGCTCTTTTTGAGAACTAACTCATCCCAGAGAACATTAAGGGATTAGGAAATTCAGTGTAACTTTGACAGCAGCAAACCTTCATTTTTCCGAGTGTGAATTGATTTGATCTTTGAGAACAGCCGAAAGTCTCTCAGAGCTCTGGAGGATAAATTGGAAAACAAATCTGGGACACAAGTTTTAGATATGAGGAGGCTGGGTGATATGATAAAAAGGGCTCAAGATTCTGTGTCAGAAGATGCAGGCTGATTCTCTATGATAGGTGAGTCCACAACTGTTCTCAGTTTCAGTTTCCTCATCTGTAAAATGAGAATAACAATTGCTTCATGGAATCTCTATGAAGAACAGGAGATAGTATGTGCACAAGTGTTCTCTGTGCCATAATGTCTAAATGTCAAGTTTTAAAAGGTTCTTAGGCCAAAACCAGTTTGGCTCAGTGGATAGAGCGTCCGCCTGCGGACTGAAAGGTCCCAGGTTGGATACCGGTCAAGGGCATGTACCTTGGTTGCAGGCACAACCCCAATAGGGGGTGTTCAGGAGGCAGCTGATCAATGTTTCTAACTCTCTACCTCTCTCTTTTCCTCTCTGTAAAAAAATTAATTATATATATATTAAAAGTCCATTTTAATGGGAGCAAAAATGATATCACAATAGACAACTGCAGATGGCCAATCTCATCTCTATACATTTCATTCATTCATTCAATCAGCCAGCCAACAGATGTTCTTTGAGTGCCGAAAAGGACCAAACTGTTAGACTCGGAGAATTCCAAGTCTACAAGTTGACAATGGAATGTGACTGGACATCCAGCACTTACTTTAGATTTACCTCATCCCCTTAGTGTTAGATCTGATGTGAACAATGACAGTGCAGAGCAACCTTAGAAGCTTCCTGAGGCTTCCACGCGCCTACACAATGCTTTGAAGAATAAAAGATGCTTCCATATGTGTTTCAAAGAGAGAATAGCCAGTGTGCCCATGAGGCAGAACCAGAAAGATGGTGAAATAAAGGACACAAGGGGAAAGTTCCAGAAAGAAAGTGAGGGTGGGACCAGGTTGGTGTCCCTCCTTTCCCCCCCTCCCCCCAGCTTGGCAACATCCCCCTTATCAAACACCACTCACCGCCTTTCCTCCATCTGTTCTCTGGTGCTACAGCCCAGATAGGAGGAGCTGTACCATGTAGAGAAGCCACCAGGTTTCCATCCTTCCCTTGGACCCAGTTAGATTTTATTTCAAATTTTTTCTGCATCACAGACAATGATTTTCTGCAGCCTGGAGGAAGACAACCTGTCTGACCTCAGTCACGTCCATTTGCCTCTCTGACTCCATTTTCTCGTTTATAGAATCAAGGACATCAGCCAATGACCATCAAGGTTCATTTCAGCATTAAGATCCGGTGATCCTCTGCCAGACAGGGTAGCAGCCCAGTGACTTAAAGGAGTTAATGCATCTTGCAGAGTGTGTCTAACCTTGCATCAGCCTAGGTGAGGCAGAACATAAGGAGACGAGAAGGCAAGGCTGCCCATCATTTGCCTTTCATCTCTTTTAATTTTCTTCCTAAGGAAAGTCACAGCTCCAATCAGCCCTCTAATCAATGGCTGCACTTACTCCTGCGCAAATGAGCTAGATTTATTAAAGGAGTCTTCTCTTCAATGGAAATGGGCTCCCTGCTGGGGCTGCAAACACAGCCTAAGATTGACTGCTCCCAGAATAGGTAAAGATGTAAAGAAAATGAGAGCTGGCAAATAAGAGATGTGGGAGAAGACACCCAAGGCTTCTGATGACCACTCCACCACCCCGATCATGAATGGGTGGTAACCAGGGGCAGCCTGGACATGTGCGTGTCATTTCTAGGATGACCTTGAGCTCAGTAGCCAGTAGTGATTCATGGGCAAGCACACATACTCTGTCCCTTCCCTACACCCTCTAGCACCGTGGTCGGCAAACTGCGGTTCGTGAGCCACAGGCGACTCTTTGGCCCCTTGAGTGTGGCTCTTCCACAAATATACCACGGCCTGGGCGAGTCTATTTTGAAGAAGTGGTGTTAGAAGTTAAAGTTTAAAAACTGTGGCTCTCCAAAGAAATGTCAATCGTTGTGCTGTTGATATTTGGCTCTGTTGACTAATGAATTTGCCGACCACTGGCCTAGCAGAAGAAGCTCACCCAAAACAGACTACAGGTGACATCCTTCCAAGTAGAGAACTTCACAGTTTAAAGGCTGTCAGACTGGAAAGATCATTTGAGGATGATGTATAGCCACGAATTGAAGGGGTGTTCTGTGAAAGGACCCTGATATTTCTGAATCATTGATGGCCAGAAGCAGAGGAAATTAATATTTTAACACTGCAAGAAATTATTCATGTTAAGTAAAAATTAAATATGTGCATATTCATATCTGGGGGCTGAGAGCTCTTTGTTGATGGGAAGTGGACACTTTCTTAAATGTTTGGTTAGATGGAAATACTTGGGACAGAAAAACTTAATCTGTCCTACAAAATAATGTCAAGCTCTGCCTGCACTGTGGGTGTATTTGTATTTCTAAAAATATGACTCTAGTTGATGGGGCAGGTGTGAGGTTGTGGTAGGGAAATAGATTTCTTGTTTGTTTCCCCTTGAAACCTCAGAGAGTCTGAGAGGCCCGGACCTCAGGGTAGACTACGGACAAAGACACTCATGTGGGAGACAGCTACTTGATCCCGGTAACATGGCAGAAGGAGAAAGATAGAAACAGAGACGGGGAGAGACACAGAGAGAGGAGAGTCCTGAGCGATAAACAATAGACGCCACATTTGCTTAGCATCTGTTTTGAAATGTTCCATTCTCGGCTATAGTTTCCTTCTGTTACCTTCAAACCTCACTTTTGTTCAGCATGTCAGCCTGAGAGTGAGCAGTCTGGAGAAACAAACCATTTACAAGATGGTAAGAAGGATCAACACAGCAGCTAGCCAGAGAAGAATAGTTTATGGAGATGATGAGGTCGCCAGGACAGATTCGTGGAGTAGTAAACATTCTTGGGGTGAACCTCCAACAATGTGGACAGGGGAACCTGGTGGAAGGCCTGCCTTTTCTGGTAGGTGGAAAAGGGGGCTGCTGCTGAGTAACATGGGAAAGGCTGAGGGAACTCTGAGAGCTGGAGGTCTTGGGCTCATCTGGATTCTATAAGGAACAAAGCCCACAGGCAGTCATTAATGACTTACTCAGGGTCACATAGCCAGTTGGTGGCAAATTCAGATGGAGACTTCGTGACACTTAGTCCTGGGTTCTCAGTCACTAGATTAGACCATACTGCTTCCCACCTTACAAAGCCCAGTGAAGCTTTAAATACCACCAGAGAGGGAGGGGGGGAAGGGCAAGGGCAGGAAGGAGAGGGACATGGAGAAGGACAGGGGAGTCGTTCTGTGTTTAGGAGAAGAATACTTCCTAGCATTATTCTGGTCACTCACCTTTCTCTTGACCCCATTCTGCTTTCTGAGACTTGCAGCCTACTGAAGTTGGAAGATCAGTTAATCCCTTCCTTTTGACAGATAAGAGAAGCTGCCCACACGGACAGCAGCATGGTGATTACTGGAGGGGAAGGAGGTAGGAGAGGGTATGGGGTGGGATAGATGGCGATGGAAGGAGACTCGGCTTGGGTTGGTGAACACACAATACAATATGTAGATGATGCATTATAGAACTGTATACCTAAAACCTAAAAAAATAAAATAAAAACCGCCCAGGCAGTGTAAGTGGCTTGCCTATACTTACAACTAAAGGCCCACGTGCGTTTGGAAGCAGAGAACAAAGTGGCAATGACAAAATGTGGAGGGAGGATGGGGAAAACGAGTTCCCCCAGTCAGCCTGCCCCTCACCTCCAAGAAGTGATTCTAAGAATAACCCACAAACTATGCAGGCGTCTGGCTCTTTCCTCCCTCAGCCTCTAAAATAACGAAGGTGAGGAAATACACCATCTTCCCAATCTCCCGGCCATCCTGCCCGGTGCTGTCCTCTCTGCCTCGCTTAAGTCTGATTCCCCCCACGCTCCCTGCTCCTCCGGGGTAAGAACTGGGGTCCAGGGACTGAACCGTACCACGTGCTACTCTTTTTATAAAGCACCTCACACAGTTTAGAATAAACACCTGCGTGTTGATCCCTCTTTGAGAAAACTTGAAAAACTTCTCGTGCAAATTCTTAAATTAAAAGGGGAAAATGTAAACGTGGGGAAATGAGACTCGGCTTGCTCATCTGAGAAATGGCGAGGACATGGCAAAGGCCTCTTGCCCTTCCTTCTTCCCTGAGGTGGGTCATTTGGCGAACAAAAGTTAGCTACTGTCTTGCCAGACCCCAGTCTGCAAACTGCGAGGCTCCTCCCTTCCCCTGGCATCTCCTTCCCTCTCACCCCCCATACAACCAGGCAGGGCCCCCCACGGGACCAAGGAGTCTGAGGACTCCCGCAGTGACACAGCCAGAGATTGCTTGAGGCCTGTGTTGTGTTGCAATTGAAATTCTGAGCCTGGAGCTGAGGGAAGGCAGCTCTGAATGCATCTGTAGCTGTGGTTGCTGTCAGAACACAGAGCTGTTTCGCCTCCCTGGATGGGGAACAGTCAAGAGTTCAGGCTGGAAGCGGGTCATCGTTGCAACCAGAAAACATTTTATCGGGCAGTGAGAGGAGCAATTGCTCCCTCTCCCCGATGTCTCCTCCCCAGAACCTACAAGCTAATTTCCCTCTTTGTGTCTGTGTATCATTAACATGGAGCTCGCAATGTTCCATGAGACCCTGAAGTTCAAAGGTAACTGTGGGAGCCATAGAACTCTGAATGGAAAGCTTGGGTTTTTAATAATCTCCAGTCTTCATGGCAGAACATTCCCGGGAGGTGTGGGGAGGAAGGGAGGACCAACTCAAACCGACTTTTTCCTGGACTGAAGAAAGCATAGTGGAGAGGAGCACGTATGTTTCTGCCTAAAAGAGCCACTCCAAAGCCTCTTGCCTGGCATTTTGCGCCACTGAATCTTTTCCACTTGAAAAGCGGATTCCAAGTTGCTTTTTTTTTTTTTTGTCAAGCAGGTCTCAGCTCCGCAGCCCTACCAGAGAGGGACCACATGCAACCGCCATGCTTTTATTCAGGCAAATGTAGGCAGCGCTGGCTCCCTTCTGCCCCCCACCCTCCGACCTTCACTTCTGAGAGCCACTTGCTTTCAAGGTGAACAAGTCTTGTCCTGGAACCAATTAAATATACATGCCACAGGGACGGGAGAGTTCTGGAAAGCATGTGCAAGGGGAGTACCGAGAAAGAGGAGGCATTTCAGAATGAATTATTGATCAGGATGTTCTCTTGCGCGCACACACACACACAACACAAGGGTCTGGCAACCCCAGCCTGGGAGAGATTGGATCTTGTGTGGTCTTCACGGGGTTAAGGAAAAGATAACCTCTTTGCTCCAGATTCTATTTATCTGGCAAGTGGAAAATGTGTTTACATCTCTGGGTGTATCTCCTTCTCTTTGGTTTTTCCAGAAAGCCTGAATCAGCAGATTTCGGAAGAATGCTAACGCATCTGACAGGCTTAGAGAAATGATCTGTCACATGAAAAAGATAGTTGTGGGGGAGGGAACACTTTTCACTTAGGTAGCAGTTTTATCCTCGTCTTGAAACAGGTTATGGGTATTACCGGTATTTAAATGTTGCCATGCATGGCCACCTTGGTTCTATTAACCCGCATGGAAACATCAGGTTTGATTACTATTCGCAGTGGGGAAACTGAGGTAATATAGAAGGATGGATTAAACACTGTCACTAAGGAAGTTAAGGGAGATGTCTACTATAAATAGACTATCTCCCTCATCTCATGAGAACTGTGGTGGGGATGACAAACCAGGTACAGTGCACCTAATTCTGGTCTCCTCACTCCCACTGGCTGCCATTTCTGCTAACCCAGCTGATGGAGCTGTCTCCTCGCAGGTCCACTTAGTGGCCATTACTGTGCGTCAGTTCCCTATGACTGTATAACCAATTACCGCGAGCTTAGAGGGCTAAATAGCACACATTTATTGCATCACGGTTTCAGCAGAAGGGGAGTCCCAGCATGACTCAGCTGAGTCCTCTCAGCTTAGGGTCTCAGGTGTCTGTGATGAAGGTGTCGGCTGGGGCTGGACTCTTGTTTGATGAAGAATCTACTTTCCTGCTCACGTGGTTTTGGCATCATTCAGCTCCTTGCAGCTATCCTGTGCTGGCTGCAGGGTGTGGCTCCTAAGGGCCCCCTGCAGTTCCTTGCCATGTGGATCTTCTGATCCTGCCCACTTTCATCAAGAGTCTAATATCAAGAAGGAGCCATACACAGCCAAAACCGGTTTGGCTCAGTGGATAGAGCATCAGCCTACGGGCTCAGGGGTCCCAGGTTTGATTCCGGTCAAGGGCATGTACCTTGGTTGCGGGCACATCTCCAGTAGGGGGTGTGCAAGAGGCAGCTGATCGATGATTCTCTCTCATCGATGTTTCTAACTCTCTATCCCTCTCTCTTCCTTTCTGTAAAAAATCAATAAAATAAAATAAAAATTATATACATATATATATATATATATATATATATATATATATATATATATATGAAGGAGCCATATACAACAGAATGTAATTACATGATGTGCTTTGTGATCACAAAAGGGAACACCCCATCACATTTGCTGTATTCTGTTGCTTTGGAAGGAAGTCACTCTGGAGTCTGCTTGCCATACCCAGGAATCTGGAAGTAGAAACTCTTTCACACACTTACGCTTTGGAGTAGGCTTTCAAGAGAAAAAGTTAAGGATTTGGTCAGATTATTTGATATTCTCCATCTTCCACAAAACAGGCAAATTCAGCAGAACTTGGAAGCCCACACAAAAATAGGTGTTTAATAAAAAACTCAAGAAAGCCCCAGCAGTTGAGTTCATTCATTATGATATACAGGATTAATATACTCAACTAATAGCCAGAGTACTAAAATTCCACCTTCAGGTCCTCTTTCATAGTCTCAGGGGTAGGGGGGAAGGATAAACAAGAGAAATTCCACTCAATGCAATAATGATTTATTGAACGCCTGCTTGTTGCTCGCTCCATTCTAAACCCTGAGCAGGAGACTCAGGATGCTTTCAGAAAGGAGCAGTGTTTCTCAAAGCATAGCCCTCAGCTGGATCAGAGCCACCGTAAGAGTGTATGAGGAAACGTCTGCTTCTGGGTGCCATCTCAGGCCTTTTGAGTCAACTCTCAGGGTGCAGAGCCCAGTCATAGGCATCTTAACAGGCACCCCTGAAATCTCATTCACATGGTAGTTTGAGCAACAGGATGGAGAGGCACTCAGGAGACGTTAATACACATATGACAGAACTGAGGTCTTGTTGGAATGCAGAGTCTGACTCAGTGGGCCCGGAGTAGGCCTGAGAGTCTACAATCTTGATGAGCTCCCAGACGATGTCACAGTTGCTGGTCCTCAGATCACGCTCAGAAGAGCAAGAGTAGAAGATGAGGAAGACTAGAAGCACCAAATAGCAAAATTCTCTCCCTGCCCAAAGTGACACTGGAATTAGGGAATTTTAAGTTATTTAAATATTTGAAGTGCAAATCTCTGAAACTTCCAGAGCCAGATGAAGATTGCCTTTTGCTGTGCACTTGGTGTATTGTGACTTTGGTAGGGAACTGATATTCAGGTTTGGGAGAAAGGGGCTGGATCAGGGGAGTGAATGATGCTAGGGGTGAAATGATGATGTTAATGAGTACATGATTAGAAAATAATGACACAGAGAAGAAACAATAAGGGTCTAGGAAAGCTAGAGCTGGGTCAGAGCTAATCAGAACAGACTGGAGCCCAGAGCATTCTGGCACAGGATGAGATATAAGAATGCAAGAAAAAAAATGAAATAAAATAAGATCCTTAACAGTAATGAATCAGAATCAACTTAGAGCTTCCAACCAAATGCACAAAAGAGAATGAGAGCAAATAAGAGTTCCTAGAAGACAGGGTATCGGGAAGGTAGGAAGGGAGGTGACCACCAATTTTGTTTTCCACCAGAAGCTGACAGCAGTAGATCTCAAAGGCAACGGCTTAATTTTGAACTACTAGAGGATAGGAGAAGGGAAAATGCCTGGGAGGCCCAGGGTGGCTAACGTTTCAAACCTGAGTTAAGCTAACTTAGCCAGGGGAGTAGCACCATTTTTGGAAGGCCTGAGTCCATGTGATCTGGAGGAAAGACCATAGAACCGAGAGTCAGGAGACTTGACTTCTCCTTCTGGTTCATTTATTCATTCATTGCAAATGTATTGAGACTCTGCAAGATTCTAAACCCTGGGCTAAGTTCTGGAAAACTTAAAATAATTAAAATAAAAAAATATATTAATAATGTCAATAATAGTAACATTTTGAGTGAGTAATTTGTGTTAAGCACTATCTAACGTAGTTCACATTGATTGGGTACTTTAAATATTACAACAATCTACTGAGGTAGGTAGTGCTTTTATACCCATTTTTCAGATGTGGAAATTGAGGTGAAGAAATTGCAAAGACTATTTCTGCTCCATAGGAGCTTGTATTCTAATAGTCTTGCCTCCAATTAACAGAGTGACTTTTGGTGACTTTTCAGTCTGTTTCCTCTTCCATAGCCATACAATAATAACTAAATATGTTAAGTGCTTGCTCTGAGCCATACATTGCATTTTATTTAGTCCTCCCAGTGACCTTATGATGTAATTTGCATCATCATTTCTATCTTGCAGATGAAGAAACTAAGGTTCAGGGAGGCTAAGTGATTTTCTCAAGACACCACATCAAGGATTTAAACCCAGGCAGTCTGACTCCACACTAAAACATAACACACCTAAAAATAGGAGATTGAACCAAATTTTGGCAATTGCATGTTGTTAGAATGTTCTATCACATTCCTATAAATTTCCTGAATCTAACAGAATTAACGACCCAGATACTTGTGTGCTAACAGAGTATAAGGAGCAGACGGAGAAAAAGCCACAACCTAAGGACAAGCTGTAACAGGGAAAAATCCACTTGATGTCCGTGGGCAATGCCAACAGAGCCCACACAAGCTCTGCCATCTGCGGGTGATGGCAGAGATAGGCTGTGCCCCCGTGCAGACCCAGACCCAGCACTGCCTGGGAATGTCCTGTTCAGCTTGGAGACCTCCAGGGGCAGGGAATAATTGACTCTGTGCGTCCAGGGATTTGTTTCAGTGTAGATCCACAACGTAACCTTTCCCGATCCAGATGAAGAGGAAAGGGCTTAAATTGAGGTCCTGAACTGAAAGAAGAACACATTAATCGTGCTCATTGCTGGAGTCAGAAACAAATTCATATTTCCTGAAAGGAGCGTTATCAAGCAGGAAATCAAGTCCACGGGTGAGGGAGGTGGGGAGATGCTGAGAGGAAGTGACAGAGGTGCCCCTGCAGACACCAGAGCCATCGTATTCTCCACTCTATAGAGCTTTATACACAAAATAGGTCTCCATATACCACACACCACCCTTTGGCTGATATGATGGATGACTCAAAATTGAATGGATGCTCCAAAATTTGAGAACTTCACCTTGTCCAGGGTCCAAGTGATTCATTTTTTCATTCAGCAACTATTCAGGGAATGCCCATTAAGCTCCAGGCCTAAGGGATTTAAGAGAGAACCACATAAAAATCAACCCTGCCTTTCTCAAGATTATTTCAAAATACAGAAAATAATTAAAGAGCATGATAACTATGGATAAACCAAGAGTTATATATGGTAACTTCGAGTGATGATAAATGTTCCACAGGGCACACACGGGATATTCTGATGGAGAAAGGCCAGAGATGGGACCACTTAGATACAATGGTCAGGGGAGATTTCTATTTTGAGAAGGCAGTGGACCTGAAGGATGAAGAGAAACTAAGTGATGAGCAGAGGAGGAGAGTGCTAGGCAGAGGGAAGAGGCCTCTGAAGCAGGAGCAATTGTGGCCTGTCTGAGGACCTAAGAGGTGGCCGCCATGGCTGGTGGGTAAGAGGAGAAGCCTCTGGGATGAGATGTGAGAGAAGAAGCTATGGCAGGGCAGGGTCACACAGGGTTTTGTGCATCATGCTGAGGAGGCAGGTTTTACTCTAAGACCAAGTGAAACTTTAAAACATATATATATGTGTGTGTGCTTGTGTTTACTTTATTTCAGAGAGAGGAAAGGAAAGGAAGAGAGAGATGTAAACATCAATGATGAGAGAGAATCATTGATGGGCTGCCTTCTGCATACCCCTACTGTGGATCGAGCCTGAAACCTGGGCATGGGCCCTAACTGGGAATCGAACCAATGACCTCTCGGTTCATAGGTTGAGGCTTAACCACTGAGCCACACTGGCTGGGCAACAAATGAAGCCTTTCAAGCAAAGGGTTTGCTTTAGAAAAAGCTCTCTCTGCTACAGTGTGGAGAAGGAGTTACAAAGGTCCTAGAATGGTGGCAGGGAGACCAAATGAAGATTATCATAGTCATCCAGGTGGGAGATAACACTGAGTTGGATTAGGTGGGGGCAGTGAGCTGGGAAAAAGTGGATAGATTTAAGAGCTATTCTGGAGGTGCTAATGAATTGGGTGTGGAGAGGAGCCAGGGGCATATCTGTGCCCTTATATCACCATTTTTCTATATTTGAAGCTCTCCTTCATGAATTTTGTTCAGCTTCAAACATTACAGATATCCCTAAGGGTGAAACACAATTAACCAGCCTGAGTCTCTCCTGTTCTTTCTCCTGTGCTGATGACCATGACTACAGGGGGGAGGAGAGAGAGCCAAGGGCCTGGCGGACTCACCACCTGGACCCCCAGCTTCCCGGCACAGTCAGCTGCTGGGCTGGCTTTGACGAGGGACTAGGAAGAAGAGGAGGAAGTCAACAATGCAAAGTGTTGGGCACAGAACATTGGAAAGGGCCTTGCTAGCCATTTCAGATCTACCTCAGCCCGTCATGGAGGAACAGGGGCGGAGGGGAGGGATGGGTTGAAGATGGGGGTGATATGGAGGGCAGAGGCAGGCTTGCTTTGTCTTAGCTAGAAAGGGCATCTCTTAGCTCCACATGCAGCTCATTGGCCCCTCGAATGTGGCTCTTCCACAAAATACCACAGCCAGGGTGAGTCTATTTTGAAGAAGTGGCATTAGAAGAAGTTTAAGTATAAAAAATGTGGCTCTCAAAAGAAATTTCAATTGTTGTACTGTTGATATTTGGCTGTGTTGACTAATGAGTTTGCTGATCTCTACCTTAGCTACCTTGAATTAACAGATAGGAAAAGCACCACATCTGCATCCTCATGTCTCTGAACTTGTCAGAACCTGTCTCTGTTTGCAGCACACATGGGAGGGAGTAGTAAAAAAATTTAACCAAAAGATTATTCGGTAACTCAGGTTCCCTCCCTCCCCAGTCCCCCAGTCCCCTCTCCAAGCAGGCCCCTCCTGCTGACCCCGGCATGCTGCCTCACCGAGGCCAGGTCCGGGCCAGAGGGAATCATGGAAATGCTGTCCTTTTGTGCCCTCGTCAGAGCCAATTAGACATAAAGAGAGGGAGATGGAGGCCCTCGAATTTTTTTTTTCCTTTAAAACAAAATATACAAACTGGCTTGAGTGATCTGCCTTGAAAAAAAAAGAGAAAAAATCCCAGAGAGGAAATGAAGTAGAATCCTAGATGGCAGGAAAGCAGGTTGCTGGAGAGAGAAGGGGAAGGCATGTTTTGTTTGGCCTGCGTTGAAGGGAGTGAGCCAGCAAGGAGTGGCGCTCCTCTGGCCATCCGCAGAGGGGCTCCCTGTCCTCCAAGCACTTCATACCTCCACGTTTTGACAAGTTACTTAACCCCTCGGGCCTTCATTGCCTTGGAAGTAAAAAGGAGAGGGGAAGACCCACCATAAAACCTTAACTGCCTGGAGACAGCGAGCCTCACCAAATGATCACGTGAGGTCATTTCAAGGTCAGGGGTCCAGGATTCTGACCAGGAGGCAGAATCATATTGTGGTAAGGAATGCCCTGCCATGTCACCTTGGACAAGTTATTTATCTTTTTTTGTACTTTCACTTCCTAATGTGCTCAGTGCAGACCATAATAGCGTTGTTGTAAGGACTGGAGGAGTTAGCAGACGTAAATAGCTTAGAACGGAGTAAATAGGTAATCTTTATTGCTCCATAAATATTAGATGTGTTTTCTCTGAAAACTGTCTTCTATAACAATCACCCCATGAGTTGAGCTCCAAAGAATTCCACACAAGGACCCTTAGGCTCCTACAATGATCTTCTGTCGTCCTGTCTCCACGCTTCCATGGAAACTTTGTCTAAACTACCCCAGAGAGATGGGGGGGAGGGTGCCACCCAATTTGGAGAAGCACCCTGAGGTGTCTGGTTCCCATGGCTATCATCACCGGCTGGTGGGCTTGCCTGTGACCAGAAAGTCCCCTCTAACTAGGAAAACTTGTGTGGACCGCACCACCAAATATAAGGTCAACCACACACACACACACAAAAAAAAAACAGGCAGTTGGACAAAAGATCACAGAGAGGGCCTGTATTCAAAAGTCAGAAAGTAACCTCAAGAGCCAACTCAAGCTCCCGTCCTCTGATCCATGTGCCAGGGACTCATGAAACAGAATAAATCTCTCCCCAAATTTGTTTTACTTGGGAAGGTCAACGATTCGTTCATTAACCAGGCATCTCATTATAAAGGAGAGACACAACTTCCCAAAGCTCTGGTGATGCAGAGTTCTCAGAGCAGAGGCTGATGGGAGAGTCAGGAAGACATCAGCTTTGTGACTGGGCTTGGGGAGCTAGAGAGCACCCAGGATTCTTCCCTTCCTTAATACAAGGTGGAGTGTTCCTCCTAAATAGGAATACTATGTGGCTTGTGGGTGAGTCCGTTCTCTAACAAACTCCGAGTCCCTCAGGACCAAGTGCTGTCTTACTCATTCCAGAATATCTATCGGAGAAGGAGCATTGCCAACGCCATTCCTTTTTGTTGTTTAAAATAAGAATTTATTTACTTTTTCTTTTTTAATTTAAATTTTATTTTCCACTGATAGTTTGCATATTATTTTGTATGGGTTTCAGGTGTACCATTTAGTGGTTAGACAATTATATACTTGTGAAGGCACTAAGGAGCACAAATTGGTAGTTACAAAAGAGTCATGGAGGTGTAAAGTACAGCAGAGGAAATACAGCCAATAATATCAAAAACACTCTGTGCGAGGCCAGGTGGGGGCTGGGAATATCACAGGGAGCACGTTGCAAATGCTTTTCCTTAGTTAATGAAAGGGAAACCGGGGGCCCCAGAAATAGAACTAGGCCGAGATTGGAAAGCAGTAGAAAGAGTTGAAATTCAACCACATTGTTGGATTCCCAGCTATTCAGGCAGCTAGCTCTTCCTTGATATTTTATTTTGTTTTTTCAGGAGAGATTGCAAATGCAGTCCCCCTCTACCATAAATGATGCAGTGGGGTTTCCCACGTTTGGGGAAATGGCAGGGGTCAGCACATCCGGAGTGCAATGGAGAAGCCTCGCCCTGGGACAACCACCTTCGCCATCATGGCAGCTCCCTTGATTACTTGGTATCTTCAGCGAGGAGAAGCCAGATGTCTTCCCATCCAAAGTGTTGTTAATCCCCTCGCTTGACCAAAAGGACAGCCAATATTTTGGAAAGAATTTTTTTTTTTTAATCCTATAACTGATCTCACTGCCTCAGGCACCCTCCCCTAGAACACAATTTCCTAAAACTTAAATCTACTTATGTCATTCTCTGGGTTAAATCCTTAAACCACTCCCTATTGACTTTAGGATAAAATCCAAAGGCCTTGTAATAAGGCCATTTCTTAACTGACTCCTGCCTTCCTCACCAGCTTCATCCCTTCCTGTCCCCAACATACACACTCTCCATTCCAGCTACCAGAAGATTCCACTGGCTCCAGTGGCCAGACCCAGTCTCTTTCCTCTTTTCTCTGAGGTGATGAGCATACTGTATGCGGCCTACCCATCTCTTTCGCCTTTCTAACTTCAACCCCGTCAAAGAACAGATATCACTTCCTCTCAGATGCCTTGTCAGTTTCCTCACAGGACTCTGTGGAGACCCCTTAGCAGGAAGGTTTCACCACCTTTACTAGTAAGTGATCCCGCTTCCAACAGGCCTGTGAGCTCCCCCTAGGGGAGAGGCTGAGAATATCTATGTCCAAGACCTGAACCCCCACTACAGTGCCTGGAACAAATAGACAGTCAATAGTAGATAGGTAATTAACCGATGCCTCTGTCTCACCTAGAGTAGGCCCCTTTCCTTTGGTAATTTTACATACAACTACTTATACTGATGTTTAATTACAACCTAGAAAAAAATTAGGGAAGCAGAATCTATTGTTAATTACTCTGAAAATGATCATCACCTACTTTCTCAGAGAAATAAGACTGGCTTCAATAACCAAAATCAACAGATGATCCAGAAGTCATTTCTACCTGGTTTGGGGTACATGACATTGTGGTATAAAGTGTGTGTGTGTGTGTGTGTGTGTGTGTGTGTGTGTGTGTGTAGGGGAGGTGCAGTGTATGGTATGAATGAAGCAGAAAGAGGCATGTGCAATTGTGTGTGGTGTTCGCTTTTATACTTTGACCTTTGTTTTTGCTGACCATGCATACATGCCTGCTCCCTGAGAGTATATTCACTACCAGGGAGAATGAGGGGGGATAAATGGCAATTTGGGTAAAAATGAGTCTGGCACCGCAAAGTTATTGCCCAAAGACATACTACCGTCCACCAAATAGATAACGCATAATACCCCAGGAATTTAGTAATAAGCTACCAATGTCCACAGCCCCTCTATCATAAAACCTCTTACATTTATGTTGTAAGCTGGAGTTTACAAAACACTTTTCCATTTGAGTACTCATTTGTTTCAGACAACGTTCTGAAAGGTCTGAAGAATATTTGTATCTCGCTTTGTTTTATCTCTAAATAATATAGTAAGCTACCTTGTACCTACAGATAACACAAACACTGGCACCTTGACAAGAACTTGTACTTGTCAGTGCTGTAGTCTTCTCCCATCCCATCCTCTCCCCTACCCACAGCTCATACCAGTACAGGAAATAAAACCAGGGGCTTCCCTTCGTATGGATTTCTAAAAAGCATATTTTTATTTTCATTTTTTTAAACTTTATGAAATGGGCCTCATGCAAGAGAAAAACTTTGTAGCTTACTTTTTAGAACTTAAGATAAATATATTGCTAAATTTCAACCTTATTGTTTCATGGAGCTTTGATGTATTCCTTTTGTCTGCTAGATAATATTTCGTTATATGACTAACTATACCCAAGTTCATTCACCCCCTTCTCCCTCAATGGGTAATTGAGTTGTTTACATTTTTGCTATTGAACAGCACTGCTGTGAATATTCTTAGGCATATATCCTGGTACACATGAGTCTCAGTCTAGCATCCTTTGTGCCAAATTAGGCTACTTGTCTTGGAAAGTGTTTGACTAGTTGTTGTTGTTTTAATTTGGCTTTGTGAGACAGACACTCTTGTCTACTATAGGCCTCACTATTCCCTAATGCTTTATACATGGGCCACTTCATACATTTGTATTATTTCCTGGCCTCTATAGGCAAATGAGTTTGAGATCCCTGTGATGCCTAAAAATCTATAAATTTAGACTCATGGAAGAAGAGCGGGTCCAAGAAAATGTGCTTTCCAAAAGAATGCAGAAAGAACTCAGTTGAATGCCCTGCATATCTTGGATAAATTATCCCTCAGTACTGAAACTGCAGCTATTCTGCATCAAATGGGGTGAAGTATAATCTCAGGAGTTCGTGGAATTCAAATGACACATGCAAATGGGATGGAACGTAAAATAAACAGTTGTTGAGGGCATGTGCTGCCACAATAAACCCTCCTATCAATTCTTAGAGGTATAGATTATTATGCCCATTTTATAGCCAAAGAACATGAAACATAGGGAAGGTCATTGGCTTCCCAAGCTATTAGTAGGGGAGAGCTGGGATCTGAATGCATCGCTGAACAACTGAATTCAAAGCACATACACAGGACACCACAGCACACTGCCTCGAAGATAACTCTCTGTTGAGAAGTCATTGGTTTTATAAGAGGCACCTAATTCAACTCCCCATTAGTGTGGCAAGGTGGTTATAACATTTGCTCTTGCTGTTTCTTAGAAACAGGACATTGAGATCTAGGGGCTTGCCTGGGATCACCTAGGGAGTGCCTGAAGGTACTAAGTTATGAACAAATTCTCCTCACTCTCACATCACCTTCTTATTCCATTATGACTGAGCATCAAGTTCTACCAACAGGCCCCGAGAGGAGTCATTGGCAGCTGACATAATGTATTCCTGCTGGATAAAACCACAAGTCTCTTCACAGCCAGGCACAGAAGGTGATGGTCCAGGGGGGCAAGTTTGGAAAAGGAGAGAATTGCTGCACCTCTACTGCTCTAGACACAGATCACCTTCGTGGATGGCAGTGTTGGGCTGCACTTTGAGTATAAGCCTGCCAAATTAGAAGGCACACACCACACTTAAAGGTTCACTAATCTTCCTAGAAAGAAGAGAAATGTTAGGGAAGCAGACTTCCAAAGAAGAGTAACGTGCTTTCTAGAAACTGACAAAGAGAGGGAAGCCCATGCTACAAATTTCAATGTGATATCCTTCTCCTTCTCAAAGTAGGTTTAGAAGGTTGCAAGCATAAATTGACCATCACCTTTGAAAACAAATTAAACTTTGAATTGTTCTCATTCAGGTCTGCATCCTGAATGAGAACAAAGACCATGGAAACCCTCCAACTTCAGAATAGTCACCCAGAGGAGCCATTGCTGGATTACTTACCAAAAATAATTCAAATTCTGACTCTATATCTGTTGAGACAGAGAAAGTTCCTAAAATACTAAGATGCAATTAGCGTGAGCTGCTTCAAGCTTTGAATGAAGCTGCCTCTGCCCTTCAGCCACCCCACAAGGGGAAGGTTTGAGGTGAGGACCACTTGATCTTCTTCAGGCACAGAACTAGACACAGAAGATGCAATGACAAATAAGACAGACTTTGCCCTCGATCTCAGTTGGTAGGGAAGGCATACCCACAAACAGGCACAATTGGAGTACCATGTACAATGATAGAAGCAGGCAGCTGGGCCTGAAGAGGAGGGTGGAGCATCGGGACTCTCCGTGGTGGGGAAAACCATGTAGAGAAGCAGACGCCAGAGATGAGTCTTCAGAATGGAAGTAACATTCAAGTTCTACCTCCTGGATCTCAAACATATCCTTGCAACTCCTTTTCTTCGGCAAATGAAGGTGAAGTAGTTATCTCTTGTGTGGCAGAGAATTAACACTTTCATTTGTAGACCCGAGGTTCAAGGGACCTAAGGCTGAAATGCAAATGATCACCTTGACATGCATCCCTACAGAGTAGAGCCCTTTCCTACAGCACGTGAAAGACAGGGATCTCTACCCAAGTGTTCGTTTCTATCTGGATTCGTTTCATACCTGAAGAGACAGAGGCTGAATTGATGGCTTCTAGCAGTAGCATCCTTCCTCTTCTCTTTCTCCCTGTTACCCAGCAATAATGGCAACCTTTTCTATTGTCTCAGAATCTACAAGTTCAAACTGGCATCTCTATCTTCTGTGACCATCAGATAATCTGATGTGACTGCCTCAGCTTTCCTCTCCAGAGAAACTACAGGTTATTTCTGTTCCAAAGTAGTAAAGGAGACACATTAAGGGTGGGGGGTGGATTATCATCACCTATTCCCAGGCTATTTTAGCATTCTCACTCCTCCTGTCCCCCTCCCTCCCAACCGAAGTCAAACAAAGCCAACCGTTTCGTCCTGCTCTGTCCCTTTCCCCAGCACTAAATAAAGCTAGCTACAGATGGCATGCACGGATTGGTGCTCCAAAACTCCCCAGTGCCCACTCCCTTCCATCAAGCTGGTTCCTAAATCTGTGGATGCAGCAGACTTCAGAAGAGGAAGCGCGTGATCACACAGCGTGAGCCTTGGCACAATGGAATCCGGGCTATGCCAGGGCCACGGTGCCCAAGTCTCACCCGCTCTGAGGCAGCACTCAGATTGGCATCTGGTTGCCCCACTGCCCACAGGATGGGATTCTGGCTTTGAAAGCCAAGTTTCTCTCTCTTTATTGCACCCTGGGTAGTAGGTAAAGAAATGCACGATAAAATAGGGAGAAAGGAAAAAATCACCAGGGGGAAAGTAGTTGAGGGGCTTCGGGGAAATCCATCCTTGAACACTTTCTTCTCTGCTCATTAATTTTTCTGCTTCCAGCTTCCAGGGGAGGGTCTTAGGAAGGGCCAGCCAAGGAAGAGGAATAAAGGGATTGGAGGGCTTTTCTTCCCTGGGAGTTCTTGCGCTGCTTGCAATAATCCCAGCCATCCCCAGTTCCATCCCAGAGCACTTACCCACAGTAATGCTCATTTGTTGGTGTTTATTATATTCCAGGCATTGTGTAAAATTTTTATACTCATTTTCTCATTAAATCTCCAAGCAAAATTGAGGGCTAGTATTATTTCCCCCATTTTCCAGAAGAGAAGAAAAAAAGAGATGCTAAAGAAGTTGCCAAATCACATAATTCTTGAATATCAGAGCCAAGATTCAAACCTAGCTCGGTAGAACTTCAAAGCCTTTATCCCTAAAAAAAACAACAACAAAAAAAAAACCAACTTATCTAGCTCAGCGAGCTGTCCTAACAGAGCTTTGGCTTTCTGAAGCATTACCTGAAGCTCTGGGTCTCAGAAATATTTACATTTTAATAGCCTGTCTCTTAATGGGGCTTCGAGGAGCAAAGAAATGAATTGCTTGTAATGCTATTTGGGGCACCGTGATAGGTCATAGAGGAAATACATGGGTTCAGAAATGTCTGGAATAACAGTGTGTAGACTGTTGTCTGTCTAA
Organism: Pipistrellus hanaki; assembly: GCF_964339955.1. Lineage (NCBI taxonomy): Eukaryota > Metazoa > Chordata > Mammalia > Chiroptera > Vespertilionidae > Pipistrellus > Pipistrellus hanaki. The sequence continues at coordinate 29,262,347 of NC_140520.1, forward strand.
ACTCCACATAGTGATGGCAGGCCCATCTGAAGGAAGGCTGAAGCTACTGCTTCACATTTACTCCAATAGGAACTGTGCTGATTGGAGGTTAAAACCAAGAGAAATGTTGTTTGCGTATAGGAAAGCTTTCCAGTGAGCCTGTGGAAGTTTCATAGATGACCGAACACACACACTCAGTGCTCACCCCCAGCCCCGGAGGGACTCAGTCCTACAAACCTTGTCACAGACAAACGAACAAGGTGATTTCCCAGGAAAACTCTTGGCCTCAACTTGGAACCTTTAACTTTGACCTGGGGTATTTAGTTTTATTTCCCAGGACTTCCTAAAGACACACATGTAGCTGACATTTCTGTCCTTAAGACAACATTAGATAAGCAAAGCAAGAGACTTCCAACACAAAATAAAAACATTTTCCCAGACGTGGGTCAGAAGTGGGTTGTCTAGCCAATAACTTTTGGGATCTAATTGCCACCCTCCACCAGGCTCCCAGCTCTCTCAACCCAAGTTGACTTTCCCTCCTCTGGGACCCGCCCTTATTGGAAATCTTTTCCTGACAGACCACCAAACACAGCTCCTTGAAGGCAAACAGCAGACCCAAAGGCCTGTTTTTGTCTTTGTATCTTCCCTCCTGCTGTGTAGAGAAAGGTCACCTCCAACACAGAAAGATAGTGGTGGTGACCTGCTCCATTCCTGGGCTTGGCAGGGGCTGGATGCCAGTTCCCTCCTCAGGAGATCCCTTTCTCCTCCCCTCCCCTCCCAGAGTGCTCCTGTGGCTGCCTTGCCTGAAAGGAAGAGAGAGGAGAAGGAAGGGGAGGAGAAGGGAGGGGAGGGGAGAAAAGAGGAGGGGAAGAGAGGGGAGGGAAACTTCAAGAGGACAGCTCATGTGACATTTCATCAATCAGGACCTGCCATATGCAAATCAACAATGAAAATAAATTGCGTAGAGGTTCAACACGTTCATTCCAGCGATGTGGATGCAGGTGAGCTAGATAAATATGGGCTAAGATACCCCAGGGTTGCCTTTCTATGCCTTCTTCATCCTTTCAGCCCAAGCAGGAAGCCCTGAATAATCTGGTTCCATGCTATGAACAAGGATATATGTTTTCTGACAAATGCTTTTATAATTAGCTTTTAGCCACCGAAGGTATATTGTTGTCACCGGGGCATTTGCACTTAAGAAAGGATGTGAAACTGGTCAGGGCTTAACCTCAAAGCAAAAGCCAAAGTCCCTATTTATTATAGTGTCCTACAAGCTCCTTCACAATTTACTTCCCCCGCAACTTAATTTCTTACTCATTTCCCTCTTAGTTCCCTACTCACTCCCTTTCAGCCAAAGTGGTCTCCTTACTGCATTTCCTGTTTTAGTCTTTGCCCTGGCTATGCTTTCTGACTAGACTAATATTTTCCCAGAACTCTCCTTGGCTCACTCCATCAGATCTTTGCTCAAATGCTGCCTTTTCTTGGAGGTCTCCTCCCTTCCCTAAGCATTTTATATACAAAGTCCACTTGCTCCATACCACTCCCCAACCCCTGCTCCCTCCAAATCCCCTTTACCCTTTGCTATTTTTTCTACTCATCATTTTATAACTTTCTGCGTATTTGTATTGTTTATTCTGTTCATTGTTCATTTACCTTTGTCTCATACCTCACTAGAATGTAAGCTCTATGAAAGCATAAATTTTTTAGCTTTTTTTTAATATCCCAAATGTCTAGGATAACATCTTCTATGTAATAGATGCTCGAGAAATGTTGGCTGGATGAATGCTGAGTGAAAGGAATACACAACTAATGGAGGAATTTCAAATACTCTGGAACTGGGCATCCACCTCTAGCCATACTCCAGGCGATGGGTCCACCCAGCATGCGCAGAAACTCCAAAGAAGAGCAAGCCTCCATGCTTCTTGTGCTCCTCACAGCCTCCATCCTCAGTCCCCTTGGATTTGTTTTCCTTTACACGTTTCACACGTTGCAACCAAACTTGAAGTAAATCCACTCCCATATTAACCTCCCATTTCATCCCCATTGTAGATTTAAGGGGCCCATGACCCCTCAATTTGCTTCCTTATTTGCCTGCAATCCAGGCTTTTCTTCCCAACCTCTGGCTCTGGGATCCTGGTACTGCCTGCTACTTGGTTCTGCTTGGATGCTGGGCCCCTAGTTCTGCCTGGCAACAGCCCCCACAGGCACCCTGCTGTGCCCTTCTAGGTCAACTTGGACCCTAAGAGGAAGTAACACTCTTGAATGAATCTTCATTCACTGTAATGCATAATATCAGAACACATTTACATCCATAAAAGCTCTCAGCTTCATCAGGAGACACGCTTAAGAAAGAGTGTGGCATAATTATGACTGTTAAAAATGTCAAAATGAACTTTGAATTTGTATATCAATAAGGCAAGAGCAAAACCTATAAAACTCTGAAACCACAATGATGACAAACTATCCCCAAACTGCACATGTATTTTCAGAAAATTTTCCTGTTCTAACTCTGTTGTTGTCACTAATTCTCACCTGAGGATATTTTTCCCATTGATTTTTACAGGGAATGGAAGGGAAGGATTGGCGAGGGGACACAGAGGAGAGGGAGAGAAGAAACATCGAAATGAGAGAGACACATCAGTTAGTTGCCTCCCACATGCACTCTAACGAGGGCCTGGGATAGAACCTGCAACCAGGTACGTTCCCTTGACCGGGAATCAAACCTGAGACCCTTCGGTGCACAGACTGACACTCTAAACACTGACCTACACAGTTCAAGGCCGGTCTGGTTTATTTTGTTTGTTTGCTTTTTTTGACAGCACACATCAAATGATACTCTATTTTTCAAAGACTACTCAATTTCAAAACTGGACAGCCACTTTTTAATAGTCAGCAGCCATCTACACCAACTCCATATAGTATGGGAGCTCTGAGCATTGGGCCAGGCTGATGTGGACATGTGGTGGGCACTCTGCAGGCTCCTTACACCTGTGGAACTGTTTTTGCAGTATTACCACCTCCTCCCAGTGGGACCCGCCATTCCTCACTCTGCGGGACCTCCCTGTCTTAAACTCCATAGCTTTCTTCTCTGCCCTCCCTTCTCACGATACTACAATGATACCTGCTGTGTGCACATCACTTTGTAGATTTCAGAGTACACTTACAGCCATATTCTAAGTCTACCCCTACATCAACACCGTAGAGTGGGTAGAATTGTCCATGTTATATAATAAAAGCAGTGACTGAAGTTCTAAAAACACAAGGGACTTGTGCCAGGCTCACAGCTGGGCCATGGTGAGTTCAGTTCTAACTTAGGCCCTTGATTCCACAGCCTGGGATCAGCCTCCTCCTCCTGCTGCCTGGCTCGGTCACCCAGCACTCAGTGGTAAGTGTAGCCCCAGGTAACACTTCCACAGATAAACTCCTTTCATGCTGCCAACGTGCGCTTCCTCATCCTACCTGCACATCAATGCAGGAACCAGCTGCCGACCTCACACACAATTCTCTGTTCTGTCTCCCTGACTCCTTTGTGCTGTTGATTCACACCTTGACCACAGCACTATTATATTGTTTCACAGTTACTCGCTGTGTGTCTCTCTTCTCGCTGTGTGTCTCTTTCCTCCAAGATAGGACTGTGTATTACTCAGCTCGGTTACCCCAGAATTTAGCACAGTGCTTGGTATGAAAGTTTCCAATATAGGTATGTAATTTTTGAGATGTTGAATGAATGACAATCGTAGCCAAGAGAAGAGGGGCATCCTTCTGCATCCAGATCACACCCACCCCGGCTTACGTACATTATCACAGCCACACAGACCCCTCCAGAGCTCACAGGCAGAGGCATGCTACACAGCCACAAATCACCCATTTCTAAAGTCCCAGGACCCACAGTATTGCTGCTCCCAGAGTCTATGGAGCCCAGCTGGTGTGGCTCAGTTGGTTGAGCGTTGTCTCATGCACCAAAAGGTCACAGGTTGGATTCCTGGTCAAGGCACATGCCAGGGTTGTGGGTTCAATCACTAGTAGGGTGTATATAGGAAGCAGCCGATCCATACTTCTCTCTCTTTCTCTCTTTCCCTCTCTCTCTCAAATGAATAAAAACATATATTTTTTAAAGTTAATAGAGAAACTCAACTAAGAGAAACAAAGAGTTGATAGGGACGGAAACACGGGACTGGAAGGAGGAAGAGCTGTCAAGAGAGCAGAGAAGGGAGGGAGATGCCAGGAGGAGCATCAGCTTTGTCTCCATCTCCAGCCTTTACCTTGGTGTGCCAGGCCCTGAGAATTCTCTGTGCTAAGAGTGATCAGACTCTGAGACCTTATGAGGAAAGCAACTGCTAAGTCAAGAAAAGGCTTGTATTTCAGTCTGGAATTGTCTTTTCTCTAAGTAAAATCTGAAGCTCCCTAAAAAGTGGCCCAGCTGTAGCTGTTTTATCACCATAAAGTTTCACTCCAAATCTCTCCTCCATGTGGCATCCCTATTACACACACACACACACACACACACACACACACACACACACACCATCTCCTGGGACCAAGCTCAAACATCTCTCACAATGAGGTGACCTGGAGCCTTCTCAGCTGTCTTTACATATCAGTTAAAGTCAGCTAATGTGCTAAGGCCTCTCGTGTGGTGAAGCTCAGGGAACACAAACCTGAATAAACATGATTCCTGCCCGCATGGAGCTCTCCGTCAGGTAGATCAAATGAACGTGGAGAGAGGTGAGGGGAGCTGTAGCAAGCGATAGACACACTATTGTTTGGGATGAAGGGAAGGTAGAAATTAATTCCACTCGAAGAGGATCAGTACCCCTGGTGGAGGAGGTGGGACCTAAGCTGGCTCAGGAAGGATGGCACTCGGGCCACTTTGGGGGTGGCTACATAGGTCTCTGTGTAGAACCCCTGTCACTGTCATGATTTCTGCTCTAGGGAAGAACTCAGGCAGGACTAATAGACTCTCCCAAGAGCAGTAAAAGTCAACCATGACACCAAGGAGCAAAGATTAGACTCTAATCATTAGAGGTTCAGGTTTCTCCCCATTTGGGAAGATGGTGGTCCTCTGAACAAGCCATGGAATGATGCTGACTCACTCAGTAACTGGGAGGACTCAAGATATTAAACAAAAGCATGTGCGTAAAATGCCTAGAACAGTGCCTACGTGAAATCACCCAGTGGCACCATTACTTTTCTTACCAGCACCATCTCACACTCTTTTGTATTTACTTTCAAGCTGAATCTCCAGTGCCAGTCCCTGTGCCCAGCCTTAGTATCAAATTCAAACACAGGGCCTGGTCGTGTGGCTCAGTGGTTGAGCAACGACCTATGAACCAGGAGGTCACAGTTTGATTCCCAGTCAGGGCACATGCGTGGGTTGCGGGCTCAATTCCCAGTGTGGGGAATGAAGGAGGCAGCCAATCCATGATTCTCTCTCATCATTGATATTTCTATCTTTTTCTCCCTCTCCCTTCCGCTCTGAAATTAATAAAAACATATACTTTTTAAAAATTCCAAATACAGAGACTTCAGTAAGAAAATGTTAAGGGAAGGGCAGCATTCCATGGGAATAGGGGCACTCAGAACCTGTCAGGGAGTGGAGACTATGTCCACACTGCTTTACAGGGAGCAAACAAGTGAAGACACTGGGAGGCACTGGCAAAGTCCCTGAGGATCAGAGCATGGGGAGCTATGGATGCCAAGCCTAGGAGTTTCCATTGGCTGGTGCCTGCAGGGAACCACTGAAGGCTTCTGAGGAGTGAATTGATCTGTTTAGGTCCCTCCTGAGACCTGTGTCTTCACCTCAGGAAGTAACCAGCCTGCAGAGAAAACGGTGTGAACGCTATACCTAAAAGATGGGGAAGGTCTTTCTTGTCACTCCAGTCTGGGTACCTGGAACCCGGTCTGTATGCAAATATCTCTGAGGGCCTTCAATGCCACGGCCTCAACTGGACCCTGGACACTGACAAGTGAGCCATAGGTGAGCACGGAGGTGGCTATCTCTGTCCTTGGTGAGGGGATCAACAGGCCTGTCTGAGCAAAGCCTTCTGCCTACCAGCGTGTGGGTCCCCTATGGCTCAGGCCAAGCAAACATGATATGTCTCCTCTTATTCATAGCACATATTATCCACCTTTTCTGCAGTTTCCAAGAGAATGTGCTACTAACTTCAGTCATTTTCATTGCAAATGTATGATATTGACCAACCAACCAGGGGGATGGGTTTCCACTGAGTCATGCATATTCCTTTGTCCAACCCAAATAGGGCCAAGAGTAACCCATTCCTGCCACATAAGGGCGTTTGAATGAAAGCATGTAGACCCTAATCATGAAAGGCAAGATGGAGAGTGGTGTGGACAATCTTGCTCTGGAAGAAAGAGGAAGTGCAGTTGATACTTCCTAACTCCATGGTCGGCAAACTGCGGCTCGCGAGCCACAAGCGGCTCTTTGGCCCCTTGAGTGTGGCTCTTCCACAAATATACCACGGCCTGGGCCAGTTTATTTTGAAGAAGTGGCATTAGAAGAAGTTTAAGTTTAAAAAATTTGGCTTTCAAAAGGAATTTCAATTGTTGTGTTGTTGATATTTGGCTCTGTTGACTAATGAGCTTGCCGACCACTAGCCTAACTTATTTCATTCAAGTCCCTGAATCTGTGCATTCATAGGCTTGGCTGGTGCTGGGGCAGAAACGGGCGTCCATAGAAGCAAGGCTTTTCTCTTCTGGCTTCTGGATTACCATGAACTGGAGAATGTTTCCTTAGCAAAATAAATAATGTAAAAGTTACAGGGAAGGTTCTTAAAAAAATAAAACAAAACACACACATAAAAATTGGGCATATGGTTTGACAAGTGTGAGTGTGCTTAGGAAAATATAAGGAAAAATAGCATTTAAAATCGGGGCTGTTCCTGAAAAGTCTTTGGTACCCGGTCACCTGCACACAGTGCCCTCATGGATGCGGAATACAATAGGCATCATCAGGGGTAGCTCATTAGACAAATCACTGGTGACAACAAGGTGTTACTTGGGGTCCACCTGTAGGAAGCACTGCTCAGCTGAGCCTCTTCGTGCCTCTCAGCAGCTAAGCCGCTCACTCAGAGTCTCAGCAGCCTGCAGGCAAGAGCAGCTTCCTCTCTGCACGTCAGCATGTCAGGAGACTCTGGCCAGTGCAGCCCTGGGAGCAGACTCAGAGGCTAACCAAGTTAACCATGCACTGTCCTCCGGAAAGCTGAGTCTGGGAGTTTATCCATCTCTTTTCTGTGCAATTTAGAATGGAATAAAATGGAAGCTTTCCTGACCACCGCAGAATCGCTTTATTCTCATCTGCAAAATGCATAGTTGGTCTTGCTCAACCCAATGCACATATACACAGATCTCCATCACAATCTCTCTCACCTCTTTCTCTCTCACCTCTCTCTCTCTCTCTCTCTCTCTCTCTCTCTCTCTCTCTCTCTCTCTCTCTCTCTCTCTCTCTCTCTCTCTCTCTCCACACACACACACACACACACAAGGCAGCCAGGCTCCATTTGGTTGTAGCTCCTGGGAGGGATTCAGAACAGAGCCAAATTTACATAGAATGCCAGACAAGCCCTCCGGCCCCTGAAACTTCACACCTGTCTCCTGCCAGGACCCAAAGTGCCATCTGCTTCTCGGGAAAGCCAGACACAAGGCCTCTCTTCATGCCTGTGGTCGCTGATGAGAAAACCTGGCGCGGGGACCCTTCACTGCTCAGAAATAATGCCGTAGAATGTACCACACAGTCTCATGAAGAGCCGGAGGAGAAGCCTGGCAGTCTTTTTACCAACACGCAGGGTAGTGGCTGGGGCATGCAAAAGGGAAACTATTTAAGGGCTCAGCCTGGTCCCAAGCTGTCTCCTCTGCTAAGGACTCCACAGAAGACAGTCCCATGGAAAAGAAGTGAGAGGCATCCAGGCTGGATCACAGCTTTCATCCATTCCACTTGAATCTGCCACCCTCTCCTGAAAACGTTCCACCCCCTCACAGTTAAGAAGTTTACTCGTTAATGCCACTTTTATAATACAGTCCTAGTCAGCTGTAGTTAAAAAATAAAAACAAGTGAACAAATAAAATACAGTTCTTGTGAGGACAGAGCAGAGGAAAGCCCCTCTCCCAGGTGCTTACAGCAGTGTCTGAGCAAAGACAAGCCCCGGGTAAAACAGGGAGGCTGAGCCTGGCTCCGCGGTTGACCAGGAGGCCACAATTCAATTCCTAGTTAGGGCTTATGCCTGGTTTTGAATTTCATTTCTCTCTCTCCCTTCGTCTCTGAAATCAATACAAATATATATTTTTTAAAAATAATAAAAAAAAAGAAACAGGGAGGCTGAGGGAAGCAGGCCGGCTCCCAGCATGGGTTAAGCCCAGGACTTCTTTGAGGCCCGCGGAGAGACTGGGGCAGAGCCTGCCACCAGTGGCGCTGGTGACATGTGGGTCCCATGCATCTTCATCGTGGGAGCTCTTCTGTGCATGGCCAGATGTTTTGCAGCTTCTCTGGCCTCTACACACTACATGCCTGTGCAGCCCCTCCCCCAGGTGACACACCAACAGCCATTGTTAAATATCCCCTGAGAGTGAAGTCACCCCTTTTGAGAACTCCCAGACTCCATGATCTCCTGAGGTCTCCTCAGTCCATTGCTGGGGGGTGTGGTGGCAGAGAGGGCTCTGACATCGCACTGATCACGGAGAGTGATGTTGGTCATTTGTGAGTCCGCATCTCCCATTAGGTTGTAGCTTTGGGAGAACAGAGCCATTTCCACCTGGCACTGCTGCCTCTCCAGCCTGTGGCCGGGAGCCTGGCACATCGGAAAGGAATGACTCATTGCCAGGATGAATGGCAGGCCGCATCCCCCTCTCCTTCCCAACCCCACCTCCGCTCCCGTGCCAAGCGCCGTGCCTTTGTGTCGGTGGTGGGAGCGTGGGGGGTTTGGGTGGGGGGGGGGGATATCTTCAGAAACTAATAAAATAAATGACTAAATAAATGGAACCTCTTGTCTAAAGAACACAGAGATAAGATAAATCATTTTGAGTCCTGGGAAAATTATCTCCACCATCCTGCCCCGGTTTCTCCGTTCAGCCAGAAAACACTTTAATTTATCTTGTGAAATTTTTCATCCGCTAGACGAACATTAAGTATTTCTTTCTTTCTTCCTTTTTTTTTTTTTTTTTTTTTTTTTTTTTTAATATTCTTCTCTCTACAAAGGTGGGTTGGCTCTCAACTCATTGGAATAAAAGCTCCATTAGCCTCAGAGCACGGGAGGCTTGTGAGGTTGGCCTGGATTCAGGGCCGGCAGAGGGATAAAGAAACCTGACACTCATTCTTCATGTAATTAGAGTTGGTAAAATAAACTGAGTGCATTTCATTAAGGGAATGGACCCATCAGGCCCAGGACAGAGCGGGAATCCCATGCTTGCCAGCCACACCAGCCTTTCATCTCAAATGAACCCCCAGCTGATAAAAAAGCTCCCCGTGGAGTCATTGGGGAACATTCCTGCACCCCAACTCCTGTCCCTTCATGCTCTTGGTCTCTCTCTGAGTCCACAGAGTTTCTCAGACCGAGGACACACTACCTACAGGCGTCTTCTTACACACGACACATGGCTCTGCCTCCCCTCAAAGTTCCTCTTTAGGGTGCTTTTTTCCACCGGGAACACGATGTCATTTGCAAACATATCCAGGTTCTCACCCTGGGCCAAGCGGTGAGATTGGTTGTCCATGCAGTCCGTCGTCAGGACGCGGTGGCACTGAGAAAGCCACACGTTTCACCAGCCCAGTGATCAGTTGCAACATGAATCAGATCATTGACTGGGAATCAACAGAATAAGCTGCGATGAAGAAATAAAGTCTCTTTTGAAAAGTAAGCAGCCCCTTCCTAAATTCAAATTGTGGTTCTTAGCTATGTCGGTACCCTCTTCTCAAACTCTGAGCCAACCAAACCCAACCCAGTTTTCAAAGAGCCAGGGGGGTCATCAAAACTCCATTGTATGTTCTTGGATTAATTGCTACTCAGTCACAGCTCTGGATGGTCTTCATGTCTGTCGTAGCTCTCTATCCCGCCTTCACTTTGGCTCACTTAAAATTAATATCAGTCCCAGCCGGTTTGGCTCAGTGGATAGAGCATCGGCCTGAGGACAGAAGGATCCTGGGTTCGATTCTGGTCAAGGGCATGTACCTTGGTTGCAGACTCGATCGCCGGCCCTGATAAAGGCTCATGTGGTAGGCAACTGGTCAATAACTCTCTCTCACATTGATGTTTCTCTCTCACACATTGATGTTTCTCTCTGTGTGTCCCTTCCTCTCCCACTCTCTCTAAGAATCAATAAATATCCTCAGGCCCTCATTGATTTGGCTCAGTGGATAGAGCGTCCTAGGTTCTTTTATGGTTGGGGGCATATACCTTGGTTGTGGGCACATCCCCAGTACGGAGTGTGCAGGAGGCAGCTGATCGATGTTTCTCTCTCATCAATGTTTCTAATTCTCTATCCCTCTCCCTTCCTCTCTGTAAAATATCAATAATATATATATATTTAAAAAATATCCTCAGGTGTAGAATAACAAAACATTTAATATCAATTTCCTCTAATGGCCTCTTACCCCTCCTTACTTAGCAGGTGCTCCTATTTTATTATTATTTTTTGCATATTTACCTATAAAAGAATGGTAGGTGGGGAAATGTGCCAGGTTACAGAACAGACAAGCCAGCTCTCCACTGACCCTGAAAGAACATCTCCAACTAGAGGCAAGAAGGTGCCAGAAGGCCAGGCCAGAACTGCCAGGAAGCAAAGGAACCCTGTGACCCAGACAGGCTGAGCGAGAGGTTCTGTACGTACGAGTGGTTTCACCCAGAGGTGCGGCCTGGCTGTCCCCGCTTAGCGAGCACCTGCAGGCGCTGGGGCCCTGGTGCTGCACCGCTGGCCCAACCCCCAGGGCCCAGGGAAACAGCCAGGACGACAGTGTCAGCGAATGGGTGGACTTGCCTGATGACAAGACTGTGAGATCCAGCTTCCCCCCTCTCTGGGGCTCCTTGAGATTAGGAGAGTCCGTTCCCTCTCCAGGGAACACAATACTGAGCTAGCCTGGATGAATTTCTAGGAGCGTTTTTATCTCCAGAAAGCTATGAAAATCGAGGAGCTATACCCAGGGCAACAGAGGCACTAAGCAGGCTTGGGGTGGGGAGGGGGAGCCAGTCGGAGCCTGACCATGTCCAGTCGCTGAGCAGTTTGAAGAAGCCTGGGTGTCCTTTGGCTTAAGCATGTCCTGAGGGGCTGGTGTAGTTCCTTATAGTCCTGATGGGTGAGTTGTGGTGTTTCCTCTTTCATTGTCTCCTGCCTCGCTCACAGTAATGTGTGTGTATGTGTGTGTGTGCACATGTGCTTCCTTGGCCATTCCAGACACATTGCCATGAGGACAGAAGCCTCAGCAGAGGCTGGGAGCAGAGACGACCTTGGGGGTTGGGAGGCCGTCTGTTAATGCCCTTGTCCATGAACTCAGACATTTGGCATCCATGACGTCTGTCCCTTTAAGCTCAGTGGAGAGTGGCGGGCAGCTCCTCTTCCCTGCTGGCCTTTGTACACCCTCCTCCCTCGCTCCCTCCTGCCGCCTCCGTCCCCCGCTCTCCTTCTCCCCTCCGGTTTCTTCAGTTTCAATGACTTTATTGGCATGACGAATGTTGCCAAAGCCAATAGAGCTGAGTCTCGGTGTCTGGGGATGGATTTCACAGTGGGAAGGGGGTGACCGGGGCCTCGGACCACATTCCCACTGTGGGTTTCTGCTTCAGTCTGAGGCGGTGGCAGGCTGCCAGGGACCTTGTTCACTTGGGTTTCCAGTCCCAGCTGAACTCACCAGCCTTGTCTCCAGACGGAGGGAACGTTCTTATTATGGCAGAGGTCATGTCTGGAGCCTCAAGTCTGGGGGGAGGGGGGAGGGGTGCTGGTGCTCCAAGCTTATGTTTTCAAGGAGTCGTTTATAAACAAACCCCTGCGCAAACTGCGCTGTTACAGCCCCGGCCTCACAGACGGGGCCAGCCAGGGTGACAGGACAGACAGCTCGCACCCCGCTTCACAGGACATTGGAATGGTCCTGGATGGGTCTTCGGAGCAAGTGTGAGTCTTACCAACGTCCACGCCCACCCTCCACCCAACACATGCACAGAAAGAACAATTTAATTTGGAGAATCTGAGACAGGCAAGAGAAAGAGGATATTGTCACAACTGGAGCCCAGAGCATCCATCTCAAATGAGTTCTAGCTCAGGAAGTCTCCTTCCTAATCAGGGAGCCTTATGAGGCTTATCAAGCTCCTCTCTCTCTCTCTCTCTCTCTCTCTCTCTCTCTCTCTCTCTCTCTCTCTCCCTCCCTCCCTCCCTCCCTCTTTCCCATTTTCACACACACACACACACACACACACACACACACACACACACCTTGTCAGCACAGCAGGCATTTCCCTCCAGGGTGCCTCAGCTGATGGAAATTTCTATTTGCAATGAAAATCAACTTTGGAAAACGTCACAGCAAGGGACTTTTTTTCCTGGCTGTCCCAAGATTGATCTGGTCCATAGGATGCCCCAGATCATTGCATTTGGTAATTTCATTCTGCTTATGATCTATTTCTTATACGATCAATATGATAAATGTGAGGCAGAGCAAAGTGGGTTACGGCCCGACGCTGGCAAAGAAAGGAGGAGAGGGGAGCGCTGGGCTGCCTCGCTGTGTGTCTCATGAAGCAGAAAAGCAATTCAGTCAGACTAAAGGCTACAGACAAGGCGGTATATTCTCCATGATAAATGCAAATGATGTGACTACATTTCCCCCAGCACACGTGGGGGGAGGGAGAAAGGCCCCACTGTCTGGGATCACAACATTCCCTTAGGATTCCACAGGAAATTTGCACAAGGCAAGCTTATTTTTTTTTGGGGGGGGGGGCGGAGTAGAGGCACTGGGAGGGAAGAATTAGCATTGCTTAAATAATCAGAGCTAATAGCAAACCCCCTCTTCTCAACCTGGTCATGCCTCTGAGCATTGCCATTTTTAAAGCATAACACAACAGAATCAGGCAGCCCGCGAGCAGAGAACCTCAGGGAAATATGGGACAGGGCACTGATCCATGAGAACCCCATCATCTTCTGCGAGCATCAGGGTTCCCTTGGCTACAGGTCCTGTGAGGTAGCAATCAGTTTCACTGTAGGCGTGGTTATTTTGTGCCAGGGTCTTTTGTGGTCCAGCCTATCTATGTGTCCTTGAATGAGCCATTGAATTCTCTCCACCGAACTTCCATTATCTGTTAACGGGGGTAAATTATATCTCTGCCACTGTTGGAGAGGATCTTTATGAGGATGGAATGAAATAATTTAGATAACCTCTAGAAATATATAATGTACCCAAAGCATGAGGTATGGGCTGTAGCGGGCAAGGTGATGTCTCTGAAAGGGAAAGGAAGAGACCATGCTCCCAGAAAGTTCTGACATCGATCGGGAAGTGGAGTTCAAATGCAGGAGAAGGAGAAGCAAGACAAGTAGTGCACATGGGGGGAAAAAAGTGTCCTGGACCAGGAGGCATAAACCCTGAGTTATAATCCAGGCTCTAGCGCCCCTCATTGCATGACCGTACAACTTCCTTTCCCATGCAGGGCCTCAGTTTCCCCCAAAGGAACCTAAGACATTTGGGTGATCTCCAAGGCCATCCAAGGCCCAGACTTTGTATGACACTCTCACCAAACTGAGCCCTATCGTGGATGCGGATGTTCAAGAGTGACCTGAACTCCAGGAGGAAATAAAACAAAGGTGGATTTTAGAACAGGGAAGGGCATGCCTTGGTAAAATGAAAGGGCAGTGATATTCCAAACGGGGAACTCAACCTCTCTAAGCACCCCCAAAATAGGACTGGGCAAGTTCCAATCAAGCATGTTCAAACCATTCAGGTGGTTGGACCCTAGAGGGAAGTAAGGAGAGAGGCAGAGAGCATGAAGGATGTGCTTGGCTTCTGAGCCCTGGCCTGGGATGAGGAGGTGGGGTGGAGGGTGTGGACAGAGCTGTCTAGCTGGGTGGGCTCTTCATGCCTATGCTGAGAGGAGCCTGACCTGCTACCCGCTCTTCCTCCCATCTGTATCCAAAGGACATAGCCTTCAGGATCTTCCTCCTAAGGAGCACTCTCTCACCACAAGGCTGCTGTTTCTTGTGTCCTTTCAGGAAATTAAATTGGAAGCTGCTGGCCCTGCTGGTGTTTGATCCTTCCCAGACACCTCGGCCTCCTGCTGCAGAAAGCCTGGGGCTGGCCAGTGGGGATAGTGCATGAGGGGGAGGAGGGTGTTGTCCGGGGAACTGTCATGGGAAGATGGATTCCAGCACTTCCGTCCTCCTACACCTCCCTCTGCATGGAATTCTTGTCTCTGGAGAAGCGCAGTCGGAATGTCCCTTCTGTTTTCACCTAGCTGGCAGAGGCTGAGATGAGTGCTTCAATGGGCATATTGCTTAAGTGGCCGTTGTTCTGAGGGCAGGGCTGGGAACTGTGACCCAACTGATAGTCAAACCATTCCTGGCCCGTGTGAAAATGGTCAGGCCAACTCACCTGGGCATTTTCTATTTGCCAGGGGACTGGAGGAATCACATATTCATATGTACTATGTCTACGGAAGGTGTATCTTAGATTTTATTAAAGATGACCATATATTTGTTCACTCCGTTTACTTTCACCCACAGGGAAAAGGAGTCCAAAGCACTAACACATTGCATCCCTCCTCTATAGCTTAAGTGGCTGAGGCCTGTCTGGGCCACACAGAGGGTCGTGAGAATGCCCTGGGGTCTAGACCAGTGTGGGAGGTCTGGGATTTTGGCAGGAGAAGGGGACCTGAGTGGGGGGAGGGAGCTATGTGCAACTGTTCAAAAATTAGAAGAAGAAATAAAACTCTAAAAATGGGAACTATTCATTTTAGTCAACAGTTTCTCCTCTCCTCTCCATTCAGATATCTCAGCAAGTATGAAGTGCAGAAGAGAAGGCAGAGTAGTGTCAAGGACCAAAGGGCAAGCCCTACCTACCCTCTTTGACCTTCAAGAAATGAGTTGCCAAGACAGAGCACATAGGCTTCCTTATCAATGACTGAGGATCATCAGCAAAACAAAAAATGTTATGGGCTGTGCATTGATAAGCCAGAGCTGGTGCATTAAATTGAGACTATGCAGGTTATGACCTGCTGAAGGAGGAGGCACAGTTGCCCCCATTGGGTTGGCAGGTAAATTCCTCAGCATCTAAGCTCCCACTTTGAGGAAGTGAAAACCCCAGGGTTGTTTTGATGGAAGGAGCACTTCCAATACACTCACACAAAAGAATTAAAGTCATAAGACTTGTTAGTTACAGAACCAGGGGTAGTGGGGAGGGTGCAAAAGAGCTGGGGGAAGGGCAGCCCACTGTCCCAGGTCAGCAGCCAGCAGGAGAGAAGCACTTTTTACTTACAATGTGGTTGGGGCAGAGGTCACTAACTTTTCAACTCTAAGTGGTTATTTAAAAGGGTGCCCCTGGGAAAAGCAAAGGGGGAACCTGGAGCAGGAATCAGTCCTTAAGCTCAGGTCCTTATCGAAGTGTCCTGACTCTGAGTGTGAACAGGGTTGCCACACTGTAAAATGCCTAGACAGCAACTCAACATAGTTGTTTTTCTTCATCACAGTTTGCAATCCAAAAAGGGAGAAGAACCATTCTTCCCCGCCCTCCTCGTGTCTGGGTTCATTTCCTACTGACTTTACTATTAAGCTTCTTAGAGTTTTGCCTTAACAAGATTTCTGGTGTGCCCTTTGCCAGCAGCCCAGGCTGCTCTTCTTTTGTGGGTAACGAGTGCAATTCACATGAGAAGCCAGAACCTTCTGAGACATTTGGGCGAGTCCCAGGCAACTCCTCTGCCAATGCCACTTGCCCAAGAATTCCTCTCGAGCCCCCAGGCCTCTTAGACTCCACTCCCTCCAGACCATTCTCAAAGCTCCAGAATAAGGCAAATACTAAAAACCAATGGGAATATTCCAGTAGGAAGCCTTCCAAAGTCACCAGAGACATGAATTACCTTTCCATAATTGGGAAAGTCCACCAAATAGCAGAGAAATGGTCTCTTTCTTTTTCCCCCAACTTGCCAATCGAAACACTGTCTGCTCCCCATCTGAGGCATGTCATGAGGCCTATTCCCAACAAACTCAACCCCAGTAATTGGAAGCAGCCCTGCCTCGCCTTTGGTCTTGGGTATTTTCATCCGTGGACTGTTGGAGCCAAGACATACATTTTGCCAAGGAAAACTTTCCTTTGAAAACTCCATCTTATCCAAACAGAGTTGGAATTGACTTTTGGCAGCTCCAAAGATAGTTCTGAGTTATGAAAAATAGTACATATGTGTCAGCCAATCTATGAGATTGTCCCCAATCTGAAAATAAAAAAAAAAAAGCAGCCGTGCCCATGAACTTGTCCTTCCTTCCTGTGAACTGAAGAAGGCAATGCACCTGTAACAACTTCAGAGCCCAGCTAACTGGCCCTTTGAAGCCACCTGTCCAGTTCCTCTGACTGCAATCCCCAAATCCTTCTACTCTAAGAGGTTTGTGAGGCAAAAGAGAAAGGGGCATTTTAGTGAAAGGGAAGATCTGGGGTACAGAGAACGTTAGTTGTATTCTCCAAGGGGAAGCATTTGAATTCCAGCTCTCTGGAGATTGTATTTTGGGAAAGGTTTGGTCTGACTTGGAGGAACTGCAATGTTAACAAACAGGGCATTGGCAGACATTGTTTATCTCCTCAAAATGAGTTTTCATGAAGGGGACCCTAGCTATACCCAGAAGCTGATGGAAACATTTTGCAAATATTCAAACCAGTTTTCTGACCTAGAAAACAGAGAGTCTGCCATCCCTAGATAGGCTTCTGCAAGGGTAAGGGAGACAGGGCCTTTGGTGTTTTTGCTAATCCCCACTGGAGGCTATATTTTCCATTGATTTTAGAGACAGTAGATGGGAGTGGAAAGGGGGAGAAAGGAGAGGGAGAGAGAGAAACATCAATGTGAGAGACCCACACCAATTGGTTAGGGCCGTGGTCGGCAAACCGCGGCTCGTGAGCCACATGAGGCTCTTTGGCCCCTTGAGTGTGGCTCTTCCACAAAATACCACGGCCTAGGCGAGTCCATTTTGAGGAAGTGGCATTAAAAGAAGTTTTAGTTTTAAAAATGTGGCTCTCAAAAGAAATTTCAATCGTTGTACTGTTGATATTTGGCTCTGTTGACTAATGAGTTTGCCAACCACTGGGTTAGGGGAACCTGCAACCCAGGTATGCACCCTTGACCAGGTCAATGCTCTAAACATGGAACACGCTAGCCAAGGCAGAGATAGGGAGTTTTATTGAGGAATTCAAGGCTCTGAGAATCCCTTGCCCTGTGCTGCCTCACCCTGGGATACTGAGTTTTCCCCTAGTTGCCTTCACAGCTCCTGGAGATGACGTATTTAGTGCTACATCACGCTCTCAGGACAGTCACTTGAATGGGGAAGAAACTACTTTGAATCATAGAGTCTCATAATTAGACATGACCTTAAAGCCCATTTAGTCAATCACCGATCTCATGCTAGAACACCTGCATAACACAGTCCATCACCAATGATATGGCCATGGCTGCCCACAGCACAGCTCAAGATGCAGGGCTGGGCAGAGCTACATCATCTCAAGTGGGAACAAGATGCCAAGGCAGAGAAACCAGCTTTGCCAGTGAAGGGGATGACTGGTGGTTAGGATCATGGACTTAGTCTGTCTGGGGTTAGACTCCCCGAGTTCAAACCCTGGTTCATTCACTCCTAGGTGACCTTGAAGACCACGCACTTGACCCGTCTGTACCTCAGTTCTTCATCTGTAAAATAGAGATATTGATAACACCTACTTCATTTGGTATTTGTGAGATGAAAATGAGATAACATAAACAAAGCAAATATTGCTATCCCAAATCAAGTAACTGAGATGCTCCTCACTTGAAAAATATGTTTTATAAATGTGTGTATGCATATATATATATATATATATATATATATATGCATAAATATCAACATAATGTACATTCATATATCAACATAGAGTAATGAATGCCTCACCTAATTTCAACAATGATCAATGCATGGTCACTCTTGCTTTATCTTAACTCTTCCCACTTCATTTCCATCCCTATTATTTTAAAGCAAGTAATATTTAATATTTAAATATGTTAGTATGCATCTCTAAAAAGCAGGGAATGTCTTAAAAATGTATAGCCATAATAGCATTACCACATTCTCCAAAATTATAATAAAAATTCTACCATTCTAAATATCAATCATTGTCTTCTCTCTCTCTCTCTCTCTCTCTCTCTCTCTCTCTCTCTCTCTCTCTCTCTCTCTTCCCCTCTATCAGAAATGATATGAAGAAAGGTCCACACATTAGTCTTTTAAGTAGTAAGTCTCTTTAATTTGTAGGTTACCCCCTTCAATTACTTTACACTATTGTCCCCTTGCAATGTTTTTAGTCAGGAGATTAGGTCATTTGTTGTGTAATGTTTCTGACAGTCTGCATTTTGTTGATTGCATATCACTTCACATGCTTTTCTTGCCACTCTGCATTTCCTATAAATGGATACATCTGCAGGATTGATTGATAAAGTTTAATATTTTGACAAGTCCACTTTATGGGTCCTCTTAAGTATTTCTATAAGGAGGTTCACAATGTCCAGTTG
The DNA here is from genome assembly GCF_964339955.1 of Pipistrellus hanaki. Lineage (NCBI taxonomy): Eukaryota > Metazoa > Chordata > Mammalia > Chiroptera > Vespertilionidae > Pipistrellus > Pipistrellus hanaki. Next base: position 29,281,033 of record NC_140520.1, read on the forward strand.
GTTTCTTTGTTGTGATGTTAGCAGTATTAGTGATCATTGCCTAAATTTATTAACTCTCTGTCAGGTTTCTAAATAAAACCTGGAATGTCCAGTTACAGTTGCATTTTGTATAAACAACTAATGATTGTTTAGTATAAGCATATCCCAAATAAACTTATCCAGGTAATTATCTGGTTTTAATCAGAAATGTATATTTAATTGAGGGTCCTATGTTTTATTTGCTAAATCTAGCAACCCTAAATGGGGGCTGCAAAATGATGGCATTCTATGATTCCTTCTTTATTTGTTAGATGTAAGACTTATATAAAGAGAAACTTCCTTTCATCTATTAGATAGCCCTGGCATACAGACTATACATGAAAAGCAGAATAAATGCTCGATTTTTCCTTTTGTTTATCAATTTCAAAATAATGAGATGATTCCTTCAATGGCCAATAGAGGTATTACAATGAACTCACAGGTGTAAATATGTTGGTTGTGAATTTCAAGCTTTTACAGCTATTATCCTTCCTGTAAAATAGAGATATTGATAATACCTACCTCATTTCTGGTGCTTAAATCCTCCCATCTCTCAGTGAGAATCTATCCTAGCAGGCTCACGAGTCCTTTTGACATGACACTAGTAGTGTTTGGTATTTAGTTTTTTTTCTGGTATGACACGATTTTACAGACTCATCTTGTGCATTCCTGCCCTGGTTCTGGCATAAGACAGTTCTTCAAGAAATTTTGTGTCCCTTTAGGAGAAAATGGTATTTAGAAAACGTAATCTTGGAGCTAACGGTGCTCTAGTTCATTATTTGTAGGTCTTTTCAAGAGACGAAGCCAGTAAACATGCATTTTTAAAAGATAAGATGGATTGTGAGTTCATGATAATATTCCCAGCACAAATACAGAATCACAGGTTTTTCTTCACCTCATCGATCTCACATCTGTGTCTCTTCTCCCATAATAAAAACCCCTGCTGCCAATGACATTTAGTATATAATTACTCATATACAACATATTCACATAAAACAATATATAGCAGGTCCTCAAATAATGTCATTTCATTCAACATCATTTTGTTATAATATAATATTGATGAGATGCCAGAGAAACCTAACTCTTGTTTATATCACTAAATGTATGGTTGAGTTCTATCAAGGACATTAAGAGAGGACTTGCTGCACAATATCAACACTACCAGCACCAATATGATTGCTCAGAATAGCTTAAGGTTGGTTTCATTTTGTATTTCTTTTTGTTCTTAGGGTGGACCCCACTAGGGATATAAAAAAAATTTTTATACTTATTTTTTAAGTTACTTGAAATGCTTTCTTGGTGTGGTTTTGCTCCAACTGGATATACGGTTACATTCGCTTTTGTTTTCTTTCATTTCACTTTCTAAATTTTTAGAAACCACTTTGTTTTATTTTGTTTCAAACTTGTGTAAAAATATTTACATAGTTCCAAGAACAAATCCATAAAACGTGGTATATTCAAAAAAGTCTCATGCCCATCCTAGTCTTCTCCACTCTATTCCCTCTCTCTCTCTCTTTTTTAAACATGTTGCTTTTACAATTTATTCTTCCTTGGCTTATCCTTCTATAATCCCTTTAAGAAATACAAAGCTATATCTGTACCCTCCTCATTCTTCAAGCCTCAGCCCCAATATTACTTTTCTAGGCCACCCCACCAAAAATAGAGGACTCGTCAAAGTAATTACTGCCAGAAGCATGCCCTGCCTGGCAGTACACTGGCATGGTCACATGCATTGTTCACAGCTGGCCTCCATGCTGATGGTTGGCTTCTCTATTCTAATTGTTTGGTGCCTGAGCTCTATCTGATTACAGTTCATTGCATTCACATCTGCCTCCCTTGGTAGCAAAAGTAGCTAGGATTTCCTTGAAAGCCAGGACCAGACCAGCTCTTACATATTTTTTATATTCCATACAGTCACAGCCTCAATAAAAAGTTGTTGAACTGAATGCACAAAGAGGTGCCTCTTAGACCTGGATAAGCATCCAAATTACTGATCCAGCTATTTCAGCTTTTAATAATATTATATATATATTACATATAATATATATAATAATATTGATTTTTTACAGAGAAGAAGGGAGAGAGAAAGAGAGTTAGAAACATGGATCAGCTGCTTTTTGCACACCTCATACCGGGGATGTGCCCACAACTGAGTTACCTGCCCTTGACAGGAATTGAACCTGGGACCTTTCAGTTTGCAGGCCGGCACTCTATCCACTGAGCTAAATCAGTGAGGGCCATTTCAGCTTTTTAACAGTGCAGGTTGTCAAGTTCTAACCCAAGACCCACTGAATCAGAATCCCCAAAAGTGATCGCCAAGAATCTGGATTCAATGATGTGGTATGACTCCATTATATGGAGAGTTGGAGTGTTCTTGACCAGCAGACGCTCTGTAGAAAGGCCCAGATGGGGCACAGCCCTTGCCGTGAATGGTTCTTAGAAGATGCTCCCCTCTGCTGTCTTAGATGGTGCCATTCTGTGTCGGCAAAGCCAAAAGGAAACCTCAGCTGGTCCCTTCATTGCCCCTGAAGGTTTTCATAACTAGTGGAGTTAGGCCTTGAAGAGAGAGTTGGTTGCATATAAAAGCTAATTACTTTTTAAGGTCACACAGTTTGTCGACACCTAGGATGAAGCTGGCTTTGTGATCTTCTGTCCCAGGGCTCTGTCACCATCATCAAACAGCTGCTTCCCTTGGCCAATCCTAGGATTACTCGAGGGTAGAGGTGGCACAAATCTCCCCACCCCTCTAAGTGCACTTCCATCCCCGGGCAAGACTTGAGAGCCAGAGGGATTTGAAGGATCTAATTCTATCCCTAAGGTGAGAAAACTGTGGCCTGGATCAGCAAGGCGGTGAAAGACAGAGCTAGGACCAGAATCCAGCGTTCATCCCTGGTTGATTAGGCTCTTCCCTTCCTTTCCTGCGGGGTTTCGTCCACTCTTGTGCCATCATAGCGAACAGCCAATACATTGAAGTGGGTGGTCTGAATGAAGGGAGTTGCTGACATCTAGTCTCAGCCTAGTATCACATTTCTGCAACTGTGTTGAAGGCAAGAATCAGACCCTACTTGGCTTGTCTCAGCTTTAGTGACAAAAGCCATTTCTAGACCCGTATCCAGGAAGTACATCCAAAGTAAGCCGAGAGCCGGGACCGGTTTGGCTCAGTGGATAGAACGTCGGCCTGAGGACTGAAAGGTCCCGGGTTTGATTCCTGGCAAGGGCATGTACCTTGGTTGTGGGCACATCCCCAGTAGGGGGTGTGCAAGAAGAAGCTGATCGATGATTCTCTCTCATTGATGTTTCTAACTCTCTATCTCTCTCTCTCTTAATCTCTGTGAAAAATCAATAAAATATATTAAAAAATAAAAAATAAAAAAAATAAAGTAAGCCGAGAGGAAGAGAAAGGATTATCTCCTCCCACAATAACTTTAAATGTGCGCACTCATTTGCTTTTTCTTGATTATCTACCCTGTTTCCCCGAAAATAAGACAGTGTCTTATATTAATTTTTTCTCCCAAAGTTGTGCTAGGTCTTATTTTTGGAGGATGTCTTATTTTCAGGGAAACACGGTAGCAGTGAAAAGAGGCAGTGGGTGGTGGGTGGGATGCCTGGGGGCGGGGGACCCCCAGGAGGAGCCTCACAGTTGCTTCCTCCACGTCTGCCATCGCACTTTTATCCCCAGGGCTCCATCGGCCAGAGACAATCTAATTTATGTCCTGGTGGAAAGAGGTGGGGGCTGCGCTCTATAGAAACGAGGCTTAGGTTTTTCTTCCATTGTGCCAATCTACATAATCCTTGCCATTCCCTGGCCCCTGCCCGCAGTTTGAACCAAAGGCAAAAGCTGGAGGTGGTCTCCTTGGTGCATCTGGCTATTTTGGAAAGCTCCAGGGAGGGAATCATCGGAGTAATTGAATGCATCAGTTAAGCCCAACAGAGTTTCAGTCACAGGCCACACACACACACACACACACACACACACACACACACACATACACTAATGCAATCGTTTATCTCAATGTACTCTCTAGAGCTTACACTGGCCTCCTGGCTTTCATAGTGAGTCAAGGCAAATAAACTATTCAAACCACAAGCTTTGGGTTGTGGGGGAGGTAGGAAACCAGAGAGGGTGGGCAAGCATGCTGTTGAACTTGAATGTGTGCCAGGGAAGGGGGCCCCGAGTGGCTTTGAAGGCAAAAGTCCCATAGGGATGCTAATCAGGAATATTTTACTGTGATAATTCCAGGTCTCTTTCCCTCACCAGGATGCACATAAAACTATGATGTGTGATAGGAGCCTCCCAGATGCTCCCAATATTGCCATTGAAAAAGAAATTAGTTCTAGAGCCTTCTGTCCGAGGCTTTCATGGAAATCATTGTTTTCACTGGATTAAAGTTTAAAAGGAAAATGTAGACTAGAATTTGAGAATCTTCCAGACTAAAAAAACTGTAACAGGAGGTAGGAATATCAGTAATATATTCTAGACTTCTTAAAAGTGATAAGCTGGCTGCCCTGGCCAGATACTCGGTTAGAGTGTTGTCCTGTATATCAAACCGTGGCAGGTTTGATTTCCAGTCAGGGCACATACTTACCTAGGTTGGGTTGGATCTCTGTTCAGGGTATGTATGGGAGGCAAACGATCGATGTTTCTTTTTCATATCACTGTCTCTCTCTCTCCCCTTTCTGCTCTCACTAAAATTAATAAAAATATAAACTCCGGTGAGGATTAAAAAAAAAAGTTATAAGTTGGTAAATGCCTTATCATTGGATGGGTACAAAGAGACAAAGAATGACCACTGACTGAGTTGATCTAGGAGACATTTTTATAGAGGATGCAGTGGGGTTGAATTGTGTCCCCTCAAAGGATATGTTCAAGTCCTAACCTCTAGAGCCCCTGAATGTGACCTCATCTGGAAATAGGGACTTTCCAGATGTAATCAGGTTAAGATAAGGTCAGACCGGAATAGGTGAGGCCCACATCCAGTGACTGGTGTCCTTATAAGAAGGCCATGTGAACACACACACACACACACACACACACAGGAGCGGGGAGATGGCCTTGTGAAGACCGAAGCAGGAACTGGGGTGATGCACCTACCTACTAAGGAAGGCCAAGCACCATGGACAATGACCAGGAGCTAGAAGAGGCTCAACAAATCCCTTCCTGGAGCCTTCAGGAAGAGTGTGACTCCGACAAAGCCCTCTGAGAGAACAGTTGTTTCCCACCACCCAGTTTCCAGTCCTTTATATGGCAGGGCCTTAGGAAACTGACACAGGGTCAGACCAGGAGGCGTGGAGGGCCTCTTCAAACGGCAATAGGCCACAGAACTAAATTCAAGGGGGTTTCTTTGTTGGGAGTTTATGCAGAAACATCGTTCTGAACTGATTTCCACAGTCCTATCATAAAAGAGAGGAAAGCATGTCGGCCAAGCCATTGTAGGTCCTGTAGGGAGAGTCTCAAGGGAACTCTCCTTTCCTCACGAAAGGGTTTGATGTGTCACACTACAGCACTCTCTCACACATGGGCTGCCTTCCCATGTAACACAGCTGCATGCTTTGTGCTCAATCGAGGGGACAGGAACCAGACCCCAGATCCCAGGGCTGTCAAATGGGATTCCTGACTCAGGAGCGCCATTCAATCCCAAACAATTAAGATAATCCAATCAACATTGCAGACGGCACAAGCTAATGCCATTAGAGAGTAGGTCTCCCAGGGCTGAGGCAGGAGGACGAGATGGGAGACAAAGCAGAGTGGGCTCAGCCTCAAGGTCACCGCGCTCTCTGAGACGGAGTTCCCTGAGACCGATGGTTCTGAATCGCTGCTGGCATTCTCGGGGGCAGACACCTCTGTCATCCTCCAGCGAAACCATGGCCAAAAGTAAAGATGGCCAATGTCAGAGTCCGGTGAGCCCATGCATCTCCATGGAGAAGGAAGGGGAGCAGGCGGGGCAGAGGAGACCGCAGAAGGAAGCCCTATTGCAGGAATCTTCCTGCAACGGGCCTCTAGTATATTATATTCATGATTAATATTCACTGTTAAATATGATTGCATTAAAGAGGAGTGAGTATTGGGTTGACTTTGAAGCTTCTCAAATGCGCAGAGGTGAGTTGTAGGTCCTGGGATGAGGTGGATATAAAAATTGCAAAGCCATTTGGCACCTTCTTCTGTCCAAGGGTCTTCTCTGAGCTCATCAGTCAACAGAAAGGAACTTGGTTTCAAGAAGACTAGAGATGCTGGTGGCTGTCCCTGGAGGCAGAGCTGGTGGCAGGGAAACTGAAGGCATTTTTCCTGTCTCAAAGGAGGAGATGCTGGGCCTCCTGACATTCCCACAGTCACCACGCTGAATGAGAGGCCCAGACCAGCTGGGCAGAGCCGGGAGGCCCCTGTTGTCAGCCTCGGAGAGGAGCACAGATCATGGGTGTTTGCCAATCCAGGTCCACAGGAGATCACAGCGTCAAAACCAAGACCTTCCAAAGTCATCTCCATAATGTTGTGACCAGTTTTGACAGACTGGAGAAAAGCTGGGGTGAGGTGGTCACATGAGATCAACCCATATCTTTTACTTCCAACATGAGACACAGTGCCTGCTCATGATGCAATGTGATGAGAAAAGGAAGTGCTGATTGTACCGGGAGAGGTTAGAGGGGTTTGAAGTCGGAATGCAGCAATGCAGATGGGTAGGACCCCAGCCTTGGAATTAAAACACTGGGGCTCCAGTATGTTCTCTGCCACTTCCTGGACATGTGATCTCCACATTACTGGACCTCTCTGAACATCCTTCCTTCACCAGCTCTGGAATGAGCAAGAAATGGCAGATGCCATCCGTAAATGTTAATTCAGCAAACGTTTATGAGGTGATGTCTCTATGCCAAGCTTACCACGGATAGGAACAAGTCCACAAATTCTTAAACACAGTATGACCATAATGTGCCCCTAGCAAAGACGGGAAAACATATTGAAAAAGAGATGGGTCTCAACGAGGCCCTAAACCTGCTCAGGCTATGGGAAAGGAGTGTGTGTGTGTGGGGGGGGGGGGCGGGGGGGGGATAACAGGCAGAGGTTCAGGGGATACCATGATATCCAGGACTAAGAAGGAGCCCCTGTGCCTGGGGTGGGTGAGGAGGGGTTGTTAGCACAGAGGGCAGGGCAAGCTTATGAGAAACCTTGAAAGCTGGCCTTCAGGCCCTCTGATATTGTGGTTGTGGGTGTTATTTCTATTCCAGGGGAGAAGAAAAGAAAAGGAATGCCTGCTGCTCACCCAAACATCAGGACATTCTGTTCCTCTGTGATTGTGCTTCATGAAAATGCTCTCCAGCAAAAAAGCAAAGGAATGATTAAGGGAAAATATAACCGGAGCCACATTCATTTCAGCTCCACTGGAAGCACAGCGGGAGCAAGGAGCTGTGTTTGCCAAACTGCAGAAAGAGACACAGTTGATGGGGAGGGGAGGGGAGGGGAGGGGATTGGGGATGGGGGGAGAAGGAATGAGGGAGGAGGTCGGGGCGGGGAGGAGGAAGGTCCACTTTTGCTTTATTCTCCCCCAAAAGATATTATCAATAATAGCGAGGTGTAGTGCAGGGAAGGGGGAATTCCTCTGACAGGGCCCCTTTAGGGAGGCAAATGGAACTCAATGCCCAGGACATTATTCCAAATCTTTCACTCAAGGCCCCATTGACATGGGGACCCCCTGGCGCTGGTGTTTCTTCCCCTTTGCCGTCTTAAGTCCTCACTGACCAAACCCCATCATCTCGAAATAATGGCCTGCGATTCTTCCACCGCCCTAACAAGGGGTTATCATTATGAGCACTTTCCGGACAGTTCCCCATCCTTCCACCAGGGGGCGGTGATGCCCTCCAGCGACCACAGAAGCCTTTCTGCAACTCCAGCTTCTCTAGTCCCCCAGGACTGGGATCTGCACGAATCCCAGGACCTCCTGGAACAAGGCAGAATAGGAATTCCACAAGGAAAGAGAGAGAGGGGAGGCCTGAGAGCGAGCAAGGTGGGTGGGAGAAGAAGAGAGAAGGCAGATATGTGATACCCCATCACCGATGAGGCTCTTGGCTTCTGGAACGTGGGGAAGTATTGACAGCTGAATGGATGGAAGGGGCTGGAGCCACCCATGATTCAGAAAGATTCATAACAGCAGAGCCCTGAACGGGCGCATTTATCACAGGCAGGCAGGGCGAGCCGTCTTCCACCTCGAGACAATTCAAAGGCGCAGTCCTGCGTCTCAGCTCTGTCCCTGGTCACACTCCTGTGTCGATTTTTGAAGGCTTTTTTGTGTCCAATGTCCTTCCTGCGTTCTCCAAGGAGAGGCTTGAAGTGATGGCAGCACAGCTGTGCTGCGAGAGAGGGGGGGGACCCCGCATGAGTTCTGCTTTTTACAGACAGGGGAAGCCAGAGCCCAAAGTAGGGAGGTGCTAGGACTGGGACACGCAGGGGTGGGGTTAGAACCCCGGTTTCTGACACCTGACCCCTACGCTGGCGGTTCCAACCTCTGCGTTTTAAGGAAAATGACAGTCTTTTGGTTCACCTGTGAATTCTGAGCGATTGAAGCCATTCTAGGAAAAAAGGAAGAGAGGAAACATCAGAAAAGGACAGAAGCAGAATTACCCCTGTTGATCTTTTCTTCCCTCCTCCTGTTCCACCCAGACATCCCACACATCCCACAGGAGAGAAGTCAGAAATGGGACAGTAATGAGCTCCACGGTAGCCCTGACTGGTTTGGCTCAGTGGATAGAGCGTTGGCCTGCAGACTGAAGGGTCCTAGGTTCAATTCCGATCAAGGGTATGTACCTTGGTTGTGGGCACATCCCCAGTAAGATGTGTGCAGGAGGCAGCTGATCCATGTTTTTCTCTCATCGATGTTTCTAACTCTCTATCCCTCTCCCTTCCCCTCTATAAAAAATCAATAAAATATATATATTATTTTTTTTTTTTTAGAACTCCACAGTAAGCTGACCTTGAAGGGCAAGTGTGGCCCTTTTTTCTTTCTAGGAATTCAAAATGCAGAAGACGTGCGATTGTGCTCTGTCTCCGGCCATTGCTTCATGGCATTGGTGATGATGCAGCTGACTCCTACCTGCCAGGAGCTGTGCCCTTTCTGGATTTTTCCTTTCTAGCCCTGTGTCCTTCACACCCTGCCCTGATTCCCAGCCTGAAGGCAGGCACTGGGTTTGCACCTGGATGTCAGAGCGTGTGATTTATGGAAGCTGCCTGCGCTTATTTGTTTTTGCAAGGGAGATGGACTCCCCTCTGCCAGCCTCCTCTCCAGGCGAGGCCTCCCCCCACCTCCACCCCACGCCCCCGCCGGGCCCCGGGCCAGCCCCCACCTGCCTGGTTTGAGGCCTCCCAGACTCCCCCATGCTCTGTGCTCTGCACAGCCTCAGCAGCCAGCCTAGCTTCCCCTCCCGGGCCCAGTTCATCACTGTCACCGCGCAGGGCTCTGGGCCCAGGGGGAGCCTGGCACTGGGTTAGGGACTCCAGATAGGAGTCAGGAGAGAGGAGTCGGGGTTAGGGGCCGACAGAGGGAGAGCTTGACATTCTGTCCCGGAAGAAGCAGGGCGGGATTCTCCTGCTATCGCTCCTGTCTTCCTTTCTCCCCTAATTAGGAGGAGATGTAAGTTCAATCCCGTTGGGGTTGACAGGGCACAGATGCAATCAGGGAGCAGGCAGACGCTGGCTTTGGCCCCCCTGCTCCCCGTGGACCCCCATAAAGGCCTGCTGGCATGCTCTCTGAGGGCTGGGGGTGATGCATGCTGCACCCAATCACCCCATTCTTTTGAGAGGCAGGCATGGCCACGTATGTGCTGTGTGCGGCCCGCGCAGGGCGGAGGTGACATGGCTGGTGGAGATTTGCGTGTGTCGGCAACTTCTTTCCTCCGGGCCGCACTCATTGTTCGACACAGACACCCTGCAAGGCGGAGCAGAATTGAGCTCATTAGTGTGATTGCTTATAATAATCACGGTCATAATTGCAACATGCGCTCCTTTGTTAGAGAGAATGACACCCTGACCCTCAGGGGAACAGAAGCCCAGGATGGCTTTGCTGGACTCTGGGGCATCCGGAGGGCCTCCTGATGCAGGGGGGCTCCAGGCCACCGGCTGGGTGAGTGCTCAGAAGGATGAGGCCCCAGCCCCCCATTTTCCGGCGTTTGGAATATGGCTCCCCTTGGTCATCAAGTTCTCCTCCTTCAGGAGAGGACAATGCTAGAGAAAATGGGCTCAGACAGTGTGGCACAATGGTTAAGCATCCATCTATGAACCCAGAGGTCATGGTTCAGTCTGAGCTGATCAATGACTCTTTCTCGTCATTGATGTTTCTCTCTCCCTCTCCCTTCCTTTCTGAAATCAATATATATAGATAAAGATATAGATGTAGATATAGATATAGATATAGATATAGATATAGATATAGATATAGATATAGATATAGATAGATTTTTTTTAAGAAAGAAAATGGATGTCAGGGCAGATAAATCTAGCTGCAAATTCTGACCATACCACGTTCTATCTGCGTGGCCTTGGGACCGACCACTTGACCTTCCACTCATCGGTTTTTGCATCTGCACAATGGGATGACAGCACGCACCTTGTAAGATCAGACTGGCGAGGACTAGGCACCCTATAGGTCCACCAGCAGCATTGGGATGGAAACAGGGTGGGCACCCGATACTTGCTAGCTCTTGCCATTGTGATGATCCTTATAAACAACAGAAGGGAAGCCATCGTTTTATTTAAAGGAAGAAGCTTGGATAAAACGATTGCTTCTGATCAGTTCCAACAGTTTCTGATCTCAAAGGAATAGACGGGACGGGCTCTGTCCTGCCTTACTCACTCCCATCCCCGATGGCCCTGGGTGAGCCTGCCCGTCAGACCAGCTCCCACGGATGCTTCGAGACCAACTGTCATCCTAGCCAGGCTGGGCCATCGAGGCCAGGGGTGACGTGTGTGTGTGTGTGTGGTGGGGGGGGCGGGCACTGACTCCAAAGGTGCCTCTTCATAATACGTCCCAGGCAATGAGGGCCCATGCTTTCCCGGTGCTTATCCAATGAGGGTGTTCTCCCAGGCATCTCGCCACTCTCCTGCTCGCTGCCTGCCTGGGGCTGGGTGGGGGGGCGGGGGGGACACGACGCCCTGCTTAGCGGTAAGCCGGCTCCAGCATCCGTGTGCTCTGTGTCTGTGTGGGAAGGTAACTGGACAGAACCCCTTTGGGCCTGTGGCGGTTTCCAGGGGAGGCATGGAGAGAAAGAGGGACCCCGAAGTGACGGGAAGATGATGAAGCCGCCCCTGAAGCAAAGGCCTATTTCTAAGGAGTCGGCTGCTTTGCTTTGGAGACCGAGCCAGAGAATGATCTGCAGCTCAGCCGTGGAGCAGTGAGTGGGGTTCGCCCCTGGAAGAGTTGCCTGGGTGGTAAGACAACACCCCCATGTGTGTTGGACACACTCCGATTCCCAGCCAGGGAATTATCTGATTCTTACAAAGCAGTGGGCTGCGAGGCCAAGAATGTGATTTCCACTCTATAGACGGGGAAACTGAGGCACCGAGAGACTTAGTCAGGGACCACGTGACCAGATGGGTGGAACCTCCATCTTTGGACTCTCTTGGAAAAAATAAGGACGGAAGACCCTTTCCCAGACCCTCACTGCGAGGCACCCAGCAGGGACAATAGTCAGGAGCCTCCACGCAGCCCGGCCTTCCTCCCCCAAAGCCCCGAAGTCCAGGCTCCCTCCCTCCCCCTGCAGCCTGCACTGTCCCGGAGACACATGTCCTTAGCTGTAGAGCTGGGCGAGTCTGGGCCTCAGAGACTATCCTTTTCCCAGAGCACCGTTCTAGACGGATGGGGAGAAGGAGGGGCGGCAGGGAGAGAGGGTGAGGGATACAGGCACATAAGCCCCACTTGTGGGAGGTTTAGCGAGAAAGGACTGAAATCCCTCCTTGTTGGATTTGGAGCCTTAACAGGCTCGCTCCTGTGTAAAGCACACAGGAAGGTGGGATTTGTGCAGGGATGAGAGGTGTGCAGAGAGGAGGGGACATCCTATGATGAGAATCCGGGTGCAGGTGCCCCGTTGCCCTGTGTCCTGGGCCCCTGGCCCCCTAGCCCCCCTGCCCGGCTGAGGCCCGAGAAGCTGGCATCCCAGTGGCTCCTCTTCCATTCATGGGACTTGGCCCGCACACTCCTGTCTGGCCCATCAGAGGAATCCCTTTGTTCCCAGCACTGCGGGGGGTGGAGGAAGCAGCCTGCTTCTGCACGGAGTCTGACAGCCTCTGCCCCAGCGAGGTCTGGAGGGAGACACGGGGCCCACCCACCAGGGGCGGTCTCAAGGTCGGGGCAAGGGAACGATGATGCGGATTTTATTTTTTATTTTTTATTTATTTATTTTTTAAAATATATTTTTATTGACTTCAGAGAGGAAGGGAGACAGAGGAAGAAATACAAACATCCATGATTACGAGAGAATCATGGATCGGCTGCCTCCTGCACTCAAGCCCCATCCTGGAGTTGGAGCCTGCCACCTGGGCATCTGCCCTGTCGATGGGGAATCGAACCGTGGCCTCCTGGTTCGTAGGTCCACGCTCAGCCACGGAAGGCTGACGTGCATTTTAGAGCAAAGATGGATCACGTTGGTGGTGGCATCCGTGGCCTCAGCTTTGAGAGCCGGCTGCCGCCTGCGAATGGAGATCACTTCCCTGAAGATCACACGCTGCTGCTGGCAAGCCCTCCGGCCTCCAGACCAGCAGGTCCAGGCACACAGCCTCCCAAGCTAGCCCCCATTCTGCTCAGGGCACCCTAAATATATGCGTGTACACACTCCCAGGCAGCATTCCCATGCTCAGCACTGGAGGCTTGCCCCCCCCCCCCCGGCCCCGCCCCCCATCTGAAAGCAAGCGGACTTAATGCGAAGTGTGGCCGGCTTCCAGCACCAAAAATACATCTTGCGATCTGAGGGGCTACTGTTTGGCATCTATTTGTGGGTCTGGAGCTGCTGCTGTGACGGAGAGAGGACACCCCCCACCACCACCGGCATCGGCTGGTTTCCCATTGGGGCCCGTTTCCCCCAAAGGCTAAGGCCTCCTTCCAAGGGCCCCAGGAGGGCTACGCAGCCAGACTCACCCCCCTTTGCAGGGGACATCTGTAGCCATGGCTCCCAGGGAAAATTCAGCTCCATTCCAGAATGCCCTCGCCCTGTTCGCTCCCACTTCTCCTATCCTCTTCCCCAAGGTCACCCGTCTAGTGGCGAGCAGAGAAGAGGCCTGGGCCCGGGAGCCACAGCTGACTCGGCAAGAGTGAGGTCCCAGGAGCACGGGGATCAGTGCAGGGATGAGTGGTTGTAATGGAGAAGAACCCTGCTGAGTTTTCGAGGGTTTTCCAAAAAGGACAATTTTATATAAGACGACCATGCTCCCTGCATCCATTTGATAAATATTTATTAAATACCCACCCCGGGGCTGGGCTGGCTGCCCCTCCTCACGGGAAGGAGGATGCACAGCGGCGAGGCACTGGGCCGAAGCTTGGCGAGTCCCCGGGGGCTGTGGGTTTGACACCAGTTGGGCAGGATGAGGGAGAGGACATCAAAGCCAGATAGATACCAGAAACCTCGGGTCCCAGAAAGACATTGGCAGGCCTAGGGGTAGAGAGCCTGCTAGATTATTAGCATGGTTCCTAAGGAGAGGGGAAAATAATGTAAGAGATAATTATGTGCTGCCTGTGATTTCCTTAAAGGAAGAAATCTAATAAATTCCATGTTAATACATAATATTTGTGGAATAAATGAATGAAGGGATGGATACCCAGTGAAAAACGAAGTGAGGTTATCTGGACACCTCTAAAGACCAAGGACGTTGCCTAGGAGGATTACATATTATAATTATGGGCTTAACTAATAAGATCTGTATTTTTGCATTAGCTGATTAGGACTGAACGTATGAATAAATATTTCCATTTTAATGATACCATTAATTCTTCCAGTGCTTTTAAATATGCCTATTTTAATTCTTTCCACTGTCTGATGATGGATGGTAGAAATCCCCATCTTACAGATGGACAAACTGAGGCCCAGAGATGTTAAGGCTTCTTCGTCCAGGGTTCCTCCCCATAGACCAGGGTAGTGTTCTTCCCATTGTTATGTTGACCACGGGGATGGCCACAATCTCTCGGGACTCAAGTCTCAGACTCACTGAGTAGCAATGGGAACTGAGTCTCCCTGCCACGCTGCCTTCAATGTGTATTCCTGCCTGTCTTCTCTCTCTCTCTCTCTCTCTCTCTCTCTCTCTCTCTCTCTCTCTCTCTCTCTCTGAAAGAAAAGGGGAGGCTACAAGTGAAGGATAGAAGAAGTGGAGGAATTTGTTTCATTTTATCCTTTCTTTTGCCCTCTATTTAGAATTTATTTCTGGGCCCTGGGTGGTATTCACACAATTGCATTAATGCAATTTAATTATTTAAATTGTATTATAATCTTTCGAAGATGTGATTAACTTGAAGCATGGGGAAGAGATGCCACCTATGCCAGGGTCACAGAGCACTTTGATTTAGAACCGGAGGCTTTCAGCTTTATCACCTAGATATTTCCAACCGACCGACCGCCTGCCGGCTCAGGCGTCGCTGGCCAGCCTGATGCCCCATGCATCAAACAAATGGGAGAAATGCTGTCGCAAAACCTCCCAGCGCCTTCTTCAAATCATCTCCCTTAATAAATTGTGGTTTAGATGGAGTCCACCTAGCGATAAGGAGGTAGACTAGACTTGTCTGGATGGGGAGACAAGATCTACTTATAGAGAGAAATTAATAATAATATAGGGTAATTTATGATAATTGCCTGGAGGGGTGCCAACAGTGAATGCTAAAGGAGTTCGCAGAAGAGAACAAGTACGGATCAGGGAAAACAGCTTAGATTATTTTGTGGCTCCACAGGACACCGCTAAGGGACCGGGAGACAGATTTCAGCTAATGACAAGGCAGAGAGAATGTTTGAATCAGTAGCTAATTTCTGCAGATGAAGGAAAGCCAGGGTTGCCCCCAATCCCGTATTGAATGGACAATTGTGATGTCCATTCAAAATATGAAAAGTGAAGAGTCTCCATTTCTTTCCTTTTTTTCCTTGTTGAAGGCTCCTAAGGTTTAGAGAATTTCCTGCAACTCTGGGGTTTCCGGAATAAAAATGCTTCCCCTTATTTTTAACCACTGAAGACTGTGGCCACGAGAGGGCAGTAGAGGGGGGTGATGCCCAGTCAACTCTCTGGTGCTCGCTTCTCTAGCAGGGAAGACGCAGATCCCGCGAACTGGCCGGGGTCTGGCTGGCAGGCCCGGTTCCGAAAGCTGCGGAGATACCCGGACTCCTCTTCACGGGGTGCCATCAGCGGCCATAAGGGCGCCGCCGCCGCCGAGGCATGGCCATTCGGAACCCAGAAAACCCTCTCCCCTTAGGTTATTAAAATAAGTTATCTTAAGGCCACCTCTCGGAATCCCCCGCCAGGCAGGCGCCGGGTCTGGGTCCAGCAAACTCCCTCCCTCCGTGCCCTCTGCTCACCAGGGGCCCGGGACCCCTAAGAGCTGGGGAAGCGTGCGATTCCCAGCAAGAGTCATCTCTGCGTTATGAAAATCATAATTCATAACAACTTCAAATCTCCTTTGACAGCTTGCTGGCTTTCCGAAAAATGCACCAGCAGAAAGAAATTTGCTCCCATAGATTCCGAGACCCCCATACCCACCCCTCCCCACCCCCAGTGTCAAGGCCGGCCCCTCCCCATCCACCCCAAAGGAGAGATGGAGAGGGTGGTGTGCAGGGTGCGCGCGGTGACCCGCTATGCTAAGGGTGGTGGTGGTGGGGGGGAATGCATGCCCCCCCTGCCCTCACCCTCCTCGTCTGGGGACCCCCCAGCTCTCCCCGCACCCGGTGGGGGGGGGGGGCGAAGCCAGCTGGGCTGGCCAAGCCTCCACCCGAATTCCCAGGCCCGGGCAGGCAGGATTTTTTCCCCCCCGCTGCCCCTTGGCACTGAAGAGGTCCGGTGGTGGGTCCGGGCTGAGCTGGGCGCCTGGAGGGCAGAGGGGCGCCCCCTCCACCCCCACCTTCCCATCCCCCCTACCCCCAACCCCCGGTGCCAAACGCGCGTCTCCTTTGTTGACAGCTGGCGGAGGAGGGCGGGGAGGGCGGGGGGGGGGGGCGCAGGGGGCTGTGGCGGGCGGTGCCAGCGGCGGGCGGGCGGGCGGCCGGCAGGGAGCGGGTTAAGGCGCGGCCTCTATGATAATGAGCCGCCGGGACATATAGGGGGGAGGCCGGGCGCGGAGCAGCGCCGCCGCCGCCGCCGCCGGGAGCCCGAGCTGCAGCCGGAGCAGCGGCGTCCTCGCCAGCCGGCCGGGAGCGGGAGCGGCGGGGCAGCGGCTGGGAACCCTCGGCCGAGAGGGCGAGCGAGCCACCAAGGAAGGGGGACCCCCCGCCCCCCGCGAGCAGGGGAGCGCGAGCGCAGAGGACCTTCCCGGCGGCCTGAGCCAGCCCGGCTCCCGGCTCCGGCTCCCGGAGGAGGAAACGGGCTGCGAGCGGAGCCGGGGCGCGGAGGGAAGGAAGCGAAGCGCCGCCGAGATTGCTGATGTCAGAGCAGCCCGGAAAGTCGCGCTGGGAAAACCTGAAGGCAGCCCGGGCTCCGCCGCTTCCCCTGGACCGGCACTGGCACCACCACCGGCACCGGCACCGGCACCGGCACCGGCACCGCCGCGCGCCCGCCTCCCACGCCCCCCCGGCGCCGCCCCGGGCCCCCGCGAGCCGGCGGCCAGCGCCCGGGCACCGAGGCGGGGCGCGCGGACCGGAGCCCGAGGGGCCGCCACCCCGGGCACACAGCTAAGTGGCCGGGGGCCCGCCGTGGATTTTCCATGCATCTGGACTCCGCCGTGCGGATGGGCTTCATCCCCCGGTGACGGCGAGCCGCGGGCCAGAAGAGGGGCAGCGCGCAGCCCCCGGCAGCCGGCGGCCCCGGAGCCCGAACCGGAGACGCCAGGACAGACGGACGCCGCCGCCACGGAGCCGGGTAAGCGGCCTCTCCCCCGACACCCGCGAGCCCCGCGCCGGCTCCTCCTCCGGCTCCCCGGGCGCCTCCCCGGGGTCCCAGCCCCGGGCTCCCGGGCTCGGCTGTCCCGGGCGAATCCCCGCGGGCGGACATGGAGCCCTGGCCGCTGGGGCTTCTGCGCCGCCGGCTTCCCGGCCGCCGGCTGCCCGTGGCGGCGGCGGCGCTCCGGGGCGCGCCTTCCCTTCCCCGCGCACCTGCCGGAGCTCTGCGGCTTCGGGGAGCCCCGGGGCGGCGGGGCTGTCCCGGGGAGCTGGGGCCGGTGTGGGCAGAGGTGGCACGAGAGCAAGGGAACCCCAGGCCACTGTGGCCAGCGCTGGATGGGAGGGTGGAGAGGGGCGTTCACTCCCGGGCCAGATCCCTGGTGGTTGCCGGCTGTTCCTTGGGAACCTGGGGCTGGGGAATGGAAGATGAAGCTGCGCGGGTGCCAGGGGGGCTGGGGGAGCCAGTCCGAGGTGCTGAATGGGGAGACGCGCCCCCATGCCCTCTCCCGTGCGCCCTCGTGGTGCACACCGCTGGGCACCTGCCATGGGCTTGGGCGCCAGGAGGGGGCTGGAAACAGGAGTATTAGCTTGCCCGAGGGACCCCGTGGGAGCCCTCTCGCCCCACCCCCACAAGGGATGGAGGGACCTTAGAAAATTCTAGCCCTTTGGATCCATCCCACAGGTAGTCTCCATCAGCGGTAGTCAGGGGCTGGCTGGGTGGATGGCCAAAGAGAGAGTCACCAAAAATTGTCCTTTCAGCTCCCAGACAAACATCCATCCGTGTAGCATGGCCCTTGCCACGGAGGCGTTACCCACTCCAACTCTGGTCCGGAGTGATGGAGACAGTGGGCGTGGGGAGTACAGGACCTGGGGTTCCGGGCCAGCGAGGAGTCCACAGTGAGAGCCCCCTGAGGCGGGCCGTGGAAACGTGGCCAGGTCTCCTGCAGGGATCTAGTGACACGGCGGCAGTGGCTTTGCAAGGGACACAGGACAGGGCCAGCCTGAGGGACCAGGGCTGCCGGCTGATCTTGGCAGTGGCTGGGGGGCACCCAGCAGCAAGTAGGAACCTGCAGAAACGCGGGGACCCGTTCATTCTCTTCCTTGTGTGCTCCATGCCCTGGACAAGATGGATGAGTATCTGCGCTGGGCTGGACGTTTCAGGGGTAGAGTCAAATTCGGCTCTCCCCTCCTGGGGTGATAGCGGCCTTCCTCCTGCCTCCCCCCACCCCCCCCCATACCTCTGGGCTTCTTTCTCAGACCTTGAAACCCCCCTCCTCTTCCCTCTGGGCAGCTGTGAATTCTTGGGCCTTCCACAGCGCCCACAGAGCCCCGGGAAGAGGGACCTCTGGCAGGAGGAGCCGAGTGTTCCTGGTGGCAGTGCCCACGTGGGAGGCACACACCCCAGAAAGCGCGTGGAGTTGCTAGCAGCCCTCTGGCCTCTGGCCTCTCGGCTGGGAGAGAGAAGAATCCGTTAGAGTCCCCCTCATCTCTCCCAGCACCAGGTGAAACTCATTTCCCGTGATCTCCCCTCCTTGGCCTGGGGGAGGGGGGTGGGGGAGTGAGGAGAGAGAGGAGAGGGGACCAAGGAAACCGAAGGAGCACAGGTCAAGATGCCCTAGCCAGGGGGGGGGTTCTCTTTTCCCTTCCTCCACCCGCCCTCTCCACCTTTCACCCCAACCCTTCCTTGTGCGGAGCATTCCCTAAAGGAGCCATTGCCCTCCGTCCCCAGCAGACCCTCCTCGGGGTCCCGCTACTCCCTCTCTGCTCCCTCGCCGTCTTCTGCGAATTGCATTCGACCCGGCACGTTGGCTTGCAAAGCACTCACACGGGAATGGCATTGGGAGCCATGGGCAGTGGAGATGGTGGTGCCGAGGAGCAGCGAGGTCCGACCTGGCAAAGTACCGGCAGGTCTCCTCTGCCCCGGGGACCCCAAGTCTGGCAGGAGGGGGGGGTCCCACCTGGCCTCTCCTCTGGCAGGACACAAGGGTCCTCCAGGTGCCTCACAGCCTGGGGCAGGGCAGGGGCTGGCCCGCCTTCCACGTCTCAATGAGGAGGGGGTCAAAGGTGGTGGTGCGTGTCCACTACCTAAAATCAGCCTGTCACAAAGTCACCGGCCCCTTCCGGGGCTGGTCTGACTCCCTACCCCTGTCCCCAAAGCTCAGGGGGCCACGCACCCTCTCCCCCGGCTGACCGTCTGAAGCTGCAGGTGTGGGAAACATAAAAGTTCACTGTCCGGTTTTTTCCCAGAGTCTGTGCTTCCAAGAAGAACACCCTCAAAGGGCAGCTCCTCCTCTCTTAGGTCTCTTTCCCACCTACAGACACCGCTGGGGATCCCGTTAATCTGTATGTCATGGGCAAGCTACCCGGACACCCACAGAGCGCGGGAAGGGACGCCGGCGACAGTTACATACGCGGGGCAGCCGCTGGCAGCGTCCCGAGCCCGCCTGCTCAGGTGCTGGGGAGTATTTACGGTCCTGGAGTTGGCACTGTTTGGGGGTTTTATAGTCTCTCTCCTTTTCTCTGGCTGCCTCCTCCAGACGGGGGGCTTGGGGGGGGGGGAGGCTGGGAGACTATTCCTGTCTCCCCCCCCCCACCCCCAGCTGTCTCTCTGCTGCCACACAGCTGTCCGGACACACACAGGCCGGGTCCAACATACTTCTGTCCATCACGGCCAATGTGGAGGCCGGGAGCTCCCAGTCAAGCCCCCCATTCCCCCCCACCCCATCCCCATTCCGATCATAAAGCGATGGGAGCATTGTGTTCCAGTCTGTTAGCGACAACTAACCCAGGACGTGACCTCGGGGAAAGGCAGACCCGGGTGGAGGTGCTGTGCACCCCTCCCATCACCGCCACCCTCACCCTCGCCCAGGGGCAGTCTGTTATCAATTCATTATAGGGGGACACTCCGTGTCTCCCTGGCACATGTGCTCCGTTCAAACCGTGATGAATGGGCCCCGTTCCCTGATGGGAAACAGTTTTTTCACGTGGTGACAAAGATTCCGTGCCCGATTAGGGGAAGTGAGGGCGGGGGTGTGTCCACATCTTTTCTGGTCGTTTCTAAAGGGGAGCCCTGTCTTCCCAGGGTCAAACAGCTGATCCCCAGAGAGGGTGGGATGCCCAGAAGTAGACTCAATCCCTCCCCCCCCGCCTTTCTCCTGGGGCTCATTGCCTGGCACAGGGCATATGGAACTGCTTTATCTAGCTCCAGACTCTTCCATCTGGAACTGAGGGCAGAGAGAGAGGCGAGAAAGTGCTTTGTTGGGGAGCAGGGCCCTTCCTGGGTAAGAGTGTAAAGAAGGAGGGGGGATGGAGGGGGAGCTGAAAGGGAAGGTGTAGGCCTGAGCAGGGCACAAGTGCCCGCTCTCACAGCTGGTTAACCATTAACCCCCTGCCCTGCCCCGCCCCTGCCACAGCGCCTGCGTGGGTGAGGACACCCTCAGAAACCAGAGGACGAGCAGGTGCCGCCGTGTCCCTTGTCCCAGCAGAATATTCACTGTCTCCCCTTGCCAGCTCCAGCCCCAGGCTCAGTCCTGGCCTCTACTTACCCTTTTCTCCCCCTCTTCCCACCCCCTGCCAGTTGGCCCACCATCCTGGTACTGCCAGTTAGTTGCCTGCATGGTAGGGTCTTGGCAAAGGCCGGGACTCTGGCAGCACGCTGGGGAGAATCAGGAGCTGGTTCCTCACTGGTCTCCAGAGCAGGAGCTCCGAGCCCGGGTTCCAGACCCTGTCACACAGGAGTCAGCCCAGGGTTACCTGGGGGCGGGGCTGCGGGAGGCAGCTGATGCCCAAGTTTCAGACGCCTCCGTCTTCCTCGTGCTTCTCGCCGTGGGTCTGCCTTAGGGGTCCCCGTGTTGGCCTCTGAGATGAGGTCGTTCGATCAGGGGCCTCGTCAGAGCTCTGTTTCCAGCTCACCAGACCTGGTATCCAGAAAAAAACAGCAGGTGGACCCAAGATGCAGACCAATGGGTGCATCCCAAAAGACTCAGGGCCTGATGTTGACAGTCACAGGTAGACAGAGTGAAGCAGGTGACAAGAGGGGACAGTAAAGACAGAGAGACTGGCAGTGTGGATGGAGCAGAAAGAGCTGAGAGCTACAGCAGAAAACACGTGGGAACGACCCTCCCGGGCCGATGGGGGGTCCTTCCCATCCTCCCAGGAAAGGCCAGGCTCCTCTGGGCGAACTGGGAGGCCGAAGGAGCAGGTTATCGCCACTAGAGGGGGCTCTTGAAAACCAGGCTTGGCTCTAAACAGTGGTTTTTGTGCCTTTTTTTTTATAGACGAGAAAAAAATAGATGAGATATATTAGAGACTACCAGCTGTCACTACCCAGAGACCACAACTGGTGGAGGCCCATCGCCAGGGGGACCTCGGGACCCCGTCTGGTGGCAGGGGGGCTGGCAAAGGCGCCTGCAGCATTAAGCAGGGCGCCCCAGGGTGGGGAGCAGCCGGGGAGAGGCCAGCCCGGACAGGACGCCTGGGGGTGTGAGGCCGGGAAGAGGGCTGCCTCCTTCTCGAGTTAGCAGGCACTCAGTCTGCCGGCTGGCCTGCCAGGAGGCCCTTGCCTGTCTTTATCAGCAGTAAAAGTTTTTGGCTCATCCCCAAGGCGCCTGCCCTTGCCTCCCCTCCTCCCAGCTCCCTGCGTGAGGACTTTTTCTGAAACCCGCCCAGGTGGTGGCAAAACGGTTTCTGGGGAGACTGTTTTCAAAAGATCTTTCGGGACCGGAGGCCTGTCCACCACAGCGCATCGCTGATTTAATCTCCTCCGTCTTCATGTTCTCGGTGGGAGCCTTTCTCCGAATGATAATTCCCCCTTTCATTTCCGCGCAGGACGGTGCGGGGAG
This sequence comes from Pipistrellus hanaki, assembly GCF_964339955.1. Lineage (NCBI taxonomy): Eukaryota > Metazoa > Chordata > Mammalia > Chiroptera > Vespertilionidae > Pipistrellus > Pipistrellus hanaki. The sequence continues at coordinate 29,302,929 of NC_140520.1, forward strand.
CGCCGAGGCCACGATGAGAGATAATAACTGCCGGGGAGGGTGTGCGGGGCGGCCAGAGGGCCAGAGCCCGCATCTCCTCAGATCTGATAGCAGCCCCTGATAGTGCATCTCGGTTTCCCTTCGGCTCACATTGACCTGGGGTCAAGGAGGGGAGAGGGAGAAAAGAAAAACAGGATAAATGTATCGTGTTCCGGAAGTGTAACCCTGCTTTTCCTCGGCTAAGATTCCTTTCGGTGCGCGAGAGCAGAGGCAGTTGGGAAGCTCAGCGGTGTTGGAGAAGGAAGAGGGAGAGGGGTCCTGGGGTCGAGAGCGAATAGCCCGTGAATGAACCCCTCTCCTGGGCCCCCAACACCCCCCTTCTCCGATGGGCACCCCAGGGCTGCCCGCACTGCTCCAGGGCTCCCTTGCTTTGTATTGAAACAGCCCCCCCTCCTTTCCCCTTAGTTGGGAGATGGAGGGGTGGAGGGAACGAACATCCCCTCTAACAGGAACCCCCCCATTGGAGCTGTACCCACACTGCTGGCCCTGGCAGCGAGCAGAAGACACTGAACGCAGGGACTGTGGTCCATTTCCCCAGAAACTGATCATGTAGGCCAGGGGTGGGCAAACTGCGGCTCACGAGCCATATGCGGCTCTTTGGCCCCTTGAGTGCTCTAATGCCACTTCTTCAGAATAGACTCGCCCAGGACTTCTGCACATGGGCCATGGAGTTTCAATTGCACTGTACATGGTATTTTGTGGAAGAGCCACACTCAAGGGCCAAAGAGCCACATGTGGCTCTCAAGCCGCAGTTTGACATAGGCAGTGTGGCTGCACCCAGCACAGAAGGAAAATGCCACGGGTCCTGCCTTCAAGAAAGGGACAGTATCCTAGGGGGAGGGAGCCGGACAGCAGCCAAGAGCCCCCCAAAGCAGCTTAGCCTAAGGCAGCACGTAGGCCACTGGGCACTGGGACTCAGGAAGTGAAAGGGCAGAAGTTACTGGAAGCCCTGGCTCGGGGCCATGCAAGGTGCCTTGGAGTGGAGCCAGCCATGTCCTGTGCTGATAAGGAGAGGCCGGGAGAGAGACTCAGGTGCCTGTGGGGATGACTAAGCTCTCATTCCTCAGCCTCCGAGCACTGCCCCTAAGCATCCTTTCCCCTCCTTCTGCTCCACAGGCTAAAGGACAGAGGGACAGACTGCACCGGGGTTGTTTTCTATTAGGCCGTGTCCTGTCCTAGAGCGAGGTCCGCAGGCCCACTCCCTGGGGGTCACATTGTATTCTATGTAAATCACATCCCTTTCCGGCCCCCTGGAGCTGGCAGGGCGGCCCTTCCGGACACGCTATTACTCATCCGTGCTCCTGCTCGCATCTTGGTGTCCAGAACCCCGCTGCTCCTCACCCTCTCCCATCCCGGGGAACTCACTGAATGGGGTCCACCGGGGAGAGCGTCCAGCCTGCACCCCTGCCCTGGGGCTGAACAGAGAGGCCCTGGGGAACCCCCCAAGTGTCTGTACAGAAAGAAGGCAGAGAGGGGTGCAAGGAGCAAGGTTAGCGGGGAAAGGCCAGCTGTGGCCCGGTTTGCAAACTGTCTCTCATCTTAATCCTGGAAGGTAGAGCTCTCCGCCTCCTTGAAGTGTTCAGATCCAGTCTGGGGTCCGGGAGGTCCCTGGACTGGGAGGCACAGAACCAGGGGGCGTGCCTGGGCTTTCAATGCCTCTGCGACCCCCTTACCAGTGTGTGCTCTCTAGAAATAGGGGAGATCTCTGTATGTTTCTGAAGACTTTGTGACACCCCCCCCCCAAAAAAAAAATGTAAAGAACCAGCCTACGGCCTAGTATCCCCCTCCGGTGCTGGGTCCTGCTCTGGAGGTTGGATTGTGGCTTTGGATGAGAAACAGGGACCCGGCCTCCCCTCTCCTCCATCCACAGGAGTCCCTGGATGACTCACTCAGAGTTGCACAGTAGACAACCAAGCCGGGGCTCCGAATGCGGGGGAGAGCCAGGCGTTGGAATTGCTCAGCATCTCCGGGCAAGTCCTGTCCCTCTCCGATGAGGAGGCAGGGCAGGGGGCATCGCCCCTGGAGGGAGAGAGGGTGGGAAGCTCCGATGAGAGGAAGGGGTGGGAAGGCTACCCGGCTGGCCCCGCAGGGCAGGAGAACAGGGACAGCCCAGTGGCAGGAGGGGATGTGGCTGCTTTGAAGTGCTTTCCTGCTTCACACAAGCACAGACCTCGCCGGGGCTGGGTAAATATTACGTTGGCCTCTGACCTCCTCCCACCTCCCCCGGCTGCTGCCCCAGCTCCCCCAGTCTTTCTCCTGAGTCACAGAGGTACCCGAGGGAGAAGGGCCTGTTTTCTGAACTCGGGGTCCTCCTCGGAGGGACAGGAGCCCAGCCCGAAGCAGACAGGACCTGGCGTGGTGTTTCCCAGGAGCGAGGGGGGTCAGGATGTCACAGTCCCCTGATAAGACAGGCCCCCAGCCCCTGCCCCAGGGGTCTTCAAACTACGGCCCGCGGGCCACATGCGGCCCGCAGAGGAGTCTGATCCTGCCCGCCAGGTTTTTTGGGCAGTGAGCGCAGCTGAGGTGTTACAGTAGGAATTAGTAGTTCATATAGTCCGGCCCTCCAGCTCTCTGAGGGACCGTGATCTGGCCCCCACTTTAAAAAGTTTGAGGACCCCTGGAGACCATCCTGGCAAGTGCCTTGACACTCTTTGGAACTCAAACCACACCACCGGGGTTCCTGTTAGGCAAACACCCCCCTGAGGTCCATCCGGAAGGTAAGATAACTCAAGTCTGCCACCCACGCCCACTCGGAGCGGCCCAGGCCCCCGCTGTGAGAGGCTCAGAGGCTGGGGAACCGAGCCCTCACCCCGGTGCTGGAGGTTGGGTCCCACCATGAAGGTCCCAACAGATGGCCAGGAAGAAGCTGGTGTCAGAATAGGCTCCTAATGGGCCAGCACAAAGGGCCCACCTTCACACCTGAGCTCCTCCCCCTTCCTGAGAGATTTCTCACCTCCCCACCATTTGCTCCCTGGTCCCCGGAGGGAGGGCAGAGGGCGAGGGGACAGAGCCACAAGCTGCCCTGGAAGAGCTGGCCCCTGCCTTGTCCCCAGCACCGTAGCTTCTCCGTTCGCCTGGTGGCGGTGGCTGCTTCTCAGGTCTCCCCAGTGGCCTCTGTGTCGGGAGCCAGGCAGAGCAAGGTGGTGAGGGGATTGGGAAAAAGGACAATTGCTGCAAACATGTACAATTATCCCAAAACTGAGAGCAGGATCGAAGCCAAGCGAGGGACAAGTTCTTCTCTTTCTCTGAATCTCTGAATGTGTTTGGGACGTTCTGAGGGGGGAAAAGAGATTTTATTTAAAGAAGATCTGTGTGCTAAAGGTTTTTATATTTAAAAATAGATAAAAGGCTGAAGACTCAGTAGAGATGGGAAACAGAGCGGGAGGCCACTGGTGCCTGGCTCCTGGCTGGCATTAGTTTTTAGATCCACTCCTGAGGATATGTCATTATTGATTTCTAGAGAGAGAGAGAGAGAGGGCGAGAGAAACATCGATCAGTAGCCTTCAGTACGTGGCCCGACTGGGGATCAAACCCACAGTCTTTTTGTGGAGTGTAAGGGACGACACTCCAACCAACGGAGCCAGCTGACCAGGGCTCATGGTTAGCATTTAACTGGTGGGACTAAAATTTGAATTCTGAATTTGCTATCCTTCCACCTGGCTCCTGGTGCCCTCAGGTCTAGGAGGGGGGTGAACAAGACTGGCATAGAATTGGTAAGGTGGCATTTTTCCTAGGAGTCAACCTCCACGGCAGGGCACGGGGCAGCTCCCACGGGCCTCTGCCTGCCTGCAGTAGGCTTACGTCTTTCGGCAGACAGAGCTCCTTGGAGTATGGGCATGCAGGGGGCATGCAGGGGGCATAAAAGACATAAGCAGGCTCAGCGTCCCAGCACCCAGCAGGACCCTGGGGCACCGGGATGAGATCCTCAGCCAGCTCCTGTCATTGGTCAGATCACAGCAGGAGGTCTGGGGGGCAGCTCGGCTGTATTCTAGCCCAAGGAGCTGCCCGCGGCCCTCCCAGCTGGTGCCCAAGAGCCTGTCTCTTGTTGGAAGTGCAGAGCGTGGGGAGGTGGCTCACAGAGGAGCGAGTCTATGCAGTCAGAGCACCGCCCAAGAGCCAGCTGTGGGAAATGAGTGTGGCAAGGTGCCTCTATTTTCTTTTCTAACGTATTATTTTAAAAAACACATTGAGCTACAAAGGAATTAGGCGTTCTATGTAGAATACTGGGGGGAAACGTTTCTGAGTATTTCTCTAGTGGCTTTTACCCAGGCCCACACAATAGATGTGAAACCCAACTCCACATGGGGGTGGGGTGGGAGGGAGGCATGGCCAGTCTCTGTCTTATCTCTAGGAAGTTTGCTGGCCCCAGCCTAGCCCAACACACCCTCTGGATCTGCCCACTGAGCCACCTTCTCTTCCAGTCTCTCCTTCCCCCACCTCATGCCCAGAAGAGGTAGGCCCCTCACAGTGGCGATCCCATGGAGCTGTCCCCTCGCCTTCACTGCCAGTCCGCTGACCCTTAGGACACACCGACTGGACTGCCCACCGCTGACTGCCTCCCACTCTGGGCTGGATGGTGTAGGAAGGGTCCCTCCTCTTCAGTAGCCCCACCAGCTTCCCCCCAGGCACAGCCGGCCTTGCTGTTTGCACAGCCAATGGTTCTGGCAAGGCGGAGCCACCCCTCCCTTCGCAAGAGGCCCTGTGGGCACTGTTTGTGTTCTGGCCTCTAGGCTCAGCATTCACTCGGGGAGAGGGTGAGACAATGACCCCAGCAGCTGCCTGCAGAGTGCCAGCTGGGAGCACCCCTCCCACCCTCCACCTCCCATCTCAGCGCCTTGGGCCAGCCAGGTTTTGTGCACCTCACATCCACGGGCGCATCCTCAGGCAGCCAGGCCCAACCCAGAGGGGATGGGGGAGAGCTGGGCTCCAGAGGGCCCGGTCCGGGCCGCCTGACTGGCTTCCACCCGGCACCCCAGTTTCCTTAGCCCAGCTTTTCTCCAGTGGTGCTGTCCCCGGGGCCTGAGGGGAGAGAAAGGACCCGGCTGCTGAGGACGCAGGTGTTTCTGGCCGAGGACAGGGAGGGTGGCACAGCTGTCCAGGTAGAGGAACACCAGCAGCTTCCCCAGGAGCCTGTCCAGCAGGAGGGAGGGCCGGGGACTTGTGAGGAGACTGCACCTAATTCCATGTGGTTGGGCAAATGTTTGTTGGCTGTCTGTGCCGGCTCTTGAGGACCGTGCAATGTGCCAAGGAAGGAAGGGTGTGCACACAATACTATTGCCCACGTTCGACGTAAGTGCTGCAGGACCGAGGAGATGGGCGTCTGGGGAGGGAGGGAGCCCCATCATTTGGAGAAGTCAGGCAGAGGCTGGGAGCCAAGGACCAGGTCTGAAGAAGGGATTCCTGCCCGGCCCGGGTGGTTCAGTGGTTGAGCATCAACCTATGAGCCTGAAGGTGTCTCAGTTCGATTCCCAATCAGGGCACATGCCCGGGTTGTGGGCTCCATCCCCAGTAGGGGGCGTGCAGGAGGCAGCCAATCAGTGACAGTGATTCTGTCTCATCATTGATGTTTCTATCTCCCTCTTCCTCTCTGAAATCAATAAAAATCTATTTTATTTTATTTATTTTAAGAAAAGGGATTCCCGTGTGGAGCAGAAAGGTATAATAGCTGGTGGCTGAGACGCCACCGGCCGCCAAGTCCTCTAACCTTGAGTCTCCCTGTTTGCTGCTCAGTGAATTCGAGGAAGACAAAGTTGCGAAGTGAAGTGGAGCGTCAGGCCCGCAGCTGCCGGCCTTAATGCCATGGCAAACACAGCCGGTTCTCACACCGTCACCCCCACGAGGCCCGGGAAAGCCCCGGTCTCCCCGGGAGCCAGATTCCCCCTAATCGCGTTAGAAGGAGCACTCCCTCTTACAAGCAGGGGCAGCCCCCTCTGAACCGAGACCGGTCAGTGCTCGGCGCAGCTCTAACTTCTAATCATTGTCATAAGCGGGAGGAGAGCAGCTGCTCGCTCCAGTCTATTATCAGCTTGGTTGGAGACAGAGAAATTTAAATGACAGTAAGATGCTTAGCAAAGAAACGCAAGTCGGTGTTAAAAATAAAGAAAACAAGACAGCTTGTTTCATCGGAATGGAAGGGTTATTAAACAGCCCTGAATTAATCAGTGATCTGCCAGGGGTTGGAAATTGAAGAGCGGCAGGGCCAGGGCGGCAGGGAGGATGTGAGTAGGGGGTGTGGGAGAGGTGGCAAGTTGAAGCTGCCTGCATGCTGGGCCGGCCGCAGGGGTTGTGGAAGTGCCACCGTCGTTAGCGGGGTGGTGGGCAGCCCCACGGACAGGAAGGGGATGGTGTCACCCCAGCCTCTCTCCCTACTTCTGGAATCTTTGCATCTGCCACCTCCTGAGCACCCCTTGGTCCCACTCCAGTCCTCAGCCCTTCCCAGCCCTCCTTCCCACCCCTCTTTCCCACCAGTCAGGTCTGAGTAGGAGCCAGATGGCCTTTTCCTCTTTCACCGGGGGTCCCCAAGAACTCTGATCAGAGCTCCTCACTCCCCCCCCCCCCCCCCAAGCCTCTGTGCTGAGCTGGGGCAGAGCCTTGCCTGACTGGAGCAGAGAGCGGTGGCTGGAGTGAGCGATTTCTCTCTCCTTGGAGGTGTCGGGTGGTGGCACCCACAGCTCCAGGCGGCGGAGAAGGAGGGTGACACGCTGAACTCCAGGAGCCTACGTCCAGGTCCTGGCTCCACACCTGGTACCTTTGCCAAAATACTCCACCTCTCAGACACCCGAGACATCCCGCCTGCGAAAAGTGATGCTGACGCTCTCTGTCCCTCCCTGGCTTGGGTGTGTGTGTGTGGGGGGGGACACATACATGACATTCTTGGGGACACATACATGACATTTGCAGCCAACAGTGAAACGCGGTCACGGCACAGATGCTGGTGTATGTTACAGGGGGCTCCCTGGGGGCCTCAGAACTAGCTATGGGGGTAGGGGGGGAGGGTTTGCAGGGGGCACTGCATGTGTCTGGGAGGAGAGCTGACTTGCTCACCCCTCGGCAGGGGTGGGGGCCGAGGTGGGGGGCAGGGCCCCGTGTCTGCGTGCACATCAGCACCCACCCCTCTGGGCGTGCAACGTGCTGGATCTTGATTCAATCATTCCAGGAGCATTGGAGTTGCTCTTTGACCTCAGCATTCTTTCTCCTCAGCCCTCCCTTCCTCCCTCCCTCCCGCGTCCCTCCTGGCTGTTTACCCCTTCCCAGACTCCTCTCTCACAGCCCATTCATCATGGAGGCCAGATTCCCACTCGGGGAGATCTTTTCATCTCTCTGCCCCAGGTGCCCGCTGCCCTGGCCACCCGCCTGTCTCCCCCCGCATTCCCTCCAGCACATTCTTCCCGTGTCAGGCTCCAGTAATTGCTCCCTTCACTTTCCCTCGGCTGCAGGGCCTGGGTCCCAGACATCAAAAGTCTCTGTGGCTCTGCACGCTCACCTGGGGCCCATGCCACTTCTGGTGCGGAGGGGCCCCTAGGCAAGTGTGCGTGCCTCTTGGCACGGCCCAGCTCCCAGGAGGACAGAGCGCTGCCCCTCTGTCTGGGATGCCAGCCGCCCAGCCACCTCCATGGGCGCTTTTATCCGGCCCCACGGCACCTGCCCCGCTGCGATGTGTGTGTGTGTGTGGCTGTGAGCTCCCCTGTCACTTCAGAGAGGCTGCTGAAGGCGGCTCAGGGTCTTTTCTGCAAGCGCTCAGAGTTTCAGACAGAGAGAGAAATAATAGACACCGAAGGCGGGGCGGTGCAGGGCGGGGACACAGTCTGCTTAAAAAAGCTCCCTCATAAAGAAGGAGTTAGCTTTTGATTTGAAGGCTCGGCTGTCGGTTCAGAAAAGCACTGGAGAGGAGGAGAGGCAGGGGAAGATAAGGGAGGGGACGCTCAGCCCACAGGCTGGCCGGACCCAGGGTGGGCAGAGCCCAGAGGATGCGGAGCTCCAGCATCTCCTCCTCCACGAGAAAGGCCTTCCTCTCTCCTCCTCTCCTTCCTCTCTCCAGCTGAGGATCCCTGGATGAATCACAAGAGCAGTATAAGTGGGGTGACCTGGACAGTGTGGGGCCATAGGGACTGGGGAGAATGGCTGCTAGGGACCAGCAGCACCCAGTTCCTTCTCAGCATCCCTGGGAGCCAGGAACTGGGCGACCACATTCCCCGGCACAGGAAGCACCCCTCGCCCGGCTGAGACGGAGTCCTCGGCAGCCTCGGTTGCCATCCTAGGGGATAGCCGCCATCGCCAAGGAGATGGTGCCCTTGAACAATGTTTCAATGCAAGTCCGCGGTGTTGATCCAGACCTGCAGGGTTTACCAAAAACACATTCACATCCGTCCTCTTGGTGATTTTTATCACAGCCCTGCGCGGTGTCCTTCTGTAGCTGAGGGAAACTGAGGCTCCCAAAGGTGAACTAACAGGTTCAAGGTCATCAAATGGAAGTGATAGAGCAAGACCGGAGCCCGGGTCTGTCTCCGAAGCCAGCGCGGGGAGCCAGGCCTTGTCACTGAGTCCTGTTCTGAGAACTTCCTGGGGCATCTCACCCACCCCTCTCTGCTCCTGACCATGTCCTGCTGTCGGTTGACCGATTTGTATCACATACTTCCATGTGACCTATGAGATTGTATGATCTGTGGCTTCAGGGCTCTCTGGCCAAGCCCTGCCTGCGCTGGGCATTTTTTCAAATGACTGGTGTCTTCCTGTTCTTCTCCATCCTTCTCCCCACCTCCCCCACCTAGCCAGGGACACTGCTCTCCACCCTGTGGCTTCAAGAGGAACAATTGGCAGAATCCTTCTCAAACGGTTCACTGCCTTCTTCCCTTCCACCAAAGAGCAGTTATGACAAATCGCTGAGCTGAGTGTGGGAGTTCCAGCTGGGTCTCGGGTCAGGCCAGCAGTGAGAAAAGGCACCGGATAGCCCCGTCTCCCTTCTCCTCTGCTCCCCTGGGTTCAGACTGAGGGAAAGGCCCTAGGCTAGCCCAGCGCGGGGTGCTGAGGAGCGTGAGGTATGGTTCCTGCCCTCTCTGAGCCTCCAGTTCAATGGGGAGATGGGACCTGGTCCCATAGCCTGCAAGAGCCAACACTGCGATGCCGTGTGTGCTAGAAACAGCCGTTTCTGATGGACTTCGGGGGAGAGCTTGGGTGATAGGGGGCCTAAGAGTCTTCAGGAGGCTTTGAGGGATGGATGGGGTTTGGACAGGCAAAGCTGAAAGTGGAGACAGGGGTGGGGACCTCGCAGGAGGGGGGACCTCGCAGGTGGAACTGTACCCAGTGCTCTGGGGACTGGACACATGAGCCAGTGTGTTGGGAGTGGAGTCTCTGGGAGAGCTGGGAAGAGAGGCAGGGAAAGACAGAAGAGCCAGCTTGGGAAGGTCATGAACTTGAGTGCCTAGGAGACTGGCTTTGAGTCTACCTGGCACTAGAAGGTGCTTCCACGGGGGGATATCACACTCTGGCCGCAGACAAGGAGTCCGAGGCACGAGAAACGAAGCACAGCGGGCAGGGTATCTACAGCTGCCCAGGGCTCTCTCCAGCGGCATGCCCAGCCCCTCGTCCCTGGGATAGTCTTCCGTGCGTTTTCAGGGAGGCCACACCAGACTTGCTGGTCAGGAGGCCCACTCTTTTGAACTCCGGGGACCCCCTGACTTGTGGAAGTGGACAGTACTAATGGCTGCTTTCCCTGACTGAGGCTGAAGCAGCAGGAGGGTCCCCAGATGGCCTCGGGGTCCGCCACGGAGCCCCTGGAAGCAGCGGGCTGGGAGGATCCGTAAGAGAAGCAGGAAGCCCTCTCCTCCAGGGACCCCCGGAGGCCATTGCATTTTCTTCAAGAGGAGGAAGACGGGGAGACTCTGGGGACAGGGAGTGAGTTGGGGGCCAGCCCACGGCCTGGGAGCCGGGAGGAATGCCTGGCGTTCTGTTTGAGTTGTTCCTACCCCCTTATTTTCCTCCCTCCGCCTCCCGCCGCTGCGGACCGGAGCCGTGTCATTATTCTCCGAAAACATTACAGTGGTTAATGGCAGCATAATACGCCATTATGTGGAGTCACTGTAATTTATTTAACGATTTCGTTGGGCACTTTCTACCCTGTGGCCTGCTCTGCTGCCATGTCTTCCCCCCAACTCCCCACTCCGCAGTGGACAGAGAGGAGGCAGGAAACGCATCTCCGGGCTCCTGGGAAAGGTCACGGGAGCGTCTCCGACAGGTGACAGCCAGCCGGCACCCCTCTCGCCTGGAGACAGCCCCGGGTTCCACTGGCTGGCACGTGACTCAACCCCCAAACCCCCACCCCCAGCCCTGCGCCACTACCGAAGTGGGGGCCTCCAGTGTTGACCTTTAAAAGAAGGTGCTTGCCAAGTCTTACTTAACATCCGAGTGAGTGTTTCCAGACCAGAGATAAGAGGGTTTGGTTGCGAAAGAAATGCTGACTCTCGAGGCAATGTGGACTCCTGGGGATAGCGAGGCTCCAGAAAGTTCTGTGTCCCCGCGGGATGGTCCCAGCGCGGTCCTCCACCTCCCCAAGATCCTGTTTTTCCATCTGTGAAACGGGAGAATCACACCCTTCTGGCGAGACTAATGCAACACGTCCCCTCGCTCAGGCAACGAACCTGGCTCAGGGCGCCATGCAGCAGGCCGTCAGGAATGACATTGATTATTTTTCATGGGAGCTGCTATGATGTTGCTGCCCATGCCATCAGGGTCCCAGGTCTTTTTCCGTGAATGTGGACTTGCCATGAGCCACATACCCCCACTTTTATTTTTTATTTTTATTTAAATATATTTTATTGATTTTTTACAGAGAGGAAAGGAGAGGGTTAGAGAGCTAGAAACATCAATGAGAGAGAAACATCGACCAGCTGCCTCCTGCACATCCCCTATCGGAGATGTGCCCGCAACCAAGGTACATGCCCTTGACCGGAATCGAACCTGGGACCCTTCAGTCCGCAGACCAACGCTCTATCCACTGAGCCAAACCGGTTTCAGCCATACCCCCACTTTTATTCTTCGGCCTGCGTTTGGAAGGAGCCTGAGCATTCTTTCCCCCGCTCTCTAATCCCATAATGCCTACCAGACGGCCCTCCTACCAGGAGGGCTTAAGCAGGGTCTGGTGTGGAGTCGGGGGAGCAGCGGGGTGACCTTTCTGAGCTCGCCATGCCCAGAGCAGGATTGCTCCGAGGGCCCACTGCTCCTAGCCTCAGCGCCCTGCTCACCTGCAGAACTTCTCCCCCTTCCTTCCCGGGGATGAGGTGGTGGCCATGGGCAGGCCCTCCTTGCTGGCCATCCTGGCCCCAGGGGCGTTGAAAGGAGCAGAGCCATGGTAGGGGGAGGGGCAGGATGGGGGGAAGGCAGCTGCTTGAAATTGATTGCTCCTGTAGTTTAGTTTATACCCTGGGCGCTCTCAGCGCTGCCCGGGGGGCGACCTTTAGATAATAAAGGGAATTCTGGGAGATTTCTGACAGGCCCATGACATATGGGGCAGGTCTGCGGGGTCAGGCGTGCATCTCCCTGCGCCCGGGGCCCCGGGGTAATGACTTTGCAAAGCCAGTCCGGCCCGTGTCCCCTCCCCTGCGCCATCCCTCGAGTGAGTGTCTTTGGAGCCCTTCATCATTCAGGGGGACAACTGCAAACTTTGACAGGCCGAGAGAGCAGAGGACAAACACCGCGTGTTTTGCTAAGGCCCTGCGAGAGCCCATGCGGTTTCCAGGGCTCCACGGAGCCCGCAGGGAGACCTGGGTGTGTGTGTGGGGGGGATACATAACAGAAAACCCTCCCCAGCATGAAAAAGCCCTGGGGGGGACAGGCACAGGCAGAGCTGGGGTGGGTGGGGTAGGAGGGCCATAGGTCCCTGGAAGTCACACAGTATCCCATGAGATTCTTGGGGTCTGGGAAGGGACACACTGACTGGTCCGGGCAGGAACTGAAGAGCAGGGCAGGGGAGGCCAAAGGGCGAGAACCCTCTGCAGGGAGAGCCCAGCTCTGACTCAAGGGGATAAAGCGGGAGAGGCAAAGCAAGCGGGCTCTCTGGGGAAAGAGGCAGCCGGATGTGCCATCCTGGTCCTCACGAAGATAGCAAGACCCCTGGGCATGAGCACATGGATTCAGACCCTGCCCGAACACCCACCTTTTCTCGAAAAGAACAATCTGGGAGCCAGGATGGCGGGCACTTACCCCTCCCTGCTCTCCGTCTGCTGGGGCCGCTTAACACCGTACCACAGGAGCGGGCTTCCATCGCAGGCGGTATCGTCTCCCGTTTTTGCAGGCAAGGAGTTCAGGTCTCAGCAGGGTGGCTCCTCCTGAGGTCTGGGAAGGAAGGATGGCCCGGCCTCTGGCCTTGGTTTGTAGGTGCCCCCTTCCCCGCGTGTCTCCTCACGTCCCTTCCCTCCGGGGCGGTCTGTCTCCGGCTCTGTCCACATTCCCTTTTTTATGAGGACAGCAGCCTTTGGCCTTACGGCCCACCCCCTGACCTCACTTTAACTCCATTTCCTCTTTAAAAACCATTTCCAAATGCAGTCCCGTTCTGAGGCACTGACTTCCCCATATGCATAAGGGGGCGGGGGAGAGAGACACACAGTTCAACCCGTCACACCCGCCATCTGCCTTTCTTGCCAGCGCCCAGCCCCTGCCCATCACCCCACGTCTGCCCATCCTGCCAGCTAAGAGGTCAAGTCCAATGCGGCCATGGGCTCCCATGGGTCCAGGGCCTGTTGCCTGAGCAGAGAACCACACGCAGTCACTGCCCCACTGCTGAGCCGGACTGTCAGGCCCACCTTCTCCCTCTGACTCCTCAGTTACTGGGGATCAGATCTGGCTTATCCACCCATAAAGAGGATCGCGTATAAAGACAATCAGGGGATTTCTCTCCGTGTGGTGAGAGGAGGCAGCTGGATAATCACAGTCGCCAGAAGTTGTGTTGACACACACTGGGGTGCCACAGTGTCATCGGGGTCCCCCACTCTGGGAAGGATGCCAGGAGGGCATGGAGGCCGAGGCCCGTTCTCCCCACCCCATCTCCCTCGCCTTCCTTCTCGCTGCTCACTCCTGGGCGAGGTAGAGCCACTTAGCTTCACATAACAGCACAGAGTATGGGGTGGGGGGGAGGCAGGGGGAATGACATTCGATTAATGAAGCAAACGCAGCTGGTATAGCAGTGAAATCTAAATTGTTCCTTTGGTCCCATTATTTTTCTGTAAAAAATTCTCCCTCTCCCCACCCCCCACCCCCCTTTTCCTTTAAATCGTGTGCATAAAATACGCTAATAACCATCTTGGTGTCTGTGCCTGAGTGACAGCTGAAATAAGAAAAAGACTAATCGTACCTCCTGCAGCCCTGTCACATGGAGATTAAATGAGTCTCTCTCTCCCCCTCCCCACTCCCACCCCTCTCCCCCTACTCTCTCTCCTCTCTCTCGTGGTCTCTCCTCGGTGAGAATCATGGCCATTTGAATAATAATATTATAGGCGCCATCAGGGTGACAGTGGGGGGGAAAAATCAGCTCAAACCCATGATTATTCCTTCAGTCTAATAATTATTTAAATACCAGATAACGCCGCTCACTTTAATTGAGGCCTTTCGGCTGCCGGCATTCCCCGGGGCCTCTGCCTGCGCCCTCTCGCTCACCTTGTGCCACCAACGTGCCTGGACTACCTCCAAGGTCGGTGTCACACAGCGACGCCTGGGATGTTTGCATGTACGACCACGCCGACGACATTATGTCGGGCCCTTTGGGGTCATGCCGCCCACAGGGGACAAGCTGGGGGGGGGGGCCCTCTGATCTCACATGGAGACATGCTATCCTCTTAGACCTCTTAAAGCAGCAGAAGAAGACTTCTGAAGTCCCTAGACAGCTGTCAGGGCCCGTCAGAAAATTCCATCATCTCCTTGGCACTTTGCCCCCCCGGGACCCTCTCCAGAGAGGCTGTCCCCTGAAGATCTGCCTTGAGTCCCTTCTGCTGCAGCTCTGCCTCCGGGGAGAAGAGGCTTCCTGTGCTTAGGGTCCATCCGGCCTGCCTGCCTGGCTGTCTCTAACCCGGAGGGGTGTGGCCCCGGCCCCTGCAGCCCCCAGGTCACAGCGTACGTTCCCTTCCTGTGGCCGATGACGCCCTGGGCCTAGAGTACGTCCCAGGAAGTCCTTCTCCCAGCACAGAGGGGGAAGTGCCCTCTGAGAGCTCCCATCCCTGGCCATCATCATTCATGGCACCTTCCTTCCCCAAAACAGGGCAGCCTCCAGGCAGAACGTAACTGACTCTCAGGACCCTTTCGCCCCACGGCGGAGGCAGCGCTAGACTCTTTGCAGAGTTCTGATGGCAGCCTGCCCCTGACGGACTCAGGACAGTAATTTCCTTTTCCTTTCCGAAGGTTTTCGTTTCTTCATCTAAAAATAAGTCATGGATTGGGAGTGATTATAATGCCCTTCAGCCCTGGCCCCGAGTGGCTGCTTAAAAGGTGCTGCTGATTGGAAAGGACATGGGGGAGGGGATGGACAGTCTTCCTCTTTACCCTCTGGCTCCTGGGGATGCTGGCGGTGTGAGCCACTGGGTAGGGCAGTGATGATAATAGGCATTTGTGATTGCCCTTAGGAAATGGATCCTAGCCAGGACAGTGGGGGTAATAAAAGGGGGAGGGGACGGCCATGACGGAATGGAGGTGGTGGGGCTACAGAGGGGTCCAAGCCCGGCTCTAACGCCTCTTCCTGGTGGCGGTGCCTTTGGCAATAAGAACGGGACAAGTGAAAGCACGTGTGCCCGGATCGCCTGAGAAAGGCCCCGGAGCGGGCCGGCGGGCGGAGAGAGCCCTGCGCTGAGCTGAACTGGAAATGCCTGCTGGCCACGTCCTCTCTGCTTAGCCGCCGATGCCCTCAGCAGCTGGTGGGGGCGGTATTCGATGCCTCCTCTGGCTGTCACCCACACCTGCCTCCCGAGTCCTGATCGCGGAGATGGTGTCCTCGGGCCCCCCCAAATAAAATATTCAGTGACACTGCTTCCCACAGAGGCAGCCGTGGCCTCTGCTTGGCACGGGGAGGGCTCAGAGTAAGATGTCCCCGGAGGCCCCGCTGGGAAGGCAAGCGTCCCAGCACCGCGTGTCCTGGTGTGAGACTTGGGGTGAGGGAGAGGCAGGCTCTGGC
Source organism: Pipistrellus hanaki (assembly GCF_964339955.1). Taxonomy (NCBI): domain Eukaryota; kingdom Metazoa; phylum Chordata; class Mammalia; order Chiroptera; family Vespertilionidae; genus Pipistrellus; species Pipistrellus hanaki. Next base: position 29,318,116 of record NC_140520.1, read on the forward strand.
TCTTGAGAATGCATGTGACAAAGTGGCTTCACAAGCTAGACAGAGAGAAGAGAAAGCGATGGGGGAAAGGAGGCACCGCTGAGCGGAAACTCCTGAGGCTGACATTAGCAGAAGCCCGGAGTTAGGAGAAGACAATAGGTGAACCAAGGTCATGGGCAGGTGCTCCCTGGCTTGTACCCAATCGAGACAGAGTGTAGAACGATGGAGGTGAAGAGCTAGACATATTGACAAATAAATTACTGCTAATAAAGACTAATGAATGGTGACCACTTACGATTTACCAGGCATTGTTCCAAGAGCTTTATCTGTATGAACTGACTTCACCACAGTAACCCCACGAGGCAGATGCTAGTGCTGATCCCCTTTTATGCAGAGAGTGAGGTGGCATCTCAGAATGGCGAAGGACCTGGACCGAGCTTGCACGGCTATCCAAAATCTCAGCTCAGCGTTCACGCATTTAACCCTTACACAGCCCGGCTTCTCGTCAGAGGTACCACGGAGGGGGCCTGTCCCCCTTTCTCTGAATGCGGAGAGGAGACTTGGTCCTTGCCAGCTGGGCCCTGCTTGGGAACAGCGACCTGGCTCCCTCCGCCTTGGCATGGAAAGACAGAGGTGCTCAAATTGCCGTGGGAGTCGGTTGTCCGTGTGAAAGCCACACTCTTGAGGTAGGGCGGGCGCCTTCCCTGTCCCCTCTTCCCCCCAGGAGACTGTGCTGCCTCTGACTCCACTCTGCCAGCGCCTGCTGTTCCCACACCATGGTGAACCTTGAGCCCCCTGGGGTGATTTCGCTTGGCTGGTCACCTAGAGTGGTCTGTCTCAAAGTGGATGCTGAAGGAGGCGTTGGGAGTGGGGGGGGCGCTGGGGGACGGGGGGACAGCCCAGCTGCGGGGGTCTGTTGAGAGTTCCTGACCTAACCAGCTTTATCGGGTCGGAGGGAAGGACCTCCTCAGCTCTCTCAGTCACAGACTAGAAGCTGAAGGAAGCAAGCCTCAAGGTATGATTTCATCTGAAAGAAGGGATCTTACAGATTGGCTCACGCAAGCCCCCTTTGTTTTAAAATCAAGAAATGGGCTCAGGGAGATGCGAGGCCATTCTAAAGCCACATGACACATGGCCAACAGAGGCAGGATTTGAATCAAAAGCTCCTGAGACCCCCATTCTTCCTCTTCCCCCATGACTGCATGCCTTCCAGCCACCAGACCAGTTTTCCCATTTCAGCTCTCAGGATCCTGCACCTCTGCCAGCGCCCCTGCAGGCGGCCGAGAGACTGCGTTGGGACTTGTGCAGTAGTAGGATAGAGAAACTCAGCTCAGGTCTGTCCTCCTTCCTGTGACACATGCTTCCCAGACTGAACCCCTTCCCTGGGTCAGGGAAAGCTGGGGATCAAAGGTCAGCCCACCGTGTTCATTCCCGTGGAGAGAAAGAATAGGAGCGAAAGAAGGAAGCCAGGAGCTCTGGCAGGATTCCTGAAGTGCGGTCTCCTGGGGAGGCTTCGGTGAAAACAGTAACAACCAGCAGAGGCTGAGCATCACGGAGTGCCAGCCAGCAGGCTGAGAGGGTCCCCTGCATTATCCCATTTGCTCTCATGACAACCAGAGAGGCCGGTACTGCAATGACCCCCACGCCCCCAGAAAGGGAGGTGAGACGTGGCTTGCTCACTTTCCCAAATGTGTTCCCAAACTCTGCCTGCCAACAAAGCCACTCACGATTCAAACCATGTCTTGGGATATTGGGAAGGGAGGTGAGATGGCTGACATCATCTCTGCTACCAGGACCTTCTTCCTGTAGCCACGGGCTGAATATAATATGCATGTATGTCAGGCTAAATAATGTGCACATGTGTCAGGTAAACACAATGTGCATGTATGTCGAGCTAAATAATGTGCATGCATGTCAGGCTAAATATAATGTGCATGTATGTCAGGCTAAATAATGTATGTCAGGCTAAACATAATGTGCATATATGTCGTGGAGGAAGCAGGACTGTGCTGTCCACAGACTCAGGGCTGGGGTGTCTGAGAGAGCACTTTCTAAAAGGCAAAACCCCAGCACCATGTGGTGACAATTATTTTTTTCCTCGGGGCTCCCGGTGGGACACACTGCCCTCCCCCAGCTGGGACAGGGGCCTGCCCAGCACAGCCTCTGGCCTCCTGTAGTGCCCCGTCCAATGGGGGATGTGAGGATTCTGTTATTTCCCTTTGCAGCTCCTCTTGAAGAATTCACGTTCTCAGGACATTACTAAAAATAGCCCCCGGTTTTCAAACCGAAAGCAGCAGCGCTGTCTGTCGGAGGTCTTCCCGGTGGGTGCGGGCGTGGGGCCGGAAGGGCCAAGCTGGAGTCCCCGAGGTCAGCCCGGGCCTCACGCCGCCTCGGCCTTCCTCCCTCCAGGGGAGCGCGGGCCTCATGAGTCACCCTGAGAGCCCGTTGGAGGAGCGTGGTCAGGTGGCCCCTCTGGCACCGCGGTGGCTGTCAGGCCCCGGGCCCAGGGTGCAAAGGGCAGAAGGAGAGTTTCTAAAGATACAGAGCACATTCCTGAGGTGGCGCCTGTGCTGAGTCTGAGCCAGCCCAGCCAGCCCCGAGGCTGGGAGGAGGCAGGACCCTGTTAAGCTGCCTGGGAGCCAGGTCCCCATCCTTGGCCGGCATGGGTGTGTGTGTGTGTGTGTGTGTGTGTGTGTGTGTGAGTGTTCCCTTCTGTTGCCTGGCTGCCTGGAGTCAGCTGCCCTTGTCTGAGAAGGGTGCTGGGCCATTTGACCAGCGGGAGGAAAGAGGTCCCTGCTGGACGGCGCGGCTCTCGGCCTCCTTCTGCTGCTGTCCCTCTCCATGCTGGTCATGAGCTCCTCTGCTCCCCTGGCCCAGACATCCCCCAAAACCCCGGGAGCCCCACTGTGCCCCTCCGGGGCAACTTCCCTGGAAAAGCCTGAGGGTCTGGAGGGAGGGGAGGGAGCACAGGAGTCAGGGCAAGGGACAGTCTCTGAGGGTTAGGCCCGGGGGTGACTTCATGGATCCTTAAATAGTCACGAGGCCTCCGCAGTAGCTACAATGAGACTGACCCTCAACTTGCTCCCGCTTGCCCCTCTCACATGTCCCAAACCCAGCCAGGCCCTGAAGCTGGGCTCGGAGGGCCAGTCCCCGTAGCGAGGAGGCCCGCCTGCAGGGAAGCAGAAGGTGAAACAATGTCCCCAGGGCCTGGCACCCCCTCACGGAGTGATAGTGCCCGGCACCCCCTGTCTCAAAGAAGAATGGGTGGGGGTGTCTCCCCGTCTCCCCAGGGCTGTTCAGGCTCCCAAAGGGCACTCCCGTGTCTAACAGGTTGTAACAGGTTTCTGGAGAGGCCAAGGCTGACGGGCAGTGGGACGTGCTGTCATTCAGAGCCCTTCCCTGAGGAGGGCAGAGCTTGAGGAAGTAAGGAGGAGCAGCTGCGTGAGGGGCTGGAGGAATTTTATTTGGGATGTCCCACTCTGGAAGTAGTTGGCCAGGAAAGCCCAGGAGAGGGCCTGCCTCTCAAGCACTTAAAACCGGGAGATTTCCACCTGACAGCAAGAAGACAGACGTGATTGCTGGGAGGGAAGACTGGCTTTAGTCCCCACCCGGGATCCACTAGCCCAGTGAACTCGAACTGTCTTTTAACCTCTCGGAGAGATAAAAAACGCTGTCTTGAGAGGACAGAAATAGAGACGTTTTGTAAAGTAAAAGAAAGGAATTTACAGCGTAAAGGGCTGGAGACCAAAAATAGATAATAGGATTCCCTGAGCCACCCCAGGAGGGAGAACGTCTGTTAAAAATAGAAACGCTGAAATACGCAAGGAAGAGACTCAGCGCTCGCTGGGGCCGGGACTCCGGGTCAGGCAATCCGATTCCCTCCTCTCGGGACCCATTTCCCATCTGACCTCTTTCCCTGCCTTGTGTTTCCTTCCAGAACCATGTGAGGGCCAGCCCGGGATGGCGGCGGCGTGGCTGAGCGCTCAGAGGATCTGCCTCCGGGTCCTTGCCCCACTCAGCATGGAACAGAGGAGGCCCTGGCCACGGGCGGACGTCGACAGCCGGTCCGTGGTCTTGCTCTCGGTGGTCTGGGTGCTGCTGGCCCGCCCGGCAGCCGGCATGCCTCAGTTCAACACCTTCCACTCCGAGAACCGAGACTGGACCTTCAACCACCTGACCGTCCACCGGGGGACGGGGGCGGTGTACGTCGGCGCCATCAACCGGGTCTACAAGCTGACGGGCAACCTGACCATCCAGGTGGCCCACATGACGGGGCCGCGGGAGGACAACAAGTCCTGCTACCCGCCCCTCACCGTGCAGCCCTGCAGCGAGGCGCTCACCCTCACCAACAACGTCAACAAGCTGCTCATCATCGACTACCCCGAGAACCGGCTGCTGGCTTGCGGGAGCCTCTACCAGGGCGTCTGCAAGCTACTGCGGCTGGACGACCTCTTCATCCTGGCTGAGCCGTTCCACAAGAAGGAGCACTACCTGTCCAGCGTCAACAAGACGGGGACCATGTACGGGGTGATCGTGCGCTCCGACGGGCAGGACGGCAAGCTGTTCATCGGCACGGCCGTGGACGGCAAGCAGGACTACTTCCCCACCCTGTCCAGCAGGAAGCTGCCCCGCGACCCCGAGTCCTCCGCCATGCTCGACTACGAGCTGCACAGCGACTTCGTGTCCTCCCTCATCAAGATCCCCTCCGACACCCTTGCCCTGGTCGCCCACTTCGACATCTTCTACATCTACGGCTTCGCCAGCGGGGGCTTCGTCTACTTCCTCACGGTGCAGCCCGAGACCCCCGAGGGGGTGGCCATCAACTCGGCGGGGGACCTGTTCTACACCTCGCGCATCGTGAGGCTCTGCAAGAACGACCCCAAGTTCCACTCCTACGTGTCCCTGCCTTTCGGCTGCACGCGGGCCGGGGTGGAGTACCGCCTCCTGCAGGCGGCTTACCTCGCCAAGCCCGGGGACTCCCTGGCCCAGGCCTTCAACATCAGCGGCCAGGACGATGTGCTCTTCGCCATCTTCTCCAAAGGGCAGAAGCAGTACCACCACCCGCCCGACGACTCCGCCCTCTGTGCCTTCCCCATCCCCGCCGTCAACCTGCAGATCAAGGAGCGCCTGCAGTCCTGCTACCAGGGTGAGGGCCACCTGGAGCTCAACTGGCTGCTGGGGAAGGAGGTGCAGTGCACCAAGGCGGTAAGGAGGCGCGCACCGGCCCTGCCCCTGAGGTGGGGTTCCGGCTCCCACTGCCCGACCTGGGCTCTGTGCACACCCAGGCTCACGTTATCCGGTGGTGACCAAGCACACAGAATCTGACCTACACCAGACACACGTGTGTTGGTCCGTTGAGTGATTCCAAATATGGTTGACCCTTGAACAGTGGGGTTGGGGCACTGACCCACTGTGTGGACAGAAATCCACTGACAACATTTGACTCTCCCAAAACGTAATTAGTAGCCTAGTGTTGACTGGAAGCCTTGCCCATAATATAAACAGTAGATCGATACTTCTATTTTGTATTACTAGATACTGTATTCTTTTTTTTTTTTTTTTTTTTTTTTTTTTTTTTTTTTTTTTTACAGAGAGGAAGAGAGAGGGATAAAAAGTTAGAAACATCGATCAGCTGCCTCCTGCACACCCCCTACTGGGGATGTGCCTGCAACCAAGGTACATGCCCTTGACTGGAATCGAACCCGGGACCCTTCAGTCTGCAGGCCGATGCTCTATCCACTGAGCCAAACCGATTTCGGCGATACTGTATTCTTAAAATAAAGTCAGCTGGAGAAAAGAAATACTAGGAAAATCTAACGAAGAGAAAATACATTTATAGTATTTATTGGGAAAAAAAAATGCATGTGCTCAAGGGTCAACTAATATATATGTCAAGAGCCAGGCACTGCTGGCTTCAGTGGTAACCCGCACAGCAAAGCCCCCTACCCTCATGGAACTTTCATTAGTGAGGCAACACAGATAAATACATAACATATGTAGCCTGTCAAATGGTGGTGATTGCTGTAGAGAAAACTGGAGCAGAGAAAGGGAAGAGGCGGTCCCAGAAAGAGTTGGTTCATTGACAAATGGGGCCTTTGCGCAAAGACTGAGGAGGGTAAGGAAGAGAGCCATGTGGGGATCTGGGGCAAACATTCCCGAGAGAGAACAGCAAGGGCAAAGTTCGGGGGGCATGCCTGGCTTGTGTGGGGACCAGCAGGGAGGCCACTGCAGCTGGATCAGAGTATGCGGGAGAAAGAGCGGGAGAAGGTGAGGCGGGCGGTCAGAGATAACAGGATCAGATGGTGTCTGTGCAAGGCCTGGGGGACCCTGGGAAACCAAGTTGGAGTGTTGGGTAGGCAGGTGGAAATGGAAGCCAGAGGAGAGGGAAGGGAATTAAGCTTGCCTGGTAGATTGCAAACCGGGGAAACATAATCAGGTGAAGGGAAGAGCGGAGGAGAAAGGGAGCTCCGGATCCAGGCCAGAGGGCAGCAGAGACGAGATAAGCAGTTTCGAGCACTATCCTGTCGGAGGGTCCCAATAGGATATTCACCAGCTTTCCAGGTGTGCCCTTTCAGGGTCATGGTCTCCACTGATTGGTCAGGGTCAGAGCCGGGGGCCATTAGTCAGTGCGACTGATCCTGAGGTCAGCCATGACCTGGCTTGTCTGACTTTGCTGCTTTTCTGGGCCTGGAGGTGAAACACAACTGAGGCTAGATATATTGGATGTGGGTCAGAGCCTCCTTGTCTTGGGGTTTAATGCTTAAGGGCTATTCTCTGGCCTCCCTCCCTTCCCCCTCTAAAGGGATCTAACCCAATAGACTAGAAATATGCCAGGGGATCATCAAAAATGCATGACCAGCAATATGAAGGTCATGGGGGCTCTAAATCACATGACCAGGGATATGCTAGGGGACAAAGGTTACCCTGGGAGCCAGGTCTTTGTTTTCCCAGTTTTGCCCTTTATGAGGCACCTGGGGCTCTTTGCCCTGGTGACCTTCTGTACCTGGCTGTCCTCCTTGCTCTGCTCATGTCTAACTGCCTACCCACAAGTCCAAGTTATTTCTGTCTAGCCACGCTGCTTTAAACAAAGCCACACTCCAAGATCTCACCCTTTGAGCAGAAGTGAAGGCACATCGGGTGTTTGGGAGGATCTGACAGTTTAGAGGACAGGCAGAGAGAAAAGTCAGCCATCCCCAGGGGTTTAGACTCAGAATAAACCGTTTTCCTCACGGTCCGGAGATTCCAGAGTCAGGAGGGATGTAGAGAAATCCACAATCACCAGCAGACTTTTGCTTCTGTCATCATCTCTCAGAAGCTGGCTTGGATGTGGCTGTGTGTAGACTCTGCAGCTCCGTCGGCCCCAGGAGACAGTGGGAAATAAACCGAAACCTTGACAAGGGACTTTCAGAGTTGAAAGGAAAGTTGATGATTAGCTGGTCTACTCCTTTCACCTCACAGATGAGAAAACTGAGGCCCAGAGCGGGCATGTGACACATCAAGGTCATGTGGCTAGTTGGTCTTAGAGGCAGGACTACGATCTAGATCTTACGAGTTTTCCAGGGCCCCTGCTGCCTGCAGGGTGGGGATGAGAAAGACAAGTGGAAGAGGTAAATGGTAGTAGCTGCTCCTAGACTCCATTTCTAGGCACAAGAACTTTGCACCTGGGCTCCCATGGTGTGCTGGTAAATATTAAACAACCAGCTCTATGCAGGCGGTGGCAGCAGTGGTGGTGGTGGTGGAGGTGGTGGTGGGAGCCTTGGCTACAAGCATTTTCTAATGTCCATGGTGTGAATGCTCCCACCATAGCCGATTTCATGCCCACCGGTGTGATGTCACTGAATGCAGAGATGTGCCGTCAACCCTCAGGGGCTGGCTCTGGCATATCCCTGCTCCATTTCCTGCCTTCCTCAGAAGCTCAACCCTCTGCTGGGGCAGGGCATGGGGTATGGAGGTGGATCCATCTTACCAGAGTTCAAGGTTATCTTTACCCTAAAAGTTAGTTCTCTTTCCTAAAGAGTACACACACACACACACACACACACACACACACGTAGCACCACCATTCCTAACAACAGAAGGAGCACGATTCTCTCCAAAACACAAGTCTCTGTTTCTGTGTTTCTCGGGAGGGAATGGAAGGAAGACCCTGGTTTAGCAAGCACATGTCCTAGCTTCGAACCCAGTTATTTTAAGCACCGGAGGCCGCTGACCACTGATGCATCAACCAGCTATTTCCTGGGAAGGGTGAGAGGAGGCGGTTGAAGGGAACAGGTTGCAGGTTTTTCCCTGACGCTTTCTACGCGACAACAGTCATTTCCTTCCTCCTCTGGGATGCCTTTCCAGACCCAGAAGAAGCAGCTGTCACAGGAGTCGGGGCTCTTAGCTGGCCTGGACTCTGCAGCCTTTGCCCATGCGATTCCAGTTGTGCAATCCACAGGGGCATTTCGGAGGGCCCGTCATGGCCCGGCCCCAGGATGGGCACTGGGTAGAGACCACGGGCCCTTTGACAGCCCCCGTCCTCAGGAAGCATACAGTCTTTTTATTTATTTAACTGAATGCGATCTTAGAAATAATCAATTCAACATCCACCTTCAACAGCAACCCACGAGGATGCCACTGGTCCAAGTTGATACGTGGAGGTACTTTGCAGTAGAGCAAAGGCTAGAACTCAGGGCTTCCTACTTTCTGTCCGACTAATTTTTCATTGGTTTAAGGTGACCTTCTTCCCAAAGTGTTCTACCTAGTCTCTGTCAATAATGAAAATAGAAAAATAAATGAAAGAGCCCTCGTCTCTCCTAAAAGATACACAGAGGCACACCACCAGCCCCTTCACACGTCTGGTGCTAGGCATGCTGTCACCTGGACAGGCCTGAAGACCTGTACTGTGGAACTCATTGTGTAACTTCAGACTCCCCTGCATGCATGACTTCATTTGCTCTTCAGTCATCCTCTCAGGAAGGTGGGCAGGTAGTTTGACAAATGAAGAACCTGAGGTTTATACAGATGAAGTAGGTTTTCCAAATTAAAATTCTATGGTCAACATGAAAATGACCCTTTTTAATTATTCCTTGTATAGAAAGTAGTAAATGGTTGGCTTAACATTCTTTATGCCCAAAGGGAGGCATTGCATCCCAAATGAGCAAGAAACCCTCTGCAGGCTGGTAGAAATCCTGGGGTGTTGCCTCTAGACCGAACCACTGCTGTCTGAATAGAAAGACCACCAAAATGGCATGTCCACCCAGACATTAACATGACCAGGAAGTGAGTTTAAGCCATCAGCCTTACAAAACACCCGGATGTCTTGATAGAAAGGGAAGGGGTGACTGCAGGTGAGCGAGGAAGATGGCTGATATGACCGGACGCCCCTGTGGGACTCGTGGGTCCGCTGGTGAGGTGTTGTTTGCAGCGTGTGTAAGGGCCCTGCTCCCGTGTCACACTTTGCCGAAGCCCGGACCTAGGGCTGGGGGTGAGGGTTGGGGGTGACCTATAGACTGATGGCTGTGACTCTGCTGTTGTTCACCCCCATTTCCTCCCCTTCCCTCCAGCCGGTCCCCATCGACGACAACTTCTGTGGATTAGACATCAACCAGCCGCTCGGAGGGTCCACGCCGGTGGAGGGCCTGACCCTGTACACCACCAGCCGGGACCGCATGACATCTGTGGCCTCCTACGTGTACAACGGCTACAGCGTGGTGTTCGTGGGGACCAAGAGCGGCAAGCTGAAAAAGGTAGGAGACGGGGAGCTCGCGGTCCTTTGGCGCCTCGGCTGGGAGCCCCTCCTGTGAGGTCGCTGTCGGTGGAGCCTGAACAAACAGGCAACTCTGATTTTCTTGGCAGACGGGGTCGGAGAGCGGAGTTATTTTTGTGGCTTATCTCCTAGCTGTTTCCCCACCCATTAGTCAATGGGCGGGTAGGAAACGCAAGCACATTTCGTATTGCCCACACTTCAGGGAGCTAGGAAGGTGCGTTTGCCTAAGGGAGAAAAACACTTCACTCTTGATCTCTGAGCTGAGCAGAACTGGTTTGATTATTCGATTCTCTGTATTATAAATCGCCAACATCACGGATTCCTCCCCACGGCCGTCCTGGAGAGTTGATTGTACTGGTTAACGGTATTTTGTTGAGTTCAGAACATCTGGTTGAAGCAGATGATGAATCTCAGTTCTAAGAACAGGGCAAGTGGTGGGGCTGTCCTCCGAGGACACATGGTGCCTGGTAAGACGCCATCCTTCTGTCTCTCCTCTCTCCGAAATGACAGTCTTTTCCACTCCTCCACCCCCACCCACCCCGAGCCCTGAGCTTCCAGGAGGAAGTAGACATCTTAACCTCTGCCTGCCCTGGGCACCTCTGCCAGCGGGAGGGCCGGGCCCGTCTGGGCTAACAGTGTGGGCGGCCGTGTGTGCAGCAAGCTTGTAGCTGCTTGTCTGGTGCTTGGGTGCGGAGACCGAGCACGGTCTGGCTCATTAGGTGGGATTACTGCGGCGGCCACATTCTTTCCGGTCCCAGCTAATCCTTTCCCTAAACTTACCTTCTTGCCACCTTTCTCCAGCTCTCCCCCTACCTGTGGATCAGGGCACATGGGGAACATCACCACGCCCTCCACCCCTTCTTGATGTTGACAGCACCCCTGTAGCTCTTCCCTCCTAATCCATTTAGGGCCCGGGAGAGATGTGACTTGGGAAGGAGGGTGCAGGGCGGGAGCCTGAGGAAGAAATTCCATGACCTGCTTGATCTGATCTGCTGCCAGGGGAGGTGAGAGCAACCAGCCTGTATGTGGGTGTATGCCGAGGTGCTGAACCCTGCAGACCTCTTGTGGTTCTCATGAGAACAATGCCCTTTGGCCCTTTCTCGCTCTGGGCAGAGGTTCTTACCTTTCCCTGTGCCATGCTTGCTCTTGGATCCTGGCTTGGCTTTTAGACACATGGAAGGGAGGCTGAGTGTGGTCCCTGCTTTCCCAAAATGAGGGAAGAAAGGAATTGCCTTATGATATCCCATTAAGATTTAACAGTGATATATCCCGCCTGCCGGTGTGGCTCAGTGTCGACCCATAAATCAGGAGGTCATGGTTGGAATCCCAGTCAGGGCACATGCCCGGGTTGCAGGCTCCAAGGAGGCAGCTGATCGATGATGATGCTTCTATCTCTCTCTACCCCTCCCCTCCTCTCTCTCAAAAAAAAAAAAAAAAATCAACAAAAACATAAAAGTGACTTATTCCACCAGACAAGGTTCAGCTTGGACTCCTTAGCTGGCTGCTTCCCTGCCCAGCAGCTTCCTATACGGTTGGGTAGACTGCTCCTTGCAAGGGGGCTTTGGGCCAAGGGGCCTATAGGAGCTGAAGTCCATCCTCAGCTCTCCCAACCATGTTCCTGCGGGTATAAACATTCTTCCAGAGGGGCTGCTCTTACTAGTCTCTCTGCCCAAAGAGACCACCTTTTTCTAAGCCGCCCAAGGACTTCCTAAGGCCAGCAGTAGCCACAGGGTTCTGGATCACTCATGTAGCTCCGTCTCCCTTATCCTCTTGAAAGTTTTATTGAAAGCAGGGGCCATGCTTTGTTCATGTTTATTTCCTTCTTTTTCCCTAATTTCCCCCTTCTGTGATCACACATGGGACAGTCCTGAAAAGTGCTTTGAAAAACAGAACCGACCTCTAAGGAAGCTTAGAGATCACCTGGCCCAATACTCTCAGGATTCAGCAGGGAAACTGAGGCCCAGAGAAGAAAAGTGGCTTGTCCAAGCCTAGAGACTAGGACAAGTTGCTTCTTACCTTGACACCCAGGTTGACACCATTTCTTACTTAAAGAAGCAGCCACAGAGCCCAGGGATGGATGCTGGGAACAACCTTTGGGCGCAGACTGGCTGCAGGGGTCAGCCAGGGGCTAGTGCCTCCACTCTTTTGGGTCTTCGATCTGAGTTAAGGAGTTAGTGTTTGCTGGTGGACAGATGAGGACTGAGTGAAAGAATGACCTAGCCAGACTCAAAGGGACCCTGTGTTGACCTTCCCATGTGTCTGTGTGTCTTGCACAGCGCACAGCAGGGGCTGCTCGGGGCATCTTTCCAAGCCACACACCCAAGCGAGCAAAGTTCTCCAAACCCTGGCGGACAAGTCGTTATGGAGGCCAGTCAGCAGGTTCAAGGGCAAGGCTGGGAGTATGCCTGCCCTCAGCTTGTTCCAACCTGCAAGTTGGCTGCTCCTTCTCGCTCCTCGCTTTGCCTTTCTTTGACTCTGTCTATGAGCTCATAATACCCCTCTTTCTCCTCCGTGCAGCGCGCCCTTCCTTTCCACCCACACTCCTCTGAGGCACCTGGGACTCACACCCCGGCTCCCGCTGGGCTCCCACTTACCCACCCATCCCGCTCCAGAGAAATGGCCCATGATGAATTCGTGGAATGTCCCCAGGAAACCTTACCATGGTCCAGGCCCCATAGCTCTTTCAACACAGGAAGGAAAAATAAAAAATAAATAAATAACTAGCTAAGAGTGTAGGGAGGGGAGGGAAGCGGGCTGTGTCAGAACTATGCACCCTTTCCCAGCCTGAGCAGGCGTCTGCCAGACTGCCCAGCACTCATCCCCGGCAGCCCGCAGGAATAGGATGTCCCCGAAAGGGGAAGTTTAGAGGAAGCAGAGGCTCATGACAAGTGCATGACCATGAGGCCACTTCCTCTGAGCCACAAACACGCAGAAGGACCAGGAGGAAAACGGGCAAATCCTCAAAGCCAAGATGGGAGATGAGTAATGCGTGCCCAGGCCAAGGGTCAGTGCTTGCAGGTGATAAGAAGACAGGTGAAGCTTCACCACTGGGGATGGGACCATTCCAGAAACACCTCTGCGATAGAGCGGCCAACCTGGGAGGCCTTATCAGGGAGGACCATCTCCAGGCTTTGGTTAAAGACCAAGACAGGCCGAAACCGGTTTGGCTCAGTGGTAGAGCGTCAGTCTGCGGACTGAAAGGTCCCGGGTTCGATTCCGGTCAAGGGCATGTACATTGGTTGCGGGCACATCCCCAGTGGGGGATGTGCAGAAGGCAGCTGATGGATGATTCTCTCTCATCGATGTTTCTAGCTATCTATCCCTTTCCTTTCCTCTCTGTGAAAAATCAATAAAATATATTTAAAAAAAAATAAAAAAAATAAAATAAAATAAAGACCGAGACAGGTCCACGGATGAGCTGGGGGCATGAGAGAAGGGCACTCTAGACCTTGGGTGCTATAGAGTGCGCAGGGGAGCTTGGAGGACTTGGTGGAGTCGAAGGCAGAGGTAGAGTGCCGAGAGGATCCAGCCCCTAAGAGAAGCATGTGAGAAGGATCTTGGGATTTTCACTGACCACAACGTTGACAGGAGCCAACTGTGTGATACAGGGGAGCAAAGTTAATTAGTCTTTGCAGAAAAGACAATTGGCAGAAAGACAATTTCCGGGTCATGAGAAGTGGGGGCTCCACGTTGGAGATAATACTGTAAGGGGGCCTTAAGCCCACTAAAGTGTGAGATAAACAAGAGCTGGCAGGAGGCAGAAGTCTTGCCCTATGCATACTGTTAGAAGGATGTTAAGAAGCGAGGAAGAGAAAAGGAAGAGACGATTTTGTTCAGAGACTGTCATTTACTGAGCACATATCATGTGTCATGTGCTATTCTAAGAGCATATATGTACTAACTCACTCAGTCTGTATGTAACTCCATGGAGTAGGTGCTATTATTATCTCCATTTTATAGATGAGGAAATGGAGGCCAAGGCAGGTCAGGAAATGCAGCCAGTGCCCCATAGCCAGTGAATGGCAGACCCAGGGTTTGAACCTTGATCGTTGAGTTTCACAAACTGCATGCTCAATCATTAAGCTATGAAGGACGAATTAGATCTATTTGCTGTGTCCCCAGAGGGTGGGAGAGGGCCACTGAGTGGGAGTGACAGTAGATTAGCTTTCCACTCAAAAAAAGGAAGAGGTTTCTGGTGGCCAAACTGTCCCATAATGGAAAGAGTGGACTCCAGAGGGAGTGAGCTCCCAGTCATCGGAAATATTCAAGCAGAGACTGGATGGTCACGGACCAGGGGAGCTGTGGAGGGGCCCCTGCACTGACCACATGACCCTGTGATCCTGTCCTCGGTGTTTCTCTGCTCCGCCGGTGCGAGTGGGTGACGGGGTGGGCAGGCCGTGGCAGAGGCAGGAGCAGAGGGAGGCCAAGGCCCCCTGGGGGCGGGCTTTGAAGGCACGGCTGGGTTCGAGCTTGTCTCGGAGTGCCATGGAAAGCCAGCCCCTCAGGGTCCAGGAGTAGGTGCTTGGCACCCACAGGGATCGGCTTTGCCAAGGTGACGAGGGCAGGAGGCCCCGGCAGGAGCCAGGGGAGCGACAGCAGGCTGTTCTGGGCAGGATCACTGCGATGGCATCCTCCTGGCTAAGAGCAGGCTGTGGGAGGCAGAGGACAGGTGCTGGGTGCGAGCACGGAAGCAGATGGAGCAAGAGCAGTGGGCACAGCTCCTGTAGGGGGGTAACCACAACCTCATCTAATCCCACTTCCTGGTTGAAGGGAGCAGCCAGGTGCAAGCATAGGCCCTGGGGCAGAGGAGGGAGGGGCCCGCTGAGAGCAGCCACCAGGACCTGCGGGGAAGGATTCCCTCCCTGCTTCCTTATCAGGCCCAAATCCCTCTGGTTCCTTCTCTTCATCTGCAGCTGCTAGAAAGGCTGGCTCGGTCCAGGCCTCCTCCGCCCCCGGGCCTCACATAGCAGCAGGAAGTGGGTTGGCTCCTCGCTCTGTCCCCACTGGAACCTGCACTGGAAACTTGCCTGCTGCTCCAGGGCTGGTGACGGGACTTCCCTTGGAGCATCTGAGCTGCGCCTTCCTCAGGTCCCTCGTGGCACGTAGTTTTGCTGTGACAGCATCTGACACAGGAGCAGCTACACATGTGTCCACCTCTCTTGAGATTCACAGATCCTTCAGGGCAGGGACCCTCCTTTCACATTTGTATCACCCATCCCCACTGTCAGATCCAGAATCTCTCACACATGAGGTGCTCATTAAATGAATGTCAAATTTGGGGAGGGGCTTTCTGCTTGCCAGACTCCTATGTACACAGATTAGATACTAAGAGTGGACATGGCTGGTTTGCAAAGGAAGGACGTATTGTGTGTTGGATATGCTGGACAGGGAGGAGGAAGAGCAGGTGGAGGCGGGAGGGTTGGGGGGTGGGGTGGGATGAGGAATTAGGGGAGCTAGAGAACTTCGTAACAGGAAAAGAGTTTGCTGGTTAACACTTGGAGGAGGGTGGGAAGGTGCTCTCAGAAATGTTAACTGGGGTGGGAAAAGGGGAGGGCATTTATACCATTGCTTGAGACCCCTAGAACAATATACGGGGGCGGGGGGGGGTGGCATCTACCTCACCCAGGCAGGGAGACAGGTACAAAGGCTCAGGTGACCACCGCTCCCCTCTATCCCATCAGCCCCCTGGACATTCCCAGAATCCACAGAGACAGCCCTTTTCCAGTTGGAGGTAGGGAGGGGTGTGGCCTCTTTGGCACCACCTTATTTCCCATGAGCTAACAGCCAGCTGCAGAAATGCCTGTGGAATTCTTGAGGCGCATTCTTTCTGCCTTTCCCTAAGGGCCCCACCAGCCCAAGGTCTCCAGTCCTCAGAATCCTCAGCCTGCAGGAAGCCCTGAGGTCCCAGTCCTATTCTTCTCTTTGTGATCTCACCAACAATTTGCTAAGCAAAGCCAGGAACAGGGTGAGCTTCTGGTAGTAGCGTTTTAGGCTCTGGAAAGAATCCATTGAGAACACCAAAGTATTTACTAACTGCCCCAGGCCCCAGAGTTACTCCATAACTTTTATTACTTACAAGCTTTTCATGGTCCTTTCTGTCTTCCACAAATACTGCTGTAAAGTGCAGTGCCCATCCCCATTTTACAGATGTGCAAAACCGAGCCACAGACACATTCAGCATCGCGCCCAGGGTTCTAGGGCCCCTCCACGGGCAATGTTGACACTGGCAATTAGACTTCCTCCCAGAACACCCAGGGAAGTGCCTAACCTTTGACTTGGCTCCCTCCTGGGGTGGAGCTGTCTTGGCAGACACACCAGGCCGAGTTGGATGCAATGCTGAGAAACACGCCTTGCCCTCGGTGCCAGCCCCACCAAACAATAGCCACTCATTCCTCGGAGTGGAAATGATTCACTCCCGTCTCTCCGCGTGAACCCTGGATCCTGTAAACAGCCAGGGCTGCGGCTCCATTTCCAGGAGACCTTCTGGCTCTCCCGAGACCTGGCACTACTGATCGGATGCCCTAACTCCCTGGGCACCTCCGCAGGACTGGGGCTGGGGGAGCTGGGGTCAGGGGCCGACACCCTCTCTCCTTCCCCGGAGCCTGCGTGGCCGAGGCCGGTGGTGGCTCGAAACTCACCACGGCAGCCCTAGGAATGAGTCTGGCTCCCTGCCCAGACTCCCGCCGCCAAACTTGCTGTTTGTTTTGTTGTTTTATAGCCCTCTTGAGTCCGGAGAACTGGTCTTCTGAAAGCTGGGAAAGGCAGCATTTGGTTGGCACAGGGAAGGAGGCGTATTTACAGAGTCGTCGTGTCCCCCCCCCCCCCGCCCCGCGCCACATGACAGGTGTAGAGACGGGGTGTGGGTTTCTGTGCAGAGCCCAGCTGACCCCAGGGGGAGGAGGCCCTGATCTCCCAGAGCCGGGCTGAACGGGAGAAACCGAAGACTCGTTTATTTTTTTGCACCTTTTTGTGCAGCTTCTTCCTATGCCTCAATCTCGGACAGTCCCTGTAGGAGGCATCGGGCTGTGTGCGCAGCAGGCTGCTTCTCATCCAAGGGTTTGCCCCTTGGAGCTCAGAGCTGCATCGCAGGGCAGGTGGAGGGAGGGGGAGCTTACGGAATCCAGGTGACCCACATAGGCTGCGCGGAGTTTCCAAGAGGCCAGGGTGCTAATGTTACAGGCGCTCAGCTTCAGGAAAACGCCAACCACATAGATGCACATCCTTTCAGGCCAGGGAGACTCACCCACCTGCCTGTGGAGCAGGGCTGGAAGGGACCTTGGAAGACCAGGAGTCCAGTCCTCTGCCTCGCAGTAGGAATCGATTTCCGTAACAAAGAAGTATATGAGCTCAGGATGCCTTCCTCACTCAGACCTCCTAGCTGGGGGGCCTCTCAGATTCAGTGTCCTCAGGTGTAAAAGGAGGACAATTACACTACCTGCCTCATGAGATTGTAATGAAATAATTCATTATGGAATGCAAGTTTATTGGGCAATTTTTTGAACAAATTTATTGAACACCTACTATGTGCCATTTGTTGGGCTTAAGTAGTGAGCAAAACAGTCAAAACTGCCTTTCCTAATGAAGAGTATATCTTAATGTGGGAAGACAGACAAAAACAACAACCATAAACCTACAGTATGCTTAGAAAATAATTAGCGCTAATGGGAACATAGAGCAGAAGGAACTAATTCCTGTGAAGAGTGGATAGGAACTTAAATATCGCTGCCGTTGGCTCCTTAACTCGCGAGCCTGTGTATTTTCCTCCTGTGGAGTGGGCAGTAACGAACACTTTGCATGGTTATTGTAAGAACTAAATGAAAGCAAGCACAAAAGTGCTTTTCATGATTATCACTAGCATCTTTGAGTTGTGCCCCCCCCCCCCAAGCCCACTCTCCGCTGGCTCCCTGGGGAAGTGGAGCTGTCATATCAGCTGCCTTTGCAGTGACATGCTTGCAAGGTCAGATGGAGGAAGAGAACCCTGCCCCCTGCCCCGAGCCCTGAGTCATGGGAAAAAGTACTGCGGAGACTAGAGCAGCTGAGCCGAACTAATCTACTCCTGCTGGACGCTGGCACCAGCTGCCTCCGTCACCAGGGAGAGCTTGCCGAGCCCCCCCCCCCCCCAGCCCTCTCCCCATACGTGCTGGCCCCTCCCCAGGGCAGGGCTGGGGAAGTGGTTTGCTCCTGTGACTTTACAGACAGAGGAAAACAGAACCCTTCTGTGCCCTTTGCACACTCCCAAGGCAACCAGAATGCCCTAGTGCCGTACAGCTAGCTCTGTCCCAGGTAACGGCGTGATCTTGGGAGACTTGTGTTTCCTCAGCTGGGCTGCCTTGTGAGATTGCTATGCACGTCAGACAGGGGAGGTGCGAGGCTTCTGCAGAGGCTGGTGCATGGTCAGTGCTTCGTCAAGAGCAGGCATTGCTGCTGTTAGCTCTCTCACCAAGAGCATGACTCTCGCTCGGATTGCTCCTGCCCCTCCTACCCCATTGTCTTGCTTTTCTTCCGAGGGCCCGGCCAGACTCCCTGGGTTTCTGTGACATCATTAATCCCACGGCGTTCTGAATGGACAGGAAGGGTTGGGATGGTTCTCCGCTCTGCTGCACACACTCATACCGAAACTCGGATTGTGGACTTCCTCGGAGCCGCAGGGGAAATAAGGGGAAGAACATGTGGGAACTGGAACCAGAGCTACAAATATATTTCAGGTGGAGTTGGGCCCAGCACACACTTGTAGAGTGCCGAGGTGGCAGAGCTGAAAGCGTGCAGCTACTGGTACTTGAACGTCTCTTTGTTTCTTGTTATCACGTGTTCTCCTGCCCAGAGAAGCAGGTGCAGAGGTGCAGGTGGGGAGGGTCGACTAAGGTCTGGCCCTCAGAGTCTCTTCTTGGGATTCTGTCCCTCTCCTGGTCTCAGCTTCCAGGAAGGGTTCTGGGCTGCAAGGTGCGGCCGAACATAGAAGCTGGTGCCTCTGGCCTTGTCCCAATCAGCCAGCGCTTGGATAACACATTCTGGTTTTCTGTTTCAGTGGCTACTGCCCCTAGTTGGATGTCCCCACGGGGGCTAGTAACAAATCTGGAATTCTCACGCTTTACTGTCACGGTGGGTGAGAGCACACAGGCAAGGAAGGGGGGAAGGCCATGGAACTGGGACCCTGAAGAGAGTTCGGGGATCCCCCCCCCCCAACTGCAGAGGAAGGGGACTCTTATCTCTATCAGAATCTTCCTCTGATTTTGTAACTAGAAAGGACCTCAGAGAGCTGGTCCAGCCTACAGGCTTTAGGCAGTTGAGATGTGTCTTCTATGTTTTGGGTAAGACCGCTGAGTCCCAGAAAGGCTAAGTGATCTGCACAGAATCGCCGCGATGCTTAGCAGCGGGAGCAGGACTAAAATCCGGGTCTTCAGATGGCCATGTTTTGGGCCCTTCTCTCACCATCAAAGGGAAGAACACTCCTATGTAGGAATCATCAGACTAACCTCTGCCTCTCCCTGGCATGCGAGCATTCCCTAAGCGGGACCTAAAATTGGTCCCCGGATCTCCCTATCCAGGGCAAGAGTCTCATTGGCGTCCTATCCCAGCCATGGTCAGGCTGCCTTGCTCAGGGGTGACCAGCCCTCCCTGAGCCCTCACCCACATGCATCAGGAATTGTATTAGAGCCTGGCCAGCAAAAAGGCCTATTGAACCACAAAACCCTTGCTTTGGGACTAAAAAGTTTTGGCAAATCCTAGCACTGAATCTCAAGCCGTACATGGTAGTTCTCTCTCTCTCTAGGCATGCCACTTTTGGGGGGACATGAGGGGTCTATTACAAAGTAAGCACTTCCGCCGAAAACAGTTTGGCTCAGTGGATAGAGCGTTGGCATGCGAACTGAAGGGTCCCAGGTTCGATTCCAGTCAAGGGCATGTACCTTGGTTGTGGGCACATCCCCAGTAGGGGGTGTGTAAGAGGCAGCTGATCGATGATTCTCTCTCATAGATGTTTTTAACTCTCTATCCATCTCTCTTCCTTTTTGTAAAAAAATCAATTAAATATATATTTTTTTAAAATTAAGTACTTCCTCTGTGCTAAACCCTGGGGTAAGTAGTTTGGTTTTTGTTCCGTAACACCTCTCATTGTGCTTATTAGAGAAGGATTACTATTTTGCCCATTTCCCAGATGAGCAAACCTAGCTCAAAGCTAGGTAACTTGCCAGAGAGCCATTGCTCCCGAGTGAAGAGCTCGGATTTGAATCCAGATCTTTCTGACCCCAGACCTGTGCTTCGCGTTCCATTGGCCTTCTCGAAGATTCTATTTGTCCATCCACAACCCCCCGTGTGCCCTTACAGAGAGCTACCGGGGGGATGCTGAGAGAAGAGTAGACGGGCTCACGCTCGGTGCTCTTCCCAGCAAAGATGCCCTGGAAACCTCAGGACACGGCAGCTGTCACCTGGCACACGCTGCCTTGTGTCGCTCCCCTCGGGCCTCCCCCCCTCCACCTCCCCACCCATCTCGGCCCGGCCACAATGCATGGGGTGGCAGCCTTTTGTGCCACACACGGTCCCAGCTGACTCCCCTTTCTCCAGGCAGCATTGTCTGCCCAGAGCCTTCTGAAAGGGAGACAAAGGGGCGCTGCTGACGAGGCCAGAAGCTGCTGTGTCAAGCGTGGGGCCTGCCCCATCGCCCGAGCATCCCCCGGAGGCCTAGGGCTCTTCTTCAAAGACGCCTGTCTGGGATCCTTTGTGTGCCAGTCATACCCATTCAGAGCTGGCGGGGCCGAGGAGGGGGGACACGGAGCAGTGGAGTCGTTTTCGCCTGGCAGGATGGGAAGAGACATTAATGCAATAGTTAACAGCAAGCCGCTTCGGGGAGGGTGGTGGGGAGAAAAGCCGGAATGCTTGTTCTCTGTTTATGGGCTTACGCAACTCCATCAATATTGATGCCTGATGCCTCTGATTCTGACACTAATCATTGCGATGAATTAAATTTTCAGCCATATAATTAGGGTGGCTATTAATAGGGCCCTGAGCTAAGCGCTAGGACGAGGCTTGCGTCTTATTCCTGATGGAAAATGGCATCCTCGGGACACCGCTAATGGGGCGCACCTGGGGTTTGCCAGGAACGATGTGGAAATTATGCATTCTCTCCCGGTATCGGGCCTTCGCTAAAATACCAGCGGGCAAAGGTGAGGCTGGAGGGAAGGCTCCCGCCTGGCCAGCAATTAGGCATCTCTCATGCTCTTTAAAGTCTTTAGGATCCGGTAGGCCAGAGCCAGTGCTGGCCGCTCATGGTCAGGCCTCGGGCATCTCACCGCCAGGAAGGGAGGGCTCTCTTGAGTCTAACCACATGGTCGGCAAACTGCGGCTCGCGAGCCACAGGCAGCTCTTTGGCCCCTTGAGTGTGGCCCTTCCACAAAACACCACGGCCTGGGTGAGTCTATGTTGAAGAAGTGGCGTTAGAAAAAGTTTTAAGTTTAAAAAATGTGGCTCTCTTGCCGAAGCCGGTTTGGCTCAGTAGTAGAGCGTCGGTCTGCGGACTGAAAGGTCCCAGGTTCGATTCCGGTCAAGGGCATGTTGCGGACACATCCCCGGTAGGTAGGGGGTGTACAGGAGGCAGCTGGTCGATGTTTCTCATCGATGTTTCTAGCTCTCTATCTCCCTTTCCTCTCTGTAAAAAATCAATAAAAATATATTTTAAAAAATGTGGCTCTCTAAAGAAATGTCAATGGTTGTACTGTTGATATTTGGCTCTGTTGACTAATGAGTTTGCCGACCACTGATCTAACCTGACGCTAGCCAGCTACACCTAAGAGATGAGATGCAGTTGCTTGGGCAGCTGCTTTCTCAGACTGAGGTGGCAATGCGCCAACTCGGGAGAGAGGAACATCTCTTTACGCCCTGAGGTTGGTTGAACGGGGCTGAGCCCATTGGGGCCTCCATCCTGGGTAGATGATTCGGCAAGACCCCTGCTCACAACTGTGATTCCAAGGACCCCCCCACCCAGAGGGCTCCGGGCCACAAAGCACAGGTTGGCTTGGAGCATGAAAGAGCCTGCGCTACACCTGGTGGGAAGGATGAGATCTCTCTCAGGGCGAGATGCTTCTCTAGGCAAATGGGCAGCATTTGTTGACTGGGGAGCCCAGTCTTTTATCATCAGGCCCCCAGTTCAGTGTTGGAGACTCTCGACACCCCCCCCCCCCCGCCATTCACCCCCAATTTGAGGAATCAGGTGTCACCGTGCACACAAGGTTCTCTAACACTTTCCCAATGGCACATGTGGTGGCCACCCCCCTCCCACCACTCCATCACTTGGAAGAATAATACACACCAGTGGGCATAAGGCATGCTCTTTGTTCCCTGCTCTTTGACCTGCAGACTGGAAATAATTTTTCCTCCAAATCATCATTTATTGATCCCCCCACCCCCCCTTCATATGTTTAAGTCATTGCGAGAAGACAATGGTATGAGTTCAAGTCCTAATTTTACTACGAGTATTGGTTAAGGATGAGACCCTGGCTAAGTTACTCCCCCCACTTGGAAGCTTAGAGTTTGGAATTGTCATTTTTAAAATAGGGGTAATTATAGCTACTTTATAAGACTTCGACCTTATTCTATCTGAATTTCTCCTCATAGGCCTTCTATACCTAATAACACTCCCTATCCCCTTCTCTTTGTCCTTTCACATATACCCAGATAGAAAGGGCTACAGCCTAGCTCTTGGTACCCATGGCATTCAGAGGAATGCCACGTTAGTTCCCTCCCATCATGGAGACAGCACAGGAAAATGAACTCTTTAAAAACACGAGTGAACGGAAGCATGGATTTCCAATGCCTTTAGGCTTTTTCTCCCCACCAACTGAAAGATGGAACGAGGGGCTTCTTGTCCTACTGTAGGCACCGTACTTTCTGTTTAGACTCAGGCAGCTCATGGTCTTGGGTGAACTGAATTCACCCTCTGAGCTCAGGGCCCAGACCTCTAGCACTGAGGGCTTTGGGCATATGGAGACAGGGGCGAGAGCATCCTCGCGTCCCCCAGAATGGAGGCCCTTGTTATTCATGACTTGCATTCCCTCTGCCTTCTGCCCCTGACCTACCCTGCACCGTCACCCATTCTACCGAAGTGCACACACTTCAAGGCAAATGTGTGGACATGTGGCGATTGGCCGACTGCCACCATCCACCAGAGAATGTCGATGCTCCACCACAGAAAATGCTAGAAGGAAAAGATGTGTGTGGATGAGCCCTCCACTTGAATGTTTCATTAATTACCAAACAACTGTTCTGCTCTCCATACCTGGAGTTGAGCAAGATGGAGACTGTTGTTGAGTTATTGTTGGTAAAGCTGCTGTTTTAATTCCCACTAAGTGGAGAACATAATTCAGTCCTCTTAATGTTGGAAATTAGCCTGATGTTGGGCAAGTGCGTAGTTACTCATTCGTGCATCGGAGCACACATGTAACATAATTATCCTCACCCGCTGCTGTTCTTTTGTTATCTGCAAAATCTTGGGTGATCCAAGCAAAACTCCGAAATTGACTCGCCCTGCGAGGTAATGTGATGCACCCACAAACCCTCCTGCACCTCCAGTCTTTCCAAGAGTCTAACCGCTCTAGAAGCTGTAAAATATGGAGTAGCTTCTGTCTCAGGCAGAGAGGTGGTATCCCCAGAGGAATGACCATAGAGAAATAGAGGGGGAAAACATGCCCAACCTCCCCTCACCATCAAATCAAAAGAAATAAAAAATCTGTCTCCTTGGTGCCTCCCCAATATTTATGTCCGAGCTCAGCAGACACCCCTGGGCTGCAGCCAGTCTGTGCATTTTGCATTCGTCCATTACGCTTTTTATGATGCGTGACCCACCCCCCACCCCTCCCCCCAACGCAACCTTTTATGACTGTCCTTTTCATTTCTGGGAAGAGCTGCCCAGAATGGCAGATGCCTGCATTTCTCCACTCTTTGGGGAGCTATTTGTAGGCGGCCTGTCCCAGGCCATAAACAACGGGAGATAAACCATAGTCACTGGCAATAAATGCAACCAAGGCCAAGGAGGTGCAAAGGAGGAGTGTGTGTGTGTGTGGGGGGGGGGGGGGAGGGTGCGCCTGGGGTGAGCTTAGTGGTGTCCCCACAAGCCCAGTGGCCGGTGGATACGGAGTAGATGCCACCTACAGGAGACTCAAGGGCTAGTGCAGAAGTGGATGCCATGCCACCCTTCTAGATTTCCCCGAAAGCTAGAGGGAAATCTCTCATTCTCTTGTGCCAGGCTCCCCCAGGGAAGCCACCTGTCCCCTAACAGTAACCAGGACCAGGGCACTTCCCAGTGGGGAGAGGACGGTTCCCTTTGACTTTGTCTTCTCCTGGGAGCTCATGGTGCTGCATAGATCGCCACTCCTCTGCCATTGATGCTTCTAGAATTTGGAGGAACTTCCCTGAAGTGTCTCTGCCTTCTCACACCCTCCCTCCCTGTAACAGCGATCCAGCCTCTCCCTCCTCCCCTCTCCAACATGTTCCCCCTCTGTCATGCCCAGGGCCAAGCCTTACCAATCAGTCACCGCTTCTGCTGGTTTATTAAAACTACAGCCAGGGCTCTGGTGGCGGTGGCAGTGATATTTTTTAAATTTTATTTTTGCTTTTACGCTGCAGCCACGAGCAAGGCACTCGTGACAGCACCTGGACCTGACTTTGCTCCCCAAGGGCACCCCTGGGAGAAGAAAACCAAATTTTGAGTGGATAACTGGTCCAGTGGAGGTTTCAGATTCTTCCCGCACGCACAGACAGCCACCGGAAGCAGAGACCAGAGCAAAGCAGGGGGCGGGAGGTGCAGGGCAGCCAGCGAGGCCCTGAATCATGAGTGCGTTGACCAGTTTCCCTTCTCATCGGCCTCATCTTAGGGGCAGGAGGCACGCAGAGGATGGGGTGATGCCCCGTCTCCTCCTTCTCGGTTTTGGACCCCCCATCTAACGGAAACACACAGATGAAAGTGGCGTGCCTTGGCAATGTCTGTACACATCAGACCGCTGGAGATGGTAGCTATTATGCTGCGTGTGTGTTTTTTTGCGGTGAGCTGCTAAATTATTTATTGAGCGCTAGGCTTTAATCTCATACACATACAGGCGGGCGCCGGCCGCCGGCGGAACGCTGCATAAAACACGTATGTCGGCTGCACAGGGCGCTTCGGTGACTGGGTGGAGGTGGGCCGTTTCCACTGAGTCTTTGCCCCCAGATCAGCTCTGGAACGGCAGGCAGACCCAAAGGAGAACCTTCTCGCCCTCCCATCACTGCGAGTCTGGGAGCTGATTTGCATATCGGAGGAGAGAAGCGCCCCAACCTGAGCACAAAGGACCAGGAGCAAGTCCCCAGGGTCTCTGTCCTTGTCTGAGGGGTGGGAGGGGGAGGCTTAGACAGCGGGATGGACGGCTCAGGGCCACTGGGTGCTGCTGGGATTTTCTAGAGCCTCGAACCCTACGCGATGACGTCCCCCACGACCCCTAGGATTAATCAATGGATGACTCTGAACAAATTATTTTTTAAAATATATTTTATTGATTTTTTACAGAGAGGAAGGGAGACGGATAGAGAGTTAGAAACATCGATAAGAGAGAATCATTGATCTTTTGTACACCCCCTACTGGGGATGTGCCCGCAACCAAGGTACATGCCCTTGACCGGAATCAAACCTGGGACCTTTCAGTCCACAGACTGAAGCTCTACCACTGAGCCAAACTGGTTTTGGCCTGAACAAATTATTTTATATCTTGAGCCACAACTTGACCTTGTTGAGTAAAAGTGGTCTCCATCAGCTTCCCAGGTTGCGGGTCTGGAAGGCAATTCTCTTGGTGCATCTCCTAGTCCTGTCGTCGGCAAACTGCGGCTCGCCAGCCACATGTGGCTCTTTTGGCCCTTTGAGTGTGGCTCTTCCATAAAATACCATGGCCTGGGCGAGTCTATTTTAAAGAAGTGGCGTTAGAAGAAGTTTAAGTTTTAAAAAATTGGCTCTCAAAAGAAATTTCAATCATTGTACTGTTGCTACTTGGCTCTGTTGACTAATGAGTTTGCCGACCACTGTCCTAGGCAGTCTCTGAACGCCAAGATAATAATGCCATCCGCTAGCTTGTTCAGTGGTTTGGGTACATGAAGCGCTTCCATGTATATCTCACCATTTTGAGCTCATCTAGTCACCCTAACAACCACGGCCGTGAACTTGTGGATGAGGAAGCTAGCCGGAGGGATCAAATGCTTTACCCATGACTCCCCAGGAATGGCACTAAATTGGAACCTGGATGCCCTCTTTTGTCTCTTCTAACCCTTGCCCAAGCATTAGGCTAGTGAGGAAACTGAGGCACAGACCCTCTCTGACCCCCCAGGTCCTCTAGGGTTGGCCGTGTGGGAACAGTGTTCACACCAATGCTTTCAGCATAGAAATCTGAACCCAAGAAGGTCAAGCTTTCCAAACCCTAGGCCTCTGCTCTCTCGGGGCAGACGAAGCAATGCCGGGACAGTCTGGATTTCGTCACTGACTGTCTGCAGCCACCGACAGCTTACATCTCTCCCTGGCAGTCAGCGGGGCAGGGAGACCCAGCAGGGAGATATGGCCGAAGCTAAGAGCACAGGGTTTTTCACCTGATGCCAGGATCCAGGGGTCTGTGATCCGGAGAAAAGTGCTGCGCAGACATTTGTAGATCTCTGATTTCTGTGGGGAGATAGCATTGCCGTCGTCACATTCTCAAAGCTGTCTACAACCCTCGAGTGTGAAGACCCTTTGTCTAGTGGTTTTTAGACAAGTTTTTAGGCAGCGTGCCTCTGAGCTCTAGGGTGACCAGTCTAATTCCCCAATTCCACCCTCCCTATATAAGTGGGGTAATAAGTAGAATTATTTTGTTGTTGCTAAAAAAAAAAAAAAAAAAAGGTTTGGCCGGCGGCATGCTTAGTGGTTGAGCATTAATCTATGAACCTGGAGGTCATGGTTCAATTCCCAGTCAGGGCACATGCCCATTTGCAGGCTCATTGTGGTGGTGGTGGGGGGTGAGTAAGCAGAAGGCAGCCCATCAACAATTCTCTCTCATCATTGATGCTTCTCTCTCTCTCTCTCTCTCTCTCTCTCTCTCTCTCTCTCTCTCTCTCTCCTTTCTTTCTCCTCTCTCTCTCTCTCTCTCTCTCTCTCTCTCTCTCTCTCTCTCTCTCTCTCTCTCTCCCCCTTCCCCTCTGAAATCAAGGGTTTGAACGAAAGATGATGAAATGCTGGGCCGGTCTGACTCCCATGTGGTGTGTACCCCTTGTAACAGGCACGCATACATCATAATCACCACCTGCCACACACACATGCACACACTCCCACCCCCGCCCCCCCGCCTGGTGTCAGCAGAACAAGGCGATGCTGAAACAACCCAGATCAGGGCCAGGAGGTGAGCCAGGGGGCGGAGGGGGAGAGCGGATCCGGCACGTGGAGGAGCGGTGTGGAAGACACACCTGTGGGAGGCCGAGCCCGGGTCCCTCCCAGCCTTTCAGTCAGACAGCACGGCGGGCAAAGGAGGCCAACTGGGGGGCCCCCCGTGAGTGTCCAGAGAGACACACCACAGGAGAGCCAGACAGGCCCAGCGTGTCATCCTCTTTCAGACAAACCCATATGTATGTATGTATGTATATATATATTTTTTTTTTAGAGAGAGAGAGAAGGGGGCAAGCAGTAGTAGTCCTATCAGTCAGGAGGCCAGGAGAGGGGGCTCACCTGGGAGGGTAAGAATTGTCCCATGGAACCTTGAGGGGTCTCTGTGCTCCTCACCTCGAACTTTGCATGTGTTGTTCTCTCAGACTGGAAACACTTCTCCCGTCCCCTTGCCCAGCTATCACGTCTCATCTTCAAGGTTCTGGGGTATGCCTCCTCCAGGAAGCCCCCCGAGATGTGCTTCTTAGCGCCCATCACATGAGTACCAGAGCAGAAGAGCAAAGTGGCTCAGAAGGGTCCAGGCCCAGGAACCAAAGTGCCCTGGGCTCCACTCCCGATGCTGCCCCTTGAAATCTGGGTGATGCAGTAAGAATCGCTTCACCTTTCTGTCCCTGTTTCTTCACCTGAAAATTGGAAATAACGGTTTCCGCCTCCCAGGCTTGTTGTGAGGGACAAAGCAGATGTTGTGAGGGACAAAGCATATAAAGCACATAGATCAGTTTCCAAAATAGACTAAGAGCTCAGAAAATGAGAGCTATGATTATTATAATTTCCCCTTTCCTTTCTCTGTCCCTCGGTGCACGCAGTAATTTTAGGATAGGGGCTGTGCTTCTCATCTCTCTGCCCATTTTACCAGCTAATAGAGCAGACATTCAGTAATTGTTTAAAAAAAAAAAAGAAAGAAAGAAAGAAAAAGAAAGGAGGGGGGAGAGGGGGTGGGAGGTGGAAAATATCCTGGGACAGGAGCCACCTCTCTGCCCAGCTGTAAGGTACCTTCTTACTGTGAGTCGAAGTGCCTTGCAGTTGTATGCTGTGTCTCCAGGTGGAGCGGGACTTCGGGCTTCCACCCAGTGTCCCTGACTGGCCCTGGGCATGAAGGAGGTTCCTGGGAGGAGCGTTTGTGATTAGAGCAATCACATCTCTTACTCTGAAATTCAGGCCCTCATTGCTGCAGGCAAATCCCGTGGGACTGCCTTTCCCAGAGGGAAAATGCCTTCAGCCTCCTTAGCGCTCAGCCGCACTCACCTGTCCGTGCTCTGTCTCCAACTCTCAGCAGATGCCAGGTCTGTGCCAAAACACACCTGGCAGCAGAGACGGGGGTTGAGGGGGGCCAGGGGGCCCACTGGGTGATGCCCTTCCCAGTCCCTGCTGATTCCATCAACTGCCTAGAGTCCAGCACAGAGTAGACTGTACCGCTCCTGACTCCAAGGCTTGACGATGCAGAACTCCACCTGTTAGTACTTACTGTGTGCGTTCACACCTTCACTCCCTCATTCAAAAAAATACATGTTACCACCAGGGCCTACTCTGTGCTTTCAAATATATTGCTTGCTGCCAACATCACCATTACTTACATGAAGCCGGTATTTTCCAGTGAGGGCAATTCTGTGGACCTTTGGCAATGTCTGGAGACATTTTTGAATGTTCTGTTTGGAGGGAGGAGATGGTACTGGCATTCGGTGGATAGAGACTGAGGATGCTTCCCAACATCCTATAATATTAGAACATCCCCCAACACCAAAAAAGTGCCCTGCCCAAGTGCCAACAGTACTGAAGAGTAGAAACTGATCGAATCGAGAAACATGGATTGGGCATCAACTCGGTGGTAGGCACAGAGTTGATGCTCAATCAATGTTATTTAATCCTCAAAACAGCCCTTCAGCGCAGGTACCATGGCTGTTTATTGTTCCAGATGAGAAAACTGAGGCTCAGGGAGGTTCGGTTATCCTCCCATTCATTCATGCACTACGAGTCTATTGGGCGGCTCAGTAGGTGTGGATTTGGAAAGCAGACCTAGTTGTGCTGGCCCCAGAGTCTGTGCTTCCCTCCACACAAGGTCAGGAAGGAGAAACCGTAAACTAAGTGTGTGAGGGAGGAACATAAATTTGGGAAGAGACTCTACCTGGTAAACACCACTGCGTCTGAAAAATGATATTACTTTCCCTTTTCTGCTTGCTTCTTTCCTTCTTCCCCACACAGGCTCACCTGCCCACAGACACACACAGGCCAGGGAGGCGAGTCCTTGAGGCCCCAGTTTGCCTTCCAGTTTGTTTTGGTGTGGGTGGGGATTTTAGCTTGAGATTGCACCCCCCTTTCCCTACCCCCCACCCCCAAAAATGTTTCTCGTCTTACAGACACAGCCAACCCTCAGGCTGGGAGGAGGCGGAGGTATTTCTCTGGCTCCTCAAGTGTCTCGATAAAGATCTGCTCCCTGCCAGCCTCTCCTCGCGCTGATTTAGTGCCTCCGTAGGAGGTGCGGTGTTTTATTTGTAGCTCCGACCGTGGGCTGTTTGCTCTGAGCAGCATGTGTAATGGGAAGAAAATGGACCTTGGAACCAGACGATGTTGGTTCAAGCCCTGCCTTTGCCACCTACCAGGAAGATAGTGCTGGGGAAAGTGGTTGGCCTTGTTGAGCTCTGGGTTCTTCGACTGTGAAATGAGAAGGAAGATTCCCACCTGGCAGGGTGCTTTGAACATGAAGTGAGGTCAGATGTGTTCGTCTTTTAGCGTGGTTGCTTGGCCGAGCGTGGCTACTTAAGACATGCTAGCCCAGTGGTCGGCAAACTCATTGGTCAACAGAGCCAAATAGCAACAGTACAACGATTGAAATTTCTTTGGAGAGCCACATTGTTTTAAACTTAAGCTTCTTCTAACGCACTTCTTCAAAATAGACTCGCCCAGGCCATGGTATTTTGTGGAAGAGCCACACTCTCACTCGAGGGGCCAAAGAGCTGCATGTGGCTTGCGAGCCACAGTTTGCTGACCACTCTGCTAGCCATCCTGGGCATCCTTTCGCCTCTGTCCCAGGTTGGCGTTTTCCAGGGGCCCCAGCAGGTGGGAGAGGTAGTCAGTCCAACCTTCTGGTGGGCCTGCTAAGCCTGGCCTCTTGGCCTCCTCTGGGGACCGCATGGGTAGGTCAGTCCAGGCCCCTGAATCAGCCACAGGAGTGCCCTTGTGCCCTGTCTCTGTGGTGAATTTGGGTGACTTGACGACAGCCACTACCACCTCCCCTGACATGACCATGTGAGCCAGAGTCATCCATATTTACCCCTCAGCCCAGCAGAGAGCCAAAGAGTGGCACGGAAGAGGGAAGCAGAGAGAAGCAGTGGTACCAGTTGACTCTTTGTGAAGACATAATCTGAAATCATTTAAGACTGAGGCTGGGAGGGAGCTTCAAGATGCCTAATGATTGTCCTCCCCATTTTCCCTTCTCATTCATCTCACAACGAGGAACTTGTAGAATGCATAGAGACAGAACACGTGCCCTAGACCAGTGGTCGGCAAACTCATTCGTCAGCAGCGCCAAATATCAACAGTACAACAATTAAAATTTCTTTTGAGAGCTGAAAACCGACTTTTGCGCATGGGCCACAGAATTTTAATCGCACTGTACATGCATGCCCGCATGTGGTATTTTGTGGAAGAGCCACACTCAAGGGGCCCAAGAGCCACATGTGGCTATCGAGCAGCAGTTTGCCGACCACTGCCTAGACATCTTGTCGCCCTAACATAGCTTGCCGTTCCCTCCCGACACACTACTCACCCGCCTGGGGCAGGAGGGCGAGGGCCTTGAAAGAGGAGCTTCCTTCTCTGTGTGCTCTCATCTCTGGCGACCTCCTGAACCTCAGGGTCAGCAAGATCCAACTTGACGCATCGCCGTTTGCAGTGTTTGCATTCCTCGTCTCATTTAGTCCAGATAGCAGCTCCAGAGCTGGGTGTGCCTTCTCCATTCTGGGGATGAGGTCAACAGAAACCCCAGCGGATTACTCAGCCAGTGAGCCCTGGAGCCTAGACACAAACCCTAGTTCTGCGGCTGAAGGTTCACAACCCCCATGATGCCTTGGTACCCTTGTGCTGTCCTTCCTCTTTTCCTGCCTCGAGTAGCCAGTCACACTATTCCTGGAGCCCCTGTGGTGTGTAAACGCTAGCTTGTGGGCCCTGGGAGATGTAAATGAGAAGGAAGGGCCCTTTGCCCAGGTAGCTGCCAGGGGTGTGCTTGCCCCCTTCTCACGTCCCCTGTGCACCATTTCCCAGAGGCCTGGCTCTGCAGCTTAAGGGGAGAAAAGCCCAGAATCCTCCGGGACTGCGCTCCAACCAGCTCTACAGCCTGTTCCCTTATCTCTAAACCTGGAGACATCGGTCATTCTGGTTCCGACCTCCCAGGACGAAGGGGCACCTCTGGTGAGAAAATACCTGTGAAGGCATTTGGAAAGCAAATGAAGGGCCTCTGTCCCCTTCCCATCTTATTAGCAGCCTGAGACCCGCAGAAGACATCTCTATGCTAATCACCATTGTCCCCTGGCCATATGTCCTGTGACCAGGGCAATTACAGCTGCATGCTTTAACTGCTGCTGCCCGCTGCCTATGTCCACCCCCCCCCCCATCAATTACAGATGTTACCTGTGTGATGACAGGTTAACGTACAGCCCCCTCCCCATTAAAATAAAAGAAAAAAAGAAAAGCGTAGAATGAACAGGAACTGAGCAGTAAAACCCAACATCGGCAGGTTGTATGTAACCCAAGACTCAGGCCTGGCGATGCCCTTCAGATGGAGAGAAAAATGCCAGGAACTTCCATAAGATCTTGGTGATTGTCCCCACAGGTAGGGGAGTGACAGTTTGGGGAGGGCACGGTGCCCCCGAGGACAGCCTCTCGAAGCCCGGGTTTCTCCGAGGAAGACTTTGACTTGCTTCCGAGGTTGGCGGGTTTGCCTGCAGGAGGTCGGTTGTAGGGAACTGAGCTGTAAATAAGCACCGAGCAGTGGAGAATTTCAGCTTCTGAGCATTCCTGAGGGCCGCATTCCTGGTGAAGGCCAGTCCCTTCCGCCCACTCCCTTCTGGACTTAGCCTCCCACAGCCTCTTTCGAACAGGGGGGAGCTGAGGTCAGCGAGGTAACAAAAACCACCTTTCCCCCTGCTGGTCTGGGACCGCCCCCCCCCTCGCCCGCCCGCCAGTCTGGGAGCCATTACCTTTTCCAGATGTGGAAGCATTGCAGGGCTGTTTCACCCCTGGGTCTGCTGGGATCTCTCTCCAAGGGGCGGCAGGTCTTTCTAGTTGATCCTAGCAGAAAAGAAGAAAGTGTGAGATGCTGAGAAGAGAGCTAAGATTTTGCCCAAAGACACAGAGAGCGGCTCCTAATTCCAGCTCAACGTGCTTAGGGGCCGAAAAGCACTGGACTGTGTCTCTTCTCCCCCCCGCCCGCCCCTCACTTCCTACAGGAAGAATTCTGTTCAGAATAACAGTGCAAGTCCCAGGGCGCCATTCCTTAGCTACTCTCTGCAGATGTGGGCCGACTCCTTCCCCGCCCCCCATCCTCTCCACCTGGCCTCGGCCTCCCAGCTACCTTCCAGAAGACATTCTGACACTGTCATTACACAGCTGCCAGCAGCACCTGCTGGCACGTCTCTGTCTGTCTCCGTTATAAAGATAACAACCGGCTTTACAAAGAAAGAATACCAAGCAAGACAGGCTCCGGGAGGTGGAGTTGCAGGAATTGGGCTTTTTGGTTTTCTGGTGTATTTTTTGGTGTGGTTTATTGTGTTGTTGTTTTTGTTTTTTTTTCCAAATGACATTTTCTGCCTTTCTCGGTTGATCTCCTGTCCCAGTGGTCGGCAAACTCATTAGTCCACAGAGCCAAATATCAATAGTACAACGATTGAAATTTCTTTAGATAGCCTGTTTTTTTAAACTTCAACTTCTTCTAAAGCCACTTCTTCAAAATAGACTCGCCCAGGCCGTGGTGTTTTGTGAAAGAGCCACACTCAAGGGGCCAAAAGAGCCATATGTGAATCGCGAGCCGCAGTTTGCCGACCATGGTCCTATCCCTTTGCACTCTCCACGCTTTGCTTATGAATCCCCTCTTCCAACCCCCACTTTGCAAATCAAGAAAAGAAAACCTTTTTGGGAATGCAACATGGTGCCAGTATGTGGCTGGGATCTTAATACCTCAGAGAGGAGTCACGGGGCTCTCTCCACCCCACCCTTTATTAAAACACATATTTTTATTGGCTTTAGAGAAAGAGGAAGGAACAGGGAAGGAGAGAGGGAAACATGGGTGTGTGAGAGAAGCATCTGTTGGCTGCCTCCTCATGCCCCTTCCTAGGGACTGAGCCTGCAACCCGGGCAGGAGCTCTGACCGGGAATTGAAAATTCGACCCTTTGGTGTGCATGGGGGTGATGCTCAACCAACTGAGCCACACCGGCCAGGGCTACCCCCACCCAGCCTTGAACAGCGGAGCGGGAAGTGGAAAGGTGGCAGAACCAGTCTTTCCGTCCTCTCTTCCTGGGCCTCCTTCCAAGAACTGCTGATGCAGGTGATGGAGACAGGATTCTTAGAACCTGTGCCTGGTGATAACTCCCTCAGAAAGCCATTATGTAGGCGGCTCTTCCAGCTCTCGCTGGTACCCGGGGGTTTCTCCTGCTTATCTAAGGAGCCATCGCCGGGAGCCCCGCCCGTCTTTGCTTGGTGCCCAAGTGGTTGCCAAGCCCTGACAGATGCCTACTCAGCGGGACCCCATCCTGCCCAGGGAGGTGTAACCCACTCCGAAGCAGCAGTGTGCCACCCTAACCCAAGCTGCTCCTGAAGGGGTGCCACTGGCCGGCTGGCTTCCTCCTGCTGCCAGCTGGAGCTCCGATGCAATGCCTATGTATGTTTTAAGTGGGAGGTCAAAAGCAATGGACTTTATTTTGCTCTCAGAGGCCAGAGAGGACTTGTGTTCTGTGACTGGGGGGTGGGGGCTGTGAGAGGGGGTCCAGGGGCTCTGCAGAGGTCACCCCTGAGCTCTATGTGTGGGAACCATCAAACTGATGACTCTGATGGTTTTCTCTTGTGTCATGGAAAAGGCTTCCAGGGAGTTCTTGCCAAGTCTTTAGGAGAAAAGTTATATATAGTTAAGGATATGTGTATTTATAGAGAGATAGATGGATGTATTTATGCCAGTCGTGCCGGTTAGCTCTGCACAGGGGAGGAGGGGCCTCGGAAGGAGAGGAGAGCACCGGGGTCTCCTTGCAGCTCTTCCGGGCCCTTGGGAGAAGGAAATGGCATCATGGCCGGCACCGCGATCCTGGCCTTCATTCCCCGGGACCCCTCCACCTGGAGCCCATGGGGAGAAGCTCCCTGAGGGAGGCCGTGCTCTCAGTCCAGTTTTCCTTTGAACCATTCAGGCAGGCCCCTGAGGCTAGAGGACATGCCGGCAGCAGACCTTGCTGTGATCCTGAGTAATCTGAGAGGGGGCAAGTGCAGGGTGCTGAGAGGTGTCGGAGGCCTGGGGGCTTCCTGGCCCCAGGACGGGAAGAAATGACTCCAAACGCATTCGCTTTTCCCGTGTGGGAAAGAGGTGGCCTGCTGGCCTTAGGGGGCCCAGACCCTGGGTTTGGAGGCCCCAGAGGCTGCTGCTTCGCGGGACCCTCTGTGGGCCCCGTGGGGTCTGGAGGAAGAGCTGAAGCCATTGAGAGATGGGCTCAAGGTTCTTTCCACCCGCACCCTGCAACTCCATGGTGTGTGGTGTGTGCATGCCTATGTGTGGTATGTGTGTGGTGTGTATGTATCTGCAGCATATGTGTGAATGTGGATGTGTGGTGTATGAATGTATGTGTGTGGTTACTAGCATGTGAGGTGGGGTGGGGTGAAAGGGTGTGGTATATACGTATGTATGTGTTTGTGTAGAGTGTGTATGTGCCTGATATGTGCATACATGCATGTGGTATGTCTATGGTGGTTATATGTGCATGTGGCATGTGCATACATAGGTACTTGATATGTGGGTGTGTGGGGTATATATATATATATATATATATATATATATATATATATGTATGTGTGTGTGTGTAGGGTGTGTGTGTGGGGAGTGGGGAGTGTGTATATGTTTGTGTGTAGGATGTGTGTGTGTAGGGTGTGTGTGTGTGTGTTTGTGTGTAGAATTATGTGTGTGTGTGTCTGTGTGTGTGCCTGTGCTCTTCCTGACTTCTCTCGGTGCCGGGACCTCCCACCGTGGGCAAAGCAGCCAGGCCGGTGAGTGAGTCGGGTGGGAGGCTTGGCCGGGCGTGCTCAGTATCTGGCTCTGCATCTCCCATTCCAGCTCTATCCTGTCAACAATTTTCAAAATTGAGCGTAACCGCTTACTTCATCCTCAGCCTATGTCCCGGTCCCCGTTCCTGCCTCCACCAGCCCAGTGAAGGCCAGGGGGGTGGTGAGTAAGTCATCGAGTGCCACTCCGCCCACCTTATCTGGGATGCCCTGGCCTACCTTCCTGGGTTCTGACGCTGGAGCAGGGGCGGGGGCGGGAGGCAGGATATTATTGCAAAACCCGCTTGGCTGAGCCGCCTGAGTTCCGCCTGCGCCGGCAGAGAGGCTCCAGGTCTAAAGAAAGCACCCGGGCTGCCAACAGGAACATAATTGTCGTGACATTCTTACATCGCGCTTCCCTCCGCCCCGTCCCACCCACCCACGCCCATCTTCAGGGCCCGCCGTTCCCTCATCCCAGAGGAGCAAGCTGGCCTGGGACCTTCTGAAGAAATCCAGAACGAGCCTTAGACTCCAGTAGGAACTTTCTAGAACAGCAGTGTCCAAAACAACTTCCTGTGATGCCAGGAACTGTTAATATCCAGTTGTCCAGCACAGTGGCCACTGCTCCCTTCTGAGCGATGAAATGCGTTAGTGCATCTGAGGGACTGAATTTCTCATTTTATTTGATGTCACTTCATTTATTTTTATTTTATTTTTAAAATATATTTTGTTGATTTTTTTACAGAGAGGAAGAGAGAGGGAGAGTTAGAAACATCGATGAGAAAGAAACATCGATCAGCTGCTTCCTGCACACTCCCTACTGGGGCTGTGCCTACAACCAAGGTGTACATGCCCTTGACCGGAATTGAACCTGGGACCCTTCAGTCCACAGGCTGATGCTCTATCCACTGAGCTAAAACGGTTTTGGCTTGATGTCACTTCATTTAAATGGGAATGACTGCGTGTGGCCACCATAGTGGCTGATGCAGTTCTAGAATATG
This sequence comes from Pipistrellus hanaki, assembly GCF_964339955.1. Classification (NCBI taxonomy): domain Eukaryota; kingdom Metazoa; phylum Chordata; class Mammalia; order Chiroptera; family Vespertilionidae; genus Pipistrellus; species Pipistrellus hanaki. Next base: position 29,354,481 of record NC_140520.1, read on the forward strand.
AAGTAAAAGCAACTTGGAAGCCTAAAGGAGGGTCCTCCACCTCCCAGTCCCGGTTGAAAGGGGACGTTTTGTAAGATGCCCCAGTGAAGTTTACCTCCCCTTGCCCCCAGCGAGCCGGATTCCCACCCCCAGCCCCAGGACCAGCCATCAGTCATTCTGCGATCCATTCCCTGGACAAAGGAGCTGGAGAATGGAGCAAGCGTGATGGGGCCCAGCCCTCCCTGCAGCCCCAGATGGCCCCCTCTGCACCTGGCCGCCCCAGCCCCAGCCTGCACCCCCAGGCAGCGGGTGGGGGCACCGAGCAGAGCGGCTGCAGCTGCAGACCCGGGCTCACCCTTCGTCTCTGCCCCGTCATTGCTTTTCTGTCAGCAGCAGCTCCGGGCCGCTGACAGTCACCAGGGTCAGAGCGGCCACCACATGTGCCTCTTCCAGACCATGGCAGGTCCATCTGTGACCTTTATTCTGCCCACCTCACCCCTGGAGGGGGAGGGAGCCCCGGAAGAGCTTTCACTCCCTACCCTAGGCTGAAAAATCCCACCCTCCCCCCTGACCTCAACCTTCCGTCCATCCGGGTACCCAGGAGGAAGAGAGGAAAGCCCCCTCTGGGCCAGGAAGTCACCAGCCCTGGCTGGATCCATGTGAGGAGACAGCCCACGGAGAGGAAAAGGTTCCATCTTCTGATCCCCGCCTCTTGGCCTTGGCCTGTGCTGGCCGCGCAGCCAGGGAGGTGACCAGCTGTGAATTGCAATTCACCAGGTCCAGCAGCGGCCGGATTCTTCCCAGGGAGGCGAGCTGCCCCGCCCAGCGTGGTGAGAACCCAGGAGCACTGGCCACAACCCCCCTGGTCCCCTTCTCAGTTGTAGGGCAGCTCTCCAAGGTCCCTTCCTTCCTTCCTTCCTCGTAACTGCAGAGGACGCCTACCAGCCAGCCCGAGGAAGGCTGTTGCGCCTCAGTTTCCCCATCTGCAAAATGAGGAGATTGCTCCGTAGGGCCCCTTGGGGAACTAACATTCCAAGAGTGTAGTTTCCAAAACGCTCCACTCCTGGGGGGCCGAGCAGGCACTGCCGGTAGCTACGGAATGGCAGTCTGATCCTCTTGGGGGTTTTGGTGCTCACCTCCCTGCCCGAGTCTGAGCCGCTCCCCACCCGACCTGTTCTGCGCCTAGGAGCCAAGGAGCCGGGCTGAATGCTGAGCTAGACAGGGCGGGAGGGCGAAGACAGATCCGGTGTGAGTTAGCTTTTGTTTGTGTAACAGCGAGCCCTGGGAGGAGTTGAAGTGAGATCATGGAAGGGACTTCCTACAGCGGCTCAGTTCCCAGGGAGACCTAGCGTTCCCTTTCCTGGCAAGATTTGCAAAGACGAACATTAGAGGGTGCATCTGGGTCTTGAAAGTTATTCTTCAGGGCATGAGTGAGAACGGTGCCTTCTCCTCCTCCCTTCCTCCCTCTGTTCACCACCCCTTCCCACCTCCAGGGCCCGTCCCGTCCCCCCACCCCCCAAGCCCAGGCCCTCGGGGGGCCTGCAATGCAGATGGTGGGAAGCCTCAGGCCGGGGAGCAGGGGTGAAATCCCCCTCCCAGCCCTTCCCTGACTTCTGACCTCTGCACCTTTCTTGCTAGTGATCCCTAAATTACCGAGCTGTCTAGCCCCCTCTGGGGGGAGGAAGGCCGTCGGGGCTGACGGGGAGGCAGAGCTGAGAAAGGATGAGGTGAGGGTCAGGGGTCCTTTCACAGTATGTTTTGGCAAAGGAGGCCTGTGGAGCAACCAGGGGGACGGGACTTTCATCCTCCCTGAGCCTCCCTCATGCGGAAAAAGCAGCAGCTGCCACGGGGGCGGTGATTTGGGGCCTGTGCTCTGGGGAGGGGGGCGCACCCCTCGGGGTGAGGGGATGTGGGGGGAAGAATTGGATGACAGCCGCCCCCCTCCTTGAGGGGCTGCTCAGGAGGACGAACAAGGCTTGGCTCAGTCCTGCTGGCCCGGGTGAGAACCATGTGGATGCGAATGCGAAGGGTCCGCAGAACGCCAGCCAGGATGGGTACCCCTCCACATCGCCATGTCGCTGCGGAGAACACACATGCAATCCTTTCCCCCGGGGCAGGCCATTTCAGGCCTAAAGGAAGGGAGAAGCCACAGGCTTGGGGCCTGGAGACTGGGGTTCCTGTTGGGAGTTCCAGGCTCCAAAGTAGCCCATCACCCTTTCTCACGCCCGGGCAGGAGGGAGACACCAAGCGCTTGAGCTGCCCCAGAGCCAGAGCTCTCCTTTGCCCTGATGCCACCACTCTCATCCCCAGCCCCCAGCCCCGGGCTCCTCTGTGCCCGCTCCCCTTGGCTGCTTTGGGATGAGGCAGGAAGGAGGCAGCGAGCTGATCTCCACTGGAGCTAAGTCTCCAAAGACTCGGCCGTGGTGTCGTGTGGCCTGTTTCCATGCTTTGTCCTCCACTTGCTAGCTATGACCCTGGGACCCTCGTTGTCTCTGCTGTGGGCTGGGGGCCGTAGTGGTGCCCCCTGCGTGCCGGGTCCACAGGAGTGCTGCTTCCGTGCTAGCTCGCTCTTTCTTGTTCTGTAACACAAGGGGACAGGCCAGTACCAGGCCACGGCCACAGCCACGGCCACGGCCACAAAGGCCCAAACCGTTCCTCTGCCTCCTCCTCCCGCTCCAGCATCCAGGCACAGAGGTGCCTGCGCAGGCTCCAGCCAGGCCCTCTCCCTCTGCCTCAGGCAGAGAGGCGTTTCCTCCGTTGACAGCCTGAAGACAGGTCATTTTTCTTCTCTCCCCATATAATGGCCTTCACTCCCCTCCCCACCACCCCCTTTTCAAGCCTTAATGACTTTAACATACACACAGTGCTTTAAAAAAAAAAAAAATACAAGCCCCCAGCGAGCTGCCCCAAACCTCTGGTCGTGGAGGAGAAACACCCCGAGCACATGTTCGCAAGTCACTGCTGTGATGACAGGGGGCCTTGTGCTAATTTCCTCCCCTGTTTGAAGCCGGGCGGGGGGCGGGGTGGCAGGCAGTGAGAGGGAAGCGGCGGAGGACTCGGGGTATTTGGTTGCTGCCTTTGATCCTGTCAGAAACGCTGCTGCAGCAGTTAGGGGACCATTTCATCCCTGGAAATCTTGGAAAAATAAGAAACGAGGGTCGGTGGGTGGTGGGGGCTGTTGTGGAAGGAGAATGCTACCAGATGCCCCTTTCTCTCCTTGAAATTCTGGATCGCTGCTCCGTCTTGTAGTCTTGTATCTTCGGGCAAGGGGCGGGCGGGAGGAGATGAGCTCTGAGACGTAGCTCTCACTATGTAGGAATTGGCTGAGGCCCCCTTCCCTCACGTGCATGGTTTCACCTCCAGTTTCTCTGTGGGGCCAGCAGAGCCCAGGCCCCTCAGGCTCTCCAAACAGGCAGCGTCCAGGGTGAACCTCTCGCCTGCCTTCCTCGGGGCTGGTTCTAAGTCTGCAGACTGAATACGCACGGATGGTTCAGTGGGGGTGGAAGGTGGGTACTGTTGGCCTTTTGGCTGTTGCTCTAGCCCCTCAAACCGTCCCAAACACTGGCAGACCCCTGTGCCAGGAGGAGGGGAGGTGACTGACTGGAGGGAGGCTCCTGCAGAAGAGGAGGATGGGGAGCAAGGGGCTAGGAGCCCCAGCTGCACCCCCTGGCATGGAAATGGAGCTGGCTGGGGTCCAGGGTTTCCTCCAAATCAGAAGCAAATGCACGAAAGCTGCAACCTTACCCCTTGACCGAAGACGGGAAAATGCCCGTCTGACCTCACGTTATTGATGCTATTATCGTCATTATTGGTAATATCGCCAATCAGCATCCGGTAATTTGCCAGTTTCAATGGCGAGGGGGCTGGGGGCCTCCTCTGGGCTTTCGTGTGCAGAGAAAATGAGTTGTGGCAGCCTCCCCGCCCCTCTCCTCCCCTCTACCACCCACAGGGCCTCTCCTCCCACCCTGTCCCCAGAGACTCCCCTGGCCCAGGCCCAAAAATGCCTTCATCCTGGGGAATGGGGATGGGGGGTGGGGCACCGACTGTGTGGGAGCACTGGATGCCAGCATCAGGGGGAGGCCGTGGCCTGTGGGGTAGCACATGGCCTTCCTCCAAACGAGAAAAAGACTTTAATCCTTAGTGCCCCGAACAAGTGGGTCTCAAACCTGGGCCTTCGCCACAAGCACCTGAAAGGCATTAGCATGCAGATCGCCGGGCCCACCACGGAGGCTCGGGTTCCATGGGCATGGGGCGGGGCCTGAGAACGAGCATGTCCCAGTTGCCGATTTTGCCAGTTCTCAGATAAGGCTGATGCTCTGGGTCTGGGGACCACACTTTGCGAACCCCTGCCCTGCATCATCCTAAACTGAGTTTATGTAAGGGGAGAGGCCCTCGAACTCCCCTCCTCCTCTCGGCCTCACAGATACAGGTGTTTAGACTGTGCCTCATTCAATACCCTCAAAAGTAGGTTCCCAGCCAGGGGCCAGGCGCCCAGGTGCCGTGTGAGGTAAGAATGCTGCTAGCTCTCACATACACGCCCCCCCCCTCCCCCTTGGGGAGGAGGCAGAGGCAGGCAGCACCCCCTCCCCCCGAAGATTTATCCCTTTGCGTGGCATTTCAGGCCTTCCCCAGGGGCGAGGCTGGGCCGGCCTGACTCATGTGCAAACCTCTGTGGGGAATGCTGGGCCCCAGCCAGCCTCTCCTCCCTCCTGCGTCTCCACCTGTTCCTCTCGCTGAGCTCCCGGCTCACGGAGTGACAGTGTCCCTGTCCTCCCTGGGCACACGCCCACGGTGCACGCTGTGTGCGCTGATTCTCACAGCAAGGCTCCCACCCATCGTTCCGTGCTGCAGTTTGCCCCTCCCCTCTGCCGCAGAGGGCTCAGGATTCTCCATAAGCATGGTTTCCCCCGCTTCATCCCCCTGGTCCCGGGTCTCTGTAGGAAAAGGAGCAAAGAGCACAGGAACTGACTGACACGTGGTGAGCTCCGGCCGCAGGCAGAGACTGCGCTGGCCTCATGGCACACGGTCTCCGATCAGCAGCAGCGTTTTCTCCCCGACACGTGCCCCAGGCCTCGGGGGAAGGCCCCCAACTTGTGTTGCAACAGCAGGCTTGAAATCTCGGAGCACACACTATAATAAGACACTGACAAAACCCAGCCCAGTGGCTCTCAAACATGAGTGTGCACCCGATTCACCTGAGAGCTATAAAACTTCCCCTACTATAAAAACCCAGGCACTGGGTTTCTGATTCGGGACCCCCGGGACCGGGTGAGGACTGAGCATTTGCATTTCTTTTCTTTTTTTTTCTTTTTTAAAAAAATATATTTTATTGATTTTACACAGAGAGGAATTGAGAGAGATAGAGAGTTAGAAACGTCGATGAGATGAGAGAGAAACATCAACCAGCTGCCTCTTTGCACACCCCCCACTGGGTATGTGCCTGCAAACAAGGTACGTGCCCTTGACCGGAATCGAACCCGGGGACCTTTCAGTCCGCAAGCCGATGCTCTGAGCCAAACCGGTTTCGGCAGCCTTTGCATTTCTGACAAGCTCCCAGGCTGGGCTGATTGCTGCTGGTCCCGGGACCACACTGAGAACCACTGTGCTGGTCCCACCGCCCATCGAATAGGCTTCCGCTGGCTACAATTCCATGTTGCACTCCATCCCAACTCGATTTCCATCCCTACAGAGGTTACCCTCGATCTGGGTTCTCAGGTCCCTGAGGAAAAATGTGACCAGCTCACTAATTCCATGTTGTTTCTTCCTGCTTTCAAAAGGGAGCGCTTGCTCAGTGGCACTGTCCGAGTTTTGCATATATGAACCCTCATAATGATCCTGTGAGGTATCTGTGATGATTACCCCCATTTTACAAATGAGGCAACTGAGGCACAGGGAAGACAAGGTTCGTCAGAGGCAGAGCAGGGGTTCAAACTGGGCAGTATGGTGCTAGAACCTGTTCTCCTAACCAGCCTTCAACGCGCTGGGTGTCGGTGGTAACTTAGGGGCCGTGCTGGGCTCGGCATGGGGTGGGTAAGAGAAATTCACAGATGGAGAACGTCGCATTTCGCCGTGTATTAACAAAGGGGATGCCATAGGATAATATAAAGATAGAAGCATGGACCGAGTGCCCAGGGCCTGAGGCGGAGAGAATGAATCACTCCGCCTGGGAAAGTGGGAGAAGGTATCAGAGAAGAGTGGGCCTTGGAGCTTGGCTTCTGAATAAAAGCAAAGGCTGGAGGCCACTCCCCAGCAGCAGGCGGAAGAGTCTGTGCAGAGACCCTGTGGGCACGGACCGTGAGTGGCCCCGGGGCTCAAGGAGGCAGGAACAGGGGGAGAGGGCCGGCCTCCAGGCAGCCGGGGCCCAGGTGGTGGGCTGTCTTGAATGGTTTGCTCATGGTTTGGACTTTGGCAACCAAGGGGGAGCTGTTGAAGGACCGTGAGCAAGTCAGAGACATAACCGAGAGAGAACTCCACGTTTTAGCCTTTGACCAGCATGGGCTACCCCAAGGGCTAACCTCCCCAGCTTCCTTGGTGACTCATCCCCCCTGAATCAAAGCTCTCCTCCTTGGCATTTCCTGTCAATTGGGACAGCATCCCTTAGCTGTCTGGTTTCCACGTTGGGACTCTCTCTAGTGGATCTTTTCTGTTCTCCTCAAGGCGTTTCCAACAGGTAGCGACCTCATTCGGACCTTGTCACTCATGGTCCTTGGGTCTTACTCTCCATGACCCCACGTCCTGCTGATCTGTAGCCCAAAGCCCATGCTTGGGTGGACTGAGGCTCCTACTCTGGCAGGAAAGGGTGCGCTTGGGCACATGCAGAACTAAAGAACTATGGGGGTCACCGCCCTCCCTCCTGCCCACACCCGTGGAAATGGACGGCCCCCAGAGTAAATTACAGGCCATTAGGACTCCCCTGCGTTTAAGAGGCTTTCCCTGGTCTGTGGAACCGCGCTCTCGTCATCAACATGCTCCCACCTCTGTTTCCTCACCTGTGAAGGGGCAGCAAGTCCTCACCCATTTATTCAACAGAGTTTGTGTGACCTGAAAATTAAACCCAACTCGGAAAGCATTTTGTAAACGGTAAAGCACCGGGCAGATATGAGGGAGAGGAGGGTACGTAGGTGGTTGCTTCAGTCGGGAGCAGAATTGAGCCATCCATCAACTCACTTCAAGCAAAAGCCCAAGATACCACTCAATGGGAATCTGACCCATGTCCAACCCTGTAACTATCCCAACGAGTCCCCAGGTGCCGGTTAACTACCTTGTGAACTGTAGGGTCTTCCATCTCGGACTGCCGGGCTTTTTCAGGCGTTCTCTTGGGAAGTCTGCCTTTCTGAAACCCTTTCTCCAGACGGCCTCCCCCTCCCCGACCCCTTCAGGACCTCCGGGTGTAGCTCCCACCCCCCACGGGGACTGTGGATAACCTTTCAGATTTCCAGCCCATTTCCCAGGGGAGTCGTTCCTACTGGTATGAAGCCAGCTCACCCCAGACCTCCCAGAAGAGAACAGAGCCAAGCAGAAGGATACAGACCTCACCGGGATGCCTAGAATTTTAAGAGATAAAAAGCACATGTAGAGACCTTGTCCTCCCTAACAGGACTTTTCAGAGGTCATTTTCCCTCTCTTGCTGCCTTCAAACCAGGAACCTCAATCCTTTCTTACTTGGATGCTTGAGCCCTTGTGTCTCCCGTTCAGAGGACTCCCAGGTGGCAGGTATAACAGCCCCAGCGGGGACCCATGGAGGCACCTCCCCCAGAAGAAATGCCCCCCCTTCTTGCCCAGTGGCAGGCTGTGTCCCACGCTTAGTCCACACTGCACTGTCTGTCAGATGCTGAGCTGAGCTGAGTGGACCTGGGTGGGAGATCCATATTTTAAAAATATATATATTTTTATTGATTTCAGAGAGGAAGGGAGAGGGAAGAGGGAGAGAAACATCAATGATGAGAGACAATCATTGACCAGCTGCCTCCTGTACACCCCCCACTGGGATCGAGCCGGCAACCCAGGCATGTGCCCTTGACCACAATGGAACCCGGGACCCTTTAGTCGGCAGGCTGATGCTCTATCCACTGAGCCAAACCAGCTGGGGCTCCACACTTTCTTCTTGACCTAGCACATCCCCATCTTCTCCCACACTCACCCCCTTAGCCTTCTTTTCCACCCTCCCTCAGTCTAATTTCTGAGCTGTCTCCAGGCAGAGGGTCCCCAGGAGTTGTACCCCTTCTCCTAACTATTTCTGCAGGAGTAGCCAGCTGCTCACTGCTGATGGCCGGTGGGTGTGCAGTTGAGCCTTGGGTTCTAAGGGGTTTGGGAGTTCCCAAGAGTTGCCAGTGCACAGAGTTCCAACCAAGGCTGGCTCGCAGCTGACCCTGAGCGATTGGCTGGGCCTGGCCGGGGAGTCTGAGCACCGTGGAGGGGTCAGAGCAGCAGGAGGCGCTGAGGGAGACCAGGACACAGCAGCTCATTTTCTTGAGGGGATTTCTCCTGCGTCCACCACTGCAGAATTGGGAATGCCATCACTGGGCGGCAGTGAACTTAAGGTCAAAGGGGGAGAGGAGGCGTCAGGGCTAGTGTGGAGCGGGAGATGTAGACGTTAATGAGAACTTCAAGCAGAGGAATTGGGCACAGGCTCAGCAGGAGCGCCTGGCAGTCTCTGTTGTCTTCTCATATAACCAGCTTCACCAGAGGCATGGGACTGCCTCCCACTTCCCTCTGATGGCATCCAGGCCGCCAATGTAGGTGCGCCGCCTTCATTACCTGCCGCTGGTGCCCTTCCCAGCCGTTTCCCTGTGTTTTGTCCTTCTCTCCTCACCCCGCACCCCGCCTGCAGCCCGGCTCCATATGGTCCGCACATCTGGCTGATGACCATCCGGAGACATTGACAACGCCTTTATCCCTCCCTCCGCAGCCCTCACCTCCTCCCACCCCCACCCGCTGAGCCTCCTTATGACTCTACCGTCTGTGCTCCTCCCTGCCTCCCCCAGGTGCCCTGCAAAAATAAAACAAGAACACAGGCTCTCCGAAGAGTTATCCCTCCGCTCCCCGCCCCCAGCCCCACACACAGCCTCATCCATTCCCCACGCCCCTCATGCCTACATTCAGAAACCCATCTGGCTGACAGGAGCTGAGACCAGGAGGTGGGCAGGGCCTCTCCATGACCAGGCAGGCCCGGGACACGTTTGCAGAGACCCTTCTCATCATCCCTCTGAGAGTCCAGCCTCTGACCCCAGGGCCCTCCTCAGAGGCCCCCTTGCATAAGGGATCAAACCCACATAGTCCACTAACTTCTTTTCTTTGCAAGGCATCCTTGGGCCCCTCCTCTGTCTCTGGTGTGAGTATGTGCCTGTGTGTGGCTGTGTGCGTGTGTGTGTGCGTGTGTGTGTGTGTGTGTGTGTGTGTGCGCGCACATGTCACATCTTGGCATCCCGCACGCAGGCAGCATCCCCCGGCAGGACAGAGGCAATGAGATCGAACAGACTGCAGCAGCAGATGTTGCTGGGAGTTCGTCGTCCTGGCTCAGTGCTGCCCATCCCTCCGCAGGTCAGGCCTGTAATGAGAGGATTAATTTTCCTTCCCCTCAGCCTCAGCCTCAGCCCCGATATGGCTGGCTTATGCTGGTTCTGCCAGTAGCATTTCCACCGGCAAATCCCCTGCCCACCCTGGAGACGGGCTTAGCACACGCACATGGGCCCAGAACTGGATCTGCCTGGAACCCGGGCCCTGGCCCCAGATCCTGGTCAGACAGGACAGCCTGGTACCGAAGGAGCAGCTCTGGTCCCACTGCAGACAGACTGGCGTGGAAAGAGGACTGGGCGGGGCCGTGGCCATGGGCGAACCCTGGATTTGCCATGTGCTAGCTGTGCGACCTTGAGTACGTGACTCACATGATCGGGGCTTTGATTTTCCCATTTCTTAATGAGCATAATAACACGGGACTCACAGGACTTGTTCGAGGATTAAAGATGATAACATATTCACATGTAGTGAGCGCTCAGCTAATGCTCGCTAAGTCTGATCTAAATGGTGCTCGCAGTGCAGGGAACTGGAACCACAGACTTCACAGAACCCTGCGCTGCCCGGGGTCCCACCACACAGGAATCGAATGTTTCAGGTCAGATTCTGAGGGCTGTCTCTGTACCAGTTCGTGATCCTGCAGCATCTCATTTTTCAAATGAGGACATTGGGGCTCCTGGACACTAAGTACCTCGCCCCGGGCCATGCAGCTCCTTCCTGACGCAGCTGGGAGTGAACCCTGAGAAGGCTCTGGGCTCCGCTCCCCAGCACTGCCTTCAAACTGAGGCAACTGCAGCCCAGAGACGGCAGGGCCTTGCTCAGGGTCACCAGCTGTGAGTCCTCTTCCTCGGCGGCCAGGGCGCTTTCCCATGGCATAGGGCTGATTGGCCACATTCTTTAGGAGGTGCTGCAGGGACCCGTCTCCCGATTGGCCAGCCAGTCCCAGAGCAATGTGGTTACCCCTTTCTCCTCTGTGGCTCAAAAAGTGTCTCCTGAATGCAAAAGGCAGCTACCCGCGGGCTTCTAAAGGGACTCCGGGCAAGGCCAGCGCCCGCCCAGCCCTCCTCTCTGTGCACAGAGGACACGGGAAGGCCAGCTGCCTGTGCCCTCCAGCTTCTCAGCAGGAGAAGACAGCTTCCTTCGAACACTTGCACCCGAGAGCACAGAAGCTCAGCTCCGCAGCCGTGAGATAAGTGTGAGGGCACGTGTTCCGCCCCACCCGCACAGGCCGAGCTCTCAGACTCTGTGAGCCCCCTGTCACCTGCAGGTGCGGGCAGTGCTGTGGGCCTGGCCAGGAGGCAGAGGCACCAGGAATGGGAGAAGGGCAGCAGTAAGTTGCAGGCTCTTAGGAGTTGTTTTTAAGGCAGCAGCAATAGTCAGCTAGAAATAGAAGAAAGAATAGAATGTACCTTTTCACAAGGCAAAATCCAGGCATCCCAGACCTCTCATGCTATGATCCCACCTACCTTTCCAATTCTTCCCCTAGCCAGAAAACATCACTCCATGAGTGAGCTGGGGCCCCAAACAGTGGCTTTCACATAGGTCTGCACCTCTCCTTCAGAGCCACTGCTCATAATACCAATGCTGTTATTTATTGAGCACCTACTATGTGCCAGGCACTGTGCTTAGTGCCCTCCATGCATTACTGACTCCTCCCAACATAACATTCTATTAGGCAGGCACTATTATTATTGTCACTTAATGGCAAAAGAAACCGATGTTCAGAGAATAGATTGGGTAATTTAGGCAAGTTTCTTAAACTTTCATTGCCTCTGTTTTCTCACCTCTAAAATGGGGAACTAGCTCAATTTTATCTTGAAGATTAAATAAGATGATGCATATAAAATATTAAGAGTGTTATTTGGCCCTAGTAAGCATTTAATAAAATTTAGCTATGGCCTGGCCAGCATGGTTCAGTGGTTGAGCATCGACCTAGATGTTTCTATCTCTTGCTCCCTCTCCCTTCCTCTCTGAAATCAATAAAAATATATTTTAGAAAGTTAGCTATAATTGTAAGTACCATTGAGTCTGACTAAAAGTGTCCTCCCCATTCCCAGCGCACTAGTCTTACGAGTCCTCAAGCAGTGACAATGCCAATGCATGCCCCCCAGCCCTGACCCTACCACCCCACTTCCACCGCTACTCCTCTTTCATGTGGACAATTTGCCTCTTTCCAACTCTGTCACGTGCTATGCAAGCTTTCCTACTTATGTTTCATTTGTGCCCCCCTGTTCCCACTTGCAGTCAGGTTGGAGCCCTTGGGGAGATGGTACCCCCATTACAGCATCCCCGGGAAGGACACCCCCTCCGGGATGCCTCACCCTTCAACCCCCACTGGCCCCCGATTCCTGGCACGACTGTCATCTGCATCAGGCCTTTGCTCACTGGCATGGCTCCCTGCCCTTCTTCTTTCCCTAGCTTGTGCTTTTTTCATTGGCTCCCAGAGTTCTTGAGAGCAAGGGGTATGTTTTATTTATCTTTACCCTGCCAGGATATTGATCACTCAAAAGGACCCGAAGGAACTCGTGGGTTGGCGGGTCACCCAATCGTGGTGAATTGCTCATTAAAAGCAATACAGGTTCTGAGACAATGGGCAGAGGAGGAGGCAACGTGTCAGCCCTGGGCCTATTCCGAAGGCCAGAGGCCAAATGATTTGGGGGCCGTGGAGTTCTGTCTTGAAGCCTGTCTGACTTTGACCGCACCAGGTTTGCCCCTGGCGTGCTTGGCTGAACTGGCCCCTCTATGAGCACCCCCACAGATTGCTCTTGCCTACTAGCTAGCCCCTGACCCTGCCTCTGGCCAGCATCCAGCCTCCCAGGGCCTCCCGCTCCCCTGCCTCTGTGGGTGGCTGTGCCTCTCCTGCTGGCAGCGGTTCAGATCTCACCCACCCCACTTCCCCTCAGCCTGTCAATCACCAGTCTCTGGAGAAGGGTCCCCGAGGCCCATCCCTGTTCTCCCAGTCTCCAGTCACAAATGACTGCTCCAAGGCAGGCTGGTCTTTGTTTAACATTCCTTTCATTTGATTTTGGGCTAAAGGAGGAGATAAATGACACCCTGTCTCTTTAAGGTAAAAAAAAAAAAAAAAAAAGCATTTTAAAAAAAGGACCTCTATTTTTTTTTTTTTTTTTTTTTTTTTTTTTTTTGCCTTTTAAGAGAAAAAAAAAAAATCCTCTGAGTTATTAGGGGAGAGAAAATTATTTGACTTAAGCTGCCTCTGGCAGTCTGGTGATGCTGAGACAATATACCTGTCAGCATCTATCAGGTTTGGAAAACAAAGCCATCTGCATATGGGGAAATGAAGGGGGGCTGGGGACTGGGAAGAGGTGGTGAATATCTAATGAGGGATGCACAGTGGGTGCTTCGCAGCTTGCCAGAGGAGTCCTTAGAGATCCCAGTTTCTGTGGTTGTCCAGGACCAAAAAAGTCTAGACATTTCGGGAGGGAAGAATAAGTCTGGAATGTTAGAATTTTTTTTTTTAAAGTAAAGATTTTAGAGTTCATCTAGCCTGACCCTTTCATTTTGAGGGGGGATCAAGCAACTTAAGATCACAAAAGGGAAGCGACTTGTTCAAAGCCATGCTTGACTGTTTCCCAACCAGGGCCAGAATCCAGGTTTCTTGGCATCTGCTGACTGCAGTCCCCTTCTTACCTTCTGCACATGCTCTTCCGGCTCTTCCTCCTCTCCCATCCCTGAGCCCTGCCCCTCTTCTGCCTTCCCTTCCCTGGGCCTCCCCACCGTCAGCCCCTGCACACCCCAGGGTAACCTCCAAGTCCAAGTCCCTGTCTCTCTGACTCCTTGGCACTCTGAGCCCCTGAACCGCTTGCCTGCAAGGCTGGGGCCACTCTATTATATTTTCTATATTTTCTATATTATGTTTTCTAGGATAGGGGCTCCAACTTATTCAAAATATACTTTTAGAGGCAGCACCACCCTGCCCCGAGGCTGGGCTCTGTGGGAGACAGCAATAGTCATGTGAGGTAAAGCTCCACCCGCGCACAAGGCTGGTGGTCCGAGACTCTGCCCATCACTGGTAACCCATCTGAACCCTCCCTGGGTCTTGTCATCACCCCATTAATCTGCACTTGTTTATCAGACTTTTAGTATGTGTCCTGTCTGGGTCTGGAGTGTGTGGCCTGTCACCCGTCTGCCAGTGACTCCCAAAGGTCAGCCTCTTCTTTCCTCCGGCCTCTCAGCAGCATAGTGGGGAGCACAGTACAGAGGGAGGGGCAGCCTGTACCCCAGCCCAGCTGTTCTGCCCCCAGTAACTCGGCCTGGAGCATCCTCAGGCCTGAGTGAGGACAGCAGGGACCGCTCTAGGGAATACACACCGTAAAAGAAGTGCAAGAAGGGCCGGTGATCAGCTCAGCCTCGTCGGAAACCACGGAAGGGGCAGGGTAGCTTTTGAAATCAGCATGGATGGAGGGTGGAGTCTAGAGTCCATGACCCTGGAGGGGTCCAGCTTCAGCTTTGCAAAGGCTCCGCCCCTGGTGCCTGCTGAGAAGTTCGTTTTCCTTGGCCTCCTGTCCTGGTTGAAACTGGGACTTACTGGTCACGGGTGCCGATTAAAACTGTGTTGGGGTCCAGTAGCCGCTTGGAAGCCGTATCTATATCCTTAAAAACCACACATACTTTATCTTCTTTTTGTGTCTATTTCCCCTTTTTCAAAAAATTAACAACTCCCCGCCCTAGCCGGTTTGGCTCAGTGGATAGAGCATCAGCTTGCAGACTAGAAGGTCTCAGGTTCAATTCCAGCCAAGGGCATGTGTGGGATTTTTTTTTTTTCTCTAGTTGGGGGGCAGCAGGAGGCAGCCAATCAGTGATTCTCGCTCATCATTGATGTTTCCATCTCTATCTCTCTCCCTTCCTCTCTGAAATCAATGAAAAAATAAATAAAATAAGGTCTCACATTAAAAATAAAATTAACAACTCCCCAAGCATTTGGGGCCTGCTGAGGGCATCAGAAAGAACACTTGAGTGAGACACATATTTTTATCCCAGGTTTAGACAAGGCACTCAACCTCTCTGGGCCTACTTATTCTTCTGCACAATGCTGGCAATATGCTCTACCACGTGGGGCTGTTAGGAGGAGTAAATAAGAGAAAGCCATTTATTTTATTTACTTATCTATCTATCTATTTGTTTGTTTATTTATTTTATCCTCATCTGAGAATATGTCATTGATTTGAGAGAAAGAGAGAGAGAAAGAGAAACATCAGTCAGTTGCCTCCCATATGCATCCGATTGGGGATCAAACTCGTTATCCAGGTATGTGCCCTGATCAGCAATTGAACCCACAACATTGTGGGACATGGAACAAGGCCCCAGCCAACTGAGCCACCTGGCCAACTCTCATTTATTTCTTTATTCAGTATTTCCTGAGCGCTGACTATATGTAAATGGTGGTCACTATCTAGGGGGAATACATATCTGTGAACAAAATAGACAAGAGCCTGTTGCTAGCGACCTGTTTTAAACTCCAAGGAGTACACTCTAAACCAATGGTCAGCAAACCGCGACTCATGAGCTACAGGCGGCTCTTTGGCCCCTTGAGTGTGGCTCTTCCACAAAATACCACGGCCTGGGCGAGTCTATCTTGAAGAAGTGGCACTAGAAGAAGTTTAAGTTTAAAAAATGTGGCTCTCCAAAGAAATTTCAATCGTTGCACTGTTGCTATTTGGCTCTGTTGACTAATGAGTTTGCCGACCACTGCAATAGACTGAAACCTGTGTGTGAGGTATTGTTTCATTCCTACAGCCCCTTCCCCTCGGCTGGACAGATGCGTCCACGCCCCCTCCAGGCACGGCTGTGCAAAAAGAGGGGGGGAAGGGAGGGAGAGATACACTAATGTTTCTCATAAATTATACCTTGTCATCCTTGCCTGTAAGAAAACCAAAGCTCCAAAGGTCTAGGGCTTCACAGCGGGTGGGTAGCACCAGCAGACTCTGAACCCAGGCCTTGTGACTCTGAAGCCCTGTCCTGTAGGTTACACTCGTCCGCATCCACAGAGAAAGTCCCCTTTGTCTCCCGCCTCCGTATGAATCACACTGGGTGGTCCCCGAGGCCACGGAGGGATTCCGTGATGGGTGGTGGGGGCAGGGGCAGCAGGCAGGTGCTGGGCTCGTGTCTGCCGAGCCTGTGTATGTGTGTGGGGTTCCAACGACGGGCTCTCAGTGGGGAATTGGTACTTGGGCTGCTAAATCACCGCAATTTGTATTAAGCCAAAACATAGTCATTATGCAGCACGTGCGGGCGGCTGCGTCTGACTCTCATTAGGGAAGCGGGGAGCCGGGGGAGCTCTGGCCTGTGGTCTGGGGAGAAGCTCCCCCCGGGGGTTCTGAGATGCCCTCCTCCGGGCAGGATGTGGGGAGCAGGTGGCAGAGAAGCGAGAGCCAAGGGGAATGGGAGAGAGAGGGGCTGCAAGCACCTCCATTTCAGATGGCCTGCGCCTCGGCCCCTCCTACCTCCATCAGCAGGGCCATTCCAGTTCTAATTAACACAAGTAAATGCACGTCCCAGCGCCGGGCAGGGGACACATGTGTTGATATTTAATTATATAGTGTGCGCCGAGTCTATTACGGCTCCTCCAGGGAATGGCAGCTGCAGACAATGAGGTGCGATGGAGTAGATTCCAAACTACCAGTTAATGCATAGCGGCTCCCTTTGGTGTCAGGGGGTGTGGGAGAGAGGGCACCCCGTATTCCCCTGGGGTCCTCCTCTCCCTCCCTGTTGCTCTCTTCCTCCCAGCCCCTTTCTTCCACAAACTCTGTGACGTCCGCGGGAGTCACAGGGAGCCCCCATGCGGAGCTCTGGCCAGCGGTTCAGTGAGCCGAGGGATGAAAGCTCTGTGTACGCATGAGTCAGTGAGGTTTGGAAATGACGGGTGGGTTTCCTTGTCTAGTGGGTGCCAGGCCTCAGGGACCTGGAGACTCTGAGTGACATTCTGTCATAGCCCCGAGCTCTGCTCTCTATTTTGGGAACGCCCTCGCCCATGCTAAGCGCAGGTGCAGGCTCCGCAGCTGAGCTGCACAGCAACCCGCCAGGCGGGGAACAGAGGGGTTTGAGGTGACAGGAGGGAGTGCCAGGGGCCAAAGCCCGGGTTAGGGGTCTAGCCACGCGGGAGAGAAACAGGGAGAAGCACCTCCTCCTAGTTCCTGCCGGCGTGTGCCCCCGTCCGCCTCCACACCAGGCCCTTCCTGACTCTGGTTAATCGCTGTCGGTGCACGAGGCCCTCACTCCGTGCTCTTTGCAGATTGCACCGCTGTGCTGCTTGCACAGGTGTGGATTTTCCTTCTCTCACCCCCTGTCCTATAGGCTTTCTGTCTCGTTCCTTGGCACCTCCAGAACATTTTCCAACACCCCCCCTCCCCCCCATGTGCATTGTCAATGAGCCTGTATGGCTCCCTCCGGGCACAGGTGGGGAGGGCAAGGCCCAGGTCTCAGCCGCTCTCTGTGCCGGGCACCCCACTTCACACAGCTGGCATTTGGGTGACATGTGAAGTCTCCACAGGTCAGGGATCATTCCTGTGTTTGTCCCCGGCGTCCCTGCTCCCAGCTCGGCGGGCAGAGTCTGCTGAGGGTTTGGCCCTGTTGGCTGCTTTACTTCCAACCAGCTTCATGTCAGCTCTGAGGACCCCTGCCTGAGCCAGACACCTGGCGGGGGGAGGGTGGGCCTGGGAGTGGAACTGGGGAGAGCAGCTGCTGGGGTTTGTGTGGGAGTTCCTAACCCACTGAGATCTCTTCATTCTCTCCCCAAAGCTGGCCAGTGGGGTGGATTTCTCTCCGCGCCGCGTGTAAATGGGAGAGATGCAATGTGCCCTTTCCTGGGGTGTAGGGGCCCCTCTTCAGGGTGCTCTCTCCTTGGACCAGCGGCGATGGGTCCTGCCCTCCTGTGGGAAGTGACTCTCAGTTTACCTGCATAGAATAAACAGCGATAGCAGGAAGGTAACCCATGCAGGGGGCTTTCTGAGCAGGAGGGACTGGCAGACTGAGCAGGGATCAGTTTGCCAGAGGAAATTGTAGAGCATTTTTCCTCTGGAAAAAAAATCAGACCTAAATCCCCGGCCCGGCAGTGAGTGGAGTCTCACCTGGAAGCCCAGGGCTCCCCTCAGCCCTGGGCTCCCTCAGCCCTGGGCTCCCTCAGTCCTGGGCTCCCCTCAGTCCTGGGCTCCCTCAGTCCTGGGCTCCCTCAGACCTGGGCTCCCCTCAGTCCTGGGCTCCCTCAGTCCCGGGCTCCCTCAGTCCCGGGCTCCCTCAGTCCCGGGCTCCCTCAGTCCTGGGCTCCCTCAATCCTGGGCTCCCCTCAGCCCTGGGCTCCCTCAGTCCTGGGCTCCCTCAGACCTGGGCTCCCTCAGACCTGGGCTCCCTCAGTCCTGGGCTCCCTCAGTCCTAGGCTCCCTCAGACCTGGGCTCCCTCAGACCTGGGCTCCCTCAGACCTGGGCTCCCTCAGTCCTGGGCTCCCCTCAATCCTGGGCTCCCCTCAGTCCTGGGCTCCCTCAGTCCTGGGCTCCTCTCCATCCTGAGGCTCCTCTCTATCCTGGGGCCCCCTCAGTCCTGGGCTCCCTCAGTCCTGGGCTCCCCTCAGTCCTGGGCTCCCTCAGTCCTGGGCTCCCCTCAGACTTGGGCTCCCTCAGTCCTGGGCTCCCCTCAGTCCTGGGCTCCCCTCAGTCCAGGGACCCTGCAACCTGAGGCTGAGGAGAGGAAGCCACCTCTGCAAATGTCCCTTCAGTCTCCAGGGAGGAAGGAAAGGAAGGGAGGGAGGGGGCTCTTGAGGCCAGCCTAGGGCGAGGCCAGCCCTGGACCTGTTGCAGGGGTCCTCAAACTTTTTAAAGTGGGGGCCAGATCACCGTCCCTCAGAGAGCTGGAGGGCCGGACTATATGAACTACTAATCCCTACTGTAACACCTTGGCTGCGCTCACTGCCCAAAAAACCTGGCGGGCAGGATCAGACTCCCCTGGGGGCTGCATGTGGCCCGCGGGCCGTGGTTTGAAGACCCCTGGAGGCAGCGGGGCCTGTGGCACGTAAGACCAGTGACATGAACTGACGGTTTGCCCTGAGCCGTTGGGGAGATCCCCATGGGCTTTTCCCCAACAGGGGGATGGAGAGAAGCAAACCAGAAAATGCACGGTGAATCCCGGACAGGAAGCACGAAAACCCTCCTTCAGGTCCACAGGCTGCTACTTCCGAGCTACGTGACCTTGGACGAGTCTCCTAAACTCTCAGGGCATTGTTTGCCTATAAATAAACCCGGGGTAATGATTCTCACCTCAGGAATGCTGCGAGCCTGCCATGACGTACGTGGCAACACTTCCGAAGCAATAAAAATGCCCTATAATGTGGGGTATTGTCATTCTCTCCCACCCAGGACGTGGCTCCTTGTCGCGGGGAAGAGAAGGTATAAAAATGAATCAGAGCTTGGCACCCACACCCAAGCCCAGAGCGTCAGGAATTTCTCCCACCAAGTGGCGAGCTGTCCAGACCTTACGAAAGAGGCTAAAGGACCCGCTCCGGCCCCATGCTCCTGTGCAAGTTCAAGTTCAAAATTGTAGCCAGTTCTACCCGGAGGCAGAGGAGAGCTTTGGCCAGCTGGAGGTCCGGCCCCTTGGGGCCCACTCGTGACTTCTTGTCCGGGAGGCCTCTCCCCTCACTGCAGTTCCCACAGCACGGCCCCCACCTAAGCCTCTTTGCTAACAGGGTATTTTTAACCTGCCGTCTCCTTCCGCTTTGCCGATCGGCAGACAAGGGTCCCTGCGAGATAACAAAATCCATTAGTGCCGCTAGCATCCGCAGCGCCTACTAAGTAGTCCTAAGGAGGCCCCTCCTGGGGGCCGCGGCGGCCCGGAGGGACACGGAGGGGGAGGCAGGCTGGCTCGAGGGCCGGGGAAGGATACTCCCGTGGATCTGGGAGGAGTTGGCCTTCTCTTCTTAGGAGTTCTCAGGCATGGTCCCTGCCCCTGCTCCTTGAGGAGCCCCGTCATCCCACATCTGAGAGTGAGGATCCCATGCTCCGTCTTCCCATTTCCCTCAGAACCCCACTGGGATTGGCAGGAAAGCAGTTCTTAGGAAGTGCCTAGAACTGGTCCCCAAAGGAAGACACCACCCCTGAGAACGGGTGGTCGCCTGAAGGAGGAGGGAGGCAGACCCCCTGCACTCTCTTCCCTTCGGGGTGGGGGGTGGGGGCTGAGAACGGGAACTTCTCTGAGAAGCTTTGTTCTGGAAAGCAGGAACTGAGTGGTGGGTTCCTCCCCCGAACTCCTCTTCAGGTAGATGTTTGGGGGCACAGAAGGGGCAGAAGAGCATCCCCCGGGAGGCTGGCCAGGGAAGGGGGTCAGAGATCTCTTGCATGGGCGCTTGCAGGGCTGAAGGTGTCCCCTAGCTCCATGGTCGGCAAACCGTGGCTCACGAGCCATATGCGGCTCTTTGGCCCCTTGAGTGTGGCTCTTCCACAAAATACCACGGCCTGGGCGAGTCTATTTTGAAGAAGTGGTGTTAGAAGAAGTTTAAGTTTAAAAAATATGGCTCCGAAAAGAAATTCCAGTCATTGTACTGTTGATCTTTGGCTCTGTTGACTCATGAGTTTGCCGACCACTCCTAGCTAGCAGGATGCTCTCTGGTCGCTCACGCACACCCAGCCCCCTCCTGCCAAGGCCAGTTTCCATGGGGAACTGTTCATTACTGCCGCCGGGCAGCAGGAACCGAAGCGCCAGAACCCACCAGCAGCGTGGGGAGAGTGGCAGGTGAACCCATGACTACATATCCTGCCCTGCACTCCGAGGGGAAGTGCAGGCCCTGGGGAAATGGGCATGAGAAGCCCAGACCATGATGCCCACAGATGGGCAAAGGGCACCCAGCCTGGGGCACCCAGCCCGAGGCAGCGCTCAGTTCGCTGAGCGGGTATTTGGTCAGCATTGGGATGCCCAGTGCTGTGCCCGGCCCGGGCGCAGGGCTGATGGGGCAGAGACACCAGGAGTCGCTTGCTGGTCACCGTGGTGACCATGTTAAAGAGGTGTGCGGGTCCCACGGGTGGGCAGGTGATGATGTGTAACCAGGGGACCAGGATGTTGGGGTGGGGCTTCTTGAGGAAGTGATACGTAAGCTGAAGAAAAAGACTTCACCAGCCTCTCGGCACAATTTCAGACCCCCCCCCCCCACCACCCCTAGGGACCACAGTGCACATTCCTCACCAGCCATCCCAGGCACAGGTGTGCCCCCTGCACGCCTTCAGGCCTCCCTGTCCCTCATTCCCTGTGTTATTAGTCCTTCCTCCTCTCCAGGTGCTCTCGCCTGCCCTCCTCCCCCATTTCTCGCCCCCCGCCCCTCCAGCTAGGACTTAACCTCCTGCTCCTGAACTTCTGTTGGCTCCCTAGTTGGCTCCATATTTTTTTTTAACTCTTTTAATGACTCCCACAGCTTTTAGGAGATAGCTCAGCCTCTTTCATCGTCTACAGAGCAGTAACCTGCGGGCCAGATGAGCTGAAGGAAGGTCTTGTTCAAACCACAGCCCCTCAGCACTCAGAGCCTGGCAGCCAGGAATGGAATACCTGGATCTGACTCCCGGCTTTCCTGCTCCTGCCCCCATGCGTGTTATTTCCATCCGCTTTGGAGAAGAACGGGTGGTCACTGCCATCCCCAGCCTCCCCTGGGCCTGTCCCTGAGCCTCACTTCCAAATCACCCCTCAGCCTTTCACCCTCCCTGCCAGTGCGCTCAGCTGTCCTGAGCCCTTTGCCCTTCCTGAGGCAGCTTTCCCGACCCTCCAGGCTGGTGCTGTGTGTTCTTTAAGTAGGAAGCTGCCCATCAGATTGACCCCCACCTTCTCCCAGGCCACCCTGTCAGGCACCCAGAACCCGCTCAGACTCCTCCCTTCACTGTGGACTTGATATGATCTGGCAAATGCATGCCCTCGCTGGTTTGGCTCAGTGGATAAAGCGTCAGCCTGCCGACTGAATGGTCCCGAGTTCCATGCAGGTCAAGGGCATATGCCTGGTTGCGGGCACAGTCCCCAGTAGGGGGCATGCAGGAGACAGCCAATTAATGATTCTCATCATGGATGTTTCTTTCTCTCTCTCTCTCTCTCTCTCTCTCTCTCTCTCTCTCTCTCTCTCTCTCTCTCTCTCTCTCTCCTCTCTTCCTCTCTGAATCAATAAAAGTATATTTTTAAAAAGAAAGAGAAAATGCATTACGCATTACACAGAGCCGTTGACATGTAATTAATGAAGTACAGATTTTGGCTGGAAGCCTCCACTTAAAATAGCACCATGATGGGGGGAGAGGAAGAGGAGGGGAGGAGGGGAGGCTCCAGAGATGGCTGGTGAGGACCAAGCCTGTTACCTCCGAGAGCGACAGGGCACTTCTCCGAAATGAGGGGGCGAGGGGAAAGACGCAGATTTTATTTTTTTACTAAGAAGGGTGAGACTGGGGTTCAGAGAAGCCAAATGTCTTGCCCAAGGACACTGGTGCATCACCGGACAGAACTGGGGACCCGCCTGGGCCGCTGCCTTCGACCTGGTCTGTACCCCCAGGTAGCGGAGACCAGCATTCCTGTATCCTAAATCCGGGAAGCCGCACATTCCAGGGCGGTTTCAATTTGAGAGATGCTTTAATGGCATTTGAGACAGCCTGTTCCCCCTCCCACTCCAGGGAGGCTGGAGGGAGCTTCGTGTCTTCTTTGAAGAAAGAAAAAAAAAGGCGTTTCCATCTGCAGGCCTGCT
Source organism: Pipistrellus hanaki (assembly GCF_964339955.1). Classification (NCBI taxonomy): domain Eukaryota; kingdom Metazoa; phylum Chordata; class Mammalia; order Chiroptera; family Vespertilionidae; genus Pipistrellus; species Pipistrellus hanaki. Next base: position 29,376,680 of record NC_140520.1, read on the forward strand.
CAGATGCCCTTCTTCAGTCATAGGCCTCTGAGCAGGGGGAGGGGAGGAGGGCTTGAGGAGGGAAGGAAGGCAGGCTCTGTGGTTAATTCAGATGCCTGGCCTCCGGGGCATTCTCTCTGCAAGCTGGTGCCCTGCTGCTTTCTCATCCTAAACTGGTTTTTTGAAGCAAAAATGCAAATTCCAGCCCAACTAATCACCCTGGACAGGGCCACAGCCCCTCTGTCCTGCCACTCATTAACCCATGATCCCCAGGTGGCTAGAGGAGGCCGGCCAGCCCTGAGGGAGGAGGCTGACATGGAGGGGCATGGAACCTTTAGAGTCAGGTCACCAAAGGGGAAACTGAGGCACGCTTCACCGGACAGGAAACCCTGGTGCAATCCCTTTGTTCCACTTGAAATGCTTCCCTCTTCTCTCTACGAGGCAGAGAACGGGCGAAAGTCTGTTCTATGCTGAGACCCCCGCAGGCCCTCTATGAGGATAATTCATCTGTTAATTGTGGGCCGTAAGGGAAAACAGCCTTGGCTCCTATAGCATGATCTGTGTGTCTGTCCTTATAGCCGCTAAGCAAAAGCACTCTCCTTGGCATGTGGTAGGAAAATGGAAAATGTTTGTGGCCAGACTCTGGAGACCAACAGCAAATGTTTGCTCTAATCCCTGCCTCCCCCCGAGCCTCAGTGTATTCATCTGCAGGATGGGGCTAAAGAAAGACTCCCTACCCTGCAGCCTGCGGGGCGGACTGAACAAGATGCTGCTGTTGGTCTGGCAGCCAGGCCGTGGTGCAGGGCCGGGGTGACATCAGATGGCTGGCTGCCTCCTTCCGTCTGGTTTCTGCCCCTCCCCAACCCCCTCCCCATCTTCCCACCCAGGCCTGGGCCAGGGCCAGCTGCACACACCTGGCCATCAGAGAGACACATGGGGTTTCTGCCTTCTACCCTCCGGCTTCCCCTGCAGGCCCCTTGTTCTCAAATATCCAGAACTTGAACCCGGAACCGTATACAACTACTTCTTCCCAGGGGAGAGGAAGAGATCTGGAGCTGGGAGCTCAGCCATGGGCCAATTCGCAACTCTAACCCTTTCCCCCCTGGGGCGGGGGAGGTGCTGGTGCAGGAGAGCAGGGGCAGGGAGGACAGGCACTGTCTCCGGGGGGGTGCCGGGGGGTGAGGGGGAGGCAGGGCAGAGCGGGTTGGGTATCATCGCCGGCATTCCATAGTGGACTCCGGCCGGCCGTGCCGCTGAGTCAGAGCCCAGGGAGCTGCCCAGACCAGAGGAGCCGCAGAGGCGACTGTGGGCAAACCTGATAGCCCATCTGGAACCCGTCCACCGCCTCCGTCTCCCTCCCTGAGCTCCTCTCCTCGGAGGAGCTACAGTGCGGAAGCGGGGCCAGGCGCCCGCCTCCACCGGCCACCCCCAGGTGACAGCCACAGCCCGCCGCGGCCATCCCCTAGCTCTCGAAGCACAGCTCGCCCAGGCACCATCCTGGCTGCTGTGCCTGCCCCTTCCTCTCAGCACCAGGGTGAGCTGGTCTCTGGCTTCCAGCAGAGCAGGAGAAAGGGGGAGGAAACCCCGAGTCCTCCCCGGCGGGGCTGGGAACGCAGTCCCTTCCCTGTCAGAAAGAAGCTCAGATGGCCGTTTTAAAAAATGTAATTTTTTATTGGTTCAGAGAGAAGGGAGGAGGAGAGAGAAATAAAACGTTAATGACGGGAGAGAATCATCTATCAACTGCCTCTTGCATGCCCCATGCTGGAGATGGAGGCGGCCCTGACCAGGAATCACCATGACCTCCGGGCTCATAGTTCAGCACTCAACCTCCGAGCCAGCGGGCCGGGCCGGACTGCCCTTAAGGTGGCGCCGGGCCTTGAGAACCCTCACGGAGGAGTCCACAGGCCCTCGTTGGCTGGCGGAGCCCTTAATCTCCTTGGATATCTGGTGCCACCGACCTCACATCACGCCAGTGTCCTGAGAGCTCAAGTTCTCCCAGCACAGGGGTCTCGGGGTCGGGGGGCATGGGCAGTGCAGAGAGGAGGGACAGCCAGCTGCCTGGAGCCTTGGGCTGTGTCCTCAGTGCTGCTGAGTGAGGGGGTTGCTCTGTGACCTTGAGGGAGGGCTTTTCTTTCTCTGGGACCCAGTTTCCTTCCTCCTTAATAGGTGATCACGAGGCTTGTGGAAAAAATCATGTAAATCGCCGAAACCGGTTTGGCTCAGTGGTAGAGCGTCGGTCTGGGACTGAAGGGTCCCGGGTTCGATTCTGGTCAAGGGCATGTACCTTGGTTGCGGGCACATCCCCAGTAGGGGGTGTGCAAGAGGCAGCTGGTCCATGTTTCTCTCTCATCGATGTTTCTAGCTCTCTATCCCTCTCTCTTCCTCTCTTTAAAAAATCAATAAAATATATTTTAGGAAAAAAGAAAAAAGAAAAAAAATCATTTAAATGATAGAAACAAAAAATGGAATGCCGTTCCCATATGGCAGTGCGGTGCCAATTATCCCAACAAGTGGCAGCCTCCGAGGGGAGGACCTGCCCCTCAGGGCCCCCCTATCCTGGGCCATGACAGGGAGTGTAAAGCCTGGAGGGGAGGGTTTTATTTCCCCATTTTCCTGTGGTCCCCCCCTCCCTGGGGTCAGTGGGCGTTCTGGTGGTCTTGTTGTAACCGCACTTTAGTAGCCTCTGACCGCCAGCCAGCCAGCATGTGGGTGGCCACCCATGGGGCCCTCCCTCCCTCTCACATGCAGACATGCACCACTGCCCTCTGTGAGCAAGAGGGGGAGCCCCTGGGCCTGGTGCACTGGAGAGCACCCACCGCGGAGACAGGTCACCTGTTTGCTGGAGACCCTGGTGGGGTCAGGGGTCAGGGGTCAGGGGTCAGAGGCAGTGCAGACCACCTGCAGGGAAGCAGGCCCCTTTGCCCACCTCAGATCTCTCCGAACAACAACTTTCAGGAACAGCCTGTGTTCCCGGTGCAGCTTCCTGCGCAGTGTTTGCCTAATCTGTCTGCCCCCAAATCCTCTCCAAACACAAGGTTTCCTGCCCTGCACGGGCAATCAGGGAGCTCATTATCTGGGATTAGGGAGGGAATGGAGTGGGGGGTGGGGCCCCTTTTAATTACAGGAAAAAAATTAGCCCAACTCAAGTCAGCAAGGCCACTGGGATTAGAAGGAAGTCCAGGTCTGGACACAGGTCAGTGGGCAGGCGGGAATGGCCCTCGCTCTGGGCCTGGGTCTTCTGCTCCGGGCTGTTGCTGGAGTCTGGGATGGGTGGAAGGGGGGTTCTCAGAGCTTCTCTCTCAGGGATCGGGGAGACAGGTGTGTGCCTGCGTCAGAGAGAGAGGCAGAGAGGAAAAGCAGAGGAAGACAGGGATGTAATGGACACCCAGAGACCGGAGTTGACAAGAGAATGACAAGGAAGGGAGGAAGGAAGAGAGCAGCAGGTGGGAGTTAAAAGGAGATTGCTAGTGAAAACAGACAGACGGACACATGTTCCGAGACCTCCCTTCCTCTCCTCACATTTCCGAGGGTCAGCACTGCTGTCACTTTCCCTTTCAAGGGAGGACAGCAGGCAGGCAGGAGAAGCAGGCCTCCCCCTCTGCCTGCTCCTCCCTCTCTTCCCTCTCTCCTTCTAGCAGCCAGCTCACTCACCCAGCTTTGCCACACACCGTGCAGGTGGCCTGTGCTTTCGGCCCGGCCAGGGGTCAAGGGTAGGGGGGGAGCTTGCACCCCACCCTTGATTTCAAGTCTCCTCTGTGACCGGAAGGAGAGCCCCTCTGCCAAACAGTTCTTGCCTTCTCTCCCGTGAGAAGAATCTCTTGGCTCAGGGAAGCATTTGTCCATTAATTGACTCATTCATTCTGCCATTTCACAAATAGGTAAGGGCGCGTTGTTATGGGCCAGACCCATAGCTGACCTAAGGAGTTTTATTTTTATCAGCCCAACCCAAGGCTCAGTGACCACTGGCTCTAGGTTTCATGTGGAATCTGTCTCCTCACCTCTTTCCTCTCTTCTAATGCATCATATGGGCCAAGCCACAGGAGCCACAGTCCCTGCCCTGCCACCGTGAATGGCTCGCAGGCCAGGGGGAGGGACTAAGAGGTGCTCCATGCACCTTCTGGTGACCCAGACTGCTTCACTCCGACCGCCACCACCCACCCTGTTCCCCGTGGTTCCCCGTCTGGTCGTGTCTGGTTGTTGGTCGTTACAGCATTACAGCCACAGGCTTTATATATATATATATATATATATATATATATATATATATATATATATATATATATACACACATATATATATATAGATAGATAGATACTTAACCATCTTAGGAGTAGTCCAGTTCCTTAGATACACTCACTGGCTAACTCCTACCCAGAGACATAGAATACAAGCGCGCAGTGCAAAGGCCTGATCATATGTCAAGGCAACCTACAACGGAGTGAAAATGCATCCATAAAAACAGTATATTAGCGCATGAATTAGTAATTATTTGTATATCTTTCTACCCACTTTTCAGACAAGGCGTTAGGTAATGTAGAAGAAAAGACTTGGCAAACGTATATAGTGAAATCGAGCATGGAACCAGAAAATCCACGCCACAGAGTGGTTTGGAAGTAATTATGTCAAGAGTAAAGCTCTTATAGGAACCATCCCCCAGCATCACATTTGGCCTGAGTCTCCTGGCAGCCAAATCCAAAAGGGAAATGGGGTGAACTAGACAGAAATCCCTGCTCTCTGATAGAAGTAAGACCCATTTTTTCAGGAGAGAGACAGTTCCCAGATGTTCCACTCTATACGTGATTTATCATGTGAAACCTTGTACAGGAACCAGGACAAAAGTTGGACATCAAAATCAGAAGCATCTTTTATGCGGCGATTTCTTACAATAACTCACGATGAGATGCCAAGGCTGTGACATCCATGGAATAATCAACATTCAATAAATTACTCTCCTGGAGTCACCAACAATAAGAAGCGAGGAGATAAGGCCATTAAGGAAAGTGAGGCTTGATGATTTGGCTTTTGTGATCCAAGTTTGTGGCATGCTGGAGCTCCGGCGTGATTCAAGGAGAGCTTGCAACTTTTTTTTTAAAGCACCCCCTTATGCTTGGCACGCTGCCAAGAGTTGAATAAAATGAACTCTATAGATCCAGCCTGTGCATCTGGGAATTTATCATCTTTGTTGCCACTTCCATAGGGGCTCAGACAGCTGAATAAGACCATTAAAATGATAGTAAGATGGCAAGGGGAGGATGCATTTGGGGGAGAGGCCTGTGGCTTAATAAAAAAGCTCACGCAATCAAACCGGCTCAGGTTCCAATCTCTGCCTGCCTCTTACCGGCTCTGTGACCTAAGGCGTGTTTTTAAAAAAATATATATTTTATTGATTTTTTACAGAGAGGAAGGTAAAGAGATATAAAGTTAGAAACATCGATGGGAGAGAGTCATCGATCAGCTGCCTCTTGCATGTCCCCTACTGGGGATGTGCCCACAACCAAAATACATGCCCTTGACCGGAATCGAACCTGGGACCCTTCAGTCCCCAGGCCAACACTCTATCCACTGAACCAAACTGGTTTCGGCCTAAGGTGTGTTATTTAACCTCTCTGCTCCCCTTCTCCCCCCATTTCCTCATCAGGGGAAATGGGTTTGGGGAATCCATGTAGATATTCTGTGTGAGGCACCCCGTGCCCTGTCCAACACAGGATAGGAGCTTAATAAGTGCTCACTTACACAATCCAGGGTTGCCACCTAAGGCTAGATTCCTAGTGCAAGGAGCGAAACCCCGAGCAAGGCAAAGGGGTGGAGTTCTCTGGTCCTCCCCGGGTGCCCAGGAACCCCAAGCCCCTTCTGAGGAACCCCTCAAACCCATCAGCTCCTAATGCTGGTGACTGTCTGAAGCCACTTGTGCATGTCCCAGCCTGTCCCAGCCTAGGCCGCGTCTCCTGAGTCCCCAGAATGCTCTTTGCTCTGCTGCCATCAGCACCGGACTGGGAAGTCCTGTGCCTGCTGCCTCTCACCTGTTTATTTATTTATTTATTTTCTCTTCGGGAATGTCCAGGAGTTGGGTTTTGCTGCCGAAGGTCATTGTTTAGGTCCATCTTTCCTCGCCCAGTCCCATCGTCTTTCCACACCTCAACCCCCAGGTGTGCCTCCGCTGCTTGCCACGGGAGGGTCAGGTGTCCGGGGTGGGATACCCGGTGATCACTCCTGTCTTTCCTTGGAGCGCCCGTGTCCAGGGTGGATGTCAGCCACCCCAGGCAGCCTCCGGGCTACAGCAAGAGGGGGTGAGGACAGGAAGCCCTGTGGCGTTCCCTGCCCATCCCACCACCCCTCCCTGGCAGCTGGCGACCCTGAACTCCCTTGACCACAGAGCTGGGCAGGAAGGAGGGGGAGGCAGAGCCAGAGCATCCAGGTGTGGGGCCAGGGGCCAGGCACACACCCTCCCCTCTGCCTACCCTCCCTCCCTCCCTCGGCTTCTTCGCGGTGTCTCTCGTACTTCCCAGCCCACTGCCAAATTGTCAAAAGCTATGAGAGGCAGAGTGCTGTTCAGCTAATGATTCCAGTCCCTGGAGAGGAGAAGCGCTTTTCTGGAAGAAGAAAAAAACACAGAGAGGAGTGGGGTGTGGGAGGGGCAGGAGAGGGGATGCTTTAGTACTTTGCACAAAAGCCACACTGTCGCTCCTCGCAGCTCTTTTTAAGGAGCAGATTAGAAGCGGGTAGGTTTGCCCTGAGCAGCCTTCTCTCCCTGGGTAATGACGGGAGCCTCCCCCTCACTTTCTCTTTTTCACAAAGTAAAAAAGGGTCTGACTCAGACACCGCCATCCTGTTGGCCCCGGTGGCCTCAGCCTTCTGTGTCACAGCACAGGTCCGAGGCGGGCCCTGGCCAGCCCCTTCCTCCCGCCGCTCAGAGAGGCTGTCATCAAACGCAGGCTGCACACTCACCCAGTGCAAAGGGCTGAGCTCCTCTCCCTCCTCCCCTCCTCCTCCCCTCTTCCCCCTCCTCCTTCTCCCCTCCTCCTCTCCCTTCTCCCCCTGTCCCACTCCGCCTCCCTCCCCTTCCTCCTCTCTCCTTCTCCTCCTCTGCCTTTTCCCCTCCTCCTCTTCCTTCTCCCACTCCTCCTCCTCCTCCTCCCACCTCTACTCCTTCCTCCTATCCTCCCTGTTACTCTCCCCCTCCACACCTCCTCTCTTTATGCTCTCCATCCTCCCTGCCCCTTCCTCCTCCTTCCCCAACTATTCCCCTGGAATGGACAGAGAGCAGGGGTGACCAGTTCCCCCAATGGGCCTCCGAAGAATTTCCTCTCTGCCCAGTTTTCCTCCTCAGTTGCGTCCCACCCAGGTCTCTGGATTGAAAGTGAATCCATCCAAACGTCTTTCCCGCTTCCCACCCGCTTTCACATTCCTGATCCAATGCGTTCCTGCTGTGGCCTTGTCCAGCAGGCAGTGCGGTTCCTCTCTGTGCTGCGGGTGAGGGACGTGAGAACGAACTTCCCGGAAGGCAGAGTGTCCCTGGGTGGCCTCCGCCCCAAACAGTTACTAGTAAGACATCAGCCCTGACCGACAGTCAGCGCCTGTGGGAAGATGGACGCATGGGGCCTAGAAGATGTAGGAAGCAAATGGAAAAATCTAGGAAGTAGCTGCAGACACAGACCCATGTGCTCTTTCATTTCCATCATCTCCAGGTGTGGCCCAGCCTTAGGGAGGGTTTCTCTAAGGTTCTGTTTTCCATAGCTTGGCTAGGAGAAGGCCCTGTGGCCCTGGTCCCTGACATCTGCTCACACACACCCCCACACAGAGAATTGCAGGGGGCGTAGAGATGCCGCCACCGCCATGGTGTGCAGCTGTGCCGAGTCCAGGAGCACAGCGTCCTGGATGGTGGGAGCCCTCGGGGGTCTGGAGAATGTGGGAGGCGGCTGGCCGTTCAGCCCATTGGGTAGTCTCAGAGAAAGGGCAGTCAGTTTGCCCCTCACAAGGCCTCTGCCTCCCTCCCTCTCCCTCTCCAAGAAGATCCTGGCACCTGCGGTACCCCGCCATCAGCAAGGTCTGCGTGCTGGCACTGTGCCCGGCAGCTGTGGGGCATCCGTGCCAGGAGGGGCGGGCGTCAAGGAGAAGCAGGTGTCCAGCCAGAGAGAACAAGGTGACCGGGAAGGGTCCCGAGCCATGATGCCGGGGAGCAGAGCTGGAATCCGTGGCAACCTTCACTCACCACCCCACTTTGATTGGAATGGCCTGGCCCCAGAAGAATAGCAATGAATTCATTAGGGGTCTGCTGTCACAGAGCCGCTCATTAGGAAAGTCCCTCTGCTGGGAGGGGAGACAGGGAAAGGTGTGAAGGGGACAGCTATTCAAACAGAATCTTTGAAAGGAGCTAGACAGCCCTCCTTCCCCCCACAGCTGTCTGCTCTGCCCTTGGCCTCTGCCAGAAAGACCCGCAGAGCAGAGGACCTGGGTGCCCTGAGCCGCCCTGTGGGGGCTGCTCCGGGTTTCAGGAGGGAGGCTTTCTGGTCGCACCCCTTTCTGGCCTCATTCCTCTTCCTGCGACTCTGAGTCTCAGACCCCAGCTCTGACCCATACATCCCATCACCGTGACCCTAACCCCTGCTCTCCGTCTGCCTTTGAGCCAGCACAGCTCCAGCTCCGTGGCCTCGGAGTTCTTTACATAACAGCACCGTGAGTGTTCAGTGCTTTCCTCCTAAGAGCCCTTATAGGTCCAACGGGGAGGCACAAAGACAGTTTCAGCAGAAGCAAATGTGTGTAGTGTGTGTCAGTGCCTGAAGTTCCAGAAGATTTGGTGGGCGGGGGGGCAGGGGGTGGGCAGGCCAATGGTGGAGCAAGGTTCCTTCTTTCAAATGCAGTGGCATTTGGATTGGGCCTTAAAGGACAGTCAGGATCTGGGAGGTAGAATAAATTGTCAAACCAAGACATCAAGACGACACACCCAGGGACATCATTGGAAAATGGCTGGAAGGCCGTGTTCGGGAACCCCTAAATGACTTTTCTGACTTGCCAGTGGGGGCAAGTCAAGGTGTTTCTGTGTGTGTGTGCACGGATGCATGCAACTATTTACCTTTTCCATATTCCTAACTTAGTGTATGTTCATTATTTTCTTAAAAATTAGGAGCCGGAGATAAGCAAGAGAAAGGAAATTACAAACACCTGAAATTTAAGGGTTTTGCATATAGAAGAGGCAGGATCAAATAAGTGTTTTAAGAAGATTAATCTGGCAGTGTTTGCGAGGACAGATTAGAGCAGGAATATGCCAGAGGCAGGCAGATTTCTCAGGTTATTGCAGTGGCACAGATAAGAGGCAATAAAGACTCAGACCTAGCCCGCGAGCAATGGGAGAGAAATACGGGAGACAGGGATGTGGTCTCCACTTTTTTTTTCTTCTTCTTCTTCCCAGTTACCACACATTTTCTGCACCGCAGTATACACCTGCCACATGCGTTCTTTAAATTATGTTTCCTTTGAAACTCTCAGGGAGTCCCCGGCCTTCAGGCACAGCCCAGGGTCGGATTGCTGTGCACACAAATCTTGACCTCCCTTCTCCTTGCAACCCGCAGTGCCATCCTCAATGTCAATGAATGCAAGAGGTGACTGTTCCAGATTATAAAATGCAGGACATTGCTAGGCCATGGAGAAGAACGAGTTAATTAAAGAGGGTAACAGCCCTCGCAGACACCCACCCTTTGCTCTTTTTCCAGACTACAGGTGCCTTTCTTTGTCACCCTGGGGGAGATAGCCATGTGATCGATTCTGTGTCCCGGGATTTATCTCCAGGGGCACCCAGCAGTCCTGGGATGTAATGTTGAGTCCCACGACAGACATCAGATGCATCCTCTGGGTGGCTTACCGGTTGGAAAAACCGAGGCCTCAGAGTGAGGCTGGAGGAAAGACAAGAATCCAGGCTTGGGAATCAGGCAGACCCGCTCTGGGCTTCCCTGCCCCCCTGACCAGCTGTGTGATCTGGACACGAAACACTTCCTATTCGGTGACATGGGAAGCCTGTCCCACAGAGGGTTCAAGCTGATTCCTGCTGATATCGCCAACCTTTTAAACACGGATGGCCATGTTCAATAGAGGTTCAATAAACCCTTGAAGGCTAAATGAATCAAGGGAGAGGAGCCGTTCGAGAGCCTGTGTCGTCCACCCCATGTCACTCAGTAGTTGAGTGTTCACCTAGGAACCTGGAGGTCACAGTTCGATTTCCTGCTGGGACACATGCCCAGGCTGCAGGCTCAATATCCAATAGGGGGCATGCAGGAGGCAGCCGATCAATGATTCTCATCAGTGATGTTTCTCTCTCTCTCCCTCTCCCTTCCTCTCTGAAATCAATAAAAATATATTTTTTTAAAAAAGGAAGAAAGAAAGAAAGAAAGAAAGGGAAGGAAAGGAAGGGAAGGAAGGGAGGAAGGAAGGAAGGAAGGAAGGAAGGAAGGAAGGAAGGAAGGAAGGGAAAGAAAAAGAAAGAAAGAAAAAGAAAGAAAGAAAGAAAGAAAGAAAGAGAAAGAAAGAAAGAAAGAAAGAGAGAGGGAGAAAGAAAGAAAAAGAAAGGAGGGAGGGAGGGAAGGAAGGGAAGGGAAGGGAAGGGAAGGGAAGGGAAGGGAAGGGAAGGGAAGGGAAGGAAGGAAGGAAGGAAGGAGGAAGGAAGGAAGGAAGCCTATGTAGATCCAGTCCCAGGGAATGCTGGCTTCCCTTACCTGCTCCTCCCTAGCAGTGTGATGGGCCTTTCCAGGTAGTTAACCTGAGTGTCAGCATGCCTAATTCTCACCACACCCTGTCCCTGAGCTGGGTGAGGAAGGCTGCCCCCCCCTCCCCCCATGAGCTCTAAAGGACGGTTCTAAATCATTCATTCAATCCTGAAGCAGCCAGGGTGTCCCCGGGTGGGAACCTGTGTGCGCTTGCCTGGAGCCCCACATATTAGAGCTTTGGGTCAACAGAGATTCTGTTTGGCAGAAGTTGCTCATTATTCTTTATTAATTCCTCCTCCCATCCCTCTACACTCCCCCCAGCTCTGTGCGCGCTCCCTGTGAATTATTGCTTTGCCACTGCGTGATGTGATTCCATCTGAGGCTGCTTAATGCCTTAGCTGTCCCCGGCTGTGTTTATCTTATTTGTTTCCCAGAACAATCAAGTGCTTCCTCTGCCCCTGGCGGCTTCATCCTGTTCCTGGAGCCTCCCTCCCGACCTGCCCAGAGTCTTGAGTTGGAGCAACACTGAAAGGCGGGGCTGGTCTGAGACCAAGCCCTGAGCTCAGAAACTGTCCCACCCATGCCACTCATCTGCACAGGCTACTGTCCCTTCCTGCCATGAGACTCAAAGCCCTTCTTGACAGAGGGAGACCCCAGAGTAGGATTCTTCTGCTTCTGGGTCTTGATGTCCTTTTCCCCTGAGTCTAAAGGGAGAGGCGCCTGGGATAGGAGCATTGGCGCCCTGGTGGAGCCACTAACCTCAGGAAGGAGGGGAGCAGAGGCTGCTCTTCTGGGGCCTGTGGGCTGCAGGGCTCCGTGATTGCTGGGCCCTCCACCCCTGGCTGAGGAGGAGCAGAGAAGCCACAATTTAGGGAAAAGAAAAAAGCAACACTTCCCACTCCAGCCAACCGAAAACCCAACTCCTGACCACTTACTTTACCCATAGTAGGCGCTCAATAAAATATTCACACCATCCACTGTCCCGGCCACAAGCCAGGCTCTTACACCTCAGCCAGTCCCAAGGTGCAGGAGTCTAGAAAGTGCTTCCTCTGAGACCCCATGTTTCAGGAGAAAGCCCTCCATGGCGTGGCCCTCTGAAGACCAGGATCCTGTAGCCCCATGCAGCCCTCTGCTAACCCCTCACCCGCAGGTTAGTGTTTAGGGCAGATTGCTAACATGCACAGAAATAGAAGTAATTGTACATGGAAATGTCATTCTCCAATGTCAGAGCCCCAGTGAGGAACCGACAACTCTCCAGCTCCCTAGGGACCAGTGTTGGAAGCCTGTGTGTGTGTGTGTGTGTGTGTGTGTGTGTGTGTGTGTAAGGGAGGGGTGGCCAGAATTCTCCAAGTTTAGCACATCTTAGTGACCTCCTTCCTTTTCTTTTTAAAAAATATTTTTTGTTTAAAATATTACATGTAGTAGTACATATATCTCCTTTTTATTTCCCCATAGCCCTTCCCCCAGCCTCCCCTAACCCTTGTCGCATGCCCTCATCCCCGCCCCCCACAGTGTCTTGTGTCCATTGGTGTGCTTACATGCGTCCATATAAGTCCTTTGGTTGATCTATTTCCCTCCCTCCCCAACACTCCCCAGCCTTCCCGCTGTAATTTGACAGTCTGTTTGGTGGTTTATTGTATCTGTATCTATCTTTTGGTTCATCAGGTTATAATATTCTTTATTTTCCATAAATGAGTGAGATCACGTGGTATTTTTCTTGCATTGCCTGGCTTATTTCACTTAACATGATGCTCTCCAGGTCCATCCTTGCTGCTGCAAATGGTAGGAGTTCCTTTTTCTCTTTAATGCAGCATAGTATTCCATTGTGTAGATGTATCATAGTTTTCTGATCCACTCATCAGCTGATGGGCATTTAGGCTGTTTCCAAATCTTAGCCATGGGGAGTTGTGCTGCTATGAAAATAGAGGTGCATATATCCTTTCTGATTGGTGTTTTTGATTTCTTGGGATGTATTCCTAGAAGTGGGATCACTGGGTCAAATGGGAGCTCCAGTTTTAGTTTTTTTAGGAAACTGCATACCGTTCTCCACAGTGGCTGCACCAGGACCTCCTTCCTATTCATGGGCAGGCAGATCCGGGGCCTTGTCTTCCCTCTTCCCCTCCTCTCCTGGATCAGTGCAGCCCACTGGCCAACTGTTCAGGCTCCCATGTCCCTCTCCAATTAGCCAAGCATTTAGGGCCAGGTGCCCAGCTGTCCTCCGGGAGCCTCGCCTGCTTGGCTATGACTCTGTGTGTTAGTTAATGTTCGCACAGCTCCAGAGGGCGGGGGGTGGGAGGCGAACCTGAGGAGCCCTGGAAGTTGTTGCTGCATGTGTGTGTATGTGCATGTGTGTGTACGTGCAGGATAGAGGGGAGAAGAATCTCAGAGGCTGAGCTTACTAAAGACTTCCATCTATAAATAATCCGGGTCATGAAGCTGTACAGAAATAAACTCCAGCGTGAATCCCTTCTCGCGGCACTAAATGCGCAGCTGCAGACACACTCGCTCGTTAACTCACTACTGAGTTCAGTCTGGGCAGCACCAGGCTTTTCCCACCTTGCCCCTTTAAAGGTCTAAATGTGTGTGTGCGCGCACACACAAACATACACACACATACACACACATATATATTCACACACATTTATATGCCATGCAACCCAGAATCCCGAGGCAGCGATACAATCAAGTCAAAAAGGCCTCTTCTGAAGTGAATTTTAGGACAAAAAAAATGACAAGAGCTGCAATGGTTGAGCCCCCAGTAACTGCATGTCGGGTCTGCAGCCCCAAGTTTCCAGGAAGCCTGAGCTCAAACATGACAACAACTGCTTCTTATTTACAGGACACCCCCCTTACATTTTGCAAAGAGCTCCCATTCCCGCCTCTGCTTTTCAGTGGGAGTGTCACCTCCTTCAGGAAGCCTCCCCTCACGGCTCTAGGTGAGGTGCTGTCCTGCCCCCCCCCCCCCCAGGCTGGCTCCCCAGACCCCCCATGTGTTTGTGGCGAGGGTAGAATTGTCCATTTCCCTCTTCCTTGGGCTTCCTAAGAGGATCCTTCCTCACAGCGTCCCCAGCGGTCAGCACAGGCCTGGCTCACTGTGGGCATGCGCTAAATGATACTGAAGTTCATGGCTGATAGCACATTGCATTCTCATGCCATCTTTTTAGAGCTGGTCAGGACGGGCGCTCCCACTCTCCGTTGGCAGCAATGGGAACCATTTCACAGACAAGGGAAGCGAGCTGCCTGCAGCCACACAGCCAATTACTGAGAAAGCTGGGATTCCATCCCAGCCCTCCAGACAGGAACCAGCGCCTCCCACTGCGCGGGGCCGCCTCTCACACAAATCTGCTTCCTGGTGGGAGGCCCAAGGAGAGAATTCCCAGTTCTTCTGCTCATCTGCTGATCTTGAAAAAAAAAATGACTGTGACGATGACTACTACTGATAAAGTGACATTACAGCGTCACATTCCAAGCCCAAGCACCATTATTTAGGACTAACTAGGGAAGAAATTGATGTGCAGGAGGAAAAGGTGGAGGGTGGGGGCGGGGGCGGGGGGGTGGAGGTAAGCTAGTTAATTGGATATGCTGATGTGAATTGGATGTTCAAGTAAAGAGGCTGCCGTTAATTTCCGCACAGGCCTCGCTGTGATTTAAAGGGAAGCTCCTAATAGGATTACTATTTCATTCTCACTTCCCAGAGGCCCCTCCCATCCAGGGAAAGGACAGTAAATCTCCCCTGGATTTCACAGCCCCAACGCCCTTCGTGAGAAATGGACTTTTAGCCACCCGCCAAATTAGATTTGGAGTTTAGCGTTGCGTCCCAGGAAAGAGGTGACTGTCCTGCTTTGGCCTTGGGGTCTGATGGAGGAAGAGTGAGTGGGCAAGGAGAGAATTTGGACTCTCCGCCGCCATGAACAGCCAGGGTCGCCCATGGTTATTCTTTCTTAGGAGAGACACAGGTCTGTGTGTGGATGGATCCCCTTCTGTTACCCTTCGTATGTGGTCTTGGCCTAATTCCGTTTAAGGTTGTCTTCCTGGGCGTGGGAACTTGGCCCTGGGGACACAAGTTCAAAGCTGAATGGAACTGTCACTTTGTGGGCCACCACACAATAGACTCGACCAGGTGAATTTAAAAACGCCACTTCTGTTTGGGACTCTCTGACAGCCCCTCACTACCACCCTGGGTCTGGCAGGGATGGGGACAACTCTGAAACTCAACCCTTCCTGTCCCAGACAGAACAGTCTGGACAGAGAAATTGGAAAGTGGGCCAGGAGGCCAGGGCGGGTCAAAGAAGATGAGGTGAGGCCAGGGGTTGTGGCCAACTGGGCCACAGAGGTCCTTCCTCGCCCTAATTCCCTTTGTTCCCTCTGGCTGACCTTGAACCCTCCTCCTCTCTAGAAGGACCCTCCTGCTTAGCCCCTAGCCCCCGTTAGCCATGCACTTCCTCTGGATCACACTGGCTGGGAGCCAGATGGAGCCTCCGTTCCACCGATACTGTGTCCCTTAAACAGATGTGTTTGGATGAGATGTGTTCCAAAGCCCTTGTATCTCAGCAGTGTTGTACAATCTGTGGTTCTCCAGTGACAGACCCCAAGCAGACTGCTTCTTCCTGTTACTCAGAGGGGGAAACTGAGGCTCAGAGAGACAAGGTAACGGACCTAAAAGTATACCCATAAGCAGAAATCAAGCGCAGGCGAGAACAGAGCCAGACCAGAATCCCAGGAACCGCAGACCCATGCTCTGCCCACTTCGGTGTGTTGCCAGAGGGAGCAAAGAGAATTAGGGCTGGGAGAGACCTCTGTGGGCCAGTTGGCCTCCCCTGCCTTCTGCCTGCCAGTCTTTGGCCCCACCCCCTTTTCTTTGACCCTCCCCCTGGCCGCCTGGCCCACTGTCCATCTTCTCTGCCCTCCTGAAGGCTAATGGGAGAGGCACAAGCTGGGGGCAGACAGCGTGGAATGGGAGTCAGAGGAGGCGCTGGGCTTCCTGGGTAGTGTGACTCCTCTCTCGGGGAATTCAGAATGAGTGAAATAGGATAGCTTAGTTCAGGTTCAGCTCCGAGAACATTTTCTGTTCTGGTTTGGTTTTCGCTCTGCCATTTGAGCGTTATGCAGATTTGATTCTGGCTTTAGCTGGTGTATTAAAAGATGGGGGTTGCAGATGAGGCTAAAAAAACAAAAACAAGAAAAACACAACAAATCTGCCTAGGTCTCTGATTCAGTAAGAGGTGAGTGGCTGGGATTGGTCCTAACTGGGATGCGGCAGAGGATGTGGTGCAAAAGTTGTCTTTGGCACAATCCCAGCTTCAACCTCACCCTGGGTACCATCGAGTCCCAGGGACCCGAGAGGGGGGGCGGGGGCAGGCATGTGGTGTTCCTCCTTCTGACTTTGTGTCCAGGCCTTGCTGGGGGTCCAGGCAGGTGCCCAGGTCCAGGCGGCTGCTCTGCTTGGCGGAGGGGTAACTGGCCTCCTAGGCAGAGAGATCCTGGGCCAGGCCGGAAGAGGGGCACGCTCTGCAGCTCCTGGGCCTGAGCCAGAGCCTTGGGATCTCGCAGGAGAGGAGCAGCTGTCACAGGGCGGGTGGTGAGTCACTGGACACTTCCTCTTGAGAGGAAGACTGGAGCCTGGACTTCCCATGATATAGAGATAGAAGGCTGAGGTCAAGCCAACCGGGAGTCATGACAGCCACTTCTTCCCTCTTCCTCTGGCAATAGCACAAGAACTTTTGTGACTAAAAGCTACCACCTCTGCAAGAGTCTCATGGAAATCTGTTCATTTGAAAGAGAGTGCTGCTTTGAATGCTAAGGGGAACCAATTTAATGGTGGGATGTTTTCCGACATAAAGACCCTGGCCCTTCACTCTACTTGAGTCCATAGTCAGATTTGCTCAGGGTGCAGGGCAGTAGCCTCAGCCCCATAGCATGATCACTGACCCCAGAGTCTTCCTCCACCCTGTGAGAATGAATTCAGTGATGCCTGGTCCCGCCCCTAAAGGGGAGGAGCTTAGTGACAGTTACCAAGGCAACAGCTTTGAACAGCAGGAAGCTACTAGTCAGACAGAAAAGAGGCAAAGGCAAAGCTTTGGGGAAACAGGAGAGTCTCGCCCACAAAGGGAGGTATTTGGGTAGGAATGGCTGAGAGCAGTTTCTTTGGTTCCAGTGAGGCTACCTCCTCATCTTCATCTCAACCATCAAAGCAGGCAAGAAGAAACAATTATCCCCCATTCCAGGCCCTGCTCTACTCTTCTCACCCTGGGCTGGGCACAAGGCTGCAGGCAGGAATCTGCTGTTTCTGCAACTAGGAAATCCAGGGCCACATGGTTCCCCATTCACAGTGGGCTCATGGTCTGTCTCCCACCCACTCCAGTCCAATCCCATTGCAGCAGGTACAGACCATGCCCTGCTCAGGCCCTTTAAGTAGGTCATTGTCAAGAGGGCAGAGAAATATGAATGGAAGCACTGTCCTACTTCCCCAACTCTGCAATAAGCAATGCTCTTAACCCTCCCTACTTGGCCAATAGGAACCGAGGATGCCTCCACTTGTCCATCCTGACATGTTACCTGTGGCATCTGGCACCAGGCTCAGCCCTTGGGGTAAATAAGCCATGTCCTCCCCTAAGGAGCTCTCTATGGGGTGGGAAAAATGGGCAGAGGGGAAAGGAGAAGGTTAGAAAGGGAATTGGGACAGGAAGGCTTAATCTTAAAATCTTCCCAAGAAAATGTCTTTTGACTTCTTTTCGATTTAGCACTAAAGAGTCCATAATACTTTATTGGTTGGTTTGTAGTGCATGTCCTTTCAACAAGTATTTTTCAAGCATCCCCTTTTATCCACTAACAGCTATGTCCCCAGCCCCATTCTAGTCCTCAGGGTTAGAAGGCTCTGAGAGAAAGAGAAATGTTGATGGACATTTGAAGCAATTAGAGACCAATTTAAATAGGTCACCAGTACACATTAGCTAGTACATATATGATGAACAGATCAATTGATTATAATTCTAGGGCAAAATGTCTGGTAGGGAAAAAGGCATCTGAGTGAAGTGCAGTTGGTGTGGGGAAGAGGTTGGGGAATACTTCATGGAGGAGCTGGGGCCTGAGCTAAAGGGGTTTCCAGGAGCAGAGAACAAAGAAATGAGCCACCAGTACGGAATATTGGTCAACAGTCAACTGCTATGCTGGGAACAAGAAACCTAGGGTGGGGGCACATTGGAACCAAGGACCCCAGCCACCAACTTTTGGATGACCTAGGGCAGGGGTCTGCAACCTTTAAGACATAAAGAGCCACTTGGACCCGTTTCCGAAGGAAAAAAAAAACCTGGGAGCCGCAAAACCATTGCGACATTTAAAACAAATATAACACTGCATATATTGTTTCTTACCTTAATGCTATATACCGGATCGTGCAGTTAGCTGTCAATCTGAAGAAAAAAAGGACTTTTTCACTTAACAATGTAAAATATATTTTTGCAAATTAATAGCTAATTAAAATATTTAATTTACCTGGTTAATGGGATTTTTGCTCCTGAACCTCAGTGCACAGTGTCAGCACATCAGGGCTGTAAGACGTTACCTTCATTTTCACACAGGCTTGCAAGTTGTCGGAGTCGCGGTAAAGCTTTAAAAGAGCCGCAGGTTGCCTACACCTGACCTAGGGACATCTCCCTACCAAGTCTCAGTATTCTCTACATATACTGCTTAGACTAGATTAGTTTGCTCCTCAAACTGTCAGATCAGCAGATCACATCACCTGGGAATTTATTAGAAATGAAAATTCTCAGGCCTTATCCCCACCAAATCAGAAACTCTGGGCATGGGCCCAGTAAAGCATTTTACCAATCCCCTCCCCTGGTGATTCTCAGGGTGATACATCAGTGCTTCTAGACCAGTGTTTCCCAAACTTCTCTCATGATGAGAATCACCTGGTGGAGTTGTTAAAACACAGATTCCTGAATCCCAACTAAGAAGTGCTAAACTAGCATTTTTGGGAACATATAGGTAAAATTGCATACCTAACTTAGTGCTCTGTATATAAAATCTGTCTTAGAGCACTAGTTAAGTATACAATTTTACCTATATGTTCCCAAAAATGCTAGTTTAGCACTTCTTAGTTGGGATTCAGGAATCTGTGTTTTAACAACTCCACCAGGTGATTCTCATCATGAGAGAAGTTTGGGAAACACTGTTCTAGACTCTGGCTGCTCATTAGATTCACCTGGGAAGCTTTGAAATCCAAAAAAGGATGCCCAGGCCCCACCCACAGAGATTCTGATGAAAGGACCCAGCCTGGACATCCCTATTTTCTAAAACTCTCCAGGTGAATTGAATGTGCAGCCAGGACTGAGAAGCCCTGGGCGAGATGATGTCCAAGTCCTTTCTGACTTATGACCCTGGGATGGGCTCTGAGAGCCGGAGCTGGGATTCCTGCCTCACCGGATCTCACCGAGTGGATCTGTAAACATTTAGGGGCCATGTGTGGGAGCAGACAGAGCTTTCTAAGACCCAAAAATCTTGTGTCTCTTGACCCGCTTTTTGGTGGTTTGGGTGTTGTCCCACCATTCCTCTCCCTTACTTGCCTAAGACAGAAACCCTATGCAGGTGTTGACTCTCACACCCCAAACACAAATGTGTATTCACAAGCACACACTCACTTGCACATACACTCATCATACTGTGCTATAAATGTCTGTAGACACACACCAGAATGACCACATTGGAATATTCAAAAATCACACTGACGGGCTTATGATACACACACAAATAAAGCCACCATTCAAAACCCCAGACTCTGCACACTCAGACCACATGGGAAAGGATTCATCTTAATGGAACTGGTCTATTTGGGCTAAGGGGCCAAACCTCTGTCTTCCCTGCAGCCTCGCCTGGGTCAGGGCAGCAATTGGTGGTGGAGTGGGGTGGGGTGATTATCTTCTGTAAGACTACCCTGGCTGAGGCCACCCACAGGAGACAGCTGAGTGCAGATGCTGAGGATGCGCTTGTTTCTTGTGCAGATTCGAGCTGATGGTCCCCCCCATGGCGGGGTGCAGTATGAGATGGTCTCTGTGTTCAAAGACGGGAGCCCCATCCTCCGGGACATGGACTTCTCCATCGACCAGCGCTACCTGTACGTCATGTCAGAGAGACAGGTAAGTGCTGGCGCCTACTCTTCCTTTCTGAACCCCAGCGGGGCTGATAACCTGTGACCTTTATGCAGTAGCTGTTGCACCGCACAAGGGAGACCTCTGGACTTGCTGCTCAGGGGCCTGGGAGAGGCAGAGTTCAGAGAGGCTCCTGCAAGGAGCCGGAGAGAAGCATCATCAGGGGCCAGCCACTTCCCGCAGGCTTCTCTCTAGGCCACAGCCCCTGTCTCAGCGCATGATGAACAGCCCCGCAGGAGCGGACCAGACTGCGCGGAGCAGCTTGGTGTGATTAGGAGGTAGATTTACTGCTCCCAGGCCCACAGAGTCTGCTGCTTGAGGGAGCCAGAGAGGTGTAAATAATCCGGGCCTCGGGGTCGGGCCCAATCCTGGGAGAGACAGGCCCCAGAGAGGGCCTCCCCCCAGGAGATAAAAATCTTGGCCTGAGCCTTAGATGAGGCAGGATAGAAGCTGGCCAGCACTGAGAAGCTGACACTCTGCCTGAGAAATAGAATTCTACCCGCTGCTGGGTAACCCTGACCAGGTTCCCCACCCTCTGGGCTGGAGCATTATTTCCCTGGATTGTATTTGCTCTGCGTATGTGTGAGCAGAGAGAAGGCAAATGGAAGGAGAGCCACGGTGACGGGCAAGAGAAACAGGGAAGGTGGGGGATTCTCCAAACCAATGGAGATGCAGAAAGCAAAGTCCTTAGGAAAGGCTGGTGTTAGCCATTCATTAAGTGGGTCAGCAGTTGTTCAGCAGAATGGGTGGTCTTGACGTTGACCTGAACACGGTAAGCAAGGCAAAGGCCAAACAAAGATGGAGAACAAGGCCTGCGACTCTGTCTTGGTGCTGAGGACAATGACTTAGGCAAGACAAGGATGCTGGGCTAGAGGTCCAGCAAACTTTCACAAGGTGCCTTCTAGCTCATGTGTCACCCTCAAAATACTCCGCCAGGATTCCAGGTGTCCTTGATCAGTGTCACCCAGAGTTCTCTTTCCCTTCTTTCCCTCTGAATGTAAGAATTCTGACTCCGGGGATGATGGATGAGTGGAGGGAAGAACGAAGAGGCGAATGGGCACATGACAGCATGAGGTGGAGCAGTGATGCAGCTCTAACTCGAAAATTACTTCTGGAGAATAGATGGCACAAATCATATGCTAATGACATGCAAATTACATCCAGATCCTCTTGAACCCACCTGTCTCCTTACCTCCTTTCATGTGGCCCCTGCAGTTGAGGCATAAACAGGTCCAGATGGGAACCTGGTGGAGCTGGAGGAGGCTCTGCCTGACCTTCAGTAGGAAAGACAGTCTTGGAAGTAAACACTGACCTATCATTCCAGCAAAACAGTTGGTGAGCCCTAAAAACCCATTACTTGAAATACGTTTATTGGGAACCATGTACTGGGAAAATAACAAAAGGAATGGGACTCAATCGCTACCCTGAAGTTGCTTACAGTCTAACGAGGGAGAGACACATACCCAGAAATCTATAACATCGGGTTTCAATCTATAAATACTCTGCCTTCTCTTCCTATTTTTTTTCCTTATAAACAAAGGGTTATTTCTTTTGAAAAATGCTATATCCTCACTGTACAAATTTCAACAATACAATTGGAAAACCAGTCCCCAAACCTACTACCCAAAATGTTACACCTTGTTAACATTTGGGGAACACCATTCCAGACTCTTTTTGCAAGAAAATGTAGAGATAGAGGGAGGGATGGATAGAGGGCAATCTGGATGAGTGGATAAAAGGGTGGCCCGAGGGATCAAATAGACGCACATTATACGTGATATTTTCAAAAGGCATTAATTATTATGAGTGGCTGAGGACCAGGTGGGTGATCCTAGGTAAAAGCACTTCCTTGGGTTCCCTGAGCTCACTGAAGTGGAAAAACAGAAATAGAAAATAGAAGTGACCAGTGAGACCTTAGTCAAGGCATCTGTTTTCCGGGCGTATATCTGTTTCTCAAATGGGATGCTTTCTGATATTGCATTTGAAATGTGGCCAAAGACGTGTAAGCCAGCGATGGAGCTGATGAGTGGCCTTTAGAGGATATAAGGGCCTCTTGGGGCCATATCTTGTGTCGCTTTTGAGAGCATCAGTTCTGGCTAAACCAAGTGTCCATATAACTTATTTCTAAACATCCTCTCCTTCTGCCTCAGCTGCACCAGACAGTGGGGCTCAGTAGTGGCCAGTCACTCTGAGCAGGTATAGGAAGCGTTTGGGTTGAATGCCATGGGGCTGTCTCTAGCAGGTGACATATACCAGGTGGACTGTGAGCAGCAGGCAGAGTCTTAGGGGGATTGGTGGTGGCGCTCTGAGGCCTGTCACCTGGGGAGCTGTGAATCATGTAAAAATAGGTAGCCAGGTGATTTCACCAGGGGCTGGGGCCAGGGACGAGGGCCAAGAACAGCTCAGGAGGCCCATCTGTCTGAGTCTGAGCAGCTCTGAGCACAGAGTGTTCACAGACAGACAGCTCGGACCTCCTAAAGGAAGCTCTTTAATGTATGTCAACAGAACAACCAACGGAAATGCAGTCAGTTGACTTGGGTTCCAGCCCAGCGTTCGCTATAACCGGAAGTGTGGCCCTCGCACAGTGCCGGTTACCTCCCTTATAAAATAAAGGAGTGGCATCAGATAATAGGGTTGTCTCTGAAGTCCAAAGCTCCGATTTGGATGCTATCTCAACGTTTTCTAGCCGGGCGGCCTTTTATAAGTCACTTCGCCTCCGTGTATCTTGGGTCAACATGAGGCTCAGTGGAGACCACAGATGGGAATCTGGTTCCCAGTGCCTGGAGCGCCACACAGATAGCCAATGGGAAGATTTTATGTGGCTTCTTCCAGCTCTCAGGCTTTCTGATCCCGACTCAGGAGGGTGGTGACAACGAGTGTGATTAGAAGGAAGTGAGTGGCAGGTGGCACACCCAGAAGGCCCCAGGCTGATCAGGAGGCCTAGGTTCTAGTCCTGGTCCCACTTCTAACAAG
The DNA here is from genome assembly GCF_964339955.1 of Pipistrellus hanaki. Classification (NCBI taxonomy): domain Eukaryota; kingdom Metazoa; phylum Chordata; class Mammalia; order Chiroptera; family Vespertilionidae; genus Pipistrellus; species Pipistrellus hanaki. Next base: position 29,399,472 of record NC_140520.1, read on the forward strand.
CTCGGTGGCCTGGCCCCTTAACTTTGCAGAGACTCCTTTCCTCACCTATAAAGATGGAGAGAGTCAATCCAAGTCCCCAGTCTCTCTAGATCTTAAAGAGGCTTGTCTAAGGTCTTGGCACGGGGACTCTTCTCTCCAGAAGACAACACCAAAGCACAGTAGACGGGCTTCAAAGTTCACGAGGCCATGGGTATTCATACAGACCTCCTCCCCGAAGAAGGAGCACTGTAGAGAGGGAGCAATGCTGGTGGATGTGGATAAGTGTGTGTCTATTTTGAGGCAGTGACGTAAGGTTTTGGAGTTTTCTGGAATACCTGCCACCTTACAAGACATCATGGCAATGGGCCTTCCCGTCACTTCACTTTATGATAAATCTCTGGGCAGCCTACTCTCATCCCTAACTTCACCTTGTCCCCAGCTCTGCTCTCTCTGTTCCTCTCCCCGGCCCCAAACATGGCACCCTATTGTATTCATGACAGCATGTGAGAGTAGAATGAAGTCTCAGGATCCACCTATAGAGGTTTTCATCTTCCCACAGAAAATTTAATATAGCTCATTCATTCCGTGTGTGTGTGTGTGTGTGTGTGTGTGTGTGTGTGTTGATTAAATGTAATTAAAAAATGGAATAGGACTAATCAGAAGTGTTGGGTCATTAGTGCCACTGCCTGACAAGCTGAGTTAATATACTGTTAATATGTCTGAAACCAGCCAGACCCAGGGGACTCTTGGGGAACCCATTCCCCAATCCTGTTATCTGCCCTGGCTCTCTGCTGCTAAGGAGCCTGGCTCTTCCCTAGAAAGTCTACCCAGCTTCCTCAACAGCGAGTAGACAGATGCTGTGGGAGGGAATACGAGTCACTCCCCTATCTTCAGTGTCTAATGGAAGTCAGACGGCAAGTCCAAGGGAAATCAGGCTGCGAGCCAAGCGCAAAACCAAGCGACCAGATGAAAAGAAACTGGATAGCCCCGGTTTCCACCCAACTTCTCAGGCTGGCCACTCCGAGAAAGGGAACCTAACTCTACTCCGGGTGGATAGAGAAAGAGTACGGGGATGGAAGCAATTATTCTATTTTATACTTTAATTAGTTTGAATTAGCAGAGGGAATAGAGGCATAAAATGATCCAGCGAAGGGTGAAATGGAAAAAGGGAGTCGCGGTGGAGAATGGCTGTGTGCAGGCTGGGAAGGGCCTTGGGAATGGCCGAAAGGCTGGCGATGGGGGGTTTGGGAGGGGAGGGCGTGGGATGCTGCTGTCTATTTCAAGGTTTGGAAGGGCAACACAGCCCAGTGGTTAAGAGCTGGAGCCTGGGTGTCAGACTGCTCTTCACTCAACCTGCAGCCCCTTACGAGGCGTATGGCTCTGAGGACGTTATTAGACCTCACTAAGTCTCAGTTTCTTCATCTGTATAATGGGGCCATGAATGGCAACTGTTGTGAGGATTGAGAGAATATACATAGATGATCTAGCTGTGTGCCTGACACATCATCAGTGCTTTCCAACAGTGACAGTGATGATTATCATTGCTGTTGTTAGTAGTAGTAGAAGTTCTCTGGATCCCCTGAGAGGGCTAGAAGCAGATCCCAGTCTCATCAAACATCTCCAACCTGCCATGCCTGCAGGCCCCTCCCTGGGGCCGCCTCCAGAGCCCCTGGTCTGGCCAAATGACAGCATCAGGCTGAGTTGCTCATAATCTCCTATTTATTTTAAAAATTCAGGAATGTGCCCAGCAGACTAAACAGTCCTGCTCCTTTTGATACAGGCCGAGGCAGCCCCGGGCCCGGGTGTGAGGCCCAGGCGGCCGGTGTTGCAGCATCTGTGGAGAGAGAGAAGGGAGGGGTCCTGCGCCCTGGTCATCCCCCACCGCCAGGGCCCGGGCTGGCTGCCTGTGTGGATCCTTGGCCAGAAAGGGGCTGCCCGTGGGCTTTTCATTCTGGACGCCTCAGGAAGTAAACTAAGTCTCGAGCTCATTGCCAAGGATGGCCTGCCGTGCTCCAGGCGGTGGACACTCAGGCCCCAGCTCTGCACGCCCTGAGAGTTGTGTGGTTGGCACGCTTCAAAATTTAGGGGCAGCCGAAATCGGTTTGGCTCAGTGGATAAAGCGTCTGTCTGCCGACTGAAAGGTCCCAGGTTCGATTCCTGTCAAGGGCATGTACCTTGGTTGCGGGCACATCCCCAGTAGGGGGTGTGCAAGAGGCAGCTGATCGATGATTCTCTCTCATCAATGTTTCTAACTCTCTATCCCTCTCTCTTCCTCTCTGTAAAAAAATCCATAAAATATATTTAAAAAGATTTTAGGGGCAAACAACCTGTTGGTAAACACCAACTGTGTGAGCCAGGAATTCAGACAGATGCACCCAAGAGTTTTTTCCTTCTCTAGAGCTTGATGGCGTGGGGGGGACTAGAATGACTACGGACTAGAATCCTCAGGAAGCTCCTCCTCTCAGAGGCTGGGATCAGCTGGGACTGGATGCCAGCGTGCCTTGGACAAGGCTCGCCGTGTGTCTTAGACTTCCTCGCAGCGTGGCGGCCTCAGGATGGTCCGCCTTCCGGAGCAGCTGACGGCTGACAGCAGCTCAGGGCTGCAAGAGCGAAGAGACACTTTCTTGCCTTCTTTATGGACTGGCCTTAGGAATCCCACGGTCCTCTTTCCGCCCCGCCTCCCCTCGCCACAGCAGCCACCCGGTGACTCTGATGCCCGTGGCCCGTGAGCCCGCTTTGAGCACCGAGGCTCGGGGGAGAGGAATCCGTGGCTTCCTGTCTCCCGGGGTCTCGGAGCCGCAGAGCGTGAGCGCTCCCGTGGCATGTGGCACCCGCCCCCACTCACAAGGTGGTCCTCGGGGGTGGTCCGCCGTGGGCACTCGGGGCACTGGGTGGGAGGAAACTTCCCCGCACGGATCACGGAAGACTGACTTGGTAACCACAACGCGTTGAGACTCAACGCGTTTCAGGGGTCTTCAAACTACGGCCCGCAGAGGAGTCTGATCCGGCCCGCCAGGTTTTTTGGGCAGTGAGCGCAGCCAAGGTGTTACAGTAGGAATTAGTAGTTCATATAGTCCGGCCCTCCAGCTCTCTGAGGGACCGTGATCTGGCCCCCACTTTAAAAAGTTTGAGGACCCCTGCGTTGAGTCCTTTAAGAGAGTAGGGGCAGAGGAACTTTGGGTGCCATTAGAAACAAAAATCATTTGCAAAGATGGGAAGCCCTCCCCCCACTTCTCTGCAGGTCTCAAGTGCAGCACAGGACCCTCCCCCCCAACCCCCCACACCCGTCCTTGAGTGAAGATCCCGTGTAAGGCCGAGAATGACACCCCAGTCCCCTCCCCATCACGTCATGACTGCAGTCTCTAGCTGGCTTCACCAGAGAACTAATTTGGGCTTCTTTGGTTTGGGGGAGGGCCTGACCACCACAAACCCGGACCTAGGGCCCAACATAAGAAGCATTTTCCAAGCGCCTATTGTAAGGTGCCCAGACGTCCCGCTTTTGGCGGGACAGTCCCGATTTTTAACAATTTGTCCTGCGTCCCGCGGTGTTATAAAAAAATCTTTCCAAAAATCGGGACCTTTTTAAAACGCCAAAAGTGGGACGTCTGGTCACCTCAGCCTATTGGGACACAAGCCTTCTACCTGTGACCAACGCGACGGAACTGCTGGCCCAGAAAGGCATGTAGAGACTCCGGGAAGGGAGAGGAGAAAACACACGGAGCCGTGCCTCCAGATGTCCCCTGACCATTTATTTTGACATCTCGGACGATTATTTTGGTTGTGCACATTTGTTTAGTCCAGGCGATAAGGCTTCCCCGGGCGCAGGCCGAGCGTGCCGAGGTGTGTTTGCACAAGGCCCTGGGAGTCTGGTAACGGGAGCCCTGCCTGCTGCCCGGGCCGGGTGGCCGGCGGAGCCGTGGGGAGGGGGGGAGCGTGAGGAGGCAGGGGCTGCAGGGGAGCCCAGGGACTTGGGGGGAGCATTACAGAGTTTGCGGATTAGAAAAGTGAGGATAAGCGAATTTCTGCTGCACTTTTGTTTTCAAACGTGTCACTTTCGATCCAGGCCTTTGATGCACATGTGTTTCTGGTTAAGGACGGGCCCCCAGCGCGGGCCAGGAGCCCATCCACATCTCAGTGCCTTTTCCCAGAGAAAGGGCGGGCTCCCGCCTCCTGGGGAGGGGGCCCCGGGAGCCGCGACCACCTCCAGCCTGTGTTTCCATCTCTCCCCCTGTTTCAGAGAAGCCGGCATGGAGCTGATTCCTTGGCCATTAATATTCCCACTGGAGCGTTTTTGAGAAATATTTTCACACCAGGGAGAGGGAAGGCAAACCCACCCTATGAATCAGATGCTTGGCTTGTTGTTTTGCAGAGAGAAAAACTCCAGCTTCTTATTTTAAAATCCTTTGGTTTGGAAAGAAATGATTGAACACAATGCCCAGCTAAGAGAACCGGCGCCAAAAAACTCATTTCTCTAAATGGGCAGGGAGGGCTGGAGACGCTAATCCTTGGCAAGGGAGTTGATTTCTCTTTCTAGGCAGGCGCTGCCGAATGCTCACACTGCACCGCCCAGGAGGAGGTGACCATGGCCCAGAGAGGGGAAGCCATGGTGTCTCAGCACCGGAAGGGACCCCCAGCCCCACATTTATCTTATTATTTTTTCCCTCCATTGATTTTAAAGATAAGGAAACCGATGCCCAGAGAAGACAGGCACTTGCCTAGGCCCTTGGTAGGCAAAGTCTGGCTCGAGAACCACATGCGGCCCTTTGGCCCCTTGAGTGTGGCTCCTCCACAAAATACCATGGCCTGGGCGAGTCTGTTTTGAAGAAGTGGCGTTAGAAGAAGTTTATGTTTAAAAAAATGTGGCTCTCCAAAGACGTTTCAGTCGTTGTACTGTTGATATTTGGCTCTGTTGACGAATGAGTTTGCCGACCACGGGCCTAGGCCATCCCCTTAATTACAGAAGAGCCAGAATTAATCCTAATTAACCTGGTCCAGCCCAGCATTCTTTTCCCAACTTGACAACAGCTTCACTCAGAGAGAGAACTGGTTGTGCTAAAAGACTTTCAATTAAGAAAATTAAAACAACCTGGGCCCTAGAGTCCCTGAAGGTGTTCCCAAGGGTCAAATTAAAATAGAAAAATTTGCATATCATTTGCATAGACTTATTCATTCACTAGACCTTTAAGTGTCTACCATGTATAATGCATAGAGCTGTCCACCTGACACGTCGTTTGCATATACAGATGTAGGTAGGGCAGTCTTTCTAAGTAATATTCCAGGCAAGCTCTTATAAACAGGGCTGCCCTGAAAGTAGGTACCTTCTTGATTTCTTTCTGTTCCCTTTCAATACAAAACCACACTGGTAAGTGTGCTTCTGTGTAGAGATAAATAAAATAGAATCCCTGCTGTCAGAGAGGTCATTCAGGAGGGAAGATTGGTGTATAAATGAATTACAATAGCCCAGCTAATGTGGCTCAGTGATTGAGCATTGACCTATGAACCAAGAGGTTGCTGATTTGATTCCAGGTCAGGGCACATGCCCAGGTTGCAGGCTTGATCCCCAGTAGGGGGCATGCGGGAGGCAGCTGATTCATGATGTTTCTCTGTCATCATTGTTTCTATTTCTCTACACCTCTCCTTTCCTTTCTCTTAAAAAAAAAAATCAATGAAAAAAAAAGCATCCTATATAATAAAAGGCTAATATTGATATGCAAATCAACCGAATGGCAAAATGACATGCACTGACCACCAGGGGGCAGATGCTCAAAGTAGGAGCTGCCCCCTGGTGGTCAGTGTGCTCCCACAGGGGAAGCGCCATTCAGCCAGAAGCCGGGCTCACAACATCCCAGGAGGGCTCCAGGACTAGGAGAGGGCTCAGGTCAGGCTGAGGGAACTTCTCCCCCCCCCCCCTCTCCAGTGCACAATTTCATGCACCAGGCCTCTAGTATACAATATAAAGTAATGCTGCAAGAGCAAAGGTATACCATTCGCTCAATAATTGAAGTAACTCATACCAGCCAGCGACAGGCCTCTCCTTGTCCCTCTTTGGAGTGACAAGGACTCACCTATTCTCTGACACAGCAGCCCAGAATGGTGGAGCCTCAGAGATTTTCTCTTGAGAGGTAACCCTTTCTAGCTGAAGACAGGAGACCTAAGTGGGAAGTGGCTCTACCTTCCATAGATTGCGAAGAGGCAGGTAGTGGCTGATGAGGGGTTGTTTTCTGACCCCGTGAAGAGCATGGGCTCTGGACTCTGTCCGCCTGCTTAGGTTCAAGTCCTGACTCTGCTGCTCATTGGTGGGTGACCTTGGGCAAGTTGCTTGACCTCTCGGTGCTCTGGTTTCCTCATTAGCAAAATGTGCTTAATTATGAGATCTGCTTGAGGATTAAGTTAATTGAACGAATGCATAAAAAGCACTTTGAAAAGTACCTGGCACATATTGCCTGCTTAATAAATGTTGGTAGTGGTAATTATATTTTTGTGTGTGGCTGTGCCCCGTGCATAATCACGGGGCCAAGCCCAGCAGACCTCCTGTGCCTACAGCCACACCTAACAAAGGAAGCTAACCACCCTGCCTTGCCTTTCAGCTCTACCTGAGGATGTGTTGAGATCAGCTAACTGAACCTGTAGGTCGGGTTTTTTCTTATTTTAGTTTACAGACTTGACCTCAGTGAATGTATCAATCCCGTGAGATAAGTGGTATCTCCCAGGCCTTTTTTCCAGATAAGAACACTGACATTCAATCTGCCTAATTTGCCCAGGGCCACCGCACTGGCAAAAAAAAAAAAAAAAAAAAAAAAAAAAAAAAGCAGGGCTGGGACTCCACCCCACACATCAGAGCCAAACTCACCTTTAGTTTCTTAAGAGGACGCCCCCTGGCGGCTGCCTGAGTGCACCAGGCTCCAAATTTAAGAGAAAGGCCTCAGAGGTGGCATTGGAGGCTCCAGGAGACCAGCACAGACTTACCGCTCTCCATTGGACACCCCCATGGAGACGGGCGCAGTGCACTGCCTTGTTTTAAAATCCAATAGAGCCGTAGTCGGCAAACTGAGGCTCACGAGCCACATGCGGCTCTTTGGCCCCTTGAGTGTGGCTCTTCCACAAAACACCACAGCCTGAGCGAGTCTATTTTGAAGAAGTGGTGTTAGAAGTTTAGAAAATGTGGCTCTCAAAAGAAATTTCCCTCGTTGCACTGTTGATATTTAGCTCTGTGGACTAATGAGTTTGCCGACCACTGCATAGACGCTAGTGAGCACTGCCCAGGCCTTACATGGTCGGTCACGAGAGCTGTCTCTGGTGCTCAGAGGGGAGGGAGCGAGAGTGGTGCGTGAAGGAACTGCTGCCGTTGATCCTATGCAGCGGGTCAGCGCCTCAGAAGCATTATCTCAGCTCCTTACAACAATCTTGAAACACAGGGACTGTCACCCTCATCTGACACATGAGGGAGGCTCAGCAAGGTGAGGTGCCCTGAGCAGGCCATTCATACAACCCTGTGGTGGCAAAGCTCCTGCCCACCTGCCCTCCCTCAGCGCCAAGGAGCCCCGTGCAGGGACCTGTGACTCCTCAGCACACTCTCTGCCCCCGTCCACAGCTCGGCCTGTCTGGTGACAGGCCCCCGTTGCAAGGAGAGGAGATTCCCATGAGAAGCATTGTACCCACGCCCCGGTTTGGCCCAGGCAAACTGGTATGGGCTCAGAGGCTGGTCCCCACCAGGGCTCTTAGAACTAGAAAGCTCTGTGTTTGCCCTCTGGAGTCTTACTTATGCAGCCAAGGACCGGGGCCCCATGGTGACACCCCAGGACTCTGCAGCCTGTTCCTTGGATCCAGAGCTTCCTCCGGGCTCCCTGGGTCGCATTTCGCATTTCGGTAATTGAATGTGTTTTATTTAGACCAGAGCAGTTAGTGCCACTTTGGATTTCCAATTAGGCTTCAATCAGACACCGAGAGTCTGATCCATGGTGTTGTTTTGATGTGCACAAAAGATGGCAGCATCAGAGGAGCCGTCACGAAAAGTTATTTCCATCTGCTGACGACTGGGACAGTGGCTGCGATGTGAGGACACAGCTCCAGAGGTGCCAAGAGAGGATGCAGAGGCATCGGGGCAGGGGGAGGGGACAAAGGGAAGCTGGCACACCTGCAGAGAGGCATGCTGGGAAGCTCCGAGTACCACGTGGTCTCCCCCAGAGAGGGGGCTCTTGGAGGCCGGGCATTAGGCAAGTTGATGAGGCTCCTTTCTAAGTGGGCGGGGGTCCTAGGGGCCCAGCGGGGAGGGGAAAGGAGAAACTAGCTGGCTTCTCACCCAGATGGCCCAGGCCTGTGAGGGGGAAACTGACCATCATCACTTTCTCTAGAGCATGTGAGCTCCTCAGCCAGGCTGTACTGGTTTCCCAGCATCCTGCGGGCCTTCCTCCTGAGAGTGCTGGCCAGCATCTCACATGCACTCCTGTTAGACAAGCCTTCTCTCTGAGGCTGGTCCTAGGGATGAAACTTAAAATCCCGCTTTGGACTGCCAGGAGTTAGTAGAGGAGGTGGAGAGATGGCAGAGGGCAATGCGAGAGGGACAGGGGAGTGGTCCATTAGGGTCCTGCCTTGGGTTAATCATCAGAGTCCCACCAGTGCACCGACTTAGGGCCTGATGCAGCCTCAGTTTCCCCATCCACAAAATGTTTTTGAGTGTCCCTGCAGCTCAGGTTCATGGGAAGAGGAAAAGAGAGAGAGTGGCCCGTGGCCCTCATCCATTCATTTGGTCATTCATTCATTCAATCATTCCAACAGCGTTTATTGGTGGCAGCCACCTTGCCTGTCTGGGCTGCTTCGGCTCCCTCGAAAATAGTACAATGCGTGGCCCTTACTAGGTGCTCAGCAAATGCTTGCTGAAGATTAGGAAGATGTCAGGGGAAGAAGAGAGAACTGTGAAACAGAGGCATTGGAGGGTAGCGCAGGGAGCTCGTCTTTGGAAGCAGTTCGGCCTGTATTCAAATCTTGGCCCTGCCCCTTTTTGACAGGACGTGGCATAGCCTCCGTAAGCCTTGGTTTTCACTTCTGTAAAGTGGCAATAACAATCATCCCTGCCTTCTAGGATTGCAGAGAAGGCCCAGTAACGAATCCCCGGGACACAGAGAGAGCCGAACCCCACGCAGTCAGCTTCTGCTGAGCCCCGGCCCTTCCCTCTGGTTCACTCGTGAGCCTCTCGTCCCGCTGCCACGGAGCCCCCACACGACCGTGTTGCTCATTTTTCATCTTTAAGTCACCTGCCAGTTGCATCTATTTCTAGCCTCTGTCTTCTGAGATGAGAATAAGGAAGGGAAACAGATAACCGCGGAGGCTCATTTGCCAATTGTCAGCTCCTGCCGTCAGCGGAGCTCTCTGCCTGCTGCTCCCTGGGCACCGGAAAAATCACTGTGACCTTTTATTTACTGGCTGAGCTAGTCAGCTCTTGGCTTGGGATATCCCTGCCTCTCCTCTCCAGCCTGCCTCCCACACCCCCACTCCCTCAGCAGCCCATGTCTGGCTCCCTGCCACCCAGGCCACGTCTCGCTGCAGGATGGGCCAGTTAGGCCGCTCCCTCGAGCCCCGGTGTCTTCATGATCATTTTTGTAAAAACCTGTGGCCACAGAGAGGAGGAGGGAGCAGAAGTATTGATCTTTCCGACTCAGGGCTCCCACCAGGAGGATTTCTGAAGCTGATCCTCTTCTGCAGACCTTCCGCTGGAGCACCAACTGAGGTGTAGACCAGCAAGTGGCCTGCCCACCACCCCTCGGGGAGCTGCAGCGTTTCCCGGGAGAGCATGTGTTTCCCCAGCCCCTGTCCCCATGTGTTCTTGGAGCTTTACCTTGTGTCTCTCCTCGTTTCCATCCATTTCTCCTCAAGGATCTACCTCTCTCGTACCAACTCCTACTGGCTGGCCTGCCACTCTTCTCTCTCCCAGGCCCAGCCATGCAGATACGTACCGGCCCTCTGAGCCCGGTGGGCTGAGGTGTGCAGCCCCCGGGGGGTGTGGCGGGGGCCATTGGGGTAGACAAGGAGGCAGAGATGGTTGACAAGTGGTGCTGGCAAGAAAATATACCACAGAGGCCCCAGAAGGCCAGGAATGAGCCAGGCTGGCCCAACCTACCGGTGTCTTGATTGGCTGCAGGGTTAAGTGTGCAAACGGTGTGTGTGTGTGTGTGTGTGCGTGTGTGTGTGTGTGACACTCAAATCGGCTTCTGGAAAAGCTGATCCAAGATAGAACGTGGCTGCTTCCTCCATCGCCTTCAGGCCCCTACCTTGGACTTCCCAAAGCCTCCTTTGCCCACCTCAGAGCTGGCCCGCCTTACAGCCCCCTTGAATTTGGGAAGAATTTTGAAAGCCTCCTGTGCAAGTTCATTCCCCCTTCTCCCCTCCATTTTCCAAGTTCTCTTCTTGGCCCGCGCTGTCAGCATCAATTTTCTGCAGGGAGTGATTTAACCTTCATTTATTCATTAATTCCTTTTTCCCCTTAACTTCATTAGGGAAGATTTATAAAGGTGCTGAACGGGAAAGGTCACCTGTCCCCGGGCCCAGGACACAGTGTGCCTGCCTCTCTTCTCTGAGTCCCCTTCCAAGAGTGTTCTGGAGGTGGAGTGGGGAGGGGGTTGGGGGAGGTGGGGACAGGGACATAACAGTTTGAGCGAAAGCAGAACTCTGGCTCCCAGGTAGACTGGGAAGCCTCTGAACCCACCCGCTCCCTTTCCTTGCCAGCTCTTGGGAGACCTGTGGCATGGGGGAAGGGCAGGCTCTGTGTTAACCACATCTGGAATCCTGGCATCGCCTCTCACTAACGCTGGCCTTCACCAGTTTATCAAATCTCACGGAGCCCTCGGTTTCCTCTTAGAAAAGGTGTCGATGACGGGGTAGACTACTTGTTGCAGGGGTTAAACCAGGGGACGCGTGTAGAGTATGGAGCAACATTCTAAACAGGGAAAACATTCGAAACAGCTGCTTCCTAACAAGATCTGGCGTTGTCCTGAAGGCGTCCTGGCAGGGATGGGCAGTGGTTAGCTCACTAGCCCCTGGAGACCGATATCGGGAAGTCTGCTTTCTCCAAGGAAAGGAAGCCCACAGTGCATGACCGATTCCACCTTCAGAACCACAGGAAAAGCCCCAGCTCGTGGAGGGTCAGGAAGCGCCAAGACACTGTGTGGTGTCAAAGTCAGGTGTCAGCGGGGCATCGGGCTAGGCTGGCATCCTGCTCTCCGCGGTGGGCTGGCCGCACTCACGGTCCCAGGCTCACCCAGCCGTTACCCGTGATCACAGGCTTTGCCCACATCTCTTAGGCCTGCCGGGCCCTGCCGGGAGCCATCCCCTCTCAGGGCGCTGTCTCTCATTAACAGCCTTCCGGGGACAGGGAACAGGCCGCAGGCCGAGGAGCCATACAGGTAGTTTGAACTTGTGGAAAGACAAGGGTATCAGCTTGCTGCCACTTTCATGTGTCCTTGCTTCTTCTGCCCCCCACAGAATTCAAAACCATCCATGTGCTCCCCAATCCCAATGGATCCAACTCTCTGAGCCTCTTTTTTTTTAAATATATATTTTATTGATTTTTTACAGAGAGGAAGAGAGAGGGTTAGAGAGTTAGAAACATCGAAGAGAGAGAAACATCCATAAGCTGCCTTTTGCACACCCCCTACTGGGGATGTGCCCACAACCAAGGTACATGCCCTTGACCGGAATCGAACCTGGGACCTTTCAGGCCGATGCTCTATCCACTGAGCCAAACCAGTTTTGGTTCTCTGAGCCTCTTTAACTTATGGTCAAATCACCTATCTGGTGACTGTCTATTTGGTGTCCCCTCCCCCTTAGGCTCAAAGCTTCTGGGGACCTGGTGCAGGCTAGAGGTCCTCGGCCCCTCCCAGCACTGAGTGTATGCCCAGAATGCAGCATTTGAGAAAATAATTTTAATAGGAAAGCAGGCAGGCACACCTATTCTGCGTGCCAAGCTGAGAATATTGGGTTTGGATATGATCACAGTGGATTACAAGAATTAATTTTATTTCACCTAACATTCTTAGCATTCCTGCCTCTGGAATAGAATTCAGCATGCAAATGGATGCTCATGATGCAAACTGGAGCATGCCAGATTAATGGAGAAAATTCTAGTCCCCTCACTTTTCCTAGAACCCTATCTCCCTCACTGAGGTCCCCTGTTTATTTGCCAAGAATGCACTAAGGAGCAAATTGCAATTCAGGAAGGAACTCTAGGGCTGGGTGGCTGTGACCAGTGTCTCCTCTCTGCTGGGTGGGAGGAGGGAGACACTGAGCACTGGGGAGCAGCTCTCTGGGGTGTGTGTGTTGGGGGGCGGGGGAGGGGGGCAACGGGCAGCAGCCACAGGAATCCCCACTGCTGCTCTGGTCCCGGCGCAGTCCTCCCTGGGAGGCAGGCCACTGCACGTGTGTGATATTCGTGTGTGCTGTCCTCATGTGCCCGGATTTAATGCGATTCGTTGGGCATTGTTAATAAACAATGCTTGACCTTTTAAAGAGTGGCGGCACTGGATCGTTTTATTTCACGAAAGAGGGCCCTATCCAACACGCCACTGGGTATGCTATTGTCCCATTTTCAAACAAATTTCGTTCTAGAGATAAACTTGGCTCTTCAACTCTCGCGGTGTTCACCGAGGTCACCGGAGATGCTGGTCACTGTTCAGACAGGAAGTGGCCAGCAGTGACCCCTGACCTTCACCAGTTACTCCTCATTATCTGAGTTCTTCCCTGGCTCTCTAGCTACAGCTGCTACCGCTGCCAGCACGCCTGGCATCAAAGGACATTGCAACTTGTCGCCCCATGTTGGCCGGACTGAGGACCAGTTCCGCTCCTCGTAATTCAAGCTAAATCCGTATCTGAATTTATCGGAGAGGAAGACCGCACGTAACCCTCGTTAATCGGGTTTGCCTAAAGCGTACGTGTTAGCGGTGTGTCTGGTTCTATTTTGCATGGAAGTTCAATTTCTTCACCCGTGGCCCTAGACTAACATCTAGTGGCCATGGGGTAATGATGATAGTTATCCGTGCAGAGAGGGAAGTTGAGCACACGATTTAATCTTTCAGTCTTTTCTGTCTCTGGGTCCACTGGCTGGACCATGTACCCTGCTATTCCTAAAACTCTTGGGATTGCTGCTCTAAGGGGCACATCCCACACCAGTTAGAAAGCAAAGGTGATTGACATTTCCTGAGTCCAATGAACAGCTTAGTCCTTTGCAGTCCCGACGATAAGCCCCTCCTACGTCAGGGACCGCCTTTGGCCCAGGGGTGTTCTTTCCCACTCCCTAATGCTACTGTCTTGCAACGTTTAAAATTACTTTAAACATAAACAACGACAGATCACCATTAGAGGAGAGTCATCCTTTTCCGTCGTAAAAGCAGAGCTGGGAATTGCCACTTTTCAGAGGAAAGAGAGAGACATATGGGCAGAATACCAAGAGACTCCCCTTTGTCTTTTAACATTAAATCTAAATCATAAATCCAGCAGATGAGAGACTCTTACGCTGGGAGCCTGTTTTGTTTTCTCTCTTCAGAAGAGGCATATGGAGGGTGCTGAGAGCACATGCTCGAGGAACACATCCTTTCGCTGCGCTCCGGTCTCCCCGTGGTAAACAGGAAGAAGGCTCTGACTGCTCAGTGACTGGCCCGGTTCAGGGAGACGTCTTAGGGTGAACACTTGGATGGTTTCCATTAGTTATGACACTTGCTGGCGTGTGGGTATAATAAGCTCCGGCCCTTCACTGTCTTGGCTTGGAATTAAGAAACTTGGGGAGTTACTAATGTATATATTAGTAACTAATGTATATATTATAACACGATGAACTTAGGAAGAAAAATACCAAGTGGAAGAAGCAAGCCACAAAAGACCACATGTTGTATGATCCCATTTGTATGAAATGTCCAGGAGAGGCAAGTCCATAGTGATGGGTGGTTGTCTAGGGCTGAAGCAGGTGTGGGAGGGTTTGGGGGGGTGTGTCTGTGGAGAGACTGCTAATGGATATGAGGTTTCTTTTTGGGATGATAAAAGTGTTCTAAAATCGATTGTGGTAATGATCACGCCATTTGTGAATATACTGAAGACCATTGAATCATACACTTTGAGTGAGGGGATTTTATAATATGTGAATTACATCTCCATAAAGCTATGATTTTAGGAATCTTAGGAAGGCTGGGCCAGAATGGTATGGCTACTCCATAACCTCCCCTCCCCCCAGGAACCACCACCCAGGAAGGTGTGGGCACCCACCACTGATGATGCCAGTGTGTGGCATCCAAGGGGTCTGCCACCCGCACTGTCTCCGCCTTTCCCTTCTCTTGCCCCAGTCTCCTGCTCTTGCCTAAGTTCCTCTACCTCCCTTTTCCTTTTCCCTCCTCTCCCTGACGGTCCCACCCGTCAGCGGGCCTTCCTTGACCTCAGGAAGCTGAAAGGAGAGGGAACAAGAGAGTGAAAACTAATTGTAACTATGCTGGTAAATTATTAGCATTACAAATTATTATTAGAGCTGTGCAGGACTTAATTTACTCCCCACAGCATCACTATGTAGGGGGTAATTATCCACATTTTATAGACAAAGAAACTGAGACTTAAACAAGCAGCGTGACATGCCCTGGTTGATCGTGGCACAACCAGAATCCAATCCCAGCCTGCCTGGCCTCAGACTATTCCTCAAAGCACGATGAGACTGAGCTTGGTTATTTATTGATGAATTATAATAGAAGTCATTTGATGGGGCTCAAAACTGCAGTATCTAACATCTCATCGGTTGGCCTGATATTTATGGCCATTTATGGGTGATATCTGTGTGGCTCTTCCATTCATTATGGCTTTCATTAAGACTCTAATCCTGTTTGGAAGTCGGTTTGTCATTATTTTACTCCTCCGCTTAATCTTGGGCAGCCCTAATCCTTCTTCCTTACCAGCCACAGGGTGACAGCTCCCGATGGCGTCCAGGCTCAGCTGGGAGTGGGGTGACGGGTTGGGGGCAGGAACGCCTGTGTGTCATGAGTGTGTGTGACATGAATATGTGTGCGGGATGTCGGTGTGAGCGTGAGAGGCGTGTGTGAAGTGTGTGTGGTTTCGGCGTGTTGGTGTGACGTGTGAGCGTATGGTCGGAATGTGTGTTTGTGTTCGTGAGTGTGTTTGTACAAGAGCAGGCGTCCGCGGAGTGATGGTGAGCGTGCGTGTCAGGGGGCCTGTCATTTATCGCGTCATCGCCCAGAGGCACAGGGATTCTTGAGTTGAGGCCTAATCATTTGTTCCAAAAGCAAAGGGACTGTTTCCCACCCGCACGTGCCAGGCTTTCCCCGCTACGATGACTTCATCCCTCATGTACGGACATGGGGCCTCCGCTTAGCATTCCCAGTGATGGAACTCACCTCCATCCTGGAGCAATTTGTTTATAGAAAACGCTTTCTGTCGGGTTAGTCTTCCTTGAGGGAAGCCTGGAGTCCCTTTACTTTTTAGATGCTTACTAGTTACGATGTCTGCTGACAAGGGAGACACGCAATTTTATTGTATTCTCTGTTGTCCCCAGAGACACCCCGAAGCCCATTCTCCCTGCTTTGGCTTTGGCTGTTTTCCTGCCTGGACACTCCCCATGCTCCTCCTCAGCTCCCTCCTCCTCTTAGAGTCAGTCTTCCCTGCACCTCATCCACCCTGGACTCTCACCTTCTCTGCCCCCAAAGGGTTGTAAGAGTCACAGTCTTTAGCCCTTAAAGTCTTCTGTCTGAAGATCAGCTAGCACGCTGGTAGACCCACCACACTACATGTTCCAACTCTATTTCCCGGGACTTTGGGCATCAGGGCCACCACATGCGATGGCTCAGGCTGGGTCTGCACAGAGGAGTCAGGTTCAGGGCAAGAGGGGCTGAAACCAAGTCCTCACTCATCTTATCAACCCTTATCTAGAGGGGCAGGCACCCTTTGCCAATTGCACAAAAGTATTGGTGAGAGGTGGCCAGAAAGGGAGCCCCAGGGTTCAAGCTTGTTGTGTGAGGGCCCCGGTAGCAGCCAGAAGGATGGGTAATGGGAGACAAAGGTGCCATCACCCACGGCCCTCCTGTGACTGTCCCTGAGGACCCTTGGCCCTCTGAGGAAGCCCCTCGCCCTGTGATCACCACCTAGCTCTGCCTGCCTCGTCTGGCTCCAGCTTCATTTTCACTTCCCAGTGTCTGCCTTTTAAGTGTTCCAGATCTTTTTTCACATCTTTGTCATGTTCCTCCCACGAGCTGGCTAGCACTAAGAAGACAGAGAGCGTGTTTCCGGCTCCTTGACTTCAGCCACCCCTGGGACACTGTCAGAGGGCTCTGCCCTGCCCCTCAGCGGGGGCCAGATCAGCGTTGCTGAGACTGAGCCACCAGCTGGTGGGGCAGAGAAACGGATCTGTGCTCAGAGCCCTGATCCACCCCCCCACCCCCCCTTCCCAACACCAGCTCAAGCAGGCGGCTCAGGGAACACACACCCACTCTGCCTCCCTCCAGCTCTGGGCCTGGTCACCTGCAAAATGTCCCTAAGGATTCAAAAGTCCTGGAGCCCTAGCCAGTTTGGCTCAGTGGATAGAACATCAGCCTGTGGACTGAAGGGTCCCAGGTTCGATTCCTGTCAAGAACACATGCCCCAGGTTGCGAGCTCAATCCCCAGTCGGGGGCGGGCAGGAGGCAGCCAATCAATGATTCTCTCTCATCATTGATATTCCTATCTCTCTCCCCTTCTCCCTTCCTCTCTGAGTTCAATAAAAAATATATTTAGGGGGAAAAAAAGTTCTGGAAAAAGTCAGCCCTTCCCAGCATCTCTCTCTAGGGTGACACAAAGAGCTGGACAGGGAAATTACGTGGCCCCAGCCCTTCACCAGACTAACCTTCAGTCATCACGTAGTGACTGGTGGATTGGGTTTCTGATGTGCAGTGGCTGGGCAGGGGCTAACACTTCACCCCCCTGGACAGGTGTGTGCTTGGATGAGAGGCAGGTGTGTGTGAAGGCGGGGCATCCTGAGAAGGGGCCTTTGGCTGGCTCTGTGACATGGGATCATTCCCCTGCAGAACAATGCATGAGACAGGTCTAGCCTGCAGCAGAGGGAGAACTCTCTCTGCCTTTTGTTCCTGAGAACACCCCCCCCTTCCCCCCAGGCCTGGCTTCGGGCTGACTCCCTCCACTTCGATCCCCCTGTCAGATCCCCCTGTCAGCATCTGTGCCCTGCGCCCTCTCTGCAGCTCTCACACCCCACAATGAGCCATTCAGGCAGGCCCCAAATAGCAGTATACATGCTCCAGCCCCACGGGCCCCCGAGATGATAATGCATCACCCGCGGTGCGTATCCAGATTACGCTCAGGTGGTTAAAAGTCCAGGTCTAATTAGAGTTCCAGGGAATCGAGCCATTGTATTATTAATGATTCGCCGGCAATGTTCTGATTAAAACAGTAATTTTAATAAGCACAGCTCGATGCTAAGTGTTCACTGAGCATCTAATTACATCAGTTATAACTCCAAAATTATTTAAAATCCCCCCCCCTTTTTTTTTTCTCCACCAGACCCGGCGTGCACCAAATATAATAGAGACTCCGACAAAGCAGTGATTATTTGTCCTAATTAATTTCCTAAGCACCTGGTTAAAAAAAGGAAAAAAATCTTTGTCTCTCTTCCAACTTCCCACAAACCCCTCCATCCCTTTCTATCTTCAGAGACATAGTGACATCAGGTACATTTGAGGCCATCATTAAGGAGGACGCAGATAGAAAGCAGGGAGGAAGGTGAAGTCTGAAAAGCCCTAATCCATCCCTCCCTCCCCCCAGCGAGCACTCAGGGTGGGCCGGGCGCTGGGCTGGGCAGGCAGGGGCACCACCGGGCTCCTGACCAGGGGCCAGTTCCTTCCAGCACCCTGCCCTCATCAGACCAGCTTCCGGTAGCATCCCCCATGACTGTGCTTTGTTGTCTTGGAAGACAGAGGAAATGGGTCATCAGGTCCCCCGTGTGGCAGCTCTCAACTTCTTTTGACCTTACTTGGGTTTGAAAGAGACCTCACCCCTCTTTGCTCCCGAGAGGGGCCCCTGGGTTTCAGGGAGAATGGTCCGCTGAGCCATCTGAGAGTTTGATATTTTCAAAAATCATGTTATCAGTAAGTTACCATCCTGTCCCCAGAGGTGACACCCATAATCCCCCCTGATTTGTCCAGGAAGCCTGATCTTGAACTGGGCAGTTTCCTGCCCTCACTGCCTGTGACCCTGATGACCAGGTCAGGCATGGCAGTCCGTGGCGTTCTCAGGCCCAACCAGTGTTCTGGGAGATAGAGTGAAAACACTGCTGTAGGCTGTCCCCGACGGCCCCCTTTCCCCAGGTCCCGGGCAGCCTGCGTAGCTCAGCCAGTCACCGCTGGTAAGTCTCAGACGCAGGCCCATCTCAGTTCAGAATCGTCAAGTCCCGCTCCAGCCCCAAAGTGGAACTATGGACTTGACTGAAGCTCAGACCTCCCCCCAGCCCTCCTCCGGCGGCTGCACTACCCTCTTGCAGCCATGCAGGCTGGAGGCCTGATTTACCTCCTTTTCACCCTTCTCTTCCCCGACTGGATCTGTCCTTGCTGTCCCCTGCCTCGCTTGAACTGGGATTGTCACAGGGAGGCTCTCACACTGATGCTGGTTTTCGGGGCTGGGTCCCTCCTGGCCCTTGGACAACCTGGGCAGCAGCTCCCATCAGGTGGGCGGTGCCTCCTGCTGTCCTGCCCCCCGCCCCTCAGCCCTGATTGTCCCTCCATATACATGTTTCCAGCAGGACCCCAGCCCCTTCTCCAGGGGCCGCCTGGACGGGCCAGCTCTCCCTCCTGAAGCACTTCCCGGTCCTCCCTGCCACCGTCACAGGGGTGAGAACTCAGTGACTTCCCCATGTCCTGCCTTCTCTCTCCTCCTGTGCGCTCACCCACCTGCCCTCTGGACGTCCTGCTTTCTGGATTCTCCTGTCCACTCTGTGCCCCTCAAGCTTTCCGGTGGCCCGACTGAAGGGTGGCTAGGTGACAGCATCCCAGGGCCTCCCTCCAAGCATCTCACAAAATCCGCTCTTTGTATTCCTGGACCGTTTTATTTCCGTGAGCTGGGTCAGGGGGCCCAGGTTGAAGAGCAGAAGAAGGGTGAGCCTGGGTCTTGAGAATCAAGTCTGAAAGCTGAGGGCCGGGCTGCATTCGTTGTATCTGGGTGCCCGGGAGGACGCTTGAACTTGGACATCCAGTAGTATTTACAGATGTGGAAACTGAGGCTGGGGGAGTGAAGCGGCTTGCCCAGTGCAGATGCGTGCAGGGCGAGGCCGAGCCAAGTTCTTCTGTCTGAACAGTCGTGTCCTCTCCCTGACACCGCGTGCCTCTGCCGGGGTATAAACAGTGAGTCCATTAAAAAATAAAAGCCTCCACGTCACCTAATGGATCCCAGCAGAATGCCAGGGGCCTCAGCCACACCTAGGCAGCCTTCCCGGAGCTCAGTGCCTTTACTTAAGGAGCTTAAAATAAAACCTGGATCACTGGGCACGTGCGATTAGCTTCTCCGCGGGTGTTTATAGACCTATTTTGTGTAAGAAACTGAGGTGGGAACGCACAGGGATTGCTCCTCTGAAGGAATACAGAGCTGAGTCCTAGGCGCCACCTGGAAAGAGGGGGAGCTAAGGAGAGTTGGCAAGTTGACTCGAGTCCTGCCACCTGGGCTGAGGTCTGGTACTAAATCCAAAGGCTGGTCAGGAAAGGCCGTGTGGCAAGGAGAGAGCCCCGGATATGCCCATGAGCAGGGAGGAAGGGTAGACCTTCTGAGGAGCAGGAATGTGAGAGAGTTAAGGAGGCAGGACTGTGCAGAGTCTGAGAGGAGGCTGGCCTGGGGTGGGGGCTGACGCTGACAGACAGAGCCTAGAGAGGAAATGACAGGGAAATGGGAGCAGAGGTGGAAAAGCTGAAATGTGAGGCTGCAGAGTTTGGACTCTAAACTTCATTCAGGAGGCAGCTTTTCTGGCTGTTTTGATGTGTGTGTGTGTGTGTGTGTGTGTGTGTATTATTGTTATTGTTTTAGCTGAAGCTGTCATTACAACACACTGCCTCTTGGAAGCCTTCCCTGATGTGCCCTTCTTCTTGGCTCTAAGAGCTAGCCAGCTGTCCCACATCTCTGTCATCGTGCTAGTATTTCATACAGTGTGGAGGTTTGTCCATCTTCCTGGCAACATTCTAAGTACTTCAGGATCAGAGCCATGTCTGGTCATCTTTTGAACTTCCTACCTGTGCAGAATATATAGCAGGCGCATGTATATTTATTAATGTTATTTATTAATAACAAGGAACAGCTAGCTACACGTCAGACCCTGGGCTAAGCATTTTCTAACCTGGACCTCCTCATGCTAAGAGGCAATTTGGTGTCGGAGTTCAGAGTGTGGTTTCTGCAGGCAGCCTGCCTGGGTTCGAATCCCAACCTGACAACGTACTGGCTATGTGGCTTTAAGTGAATTCACTAAGACTGTCCGTGCCTCCGCTTCTTCCTCATCTGCAAATAGTAGGTCTTATATAATAAGTACATGCCATTATTATCACCCTGTCACAAGTCAACCACTGAGGCTGAGAGCTGAGTAACGGGCCCACAGCTACACAGCTAAAGAGCAGGGGGCTGGGATGTGGCCCTGGTAATCTGTCTCTAGGACACCGGCCCTCACGCATTACGCCTTTGTGAAGAAAAATGAAGATGTGCAGAATACATCTAGCGAGGATGCAGTCTGCATCAGGACAGGCAGAGGGAGGCTGGAGGAATACAATGACAGGGATAGACATGGGACACATCATAAGTAAAAGAAATGCAAAATTTCTCTTTTCTCTTCTTCCTGTTCTGTGCCCATGACCCTGGCCTTCCACAGTCTTCCCTCAGATCCTTTTCCCTTTCGGCAGCTCTGCCCTAATACATGTCCGTGACTGGGATTCTCCCTGCAGGTCTCGTGGCTGTTCTTTGCTGATGCCCTTTCCCCCTCATAGAATGTCCTTCCTCCATTCCTGTCTATGAAAGTATCACCACACTTTCAAGGCTGCCATCAGTGATGGCGCCTCCCTGGTTCCTTCAGCCAGAAGTGATCTCTCCCAGCTCAGAACCTCCTGAGACATCTGTCACTTTCTAGCTTTCCTGCCAGAGGGTATGCTTTTCGGAGGGACTGTGAGAACAGGGCCAACTCGCATTTGTGCCAGCACAGGGAAAGACTTGACACCGGCTCTGTTGAATCAATGAACCAATGAATGAAGGATACATTCCTAAATGAACTAATGAATGAGTACATGAATGACAAAGAAAGAAAGGAACAAAGTATAAGTGCTGAGTGTATTTTAACCATATGCAGGACTACTCGGTTATAAATTGAGTCTACCTGAGTGTGGATCCATAAGGCCAGGTCAATCAACCCTATCGACTAGCTCCCAAGTACAGAGCACTGTGTCCCTGTAGTCATTGCTGCCTCAGGGGATGATCTTGTCTATACAGGTTCCTGAAAGCAGCACAGTGTCACAGGATTCAGCAAAGCATGGTTCTGCCTTCCACGTCTCCACCTTGCCAGGGTTGCATGAATGAATGAATGGCGTGAACGAATACACTTGCTCTATTCAGGAAGGAAATTTAAATATACCTGCAGGAGATTTTTTTTTGCCTTAGACATTTAACATGTACTCATATCCTCCATCTATCTATATTTCTCTCTCTCTCTCTCTCTCTCTCTCTCTCTCTCTCTCTCTCTCTCTCTCACACACACACACACACACACACACACACACACACACACACACACTCATCCACTTATTTACTTATTTGTCCCAGGAAGCTGTGAGTGACAAGAAAAGGCTGTGTCTTTCCCAAAGGTGCTAGCCACTTGGCATACTAAGAAAAGAACACAGGCTATTTTCAAACCCAATATGGCAGGGAGGACAAGACGGCCACGCCTTAGATCTGTGGTCGGCAAACTGCGGCTCTCGAGTCACATGCAGCTCTTTGGCCCCTTGAGTGTGGCTCTTCCACAAAATACCACGGCCTGAGCAAGTCTATTTTGAAGAAGTGGCATTAGAAAAAGTTTAAGTTTAAAAAATTGAGCTCTCAAAAGAAATGTCACTCATTGTACTGTTGATATTTGGCTCTGTTGACTAATGAGTTTGCCAACCACTGCCTTAGATGATTAGAAAGGAAAGTTGCAAGATGGTTAAAGAAATGTGCTCCATGGGGTCCACTGGAAACCAGAATTCTGGATTACAGCATGAGGTTCCAGTAGTTTCTTGTCTACTTCGACTTATAGGCAGAAAGGCTTAGCCCTACCTACTTCCAATCCAGCGTCCATGGGTAGGGCTAAGCCAGCTGTGTTTTTTCCCATGCACACAGCTGCTGACGGGTGTACTAAAGAAGGACCTGAGGAGTTGGGCTTGACAAAATCTGATTCCATCTTATACATCATCTGGTAGGATTGCTCTCCCTAGATCCAGGTGACTTGGAAACTTCAGCTCGAGGTTCCTTCAGAGCCTCACAAGCAGATTTCAGGGAGGGCATTTAGGATAGAAAAGTAGCGCACAAAGAACCCCTGAGATTGTATCAATAATCATGAGTGCCAACATCAGAACCAGAGGTGAAGTTGGGCACCAGGAGGCAGACACCAGGCCATGCCAGGATCTCTGCCAAAGGGAGGGTTATGGTCTCCTTCAGAAGCAGTGAGTCCTCAGGCCCCACTTTCCCTCTTAAAGAAGGATTTCCTGAGTCCTCCTCTCACACAATCTAACATTAGCCCCTGCCTGCTACCCAGACCACAGCAAAGGTGTGCCTACCCTAGATCTCTGACCGGCCTCCTCTTGGGCCCTGATGATTCACACCCAACCCCCACCTTGCTAAGCTCATGGACCATAGAGAATGTGAGACCAGCTGGAGCTCCAAACCTTCTCTTTCATCTTGCTCTCCTGGTTGACTGGAAGGCAGAGGAACCTGAAGTTAGTTGATGGGACTTTTAGCCAGATGCCCAGCTCTTAGATAAAATTGGGCTGGGTGTGGTAAGGGTAGACGTGGTCTCTGCATCCAGGGTCCTCACTAGAACCTGACTGAACAGAGGGTGAGATGAATGAATGCGGGTGGGTGGGGATAGGGGCATCCCTGACTTGTTATCCCGTTGCCATCACCACGCTTCCCTCCCACGGCAGACGAATCGATGTCCACCCTAAAGGGAGCTTTGTGAGACCTGGCTAATCCCGGGCGTCTGGTTTCCAGATGAGGGATCTATTTTGGTTATTCCTTAAGCCCTATTTCCCAAATCCTCCTCATCTCTCATTTCCTACCCCACCTGCTTTTCCTAACTGAATAAATCCACTGTTGCCATGGAGACAGCATAGTATTAGCATCTCTGCTTCTTGGTAGATCCTTCCAAAACCTACGACTAGAAAGGGCCCTACTCCTAACTCCCTACTACTTCTGGCCCAGGAGTCCTGTCTGAGAAACAACAGTATGGTATTGGGCATGTCTGTTTGGCCCATTTGGTTTCCTCACCTCTTGGTATATTGTCCTTATCCAAGTTCCCCTTCTTCCTTAGAAGACCAAACTTAGGTGGACGTCTTGCAGCCAGGGATCTCGAGTGTCCATGCACGTTAGGCCTTTAGAAGGGATCATGTCATCAATAAGGACAATAGCCAAAACCGGTTTGGCTCAGTGGATAGAGCATCGGCCTGTGGACTGAAAGGTCCCAGGTTCGATTCCGGTCAAGGGCATGTACCTTGGTTGCGGGCACATCCCCAGTGGGGTGTGTGCAAGAGGCAGCTGATTGATGATTCTCTCTCATCGATGTTTCTAACTCTCTATCCCTTTCTCTTCCTCTCTGTAAAAAATCAATAAAATATATTTTTTAAAAATAAGGACAATTGTTTGAGGGGCTTTGCTGCTCTGCACGCCAAGAGCAGTTATAACTCTCCCCACAAGATACATCGGTGGTCTCAGCCCAAAGAGCCTCAGTAGCTGGCTCAAGGTCACCTGACCGGTGGGCGCAGAGCCTGGGCAGGAGCCCGCCCAGCTTCCTTGGGCACACTGCCATCCCCAGTGGGGGCTGCCTACAGAGACTGAGCATGACAGCGGCCACTATTGAGCACCACATGTGTGCAAGTCCCTTGGTGCACAGAGGTCACTTAAGCCTCAAAACAACCTTATGAAGTTGATCTCATTGTGGCCATCACTTCGCGAAGAAGG
Source organism: Pipistrellus hanaki (assembly GCF_964339955.1). NCBI lineage: Eukaryota > Metazoa > Chordata > Mammalia > Chiroptera > Vespertilionidae > Pipistrellus > Pipistrellus hanaki. The sequence goes on from NC_140520.1 coordinate 29,423,640, forward strand.
AAACTGAGGCTCAAGGAGGTCTGAGAATTTAATGTCGTACAGATAGGAGCTGGATTTGAAAAGGAGCACTGACTCTTTCAAAGTCCACCTTCTCAACCAGAATAAAATTTGGCCTTTACCTAAAAAAAATATAAATAAATTTAAAAAAATAAAAGATTCAAGAGCAGCTGCTCCCCTAGCACTTACCAAAAAGATAAAATTTCACTCTCTGGGGCCAGACATGTCTTTCCTGGTCGCCCTCTCCTCTTTGACTCCTGCAGGACCCTCTGCTGGGTTTTATGAATGAGGAGGGAGGAAGTGTCATTGAAAAGTTCAACAACTTCAGATTCCACTTCTCTGAGTGATAGATAGCTTTAATTACTCTGAATTACTCAGCCACTCCACTCTTCTCCCCAAGTCATTAAAAATAGATTTTCTCTCTCTGAACTCCAGTCCTCCCTCAGGTCTCCAGAGAGTCGGGAGTTCCCAGGAGACACCCGGGGTCATCTTCTGACCAGAAGGTTGCCTGTTGCTTTAGCGGCAGTCACAGGCTCCAGAACCTCTCTCTGGCTTTCTGGGGGTTCGTGTCTCCTTTTTCTTGATGACCTTAGTGATGTGATTGTCACAGCTCAGGGGACAGTAGGGGGCTGGGCTGTGTTTATGAGGGCTTACAGGGATCTCACAGATGACTATTGATTTTTGAAGAACTGGATCTAACACTGGGGACACACAATAGTGAGTTCTTCACATGAATTACTGGGAAGCTGATTCGTAGACGAGACCGAGGCTGAAAATGTGAGCTCAGAGGTCCTCCCTGATAAGCAGGTGAGATGGTGAGACTGGCATTGCTGTTTCCACTTGAAAGATGAGGAAATGGAGGCTTGAGGAGGTTAACTGGCTCGCCCAGGCCACTCAGCTAACAACTGGCAAGACGGGGATATAACACACCTGCCACCTTCACTGCCCTTGCTGAGTCACCCTGGCATTCCTGGGGGCTCTGGACGGGAAATGTGCAAACTGCTGAGAGCCACTTTCCTTAGTGTGCTGGTCCTGGGGGCTGAAAACCACCCAGCAGAGCTCTTCCACCTTCCCTGACCTCCCTCCCTCTTCCCCTCTGTTTCCATCCCTCCATGGTCCGGCTCAGGATCCACCCCCTGAATGTGGTTAGCAGACAGAGAAGAGTAAAAAAGCTAAGGGGCATGCCGTGGTGGTGGATGGAACTGCACTGTCAACAGACTCAGCTCATGCCGGCACCCCATGCCCATGGCGCCCCATGTCCAGGAGGGCCTGCCCTCTAGTGATGCCTCTGTCTCCACATCACTCCTGAGCCTTGGAGTCAGACAAACATGAACTAAAAGTCTGTTTCTGATGCTCATTAGATGGGTGACCTTGGGCAGGTTACTTAACCTGAGACTCAGTTTTCTAATAAGTGGGCCTAATATTGCTTCCCTTGCAAGGATAGTATAGGGATCAAATGAGATAAAATAGGCAAAGGGCCTGGCATGCAGTAAGTGCTGGAAAAATAGCTGTTATTATTATTAGTTATTATTATTATTAGTTACTAGAGGCCCAGTGCATGAAAATTCATGTACTAGAGAGGGGTCCCCTCAGCCCAGCCTGCCCCCTCTCACAGTCCAGGAGCCCTCAGGGATGGGAGGCGACCTGGTGATCAGGGAAAGGCAACAACCCTATCACACCTCTACTGCTGCCACTGCCGGCAGTGCAAGCCTTGGCCAGCCTTGGTTACCTGAGCCTTGGGTAGCCCTGAGTGGTGGGAGGCTGAGGGGACTGGGGTACTCCAGAGGCAGGCACACAGTGCAGCTGGACCCACCTGAGGTCAGGCCTGGCCATGCCACACACCTGCCGCCCTGGTGGGGCTGAGGGGACTGGGTGCTCCCATCTTATGGCTGTGGGCACAGCCATTTTTGAGGGTGTGGCAGTCTATTATCACATTCCCTCTTTATTAAATATTATTATTATTTATTATTAATATCCCTGCTGCTCCATTCTGTTCAACAAGTTCCATCAACTGCCCAGCACTGAGCAAGGAACCTGCCAGCCATCAGTCGGAGACCTCAGTCCCCATCTCTCCCTTCCCCAAACCCCAGGAGGAGAGGATCCCCTTGATGCCTCAGCACCCCCTCACACCCACTCTGCATGGGAGATTGAGATTGAGATGCTGCTTCAGGCAGCCATAACCAATGGGCTCCTTCCCCTTTAAGGACAGGAGAGAGGATGGGCATTTTTCCGTGGGACTTGCTGAGCCAAAGGGGATATCACTGGAGGCCTGTGAGGAGTCCGGGGAGCCTGGCCCACCCCTGGGGTGTCCCCTTTAGCTTTGGTGCTTGAGAGAAACTGACCAGACCAGGGGGCTGGGCTGGGCCTCCCTGATTGCCCATCTGCTCATGTCCGTCTCCCGGTGAGGACTCTGCCCCCGGCCCCATCTGGTGCAAGGGGAAGGACAGAGCCCCAAGCTCTGGGCCTCCCCATGCTCCTGGCACCTGTTGAGGAGATTTGGGGGAGCCTGTGAAGTGAGGTCCACCCACCCATCCAGTCCCTCAACTAACAGCTGCTGGGTGCCAAGCAGCGCTGAGGGCAAGGGAGTGAGAGCGGTGGAGTCAAAAGCATGAGAGAGAGTCTCCCCTGCCCTCAGGCTGCTCCCCGCTTCCTGTTCCCTCCGCCTCCAACTCCTGGAACTGACCCCTGAACCATCCCTCCCTCCTCACCTTCCAAAAGACGCCTCCTAGTATGTCACCATTAGGGGTGATGGAGGACTGTCCTCTGTTCACAGCAAGACCATGCCTAGCATTGAGCCACCCCTATAGGCCTGCCTCCTGCTGGTTCACATGGAGCAGGAGACCCAGCCTCTCTTCCTAGGCAGATGTGCAAACCTGGGAGCCAGGTGTGTGAAAGCGCCTGGAGATGCTAAAACCTGCGCCAAGTGTTGGGGTTGTGTACGGGACCTTGGTCCACACACCAGCCCCGGGCCCTCAGCCCAGTATGTAAATGAGCTTCAGATCCTTTCTTGAAAACAGGCTGGATTGGGTGAAAAGGAGAAAGTGGGTTGAGACCTACAAACTCCAAGGGAGAGAGCTTGGGCTGGCAGGCAGGGACCACAGGGAAGGTACAAAGGAAGGAGAGGCAGTCCGGCCAGTTGTGCTTCAGCTGCTGTGCGCTGTGCCCCCGGCCCTGGGGACCCCGGGGGCTGAGGATCAGGCCAACTGCGTGCTCCGGCCAGGCTGTGTGTCACCTCACACCCTTGCCACCTGGTCTCAGCACTGAGAAGGCCTCTGTCTCTTTCCTGGAGTCAGGAAGCAGGGGACACGTGTGGGGACAGGTGTACTCTCTGGCAGGGAAAGCAGATTCCAGGGGAGCGGAGGGAAGGATTAAATGCTCAGTGCCCCAGGGGCCCCTCCAGGGGTGGGGGGCGGGACAGCTCTCCCTCACTCCTCCCTCTTGGCTCCCTTGCAGGATTACAAAGGAATCCCACTGGCCTCTGAACACCAAGTGTTTGTACCAATACCCCCCTGCGGCGAACCTCCACTCTGTCCTTTCATCACAACTGTCTCTGGATTGCACGGCTATGGTGGCGTCTGTCCCACCGCATTGAGAGGCCCTGTTTCCTTAGTCTCAGCCTCAGTGGCACCATGGGCTCCAGGAGGGCAGCGAATGCAGCCCCATGCCTAGCAGAGAGCTGGACACAGCCCAGATGCTCGGTAAACGTCTAAGGACTGTGTGGGACCCAGGCACCATCCACGGTCAGGGTCCTACGTGTTGTTCCGGTTTTAACCCCAGTGTTTCTGCGGCAGAGCCCTCCAGGTCCTCAGAACCAAGCGGCTCCTGGCAGGTGTCTGCTTAGGGGCAGACAGAGCACAGATCTGCTGCCTCCAGGGCACTCCTGGAGGGGCTCCTGTGCCTCCCTCTGCTTCTCTGAAGAGAGATGGGTTTGCACCTAAAGGCAGTGAGTGCTCAGGGCCTCTGCCCAGGAAGGTAGTGACTACAGTGCCCAGAGACACTTCTGCCCTCACCCTGGGTGGTCCCCACCCTGCAGGTCTGCCAGCTCCTCTGGGTCCCTAGGAAGGAGACTGGCTCCAGCAATCCCCTCAGTGACTGGTCCCCATAGCCAATAACCATCCTGTGTCATGTCCCTCACTGTGCCTGGCCCGACACCCCCTAGGCGACCCAAATTTGCTGAGAGAATCGGGAGGAACCTCCCACACTCTGCAAGCCCTACTGAGCCAGCCAGCTCCCCACATAGACATCCAGCGCCCCGAACCTGGCCAAGGAAGGTACCAGAGATGGGGGCCTGAGGCCAGAGGAGCCAAGAACACAGCATGAGTCACCTTTAATGAAGAGTATTTCTTAAGTAAATGACTTAATAGGACAGTTACATTCATTAGAGGCATAATTACAAGATGGAAGATCAAGCAGAGAAGAATGCGGGTGTGAGGGTGGATGGAGTCAAGTCTGCGGCAGCCCGTGGTCCCGGGGAGAAGGCGGCGGAGGGGCAGGAGAAGGGTGCCCTCCGACCCTGGGCTTCTCATCACCACACTCATTAAGGGCTACCTGGGACCCAGCCGCCCTCAGATACCAGCCCTCCGTGAACAGGGTGTGGAGATGCAGGCATAATTAAAAACACAATCATCATAAACAAACACTCATTAAAGCCTTCTAGAGTGTCCCATTAAGCTCTGAGTCAGCCCTGACAGAGGCCACCTGAAACTCTTCCCTCCTAGAGCTTCCAGAGACAACTGCCACCCACCGTATCCCACCCCACCACACACCATCCCACCCCTCACTGCCAGGTCCTAGAGGCCTGCTCCTGGAGGCTTGAACTTGGTCCTTTAGGGCCTCCATAGACTCAGTTATTAAAACCATTTCTTCCTTGCTGGACATAGTAAGGTACCCTCACTCACCTCCCCCCAGATCAGTCCAGGTCCTTACAGAGCCCCATGGCAGAGTTTCATTCCATCTCTTCCTGGCCCGGGGCCCTAACATTCGACAAGATCTCCCCAAGATGTGAGGTGGTCTCAAACGTTAGTGGTTCTCAAACGTTAGTGGTTCTCAAACGTTAGCGTTCAGAGGCAGCAGCTGGAACGCTCTGAGAACATTTCGAGGCCACCCCAGAGTTTCTGGCTTTTCTGTCTCCTAAGCTCACAAGTTAATGCCAACGGTGCTGGTCTGGACCCATGCCATGAGAGCCGTTGTTCCTTAAGAGCCACAGGCCACCTCTTAAAATAATTTTTTTTTAATTAATTTCAGAGAGGAAGGGAGAAGGGAGAGGGATAGAAATATCAATGATAAAAGGGAATCATTGCTTAGCTGCCTCCTGCACGCCCCACCCCGGGGATCAAGCCCACAACCTGAGCATGTGCCCTTGACCGGAATGGAACCCGGGACCCTTCAGGCCGCAGGCCGACGCTCTAGCCACTGAGCCAAACCGGCTAGGGCTGACAGACACATTTTAAAAAGTGAGACGCAGAAGCTGAAATTAAGATTAATTTTATTTAGCCCAGTAGTTACTCATTTTTTTCTTTTCAACATGTCGATAAAAATTATCAAGGTGGTATTTTATATTATTTTTTTTTTCCATGCCACATCTTCAAAGGCCAGTGTGTGCTGTGAGTATCCGGCGCATCTCAGTCAGGACCAGCCACACGGGCGAGTGGCTGTCCCACTGGGCACTGTCCATGCAGATGCATCTTCTCTTTGCTCTGAGTTCCCTCAGCCTTCTTCCCACGCCTCTGGGAGGACACACGTCACTTTGCAACTCGAAGGTGATGGCTGTACTGTGATGCTGCGGCTCTTGTTATGCCCCTGAAGTGCTCGGTGCAGGCCCGTGGGTAGGACATGATCAATGAATATTGGCTGCCGGCTGATGAATGACGGTCGCAGCCCGAGAATATAGCAAAGACAGGGAGCCTGTAGTAACTAACATCTGACTCTGAGGGTCTGTCTCTTCCGGGCCCCTAGGACATTGCTTTCCTCTGGTGGTTAGATCTTTGGCTGTTAGACCTCTGAGGAGAGAGTCATTCCAATTTTAGGATCGCCCCTCACCCCTATAAGTTTCCTGTTTCACTTTGCTCTTCAACTCCGTGCATTAAAAAAAAAAAAAAAATTCCCACCAGGAGGGCCCAGGAAACAGGAAAAATAGTAGTGCTATTGGTTTCATGTTTGGAGAAGAACAGGGTTCTCACTATCTCCGTGGCACTTGGCGTGAAAGTGGGCTTTGTTGCCGGAGACACTGCTCCCATTCAGGGCCCCCTTGCCCAGCTGCTGAGAGCCGGGCTGTGTTTTGACAGACGGGCCAAATGCAATGCCGACAGTTGTTTTAATTCCCAGCCAGATGCAGACATCACTCACACGGAGCCCGAAACCCAAGAAAGGAAGGCCGGGCACTGGGCTGCTGCTTTCGGGCCTCAGAGGGAGGGTGGGTGGGAGGGGGCCAGGCGGAAGCCGAGCGGGCAGCCGGGGTCACAGGAATCCCGAAGGGCCGAGTCCCAGGCCCGCAGAGGCACGCCCGGACGCTGCATGGCGAGCGCCTGTCGGAAAGGTGCTCCTGGTAGGAATCGCAGGCCTGGAGGCTGTGGTCAGGGGTTATTCCTGAAAGCGATGGGATAGCTGTGGCAGAGGGCGATGGCTGGAGGTTAGCTTGTAGCTGTGCACGTGATACAGGACAAAAAGCATCAGCAGTGGCAGGGAGGAGTTAGGCAAACAGTGGAAACCAGAATCCCGAGTGGCAGAAGTGGCAGGATGAGGTCAGCCCTCCTCTGAGGACAGGAATCCCTTAAACGACCCCCCCCCCCCCCCCCACACACACACACACAGATCACTTTCACTGCTTACACAACCCACTGGGGGGCGCTCCTCCGGAAGCAAGGTCCGGTGCCTTATTGCACAGCCTTGCCTTTCTTCTGTGGAGATTTCCTAACACTTTCCTTTCTTTCTTTCTTTTTAAATATATTTTATTGATATTTTACAGAGAGAAAGAGAGAGGAATAGAGTTAAAAACGTCCATGAGAGAGAAACATCAATCAGCTGCCTCCTGCACACCCCACACTGAGGGGGGTGGGCCCGCAACGAAGGTACATGCCCTTGACCGGAATCAAACCTGGGACCCTTCAGTCCACAGGCTGATGCTCTCTATTCACTGAGCCAAACCGATTTCAGCTTTCCTAACACTTTTCACCTGAGTCTTATTGCAGCCACCCTGCTGTCCTTCAAAACATTGAAAAACAGCCTCGGTGGCCAACCCGATATTTGTCTTTTTTGAACCAAATAAACAGGCCACGTCCATAGGCTGTATTTGCGATGCACTATCGGGGTCCACCCATGGTGACCTCCCTCTGGGAAGGATCCCTGGTTGAGCAACACCCCTCATAAGGCGGGTTGCAAAGACCTGAGCGAGGAACCCCCCTGGTGTGAGGCAGCCTCTCTCTGTCCTGACACTGTGTCTGTTTCTGCAGCTCACGAGCAAATTAGCCCCTCCAGCTGCGCCATCGCTGTGTCAGGTCATGTTGGGCATAGAGTGGACACAAACCCCCAGGTCTAGTCCGCATGAGCTGTTTCACACCAGCTATCCCCCAGCCTCCACTTAAAGTATGAATTTTTTAAAATCCGACTGCAGGATTGTACAGTTCTCCTTGCATTTTCTACTTATGTGATTAATGGGAAGTTAGGGATGTTTAAAGTGGATCATGTCACTCGCTAACAGGAAGGCCTTGAAATAGAGAATCGTAAGTGTTATGTTGTAAGCACGAGGGGCGGGGCTGTGAGGCTGGTGCCTTTGGTGTTTGGGGTCTTGTTTACCTCCCACCAGCCTCATCCCTGCCCCGCCCATCCGGGGTGCACTCTACACATGTGCACTCTAAGCCTGATTACTTGTGTGGGTGATAGTCTCTCAGCTCCGAATGCCCTTCGAGGCCCATTGTTTCCCCACTCACCATTACATCCTTCCTCCGGCAGATTATACAGGATACCCACTTTAAAAAAAAAAAAAAAAATATATATATATATATATATATATATATATATATATATATATATATATTATTGATTTTTTTACAGAGAGGAACAGAGAGAGATAGTTAGAAACATCGATGAGAGAGAAACATCAATCAACTGCCTCCTGTACACCCCCTACTGGGGAAGTGCCTGCAACCAAGGTACATGCCCTTGACCGGAATCGAACCCAGGACCCTTGAGTCCGCAGGCTGACACTCTATCCACTGAGCTAAACCAGTTTCAGCAGGGGCACCCCTCTTTTAAGCTACCAGGGCACACACCCATCCCAGGCACAGTGGAGAGCAACTTGGTTTGTAATTTCCAACTTCCACTGGACTGTGGACCCTGCGGGGGCAGGATCAGAGTCCAGTGTGCTGTTGTTTCTCTCCAGCGAAGCATGTGAGCCTCCATACAGTGACATCTAACGAACATCTGCTGCCTGAGCAGCGTGAGGCTCCCTCCCAGCCTCTCGGGAGGATGCCGTAAGACATCTCCATCAGATCCTTTGCCCCTGTCAGAGGCAGGACACTGTGCTGCTGGACCACAGGTTGCATTTTCACCTGAGCTCACACATCCAGTAGGTGGGGGACCTCTACGCCCTAACAAACGAGGAGCTGTTCCCAGCCATCAGATGTTTCAGCGGCCTCCTGTCCCAGCCAGCAACAGATACCTAGGACCCTGGTCAGCAAACTGAGGCTCGCAAGCCACATGCGGCTCTTTGGCCCCTTGAGTGGGGCTCTTCCACAAAATAGCACACCCTGGGCAAATCTATTTTGAAGAAGTGGTGTTAGAAGAATTTTTAAAAATTTAGCTCTTAAAAAGAAATTTCAATCGTTGTACTCTTGATATTTGGCTCTGTTGACTAATGGGTTTGCCGACCGCTGCCCTAGGACATATCAAATGGAAAACTTCTATCTCCTGCCCCTCCTGCCCAGCCTTCACATCGCACACCCGGGCACGTAGGGGTGTGTAATGTCCAAACAGGCCCAGCTCCAGCCCTGCAGGGCACAACCGGGACACCAGGAGGAGTTGGCAGGGGCTGCAGCCTTGGGGGGCGGGGGTGAGGGAAGGGCGTGGGAAGCTTGATCTGAAAACCCCCACTTTCCCCAGAAAGACAGCTCATCTCTGTGGATGTTCCCATTTAGCCAGACTTTTCAGATGATGGGACATTTGCTAAAGAAACGGAATTCAGACATCAGAGAATGGGATAATTGGATCCAGGTGGTATGTTTGGTCGGCTGCAAAGAGACGGTGCCACATGATGAATCCTATTTGATAGGGAAAGTTTCTGCCTCTCCCCCTTTTCAAATGTGCTCTGTGCAGGCAGGATGTCTCAGCCCAGGCCCAGCTGAAAGCTCTTCAGAGGCAAGTTGGAGGCATGCGATGGCCTTCTAACAGCGTTAGCCGTTTTCTGCACTCAGCAGGAGCAAGCCCAGCTCCTGCGGGGACTGCAGTGCAGGCAGAAGGACACTGGGGGTTTTGCTTCATTGCTGGGAGGGTAGGAAGCCTTGGCCTGCCACCTGAGAAACACAGTCTGCTTAGCTGTGCTTACCTGTGCCAGGCAAACAGATGAGAACACGGAGGCCACCAAAATACACCCCTAGTATCTCCGCTTTAGGGGTGGGGATAGTGCAAGTGCAGTGAGTGAGATTGTAGACGAGTCTGAACGCACATCGGCGAGGGGGCACTAACCACTGACCTAACCATGGTCTCTCCTCTCTCCACCAGATCACCAGGGTCCCCGTGGAATCCTGTGAGCAGTACACGACTTGTGGGGAGTGCCTGAGCTCGGGGGACCCTCACTGTGGCTGGTGTGCCCTGCACAACATGTAAGTTTGGGACTGCTCTGAGGAAGGGCTGGGAATGCATAAGACCAGGTGCTTTCTGGGAGGGTCGACGAGGGATGTGACAGCAGTTTGCAGGGAGAGAACTTCTGGGGCCTCATCCTACGCAGCATCTTTATCTCTCTGTCTTTCATTGCACTTTAAAAAACATATAGAGGGAGAAAGAGAGAATCATTGATCGGCTGCCTCCTGCATGCACCCTACTGGGGATTGAGCCTGCAACCCAGGCATGTGGCCTGATGGGGAATCAAACATCAAATCATGACCTGGTTCAAAGGTCAACGCTCAACCACTGAGCCACGCTGACCGGGCTCTTTCACTGCACTTGTAAAGTCTGCCCTCCCCACCGCTCTGAGTCTGTACCTCGTCAAAGGGTAACGATTTTGCAACATCTCAAGTGGGAAGCTGTAGAATCTCTAGGTTTCCGGAGAACCTTCTGGGGGCAGCCTGAGCAGGTGTCTCCCGCTGCGAGTGTAGGGAGGGCCGGGCAGGAGAGTCGGGCATTTGCACTCTGCATAGCTGCTGTGTTACCTCCAGCTGTTCCATCGCCGTGTCAGGTCGTGGTGGGCATAGAGTCGACCCAAACCCTCAGGTCAGTGGGCTCCTCTGGGCCCCGTCACTCAATAGGGACAGTGCCTACCTCACAGATGAACTGTGAGCATTAAAGGAACCAATAAACGCTCTGGGAATGAGGAAGCCCAGAAGAGGCTGCTCAAATCAAAATAATTCCCGAGGGCCCTGAACTCTTGGGGGCACCCTTCAGGCCTCATTATTTAAGGATTGCAAGAAATCTGCCTCCCACTCCTTCTGGCCACATTTCCCAATTTAGTTACACACACACACACACACACACACACACACACACGCACACACGCACACGCCATTGAATGCCAGCTCCATAGAAATGCAAAGTTACACTTAAATTTCTGAATGTGAAGAGCCGGCCGAGGGTAGAGAAAAGGGTGAAACCCTGAAAGGCAGGCGCTGACTAGGAATTCTGTGCCCCAGCAGAGCTGGAAACTCCGTGGCTCGGTGCCAGCCAGCGAAGCATCTCTATGAAACGCACCGGGTTTGGGCTTGGGGCGGAGGCGGAGGCGGGGGCCAGAGTTCAGGGGCCGCACAATAGCTCTTGGCTGCCAGCCTCTGCAGCAGGTGTTGGGAGGGCTACGGAGGGAGAGAGGGAAGCAGGCGCCTCGCAGATGCAAAATCTGGACTGGATTTGAGCCCACAAATACTGGGCTCCCCGCTTAGGTTTGCAAGAAAAAAGTTTTGCAAAAAACCAAAAATGCTTGCACTGGAACTCCAGCATGGAGTCACCATTAAAGGCAGGCAAGGGATGATGATGGCGGTGACACCCCAGTTGTGGCCCGGGAATGGGAAGGGCAAAGGTGCCTAAAACTGGGTTCCCTCCCGTGAGGCTGGCCTGCCGGCCTGTGGGCTCTCTCCTCCAGAGGAGCTCTCCCTCCAAAGAACCCGACGGCCGCCACGCAGCATGTCCTGGGTATCTGCCCTCTCACTGGGCAGCGGGCACGCCCAACTGTACCACTCACTCCCGGCTGCCTCTGCCTTGGCCACCAGCTCCTGCCAGCTTCCCTTCTCCCAGGCAGAACACACCAAAGTCAGACAGAGGATTGCCATCCGTGCAGCAGCTAGGACATCCGCGTTCCTCAGCTTGTCGTTGTGCCTACAAACCTGTCTGCAATGCCTGAGCCTCCCGCTGGCCCTGGCCCACCCCTGTCATCCTCTGGGCCAGGTGTGGCTTCTAGAATGACGGAGCCACGTCATCACAATCTCAGACCTCCTCTGCCCTCCGAACTGCTTACCTGTCCTCAGAGACGCCCTGCTACCTACCAGGCCACACCTGTCCTTCCAGCCACGCTGCTTGCCGAGAACAGGCGGGGAGCAAGCTTTTCCTGTTTGTACCCAGAGCTTTCTTCCCTCTTCCCCAGCCCCTCCTGCCACCCTTCCCTCCTGCCTTGGGGAGGGAAAGAGGAGAAGGGCCCAGCTCAGCTCCCAGCCCCACAGGCCGAGCTTCAGTGGAGGCAGAGGGCTGAGGGAGATTGCTCAGGAAGCTCTGGGTCCCAGGGGATTTGCAACCTTCCACTCTCTTCCGTGTGCCTTGCTCTTGCGAGTGTGTTATTGTCTCCAGGGCTATTTATCTCTGTTAGGGCGGTTGCCATAAATAGTATGATAAAAAAAAAGAGCCATTTCAGCCAGTCAATGAGATAAAGGCTCCAGTCAAGAGCTCACTTTAGAGCTATCTTAAGGATTCACTTAAACCCCCATAATTCTTCTCTGTGACAGCATTCATATTTAGATCCATTATGTGCCTGGAAAGGAAGAGGGGGAAGGGCGGGGGAGTTCCGTGGGAATCGCTGCTCCCCCTCCCCCCTGCAGTGGGGAATGAGGTACTGTCCCCTGGCTGTCGGTTTGGGGGAAGCACCCGCGTGTTCCCGTGTGACCTAAGTGGCCACCACACGCCTCTGTGTGGAGGTGCCACGGTGCCCACCTGCCACCGCGGGCCTTGGCGCCGCCGGGAGCCAGAGATAAAGTTGTCGGGAGACAGCCACACGGTTTTCTGACAGAGGCAGCCCTGGCTGCGACTCCTCGTCTGTCTCCCTGTCTCCAGGCATTACTACGCACCGCAAACATCTATTTAAACGGTGCCGTGTGACAGGTAGACTATCTCAGTGAATAAAACACGGCCCCTGCCTTCACAGACCCATTAACCCAGCCACGAGATCATATGTACGCTGCCCCACATAGCTAAGACCCATGGGCAGACTTTCAAATATCCCTGGAGAAGAATAGTAATAGTCATCATTGATAGTATTATTATTATTATTATTATTATTACTACTACAAGGGCCAGGAGGCCATTTTCTAAGCAATAACTCATGTAATCTTTACCACAACCCTTTGAGATAAGGGTCAACATTTTACAGTTGGGGAAACTGAGGCAGGGAGAGATTAAATGATTTCCCCAAAGGGCCACAGCTGGCATGCAGTTGATTTGGATTAGAACTCAAGTCGCCTGGCTCCAGAGTTTATATTCTTAGCCTTCTGTGTGCTCATGATCCCCACCTCCCCTCCCTTGCTCATTGAGAACCCTATAAAGATGCTAACTAAGGGCTATGCTTTGTGTCCAAACCGAACTTCTCATTCTGGGAGTTAATCCACTTCCTCCTAGCCTGTCTTTCACTGCCGTAGAGACCATCTGGGAGGCACCCAAGCCTCAGGGTTGGGAGAAAGCTGTAATGAGGGGACCGGTCACAGCCTCAGAGCAGCAAATCCCTCTCCCTTACGCCTTGGGGGACAATGGAGCCCTGACCTCTTGCGAATCTGTGTCTGTGGCAGGTGCTCCCGCAGGGACAAGTGCCAGCGGGCCTGGGAGCCTAACCGATTTGCTGCCAGCATCAGCCAGTGCATGAGCCTCGAGGTGCATCCCAGCAGCATCTCCGTGTCCGAGCACAGCCGGCTGGTAAGTCAGTCACCCAGGAGGATGGGGGGACACGGAGCGCACACACGGGTGGGCGGGTCCCTTTAACACTCACACAGGAAGCTGTAAATGGATCGTGCTTTGCATGCTCCACGGAAGCTATATTTATAGAAAACCCGCGGCAACTGCCATGGGAAAGGGCACCGTCCTCCTGCATACGCCTTGCAAATTCATTATCCATTGATCTGTTTTGTAAACCTCGATTTTGCATTTAGCAACCAGCATCTACAACATCCTGCAATCCGATAGTAGATAACGCGTTCTTTGGTAGATGCTATATTTATAATCCTCCACTCACACAGCCCTTCACAGAAACCTGAGAGTTGCGTGTGTGTGTGTGTGTGTGTGTGTGTGTGTGTGAGAAAGAGAGAGAGAGAGAGAGAGAGAGACTTAATTCACAGTGTGTGTGTGTGCTTAAAGAGAATATTAAAGAGAAGACAATAGCCCTTAACCACCTGTCAAAGTGCAACCCCAAATATTTCATGTCCTCAGGGCCCCTCACAATTATTTCATTCTGAAGGTTTATGAGCATTCACGAATGTTAATTAGTTAATGAACCTTCCAAGATTCCCGTTCATTCATCCCCACGGGGAGGTTTTGGCTCCCAGGGAGCTGAGGGAACAAGTAGCGGAGTTTGTACCTAAGTCTCTGGGCCCCATGGAAACGAAACTGGGGCAGAGATTCAGCAGCAAGCAAATGTATGGGGAGGCGAGGGGACACCCACTGTGTCTGCCAAGCCCGCTGCTGCTAAGTCCCACCAGGTGCCCGTAGGAAGACCCAGGGAGACCCATCGATGTCACGACTCCCAGTGCGAAGGCCACAGGGCTGATGTCACTGTGACCCCTTCTGGGCACCCCCCACCGCCCGAGGGAGCCAGTGTCATTTCTCACATACTGTTCTAAATTTCACTTAGAGGTGATATTGTGGTAATTGAGTACAAGCTCACTTCCAAGTGCATTGAATTCAGTGCAGCATCTTGCCATTCAATGGTTTCTCGAGCAGCAGATTCTTCTGGCAGTTGGGGATGATTTTACCATTCCAAGGAGGGTGTTCACACTTGAAAAGGCTGGACACCTCTGGCCTAGGTCACCAGAAGCTGTTCCAGGTGACAGCTGACATCATCCACGTCACTGGTGCCCATTCCCCGCCTTCTCTCATCCTCTGTGCACCCTGGGAAGTGACTGCCCCTCCAGGGGAGCTGCCAGCAGGCCGAGAGCCCAAGAGGGACAAATAAACAGAAACTCGAACATGTCCACCCCATTGATAAGCAGCCCCAGAACCTCTAAGAACAGGCAGCCAGAGTGAGGAGCTGGCTGCCTCTCACCAGCCTGGTAAGCTCCCGGAAACCTCCAGGCTGGTGACCCTTAATCTCCTAGGAGCCAAGGCTACAGCTTGGGAAGGGCTCAGCTCATGACTTTCTTTCAAGCTTGCATGGTTTCATGTCAAAATTAGCGGTGTCTGAGATGGATATGGGTACCTTTCCCCCTAGGGCACCCAACCCCAGTCATTCATAATAATATTAATAAAGACCATTGACCCTGGCAGCGTTGCTGAATTGTTCAGTGTCAAAGCCAAATCATCTACATCAGCATCCTTTCTCAGAGATGAAGTCAGGCAGATGAGAGGCCATGGCAATGGCAGGGCCAGGACCACGGCCAGGTCTCCAGGTCCCTGAGGCTCTTCCAAGGGCATCAGCTCTTGGCTCCCGAGTCTCTTTGCAGCTCTTTGCTCCTCCCACAGCTCAGCCTGGTTGTGAACGATGCTCCAGACCTGTCTGCGGGCATCAAATGTGCCTTCGGAAACCTGACGGAGGTGGAGGGACAGGTGTCTGGGACCCAAGTCATCTGCATCTCACCTGGGTCCAAGGATGTTCCTGTCATCCCATTGGATCAAGGTAAGAAGTGTCTGCCACCAGAGTCACATGCCGGGGCCGGCCCTCTGAGGGAGTCCAGGAGTAGAGAATGCTGGGAACCGGGGTGACCAGAACCAACACAGAAGTTGCCTGACCAAGTCTCCTTGTGCCCAACGCCCAAATGGGCTATAGAACGAGTTTGAGAGCCAACTGACACGCCTCAAAGAGAAACGGAGGAACAAGGAAACCCCTCGCTCCCGTTTGGGTTAAGGCTGCACTGGTGTACAAAGCATTTTTCTAGACTACCGTTCTCGGAATGGCTGTGGCTTCAGCCAGTGGTTTCCAGCGGGCTGCTCTCCGTAGAACTGGAGGCTTGAGGGGGTTCTGGCTTAATCCTTCTAAAAGTGTTTCAGTAGCTGAACTTGCCAGACCAAAGCCTGGGGCTCTGTGGGATGTGACGGATGACTTCCTCCCTAAGCCAGGGTGTGGGGCCCCCTGGGTCTCAGCAGGATGAAAGGGACTCTGAAGAGATGACTCAGGCAGGTGCTGTCTACCACCTGTGCCCTGCGCGCCCTGAGATTGCCAAATGGTTTGCCCTCAGGCTCTCCACCGGGCCCGCAGGTTGCCACCTCCATCCTTTTTTCTTTATTTTTCCAGACTGGTTTGGGCTAGAGCTGCAGCTGAGATCCAAGGAGACGGGGAAGATATTTGTCAGCACCGAGTTCAAGTTCTACAACTGCAGTGCCCACCAACTGTAAGTCCTCGCCAGAGCCTTGCCCTGGGTCTGGATGTGGGTGTGGGGTTTCTCTGAGCTCGGATCATATCGTATTCACCTCCCAGTCTTCCTACGGGGCCCAGTGCATTGTCTGGAACAGGGGAAGTTCTCCATCAAGGTTACTTTCCAGTTCCATTCAGTTTATTCAGTTCCATTCATCTGAATGGCAATCACAACCAGAGCCTCTGGTCTCATTCAGACTCCCTTGCCTGTCTCTCCCCCACCCACCCCCCCACCCACCCACACACACACCCAAAACCCTACTTCCAGCTCTCAAGCTAAAAGAAAGTTTGAAGTAAAAGATAAGGACCATGGTCCAGAACCATAAGAAAAAGTCTTCATTTCTGACCAATTGGTGGAGCATTTGAACATAGAGATTGACAGTGGGTAGAGTGTAGGCATGTCATCCATGACCAAATGAAGAGGGACTCAGAGATAAGACTCAGCTCTGCATGCAGCTACCCCCAGAGGAGGGACTGGGATGGGGCAATAGCCTTGCCCAGCACCCAGGATAAGGACCTGGGCTGGGAGAGGGAAAGGAGCGTTTAACTCCACTGTGGTCCAAACCCAGCCTTCAACTTTTTAAAAAGGAGGTGGGAACCAGATTAAACCCCAGCCTCCAGAGGGGCTTGAATATAGCTCAACTGACTTCACCAGCTTCTATGGCAGCAGAATGTCTACCAATGGGTGCCCACAGCTATGAGTCCTACAGCTGCTTAGGAAGCTGGAAGAGCTAGGAGCAATGAAGAAATGGATCCACATTCAGTTTCTGCTGATTTTCTCTGGGAAAGAAACTGAGCCTTGTTTCATACAAAGCGGGAACAATGGTCACTGGACCAGTGACCTTGGACATTCAGCAAGGAGCGAGATCATACCAGAGGAAACAGTAATTGGGAATATTCTATGGACCCATTTTTCCCATTGTTTGGGACAAGGACAGCCTGAGGTCTACATAATAGGCAGATGTCCGAGGCATCACGTCTATAGGGTGGGCATGATGGGCTCAGCAGCCACATGGGGAGAGGGTCTGTTTGCAGCTAAACCTGAGAGGAATCTTTAGCCCTTAAAACAGACCAATGAGCCAGTCCTCATTTCTCCCCTTCTCTGCTCTTGATTTTGATGATTAGAATCATCTGCTAGAGTTCTCGGGCCTCCCCAGTAGTTAAGGAAGGAGACATGGCTGAGCCCCATTTGGGACAAATCAACAGATGTGCTGAGAAAGGACAGGTATTAAAAATGGGGAGGAGCCAGGGCAGGGCAATAGGGCTGAAGGCAAAACAGACAGCACTGCCCACTAGCCACTGATTCTAATCCCAGATATCCGGGTTCTGGGAAATGCAAGCATCTTGGGAAAAGAACCTCCCAACCTTCTTCTCAGACCCCAACACAGTGGTGATGGAAGACACTGTTTGTGAGCGCATTCGCATCTCCATGGCAGTCCAGTGCGATGTCACCACTTTCAGTCATGCATTGCTGTGGCAACAGAGGTGCTGTCCCAAGCAGCAAGTCTTACGGAAGACAAAAAAAAAAAAAAAGAAAAGAAAGAAAGCAGGTCTCCTTGGCAGCACAGGTTCCATCCTTTTATTACCAAAAACTGTCTCTCTTGGCATTCATAGTAAAAAGTCACCGAACCAAGTTCAGTCTTTCCTTTTAGTGTCAACTGAGGCCTGCAGAGGACAAGTGCTTCAACGAAAGACACAAAATCAGTCCGTGGAAGAGCCAGGCTTAGAATTCCATCTCACCATCCTTGGACCATGGTCATTATTTACTTGCTGAATCGCAAGGTGTTAGCAAGAATCAGTCAATCTGGCCTAAGCTCATAAATGAAGTCCCTTTAGGCATATCGGGAGGGAAAACAAATGGGGGAGATGAATGGAGTTGGCTAATGCACCCAACACATAGCCCTCCAGGTTGTCCAGTCATGAAAGGCTAGGCTAAGGAAGCTGTGGAGGGGCAGGAAGACCAACCCAGTCACAGAACCCATTCCCATTATAATGGTCTGGTCATACACACAGAGCCAAAGTCATATGCACATCCTGCAGGTAGAACAGCAGGGAGGGAAGCGCTCACCCTGGCAAAAATGCATGAGCCACACAGCCTACTGCCACCTATGCCTGGCTACTTGGTCAGAGCCAGACAACGTTTCCATTTAATACTGTTTAACTCCCAAAGCTCAGGAACACAAGTGATGTGAACCAATCATTTACAAATGTGATGTGAGAGTTTGAAATAACAGGTCATTTAAGGACTTGAAAATAATACATTTAGCATTGTATTTTTCAAAACCATTTCCTATACATTCTCTGATTTGATGCTAAACATCCCTTTGGAGGAGCCAGGAAAGTTTGATTACAAACAGATGAAGACATTCCTACTCAGAAAGTGGAGTGACTCACTCGGGGTGACCCCAGTGGCAGAGGCAGAGGCAAGACTGGAATCAGAGCTGCCCAGTTTCTACCCCAGTGCTCTTTCAGCCTTTTTGTCTTATAAGTAGGCTTTTGAAGGGTTTCCCAAACACACTCCATTGGGTTTGAACTCTTAGTTTCTGAAGCAATATGTTTTACTCAGCCAGAAAAGTGGAATTTGCCTGGAAAACTTCATATTGGTGTTTGCCAATTCCTATGGTGTAAATACTCCCTGTGGCCTACTTCAAGCTATCAACCCACTTGCAAAATTCCTGAGGCTATAAATAACCGGTTCTCATGAACTGATACAGGCCAGCTCTAGCACACCTGTGCTTCATAAGTTACAATATTTCTACTCTGGACTCATTTATTTATTTTTTTTCAGTTCTCTCATCCTGTGAAGAGCTTAGAAGGAGAATCCACAATGATCAGTGTTGAGGGCTGCCCCATCAATATACTCTCCTGAGAATAAGACTAGGAAAACAGACTAATATCAGGCTACATAGGCTACCTCATGCCCTTATCTTCCCTCTCTGCTTCCTTCTCTTGGCCTCTAACTGTTCGTCCTTGGCAGGTGCCTGTCTTGTGTCAACAGCGCCTTCCGCTGCCATTGGTGCAAGTACCGCAACCTCTGCACTCACGACCCCACCACCTGCTCCTTCCAGGAGGGCCGGATCAATATTTCGGAGGTAAGCGGGGATCACGTTGGCCTGGCATTGTTCCCAGTGAATCTGAGTGGCCCTCCCTTTCAGATGGTCAATCTCCTGGCTTCTGCCCATCTTGGTCTCCTTCCAGAGATTCTACATGTGAGAAAGCCCTGTTGTTATAAAGTTCGGAACATGGCAGGAAACAACCCAGAGGCAGAGAAAGTGCACTGTATCTGCTAGACTCCCAAGACTCTATGAATTCAAAAGCTTGAGGGGAACGGAAGGTGGAGGCTGAAAGCTTAGAGGAAACATATCCCACCAAACAGACTCCAGGGTCTAGAAAGTGTGGTGAATGGCATTTATTCTTTGAGTCTAAGCCCTTTGCTTGGCTGCAGGCATGGTCTAGTTAAATGGAACATTCACTCTCAACCATTCTTTCATGCCAGCTTCTCTTCCAAGTGTGAAATTCAGTGATTCTTTGACTCTGATGTATGACTGGGTGGGTGGCCTATAGAGAGAGAAATTCAGTGAGTGAAAAGAACCAGGCCTTGCTAAAAGTCCCATTTTATTATGTAGTCAATGTTTCATCCCTAAGGCCTGACCCACCTTTGTTTTCAAAACAATGGAAAAACAATTGCTTATCTTTCTATAAATATTCCATCCAATGATGATTCACTGATGTGGACTTTCTTACATGTCCACGCTCTGCCTTGGTACAATGAAGCCTGCTTGGTCAATTACCCTTCCCCTTCCCAGTGCTCTTCACACCTATGGGTAGTCAGTGGCTGCATTTGAACAATTGTAGAGATTTTATGCATTCACACAAATGCACATGTGCATATATACACACCCCTCTTTTTTTTTTTTTCCTTATAATTTTCAAGCAAGGATATTTTTCCATTGACTTTTAGAGAGAGTGGAAGGGAGGGGGGAAGACGGAGAGAGAGAAACATCAATGTGACAGAGACACATCAATTGGTTGCCTCCTACATAGGCCCAGACCAAGGCCAGGGATCAGGTCTGCAACTGAGGTATATGCCCTTGACTAAGATCAAACCTGGGGCCATTCAGTCTTTGGTCCAACACTGTATCCACTGAGCCATACTGGCTAGGGCTAATCATCCCCTCTTAGTCTACCTTTTAGAAATCCACAAACATAAATAAGTGACGAGTAGCATTTGCACTTATTGCTATAGCCTCTCTACGCATGTCTCCCTCTGCACTAAACCGCAAGATCCTTGCAGGCAAAGGTTACATCTTTAAGTCCTCAGTGAACGTTTGTGGAATGCTTGTGGGATGCATGCCTGAAAGAATGAATGGACCACTCTACCCTAATGCCATTGATAGAAAGGGTTCCTTGGATCTATGTGTCTAAGATATCAAGAAATAGAGTCTCATGTGTCTCCTACTCTTGATAGATGTGCTGGTTGCTTTCATGGATAAACATAACAAAGTAGGCCTTGATATATAGCACACCGCACACCTCAAATATCTTACAATTTTATTTGTCGATTACACCTCAAGAAAGCTAAAGGGAGTTTTTAAATTAAAATAAAAAAGGAAGTAGGCCTTTGAAAGGTTTCCCAAACACATACCCTTGGCCTTGAACTCTTAGTTTCTGAAGCAATATGTGTTATAGTCAGCCAAAAAAAAAAGGAATTTGCCTGTCATATAAGAGAAACAGAGACAGTGCCCAATGGAACAGACCCACCCCAGGTGCCTCCTGATGGGATGAGATATGGAGTAGTCGCTTAAAAACCCAGGAAAGCTTTCTTCTCCAGCCAGTTGCTGGGCTTTGACAGAGCCAACCAGTAAGCAGTGCACGGGTCTTCATGGACCCTGGGAACCCAGTCCAGCCCGGGGTTCTGCAGGAGCTGAAACTGCTCTCAGGCCTGTCTTCTCGCTGGTCGGAGAGGCCTGAGAGCGCATGGAGAGAATGGAGTGGGCTGGTCACCCCAGTTTGGGAATGAGTGGAAGAATAGGAAGGGAGGGAGGTGGGACAGGAAGCATAGAAGCCACAGGCAGACCAGCTCAGGCAGCAAAGGATCCAGATAGTCTCAGAGACTGGCCTTCACATTGGCCACTTCTAAACTGCTAAGTTCCTTTAAAAAAAAAAACCAAAACATAAATAAATGGAGGTGGACCACAGGAGAGTAAGAGAGAGAGAGAGAGAGAGAGAGAGAGAGAGAGAGAGAGAGAGAGAGGCAGAGACAGAGAGAGACTCAGGACAAGAAGGAACAGCTGCTGCATTTGCTCCTAGGGGCTCCCCCTCGGGCAGGAGAAACCCAAAGCCAAGCCTGCAACCGCCAGCAGCTGGAGCGAGGGCAGGAGTGTCACAGAGCAAGACAAATAAACTGCCTGGTGTGGAGGTGGTGGTGGTGGTGGGGGGGGGGGGGTGGCTGGGCCCCAGAAGGCTAATTGGAAGCATGCCGGCCTCCATTGCGCCTTTTAGAAGCCACTGGGACACAGCTCCCTCTCAGCCCCGGGGCTGAGATTCAGGCCTGAGGTTCATCCAGGCAGTCCGCAGAGCTGAGCCTGAGAGGAGCCCGCACCCACCCCTTGCACCTCAGGATTGAATCAGTCCGGAAAGAGGCCTGGGGGGGACCCATCGCCTTGTAGTTTTGCTTTTCATTCTCAACGTCTGTTCCCTGGAGTAGGAGAGGTGCCTTTGTCTCCCTGCACCTCCCACCTCCCTGAGCTGGAATGGGGTGGATCCCTCTCTTCCTGCTCATAGGCACCGGCCTCGGGTCCTGGTGGGCTCTCCAGAAGCCGGTGAGGGAAGCCCAGACTCCATCAGCCCCTGAGTCTTCTCAGGAAGGGAAATAAGGTGCAGCGGGTTGCCAGGCCTCACCACTGTGCAGCCCATCCCAACACATAGCTCCCCCCCCCACTCTATCCACCCCGTCTTTCCCCCCACCCCGCCCCCACCACTCCCAGCCCTGCTCTCTGTCCAGAGCTCTGCCTCTGGGAACCCCATTCCAAAGAATGTGGGGGCAGCAAAGATGCACGTGTCCAGCTTTGGAGAGGTTCCCCAACTCGACTAGGAGTCCTCTCTGACAGCCTCAGGTTCTTCTGGGGATGGGAAACCCCGTAGGTGCCTCTTCGGGGTTCCTAGAATATCTCTTTTATACTTGCAGTAAGGCACCCCCTAACACTGAATCAAAATGTTAGGTCTGTACTTCCTAGAAACAACATATAACTGATGAGCTGCGTTGATTCGCATAGCAACACGAAGGCGTTACACGTTTGTAGTTCTCTCACATGTGACAGGAGCTCTCAGTGTGTGTGTGTGGGGGGGGGATAGGGGGGGTACAGAGCAGCAGCCACAGCACCTGGGAACTTGTTAGAAATTCAAATTCTTGGGCCTCATCCCAGGTTCGCCCGAAGATTGAGAACCACTGACATATGGCATCTCAATTGATTCTCGCAACAGACCTGCAGTTTCACATAATTCATATCTGACATATATAGTAGCCAAGATGCTACAAATTCAGGATTTTTGCCCAAGGCTGCGGAGAACGTAAGCATCTAAAAAAAGCTGAGTACAGTCTGCTTTCTCCTGAAAATCAGGGCCAGTTAGCGTCTCTGTCTGCATGGCCACAGCCGCACGGGAGGACCTGACCGGTCTGGCCCGCTGCTGCTGGTCCTAAGGGTTCAGGCGGGGGAGAAACTGCCCCTGGAAGGTGGGTCCCTAGTGCCACACCCAGAGACAGAGGCCACCGGCCCGTGTGGTCAGTCTGCTCACTTCCTTCCAGAGGACTGCTGGCCCAACTCCACGCGGAGACTTGACAACAAGGAACCGCTATTCTGGAGCGAAGGCAGGTGCAAAAGATGAAAACACAGCAGTAAACACTTACTGAGTGCTTACTCTATAAGCAATCTTTTAAATATCTGTGTATCTCATTTACTCTATGAAGTGGACTTTATGAAGGAAAAATAAACTGAGGTTTAGGTAGACACATGGGAGAAATATGCAGTAGTAGTATTTAACCTGGTTCATCCCATGTATTGCCATTGACGACATACTTTTATACCCTTTCATGCAAGCTAGTGTCGTCAGTGATTCTCGGCCCCGTTTTCTAGGTGAGGAAACGGAATTGCAGTTGAACCACCTCTTGAACTCCCTTAAGGTCGTGAACTAAACCTCCCTCCTCTTCCACTGCTCAGAGCACAGGGGATCTCTGATGGGAGCCCCCAAATCTCCCCTTCCCCGGGCTGGATCCAGCCGCGACACGGTGTTAGCGAGCAGCGTGCACGGGAGTATGTGTGGCTTTCAGCTTTAAAAGCTCATCTCCCTCCATGGCTAAGCCAGGCCTAGTGAGATGTAGATACATAAATATCTTCTTTATGCCCTGCCCCAGGGGAAAGATAGAACCAAATAAATCCGATTAGTGGCCCGGGATGCTGGCTGCTCTCTCTCTTTGAAGTCCAGTGGGTGAAGATAATGCCATTTTCACGTGGGAGAAGCCGTTTCTCCCACGTGGAGGGTCCCCAGCACGGAACGCTGGCGATGCACAGCGGAACGGGAGGGCGATGCCACCCTAAGGTCCTAGGGCTCCTGTGCCAGGGTCCTGCCCTCCCTGGGGTTGTGTTGCCTCCTCCCAGCCTCCCCGTGCCCCTGGGATATTCCCGAACACCTCTGTTCATCCTGATGGCGACTCGGGTGGCTGCGAAGGAGATGGTGCTGTGCCTAGAAACAGAGGAATAAGATGAGCTCCAGAGGCCGGTCCACGCTGGGAGGCCAATAGTAGCAACAGGCATCTTATCAATGTTAGTGACAGTCCTTACGTCCCACGGAAGAAGAAGCATAGCATGGCTTTTTGTCTCTTGTTATTAGGACAGGAACTGTGTGTGCGTGTGTGTGTGTGTGGTGTGTGTGTGTGTGTGTGTGTGTGTGTGTGTGTGTGTTTATTCTTATTGTTTTAGCTGAAGCTGTCACAGAAGCAAACAGGTTGGAGAGGCCTCATTGTAGCTGATGAAAGCCATCACCTTCCTCAGGCTCCGGAGGTATTGCATTTCCGACAATTCAGCCATTTTCTCGGCCACCCGCTCTGCTGCGCCTGCCTTCAGCCCCGGCCACTAATTCCCACCCAAGACTTGCTGCCCCCTCAGGGCTGCGTCCTCCAGAGGTTCTCACAGCCCCATGGGTCTCTGTCTTCCCCTGTTTCCCAAGAAGGCATGGACCTGGCTGCCAACCATTTTTTTTTCTTTTGCCTGGAAGACTAGCAGGACGAATCCTACTCTCTATGGCCTGAGAGGAACAGCCAAATCCACAAGCAAAAGCATAAGCCATCCTTGTCTCCTGGGGCAGTCTTGGAGCCTGTTTAGGCATTTGGGAAGCCCCCAGGAAAACTGTCTTTAGCCCAGCCGGGTGTAGCTCAGAGGCTGAGCATTGACCCAGGAACCAATAGGTCACCGGTTTGATTCCTGGTCAGGGCATATACTCAGGTTGCCGATGCGATCCCCAGTGGGGGGCGTGCAGGAGGCAGTAAATCAATGATTCTCTCGCATCATTGATCTCTCCCTCTCTCTCTCTCTTTCTTTCTCTCTCTCTCTCTCCCCCTCCCACCCTCCCTCCCTCTCTCTTCCTTCCTCTCTGAAATTAATAAATTTTTTTTAAAAAATTTGTCTTTAAATGTATTGCCAGAAGGTCGGTCTAAAACAGCAGACCATAAGGAATTTTTGTAAAATGTTAGAATTTCTTAGGAAAAAAAAAAAGAAAGAAAAAGAAAACCTCCTAAGAGCCCTCATAAAGTCTCTTCTCTTGATTCTTTAACCTCCAAGCTGAATCAGATTTAGCCCAGACAAAGAGCGAGGATGTGTACATGTGTGTGCATCTATAATATTGCACATAATAAAACCAATACCTATAGAAGTATATCTTTTTTGTTGAAGTTAAAAGCATTCTACAATCCTGTTTACTAACCCAAGACATTATACTTCCAAAAGCACAGCTTTAATGCTCTGCTGCTGAAATCTGAATTTGTTCTCCGGGCTCATTAGAGATGAAAAACAACGGCCATCATTTACAATGTGTCAACTAGTTCCAGGTCTGAAGATTTATTTATTCTCTCTCTCTCTCTCTCTCTCTCTCTCTCTCTCTCTCTCACACACACACACACGCACGCACACACACGCACACACACACACACACACACACACACGCACACACACGCACACCGTACCTCGGCCTCATTTCTAGTCTAAATTAACATTCCAATTTATTAGACTCGATGGGATTTTTTTTTAGCCACTCACAGGAAGCAGTACCGTAGGATGCCTGGCTTTCCCTAAAGTGGTGTTTATTTTTTTTTTCTGGGCTATAAATATATGAAAGGCTCTGTCAAGAGTACCCACAGGGAATAAAGGTGAAAACCCGGGAAAGAGCAAGTTTATGAGTTGGCAGCTTGAGGGGCTGACTTCTGAACAGGGACCCCTCTTTCTGGGGTCACCCTGTGATCCCAGCTCTTGTGGAAAGCTCACCTGATTGGGTCCTCGCCTGCAGCTGGCCCGCAGGCCGGGGTCAGCATCGGAGCTTCGTGCAGGCCTCCTAGATGGGTTTCCATGGGAACTTCCCCCCAGACTCCCCAGAGCACCCTCTGCGAATTACAGCAGACAGGAAGGGGATAGGGAGAGAAGCACCATCTTCCAGAATTTTCCTCATTGATCCCTAGAAACAAGAAATGGTTGCAGGGGGAGGTGACAGCCAGGTCCTCACTGAGCGAGGCTACTGGACTCTGTCTTCCTTAGACAGGGACAAAGTGGGCAGGGGATCGGGGCTGCATTGGGGCTGGAGAAGCAGCATCTAGGAACAGAACTGGGGGAAAGCAATCACTTCCTTTCTCAGGGTCCTTCTCAGAGCCTCTCCCCATCAAGACCTGGGGTGTGTGTGTGTGTGTGTGTGTGTGTGTGTGTGTGTGTGTGTGTTTCAGTTTTGTTTTCAAAGCAACGTGGCATCCATGCAGGGCCTGGTAATGAAATGAGATAAAAGGCCAGAGCCAGGGCTCAGAGCATTGCTGGGAGGCTGACCAGACTCCTGGGAAGGCCTCTGTGGGAGCTGGGAGCTGAGGCTGCCGATAACAGACCGCCTCAGGCAGGGACAGCACGAGGGGCTGGGGAGATGCATGGAACCGAGAGGAGGGGGGTTCCGGGTTGGAGGCAGAGACACAGGGAGCCTCTTTCATCCCGTGTCTCGGGAGATAAAATCCACATGCTGCCACACCAGTGCCTGGAAATTAATTCCTGAAGGGTAACATGCATACCAGGTCCAGGACAACTTGCGGGTTGGGAATAACGCGATCAAGGCCGGGAGCTAAGAGATCAATCTCGTTTTCCCTGCTGGTGCCACGTGCCCCTGGAGGGAGGCATGTCTTTCTTCCGGGCAGCCCATCTGGACACCAGAGGGTCTGGCCTGGCATCTGGACACCAGAGGGTCTGGCCTGTCCTCTGCCCTGGCTCTGGTGAGCAGGAAGGTGTGAGCCGGACAGACGGAACCTCTCTGCTTGCTCTCCCAGGACTGCCCCCAGCTGGTGCCCACAGAGGAGATCTTGATACCTGTCGGGGAAGTGAAGCCCATCACCCTGAAGGCTCGAAACCTGCCCCAGCCTCAGTCCGGCCAGCGAGGCTACGAGTGTGTCCTCAACATCCAGGGGGCTGTCCACCGGGTGCCCGCCCTGCGCTTCAACAGCTCCAGCGTCCAGTGCCAGAACAGCTCGGTAAGAGGACCAGGGCCTGGGCCCTGCCAGAAGCAGGGCTTCTCTCACCCCTGCCAAGGCCTCAGCCTGGCCTGCCCCAGCTTCCAGAACCTCCCAGGTCCACAGGCGGATCCCAGAGGCAGAGGACAGAAGGGCAGGCACGCTCACCAGGTGTGTGTGTGCCCCCCCCTTTCCCCCCCCCTCCCCCCGCCGCAAGCATCGATCAGGCGACGGTGTCAGAGGAGCTAGACTGCTCTGAGCATCCTAAAGGCAGACCCAGAGCGCTGGGCCCTCTGAGTTGGATGAGCGCCTCTCGGACTTTGGTGAAACTTCAGCCAAAGCCAGCCAGACCCCACAAACCCCGTCCCCATTCAGGGAGTGGATAAACCAACAGGAGGGACCAGCAGGAAAGCAGGATGGGATGGGGGGAGGAGGGAAGGAAGGAAGAAGTGGAGGTCCTGCATTTCAAGAGCAGCCAGGGTTCAACCAATTCCAAACAAAGGAACAAACGCCAGACAGAAAGCCCGAGGTGTTTAATTATAATAGCAGCCCGGAGAAGATCTCCTATCTGCCAACTCCCTGTCTCTGCAGGTGGGAGGTCAGCGGGAGATGGGGGGGTGATGTGACAAAGGTGTTGAGGGAAGCTAATTCGCTGGGGAGAGATAAAGAGGATCTGGGCCTGTTATCAGGGAGCTGTCAGATTGCCGGGTCACAGGCGCTTGATGGAATTTGTAATCGGTGGAAGGCCGCCAAGCACAAAGGGAAGTTGGGACAAGAAAGAAATGGAACAACAAAGGGAGAAGGTGGGGGGAGGGGGGCCCTCCGGGCAAAAGGGCTGATGGGGACATGCCCTGAGAGCTAAGTGGCTGAGGCTGAGGCTGTTCCTGCAGAGGGGGTTCCCAGAAGTCCCCTTCATGGAGACACATGGCCTGGGCCACAGAGAGAGGCTCTTCTGACGTGTGTGGAGGGGTTACACGTCCTGTGTGGGGGCAGCACCATAGAGAGTCGACTCCCGGCCACAGCTTGAGGCTGTTCGTGGCAGAGCTGATCAGGTATCTGCCCATGAGGCTCTGGGCCCTTACCTAGCAGAGTGTTGACCCAAGGTCAAGCTCAGGTGCAGAAAGAAAGAACCATGCAGGCCCCAGCCAACCGTGTGTTACTCACATGCTCTGCTGGAGGCTCTTGGTTTGCAGGCAGCACATGCACCTCTGGAGAGAGTAGACTTGCACAGGAAACAGTCCCAGGTTGAAGACAGAAGTTGGCAGCCCCAGGGGACAGAGAGCCTGGAGAGGGCTGGCAGGGCTGGCAAAGGAGACACCTGGGGAAGGCGAGTCTGAGCTAGCCCAGGAAGATAAGGGTTTGTGAAGGACCATGCCATAGGCAGAGGGGGCCATTCCTTGTGAGGAGAGAGCAGAAACATGGGGGGGGGGGGGGGGGGACATGGGCGAGTAGGTGTGCAGCCAAGTGGATTCAGAAATTTCTGGAGGAGAGCAGAGAAGGAGAAGGTTGGAGGAGTCGGTTTGGATCTGGAAGGCATTGAATGCAGAGCTAAGGGGTTTGAGCAGGATCCTGTTGGCCTTAGTAACTAGGCCCGTGGTGGGCAAACTGCGGCTCTCAAGCCACATTCGGCTCTTTGGTCCCTTGAGTGTGGCTCTTCCACAAAATACCACGTACAGTGCTATTGAAACTTTGTGGCCCATGCGCAGAAGTCTGTTTTCGGCCTGGGCAAGTCTATTTTGAAGAAGTGGCATTAGAAGAAATTTAAGTTTAAAAAATTTGGCTCTCAACAGAAACTTCAATCATTGAACTGTTGATATTTGGCTCTGTTGACTAATGAGTTTGCTGACCACTGAGCTAGGAGCCAGGGTGAGGGCCTCAGAGATATTTGAGCGGCACATGGGGTTCCTCTGATCAGCCCTCTGATGCTTTCTCGGCCCAGGGAACTGGAGCCCCTCGCTCCTTTCCTGCTGTAGCCCCAGTCCCCTGAGACACCCAGCATCCCTGCCCCTGAGGCAGCCTCACCAGCATGTGCCTCTGCCCTCTCCCGCAGTACCAGTACGATGGGATGGACATCAGCAACCTGGCCGTGGACTTCGCTGTGGTGTGGAATGGCAACTTCATCATCGACAACCCTCAGGATCTGAAAGGTGAGCGGCTCCCTCTGGGTAGCGTTTTTGTTTGTTTGTTTGTTTTTGTTCGTTTGTTTTTAAATATATCTTATTGATTTTTCTTACAGAGAGGAAGGGAGAGGGATGGAGAGCTAGAAACGTCGATGAGAGAGAAACATCGACCAGCTGCCTCTTGCACACCCCCTACTGGGGATGTGCCCGTAACCAATGTACATGCCTTGATCGGAATCGAACCTGGGACCCTTCAGTCTGCAGGCCGACACTCCACTGCTGAGCCAAACCGGTTTCGGCTCTGGGTAGCGTTTTGATCTGTCTGTGACCCCGGGCAAGGACGGGGCCTGCGGGATCAGAGCCTGCGGCCGCTGTGCCATGAATAACACGCCGCCTCCATCGGCGGAACACTTCCGAGGGCCCGAGAGCAACATTTGGAGCCATCAAAGGAGTCCTGTTGGGACCCCTGTTTTATTACAACCAGAGCATCCTCTATGGCTGCCGGCTCGTCACGGCTCTCCTCGGCTCCCGAAGGCTTTGAAGTGTCTGTGGAACCTGACCCAGGAGAGCAGCAGGTGGCATGTCCCACCGGCTGCCCTGGAAATGGGGATCTTGTTTCCAATCTGGTTCTGGTCCCGTCCTTGCACAAAGAAGGTTTTCAAGGCTGCTCCGCCGGTCCCGGAGTGGGTAGGAGAGGCCAGCGTGGGGACTCAAGTGCACAGCGGGCACAGCAAGTTCAGGAAGGAGCTGGGCTGAGGCAGGGGGCTCCCCCAGAGGCTCACCCTCATTCATCGTGTGCCGCTCCTCCCATGTGCCAGGCAGGTGTAACCTCAGTTCAGTCAATACCAACATTCCATCTTGCTCTCAAGACATGACAAAGGTACCTCCAATTTGATGAGCACACATTGATTATTTTTTAAATATATATTTTTTTTTATTTCACAAAGGGAGCAGGGGAGAGAGAGGGATAGAAACATCAAAGATGAGAGAGAATCATGTATCGGCAGCCTCCTGCACACCCCACACTGGCGATCCATCTAGCCTGCAACCCAGGAATTGAACCATGTGCCCTGACCTGGAATGGAACCATGACCTCCTTTCTCAAGGTCATCCTGAGCATCCCATGAGATGCTAGACATGGACCCTTTGTGCACAGTGACAGATGCTCAGTATGTGCTTGCTCAGTGTAAGACTCCTGTTTCCTAGGATTCCTACCGTAGGAAGCCATGGGCAGGTGGGTGTTTAAATCTCGTCTCTACAGCTGGGACTGGAGACACTTAACAGAGCAGAGGAACAGGATGAGAACCTGTGGAAGAATAAAACAATCACTCCTTCCCTGGGGCCTGCACACGGCCTCCCGCAGAGTCATGCCAGGAATCCTGAAAGCTATGTCTGCTTGACTTGAGCTGAAAACCACTTTCTGAGTATTCTGCTTCTATAGATTCTACTTGGAACTCATGAGTTCAAAACACCCAGCAGGCAACAACCAAACCCCAGGCTCACAAGACAACGTTCTGCTAACTGGTTGGGCAAGGGCTTTAAGTCAGGGAATGACAAGAGCAGCAGCAATGGATTTGCAGACTTCAAAGTGACCTGCTACGTGGCCACTTTGTCCTCTCTGGGGACAGCCTCTCCATCCACAGGGGCAGGAGCAGGACGGTGGTAACCCTTTCTGACACCTCTTCCCACTGTGCAGGGCCAGCTGCCTCCTTGCTCAGTCCAGCAGCACAGCCAAGTGGAATTTCAGGATCCCAGGATCCCAGCTTGGGGCACTCACCTAAGTGAGCTCCAAGAGTGAACAAATCTCTGAGCTTCATTTCTTAAAAATATTTTTTTATTGATTTCAGAGAGGAAGAAAGAGGGAAAGAGAGATAGAAACATCAACGATGAGAGAGAATCACTGATCAGCCACCTCCTATATGCCCTTACACTGGGGATCAAGCCCACAACGTGGGCATGTGCCCCAACCAGGAATTAAACAGTGACCTCCTGGTTTATAGGTTGACGCTCAACCCCTGAGCCATGCCAGCTGAGCTCTGAGCTGCATTTTTATGTGAAATGGGGAAGTTAGTCCTCCCATCTCAGGATGAGGCCGCATGTGAGGCATAAGAAGGTAGTTTGTGTTCAAAGAAAAGACAATAAGCAGGTACAGAACATCAGGAATGTTACAGGCCCAGTGCTTAGCACTGAATAGATTACATCTCACTCAAACCTCACAGAAAACGACGATTATCCCCATGTATGGATTAAGTAAACAAGGTCCCAGGAGGTCAAAGTCTTTGTCACGTGGCTCAGGAGGGGTGAAGCTTCCATTCAAGCCCACAATCTGATTCAATCTGGAGCCAGAACTTTTCAGTAATATTAAAAGTGTATGTATTGCCTTTATATTTTTAAAATATTTTATTATTGATTTCAGAAAAGAAGGGAGAGAGAGATAGAAACATCAATGATGAGAATCATTGATTGGCTGCCTCCTGCCTGCCACTACTATGGATGGAGCCCGCAATTGACTGGAATGAAACCGTGACCTTCTGGTCGACGCTCGATCCATGGAGCCAAACCAGCGAGGGCACTGTATTGCCTTTCAGTGATTGCTAAGATGTCCCACTTATTGTGAATGGTTCATCCATTGTTCTGGCAATGATCAGGACGATTATTGATGCTATCTTTGGCTGGGGATGTGTCTGTCACACCTGTAAGAAGAGGGTCAATTGTGGGAAGCCCCGGCCCACCCCCTCTGAGTCCGCCCTTCTGTCTTTGCAGTCCACCTCTATAAGTGTGCGGCCCAGCGGGAGAGCTGCGGCCTGTGCCTCAAGGCCGACCGGAAGTTTGAGTGCGGCTGGTGCAGTGGCGAACGCAGGTGCACCCTCCACCAGCACTGCGCCAGCCCCTCCAGCCCCTGGCTCGACTGGTCCAGCCATAACGTGAAGTGCTCCAACCCGCAGATCACCGAGGTGAGTCCCCCGTGCTCCAGGGCAGAGTGGGATGGCCAGGAGCTAACCCCAAGGCAGTGGGACGGGAGTGCCAGCCGAGCCTCGGTGGAAGAGTTCTTGTCCCCTCGGGGGTGTCGCGATGGCCCTCGTCCAGGTGTCAGTGACAAGTGCACAGAGGTGTGCTCTCGCGCCTGTGCAAGAATGTGCATGTACCCAACAAGAGAGGCAGAGCCAGGCCTGCTGGCCGGGAACGGGTGACGGCACTGGATGGGAAATTGGCCGTGTGGTAGGTGAACGTTTCGGAAAGCAGGTTTCGCTTTCCTCAGCAGAAATGGGGTTTCAGCAGCTGAGATTAGCTCCAAGTCACACAGTTGAACACGGAAGGAGGAAAGGCAGGCACTACCTCAGCCACCGTGCCATTTCCCAGGGTTTACTCTGTCCCATGTTGTATGTGCATTTTAATGGAAAGAAACAGGCAATTCATTATCCTGAAAAAAAAAAAAAAGCATGATGTTTCCTGAATAGCAAATTGCAAAGGACAATGAATAGGTGATGTACGTGGAAATGCAGCTGCTGTGGTTCGGGCGGCCTGGGAGAGGCATCTCAGAGTTTAACTTGGCCGGCATGAACGTACTCATCACCCTTCACCGCTCCCAGTCCACTGACTGTCTCTGTGGCTGGGAAACCAATTGCACTTCCTCTGGTTCTATGGTGTAGAGGCCTGGGCAGGCACCGCCATGGACTGCGTTTTAAGCAGGAGCTCTGTTCCTTTCCCTGCCTCGCGCTCCCTCCCGGCCAAAGAAAGCACCTCTGCTCTCCCATGGGTAGCCTGGTCCTGGGAAACCTCTGAAGCATCCTTATGATCATATCCAAGATGCAGAGCAGAGCAAAGAAAACCCTCGCGGTCAAACGAATATTGGTGTTTTTTAAAAATATGTTTTATTTGTTTTTTACAGAGAGGAAGAGAGAGGGATAGAGAGTTAGAAACATCGATGGGAGAGAGTCATCGATCAGCTGCCTCCTGCACACCTCTTACTGGGGATGTGCCCACAACCAAGGTACATGCCCTTGACCAGAATTGAACCCGGAACCTCTCAGTCAGCAGGCCAACGCTCTATCCACTGAGCCAAACCGGTTTTGGCCAAACGAATATGGGTAACCTACAGCGGGGTCATTTGGAGGGGGAGCACATATCCATGCATGGCTTTGGTTGGCACAGTCTCATGCGGTCCTCACACCCACCTTGGGAAGTGTACATTCCCAGCTCCATTTGACAGAGGAAGACAACGTGGCTCCGAGGAAGGGAGTAAGTTGCCCAAGTTCACACAGCCATTAAGCGTCAGAGCCCCAATTTTAGCTTGGATGTATTTGATTACAAAACCATGCTTAAAGCCTTTACCTTTTTGCTCAAGTAACATAAAACAAGCAGTCATACTTCCCCTTCCTCTATATCTGACCTGTCCAGCTGCTATGGACCAGAGAGAGGCCGTCCATGCCCAGGGCAGCATATCCCAGGGGAAGCGCAGTGCTGGAGGCAGGTTTCTGCACCCAGGCCCTCAGGCAACCAATAGGAAGGTGCTCTGAGACTGTAGACACTGCCTCTCAAAGACTGGGCTTCTCCAATCCCATTGCACTTTCAGATGTGGCCAGTGGCGGCGCCCACTGGCTTTCCCCTGTGCATTTATTTATCTCACAGGAAAGAATGCTTGCAGGGCTGTCCCAGCCTCTGCCCTCAGACAGCTGCACCCCCCTCCAGCCCCCCAACCTGCTCAGGGCTCCACGCCTTCACCCTGATAGTCATGATTTCCAGCAGCTGTTGGCCTGGAACGTGCTCTATTCTGTAATTCTTCTTGTGGATGCAGTTGTGGCCTCTAGATCTCGGCGCCTGTGTCATCGGGGCTCTTAAATGAGCCCAGGACTCTACCATCACCTCCCACCTCTGCCAACCCTGGCTGCTGCTGCTCCCGCCCCATGTGTCCACTCCCTGACTGGCAGCCCCCCCTCCCCCCAGCCCCAAGGCAGGCTTCTCCCCGGGAAACCTCTGCCTCCACCGCCCCTGCTCACTGACCGGGGACTGACAGGCTGCTCTGCTCACAGAGGACACCCAGCTTACACGATGCTAATTAACCCCCTGAGGTAATTTGGCTGTAATTGATTTTCCCAGAGAACATAGCAGCAGGAGCCAGAGGCCCCGAGCAGTGGGGTCTCCTGTTGGGGTTTTTCAAGCAGAGGCGGTGGAGAAAGGGATGTGCATCTTGTTGGAGAGACAAATCCATGCTGTGCCCCAAGCCATTGTGGGCAGATCATTCTGGACAGGACATGGCAGGGAAGGAGGACCCAAGCCTGGAACGTTTGACTCACTGTTACCAGGAATATTTCCTTTCACTTTTCATCTCCTACTTCCAACCTATCCTCCTCTCCCTGTACAAGTCATTTTCAATTTTTTTTTTAACTTTTAATTTTTGAAATAATTGCAGACTTTAACAAAAGGCCCAGAAATAGAACAGAGAGCTGTCATGTACCCTTCACCCAGGTTCTCTAACATTAACATCTTACATAACCACAATGTAATTATCAAAATCGGGAAATGAACCGTTGATACAAGAACGCCATCTCCTATACATGTCTCGTTCGCATTTTTGCCTGTTGTCCCTCTGACATCCTTTTTTTCGGTCCGGGATCCAACCCAGGGTCATATGTGACATTCATTGCCATGTCCCCTTCATGCTCTGATCTTCCTTTGTGTCTCATGACCTTGATACTGTGGAAGCATGTAGGCCCACTATCTTGTAGTTGTTCCTCCACTTGGATTTGCCTGGTGTTTCTTCCTGCTTAAATTCGGGTTGTATGTTTCTGGCAGTGAGCACTAACAGGAAACATTTGTAGGTTACATGTCAAAAGGACACAGGGGCCAACCTGATTTGGCCCCAGTGGGCAAATCTGTGGCAATTTTAGCAAGAAAATAAATAACGATCCTAACGGGTGGTGAGCGATAGAATAAAATGAGGATGTGTGGTCCTCCGTGATATAAATAAACAAGTCATGGAGGAGAGAGAAAGCTCTTCTTTTTGCTAGAATTTCAGCTCATAAATGTAGAGGGAATTATGGAAATAGAAAATCATCGTTTGGCAAAAACTCACCGTGATAATTGTTTGAGGCAAGAATGGCCAATGAATGTTAAAATGAGTGGATGAAAGTATGATGAGAAATGGGATATTTGCATAGTCTCCGGCTATCTCCCCCAGGATACTTATTAATTACAATAAGAAATAGTAACTTTGCAGCAAAAACACCTGGCACCCACCGCCTCAGCCACGGGACCACAGTTAACATCTTAGAAATAAGGGAGCTAACCTCATGTGCCCCTCCATAGCATGTGCTAAGAATAAGAACATGACCTCATTTCTACGGCTTTTTCCCCCCTCAAAATGTAAAATTTGTTTAAAGTAACTTTTAAGAAGAATTAACTTATTTTCTTTACCCCAGCTTTCTTGGCCAATTCCTTAACATTCACATCGGTCTTTTTCATGATAATTAGAATTCTTTGAGATCCTTGCCCTTTGTCTCCTCCTTGTCTCTGGCCCTTAAGGGTATCACCTCCGTGCAAGCCCACGTGCAAACAGAAGCCATTTCCTCTGAAGAGCCTTCTTGAGGGGTGGGAAGAGGGGGGTGCTATGACAGCTGTGAAGGCTGCTGAGGTCGGCAGAACTTCCCATGCTGGACGTAAACTGGAGCTGGAACGGGTGCTGTCCTTCCCAGGGGCGGGCAAATCAATGAGATGCAACCCCAGTGAAGAGTTCTACTTTAGGAAAAGGAGTGGGCCCGAGTTCAGTTAGAGGAACAGCTGTGTTCTTCCTTAACCCCTCCTCGTTACCCCCGCTGTCTCCATGACAACCAAGCCCACCCCTAGAGACCCATCTCTTATGGCAGCCTCTTGTAAGACAAGTCTTATAGCCTATCGGATTTCCCAGTTTGCATAAACTTCAGGTTAGGACCCCCTCAGGACCCGCCGTCTGCTCCTTCCCAGCCGGCCCGTGTTGTGATAATGACGCTGTCCCCCGTGGGAGGCATCCCCGGCTGCTCCCACTCCAGCTGTCATCCTGGATGTCTCTGCACGTGTCACCTGTTCAACCCCAGGAACAGGCGATGTGCAGAGGGTTGGGAAGCCCGGGAGATGCCTGGCCCGTCGCGTTTCTGTTCCCCCCAGCGTGTGCTTCGGGTCGTGCCGGGACCTCGGAGCGGGGGAGGTGATGTGCCACCCACTAGACAGGAAGGCTCCGGAAAAAAACATTTTCCAACAGACTGTGAGTGGGCAGCAACCAGCACAAAGGGGAAGGATACAGCATACGTTCTTTGGGAGGAGACATTTGGGAAGGGTCAAGGGGCGCTGGGGCTCATGTGACAGAGGTCTCCACTCAAAGTAAAAGTATTCGTTGTTAGCGCAGCAGTTACAAGACACTACCAACGGGGCCGCTTAAACAATAGAAATTTGTTTTCTTATCGTTCCGGAGGCTAGAAGTCCAAGATCAAGGTGTTGGCAGGGCTGGTTTCTTCTGAGGGCTGGGAGGACAATCCGGTCCATGCCTCTCCCCCAGTTTCCAGGGGTTGTGGCAATCTTTGGCTTTCCTTGGCTTATGGAAGCATCACCCCAATCTCCAGCTTCATGTCCCCATGCTGTTCTCCCTGGGTTCATGTCTGTCTCCAGCTTTCACAACAGTAAGACCCCAGTCATGTTGGATGAGGGCCAGCACTAAGGATCTCATTTGAACTTGGTTTCCTCTGTAGAATCCTGCCTCCAAATAAGGCCATGTTCCAGTCTAGGTAATGGGAGCTAAAGCTTCACCATATGGATTTGGAGGGGACAGAGTTCAACTCATCACAGCATTCTGAGAACTAGGACCATTTGGATCCCAAAGAATGTCCCTGTGTGTTTCTGAAGTCACCTGCCACATTGCCTAGTGAGGGGACACACATGCCAGGCCGCCCGGATCCTGGTTCTGCAGTTGTCTCTCCATTGATCACCTTGTAGCCTTTGCTTTATACAGTTTTCAATTTCACTAACTTCCCCTACACCTCACTAGTTCCTGCTCAGGGGATATGCATTCCCTTTAACGTTACCTTAGGTGCACATAACTAGGAGAGAAAACCCGCTGCAGAAATCCGTGTTCACCCCCCTCCAAGGCCAGGCCTGAATCATGTTGCTGTTTGATAGGATCCAGCGCTCTGGCTTCCTCCTGCTTCCCTCCTGCCCAAATAATTTAAAGTAGATCTCTCCCCCGCCCCCCCACCCGGATTCCCTCAGATGCAAATGCATTTGTGAGACCATTCAGGGAGCTGGACCTTTACAAGCGTTTATCTGTACGGCTGCCTCCGATCTCTGCAGCAAAGGCCAAATGCCACCGGCCCAGGCCCAGAGTGACTCGCTGCAAAGTGCCCGACACATGAAAGAGAAGTCGCCCGCTTTGCCGAGGAACAAGTCAGCACTCTGATCCCCGTGCATTTGTTTGCAGGCCTCATTAATATAACATCCCGGCAACACACCGCTAACGGGGAACGGTGTCAAGATGAATAATGGAGTTGCTCTGCTGAGATAACAATTAGGTTTTGAATGTCCTATCAGCTAAGACAGAGGCAGCCAGGATTCATGTCGGGTAGCAGAGCTGGCACCACCAGGGCTATGGATTCCTGCAGAGCCATCAGCTGGGCTCTCGCCCACCGTGAAGAGTGCACACACACACACACACACACAAACACACACACACTCACATACACACCAAGTTGCAAAAGAATGTGACAGTGTGTTATCTTGGATGAGCATCCGGGTATCTTTGGGATCCAGGGAGAGATCAGCATTTGCAGGCACAAAGCTGGCATCACTGCTCTCTATGGTTAGAGAACTTGAAGCAGCAGGAAAGGAGTGAGAAGTCAGGAGGAGAAGTGGTGTCTACACACTCTAGACGTGTCCTCACGGACTTGTCTGGATTGTGGCCGCCTGAGCTCTGATCCACAGTGTGACCTGAGTCCCCACCAAGAGCAACACCAGAGGCTCACCTGCATGCGACCCAGAGCCACTTGCCCTGGCGGGTGTGGCTCAGTCGGTTAGCACACCATCCCGTACACCAAAGGGTGGCGCCAGGGTTTGATTCCGTCAGAGCACATACCCAGGATGTGGGTCAGGGTGTGTGTGTCACGCAGCCAATCCACGTTTCTGTCTCACATTGATGTTTCCCTCCCTTTCTCCCTCTTTTCTTCCCTTTCTCTGTCTAAAATCGATTTTTAAAAAATACAACAGAGCCATTTTTCCTCGGGACTTCAGCTAGCCCAGCTTCTGCCCAGATTTCTTACTCATAAAATGGTAATGAGAAAAATAATTAACTACCAGTCCCTGAGTGCTTAACCTGGCACCTCGCATGGGGCTTAGCACCTCGGTATGTTCACGCATGTAGACCTTACAGGGACTTTTAGGAGGTAGAACTATTATAATTGCCAGCCCCATCTGACAGGTGAGGAGAGCAAGCCTCTGCGAGGTGCGGTAACGCTCCTGAAGGCACTGCTAGTGAGTTTTAGGACTGGGACTGAACCCTCCGCTACTTGGTGCTAGAGCCCTGCATTTGACCCGTAGACCATCCTCAACCCGTCTCCTGGGCTCACTTAGACAAATGGAACTCACACCACAGGCTGGAGACAGGGAGGGTGCTGGCCTCTGGCCTCAGCCTGCCGCTGGGGATGGGGAGAAAGCCAGTGCCCACTCCCAGGGAGAGGTGCCAGGGGTGGTCAGGGTCAGAAGGAAGGGTGGGGAGAGAACATTCCCAGGGCCAGGGGCAGAGAGGAGGGAGGAGGGAAGCTGAGAAGTTTGGAGAGATCTCGGTCACCAGCAGAGCCAAACTCGGAGCTTGGAAAGCAGCAAGCACGACCTTAGCTGAGGGAGAGGGGACGGGGCCTGAGCAGAGGGAACCCTTGGGCAGATCCGCTTGAGTTGACCCAGGGTCTGCCCAGGGTGGGAGGACGGCCAGCTCAGGTGCTGTTGAGTGGAGGCTGAAAGCACAGGATAGACTGGCCCAGCTCTGCCACTCCCTGTGCAACCTTGAGCAAGTGACTGAACCTCTCTGGAACACTGTCCCTATCTACACAACGGCCATCATCATGGTCCCTCCCTCCGAGCGTGTTTTGAGCGCATCGTGGGATAAAATATTGAAAGCCCTTGGCACAACTCCTGGCTCGTGATAAGTACTTAGTAAGTGCAAAGCCGACCGTCATCATTAGTAGAACCGTGAATGACCTGGAGCGGATGCGGGTTCTGTCTTTTCTCTCTGTGTGTCTGTCTGACAAGAGGTATAACCAGAGGAAGACGGGTCCCAGGATGGGAGCTGGGCTTTGTGAGGCGCCCACCAAGAAGGGGTTCTCCTCTGACCCCTTAAGCCCGGACCCTGTAGGAGGCCCCCACTCCACCCCAGCAAGGCTCCTGAGCCCCAGGAATGGCTCACCCCACACCCCCCAGGCTGCACAGCCATGGGCAGGGCCCTGGCACCTCCCTCCCCACTCTCTGGTGCAGCTCCTGGGAGCGCTCCAGCTGTAATTAACCAGCTGCATGCGCTGGCCCCAGGGCAGCTCCGTGGCACAGTTCCCTCCAGACCGCTCCGTGCGTGGCTGCGAGACGCAGGGTGAGCGCAGCACCACGGGGACCGGTTTCCAGGTCACGGCACCCACATTGGAAACACGCATGACACAGTCCGGCAGGAACACAGACCCGGCTGCAGTGCTGGGCACGGCTCAGCTGGACTGGGCTGCGGGCAGGGGGCCCTGAGGAGGTGAGGAAGCGGCTCTCCACACCAGAGGCGGTGGGAGGCTTTGGGCGTGAGATGACCCAGCAGGACACAGGACTGTCCCAGTTAACCCCCAGCCATCAGCTCACGCCAGCCTCACCCGCATCCTCTGGCTGAAGATGAGGCAGAGAAAGAAGTGCTTGGCCTGGACTCTGACAAACTAACCCCTTTATACCCAGTTCTGGCCAGTGACTCCTTCTCCGACGGGGTTTGAGGCTGTTGGACTCAGCCCTTCACCCTAATGTGTTCCCACATTTTCTTTTTCGAATCCTGCAAATAGACAAACACGATATAGTCTACAACCAGGTAAAAAGCCAGTACTCTTTAAGGCAAGGTAATAACTGAGCCTAATGTCCCATTAAGATGCAAATAAAGATTTCTTTCTTTTTAAAAAAATATATTTTATTGATTTTTTTACAGAGAGGAAGGGAGAGGGATAGAGAGTTAGAAACATAGATGAGAGAGAAGCATCGATCAGCTGCCTCCTGCACGCCCCCTACTGGAGATGTGCCTGCAACCAAGGTACATGCCCTTGACTGGAATCGAACCCAGAACCCTTCAGTCCCCAAGCCAACGCTCTGTCCTCTGAGCCAAACCAGTTAGAGCAAAGGTTTCTTTAGGGAGGAGAGACTAGGAGGGTGGGAGGTGCCTGAAACAGGAGAAGGAAGCCCAGAGGGAAAAGGAAGAAAGGGGAAGGATACCCAGGGGCTACCTGCCTCCAGGATTCGCACAGGGCCCGCCTGGTGAGTGTCTATGTGACAAGGGAAGGAAGTCCTGGGCACGGGCCATCCCGCTGCACGTGGGGCAGGACCTACCTGGGGTCACCACCCTCTCCGAGGCAGCATGGGAACCCAAGGTCCACAGAACAGCAACTGCAATGATCAAAGGGCTTAGGAAACAAGATCTCCCGATGGAAAGCTAAGAGAATTGCAGCAGCGAAGGCCAGGGGTGACAGATTGGCCGTCCTCCGTGTCTGAGAGATGTTTGATGAGGAGGCAGCTGCTAAGTCGCCCGTTTGATGCGGAATCACAGCGGAATCACTGGCTTACATGAAACGGGGGGGGGGGGGGGGGGGAGAGATGCAGAAAGGGTGTGGAGAAACAGTGTCCACTCCCAGCCACACTGGGCACCCCCGCCATCATGAAAGGGCACAGTCTGTTCCAGAATCCGGTCAAGACCAGCGGGAGGGGGTCGGGGGGGGCGGGGGTTGTCCATCAAGGCAGTGCGCTGAGTATTAGGTTGCTAGGCTAAAATGAGAGGGCCCCTGACCCAAGACAGTTATCGACTGGATGAGGAAAAAGCAGTTCCAGTCCCTGTTCCAGCCCCTGTGGGCTCTGCTGCCTGGGACCTTCCCAGAAGGCAGTGGGGGTGGAGGAGAAGGTGCTGCCAGTCCTGCCCAGGGAGTCAGAGAAAACCCCTGACTCGCAGTGGCCATGCTGCCT
Source organism: Pipistrellus hanaki (assembly GCF_964339955.1). Classification (NCBI taxonomy): domain Eukaryota; kingdom Metazoa; phylum Chordata; class Mammalia; order Chiroptera; family Vespertilionidae; genus Pipistrellus; species Pipistrellus hanaki. The sequence continues at coordinate 29,464,657 of NC_140520.1, forward strand.
GGCACTGTCTAGCTGTGGGGACCCAGCGCTCAGGAGGTGGGTGGGGAGGGGCTCCCAGCAGGAGCCAGCACAGAATCTGGGGGAGACCCCCTGTGCCCCCTGCACCCCACTCAGCAACAGCAGCAGCTGCTTCTGGGATCCTCCCTCCCTCGTGCCTGACCTCTGGCTCTGACTTCCGAGGACCGCAGAGAATCTCAATAGTTGTCTGGTCCACGTTATAATGGGCTACAGAGCACAGGGCTGAAGTGAGTCAATATCTAAAGATCTTGCCAGCTGACTTCACAGGTTTTCAGCTTCCTTCTCTCTCTCTCCACACCCGCAGCCACTACACCACACACACACACACACACACACACACACACACACACACACTCAGCCCAAACTGCCAAACCCTTTGTTTGTGTGGGTGTCTCATTCAGAATGACTGAATTACTTGAAAGAACTCATTGTGTTTGTTGCAAAGGATAGTACCTACCTCAGAACAGCTCCTAGGCAAGGGAAAAAGCAGTGGGGAGAAGGGAGGGAGGAAGGGATGTGGACCATTTTAGACAGGACCAGTGACCTTCCAAATTTATTCCGGGAGAAAAGGTGATGTGTGGCTCAGTCTGTGCTTTTGTGCAGGGCCCGGAACCCACTAAAACCCAGGCCCTGCCCCAAGCACCTCAGCCACTCCCCACCCAAGCCCAGGCTGCAGGCTCCCTCCCAGGCTCTCTCCAGTCAACCCAGGACACCTCTTCCCACGGGGGTCACCTCAGCATCTAAGTTATGTGTATCTGGTCCGTGTGTCCTCCTTCCCGATCAGTAGGAAGAGCTTCACCCTCTAAAGCTCCCGACCCACACCGCCATCCCATGGCACAGGTGTGTGTGTGTGGGGGGGGGGGGCCACGAGGGAGGGAATTGCCTATTTTCAAGGCCTGTTCTCCAATCCACCATGGCATTGGGGACTTTCATACATCCCTGTGAGGCAAGCATCATTGTCTGTTTTCTGATAAGAACACAGGAAGGTCAAATAGCCCATACATGTCATAGCTGGAATTCAAACTCAAGTCTACCTGATGCCAGAGGCCACTCTTCCTGCTGCAGACCCTGCCTGAGCATCAGATGGTCTGTCTGCATCCCGGCCATATCTTCTCCCCTGTCACTGGGGGAATCTATATAACCCCGCCCGCCCTCTCACCTTCACCTCTGCCAGAGATAAGCTCTTCCGGATCTGCAAGGCAGAAGTCAAGGCCTTCCTTGGAGTTCTATAAGCCGTGGCTGGGACTCCAGCCACTTACCTCTTTATAGATTGGGATGGATGGGCCAGACTTGGCTCCTTGGAGAACCAAGCGTTGTGAGTGCTACACTGGGTGCTTTGCAATCTACTGCTGCTTTAAAAGTTATATATAGTTGATTTCAGAGAGGAAGAGAGGGACAGAAACATCAATGATGATAACCATCAATTCACTGCCTCCTGCATGTCCCCTACTGGGCATCACACCTGCAACTCGGGCATGTGCCCTGACCAGGAATCAAACTGTGACCTCCTGGTTCACAGGTCAGTGCTCAACCACTGAGCCACATGGGAAGAGCTCTAATGCTGCTTTTAAGAAAAGAGCCTTAGGATCGGTCTCCAGGGTGGGCTTGGGACCCTGCAGCTGCCTGGTCTGAGGGGGTGTCCTGAAGGGGAATAAATCCTTTCCCATCAAGCCTCTCCTCTGTAGCGTCTCCCCCACACCCGGTCCTGAGGAGAAATAGGAAAGCAGGTTGCTTGGGTTTCTACACCCAGGCCACTGCACAGACATCAAGGGCCTTCTCACCTGGAAGCGATCAGGCGGCAGGGGATGTGTCCCACACGGTACCTTCCTGTTGCTTTGTATGCTGAGCCCAGATCTCCACCTGACTCCCATTTGTAAGCAAAAGGAGGGCAATGACATGTACAAAGATCCACAAAGTTTAAAGAGCACGTGTGTACAAGGATGGCTAGTACTTGGGGGGACACAGGAGACATAGTACAGGATGTACTAGTCACCAAGGTCAGAACCTGAGGACCGGGACCTTAACTGGTGTTTAGAGCAAACCGCTAGTAACCTGGTCAAGTATGTGTTCATGAAGGCCAATCTGAGGACGTCCCGTCTAAGGGAGGAGCATGGGGTTCTGGCTGTTAGTGTGAGTGAGGGGTGGTGGAGCCCTGCTTATCACCTGGCCCAGAGCACAGAGCAGAGCACAGATTCAAAAGTTACCTGGGAGTAAGGACCCGTAGGCCCTGCCGGCCATATTTATTACATGTAGGTGAGAGAAGGGGAACGGTTGAAAATGCAAGTTTTCCAGCTGGGTGCACAGTGATTCCTTTAACCTTGCAAGAGGATCTGGGAGGGTAATGAGGTTAGAGGTGGAAGGAGAAAAATTAAGAGTTCATTTTTCGGCCTGTGAAATGTGAGGTGCCTGAGGGACACACAGTGGAAATGGAGGTGTCTAGTAGCAATTGGATATATGGATATGGAGCTCGAGAGGCAGGCCTGAGCCAACAATATAGATGTGAAAGTCATCAGTAATGGAGGCCTTGGGAATTCTCTTGCAAATCAAATGTTCGCCACCTCATCTGTGTTTGGGAAATCCAGATTTTTACACATCAAGTTTCGTTTTAATCAAGGAAGATGCGAGCCCCAGGGCGTGATGGATGCTGAATGCCTTGGCCCCCAAACTCCTCCACTACCTACCCCAGGTGCTGGCCGCAAGCACATACATGTGCCTTGTGGGGAAGAAAACCCACATGGATCCAGCATTTCCTGGTGCTTTCAAATGAGTCAGAGGGACTCTGGCTCTCCGGGGTTGCATTCCCACACCCGGTAGCTGGGATAGAAGGGATCAGGTGGGTGTCTCGACACCCCAAACTATCTACCTCTTCAACATGTGTCTTCATGCGAAGATCATAACACTTGTTACCAATTTTTTTTTTAAGTCTTCCTTTTCTGCACAGTATAAGCTGGCTTACTCTTCTGAGCAGCTCAGTGCCCATGACCATGTCGACCCTGACCCTGACCCTGAAACGTGGGAAGGGGATCCTAACTGACTTGCCAGCAGGAGGAAGCTGCCCCATGGGACCTGCCAACACCCCCTGCCTACTCACAATGCAATCCCTACACGCTACCTGTAAGACGAAAATATTTTTAGTCTTCCCAGAAAGATTTCATTTCACAGTTTTTCTGAAAGGTTGTAATTAACTGCAGGGAGCAAAAGAAAAGTTTTTTTAAAAAATAAGGGGGGTGGGGGAGTGAACCAATCACGGCAGGCTTGTCAGTTGCTTTTAGTAGGTGGGTTCCTGCCATCCAGGTGGCTGGGGGAGGGGAGGAGGGGCCCGCTGAGCTCATTCCAAGTGGATCAAAGGAGAGCCAGCCAGGTGCTCAGCTTGTGGAGAGAGATTCTTTCCTACAGAGCTCCTGCAGGGGCATGGAAGCAGCCCCTTCCCCATTCCTCATGGATCAGGGTCCATCTTGCAAAGTCCAGAAGGCCCGGGACCTGAGAAACTGCCAGGGTGGGGTGGGAGAGTCAAGGTCGAGTGTTGCTTATTTTTAGCATCCCAGGGGCAGAAAACGGGGGGCCACGGTTCCTCATGCCGGCGCCTTTCTCTCCAAATTGTCCCGCCTCCCCCCAACACTCACATCAGCACATAGAGATGCCTTTGTGCCCCTCCAGTCTCCCTCCATTGACTCATTTCATGAATCTTGTTGGTTTTATTCATAAGGTGGGACATTTCATTCCCATGAAAGGGAGTCAGAGCCACAGACAAGGTGACTTAGGTGAAATGAGTCCCTGGATGAGATGAGTTCAGGGCCTGGGCCGACAAGGAATGGCGGGGGAGGGAGGACGTCTGGAGGTCAGAGCGAGCTCAGGTCCTGGCTGTGCAGCCCAATGACTGAGAGCCCAGGCCGTGAGGGAGGAGGGATGGTGGTGGTCCTATCCCCAGCATCTCTTCTCAATCCACCATCACCTGGGGACTCATGTTTGAATTGGTGGCAGAACTCACGGTGCCCATATCGTAGGCAGAGAGCAGGGCGCCTTCGGGAAGGCGGGAGGTGGAAGAGTTTCCGGAGCCTTCAGCAGCATTTTCACCTGCCCTCACCTGTCATCTGTGCCCCGGGGTGCAAGGACTCATCTGCCCTCTGGACACCCCACCAGCACATAAGGGCCAACTCCCCAGAGGGGCCTAAGGACAGAAGAGACCAAGGCTGCAACTCTCTGCCCAGAGGCCTCATCTGGGAGAGTCTTGTGGACTCTTGGCCTTGTCCAACCCCCCTCCCTCTCTCCCCACCTTGCCTTCCCTGTGGCCGTGAATAGAGCTCTGGACTTGCTTACAACTGTGTGTATAGGTTGTACGAGCATCTTAGACTAAGTCATCTTCCAGTTCTGAAAATGCATGTTCCTGCTCAGGACTGGGTTCTGGTCTGATGTCCTTCAGCTTCCGGTGACTGTGGACCACAGTATGGCCGTCCCCCTGGCATCCGTGGGACCCCTCAGAGCTGCCTTCTTCCTGAGCCTGAGCTGTCCCCGGACAGAAGTGTACGCCTCGGGAGAGCCTGATTCTGCCGTTCCCTTCCCTGTTGGGCCACGGCAACATGAGGCAGTCGTCATGGGGTGACCGGATTAAGAAATGAATCCATTAGTGATCCTTACTAATAGGAAGCCAGCAGAATTTGGGAAATCCTAAAGTTGTTATTATTATGGGGTGGGGGGCTGTAGCATGCAACACAGGACTTGTTTTCCAGAACGATGTATAACACCCTTCCCATCTTTGGTCATGCCTCTGCAGCCCCCTTACTTCAGGCTCCTCAGGGGTCCACCCACTTTGCCTCGAACCCACTGAGTCCCTGGCATCAGCACTGTGTGCAGCCTCCTTCATCTCTCCTCTCGCCCAGACGTTCCTTGAGGGCCTGTTTCCTGTGTGTTCATCACTGTATTCCCACAGAGCCTAGCACACAGGAGTGGCAATAGCAAGGCCTCTTTGCAGCAAACTGCGGGTCGCGAGCCACATGCGGCTCTTTGGCCCCTTGAGTGTGGCTCTTCCACAAAATTCCAAGGCCTGGACGAGTCTATTTTGAAGAAGTAGCGTCAGAAGATGTTTTAAGTTTTAAAAATGTGTTTGTCCAAAGAAATTTTAATCGTTGTACTGTTGATAGTTGGCTCTGTTGACCAATGAGTTTGCCGACCACTGGCCTGGAGAATGCTCCCAAACACCCTCTGTTTGGTTCTCGGGAGCTCCTGGGGTGAGGCTGGTAGAGATGACTCTCACTATCAGGCAACTGGTGAATCCCAGACCTGGTTCAAAGGATGGTTTTATTCCTCGAGTCTAGTACTTTCTCGTTTCTTTTTAACAATTGGATGAATGAATGAATGACTTAATGACCTAAAGACCCGAGGAAGGAGTATAAAAAAAATATGGTGCCAGGATCCCAGACAAGCTACAAAGTAGAGAAAAACTCTCCGTTCACCCAGGTTCCAGATGTCCCTGGGGAAGGCAAAGGATGCTGCCACCTCTGCCCCTGTGGCCCGCAGGCTCACTCATCCCGTTTCCCTTCCGCAGATCTTGACGGTGTCTGGACCGCCCGAAGGAGGGACTCGAGTGACCATCCACGGCGTGAACCTGGGCCTGGACTTCTCCGAGATCGCCCATCACGTGCAGGTGGCTGGGGTGCCCTGCACACCCCTGCCCGGGGAATACATCATCGCTGAGCAGTGAGTCCGGTCTGCTCCGGCCTGCCCCTTCCCAGGGGAGCTTCTGGGTGGGCGGAGACTCACCCCCACCCCCTCTTTCTCTGGGACTTTTCCGAGAGTCATTTCCCATCTCCCTTCTCCCGTGGACCCTGCCCCCAGGAATCTACCCAGGGCCCTGTCCTTTCCTACCTCCAGTCTCACAAAGTCATGGTCATGCTCTTCCCTGGCCCCCAGCTCCTCTGGCACCAGGGATCCCTGTGCAATGCTGCCCCTCCATCAGTTTCCCCCTGCCCCCCCCCCCCCCCCCCCCCCGCATGACTGAGTCAGTCCCCCTCTCCCCCCAACCAGCCCAGGCTCCGCCTCTCCCCTGGCCTCTCCCCGCTGGACCCCATTGGCATGCATTCCGCAAGGTGGGCCTTGGGCAACAATTTGTTTGGCTCACGGGGCTCTGACAGCGGCTTAATCCGAGCAGGGCCGCCGCCGGAGTAAATTCATTTATTTCACTAAGGGAAGTGTCAGCTGGAAATTAGAAAATAGGCATGTCGCAGCAGACAGGCGATCGGGGCTCCGGGAGTGACATATGTTCCAATCTGGGGTGTTCATTTGGCAGTGGCGGCCACTGTGGAGTTGGCGAGCAGGAGGCGGGAGGGTCCAATGAGGGGTGCCTCCCCTTCAAAGGAGAAAGGGTGGGGAGCAGCCGGGTCACTCTGCATCGTTGGTCACGTCAAGTCTGGTCAAGTCGTCCTCGTTCCACAGAGAACACAGCTCGGCCAGGGGTTCCCGGAGCTTGACCCAGAGCACGGCTTGGGGTGTGGGGCTTCTCTTCCTAAGCTTTACCCCCTGCGGCCTCAGTTCCTCCCCCCCAGAACCAGCCTTTAGTAGCAGCCATAAAAGTGGCATCAGCAACCATAAAAATGACATCACTTTGTTCTGTCAGCACTTGCACCATTTCATCCATTATCTCATTTTTCATTGGTCCGGACTCTGAGAGGTACATATCGTTATTGTCACTTTGCAAAGCAAGAGAGGCGGGAAAACCCGTCCCATTCCCTCAGAGCACAGAGCCAAGGCGGAGCGGGACCTGGAGTCTCCCCTTCCTTACCAGCGATGGGGTGGACCCCAGGGTGAAAGGGGCTTGGAAATCTCATGATGCGTCACAATGTGGCCTCCAGGTTCGCGGGGCCACGATCCCAGCGTGGCCCAGAGCTGGGTCAGGGCGAGAGGGTGAATCCCCAGACTCCGAGGCTGGGAGGACGCCTGCCAGCAGGGGAGAAGGAGCCAGATCCTTCAACCTGCAGCTCCCTCCTGTGGGATCCTTCACTGGCAGCCTTCGCCCCGGGAGGAGAGCATGTCGGGAAAGGCTGGCAGGGTCTGCAGGGCGAGAGGAGGGAGGGGAAAGGGATGTGACTTAGTAGCACCTCTGAGCCAGGAGCGGAGGGGACAGCTGTGGGCAGGAGCCAGGCCAGCCTGAGGGATCCTCACAGTCAAGGGCTTTCCAGGGGCCAGTGCCCTGCCTGGCGGGGCTAGCCCCTCAGTCTCACTGACCCAACCCCCTGGGGCGTCCAGGCCCTGCCTTGTGCCTCTAGACGTGAGCTAAGTCTCCAACTTGGGGAGATGCCACAGGACGCCAAAGGAGAGGGCTTGGGTGAGTGAGGGGGCAGGCTTTGAGGTGAGAAGAGCCTGGGCCGTTGGCCATGGACGTGCCATGGGGTTTGGTACCCAAAGGTGTTCAGAGACCTTCGCACTCTGCCCGGCCCCCTCCCTCCACCGGCCTCATGGGAACCGTGATGCCTGCTGCACGAGTTTTGAGGAAAACTCAATAAGATGAGAACACGGGGACTGAAATGTGCCCTACGAATGTGAGAAAGTTTTCTCTGTGAAATCAAATGCTCTGCGCTCGCTGAGGGCCACGGGGAAGAAAGTCCTGGCAGGAGCTAGAAGGAGCCTGGGACGGTGAAGGGACCAGTGCTCCCTGCCAAGGCTGGTGGTCGCCCTAGAAAACCACCACCGCCGCCTCCGGGCACAGGGCAGGCCGCAGGGGTGGGCACGCCCGGCGCCTCGGCGGGAGGCAGCCCTGCTTTCCAGCAGTGCCAGGCTCATGACTGCTCCCGAGGTTTCTGAGTTTGCTCACGTCGTTAAAGCCTCCGTCCCAGGCAGGGGGCAGCAGGCACTGTCGTTACAGATGTCTGCGGGAGATGGATGTGGCTGGCCGTGCAGAGTCCTGGGCGCGGGCAGGATCAGCGGGCACGGGAATGGCTCACCATATGCTGGTGCCTGCCATGGATCACCCAGCAATTAGGTTAATGTTGGTTAAAGGGCCCCACTTAGGCCTGTGATCGGCACCCCACAGGGCTACGGAGGGCCGGAGGGTCCACCACAGGACGTTTTCCGGGCAGTGGGGTGCAGGTGGAGGCCGCAACGGAGCCAGTGCTGGGACAGAGGCTCTGTATGACGGGAACTCAGGTCCGGGGCTCAGACCACCTCCCTCCTGTCTGCTGCCCCTGTGAACTCAGCCATACTGGATGGGTGTTAGATGGGTGTACCCTCACCTCCTTAGATGCACCGTGTTGAGCTGAAAAGCATCGCCCATGCCAGTTGAAGGGAGGCGGTCAGGGGTGGGCATGAGGGTACTGGCAGGAGGCCAGGAGTTCCGCTGTTGATGAGCTAGGACCGTAGTCGACAAACTGCGGTTTTTGAGCCACATTCGGCCCTTTGGCCCCTCGAGTGTGGCTCTTCCCCAAAATACCACAGCCTGGGCAAGTCTATTTTGAAGAAGTGGCGTTAGAAGAAGTTTAAGTTTAAAAAATGTGGCTCTCAAAAGGAATTTCAACCGTTGCACTGTTGCTGTTTGGCTCTGTTGACTAATGAGTTTGCTGACCTCTGAGCTAGGAGACTTTGGGCAAGTGGCTTTGCTCTCTGCTCCTCAGATGTCTCCTCTGGAGAATGGGCATGTAGAACTGGGTGACCCCTACAGTCACGTCTGTGGTCCTTGGATGGCAGAAGGAATAGCGTGTATGCCCCACGGGGCCTGTTCCTCCCACTGTTAGAAAGCTCATGGGTGGCACTGACATGTCCCCAGAGATCCCTGCCCACCAGGAGGAGGCAAGCCTTCGAACGCTGGAGCTGAGTCACTATTGGACAGTGACTTAGTCCAGCTCTTCCCTTTATCAGGAGAAAACACGGCCATCTGTTGTCTCCTAATGGTGCGATGGGAGCCTAGAGCCGCCAGGGACACTGGGAGGAGGCAGGGAAGGCAGGCAGCCTCCAAAACCAAACCACAGGAATGTGGCCCAGTGGTTAGGCCCGAAGGAGGAAGTGGTGCCCACACCGTGGCCTGTGGCCATCGACGGCCAGGAAGGCAGGGGCACAGGTGGGCAGCTCTCGGGGCCTTGGGAACCCCGCCAGGTCTTCCCTCCCCCACCCCTCTTCCCACAGCAACCTCAGCTCCACCCCAGCATCGCTGCCATGCCTCCCCTGTCCCCTTCCCAACAGACACACAGGTCCTCCCATTAGTCCTAGAGGCCAAGGCGTGAGCTTTGGAGCCAGCTGATGTGGATTTGAGTAGGGCGCTGTGGCTTACCAGAGCTGTGGCTGCCATGAGTCACCGGGCATCTCGGAGCCTGAGTTATTGTCTATAAAGGGAGCTTATCCCGGTAGGAGAGCCTGAGGACACGGGATCCTGTCCTCCCCGGGGCCTGCCACGGTCACAGCTCAGGCCAGGGGAGCTCCTGTTACTGTTAAGACACAGAACCTGCTTTGGCCTGACCCACATTGCTCATGATGACCCTTCCTGCTCCCTGCAGCTGCAACTTCCTTTCTCCTTGAGCTGCCCCTGTCCCTGAGCTCAGAGAACAGTACCTGCAACAGATATGCTCCAAGAGGCCAGCCCTGGGTCCCAGGAAGGAAAAGGACAGGAGTTCGAGGGCTTTGAGTTCTTCTGCTACGCTGCCTGATTCCTTAGGCCTCTCGGCTGTTTCTTAGACCTACCGACCCAGACCCTGTTCCGCAGCCCACCGCCTCTCTTCCCGCTCACTAGCTACAGAGGAACCTCATTCCACCTGTGGAAGAGGGTCAACTCTAGGCCCTCTCTGCCCAGCCCCTGACCCCCTTCCATACCCCCCTGCCTCCACATCACTCCTTTGTAGGCGGGGACTCAGAGCTGACTGCAGCCATTCAGCCTTGGACACCTGGACAGTGCCCCTCTCCATGCATCCCCTTCTCCCAGGTGCTTGACATGTAAGGCATATCTTTTGGGACATTTTGGGACATAAACCCTGAGCAAAAAAAAAAAAAAAATTCTAGAAAAGGCAGAGTGTCCAGAGCTGCTGGCCCATTGTTACACGCCCTCCAGGCACAGTTGAAGCCAGTCTAGGCTTTGTCTTCTCCTAGACTGGCCCTGGGGTGGCCCAGGGAGGAGCAGATATGCCCATGACCTTCACATATTCTCATGTTTCCTCTTGCCATGATTTCCAGCCTGCCCCGTTCCTTCCTCCGTGTCTTCTGGAGAATCACTTCGGCACAGATTGTCCAATGGGGGGAGGGAGTGCAGGAGGGACAAGAAAGCCCTGATTAGGAGAGAGGGAAGGAGACATACCTGCCCCCTTCTCTTCTGCACCTCCGGAGCTCCTGAGAGCCCAGCGTGGTCTGCAGGGGGGGCCGGGCCCACACAGCAGCAGGCGCTAGGGCCCAGGAGGCAGGTTGAGCGTGGTCACTCCACTGAGGTCACCACACACAATGCCATAAATTAGGCTTCTCCGATGCCCTGCTCATGGGGTGTGAGGAGACGGCTACGTGGAAAATGCTGTCTGATCATCACTAGCATCTTTCCTCTGGGTTCATAATTAACGCATTTATTCGTAGCGAAGGGGACGGGAGAGGGGCCTTCCCTGTGATTCAGCTCTTGCTTGTTGAATCTAATATGCTAAACGTAGCCAGACAGTTATTGCATGTTAAGTAAATATGCGCCAGGAATGAAGTGCTTATTTGGGATTAACTGTGATGAAGGAAATGGAGATCAGCGCCCTGCGTGTGTGCGAGCGTGCAGTGTATTTGTTTAATGCAGGTTTTATTGCACCGGAATGAAATCTCTGTGTAGTTACCTTCCTTCCTAGAGAAGCGGTGGAGATAAGAATCGCTGGGTTAAACTCGGATCCTCCCCACCGTGCCAGGATAATGCTGGGGATTAGTGCGGGGGAGGGGAGGTGTCTTTTGCAGACTCCCCACTCAGCAAACCTACCAGGGGTGCCCAGCTGCTCTGAACTCTTTTTTTAAAATATACTTTATTGATTTTTTACAGAGAGGAGAGAGAGAGATAGAGAGTTAGAAACATCGATGAGAGAGAGACATCGATCAGCTGCCTCCTGCACACCCCCTACTGGGGATATGCCCGCAACCAAGGTACATGCCCTTGACCGGAATCGAACCCGGGACCCTTCAGTCTGCAGGCCAACGCTCTATCCACTGAGCCAAACTGGTTTTGGCTGCTCTGAACTCGTATTGTGAGGTTGGGAGGAAAGGAAAATCATTGTCTCTGACCCCTTTTTGCTCAGCCTGGTGGGGCCCTTTCCCACGCACCCCACGTCTGCCATTCCAGGCAAGAGTCCCCCCCCAAAAAAAACAAAACAAAACAAAACAAAACAAACAAAACGATTTCTTCAATCCCACCATTTCTAATCTGTGGCCAAGGCAACCCGCCTCTGGTGGTGCTTGTTGTGACTTATCTTGGGCGCCAGGGAAGGCATCGCCCAGGGGTGGGGGGTGGGGGGGGAGGGGGTATCGATCTGCACTTCATGAGAGAGAATGCTGCATCCCTCTCCTCTCCAGCTCTGTCTCCTGTTAACATGAGGCCTGACTTCCAACCCCAGGGCTGGGTGCCTCCCTCCCCCAGCGGCTCCTTGCGCTCAGCCCTTGATTAAGTGGGAGTCCAGTGCCCGAGCTGTCCTAATGAACTCATCGGCCTCCCAGCCCTTCTCCTGCCGCCACAGGACTCTGCTCCTCCCACTGTGCTCCGGCTCCTGTTCTGGGCTCTCCCTATCTCCCCGGATTATCTCTCCTCTTTTGAAAACTCACCGCAGGAGGCAGACCACATTGAATCCCTTTGGCAAATAGGCCCTCCCTCCCTCTATTAGGGAGAGTGGCAGTGTTGGCTGGTCACATGGGAAAGAACACTCCATTGGGCAGAACCTCTCTGTTGGGTTATTTCCCAAATAGCTGGCAGCCACCCAGGGGTAGGCACTGCCCTAGGCACTGGGTACCACACGCTTGCTCAGGGAATTGGGCATTTTGGAGGCACACGGGGGCTTTAGAGATGATTTCATCCAGCCCCCCACTGCACAGATGAGAGAGACTCAAGCCCAGAGAGGGAAAGCCATTTCCTCCAGGTCACACAGCTCAGACGGGGAAGCGAGCTGAGCCTTGGTGTGTTGGGCGCTGTTGGGAGGCTGTGAGGACCCATTCGTTGTGACAGCGAGCAGTGGGAACAGGGAAGCCAGCCCCAGCTCGGCTTCTCACCGGAAGGCACGCTTTCTCCCTAGGATCGTCTGCGAGATGGGCCACGCCCTCGTGGGGACCACGTCTGGGCCCGTGCGCCTGTGCATCGGCGAGTGCAAACCAGAGTTCATGACCAAGTCCCATCAGCAGTACACCTTCGTGGTGAGTACGGGGTCTCGGGCAGGGCCGCAGGCTCCCAGCAAGGGCACACTTCCTTCCGGACTTCTCCATGCACCCCCTCCCAAGGCAGCAGCACCTCAGCCAAGAGACCAGGAGAGGGAACTTGGGGCCTCGCTTTGCAAGCCTGTCTTTCTGGGTGGGATGGGTGACTAAGGAGACTGTGAAGACTGGAGTCCCCCAGAGCCAGAGGTCAGAGTTCTAAACGTGGCCAAAGCAGGCCTTTCTTAGGATTCAGACCTTAGGAAGCACCTCCCAGGCTAGGGAGGGGTGGCCCCTCTCCCTGCCGATGTAGTACCTTCACGCGTAATCCAGCCTAATGATGCTGGAGCGCCTGGAGGACCCAATTAAAAGGGTCTAGATTGACCGCCAGCTTTGTTTTCTGCCGAGGATATTGTAAGTAGGAATTTAGCGAGGGGCCCTTGAAATCCTGCAGGGCCGTGTCTTTGTGTGGGATCACACGGGCGTGGGGTGTACGAGCGAGCTGCTCGGTGTGCTGGTGTGGTTGCACGCAAATAAGCACACATTCACACCTGAAACCATCTCTCCGTGCTCAGGCAACAGGTTGGAAAACCACAAAGGCCTCCTTTGAGGTGCCTACTGAGTCGATAATTTGCCTCCGGGGCCCTCAAGTCCCTTTTCTGACACTTACTTGGCTTCATTAAGAAATATCAGCACCAGCAGGTGGGGTCCAACTAGCCTTGCTGAGAGTTTTGAAAAATCCCTACACCACAAGATGATCATCTCTGCAGCATTTTTTTTTTTTTTTTACTGCTTGTTGTCGGTTCTCCCGTGCCTGCCTGCCTGTCCTGGCGCCTGCACCTTGTTCTTGTACTCTTGTCTCGGGCTGGAGAGAACCTCGGCCTGTCTGCCTCCAGCCTACCCCACCCTCTAGGCTAGGGGTGTCGAACTCAATCAGAGAAGGGGCCAAAATCTAAAATCCAGCCTAAATCGCGGGCCGAATGGTTTACTGAACAGTCATAAACTGACATTGTCATAAACTGACAGCGGAGTGCAGTGATGACAGCGCGGTGCGGGCCACATTGCAAGGCCTGGCGGGCTGGATTTGGCCCGCGGGCCGTGTGTTTGACACATGTGCTCTAGGCAGACAGACCAGGTCTTCTGTGAGAGGCAAACGCAGAAATGCCGGATGCAGAGAGAACTGAGGAAGGCCGGAGCAGGGAGGAGTGGAATGGCAGAGGAGAGAGGCTTTAGCCCACCCTCCTCCCCACAAAGGGGCAAATAAAAGCGCACGGTGGTCCAGAGCCTTGCTGCAGGGCTCACTGCTAGTGAGTGGCTAATGGGGACTAGTCCACGTCTGCGTAGTTGCTCAGTTAAATGCACTTTCCACTCCGCTCCACTGCCCTCTGCTGAGGCAGAAGCAAATCCTTTCTGATTCAGGTCGGCTGCCGGGTGACATTTCTTCTAAGCTCCGGGCTTAATTTTACAACTTAATGAGCTTCCTAAAAAGCCCCAGCCAGCGATGGGCCATCTATCCTCCTGGTGCTGGACGGGGAAGCCGTGGCTAGCATTCCTTTACAGCCCTCTGCACCGGAGACACCGCCGCGTCCTTCACATGCTCAGGGAGGCGTGGACGGATGTGCGTGGCCCTTAATGAAGGACTTCAGCCTCAGAGTGGCCCGATCCAGGCAGGGATGCTTCATTCAGCCCTATCGATTTTGTGCCCAAAAAATCAGTACACGTTCGAGATAGAGAAGCATTTTCAAATTGCTCTCAATTTGTAAACTAATTGATAGATTAGTCAGTGTCACCTCTGCCTTCCCATCAATGTTATGGGCACGAGACTCCCTGGGGTGGTAATTAATTCCGTGACCTTTCTGTCTTCCCTGGACATGCCCGGAGCCTCTCAGGAAGGGTCGGCGGAGAGAGGGTGTGGGATTCAAAAGGGCAGGGATAGTACCTCCACTCTGAGCATGGACATGGTCCCTCCTTCTGTCCTCACGTCTGGCATGTGTCAGTCCCTTTGCACAAAACCTGAGCTGTGATCATGTCTCTGCTTCCTCCCAAAGAACCCTTCCGTGCAGTCCCTCAACCCCATCCGCGGCCCAGAGTCCGGAGGCACCATGGTGACCATCACGGGCCGTTACCTTGGAGCTGGGAGCAGCGTGGCCGTGTACCTGGGCAACCAGACCTGCGAGTTCTATGGGTGAGATGGGCTCCGAGGAGCACTGGGAGACTGTCCTTGTGTGGCCTGTGCATGCTCACATATGTGCAGACATGGTTGTGTGCATGCACACGTTACTGTGCATGTCCATAAATATGCACACGTGTCCACAAGTGCCTGTGCATGCTCACACATACAACACATGTTTCTGTGCATGTTCACACATAGGCCTGCCTACCATCATGCTGTGTGCTTCATCCTTGACCCAAACACCATTCTGGTCACATAGCACTAGTCCATTCACACCTCCTGTATTACAGGGCTGATACTTCTAAAAATAATGAGAAGTGAGAGCCCCGCGCTGCTGAGGAGAAATGCCCCAGGAGCTGTCCAGTCACCAGCAGGCCACACATTCCTTAGGTCCCCATGTGTTACTTGAGGAACATGGACACTGCATGGCCTCGGCCCTCAGCAAGCCAGACTCACCCTCTGGGCATCTCATAGGCCTAAAAAACTGAACACCTACTCTTTGTCAAATACAGTGAATGGGGGTATAGAGAATCCTAAGAGAATTCTTAAAGAATCTATGCATGATAACCCAGCTTGCCCAGGATTGGATAATCGCCTCCTCGGACCATAAACTGCCTACGGGCAAGAACTGCGTGTTCACTTTTTTTGCATAGTAGGTGCTCAATGGATATTTATTTACTTATGTATTTATTTATTTTTAAATATTTTTATTAATTTCAGAGAGGAAGGAATAAGGAGAGAGAGATAGCAACATCAATGATGAGAAAGAATCATTGATCAGATGCCTCCTGCACACCTCACACTGGGGATCGAGCCTGCAACCCTGGCATGTGCTCTGACTGGGAAGCGAACTGTGACCTACTGGTTTATAGGTCAACACTCAACCACTGAGCCATGCTGGCTGGGCTCAATGAATATTTATTAACTGACTGACTAGATTCTAAGCATTAGTTAAATAGTCATTTTCTAAAAAAAATCCAGAAAAGAGAGTGAAACCCGTGAAGCCCAGCCCCTGCATCACATTTTCTAATCCCCTTCTCCAGCTGCTCCCTCCTAATCAAACCAGAGTTGGATCTCAGGGAAAGAGGATACTGACAAGGGAGGTGTTCCGTATTATACATACCGAGGACCAAGGACATGTCCTGGCCACACCCTCGGACTGAGGCAAGCCCCTTTTCCGGCAGAGGGCACCCCTATTGCCCTGCCTTTCTTCACAGCCCTCCTGCTGTCTCCCCATCAGGCGGTCAATGAATGAGATCGTGTGCGTCTCACCCCCATCATCCAACGGACAGAGCTGTGTTCCTGTCTTCGTGAGTGTGGACCGAGCCCGTGTGAACAACAGCCTGAAGTTTGAGTACATAGGGGACCCCCAGGTGCAGAGCATCGAGCCGGAGTGGAGCATTGCCAGGTGAGGCAGGGCGCGAAGGAATGCACCACGTGGCATCAGCCCCTCAGCCCAAGCATGGCTTGTGAGAGGACCCAGGGCTGAGGTGGTGGCAATTTGCACTTTTACCTAACCTGGCCTCTGCTTGTCTCCAGTGGCCACACACCCCTGACCATCACAGGCTCCAACCTGGACGTCATTCAGGAGCCAAGGATCCGAGTCAAGTTTAACGGCAAAGAATCTGTCAATGTGAGTAACCACTGGCCCTTAGCAAACACCATGCGTATCAGTGTTTTGTAATGTGATGAGCTCTGAGCTGGGCACTGGAGCATTTGAACGTAGGTGGCTCAAGACTGAGCCTGGGATCCTGTCTCCAAACGCCTGAGCCATAGTCATTTCTCGTAAGAAGGTGATATCATGAGTGTGTCGACATAGTGCCTTCTGAGCTTAAGATGCAGCGCAAAAGGGCTCCTGCTTTATGAGAAGGGGAAGAAATTCTGACTCCAGATTCAGGTACTTCTGGATAAGCAGGGCACTGCCAATGATCAGCTGGACAACCAAGATCAAGTGACCTAACCTCTCTGATCCTCCACCCTCGTCCGTTCATATGGTGATAAGACTTGCGTGCAGATTGGTCCCCTTCAGCCATTGGCCCTCAGGAGGTTGGCACTGGACACCTGTTAGGCACTGCAGGGAATAATCCCATCCGGGTCGCTAAGATGATCAGGTTGAACATGTTACTTTCCTCCTCTGAACTGAGCCACATAATTCAATTTCTTGCATTATGGATTTTTGTGATTTTTAAAGAAGTTTTCTATCATAAGGGCAGCGTGTCTGATATGTTATAAATATTTTAGTTTGTTCGAGTGGCTCTTCCCGGCCAATATTTTCTGAAACGTTATTGTATTTATAATTATAGTCCAGGAGATGCCGGCACTGTGAATTATGGCCATGATTTTTCAAATGAATTGCTATCATTACTGCTTCGACCTTCGGGGGATTGACGAGGCTGAGATGCAGATGGGGAGGATGGCTCTGTGTCTACTTTCATCTCTGACACATTCCCGGAGTGCTTGGGGCTCCCTGAGGAGACAGAAATGCACTAAATGACAGGATGCTAGAAGGCTAGACCTGGAGGCTCTCGGGGGACCTCTGGGGCCACCCCCTCATTGTACAGCTGAGGAAACTGAGGCCAGAAAGGAATAATGACTTGCCCCCAGCCATGCAGATGACTGATGGCAGGACCAAACTAGATCCCAAATATCTAGACTCTTTTAAAATATATATATTTTTATTTATTTCAGACAGGAAAGGAGAGGGAGAGAGAGAGAGAAACATCAATGATGAGAGAGAATCATTGATCAGTTACCTCCTGCACACACCCCCACTGGGGATGAAGCCGGAAATTGGGGCATGTTCCCTGACCGGGAATCGAACCCTGATCTTCTGGTTCATAGGTCGATGCTCAACCACTGAACTCCTTTATAACTAGATCACATGAGATGCTCCTGGAATTGGCATTCCATCATGCCAGGGACACCTTGTGAAACCTTCTACACACCAGGATCCCAGTTTTGGGGGCTAGAGGAGCACGTGGTTCCTATCACGGGTGTAGAGTGTGACCCCTGGGTAAAGAATCTGTGTCCCAACTCCACTTCCCGGCTGAGGCCGCTGCCCCCAGGAGCTCACAGACCACCTCCATCTGTCCAGCTCCGGGGCCTGCGTGGAAGGAAGAAGCGTGCGGGGTAGGAATGGGAATGGCGAGTTCACACTCAGGAAAAACAAAACTCCCCCCCACATTAGGTGCATTTTTAAAATTTAGATTTTTATTATTCAGGTATGACAAGGCCAACAGATCAGGAGATGATTAACATTAGGTAGTTTATTAATACTCTCACATCCCATCCTGGCCGGTTTGGTTCAGTAGATAGAGAGTCAGCCCATGGACTGAAGTGTCCCGGGTTCTATTCAGTCAACGACATGTACCTCGGTTGCAGGCTCAATCCCCAACCTTGGTCATGATGCACGCAGGAGGCAACCAATCGATGTGTCTCCCTCACATCAATATTTCTCTCTCTCTCTCCCTCTCTCTCTCTGTCTCTCCCCTTCCCTTCCACTCTCCCTGAAAATCAATGGAAAAATATTCTCAGGTGAGGATTAACAAACAACAACAACATACAGGTCCCAAGGAAAGGGGGCATGCCACGGGATGTGGGGGGTGGGGAGGGGAAGCCACAGAGTAGCTTAGGAAGCAGAAGGAGAAAAGAAAACTGGGGTGAGAGCCTTTATTTTGGTTTCCACAGGAAGGAACTAGCAAGGCGAGGCCGGCAGATTTAGGGCCAGTTTGGATCATTTCAATGGGCGGTGGGGCAGAGGGGCCCTCGCTGTCTGGCTCCCAGCCCTGGTAGAGTTAGGGAAGGTGGATAGCTGCCTACAGGGTGAAAGGAGGAGGTTGGGGTGTGGGCTCTGATTGGTTGTCTGCATTAGAAAGCACGCTCCAGCAGGCAGCACGCTGTTGGCGGTCCCTAGGGACTGGCGAGTCTGAGGAGGGGCAGTCCCTCCAGAGGCTGCGAGGCCCCAGATGTGAACACATCAGACAGACAATAAAAGGCACAGTTCATGTGGCACAGAGGGAACTTGGGAGAGGGAGGATGTGCCTGAGAAGTAGGCCTCCAAGGGTGACAGACGCCCAGGCCCGGGGTAGCCACTGAAGAGAAGCCTAGGCTGGGCCCTCAGCTCCAGCAGTGGCCTGCCTGGGTGTGCAGGCGGGCAGACGGGAAGCCCGTGAACTCTGCCCTGGGCCTTCTGCTCAGGCTGGCGGGAGAGAAGCACTTGGCCCTACAGCCCAGCCTGGGCCCCGCGGCAGCCTCCGCCGTCTGGGGCCTCTCCTTGCCTTTGGGCCCTGAAGCAGCCCCCAGTGATAAGGGAGAAGGGCCAGAGCCAAGGCCGCAGAAACCCCAAGGAATGTCTGGCAAACAAAATGCCGATGCAGCACGGGGCAGGAAGCAAACAGAGGCCTCTTGTTTTTGGAGGAGCCCAGTCTGGGGCGCTGGAAAGAACAGGGAAGAAGGTGGGGTGGAGTGGGATGGGTTGGGGAGGGAAGAGAGGCACCCTGGCTGCGTGTCTGCCCGCAAAGCCCGGGGTTTCAGTCTCCCTGGCTCAACTCTACCCTTTGACTGCACCCCCATTTTCCTCCCACCAGAGTGTCCCCAGCTGGAACATGAAGGGGACTTTGGGCCTCTAAGGGCTGCTGAAGTGGGAGCTGAAAAGGGTGGGAATGGGGACTGGCCTCCAAGATGGCAGGAAGCCCTCCCCGCGGTGAGCTGTTGCTTGAAATGCAAATGGCCTCTGGGAGCAGAGGGTTAAGGCTTGGCCTTGGAGTTCTGACCTCAGCTCTGAGCCAGAGGCAGCCTTTCTGCAGTTTCACACACGGTCTTGTTTTCTGAGCACAAAGTCCATGTATGTGTGTGTTGGCCAGACACGCATGTGCGGACCTGCCAGGACAGTGTGTACTCAAGCAGGCCGAGTTCTCACGGATGCCCTTGGCTATTGCCGGGACATGTGGCTCCCAAAACCGAAACTGAGCTGGGAGCTAGGAGTCCAGGTTTCTTCCTGAGCCCCACGTGGGTCCTATAGCGGTTCCTTCATTCCAGCCTCGGCCTCGGGCAGCCCCAGGTCTAGCCCAGAGGAGAGCATGACACACCTCATGCTAAGGAGGGGTCAGCCCAGCTAGGATCTTATTTGGGAGACCAGAGTCCACCAGTAAAGAATGTCCACCAGTCAATACCAAGGTCACATCCCCTCGAAGTTGGAGGACTTGCTTGGAAAAGAAAGAGATTCTACATAGAACATTTAAAGAGCTGAAGACCCCTTTTCATGAACCCATGCAGTCAGTAAACATTAACTGAACACCTACTGTGTGCTGGCAAAGTGCTTACCTCACACTACGTGCTGCTCCCCCCACCTCCCCTCCATACTCACACTCACACCCAGCACTGCATCCCACATTTTCCTCAAACTTCTATGCACTCTTATCTTGGGCTTTTGCTGCAATTTGTTCCCCTCCCCCTCCCTCTGCTTGCCTAGGTAAGTCCCACTCATTCTTCAGATTCAATTTCATTCATTTCTTCCCAGGAGAAGCTTCCATGAGCCATTGTCACTCACACATATACTCATGGCTACACACACGGGCAGTTGCCTGTACCTGGTACCACCCTCCATACCCCCCCAGGACCTTCCTCATATCCATCCGTGCCCCTCCTGTGTTCCCAGTCCTCTGCCAGGACTCTATAATGCTTGAATTGTTGGTCTCCCCTTGTAAACTGTGACTATTCACCAGGTAGCCCCAACTCCTAGCCAGGACCTGCCACAAAGGAGGTGCTCAAGCATTGTTGATGAGTGAATGAATGAATGAATAAGGTTAAAATGCAACCCCCCAAAATTAGTTTCACAGCACTTTGCCTCAAGGGGTTCACTATCTAATGAAGACAAGCAGTAGCCTAATAGTAATGGCCAAAGCAGGCAGCAGGTGGGTGGGCAGGGCCCCTCAGACCCCCGGCCGCTCGCTAGGCGTCTGAACGCTGCTCTCTGGGCCCCGTAGGTGTGCAAAGTCGTGAACAACACCACCCTCACCTGCCTGGCACCCTCCCTGACCACGGACTACCGGCCCGGCCTGGACACGGTAGAACGGCCAGACGAGTTTGGCTTCGTCTTCAACAACGTCCAGTCCTTGCTCATTTACAACGACACCAAGTTCATCTACTACCCCAACCCCACCTTCGAGCTGCTCAGCCCCACCGGAGTCTTGAATCAGAAGCCGGGATCCCCCATCATCCTGAAGGTAGGAACGTGGGGAGGCTGGGGAGCATCCTTCCTCTCTCCTGGCCTTTGACGCTCTCTTTTCTACTCGGGACGGGCTTCCAAAGCTGGCCTCTCCCTGTCAAGAGAGCCTATGTGTGGGGATTGGCCCAGCGGGCGATACTCGGGGAGGGGCCATGTAGCTTTACGGTTGGGAGTAGGCAGAGCACAGGATGTATTCTTATGTTACTGGTTAAAATCCTGTTCTTTTCCATACGAACACCTGTCAGCCCACCTTTGCCCTCCTCTGTATCTTGCACCTGGGATTCCTGAGAAACACGGTAAATATTGCTGCTCGTTCTCGTGAGCGCTGGGGCCCGAAAGGGCTGCCGTGAGATTGAAAGTCACCACTGCCTTCCTTGGCCTCTGTTGTGCACACGTATTTCAGAAGGTCACGTCCCTGGGACAAGTGGTTTGTTAGTCCCCCCCGCTCCCACTGATACCCGAGGTGGATTTTTTCACTTGTGTGGTGTTCTGCCTCCCCTTCCTCTCTCTCTCCTACTCTCTTCCTCCTCCTTCCTCTTCTCTGTCCCCTTTCTCTCTTTGTCTAAATTGTGCCTGTTCAAAGTCCTCTCCCAAAACTTCGAACAGCTACAGTTTAGTCATTGGCCACATTTGGCCACAATGGAGTCACCCACTGGTCTTCGCACTGCTGCCCTTCCCTCCTTAGTCTGTCCCCTTCACCTTTTTTTTTTTTTTTTTAAAAAAAAGGCAATTAACTTCTGAGCGCATGTGTCACTTATCCCTATTACACTATTACCTACAGGGCAAGAACCTCTGTCCTCCCGCCTCCGGAGGCGCCAAACTCAATTACACGGTGCTGATTGGGGAGACCCCGTGCGCCGTCACCGTGTCTGAGACACAGCTCCTCTGCGAGCCCCCCAACCTCACGGGGCAGCACAAGGTCATGGTGAGTGTTCTTCCTCCCCCTCGTCACCGTGCACATGTGATCGATCGGTCACAACAAGGGTTCTCTCTTCCGCCTAGTCCCGTGGTCGGCACACTGCGGCTCTCGAGCCACATGCGGCTCTTTGGCCCCTTGAGTTTTTAGCAAAGGCCAGCTTAGGAGTACCCTAATTAAGTTAATAGCAATGTACCTACCTATATAGTTTAAGTTTAAAAAATTTGTCTCTCAAGATAAATGTCAACCGTTGTACTGTTGATATTTGGCTTTTGACTGATGAGTTTGCTGGCCACTGTCCTAGTTCGTATCCCTCTCCACATCCTGCATTAAAACGGGAAATGGGTAGCAGTTGAGAAACACAAGAATGGGGGCCGGAGGGGCTATTAGGGGTGTCGAACTCAATCAGAGAAGGGGCCAAAATCTAAAATCCAGCCTAAATCGCGGGCCGAATGGTTTACTGAACAGTCATAAACTGACAATGTCATAAACTGACAGCGGAGTGCAGTGATGACAGCGCGGTGCGGGCCACATTGCAAGGCCTGGCGGGCTGGATTTCGCCCGCGGGCCTTGTGTTTGACACATGTGGGCTAGATAATCAGCAGGATGTTGTTTTGAACACGGACCACACTGTGCTGTGGTGGCCTCTCGTGTCCTTTCTGAAACGGTGCGGACCCGTGGCACGCCAGGGCTCTACAGCGTCTGTGTGTGTGTGTGTGCAATGCGCAGGTTCACGTGGGCGGGATGGTGTTCTCTCCCGGCTCGGTGAGCGTCGTCTCAGACAGCTTGCTGACCCTGCCAGCCATCGTCAGCATCGCGGCGGGCGGCAGCCTCCTCCTCATCATCGTCATCATCGTCCTCATCGCCTACAAGCGCAAATCCCGAGAGAACGACCTCACGCTGAAGAGGCTCCAGATGCAGATGGACAACCTGGAGTCCCGGGTGGCCCTGGAGTGCAAGGAAGGTGCGTGGAGGCACTTGGGCGAGGCCTGGACCCCTCTGTCTTTAGGGAACTTACTACCTCCCCCCCTTACCATCCTCCCTCATCTTTCCCTCCATCCTCCCACTCCAGCCACTGTGCTGGGACGTCCTGTTAGAACCCACAGTGAGGCCCAGGCCCGATCGTATCATTCTGTCCCCCGTGCCCTGACGTGGGCCTGGATCTGGCTGCTTCATCTCCCTCTCAGGGCCTCAGTCTCCCTCCATCAGAATCTCAGCCTCCAGAGCCCCCTGTGGGGGTGCCTGGCCCCTTTGGCAGAAGGCCCTGGGCATGATGCAGTGGCAGGAACTCCAGGGGCATCTCACCTGCCTCCCACTCCAGGGTTTGTTTTTCCTCCGAGCAGCCAGCTGAGCGCTCTTGTTGCCGGTGTCCTTGGCCATGGACGTGTGTGGGAGTGGAGAGTGTGTGTTTTTCCATCTCCGGTCTCCCACGCAACCGCAGCCGCGAGGCGATGAATGTACCTGGCGTCCCCGGGGGCTGCGGACCCAGGGAGTGCTCTGGGTAAACATTTCCATTAGGAATCAAAACATTTCTTCTTTGGCTGCCAGACGCCAGGATGGGAAACAAGCCCACTGCTGGAGGAGAGGGGAGAGCTCGGCTGAGCAGAGGTGGTCAGGGACTCATCCCAGTGCCAGGGCTGGGGAGGGGAGGGGAGGAGGGTACCAGGAGACAGGCCTGCCACCAAGGGGGTGCACCCCTGTCAGTTGAGGCCCTAATGGCCAGGGTGCCCCCAGGCTGGGTTGGGTTTGGTCCTCAGTTTCTCATGTATATGAGTGTGTATTTGTATATGTGTGTGTGTTAAAATACACATAACATAGCCGAAACCGGTTTGGCTCAGTGGATAGAGCGTTGGTCTGCGGATTGAAAGGTCCCAGGTTCAATTCCGGTCAAGGGCATGTACCTTGGTTGCGGGCACATCCCCAGTAGGGGGTGTGCAGGAGGCAGCTGGTCGATGTTTCTCTCTCATCGACGTTTCTAGCTCTCTATCCCTTTCCCTTCCTCTCTGTGGAAAATCAATAAAATATATTAAAAAAATAAAAATTAAAAATACATATAGCATAGACTTTACCATTTTAACCCTCACTGTCTCTACACCCCAGGGCTCTCCACTCCTCCCCTTCTGTGGCATTAAGTACATTCATGTTGTGCAGCCATCCCCACCATCCATCTCCAGAACTTTCTCAATCACAACTAAAACACTGTATTGGCTAAAGCCATAACCCCCTCTGCTCAGCCCTTGGCAACTGACGTTCTACTTCCTGTCCCGTGAGATCGACAGCTCTAGGGACCTCCCGTAAGTGGAATCACATGGTACTTGTCCTTTGGTCCCTGGCTTATTTCACTTAGCCTAATGTCTTCATGATCCGTCCATGATGTAGCACGTGTCAAACTTACTCCTCTTTAAGGCTGAATAATATTCCCCTAACTCTATAGACCACATTTTGCTTCTCCATTCATCTTCCATATTTGGGTTATTTCCACCCCAATATTGTGAATAAGGCTGCCGTGAACATGAGCGTGCGAGTATCTGTTCAAATTCCTGCTTTCGGTTCTTTTGGGTAGATACCTAGGACCAGAGTTGCTGGGTCGCATGGTAATTCTATGTTTAATTTTTTTAAGGAACTGCCTAATGGTTTTTGAAAGTGACAGCACCTATTTGCATCCCCACCAGCAATGTGACGGGTCCAATATGTTCACATACTTGCCAATATTTGTTATTTGCCATTTATTTTGCAATAGCCACACTTATCTCATGGTGGTTTCCATTTTTATTGTCCTCCGAGCTTTTGCATCTTGATGTATTCTCTTGCTTGAAAATTGGGATCAAAGCTTCCTGTTTGGTCATTGCTTGGCCACTTACCTGCTTTCAGCACCTGTAGCACCTGCATGACAGGTCACAGCGTTCTTCCTTTTCCTTGTCATACGTCAAAGAAAATTCAAAATTACAGATAAGCACAGAAAAGGAAATAACAGAAATCACCCACATTCCCACCACCTAGGAAAGGCAGCCTGGAGAGAATCCACCCCCTCTGAAGATGCACCCCTATAACCCTCCCTGTCTGTACCCCCAGCGCCCCCTCCTTCACAAACTTCTTCTCCCGCCTTCCCCTTTCTGCTGGGGTTCCCATCCTGAGCCTCCCTGTCTCTGCCGCCCTTCCGTAGCTTTTGCTGAACTCCAGACGGACATCATTGAGCTGACCAGCGACCTGGACCGCTCAGGAATCCCCTACCTGGACTACCGGACCTATGCCATGCGCGTCCTGTTCCCCGGCATCGAGGACCATCCCGTCCTGCGGGAGCTGGAGGTAACCCCCCACCCCTGGCCCGGCCACACAGTAGGGCCGCAGCACCTCGGTGTCCCGGGACAGGCCGATGGGGCCAGCAGCTCAGAGGAAAGTGAGAAGGGGACACAGCTGGTAGCAGCATCACCCCAACAGGCACATTTCCAATCGGGGAGATCACGGCTAGGGGGGGCACCCAGGCTCTGGGGTGATTCCAGGGCAAGGCTTATTATTTGTCATTTTTAAATGAATAACAGAATTAATTAACTACAACTCTGCCTCATTTTCCAATGGATTTAAGGTGGCTTAGGGAAAGATGTAGGATTCTGTGTGGTTTGTCGTTTGTTGGCTTGTCTTAATGAAGATGGTAAATCAGGAGAGAGGTGAAGGGGAGACCAGTAAGCAAAGCGGGTTTTGCGAGGTGTCACCAATCATATCCTTGGGAGAATTAGATGGGTGGCATTTGCACTGTGGGCCCTGCCTGGAGCCCAAACCCACCCCACCCCCCAACCCAAGAGAAGGTCAGAACAAGTAGGCTGTTCATCCTCATGGGCGGGATGAAGAGCCTCGGGGAGCCGGGCCGGGAGGCCGGAGCTGTCCTCTGAGGGGGTTCCCGCCCTGCCCGCCCACCCAGGTGCAGGGCAATGGGCAGCAGCACGTGGAAAAGGCGCTGAAGCTCTTCGCCCAGCTCATCAACAACAAGGTGTTCCTGCTGACCTTCATCCGCACGCTGGAGCTGCAGCGCAGCTTCTCCATGCGCGACCGCGGCAACGTGGCCTCACTCATCATGACCGGCCTGCAGGGCCGCCTGGAGTACGCCACCGACGTGCTCAAGCAGCTGCTCTCCGACCTCATCGACAAGAACCTGGAGAACAAGAACCACCCCAAGCTGCTGCTCCGGAGGTGAGCTGAGGCCAGGCCGGGCCCGGAAGGCAGCGGTGGGGAGTACCAGAGGGCTCCCCCCAGAAAGGCCTGTGTCCGCACATCCCACAGAGCAGAAGGCATCTCCCAGGCACTGTGGGGTGTCTGCAGCCCTAAACCTGATGGAGAAGTACAGGCCTTGGCTCTGATCTGGGCTTGAATGCCAGCTCCACCCCTACTGGCTGTGTCCCCGTGGGCCAGTGCCCTGGCCTCTGCCACCTAGTTTCCTAGTCATCGGGATAAGATGACACTGAGAGCACCTGCTGCACTATCTCTGTCCCTCCCGGTGTGTCTAGACCTGTGCTGTCCAACATGGTAGCCACATGTGATGATCCATTACCATGAAACAAGATGGATCATTCAGCCCCTCCATTACGCTAGCCCCGGGGTCGGCAAACCGCAGCTCTCGAGCCACATGCAGCTCTTTGGCCCCTTGAGTGTGGCTCTTCCACAAAATACCATGGCCTGGGCGAGTCTATTTTGAAGAAGTGGTGTTAGAAGAAATTTAAGTTTAAGAAATTTGGCTCTCCAAAGACATTTCAATCGTTGTACTGTTGATATTTTGGCTCTGTGGACTGATGAGTTTGCCGACCAGTGGGCTAGCTGCATCCCACCAGTGTCACCACACACCGGCCACCCTTGGGCAGAGCAGAAGGAGAGCTTCTCATCCAGCAGAAGGCCCTCCTGGGCCGCAGCAAGCTAGAGCTTTGGTGTAGCCTGTGCCTTCCGGGCCCAGCCTCTGGGATCTGCATCACCAGCATCCACCACATGCTCCCTCCCCGGTTGCCAGTTCTCCTGCAGAGGAGCGGGTTGGAGACCTTGGGGCCCACCCTCTGGAGCTCGGGGAAGCAGAGCACAGCTTGGGAAGGCACCAGGCCTACCTCGCTGCCTTCCCTTCAGCCTCCTCCGAGCCAGGGCGCAGGCCTCCAGGTCCCACGTGGGGTGAGAAGGAAGAAAGAATGGCTTTGTTATATGAAGCCTGGGCCCCTATCCTGCCAGTCTGAGCATTGGCAGCTCTCATTAAGAACCGTTGTCTTTAAATTAAATTAGAGCTAATCTCGGGCACAATGCGGGAGAGGGTGCTGGGAGGGGCCAGGGAGGGAGCTGCAATTTCTCCCGCTCACTCCCAGGCCCCCAGATCGCTGAGCAGCCTGGCAAACGCCTGGGGTTTACTGCAACCAGAGGGTATAATTTGCACCACGTGCAGGGAGTTAAAATGCGCCTCCACGTCCCCATCGCCGAGGACCTGTCACAGCTGCTTTGTTCCTTCCCGAGCCCCCAGACCTGCAGCCCAGGGTGGGGGTGGGGACGGGTGGTGCTTGTGGAAGCAGGTCCCCTGTCAGTGAAACACACACACTGCTCTCTACAGGCCGGGTGGGGAGAGAGGGGGCGCTGGGATCCAGACTCCAAATGACCCCAGTGACCCCTCCTGGCAAGATACCAGGTGGTATTCTTAGCACTTTACATCTTTAACTCATTCAATGCTGACAGCGATCCTATGGCATAGATGATGATGATGATGATGATGATGATGGTGGTGGTGGTGATGATTTAGAGATGGGGAAACCAAACTCAGAGAGGTGAGCTTGCTGGCCCAAGGTCGTACAGCCAGTACATGGCAGAGCCAGGATTTGAACCCAGGCAGTCTGACTCTGAGTATTGGAGGGCACTCCAAAGGGTGAGCTCCAACCCTCTCCTCTACCAGGTACCTTGTAGACATGCGAACTAGAGTACAGTATTCAGGCATGCAAGCCATCCCAGGGGGACAGGGAAACTTCATGACCTGAGGGCAGGAGGGAGGAGGGAGAACTGGTGCTTTATAGCCCTGGGGGGGGGGGGGTACTGGGCACCTTTATCTGCAGATAGCAGTACCACTCCTTTGTCACGGGGAACTGAGATCTCTGTCTGCCCCCCTGGGGTTACCAGCTGAGTTTGCTGGGACCCAGCTGTCCCGGCTCTCAGCCCTGTGTCCCTCTGTGCCCCCAGCAAACCAGGCCCTGCCCTGAGGCCCCTCCTAAAGGCCTGTCCCTGTCCCTCTCCCTCCCCAGGACAGAGTCAGTGGCTGAGAAGATGCTGACCAACTGGTTTGCCTTCCTCCTGCACAAGTTCCTCAAGGTGAGTGGGAGTGGGACAGGAGCCGCAGATGAGAGCAAGATTGGGGGGGGGGGGCTGCTCCTCTGGATGGGGGGCCTGCCCCCGGGGCTGCATGGGGACCACTCAGGAGCAGGCAGGGCCCCGCCTGGTGGTCGGGAGAGGAGGGCAGAGGTCCGAGGCCGATGCTGCCACATGCCTGCCCGCCTGTGCCTGCAGGAGTGCGCTGCGGAGCCGCTCTTCATGCTCTACTGCGCCATCAAGCAGCAGATGGAGAAGGGCCCCATCGACGCCATCACGGGTGAGGCCCGCTACTCCCTGAGCGAGGACAAGCTCATCCGCCAGCAGATCGAGTACAAGACCCTGGTGAGGAGGCCCGGAGCCCGGGGGGCAGCGCCAACCTCCTGCCCCGATCTCTCCTTCACCCTCTGCCCACACAGCCCGTCTGAGGGGGTCCATAAAGAGGCTAGGAGGCTGGCCGGCCTGGGAGCAAATCCAAGGGCACCCAGGGCAGGCAGGCCACCTGGGTGCCTTCTCACCATCTCCACTGGTGGGCCCAACGTGCTCTCGGCGCCTCAGTTTACCCTAGATCAGTGTTTTTCAACCTTTTTTGGGCAAAGGCACACTTGTTTCATGAAAAAAATCACGAGGCACACCACCATTAGAAAATGTTAAAAATTTTAACTCTGTGCCTATATTGACTATATATAAAGTAATTCTCTTGAATAGGAAGCAAATAAACACAAAGAAAGTATTTTATAATTACTTTATTATGAAATATTAAGTAAACAAAATAGTGAAAAATTATAAAATTCTTGTCTTGTCTGCACCTACGGCACACCAGGCAACATCTCGCGGCACACTAGTATGCCGCGGAACAGCGGTTGAAAAACGCTGCCCTAGATAATATAGGGTGGAGAAAAACTACCACCTGCCCTTAAGTATGAGGGAATTGGCATCCTGGGAGAGAGCGGGAGTCTGTGGCTTCCTAAGAGAGAGGTTTCGGGGAAGGAGCCATCTCGGAAGCCAGGACGCCTGGGTCCAGGGTCATCCCAGGCCACCCAAGAGCTAGAAAGTCGAGTCCCGGCTCTCTGAGGAAGAGGAGGTGGGCAGAGTGGCTCACGTCATTGTTGGCCGATGGCAGGGAGGTGGACGGAAGTGAAGCTCAGACAGAGAGGCACCCCTCGTCCCCGGGAAGGGAAAGGGCCTTGGAAAGAGATCCCTCGACTCCTCCCTCAACTCCCTCCTATTCCCCCGCTCTGGCCACTTGGCAGATCCTGAACTGCGTCAACCCGGACAACGAGAACAGCCCGGAGATCCCCGTGAAGGTGTTGAACTGCGACACCATCACGCAGGTCAAGGAGAAGATCCTGGACGCCATCTACAAGAACGTGCCCTACTCGCAGCGGCCGAGGGCTGTGGACATGGACTTGGGTAGGAGGCCTGGCTTGGAGTGGGGGGCAAGGAGGGGCGGGGGGAGGGTTCCAAGGAGGGCATTGGGGCTGTGGGGTGACTGGGTCCTGCCCAGTGAGGGGCACCCTGAACTACTGCTCCAATGGGGCTGCCTTTTGTGAGGCCCACACTTCTGCCCAGCGTTCTGGGCCCATGGAGGCCTCGATGCCTTAGGTGCTGCCACTGCACCAGCTCAAGGGAGCTGGGGTTGCAGGTTCCTAGAGAAGGAAGACTGGGGGATCCTGGCTAGCAGCCCCCACCCCTCACAGTCACCTGCACCCCCCCCCTCCCCCACCCAGAGTGGCGTCAAGGCCGCATCGCCAGGGTCGTGCTGCAAGACGAGGACATCACCACCAAGATCGAGGGCGACTGGAAGCGGCTCAACACGCTGATGCATTACCAGGTGAGGGAGGGGGCGGAGGGGGGGCGTCTCGGTGTGGGAGGGGGCTTCGCTGCAGGACCTTTGTCCCAAATGTCCCCTCCCCTCCAAGGCTGGCTCCTAGGCCCTGAAAAGCGTAAAGGCGCTTTCTGATCTTTCCTTTCCCCCCTTCTCCCAGATCCTAGTGCAGTGATTCTCAGCCACGGCTGCCCCTCAGCGTTACTGGGGGAAGTTAGCAGACACATGAGCACCAGGCCCACGTGGGAAACTGACTCACGGGCCTGGGGGGAGGCCAGGCACTGCTATCCTGGAGGCCCTGGCCCAGCAGGGAAATCGCATGTTGTAAAGTCCACCTGGAAGGTAGCCACTGTCGGTGGTGCCTGCGCTTTCTCCCTGGCCTCGGCAAAGGCGGCTTAGCTTCTCACGCGCAGCAGAGCAGGAAATTGGATAGACTCGTCTTCAGGTCTTACATCCTGCCCCTGGCTCGCCGACGTCCTCCGGGAAATTATGGAAGCTCTCGTCCTCCTTATCTGTAAAGCAGGGTTAACGGTGATCACTGCCCCGAAGTCCCGTGGAATAGGTTAAATACGGTGTTTAGCACACTGGTGGAACTCAACTGCCTGTTGAATGAGCAATCTAAAAAAAAAAAAAAAAAAATTCCCCAAATCCCAGCCCTCCCTGGTTTGGTTCAGTGGATAGAGCATTAGCTTGTAGACTGAAGGGTCCAGGGTTCGATTCTAGTCGAGGGCATGTACCTCGGTTGCAGGCTCAATCCCTGGCCCTGGTCAGGGCAAGTGTGAGAGGCAACCAACTGATGTGTCTCTCACATCGATGTTTCTCTCTGTCTCTACTCCTCCCTTCTACTCTCTCTTAAAAAATCAATGGAAAAAATATCCTAGGGTCAGGATTAACAACAACAACAACAAGAAACCATTTTAAAGAAAGAAAAATATAACTTAAAAAAAAAAAAAAATCCCAGCAAAAGAACAAAAGATCCAGGAGGGGTCCCCTCCTCCTCTCCCTCCCATGGTAACCACTCCAGGCTCGGGCCTCTGTAAGAGTAAGCACAGATAGGCGGGTTGGGATTCAGGAAAAAATTATAAAATAGAAGCTGAAAATGAGAGACACCAAGGGAAATTAAACCAACCAGAGGAAGTGCCTGAGGCTGCAGGGCCCGCTGGGACTGCCTGACTAATAACATTCTCCTGTGCCTGCGCCTCTCACGGGAGGGTGCGGGGGGGGGGGGGGGGGGGGCTGGCTGGCTCGGCTCTGAGGCACCGAGTTGCCAATGACCAGGAGATGGGGGACCTTCACAGCCACAGGAGCTGACTGGGTGCCTCCAGGGGCGCTGGGGAAACCCCGAGCTGCTCCTCTCCAGACTGCATCCCCCTTACAGGCCTGCATCATCCTTGCCCCAGATGGGAGAAGGATGCTGTATTGGAGGAGAAAGGGCTTAGCAATCTATATGTATTGAAATCCCTGCTTCCCCACTCCCCGGCGGTGTGACTTTAATCTCCCCCGAAACTCGGGCTTCTCATCTGTACGATGGAAATAACAACCCGACTTGCGAAAGGCGGTTGGGAGGATTAGAAACAACAGTGAGGTGCCCAGGGTGCGGACTCACATCCACGGAGCCACACACATGCGTGCTGATCCCGCCGACCCCTGCTCCACGGTGCCTAATGTATTCTGCACGGCAGTTGTAATGAGCCAATTTGAGCTGGAGAAGGAAACGCCAAGCAGAATAGCATCACGCCCCCGAATTATTAGTGCCTCCAGGGCAGGTGCCGGGCCTCTCTTCTCTGCCTGGGATGCCCTAACGCTGTGCCTGGGCTGCCCGTCCGACGGCTCCCGATCAGAAGAATGGGATATTCTGTTCTTACGGTGTTCGTCACACAACGCCCTTCTGATTCCCTGCTGCCATTTGTCATTCATGGATTCATTCCTTCCTCAAATATTTACCGAGCTTTATGGAGTGTGTGGCACTTCCCACCTGCTAGCCCTGAGTGACAGGGGACCACGGGGATTATCCCTCCCTCCAGGGGCCGGTGCTGCTGCTGCTGCTGCTGCTCATAATAACAGCACCAATGCCAACTCTCACCGAGTGCCCGCTGGGCACCGCGCCCTGCCCACAGTCCTTCCTGGCCCAGCATTTTTCATCTGCACAACAAACCTTAGACAAGATGATTATCCATCCCTTGGACAAAAGAGACCACTGAGGCACGGAGCGGGTGAGGTGGCTTTCCTGGAATAAGGTAGCCAGGAAGTGGCAGAGCCAAGGTCAGACCTCGCCAGGCATCCTGACCATAAACTTGCACTGCCTGTTGGTCAAGAGAAAGAGTGAGGACAGTTTGAGTGAGAGAGCCGAAACCGGTTTGGCTCAGTGGATAGAGCATTGGCCTGCTGACTGAAAGGTCTCAGGTTCGATTCCGGTCAAGGGCACGTACCTTGGTTGCGGGCACATCCCCAGTAGGGGGTGTGCAAGAGGCAGCTGGTCGATGTTTCTCTCTCATTGACATTTCTAACTCTCTATCCCTCTCAGTTTCTCTCTGTGTAAAATCAATAAAATACCTATATTTAAAAAAAAGAGAGAGAGAGAGAGAGAGAGAGAGAGAGAGAGAGAGAGAGAGAGAGAACGGGAGATTTGGTGACGAGGCCTGGAATTGAGTCGGACTGTGCTCATTCGGGGACATCTTGTGAATCTTCCTTTAGGTGACAATTGGTGGACAATAGGTAATCTGTCCTTTCTGACTTTGGATGCCCCCAGGCTTTGGAAGCATCATTTCTAGGCCATCAGGGGCAAGGAGAGTTCCCTCTGGCTCCAGACCTGGTGCTGATGCTGCAAACTGCTGGAGGTCCTGAGGGTGAACATCAGGGAGCTTGGCACCTGTCAGGCCCTGGCCCTGGCAGGACCCTGCAGCTTTAGGCCATCAGGCCAAAGATTGCCCTCTAGTTACCCTCCCCGGAGTCAAAGGTCCTTGGAGCTCCTAGGGTAGAAAATCTGCATAATGTTAATTAACAGAGAGAGGTTAACATCTTCCCGGGCTCCCGCAGATTTATGGGGAGGGTAAAATTACACGCCACCACTAAAACTGGCTATCAGGGAATCTCGTTAGCGATAATGTTCATTTATAGTTCGACTTCCCAACATCCAATTCTTTTTTGGGGGGGGTGGGAGAGAAGGACTGACAATTTAAGACCCAGAAAGATGGTTTTACGACTGGTGCGGCTATAAATCAAACTTATAAAGTTCATAAAAATTGTTAAAATAAAAAATGGTTTAATAGGAATGTTTTATGGCCCATAACATTATTATAGCTATTTTATTCCCTCCGCGTTAGGGGTTTAATTGGACCATCACAATTCTGGGGATTCTCCGTTTTTATTGGATGGAGGGCGATCTTAAATCACAATGGCCCCAAATGTCTTCAATATGGCTCCTCCTTTATCACCCTTGCCCTCCAGGCTGGGCGCTGCGCTGGGCACCCTCACAGAGAACTTTTTCTCTGAGTCGCCAAGAGCAGCCATTCTGTGTGAGGAACTCTTCGAGGTGGCCCAGGCCTTGTAGGACCCGGGCCAGAAAGAAATCCGAGCCAGAAAGGAAAATGGACTTCAGAGCAGTGTGACCGGAAATGAAGTCCCAATGAGGGGTAATGAGGAGAACCGGTGCTCTGGGGCCCGCAGACCTGGCTGCGGACGGTGTCTCTCAGGGTGTGATCTTGTAAGATGTTGCTTAACCCCTCCTTGATGCTTCGATTCCCTCATCTGAAAAATGGGAATCATTGTCCATAACTCATGAGGTTGAAAGGGGCCCGGTTCTAACCCAGCACTGCCCATAGAAATACGATGTAAGCCACATTTAAATTTTTACTATCCACATTTACAAAGTAAAGATACACCAATGACATTAATGTCAACAATATATTTATTTCACCCAACTGATCTGAAATAATTATCATTTCAGCATGCAGCCAATATAAAAATTATCAGTGAGATAGCTCATATTTTTTTATTCAAGCTAAGTCATTGAAACCCAGAGTATACTGAACATTTATTTATTTATTTATAATCTTCACCTGAGGATTTTTTTTTTCATTGCCTTTTAGAGAGAGTGGAAAGGAGGCAGGGGGAGAGAGAAACATCTATGTGAGAGAGACACATAGACTGATTGCCTCCTGCATGTACACTGACCCGGAGCAGGGAGCAATCCCTTTTGGTGTATGGGCCAACACTAACCACTTAGCAACACCAGCCAGGGCCTGAGCATTTCTTTGTAGCACATTTCAGTTCAGGCACCTACAGTGCATCTCGGTTTGGACTAACCTAGTGGTTGGCAAACTCATTAGTCAACAGAGCCAAATATCAACAGTACAACGATTGAAATTTCTTTGGAGAGCGACATTTTTTTAACTTCTTCTAACACCACTTCTTCAAAATAGACTCGCCCAGGCCGTGGTATTTTGTGGAAGAGCCACACTCAAGGGGCCAAAGAGCCGCATGTGGCTCTCGAGCCGCAGTTTGCCGACCACGGGACTAAACGAACTCCCAGGGCTCGGTAGCCACAGGTGGGAGCGCTGCCATGTTGAATGGCAGGAACTGCTACTTCCGGTATTCCTGAACTGCTTGCACTCTGCTCCACATCTTCTCCATAATTATATAAGTGCTTGACTACTCAGTCTCACAAGACACCAATAGTCACCCGCGCTGTACCTTCCATGCCCTTCTAGGTGTCAGACAGATCGGTGGTGGCTCTGGTCCCCAAACAGACCTCCTCCTACAACATCCCCGCCTCTGCCAGCATCTCCCGGACGTCCATCAGCAGATATGGTGAGGACCAGTCTCTGTGACCTTCCAGGGACCGCTCGCTGGCCTCCAGTCAGAGGCCTTTGCTCATTGGCTTCCCTCCCCGCCTAGTGCAGTGGTTCCCAGGGCAACCTACCTCCTCAGAGCTGCGGGGGCAGGTGGCACCCTGTGCCTTTCCTTCCACAGCCCAGGCCTGGTGAAGGAGTTCAAGGGGCACCTGGACGGGGGAGGTTCATAGATCCCAGGCTACGTCCGCGGTCTGGTTAGAGTATGAATAGTGCCCATTTTGCTCTCAAAAGCGTCCCGGTTTGGGCAGTTTGTGGTCCTAGCCTAAGGTGACCAGACGTCCCGCTTTTGGTGGGACAGTCCCCGATTTTTAACAGTTTGTCCCGCGTCCCGCGGCGTTTTTAAAAAGTCCCGATTTTCAAAAAATCGGGACTTTTTATTTTTATTTATTTTTAAAATATATTTTATTGATTTTTTTACAGAGAGGAAGGGAGAGAGATAGAGAGATAGAAAGGTCGATGAGAGAGAAATATCGACCAGCTGCCTTTTGCACACTCCCCACCAGGGATGTGCCCGCAACCAACGTACATGCCCCTGACCGGAATCAAACCTGGGACCTTTCAGTCTGCAGACCGACGCTCTACCACTGAGCCAAACCAGTTTCGGCAAAAATCGGGACTTTTTTAAAACGCCGCAGGACGTGGGACAAATAGTTAAAAATTGGGACGTCTGGTCACCTTAGCTTAGCCTGTCCACACTGAGGAGCGTTAGGGACCCCCATGCCTTCCGGGGCTGAGGTTCGGGTGCTTCTCTTACTCTGTTTCCTCTGGATGCACCTGTGCACGGAGGCTTGGGGCTCTCCAGCTGAAGGGCACCTCAGGACGGAGGCCAGCAGCCCCAAAAGGCCTTGGCCGTTCCCTATTCTAGGCCCCAAGAAGGGCCCCATGAACTTCGAAGAGGGGGGAATCCCAGCTCCCAGCTCCTGAGTATCAGGCTTTCCTCAAGGCCCTGGTGGAAATATTTGTTTGACATTTTACCTATTGGTCATCATGGCTGGAAGCATCAGGGGCGGGGGACTCTGAAATCCCCCAGGGCCCCTCCAGCTCCCAGAATCTCTAAATCCCCTTTTCACACAAAGCTCTCAGGCTGTCCTCATGCCAACTGTGAATCCCTAACCACTTCCCCCTGTCAGAGGAACCCAGGGTCCCCTTCCGATCGAAACTGGTGTCTTCCCAGTGGGCATGGCAGGCGGGCAGGGACGCTAGGAGGATTCTTCAGGCAAGGATGGTGCCCTCAGCTGCTCACAGGCCTCCGCCGCCCCCTTCTCCTCAGACTCCTCCTTCAGGTACACAGGCAGCCCCGACAGCCTGCGGTCCCGGGCCCCCATGATCACCCCGGACCTGGAGAGCGGGGTCAAGGTGTGGCACCTGGTGAAGAACCACGACCACGGAGACCAGAAGGAGGGTGACCGGGGCAGCAAGATGGTGTCGGAGATCTACCTGACCCGGCTGCTGGCCACCAAGGTAACGCCTGCTCTGCTCGGCCCCGGGGAGGACATCATGGAATCCGCCCCTCAAGGGGACCCAGAGGACGAGCCGGCCCAGGCCTCCGGACAGGCTTTCCGGGGGACCCTTCACCGCTGTTTCCTTCCCTTTGGCAAAAGTCATAGCCCGGTTGCTGCTCCCTGCCCACTCCCGGGCCCATCATCCCTCTCCCACATTTGCCCGAACCCCTCAGGAACAGACTGTGGTTTTCTTATTGGTGCTGGCTGAGCAGACATGCCGGCTTTCACCATCGCTGACTTGTCTGCCCACTTGCTGGCCACAATGGGAGGGGAAGCATGAAGGAAGGCCTGGTCCTGCCAATAATCACAGAGAAAGCTCCTCCCCGCTCCCCAGTCCCATCTGCCCCTGTTGGGGGCAGGGAGGGCTGCATTGCTGGAAACTGACATGAAGCCGCTCCCACTTCCCTCGCAGAGAAGTAACATGCCTGTTCCTGTGGCCACCGCACGGCGACGCAGGCCGGGCAGGGCTAGACTCCAGATACTCTCCCCACCGGCCCCAGGAAAATGCCACTGCACGTCCGGCACAGTGGCATCCAGGTTCCAGCTCTCAGACCTGCTTCCAGAAATGGCCCCCAAAAAACACCAGCCAGCCACATGTCTTTCCTTCTGCTGTGCCTAAAAGGCCAATGAGAGACCCACAAAGAGGCACCAGGGTTAGACGTGTTCCTGGCCCAGAGAGGTATTTCTGGATCCTGTGAGCTGTGGGACCCAGGCCCAGTCTGTCCCTCCACAGAAGCCCTCCGAGGCCCTGAGGGTCCGGGCTCTGCCTGAGGGTTAGATCTGGACCCTTCACTCCAGCCCCGACTCCAGACACCACTTACCCCAGGCCCCTGACATCATAAGCCTTTTCACACCTACCAGACCCTCGCAGGGGTCCTCAAACTTTTTAAAGTGGGGGCCAGATCACGGTCCCTCAGAGAGCTGGAGGGCCGGACTATATGAACTACTAATTCCTACTGTAACACCTCGGCTGCGCTCACTGCCCAAAAAACCTGGCGGGCCGGATCAGACTCCTCTGCGGGCCGCATGTGGCCCGCGGGCCGTAGTTTGAAGACCCCGAGCAGGGGTCCGGCCCTCCAGCTCTCTGAGGGACCGTGATCTGGCCCCCACTTTAAAAAGTTTGAGGACCCCTGCGAATCTACGGTAAGGTGACCAGACATCCCGCTTTTGGCAGGACAGTTCCGATTTTTAACAATTTGTCCCCCGTCCCACAGCGTTTTAAAAAAGTCCTGATTTTTGGAAAGATTCTTTTAAATCTTTTGGACTTTTTAAAAATGCCACAGAATGCGGGACAAATTGTTAAAAATTGGGACGTCTGGTCACCTTACTCTATGGCCCTGCCATGTCTCTGCCAGGAGGCTCCCAGTCTTCCAGCTGGTTCTTCAGACACCCTCTTCTATCAGCCTGCACCCCACTTCCCCGTGGAAGCCTGGGCTCGGAGCTCTCATTATCTTCCCTCCTGGCACGGACACTGCATAGATGTGGCATGTGGCTGCACATGGGAACAGATCTTCTCAGGAATGTGCAGCCCATTCCGTCCCTCCTGCCTCCCCGACATCCCAACGGTCACCTCCCCACCCCCACCCCCTCCACCGTCTGCTCAGGCTGGAGTCGCAGACACATTTCCAAGGCGGGACTGGTCCAAGGCACCATCTGGTCTGCCCTCCTGCTGCCTGCTGCCCCCCTTCTCTCCCCGCCCCTTCACCTCGTCTTCTCCCCCTGCCCCTCCCCCAGGGCACCCTGCAGAAGTTCGTGGATGACCTGTTCGAGACCCTGTTCAGCACTGTGCACCGGGGCAGCGCGCTCCCCCTGGCCATCAAGTACATGTTTGACTTCCTGGACGAGCAGGCGGACAGACACAGCATCCACGACACAGATGTGCGGCACACCTGGAAGAGCAACTGGTAACCCCCGGGGAGGCTGCAAGCTGCGAGCGGGAGGGGCTGGGACCCGTAGGGTCCCAGGAGACGGAGGAGCCAGTTCGCTGTGGCTGCGAAGCCCAGGCGCCTTGGGCAAATAGCGCACATATGCTCTGCAGAGACACCAGGGTCCCCAGCTGCCACCGAGGGGGGCCTGCCTGGCTTAGCGCCCAGGGACAGGATGCACACTTTTTTTTTTTTTTTTAATATTTTTATTTTTATTGATTTCAGAGAGGAAGGGAGAGGGAGAGGAGAGAGAGAAATACCAATGATGAGAGAGAACCACTCATCGGTTGCTTTCTGCACGCCCCCTACTGGGGATCGAGCCCGCAACCCCGGGCATGTGTCCTTGACTGGAATCGAACCTGGGACCCTTCCGTCTGCAGGCTGGTGCTCTATCCACTGAGCCAAACCAGCTAGGGCCAGGACACACACTTGAGCTTGGCCCTGTCCGGTGGAGGCCTTTCCCCAGGAAGCACCTCCTCCCTGGCTCTGAGGTCTTCGTTCTCAGGGAGAGGGAGCTGGGGGAACCCACACAAAGCCTCATCTGAGAACTAGCAGCTGAGCCTCAGAGCCAGGCAGCGCCCGGCACCCTGAGTGGGACAGCGTCTGAGGCACTTCCTGAGCCCTGGGAGCCCTGAGTTAAGCCGAGAGCCCTGAGGAAGGTGGCCCTCGCTCTGGAGAGAGCTCACGGATCAGGAGGAGGTCCCTGCACACCTGATCCCTGAAGGCCGAGGTTTTACCCCGTGGCTGTCCGGGAGCAGCGGGCCAATGTCCTGCAAGCTCGCCTCTCTCTCCTGAAAGTAACCTCTGCAGCCAGACCCAGCGTGGGGAGGCAGCACCCACAGGCCGCGGCATGAGCCCTCTCTCCCCTGGGTTTGAACCCGGACCAAAAGCTAAGCGAAGGGCTGGCTTTCAGGTCCGATCGGGCCTGGCCAGGAGCGGGAGTCAAAACCCTGTCCTTCGGGAAAAAGCACAGAGAGTGGAGAAAGGAGGTCCAGGCACTGGGGTTGGGCAAGCAGCCCGCACAGCTGTCTGGAGTCAGCGATCTCTTCAGAAAACAGAGCCGGCACAGATGGGCCCAGGCTGCTATTTGGGAATCCAAAGTCCTAGCAACCAGCAAAACACTTTGGAAATACCCAGCCCCGATCTCAAATGTTCCTTCCTCTCTGGTGTGTCATGGCTGCTGAGCCCATGGTGCACTTCACCGGGGCAGGCTCTTTGCTTTGTCCCGGGGGCAGGGGCAGGGATGGCTCCTTTGTGTTGCTGGGAGTAGGCAAATTCAGGGAAATCGAAAGAAAAGTCTTGATTCTCCCCATCTCTGTGCCTCCTGCTGCTGGCCAGGCCGGAATCATAGAAATCCCCTCCCCTGCTGTGGTGGCGGGGAGTCCCCTTGCCTAGACTCATATAGCCAATGTCCGAAGAAAGGCAGTCAGGAGCTCCCCAAGGCTGCTGGTGGAAGGGGGGGTGGGGGGGGGGGGGAAGAGATGTGTCACCTCTCAGTGGGGGCAGCTTCTCCCAGGTTATGGGAAGCAGGTCATCATCATCCTAATGACCATTTATTTATTGTAAATAGATTTTTATTTATTTCATAGAGAGGAAATGGAGAGATAGAGAGAGAGAGAGAGATCAGTGATGAGAGAGAATCATTGATCAGTTGCCTCCTGCACACCCAATACTGGGGATCGAGCCCACAACCCAGTCATGTGCCCTGACCGGGAATCGAACCATGACCTCCTGGTTCATGGGTCGATGCTTAACCACTGGGCCACACCTGCCAGGCTAGACCATTTATTTTGGAAGATAAGCAGAAAACCTAAAGAAAGGGCTTGGAGTGGGCAAAGCAGATATTTCCCAAGATCTGACAGGACTAAGATTTTTCAGGAAAGATTGGGGTCCATCAGAGTCAAGAGAGGATGAGAAACGGGAGAGGAGAGGTAGGCTGGGTTGCTGGACCCGCACCTCAAGCCAGAGGACAGAGCTCACTCCACAGAAGAGCCAAAGGAGTTAAGGCCGGAGGCAGCTGGAGGAGAAGGCAGAGTTGGGAAAGGCAGGAATGAAAAAACAGCAGCTGTTCTGGGTTTGACGGAGACTAAACGGGCTTACCCTCCTCCTGGCCTGAGGAGCGGAGCAAATGGGTTCCGCTCCGATTATGAATCCCCGCTCTGCCGAGGGAACCCTCTGAAGGACCGATCGGTTCCTCCTGGGGTGGGAAACACGGAGCAACAGCGGGTCATTCCCAGCGCCCACAATGGCCTCCTCTGCTCCCCCGGCCCTGCCCAGACACATGAAAGCCCTAGGGGAGGCCCCGGGGCGAGTCCTGAAAGACCTGCCCCCAGGGAGCCCATTCCTCACCCCAGCAGCCGGCTGCCCCGGGAAGCGGCCTGGGCTGGGCGGGGGGCACAGGTGGCGCCCTCTGTGCCCTTTCGAGGCCCAGTCTGGGGACAATGGCCACGGGCACCGCGGAGGGGCTCGGGGGGCCCGCTGGCTTTGTGTGAAGCCTTGAGAAAATGGTGCCGTTCTCAGTACTGGGGCAGCCCCGGGGCACGGAGGCCCTTGGAAACGGCTGCCAGGAGGGACCAGAACGCCCCTCGCCTGCCCCCGGCTCTGGGAGAGCAGGCTCAGCCCCACGAGGGTGCCCTGGCGTCTCTCCTTCTCTCTCTGGATCAGGAGCGGCTTGAGCTACATGTGCAGGCCTGGCTGGACCACTTTTCTGTCCCTCCATTCCTTGCCCTTTGGAGAGAGAACTTGCATTTGGGGGGTGCAGGGGGGAGATGTTAGGGGCCAGCATCAGGGGTGCGGCCGAGGCGCAGCTCTCAGGGTCTGCCCCGCCTCTCCCTCCAGCCTCCCTCTGCGCTTCTGGGTGAACGTGATCAAGAACCCCCAGTTCGTGTTTGACATCCACAAAGGCAGCATCACGGACGCCTGCCTCTCCGTGGTGGCCCAGACCTTCATGGACTCCTGCTCCACGTCAGAGCACCGGCTGGGCAAGGACTCCCCGTCCAACAAGCTGCTGTACGCCAAGGACATCCCCAGCTACAAGAGCTGGGTGGAGAGGTCAGTGGCGCCCGAGGACAGGCCCCTGCCCGCTGCCTGCTCCTGCCCCCACCCTGCGGCTTCCACTGGCCCAGCACTCACAGCTGTGTTTGGTACCTTTCTACCTGCTCCGTCCTTCCCCTGGACTGCACTGCCTGCTTGGGGGGGGGGGGGGGGGAAGCTTTATGGCCTTGGAAATCAGGTCAAGGTCATTATCACCCTAATTACCATTTATTGAGCACGTGCTAAGCACCCAGCACTGTGATAAAGATTTTGTCTGTACCAATATCTGACAGAGTCGTGAAGTGGGTAGGATCACCACCCTCATTTTTCTGATAAGGAAACTGAGGCACAGAGAGGGTGAGTCACTTGCCCCAAGGTCAAACAGCTAGCGGGTATAGCAGAGCTGAGATGTGAAGATGAGGATTCTGCTCAGAGTCTGGGCTTTTCACCACTGGAGGGCACTGCAGCCAGGAGCTCGCAGCTAGACGGAACCTGGCCTTAGGGGGGTAAGGTGGCCTGTCTGGGCGCCTCCACCTCAGATTGAGGCCAGAGGCCAGCCCCATCGGAAGAGAAAGAAGAAGGCGCTAGTGAATGGGGGGGACTCCTCAGGCTCCCAAGGGGTTCCGGGTCAGGGTGAGCCCCCCTCAAGGAGCCTGTCCTCTGCACGGCAGATACTATGCAGACATCGCCAAGCTGCCCGCCATCAGCGACCAGGACATGAACGCCTACCTCGCCGAGCAGTCCCGCCTGCACGCAGTGGAGTTCCACATGCTGAGCGCCCTCAATGAGATCTACTCCTACGTCAGCAAGTACAGCGAGGAGGTAAGTTACACCGGGCCCCGGGCCCCGGGCCACAGGCGCCAACATGCCCCAGGCTAGGTGGTTACACACTACGCCCGTGCTTGTCCTTACATGGCAGCACCCGAAGGTCATTTAGAAAGCACATTCACGGAGGCAAAACCCCTGGGCTCCAGCATCAGCCCCCTCCTTCCAGAGGCAGCCCACCTCCCCTGGCTCCTCCAGCTCTCCCTTACACTTTGCCTCAACTTTCGCTCATCCTAACGCAATAAATAAAAAAATTACACAGTAAATAACACTTTTAGTTAATGTTGTTGTTCTTCAGTGGGAAGTGTCGTACGATGCATTTCATTCTTCCTTAAACACTGAATCCGTGTGCACTTGGGCACAGCCTGTCGGTGACCTTCATGTGGTGGCAGCTCCACAGGACAGCTTCAGGGAAATCACCGGCCACACGTGAGCGTTGTGCCTGAAAGCGGTGTCAGTAATAATAACCATGATGATACCAATAACGGACGCTTGCATAGCACGTTCTAAATGCCGGGTGTTGGTTCAAACATCTTCGCTGTGCAGGGGACCCTGGAACAACATGGTGTGAATTGTACAATCCACTTGCACATGGGTTTTTTGTTTTGTTTTTTCACTTGACCGCAATTCAGTGAGCTCGCACAGATCAAGCCCACATTGTTTGGAGATCAACTATACTCTTGGGACTCACCCATGCAGAGGGTTGGCTGTAATTATACGAGAATCTTCTGCTGTCTGGGACCGTGGTTGGCAAAATGCGGCTCTCGAGCCACGTGCGGCTCTTTGGCCCCTTGAGAGTGGCTCTTCCACAAAATACCACGGCCTCTGAGAGTCTATTTTGAAGAAGTGGTGTTAGAAGAAGTTGAAGTTTAAAAATTTTGGCTTTCCAAAGAAATTTCAGTCATTGTATTGTTGACATTTGGCTCTGTTGACTAACAAGTTTGCCGACCACTGGTCTGGGAGGTCAGCACCGCTCATCCCTGTGCTGTTCCAGGATCCCTATATACATACATGCATACATAACATGTAATTATACACACGTGCACACATATATGAATACACAGATACAGACATAGTTAAGCCTGGGCATTACTTAAAGCAGGGGTCCTCAAACTTTTTAAAGTGGGGGCCAGATCACGGTCCCTCAGAGAGCTGGAGGGCCGGACTATATGAACTACTAATTCCTACTGTAACACCTCGGCTGCGCTCACTGCCCAAAAAACCTGGCGGGCCGGATCATACTCCTCTGCGGGCCGCAGTTTGAAGACCCCTGACTTAAAGTGATGCTCACTAGGGGAGAACGCCAAGGCAGGGAGAAGGATGGAAGATTCGGAAACAGCGTCTCCTCCCCTGAGTCCTGAAGTCCCCCCACCTCTGCTTTGTTCCTCAGCTCATCGGGGCGCTGGAGCAGGACGAGCAGGCCCGGCGCCAGCGGCTGGCCTACAAGGTGGAACAGCTCATAAACGCCATGTCCATCGAGAGCTGAGAGACGGAGCCTCCCGTTCCTGGGAAGAGGGACCCGCGAAAGCTGTGACACCGGGCGTCTCGGGAGGAAGGAAGGACGAGTGAAGGGGATCGGACCCTAGAGCTTGCTGATCCTCCGAGACCCCATCCTGGGGAGAGGGGAGGGCCCCTCTCCCACGCCAGCCAAGTC
Organism: Pipistrellus hanaki; assembly: GCF_964339955.1. Lineage (NCBI taxonomy): Eukaryota > Metazoa > Chordata > Mammalia > Chiroptera > Vespertilionidae > Pipistrellus > Pipistrellus hanaki. The sequence goes on from NC_140520.1 coordinate 29,508,246, forward strand.
TCCTCGCAGGCGGATCCTACAGGAGAGACCCTGGGCGTCCTCACCCGCGGGCCGCACAGGAGAGGAGCAGGGCCGCGGAGGACGGAGGCGGCCCTCCAAGCCGAGAGGCGCCAGCTGGACACGGTTCTTGCCTCTGGGACTGCTGCTTTGCATGAAAACTCATTTGATGTATATTGGGGAAATAATGAGAACTTTATTTAATTTTTTTTAAGAAAAAAAAAAAGAAAGAAAACCGGAAATAAAACAAAACAAAAGCTTCCCTGTTAATCCCGTCCAACTTTTGTTGAATTCTGGGTCCTATCCCCCGCCTTCCTTCTCTCCTGTCCCCGGCGCTCCTTCCTTACCTAATCCACGTCTCCAAATGCCAGGAAAAAAGAAAAAACCTACAGAGAGGCTGAGAGAAATCGGAGGGGAGATTGTTGTTTCTTTAAAAAAAAATTAAAAATTAAATAAAAATAAAAAAAAAAAAAACGAGGAGAAGAAGAATGAGCACAAGTCTGCACCAAACACTTTGCAAAACTATAGAGGCCAGTAAAACCTGGAATTATCCAGGCAGCCAGAGAGCGTGGGAACGGCAGAACTTTGCACCAATTGCCAAGCCACGGAGCGGCTCTGCCTGGCGGATGGGAAATTGAGCTTTACAGACCACACACCTGTATATTCTCAGCTCTCGAGAGAGGTGTCTCTAGAGTCTAGAGTACCAATGCTTTTTGCTACTGGTTTTTTGTTGTTGTTGTTTGTTTGTTTTGTGTGTGTGTGTGTGTGTTTTATTTAATCCCAAACCTCAGCAAATGAGGAGCTGATCTTTGGTACCTTTCCCTTTGGTTTCCCTGAAGTTCCTACCGGAAGTGGGGGAGCAGTGGGCCTCGCTCAGACCAGACGCCGGGCCTCCCTGAGGACATGAGCAGCTCGGCCTTAACATCAGTCACTGTCCGGAGCCAGGAGCCCTGGGGAAAGGGTTGGAGGCACTGGGCCAGGCCTCCAGGAGGCTCCTTGTGGGGGGCATGGGTGTTTGGCTTTGGACGCCGTTCCAATCCACTAGAGGTTTTTCCAGTGAAAGAGAAAACAAAAATCCAACATCACACCATGTTTACAGCAAGCAGTACCTGCAGAGCATCGTTTTCAGCAGCCGCCGTCTTCCCTGCTCTGCTTGTTTCTTTCCTCCTCTTGTGCCTGGAGAGGGGAGGAACCCTTCGCCCGCATGTGGACGCTCCTGACGGCGCCCTTCCCGGGGAGAAAAGACGGTGGATCCCATGACGTCGGCCTCTCTTGTCCTTGTGAGTCATAGGGACAGGCAGGCGGTTTTCCCTGGGCTCCTTTCCTGCTCTCTAAAGCCACGGTGACGGACTCTCTGGAGCGCAATTTGCAAACAGGCCACAGGGCCAAGCCCCAGAGGACTCTGGGGAGCCAGTGGGAGTCCCCGAGAGGAAGGCACTCTGTGGGGGACAAGACCTTGGTGACCAGGACAGCCCCCCGAGTTTCCAGGCCTCCCACGTTGGCACGGATCCAAGCAGACGGCTCCAACTTCCCTACAAGCAGCACCGAAGTGCGGGGGAAGCAGGACAAGAGAGAGGCGAAGGGATGGGACATGGGGGAGGCAGGAGCGGACCGACCTCCCCTTCCCACCTACTTTTCAAGGGGCTGCTGCAGTGCTGGGAAACCAGACCAGCCATCCCCAGAGAGACCAGACCAGAGTCATTTCCTCTGTAATTAACTCTGGGCCCCAGCTTCTCTGGGTCCTGATTTACCTCCAAACAATTCCCACTTCCAGAGGCTCTGCTGACCACACTGGATTCCCAGGGAAGGCCTGGGGGAGGGAGACTTAGGGCTGGCTTCCTTCCCTGGCGTGTGGCTTTGGGCTGCCGAGCTAACCCCACAGCAGACACCGCCTGCTCTCAGCTCCGGTTTCTTGCCTGAATGCAGTTGACAAACGGGAAGAGAAAAGCATTCAGCTAAATACTCAGGAAACTTGCTTGTTTTCATTATAATTCACGGCCAGCCATGCCAAGGCCACTCTCTTCTGATAATCCTCTTCTGTGAAAGTTTCTCTGGGCTCCATTAACGGCCTGAAAGAAATACTAATGACCGGCCTCCCGCACTCAGCCAAAGTGTTTACTCTTCTCAGCACCCAAAGCTTATCAGCTCACAGCCCGTGATTTATGGAGATGAAAAGAGAGGAGATACAGGCAAGAGGCATGTGAGAAGGAACTCTGTGCTACCCACACACACACACACACAAAGCTGGCTCGTCTGTTACTTCTGAGGGCTGAATGCAGGTTTTCCCATCACACCATTGCTCTAACTGGCACCCAGCACGTGGCTCCACCAAGAAGCAAAGCAAGTTAGACATCGCCATCTCTTACCTCCGTGCCTCCACCTGGGCCTCTCCCAGCAGCTACTTCCGGTGGTCACTCGCTGCCCCCAGGGATGCTTCCTGAAGGTTCTTGGAGAGTGCAGAGAAGGATGGGAGATGAGGGGGTAGACTGAAAAAAGCAGCCACACCAACAGAAGAGCCAGCGCTGGCAAGAGACGTGGCCCCGTTTCTCGGGATTCCATGGAGTCCTACAGGGAGAGACCATGGGCGTTGGGGAAGTTGGGTTGGCAAGAACATGGCGGAGGGGCATGGAAATGTCGGTTGGACTCACGCCAGGCTAGGAGGGTACGGGGTGGTAGAGCCTTGCCCCCTCTCTGGCTTTTCAACTATTCCTCCTCCACCTCTATTGCTCTTGACCTTGGATCGCCAAGAACCAGTGGAGTCCACCCTGTGGAACAGAGAGGAGGGGCAATCCGTTGGCCTCCCTCCTCATTATTATCCAGTTCGAAGGCATATTGGCTTGAGTGCAGACTAAGTATTAAAGTCACAGCCTCTCTCCCACATGAAGCCATCCATCCACCTTGGAGGGAGTTGAGGAAGGAGGTGTATCTTGAAAGGCAATGCAGCTTGTGTTTTATTGATCTGGAAAAGGAGGAGCAGAAATGTGTTTGGCGACACAAGATGTCATCTTGATGGAGCAGGTCACTCCAGCGGCCTGCTGCTTCCCACCCTCAGCCTGATGTCAACTGCTGCCATGCCATCACCCCTCCCCTCCCCACAGCACATCCCTCAGAACCGTTTCCCACCCACCACTGGCTAAGAGCACCCCTCTTTGCAGAGCTCAGTCACTGAACTCATGGATCAGCTGTCAACCTCACTTCAGGAAGGGACCTGTTGGTTTGTTTGTTTTTCATTCATTCATTCATTCGTTCGTTCATTCATTCAGGGAACCTTCAGAACTGTAATGATTTTCTAGGCACTGCTCTCTGTGCTGAGAAACAGCAACAACAAACAAGACCGAGAAGGACCTTCTAGCGAGTTTATATTATTCAGGCTACTGGTTCTTTTGCCACCAACTTAACAGGCGCAGTTCTCCTTCCTCACCTGCAGGGGGCAGGAGGTTTCTAAGCAAGGAGGCCTGCGGAGAAAAGAAGCCCACCTCCCCAGCTGCCTTACCTTATTCTGGGGACATCTCTTGGGCCATAGAGCCTCCCTGGTTTCCATTACCACTGCCTCTTGTGGCGACAGTTCCCTGCTCCCGGAGCCCCTGACCTTCCTTCATTTCCACCAAATGAGGATAAGAAACAGCCATGGAGGCCCCTGTCCCGCTGGGCGTGCAGAAGTCAGGATGGGTGTGACAGACTGAACATGGCCCGGGCAGAACACCTAGAGAATGCCCAAAAGGCTCGTCCACTAAATCTCCCGGTGCTTCCTATTGCCGCACCTGCCCCCATGAACCTGCTGCCGGTAAATAGGTAAATACGGAGCCAGCTGTTCCGGTGGAGGCCTGACTACAGACAGGAAAGACCTACAAATGGGGGCAGAGGGGCTCCAACAGTAAGAAAACGTGAGCAGCCGCACAGACACAGGGTCCGTGTCGGAATGGATCCCACAAGACTCGGGATGGAGTCCAGGGCCATGGGGGGCCTCAGGAAGAAGCTCTGAGAAGCTGGCAGCATCCTCTCCCTAGCTCCAACCTCCCTCCTCTCTTCCTCCTGGTTTCCCCCATGAGTGAAGGTTTAGCTACTGGGCTCAGCGATGCCACCTAGGAAACCTACAGTGTCAGTCTTGGACTCAGGAAAGACCTGGAAGAGATCAGCCCACAGCTGGTCACACAGGCCACCAGCCCAGCAAGGCCACCTGAGACTCTGGCTTCCGCAGACGCCCTTATCCTGCCTCCTCACCGAGAGAAGCTCTGTCTTCTGGTGGGTCCCCCCTTTTCCACAGCTCACCCCGCCCCCTGTCCCAGCCTCAAGGAAGGTGGGCTTCCTGTGAGCCCCTGCCTGATTACCCTCCTTCCTGGCATTGCAGGTGGAGAGCAAAATGGAAATAGTGCCCTCCATGCAGAGCAGATGTCCTCAGGGGTGTCTAGGAGGAAGGGACCAGCTCCTGGTACCACGACTCTAGGGGCCTGAGCCCACCCGTCTCTGCTCACAACGTCTCCTCCCCAAACCCGCTCTCCCTGACACACTGGAATCTGTGTGATAGCTATATTTTTAAGAAAATGCAGCGATAGTTGTCTGGTTTTCTTGTTTTTATAGGTGTTGCAAAATTAAAAAAAAAAAAAACTGGAAGAAAATGATGATTTAAATGTTCCAATAAAATAGGGTTTTTTGTTATTCTAATATATTATTGTGTACCTATTGTAAATATGAAACACTCCTATTTTGCAAGCCAAGGACACGATTTGTACTGTTGTTATATATAAATAAAATTTACTGGATTAAAAAATAACCTCAACGCTTCAAATGCACTTGATTGTTCAGCAGCCTAGACACAGACGAACGTTTCCTGGCACATTTAAGAAGCAGGAGATCACGGAAAGATGAGCTAAGTTGTTTTTGAGGGACTTCTAGAATTCTCTCTGGAGCCAGAGCTCATTAATGTCCAGTCATCACACAGACACACACACACACACACACACACACACACACACACACACACGCTGCTCTGCTTGCACCAATGGGTGAACACTGCCCTCTAGCCCCAAGGCCCCAGAATATAGCTTTTCTTTCCAAAAGGCTGACAGTGCCAGACGCTTTGGGTTATGGCACTTTCCCTGGGTGAATAAGGCCTCAGAAGAATGAGGTGATCCACCCCCAGCCCTTCCTAAAAATGATATCCACTTATTAGTACGTGACACTTACTAAGCATCTACCATGGCCCTGGGATAAAATTAAGAATGAGAAAGAGGCCCTATAGCTCGTTCGGCTCAGCAGATAGAGCGTCGGCCTGTGGACTGAAGGGTCCCGGGTGTGATCCCAGTGAAAGGCACATGCTGAAGTTGTGGGTAGGGTGAGTGCAGGAGGCAGCCAATCAATGATTCTCTCTCATCATTGATGTTTCTCCCTCTCCCTTCCTCTCTGAAATCAATAAAAAATATATTTTTTGAGAAAAAAAAAAAATGAGAAAGACCCGATGGCCCTCATTAGCCTTGCAGTGTGGTGGAAATCATAAAGACCCTGGAAAGGGAGCGTCTGAGCCATGGCACAGGAGGGGCATTTTTGTTGTTTTCCTTGTATTTTCTGTTGAGAGAGGAAAGGGAGAAGGTGCCAGGCCATGATTGCCTTTAGATCCAGCACAGGGAGAGGGAGAAAACAAGCAGTTAGGCCCTGGCTGCACGGCTCAGTGGTTGAGTGTCAACTTATGAACCAGGAGGTCAAGGTTCGATTCCCAGTCAGGGCACATGCCCAGGTTTTGGGCTCAATCAATGATTCTCTCTCATCACTGATGTTTCTATCTCTCTCCCTTTTCCTTCCTCTCTGATATCAATAAAAGTATATATATATTTTTTAAAGATAAGCAGTTAGGCTGAGCTGAGGACGTCCATTTTTCTGTATTTCTTGCTTATTTCCCAAAGTGTGTGAGTGACATTTCCACCCTCGGCCGGTGAAGGGTGTGGATGAAGGTAACTGGACCACCTGCCCTTCTGACATCTCAGCTGAGCGGCCAGAACTGCCGGTCACTCCCTTCGTGATAAGGAGGTCAGAACTGTCTTCTGGCCCCACCGCTGAGTGCCCGGCGCTGGAAATGAAAACCCCTGAAGGAGGAGCAGCAGCCCTTACCCTCAGAAAGCCTCTCATCTTATGGAGGAGGTAGCAGCCGCCTTCACGGAGCCGCCAGCGGGCAGGGAGACGCAGACCCTGCTGGCCTGGTAGCCAGTCTTAGATGGACTGTGACGCTGTAGGAATGGGGCCTGGGTCTCAGAGACAAAAGCATGCAAACAAGTGCCTGTTCATAGAACACTGGGAGGGCATGCTGGAGTTGTAGAATTATCGTAGATCCAAAGAGAAAATTCTCACCCTCCCTCTGCAGCCTCTGAGTTTGTGGTGATCACACACACACACACACACACACACACACACACACACACACACTGTTTCCTAAGAGACAGGAGAGATGCAAATGCTGGCCCTGAGGGTGAGAAAAATGCAAACACAACAGCCTGAAGGGCCAGGAAGAGCAGGCACTGGTTGCTGTGGCCTGTGTGTAATTAGTGGGTTGTTTCCAGTCGCACTGAGAGTTGGTTTGTGAGCGCAGGGGCTGTGGGCCATTTGACTAACGTTACTGACATTAAACCATCCTCCGCTTCTCTTTTAAAGGCAGGCCCGAAGCCCCGGAGGCGCTGTGAAGAGGTGTGATGGTTTCTCAGCAGAGACCCTGAGTCCTGGCGTGCTCCTGCCAAGAGTGTGGTTGGAGGAGAAGGGCCTCTGACAGTGTCTGATGGGGCCTGGGGTCAGCGGGGACACAGGCTGATGGAGGGGGCCTTCACTTTACACAGGGTCCATGCACCCAGAGTTCCCTGCGGGGCCCCATCTCCCCTTAGCAACTTGGACTTGGAGAGCTCTATTATTATTAAATAGCCACTGCAGGAACTGCGGGCCTCAAGAAGGAAGGGGCGGGGAGAGCAATCCGCCAGGTGCCGGCCTGTCCTGTTTACACAGGACACAGCGAGTGCCAGGCACACAGCACACGCCCAGTAACAGTGCTATGAATGAATGAATGAATGAATGAATGAATGAATGAACAAATGAACGAAAGAACGAATGAATGTTAGGAATCACCTATCATACTCTAAGCATGGGAACATCCTCTTTTAGGCCTCTTACTCTCACATGATAGGAGTGCTTCATTTTTCTAGCCCGAGGCTCAGAGAGATGAAGGGACTTCCTTCAGGTCACATAACTACTCAGCGGTAGAGCCACTGAGGTCTGACTCCAGAGTTCAGGTCGCTCAGCCTCTAGAACCACGGAATCCTCAGCAGTCTTCTCCAGAAGTGGATCCTCCCTCTTGCAATAAGCAGGTGCCAGGGGACCCGTCTTCAGTGTTCATCAATATTCATATTTGCTCCACACAATTGCTATTGATTCATCGCTTGAAGTCAGCATCACACTAGACTGGGCACCATTAGATATACACGTCTCAACGTTGCCGCTTTCTCAGAATTTACAATCTGATGTCAATACCGAATCATTACTCAAAGAGAGAAAGATTTATCCCTTTTCTTCATTTTGCCTACAAAGTGCGGAGTAAAGCTGCCGATCTGCAGCCCCAGGAGCCTGGGAGTGCTGAGCTGCTCGGTTTGAGGGGAAACATGCAGGATGAGCCACTGGAGAGAATTCGGGGAGGTGGGTGTGGCTGGTGAGGCGTGTCTGGTCATAGTAACACCGTGAGCTGCCAAACCTCTCTGCTCAGCAAGGGAGCTGACACACAGACGCTGGGAGTCAAATTTGGGGCCCACCGGTAGCACATGTGCAGGACTTTCTGCTATGTGGTAATAATATATTATTAAGTAATAAGAACTATATTAACTAATAATATATAAACACTAATAATAGTAGTATGCTATACATCTGATTCCCTGCTTTGCTTTATGTCTCTGTCTCATTTTTCTTGCTTCCTTGCTCCGGACCCCTGGATAATTGCTGGGGTTCACATTCCCTTCAGAGCTACAGGCCTGGGATTCAATTGCCCACCGCTGAATTCCATCCCAAAGCTCAGTGGTCTGGGGCAAGTGGCATCCTCTATGTATCAATTTTCAAATCTATAAAATGGGGATGCTATGTATTAAATAAGGTTTTTGTAGGAGTTAAGTAGGGTAAGCTATATCTTGGGGTCCATAGATATTACAGAAGGTAAATGAGAGAGAGAATTAACCATAAATCCTTCTTTTTTAAAAACAGTACCACGGGACGCACAGGCCGGAGGAGTGGGGGTCTCTGGCTATGGATGAAGCTGAATCAGTGCCCATAGGTTTCAGAAGGGCAAATGGGTGCTGAGAGATCAGCACTTAGAGGACTAGGCCTGGGTGCCGAGCAAAGAAAGCGGGAGATGGATGAAGGGTTTGCCCAAAGACAGAATCCGCTATGAACCAGGCAGTCAAGAATACTACAGGTAGCCCAGCTGGCATGACTCCGTGGTTGAGCGTCAACCTGCGAACCAGGAGGTCATGGTTAGATTCCCAGGCAGGGCACATACCTGGGTTGCAGGGCCCCTCCCTGTGTGTATGTGTGGGGTGGGAGTGGGGGTGGCGGAGAGGGGATGCAGGAGGCAGCCGATTAATGATTCTCTCTCATCATTGATGTTTCTCTCCTTCTTTCTTTTTCTCTGCAATCAATAAGAATAAAACATTTTTTTAAAATGCTACAGGCAAATAGAAAGCAGCAGAGAGAAGTGGGTCAAACCAGATCTCCATGTGCTCAAGCCGCAGACAGAGGCCAGTTGGCCACACACCAGTAGATGGCTTCCTGAAAGCCTGACCAGGACCAGGATCCAAAACTACTTGGGGCCTCGCAGGTAAAGCACCCCTTTACCCGGACAGTCATGAGGCAGGGCAGGCCCACGGGCCCGGGGCAGGTGAAACAGAGAAGGGTAAATGTGGAGGGCGGCTCCCACGTGGCTGAGTGATGTGGGCTCTGGGAGATGCAGCAAGTAAACAAAGCTTGATCAGGTGCATGTAATTGAGTAGATTCGAAACCCAGGAGGTTATAAACATCTTGACCACGCCCTTACCTTGGCTTGTGGAATCTGCCTATAAAATACAGACTCTGCTTGCAGGCCGTGGCACTGTCTCTCTACACTGTCTCTCTAGTGTCTAGTCAAAGGGCAGCGTCCCATCTAGCCCCAGCTTTATTCTCTTGTCTGTCTTTTCTAAATCCTTCACCACCACCACCATCCCCCCATCGCCGCCCTCAGATTCACCCATGGCTGTGCTGACGGAGCACAGATAAGTGGGCTGGAGGCACAGGGCACTGTGTGTGTGGGGAGGGGAGGGAGGGGGGTGTAGTGCAGTGGTAGATAAAAAAGATTTTAGGGACTTCATGGAATCGGCTCACATAACTGGAACTGGCAAGTCTGCAACCTGCAGGGCAGGCAGGCAGGCAGGGTAGTGAATGTGGCAAGCATGGATGCAGAGACAGAATGTCTTTTTTGGCATCTGTTTTATCTTCAGGCCTTCCACTGCTAGATGAGGCTCACCATCCCACAGCAGGAAACCTGTCTGCTCAGAGTCTACTAAATGTCAATGTAGAGCCAAAAGCTACTGTAGCTTTGCAGCAACATCTAGACCCCTGGTCGGCAAACTGTGACTTGCGAGCCACATGCGTCTCTTTGTGGCTCTTCCACAAAAACTGAACCATCACAATGAAGAAAAGATAACTAGCTTTCAAACACTGAAGCTGAACGCAGGTGTGTCATCCGCAAATCCGTTCACTGTGATGCTTTTATTCTGCTAAAACACACACAACATAAAATGTCCCCTCATCATGCTTTTCATCCTGCAAAACTGAAACTCTACCCACCAACAATTCTCTATTCTCCGCTCACCCCAGGCCCTGGCAACCAGGAGGAAACCCTTAGTTTCCTGATAGAGTCCCAGCCTTTGCTAGGTAACCAAAGGAGCCAAGGGGCAGATATCGACCAAGTATTAAGTGCCCTGGAGGCCAGGAATGGTGGGTGGGAGAGGGAGGGGTTCAAATCAAAGGGGAATAAACTGGAATGGGGAAAACTTGAATGGCCTCCTCTGCTTTCTCCCTGAACTCACGAATGCCTGTATAATCCTAGTCTACCAACAAGTGTCCCAGCTAAGAAGCACACACCAGAAGAGAAGCTGGTAAAACACACACAAAACCATGTTGAGTTGTTTAATCTCCGAAACTCCTTCAGGACTCGGGCCTTCCCGTTCTCCTCTTCCCTGGCTCTTCCATCTGCATGTGGCTCCAGGCCCCAGTTCCTGGCTGTCCCTGCAGGTCCCCCTAACGTTGGGCTCTTTTAAGAGAGCACACAGTCTTGTTAGCCATCCTATAATCTTATCCCCTCCTTGCTTGCTCCCACCTGCAGGTAATCTCGCTTAAATTCCCTCCGTAGTTTCAACTGCCTCAAAGAAGCCGCAAACTGTCCTTTTCAGGAGAGTCTCAGATCTGGCCGCCCAGCGTATGTTGTCAGTTTGGCTCCAGTAAACTCGTGGAGAAATTCTCTACCTGTTGGGGCATTTCTTAGCTCGGCAAATGAAACATCACGGATTCCAGGGGTACTTGTTTTTTCACCTAGGGCCATGGTCGGCAAACTGCAGCTCGAGAGCCACATGCGGCTCTTTGGCTCCTTGAGTGTGGCTCTTCCACAAAAATGCCATGACCTGGGTGAGTCTATTTTGAAGAAGTATTAGAAGAAGTTTAAGTTTAAAAAATTTGGCTCTCCAAAGAAATTTCAATCGCTGTACTGTTGATATTTGGCTCTGTTGACTAATGAGTTTGCAGACCACTGACCTATAGGGCCAGCCAGAGCCTCCACATGGCTGAGTATGGCAAGGATGCTCAGGTGCGCCCACTAGCCTGTGGGGAGGAGGTGCGGGAGGGCTGAGCCCTGGCTCAGGTGACCAGCTTCAAACACCTGGACCTCATATCACCAGATTCTGTTAGCCAGGAGAGCTGGAGTTAGGCGCCCCTCAAAGTGCAAGGAGCCTCAAACATTTCTCCGGATGATAAATTCCCCAGTCAGAAGAGTCCCTGGCGGAGGGGCCATTGGGTCAGCCACCGCACAGCAGTGGGAATCATAGGATTTGGGTGATATTAGGTATTTCTCACCCCCTTTGAGCATGTCTTCTAATGTGTAAAATGTAGTGTGCGCTCAGGGCTCTGGTGAAAATTAGACTAATATATGCCATGGCGTTGGCGCAGGCCTGGCACAGAGCAGGCCCTTGAGAAATGGGGAGGTTTCTAGTATTATTACCTCACACCACCTCCCTGGAATGTTCAGGCCATTCGTTCTCCCTCCTTCTTCCCTGGGGGAGTCTGGAGATTGGCGGCCGCAGGGCCAGCATCTGAAAAGGGGGGGGAGGGGGGGTAAGGGGGATAGGGATTAGTCTTCAGTCTCCACCAGCCTTGGTGTTTGTGCAACTAAAAACCAAAACCTGCCCAGCCGGTGTGGTTCCGTTGGTTGAGTGTTATTCCATGCACCAGGAGGTCACCGGTTCAATTCCCGTCAGGGCACATGGTCAGGGCACATGCCTGGGTTGCAGGCTGGATTCCCAGAAGGGGGACGGGCAGAAGGCAGTTGATGGATGTCTCTCTGTCATCGAGGTTTCTCTCTATCCCTCTTCCTTCCCCTCTCATATTAAAAAAAACACAAAAAACAAACACAGCCGAAACTGGTTTGGCTCAGTGGATTGAGCGTTGGCCTGCAGACTGGAAGGTCCCAAGTTCGATTCCAGTCAAGGGCATGTACACTGGTTGTGGGCACATCCCCAGTAGGGAGTGTGTAAGAGGCAGCTGATTGACGATTCTCTCTCATCGATGTTTCTAACTCTCTATCCCTCTCTTAAAAAATAAATAAAATATATATTTTTTAAAAAAACAAAAAACATAAACAAAACTGGCATCACACTGCTCTATCCCTTGGGCCACTGGAAAGCCTCCTCCCAGAGGCTCTGGTCAAGGGTTGGCTCTGTATTCAGGACGTGAATCCTGGTTTGGGAAAAGCAGGCAGCGACTGCAGGAGCCATCTGGAGGGGGTGTCGTTTCCAAGGGAAAGACCAGACAATAACCAAAGTAGGGTGGCATCAGCACAAGAAAAGGCAGATCAGTGGGATTAGACAGCCTGCAAACAGACCCTAATACATACATAAGGACTTAATAAATGATACCAGAAGCTTCCTCAATCACTAGGGAAGGCGTGTGAGCTATGCAAAAACGAGGATCTGGGGAAATTGGCTATTTGAAAAGGAATCCATTTTGATCCCCATCTCACAGTATTCGCTAAGATTTCATTTAGACTACAGTTCAGCATAAAAAAAAATCAAAGGAAAGGGAGGAAAAACCCAAACGTGTCATTTTCCTGAATGGTAAGACTGCACAGGATAAAGATGCAAATGGTTCATGAATTAAGATATATGTGGAATCCAATCCCTTGCAAAGTCCCAAATGAGATTTTTTCTTCTTCTTCCTCAAGCTAAACAGCATGATTCTAAAATTCATCTGGAAAATGAGCAGAAGTAGCCAATTTTGTTTTAAACCGAGTAATTGTAGAAGATTTGTTCTACCAGATAATAAAATGCTAGATTTCATATACAAAAATGCCTGAATCTATAAAGATACAATAATTATAACAGTGATTATAATAGAACCAACTGAACAGAATAACAATCAAATAGTCTGCTGTATTTGTAAGAAAGTTAGCATGTGATAAAGGTGGCATCCGAGCCTGTGAGGAAACAAAACATTCTCTAATACATGATGCTGGGGTAAATGATTGCCTATTTAAATGCTTATTCCCTCAACATAGAACAAAATGTGAATGAAAGAGTTAAATGTAAAAAAAAAAATGAAATCATAAAACACTTAGACTAAAATATAGATTATTATTCCTATCTCAGTGTGGAGATAAAATTTGTAAGCATAAAAGCAATTGGGGAAATCACAAAGAAAAAAAATACATGTATTTGTCTACATAAAAATTCAAACCATCTCTATAAAAAAACATCAAAGGGAATAAGTATAAACAGCAAAATCAACCCGAGAAAAATGTCTGCAACAAAAAACATCAAAAATTAATGTTCTTGAAATAGAAAATAGTCTTTCCTACATAAAACCCACTAAACCCCAAAGAAAAACGCGTAAGGAACCATAACAGAACAGCAGACCGAAATACAAATAATGGTTTAAACATACAAAGAAATGTTGAGCCTCACTAGCAATCAATATATGTGAAACAAACACAATAATGAAATACATTTGTTGCCCTAACGAATTAGCAAATGCTTGTCGGAGTCAATGCAGAATATTGATGCGGGCCCAGTGTGCTGATGAGCCCACTCGCACGCTGCTCACACCACAGCAGTCTGTACCAGCTTTCCAGGGTGCAATATGGCAGTAAACCTGGAGAGTCTTTAAAATAGTCATTCTTTCTGTTGCAATAATTCCACCTCAATTTTAAGCAAGTACAAATAGGGCAAACATACATGTTTATATCGCTTACCTTTAGTAAGCAGAAACCAGTTAAATCTCCACTATGGGGTTGGGTATCCCCCACATTTTGGAAAGTTAAATAAATTATAATATATCCACAAGATGGAGTGTTATATTATCATGGAAAGTTATGCTCAGAATTTTTATTGTTTGAAAAAATGGTTCACAATATGTTCCAGTGTGAGCTGAGCAGGGCAGTGGGATCGTGGGTGAATTTTATTTTACTTTCTACTTATTCTGTTTCCCACCTTCCCTCACCCCAAATTTCTTACAAATTAATGATGATTGTATTTTTGTTTTCTTTTTAAGAAAGTGCCCTAACTGGTTTGGTTCAGTGAATAGAGCATCGGCCTGCAGACTCAAGAGTCCCAGGTTCGATTCTGGTCAAGGGCATGTACCTTGGTTGCGGGCACATACCCAGTGGGGAGTGTGCAGGAGGCAGCTGATCAATGTTTCTCATCGATGTTTCTAGCTCTCTATCCCTCTCCCTTCTGCTCTGTGGAAAATCAATGAAATATATATATTTTTTAAAAAGTAACTTTCTTTTTAAGCTTGTAACCCTGAGTGCCTCATCTTCCACAATCACGCTTGTGTAGCAAGAGTACTCTCCCCTGAGCGCATCTCAGCAGACCCTCCTCTTCCAGGTCCTACACTAACCCATGCTGTGTGGGAATCTCTCGTCCCACTCGGAGGTGGCCCATTTGGGGAGCTAGATGGGCCCTCACATGAATGATATGCTTGGTAGGAAACTATGCCACCCACAGAACCCAACATCACACGTTTTGCTATTTCTTTTCACTCTCTGTGATGTATTTTAAAGAGATGGTTTGAATTTTTCTGCAGCCAAATACACGGAGAAGGCAGAGTGATTGGCCAGACGTTGGCCTTGGCAGACCCTCCCAGTGTTCCTATCTCAGTCTCGCCCAGTGTGAATGCTGGCTGATGACATTGGGCAATGTCTCCATCGGAGCCAGAAGGTTTGCTCCAGGCGGACAGTCTCGTTAGTCCACTATTTTCTCTTCGCAAATTGAATGAATGGATGAATGAACAACATTTCTTCTAGCCCAGAGGTCGGCAAACTCATTAGTCCACAGCACCAAATATCAACAGGATAATGATTGAAATGTCTTTGGAGAGCCACCTTGTTTAAAACTTAAACTCCTTCTCACGCCTCTTCTTCAAAATAGACTCCCCCAGGCCGTGGTATTTTGTGGAAAAGCCCCACTCAAGGGGCCAAAGAGCCACATGTGGCTCGAGAGCCACAGTTTGCCGACCATGGTTCTAGGAGCTGGGTAAAATAAGCCCATCTGACAGAGGTTGGGTGAACCAAATGCAATAACATACACAAAGAGTCGGGCCCACAGTAGATGGTCCGTAGATGCTCTACCACATGTGTCAAACACAAGGCCCGCGGGCCAAATCCATCCCGCCAGGCCTTGCAATGTGGCCCGCACCGCGCTGTCATCACTGCACTCCGCTGTCAGTTTATGACATTGTCAGTTTATGACTGTTCAGTAAACCATTCAGCCCGCGATTTAGGCTGGATTTTAGATTTTAGCCCCTTCTCTGATTGAGTTCGACACCCCTACAAGCACTTGGCTGACCTTGAATGAGGCCTTGGACTCCTGGCTCCCCACGGTGGGACAGCTTTGAGGAAGGTATACATGGTGTAGCCTCCCCAAATTATTGCGTTTTCCCAGGTGGCCGGAAACGCATGGGCTTTTTCTCCTCCTTCCTCTTCTTTTCCTCCTGGCTTCCTCCGAATCGATCCTGCCGCTGGTGAAGGGCAGTAAATTAATAACTGGATTTCCCCCCACGACAACAAGCCCAGCAGCTAATTGGCTCGATATCTCCCCGTTGCCGTTTCACTTCGGGATTTTCTGGGTGAGATATAAATAAGCCCGTTCTATTAATAAGCCATTTGGCCCAGGGAAGAGAATACACTCCTGAGATCCCGAGGGGCCCGGGGAAGCCGCTCAGTGGCCCTTGGAGTGGAAGACTTGATTACAGCAACCGAGTGAGAAGCCCACCTCTGCCTTCCTCCACGAAATCGGTCCTCCCTGCAAATCGGTCCTCCCCACAGCCTCTCGGGCCCGGGGGCCGGGAAGGCGAGCTTTGGAAAGTTTAAAAAATTACAATTTAGATAAATCTGTGCCCTCCTCGGCCTGCGTGTGTCTCTGGAAAATAAGAGCCAGCGGGGTAGGACCTGCCTCGTTCCAGGGGCTTTATTGTCTCCTTATAATTAAGTCCCACACAGAATCCAATTACAGACGTTCCCTGTCGCCCTCCAGCTAAGCGCGAGCCGAAGAGGGGAGGAAGGCTCTCGGACTTAAATAACTCTGGATGGAAATTAATATCGCGGCTGTGTGGGCTAATTAAAAGTGCCGCCTCCATTAGAGGGCCTTTATATTAATAAATGAGACTATTATTATCATATCCGACAACCTGGCCCTTATCGAGTGTGCTCTGGCAACCTTGCTCCTGACGGCCCAAGTTCACCGTCCTGGGCACAGGCTCCCGTGGGCGCAGAGGGGACGCTCCCTCTCAGCGATTTCCTGAGATGGGCACCTTAGCAGCGGCTGCCCTGTCTGCTGGTGTGTGGTACGACTCCTGCTTCGCAGCTGAGCCAGCAGAGACTGAGATAGGTTCAGTAGCTTCTCCTAATGAGAGGCAGAGCTGGGATTCAGACCTGCCACCTCAGGACCCTGGGTCTAGCACTCATCGCGTTATCGTACCAGCCAATGTTCCTTGCTGGATCGGTGTGGCAGGTGCGGGATCTCACTATGTCCTGGTCTCTAGACGGTGAAAACTTCCTGCCGTAGCTTTGGCACATTCCTCTGGTGCCCAGTGATTTCCTTGCTCATCTGCTCCTGGGGGCCAGGCGCTGTCCCTGCTCTCGAAGGGGCAAGCAGGTGTTTACAATGGCAGAGCAAACCCTGGCTGCTGCAGGAGCACGCCGGGAATAGCCACCCAGACGTGGACGGCAGGAAAGATTCCTCAGAGGAGGTGGAGCCTAGCTGAGTTTGGAAGGACAAAGAGGAGAAACCGAGCCACAGGGGAGGGGGTTCCCAGGCTATTCCCCAAGGAAAGCCTGTGAGCAAAGGCATGAGAGTCGCCGAAAGGGGTTTCCTGTCCTAGAAACCTAGCCTGTGAGGTGTGCTATGAAAAAGCGATAAGGCCGCAGAAGGAAGAGGGGCCAGGTTAGATCAGGTAGGGCAGTGGTCGGCAAACTCATTAGTCAACAGAGCCAAATAGCAACAGTACACTGATTGAAATTTCTTTTGAGAGCCAAAATTTTTAAACTTCAACTTCTTCTAATGCCACTTCTTCAAAACAGACTCACCCAGGCCATGGTATTTTGTGGAAGAGCCATACTCAAGAAGCCAAAGAGCCGCAGTTTGCCGACCACGGAGGTAAGGCTTTACCATCCATGCTCACAGCTTGGGCAGGTAATCAAAGGGAAATAAGTCTGAATGGCTTCTCCTCTTTGTCCTTCCAATCAAACTGTATTTTGTGCTCATCTCTCAGCTAGGAATGTGGAGAGGGACTGGCCACAGGCCACACAGGAAGCAAAGGACCAGGGGGAAGACATGGGGGTGACCGTGGAGATGGAGGGATGTGGTCTCATTTGAGAGCTAGAATGAACCAAACGCAGTGACTGACCACAAGAACAGTGTGTGGGAGAAGGAGCCACATCTGACCCCCGTTGTCTGCCTTGAGCAAAGTGCAGGGATTCCAGAAGATGGGAAAGACAGGATGGGAGCAGCTTTGGGTGAAAGCAAGTTCGATGTTGGACATGAGGAGCTTCGGTGTCTTGAGGGACATTCAAGGGCAGTCATCTAGTGAGCTGCCAGAGACATGGGTCTGGAGCTCAAGAGAGATAATGGCCTGGAGCGAATGCTTTGGGAATGATCAGGTCACTGATGGTTGCAGTATGATCAAGATGAAATCATCCAGGAAGAGCAGGTGGAGTGGCCACATGGGTCCTCACTGGGCCTTAATCTTTGTTCACCATTTCAGCAAACGTTTACCGTGCATCTAGGCAAGGCAGTCATGGCTTCTTACAAAGCATTTCCACCTATTGGCATATCATTGCCCTGGTGACAGAGATGAGGACTGTCATGTCCTACTTCTAACCTAGTCTAGATGCCCCTGAAACCCACCGAGAAACTTTGAATTGAACGTGAAAGTATCTGCTGGAAATCCAGTGAACAAGAGTCGAATTCCAGTTCTATGACCACCCTTAGGTTTGCCCCTGATTTTACTCCAGAGGCCCACACTATCATGAGATATGGGTGACTGAGAAAAAGTAGCCATATACTCTCCCACTCTCAGAGATTATTTACCCTAAGTCACCAGGCCATGTAACAGAACCCAGACCCGATCGTTGCAATGTCTAAATTCCAAAAATAATAATAATAATGAATGAAATACTGACGAGACTTAAAGAGTGAAAGCTTTTAAGTGAGGCAGGGTGGGAGGGAGAAGGAGGAAAGAAAAACATCCAAAAACAACATCTTGTTTTTACAAAGTCATGAGTCAACCAGTCGCCATCCATCAGCTAACAAATGCAGGAAAGTCCAGATTGATAGGAGCACTAAGAATGGGGTGAAGGGCTACAATGCGAGGGGTTTTCTCATGATAAGGAGGTGGTTTCAGCTTTCATTGAAAATCTTCCCAGAGCTTCTGGTTTGCACTTTCCTCCTGGGGTAAGCCAGCTGCTTTTCCGATTCTGCTCCTGGGCGCAGGAAGTTGCTTCTTACATAAGATGATGACATGTGAAGTCAGAAGGCAGACCCTAACATTTGTCTGGGGAGATACCAAGATCAGAGCCACATGTTTAGATCCAAGACATGACCATCACACCAAGCAGCTGGCAAAGGTGCTAAGGATATGATGGAATAGCGGAGGGGGACAGAAGGGGGAGTCAGGAAGCTAAAGAAGAGTAAGTAGGGACAGTGGCAAACACAGGGAGTCTGAAGGAATCCCAGAGATCAAGAACTCGTGATAACTGGGTATATTAGTTATCTGTGTATCATATCACCCCGAAATGTAGTGGCCCATAACAAACTTTTACTATCTCGAAGTTTCTGCAGATCAGGCTCCATTGCCCGGTGGCTGCAATGCCCCCTTCTCCCTGCTGTCCCTGCTTAGCGAGCCCCACACCCAGCCTCTCCAATGAGCCTCCCAGCCCCTCAGAGGCTGAGCCACCCCTTCGTCTCTGCCCGCCTCATCCCCTGCCGCCCTCCCTTCCCAGCTCCCACCCAGACTCAGAAAATGGGGGAGCGCTCCACAGACCAAAACAGGTGGGAGGAAAGGCCGGGGGCTCAGAGCCCCGTCCCTCCACATCCGCTGCCACAGTCCCGCCCCCAGCCCGCAGCTGACAAAGGCCCGTGTCAGAGCCAGGGGAAGCGGGGCTGGCCCGGGCCCCTGGAGCAGCGACAGCACGTGCTGCGTGTGCCCAGTTCTGCAGCTGCGCTAATTACTGTGGTTTCCGAGCTCGGGGTCCAGCCCCAAACCAAACAAATTAGGACAAAAACCACAGGCTTCCCCGTTCCTCTGATTCCCAGCCAGCAACTGCCGAAGGACCCCTTATAATTGATAACAGTGCAATAAAGCCCCACCACCTGTCCCTAATCCTCAGGGCTCCGGAGCCCCGCCAACAGCTCACCCCGCCCTCACCCCCACCCCCCTAGCCCAGGCAATATGCAATAGAACACCACTCCCTCTCCGAGTGCCAGCCTTGCCCCAGGAACAATCTGGGACCTGTCTATCCCGGTACCTGGCCCAGCCAGCAGGAAAGGCTGCAGCGGGTGGGCTCCTGGAGGGAGGACTTGGGGCCAGGCCTGCCTCCGGGTGGGCCAGCCCCTCAAGGACCGGGGCTGGGGCTGCTGCAGACATAGGGGTGGAAGGCAGGACTGCAGGGGTGGCCTGGCCCTCAGGATGCACTGAGGATGGAACGCACAGGTGCATGGCTCAGAGGGTAAGCACCCCCCGGAGCAGGCCACAGTCAGGAAACCAGGGGAGCAGGAGAAAGGGGGCAATGAAGTCTGGTCTTAGTGGCAGGGCCCTGGCTTCACCATCCAGGGTCTGAGCAGAAAGGAAAACAAGGATCCACTCACACAGCCGACGTGCAGCTGGGGGAGAGCAGGGCACAGGGGAGATGAGGCCTCTCCAGAGGCAGGGACCGGGCTGAGAGCAGCTGCTGGGCGCCCTGGCAGAGGCCTGGCCAGGGACAGACCAGCTGTGACACTCGCCTCCTGGGCCTCTTCCACACCTCCAGTTCGAGCCTGAAATGAGAGGCAGCAGGTGCTGGGACAGGGATCGGGCCTGGGAGTGGCAGGCACCAGCTGCCAATGGGGGCTGAGCAACAGCCCAAGGCAGTGGACCCTGGGGGGAGGGGAGGAGTGGGGCTCAGCCACGTCCGGGGTGAAGGAGACAGAACACTTGGAACCGGGGCCACAGGGAAGGTCCTTCCTCTGCCAGAAGAGCAGCTTCCTGAGAAAGGGCCCGGAGAAGCCCACAGCAAGCACTGGGAGCCGGAGGGAAATGCGGTTCCAGCCTCATCCCTGGGCCCCGGGCCCCAAACTCTGCGGGTGGGGCCAGACTGTGTTTTCCTACGCACAGGTGATCCTGACACGAAAGCTTGAGAATCTCAAAGCCACAGTTCTCATGGGAGACACTCTCGTATGCAGTCACTGTTCTCCAACTCCGCCTGCGTCAGAAAGGCCAGGAGAAGCTGTGAAAACCCCACAGCTGCCAAAACCGGTTTGGCTCAGTGGATAGAGCGTCGGCCTGCGGACTGAAGGGTCCCAGGTTCCATTCCGGTCAAGGGCATGTACCTTGGTTGCAGGCACATCCCCAGTAGGGGGTGTGCAAGAGGCAGCTGATTGATGTTTCTCTCTCATCAATGTTTCTAACTCTCTATCCCTCTCTCTTCCTCTCTGTAAAAAAAAAATCAATAAAAATATATTTTTAAAAAAAACAAAAAAACCCACAGCTGCAGCCTCTGGTTCTGGAGTTCTGGGGTGAGGCCTGAGGCTGTGCATTTCTTGAAACAATATTTTTATTGCTTTCAGAGAGGAAAGGAGATGGAGAGAGAGAGAAACATCAATGGTGAGAGAGAATCATTGCTGGGCTGCTTCCTGGAAGTCCCCCCCTCCCCCCCTCCCCCGGGGATAGAGTCCGC
Source organism: Pipistrellus hanaki (assembly GCF_964339955.1). Classification (NCBI taxonomy): domain Eukaryota; kingdom Metazoa; phylum Chordata; class Mammalia; order Chiroptera; family Vespertilionidae; genus Pipistrellus; species Pipistrellus hanaki. The sequence continues at coordinate 29,528,929 of NC_140520.1, forward strand.
AACCCAGGTATGTGCCCTGGCTGGGAATCAAACCGTGACCTCCTGGTTCATGGGTCAATAGTCAACCATTGAGCCACACTGGCTTGACGAGAATGTGCATCTTCTGACTGGTTTCCATGGTGCTGACAACCATGGATTGAAATACCTGGGGACACGCATGATCCCCAGGCTGCATCTCTGGGGGCCATGCCAGGGGCCAAGAGGAAGCACCTGTCCTATTGGGCAATGGGGTGGACTGGGTGTCTGTGGGCCCCTCAATACCTGTGTTGAAGCTCTCACCCTCATTGTGGCTGCATTTGGCGGTATAGTGCCTATCGGGAGATGGCAAAGGTTAAATGAGGCCATAAGGGTGAGGCCCCATTCTGGTGGGGCTGGTGCCCTTATAACAAGAGAAAGAGCCTGGCCAATGCAGCTCAGTGGTTGAGTGCTGACCTATGAACCAGGAAGTCTGGATTAGATTCCTGGTCAGGGCACATGCCCGGGTTGAAAGCTCAATCCCCCATAGGGGGTGTGCAGGAGGTAGCTAGCTGATCAATGTTTCTCTCTCATCATTGATATTTCTCTCTCTCCCTCTTCCTTCCTCTCTGAAATCAATAAAAATAGATTTTTTTTAAAAAGAAGAGAAAGAGACATTAGAGCTTGTGGGTGTGCTTGGGCGTGTGTACATGAAGGAGAAAGTTAGTTTCTCCCCCTCTTTCTTCCTACCCCCACTTCTCCTCCTCCTCCTCCTCCTCCTCCTCCTCCTCCTCCTCCTTCTCTCCCTCCCTCCCTCTCTCCCTCTCTCTCTCCCTTCCTCCCTCCATCCTTCCCTCCCTGTGAGGGCACAGCAAGAAGACTATCCTAAAGTCAAGAAGAGAGCTCTGCCCAGAAACCAGATCAGCCAGCACCTTGACCTTGGACTCCCAGCCTCTAGAACTATGAGAACTAAATGTCGGCTGTCTAAGCCACCATCCAGTCCATGGTGCTTTGTGATGGGAATCCAAGGAGACTGTGGTGGGCATACTCGGGACAGACATCCTGAGTAAATACGGAGATTTCTTAAACGAGAAAAGAGTCTGCATGTATCCCCCTCGGCTGCTACGGACACTATGGAGGGCTTCCTGCTCTTTCCAGCCCTTCCTCACCTTCTGTCTGACCCTCCCCTTGGCCTTCATGCCCAAGCAACCCTGCTGACACTGCCTTCGCACCTCGCTCCATTGCTCTCCACAGCCCATCGTAGGCCTTGATTCAAGGTCACACCTGGAGCCTTCGAGCTGGCGCCTCTCTCTGCCTGTCTCCTTTCACCCCTGCCCTGGGCTCTGCCCAGGATTGATCACCCTACAGCACAGCCAGGAGACCCAGAGGTCAGCCGGGCAGAGGGGGACCAGGCCAGCCAGTGAGCTGCTGCGGAGACGGCAGCCCCGGGGCAGGGAGGCCCGAGGAAGATTTACTGGCCACTGACCGTGGCCTCCCTGTGTGGGTAGGAAGGCCGAGGCAGAGCTAGTCCAAGTGATGCTTTATGCCACTCCATCTCTGGCAAATAATTGCTCCACTGGACCATCATTGCATGGCCATTTGTCTGCTCCTGGGCCACTTACAAGGAAATAGAAACTCGCTTTCTTCTTCATAATAAGCTGCCATTTCAATAACTCAGAAGGCTCTCTCCGAGATGGAGCCGTTTCCCTAATGACGAGGGGGGAGAGGGGCACCTCCTCCAGACGCTCAGCTCGCCCCTGAGGACGTTGTGCCTTCCTGATGCTCTTCAAGGCTGTCCCTCAGGTGACCAGCAGTCCCCACGGGCCGGGAGCTCAGGGATTTCCCAGAATGCTGGACTTTCCGTGCTAAAGCCAGGTCGGTTCTGAGCAAACCAGGACAACTGGTCACCCTACCTGTCACCACCTGGGGACTAGGGACCACACCGTGTTTAACAAGTATTGGCCAAGTATCTCGAATGCACCGGGCACCCTTCCAGATTCCCGGGAAACCGTCAGTGTACAAAGCAGATGCAAACTTGCCCTCGGTGGGCTTACATTCTAGTGGGGGAGACAAATAATAAACGTACTAAAGACATATACTCTATGACATACCTGGAAGCGATGCGTGCTGTATTGAAAAATAAAGCAGGGAAGGAAGATTGACCATGAGGGGCAGGGGGTTGTAATTTTACACAGGTGGTCAGAGTAGGCTCACTAAGAAGGTGGCATTCTAGGAGTTTCAACGAGGTGAGGGAGTAGGTTATGAGGATATCTGGAGGAAAGGCATTGCATACAGAGGGATCAGCCAGTGCAAAGGCTCAGAGGCAGAGCCTGACTCGCCTATTCCAAGAATTCCAAGCAGGTGGAGCAGAGTGAGCACATTGAGAGAAAAAGAGAGAGAAGTGTCAGATGGAGGCAGAGAGGCCAAATTTTATAGTGTCCTACAGATCAGTGTAAGGCCACTTGGCTTTTCCCCAGAATGAGACGGAAGAAGAGACACAGTTCGATTTGTGTTCTAATAGACTCTCTCTGAACACCGTTTAGGACGGACAGTGTTTAGGGACAGAAGGAGAGCGTAGAAGCAGGAAGGCCAGGAGGATGCTAGAGCAATACCACAAATACACAAGGACAGCGCCTCAGACCAAGATGCTCATGGTGGAGATGGCACAAAGAAGCCGGATTCTGGGTATATTCTGAAGGTACAGCTGACAGATTTCCCTGGTGGGGATTGGGTATGAGGTGAGAGAGTACGAGAGGAATCAGCATGACTTCCAGTATTCGCACACACAGGGGCTAGTACCAGATCTTAGAATAAAGAACATTCATTTCAAAGACCCATTCCACCCCAAAGGACAGGCGCTTGAGATATTGCTGAATTTTAGATGGACACTAAGATGCCCTTCAAATAAGATTACTAAAACTCTGGATTATGGCCTTGAACTGCAGCCTAGATTTGCATTCATCCATGGGTCTAGGGCGAGATAGCAGGGCTAGCCAAGGTCAGCTCTCTGGCCTGCTGATTAAGAGGATGGACCTGCACTTCAAACTCTCTGGGGCTTAGTTTTCTCATCCAATAACTTTTGTGAGAATTGAACAAGATCACGTTTATAAAACACTTAGCTCGGGGGCTAGACCCGGGAAAGCACTTCATTCCTGATGGACATCAACACTCTTGGAGTGATGTTGCAATTCTGACAGTGACCAGCAGAGGGCACCACCTGCAGAAGACTGAAGCTGAGCTGCCAGGGAGACAGGCTGATTGGCCGTGGATCCACTAACTTGTCTGAAAAAGAAACTAAACTAACCAGCTTCTGACAAACAACAGACTGGGATTTATGGTTTCCCTTCCTCCTCTTCCTCCCCACCCTTGTTTCCCAATGTTCACATTTCTCCTGGATTCTCCCCCTGTATTGCAGAAACTTGTGCAAAATGAATCTTCTATTTTGGCGTTCCCTTTGCTCAGAGCAGCCCCGAAGCCAGGGCTTTTGAGGGTAACCGTCTCCACCCTCCGTCAGTTCTTAACAGACCCCCTCCAGCCCTGCAGGACACCCCTAAATCAGCCGACTCTCAGGATCCTGGGCAGGGGAAGGTTGAAGACCAGGAATCTAGATAAGGTTTGTCCAATTTGTTCTGGTCCCTGGAAATTCCGCCTCTTATCTCCTCTCCCATTGCTTCATCACATTGCCAAAATTACCTCGATAATGCATATTTTAAATTAAGAATTCATTTTCACTTCAAGAAAGAGGAACAGCGCTGCAGCCAGATAAGAAACTGCATCTGTCTTCGAGAGAAAGGGTCGTGGCTGCGGGTGTCCCGGAGCCTGTGATGTCTGAAATTAAGGTGCCACTTCTGAATGCTTTCTTCATATTTATGAAATGATTATTCTTCAGAGGTGCATTTCATATTGTGGGAATGACGGTTTGCGCATGTTTAATACATCAATTTAAGTTATTATCGCCGTGCTATAAAATGCAGGATAATTTCATAAATAATTATAAAGCATTTACAAACGATGCCTTAATGCAAAGCATGCTTGCTAAATCCTTTATCTTTCGCAGACACAGAAGTAACAATTAGATTCCTGGAATGAAAAAAAGGGAGGTTATGTTCTAGAAGGTGTCACCTCCTCGCTGAATGCAAATAATGCAGTAAGGAGAGAGAGAGAGAGGAAAAAAAAAAGAAAAAGAAAAAGAAAAAGAAAAAGGAAAGGCTTGGGTAGAACCAGTCCACTTTCCCCCTTCTGTCCACGGCATCTGCTTTAGGGACCAGGCCCTTTTCCCGGGGGGGCAGGGGAACCTCAGTGGAGATTCTTTGACTCTCTTGGCATTAGTCTCATTCTGCTGCCTGCTCATTTCTTTGGGAAATGGGGACGCTACAGTACAGAGGCCTGGCCATGGGCTTAGAATAAGAGGCACTTTCCCCACCCCCCACCTCAACTCCCACACCCACATTCATGGTAGGAGAACCCCAGATCCCTGGAAGGTGGATCCAATCTTCATCCATTCCAGGGGATGAATTCAGTCGAAAGTCACTGGGGACCATAGAAGATCAGTAGCTTCAGTGTTTATGCTTCAGTCCGCATGGCAATACACACACTTAGGGAGGTAAGAGAGACCCTCAAGGTTCTCTATCCAGAGGAGGGGTCAGAATGTTCACCTTTGAAACTGCTCCGTAATACAGACAGCGTAGAACTTATGTTAACTTGGCTGCGCTAAAATTGGGCTGATGTAATGCTAATCCAGGAGGGCTTTCTGGAGGAGGTGAGATGGAATCAAATGAATCAAAGAAATGCTAAAAAAAAAATGCTGAGAGACAATTCACAGTCCATTTAATGTATGAGAGCGTGCACACACATGCGCGTGCCTGCGTGCACACACACACACACATACACAAGGGGAGAACTGGCATCTAAAGCAACAAGTGATTCAAACCAAGACACCAGGAGCCCAGCTTAGTTAATCCTAGGATAATACCCTTTGAGTCGGCCTCAAAGGCTGGACAGTGACAGAGGTGACTGAGTAAAGGAGACAGGAAGTCCTAACTAGCCCCTGGGACGCCCAGCAGCTGATCCAAGCCCCAGCTCTGCACAAACAAACAACCCCCGATTCCGGGCACCTGTCTTTAAAGCTGAGACGTGGAAGAAAAAACTAGCTCTCCACTTCCCCTCCATGCCCCTGGGAGTCTGGGTACCTGCTCCAGCCTGCCTTCCTTCCAGGGCATCGTGCCTCCTGGCCGTGGACTTCCTCTCTGACCCTCTCATGCCCACACAGCCATACCCCCATTATCAGTTCCGCCATTATCAGTTCCGTGCCATTTTCTCTAACTCTTCGCCCAAGCATGGGAGGATTCTTTTTCTCCCATCTTGTTACATTTGTGAACAAAATAATGGCCTTAATTTAGGCCAATAACTAGCCTCATTATCAAACAAGTTTACCAATGCCTCATAATGAGGGGGGAGGGACAACCTTGAGCTTTGGAGGGAAAAAATGAGATCAAATAAAGACGTGGTCTCGCTGACTTCTAAAACCCTGGAAAAGACTGAGACATTCCATTCGGATTGTCCACGAGTCCTCTCTACCTGCTCATGCATGTTCCCCGAACTCGAATATTCAAAATAAAAAATGACCCGTTTTATTCAATACTATCACATTTCTCTCTTAATTACTAGCCTTGCAAGAGTATTGTTTTCCACCATTTTTCATGGCAAATGCACAGTACTTAATCTATACTGTGGGTTAAATAGGTTTTTGGCAGCCGGCCCGGGAGGCTTGCCAGCGCTGATATCCTTGTTGTTATGGGAAAAGGCTTTGGACAACGGACTCCAATGAATTTTTGGAACTCAATCCATTTGTATGGCAGGAGTGGCCTGCGCCGCCTCGGATGGCGAGTTGATTGGTTTCAGGGATGTGGGTCTTTCTTGTTTCCCAAATAACTCATTCCACGGGCAATAAATACATATTAAGGCCTATTACAGTCAGGCCCTCTGCTGGAGCCAGAGGGTGTTACGGGACCCAGGTTAGCTTCTGCCCTCACAGACTAAGGCTGGAGACGACCAGGGTTGAAATGGTATGAATTCGTCACCAGAGAAACAGAGCCAATGACAGATACCTATGTATTCCTATCTATATACGACCTATAGATAGATTTATTTTAAGGGGCTGGCTCATTTATGGGGGAACTGGCAAATCTGAAATTTGTAGGTGGGCCAGCGGGAAAATAAGATAAAAGTTGACCCAGTCCTTTGTTTTTGTTTTTGTTTTTTGTTTAATATATTGTTATTGATTTTGGAGAGATGGAAACATCAGTGATGAGAGAGAATCACTGATCAGCTGCCTTCTGTGTGCCCCACACTGGGGATCCAGCCAGCAACCCAGGCATGTGCCCTGACTGGGGGTCGAACCGTAACTTCCTGGTTCATAGGTCAATGCTCAACCACGGAGCCACACCGGCCGGGCAAAGTTGACAGAGCCTTGGGTCTGAAATCTGTGGGGCCGCTGGAAGGCGAGAGGCTCAGGCAGGGAAGGTCAGTGGTGCAGCCTCGGGGCAGAAGCTCTGCTTGCTCAGGAAGCCTGGGTCTTTGCTCTGAAGACCTTCAGCGATCGCACCGCACTGGGCTCCCCCACACTCAGGAGGGTGGTCTGCCTCCCTCCGAGTCTCTGCTTGTAAATATTACTCACACCTAAAAATAGGTGTGTGGCAACATCTAGGCTGGCGTTTGAGCAAACAACTGGGCACCATAGCCCTAGCCAAATGGACACGTAATTCATCATCCAGAGGCAGAAGCTTGGGGGAGAGGGGGGTGCGGAGCTCCTATCTGGGTGTAAGGGAATGAAGCACAGCCAAGACCCGAGAGCGACCTGAGCCAGGCGAGCAGAGTTAGGGAGAACCAGGGCGACCTTCCTCAGCCCCAGGGCGGTCTGTTTGATGACGAGCTTGTGGAGTATTGCACTGTGTATGCTCACCGCCCGCCCCCCTCCAGATGAATATGCCCCCCTCCTTCCTTAAGACCTTAGGAGGCCTCGCACACCACCTGTCCACTCCGATTGCCAACAGCACCTCAGCCTCCACCCACTGGGCATTAGCCGAAGGCCGGCACCCCAGACTGGACAGCGCAGGCGTCTCTTCCTTCTGATGGGGTCTGGGCTCCTCCCTCCGTCCACTTCACATTCACGTGTAAGGATGGGAATGTCTCCATGAGACCCCCATGGGCCCAGCCCAGGCACACCCCATGCCCACATCTGCCCTGTCAGCCCTGCAGGCCCCTGGTCCTGTGAACCCCTCCCCGCCTCTCAAGGACAGGATGGGGGGGGGGGGTGGGAGGAGGAGTGAGCAACTGGCGCTGCCTCGGAAGCAGTCCATCAGCCTTCCACCGCTGTCACCGCCGAGACGTGGCGGAACGAAAACAAAAGACGTGACAAATTTGTCCTTTTCTCTTTCATAATTAACCAAAATATCTCAGCGTGTAGCAAAGCGCCGCTCCTAATTAACAGACAGGCGAGAGGCGATTAAGAAAAAAGCCACAGCCCCCACTCTGCACCCTTCCCACACACACTCCCCCTCCCTACCTGGCAGCCCCCTTCCCTCTCCCACCCACCCTCCCTCCTTTTAGCCCCACCCCCAACCCCATGTAATTATATTTGCAGGAGAGAATGGTATTCTGGTCAGACACGACAGACAGAAAGAGCCCAGTCCCCAGTGAGGCAATTAATATTTCACACCTGCCAAGGCAAAGTGGCCAGGGGAGGGGGAGGTGCCAGCAAGGCGACCGCGCTGTCACCAGGCCAGAGCCTGCAAAAGCCACGCGGGGACAGCCCTTCCGCCGGCTGCGGGGATGGGGGGCCGGGCTGGCACGGAGAACAGCTCTGTGGGGTGTGCTGGGAGTGGGGGTAGGGGGATCACTCCACAGAACAAAGAATCTGCAACTGCAAGTTCTCGTGGGCGCCCTGCCACTCTGTTCCCCAGCCCCCGGCTCACATCTGTGCCACGCACTCCCACCCTCCCAAGAGAGAGAGAGAGAGAGAGAGAGAGAGAGAGAGAGAGAGAGAGAGAGAGAGAGAGAGGCGTGGAGAGCCGGGAGGGGGGCAAACAAGTGCAGAATACGTGGGCACAGAGCACTCACCCGCACTGTCCCCCAGGCCCACGAAGTGGGGGTGAATTAGTCACCAGTTAGCAATATTTATTTGACAACCCTGCCTACCACACACACACCCTCACCCACTCTGGTGCTCCCGAGTGAGCCTGCGTGCTCGCACACACAATATGCCCACACACACACACACTCACACTCATGCTTTTATGTAGTCACACACACAGCCATCCCCAAGTCAAACAGTCAACACAGAGTCAGTGACTGTTTATTATGTTCAAGTTCATGGCCCCTGAGATTCTAGCATGAGACAGGGGGACAGAGCTATTGCAGACTAACAAAGACAAGGAATGACTGCAGAGCAGCACTGGTAAGTGACACCGTGTGATTCAAGTAGCTTCCTAGCCATGCGCCACGCACTCACTAGTCATCAGGTACTATGCTCGCCACCAACCGCTGCCCGTCCCCGCTCTCCTTCATTGTCTGTACAAACCCTAAAAGGCACAACAAACCATTGCATTGTTCATGGAAGACGTCTGAGATTCCTGGAAGTTGAACACCTGGTCCAAGTTAGAAAGTTCACAAAGCTGAGATGTAAACTCTTCTGTCTTACGAAAAACTCAGGTTGCCTATTTGTAATCGTTGAAATGTAGTAACAACCCTAGTGTACAGATGAATGGATTAAACATAATGGAGCCCTAACCTGTTTGGCCTGTGAACTCCAGGGTCCCAGGTTTCATTCTGGTCAAGGGCATGTACTTTTGTTGCTGGTTGCGGGGCACATCCCCAGTGGGGGCGTGCAAGAGGCAGCTGATAAATGTTTCTCATCACACATCAGTGTTTCTCTCTCTCCTTCTCCTTTCCTCTCTGTAAAAAAATCAATTAAATATATTTTAAAAAAAACATAATGGAATATATATATATATATATATATATATATATATATATATTATTTAGTCTTAACAGGGAAGGAAATTCTGACACATGCTATAATATAGATGAACATTGAGGATGTTATACTCAGTGAAATAAACCAGTCACAAAAGAACAAATACTATATGATTCTTATATGAGTGACTTAGAGCAAATTCATAGAGAGGAAAAATGGAATGGTTGCCAGGACTGGGGGATTGGGGAGTTAGTGTGTAATCAGGACAGAGTTTCAGATGCGTGGAAAGTTCTGGAGAAGGATGGGGTGATGGTTGCATAACCATGCAAATGTACTAGTGCTACTGAACTGTGCACTTAAAACGGTTAAGATGGCAAAAGGTGACTTCAGGGCCTTGCTGATGGAAAAGCATGCAGGGGAGTGGCAGCATCAAGGGACTTGCAACCTTGAAGTGGGGAACAGAGTGCGGGAAGGGAGGTGAGTGGTGGGAGGAGCTTTCATCCTGGCCTCGGTGCAAAGGAGAACCACCGTCCTCTATGCGGGAGAGCCTCGTTGGTTCTGCCCCTGAAACACATCTAGGTTCCACTCGCTTCTTTCCAAGTTCATTGCCACCACCCCGGCCCAAGACATAGTCCTCTGCCTTCCTGTAGCTTCGCTGAGTGATACATAAATATTATCATCCCCAATATATTGATTTAGGAAACGAAGTCCATGAGGTGGAGTTACGTGTTTACGGATGAACTAATACTGATAGGCCCTATTGAGGAACCTGCATCTCCTAACTCAAAGTCAGGCCAATTCTAGGGTGCAGGAACCTGGAAGAGTGTGTGCCTTCATTCTCTTCCCCAAGGATTTTACAGTCAATGTCAATGTCAATGTCAATGTCAGCTGTTTGAAAATGCACGCAGGTGAGATGGATAGCGCGAAATGAGTTTGGACCAAGGCAGATGGGGGAGTAGAGAAGGCACAAGCTTGAGACACACACACACACACACATACACACAGCTGCCATCTCATGAGGCCATGAGATCACAGGCTGCCCCCTGGTGGTCATTTCACTCCCACATACAACTTTCCACTAGCTGCCCCCACCCCAACCCCCAACCCCCATCATTGGCCAGGCCGAGGGACCACACCCATGCACAAATTCGTGCACCGGGCCTCTAGTTATTCAATATTGTCATCTAAAAAAGTCTCTCATTTCTTCATTTATTTACTCCTTCCATTCATTCATTCTAAAGTTAATATTGAGCAGAGATCATTTCATGTTACCCAGATGGTCTGTGTGGGCAGCAAAGGCCCAGCGCTCTGAAGAGAGTGAGGCAGGGCTGGGCAGTTCCTGGGGCAGATGGAGCCAGTCCTCATGACCATCTATTCCTGATTCTCCAGCTCAGCACTACTCCGAGGGTGTCCACCCCTAGGCTCCCTGAGACACTCTCCGGGGTCCACAAGGTCAAAATATGTTTGTCATGCTCTTATGGTACTTTTTGTCCCTTTCACTGTGTTGCCATCTGTACAGATGTGCTCTCCCCATGGTGGACAAACTGCTGACGCCACAGGCACCGAAGTAATGGCACCAGATTGAACTATTTTTGTTTTTCCTCACCACACACTCACAGTTGTTGTTTTTAAAACCTCTCTTGCTTCTGAATATTCTTTATGACGCAGTAGAAATAACCAACTTTATTAAAGCTCAACCCTGAGCACATGTCTCTTTAATAATCTGTGAGACCGAGAAGCACACACAACGCATTTCTGCTGCCTGTGGAACCACGATCTTCCTTTCAAGTAGAAGCACGTGTGGGTCTGAGCTGTGAGCTGAACCACAGCTCCTCCTTCAGGGGACGCCACCATCATCTGCAAGAACAGCTAACCAGCTATGGTCATTCAGACTTACGTTTTGGGTACAAATTTTCTCAAAAATGAACAAAGTGAGCCTGTCATTTTAAGGGTCAGAGTTGTGGCCAATGATAAAAGTTGACTTTCTTTTTGGAAATGAGAATTATGGAAAATTTGTACTCACCACCATGAACTTGATAGCTCCCCAGCACTTAAAATCTTTCCTGATGAGGTCAGTAACAAAGCTGGGATAGTTTAATCTTATGTAATGAAGTGTGTCAGCGTTTGGAAGATCTACAGAACTCAGTGAAATCATGTTTTTTTCGTGTCCAGTGCATGATTCGACAAGATCATGCATGGAAGAAAGAGCCATCAGAAGTAGAAGAATCGCCCATGTATTTTCATACACATGTGCAATAGAGTATGAAATAGAGGCTTATTGATTTTAAATTTTATATTTAAGAAAATACTATTTAGCCCTGGCCGGAGTGATTCAGTTGGCTGGGTATCCTCCCGTGCACCAAAAGGTTACGGGTTCGATTCTTAGGACACATGCCTGGATGTCTGGCTCCACCCCTAGTAGGGGGTGTGCAGGAGGCAACTGATCAATGTTTTGCTCTCACATTGATGTTTCTCTCTCTCACACTCCCTCTTCTCCCTTCCTCTCTCTAAAAATCAATTTAAAATCTTTAGGGGGGCGGAAAATAAATTAATAAAAAGAAACTACCATTTACTGAGTTTTCATGTAGTATCAAAGATGAATATCCACAATTATCTGAAGAAAGTATTAAAAATCCCCACCTTTTCCAACTACATATTTGAATGAGGCCGAATTTTCTTCACATACTTCAACCAAAACAACATATCCCAACAGATTGTTTGCAGAAACAGATGGGATCCAGTCAGGCTTAAAGAGATTTGCTAAAATGTAAAACAGCACCACTTTCCTCAGAAGTCTTTTTGTTTTGGAAAACATTTTTTATAAAAATATGTTATTTATATTAACATGAAGTATCTCTATTGCTGTGATTCTTAAATAAATTGAAAATAAATATTTTTAAATTCTCATCTTAATTTCTAATACAGAAAATATTGTATTAGAAATACAACCCACATAAACAATGCTCTTCAGAGTCCTCAAAAAAAAAATTGTTTAAAGAATAGTTGATTGATTTTTAGAGAGAGAGGGAGCGGGAGAGAGAGAAACATCAATGTCCTCCTGCACACCCACTACTAACCAGGCACGTGCCCTGACCGGGAACCGGAAACCGGAAACCTTTTGGTGTACAGGACACCCAACCAACTGAGCCACACCAGCCAGGGCTGGAGTCCTCAAAACTTTGGTGAATATAAAGGACTCCTGAAACAAAGACCTTTTTAGAATCCCTCTGTAACTCGCTGACCCCTGTCACCACTGTCTCCTCTCCTTGGGCCTGGGACCCCAGTGTTGTTCTTGCATCCAAGTCCGGGGTCCAGTTCTAACCCATAATGCCAGCTCCAGACTCCCCTGGCCCCCTCCAGGGATCCCATTTCAGAGTGGCTTGTGAGGGCTCCAGCTTCCTATGTGTTTCCTGTCCTCACCACCTACCCCAGCCGACACATATACACGACAATTGCTCCTACCAACAGTAAAGATCCAAGTCTTCCTTGGGTTAGCTTTTAATCCTGGAAAAGTCAACCTCTCAGGCCTTATTTCCTTCCACAGTAACACACAGCCTGGCCAACGTGGCTCAGTGGTTGAGCATCAGTCGACCTATGATCCAGGATGTCACGGTTCGAGTCTTGGTCAGGGCACATGCCCGGGTTGTGGGCTCAATCCCCAGTGTGGGGTGTGCAGAAGACAGCCTATCAAGGATTCTCTCTTATCATTGATGTTTCTATCTCTCTCTATCCCTTCCTCTCTGAAATCAATAAAAACATTTTTTTAAAAAAGTAACACTCAGATGTTTTTAGTCAAAGCCATCCTCACCAGGTTGCTGTGAGGATAAATAAGATAACGTGGAGATTCTGCATCTGAAGGCCCACTCTCCACCTTCCCGCTCCCTGCTCTGCGCCCCTGGAGCCTTCCAGTTGGGTTCGGCCAATGGGAGGCACGGGTGAGAGACTCCAGAGGGTAGGAGGAGAGAGAGGATGGAGGGCTTATCTCCCTCCAACATGTCCACACACATGTCCACACAGTCACACACACACACACACACACACACACACACACACGTACACATGTGTGTACACACCCAGAGTGGCCAGTGCTCCTGTTAGACAACCCCACACACAAGGCATGTCATCCCTTGTCTTTCAGGCCTCGGGATGGGACTTTGTTGGCCCCAAAACACCAGAACACCCCTGTGGGCTTCTTTTAACACCTCTGAGGTCAGCTCCTCCCTCCCATTCCCCTCAGGCCCGTCGTCTGGGTGTGCATTTATTTCTACAAGGACCTCGGCAGATGGATGCAGAGTGTGGAACACTGTGGGCGTGTCGGGAACAAAGAAAGATCTTTTCCCTTCAGATCTAAAGTCTTCTGTCACCGCCCTGGCCTGGCGCCAGGTGGCTCGGTTGGTTGGAAAGTCTTTTCACACGTCAAAAAGGTTGTGGGTTCCATTCCTGGTCAGGGTCCTGTGGGAGACAGCTGATCAACGTTTCTCTCTCAGATGGATATCTCTCTCTCTCTCTCTCTCTCTCTCTCTCTCTCTCTCTCTCTCCCTCCCTCCCTCCCTCTCTCTAAAAATCAATAAAGACGGGGGGGGGGGGGAAATAAATAAATAAATAAATAAATAAATAAATAAATAAAGTCTTCTATGACCACTGGGCATCCCCAGATCCTGACCCTTTTCCCCAAGAAGCAGGAGGAGACAGGGATTTTGTTAGAAGTTTAGTTTTAATTTTTAAATTACAGTTTACTTTCAACATATATGATTTGTATTCGTTTCAGGTGTGCAGCATAGTGGTCAGATAATCATATACTTTTACACAGTACATCTCCCTCATAGTTACTGCAGTTGCACCATTCATAGTTACTGCAGTATTATTGACTATATTCCCTACGCTATACTTCACATCCCCATGGCTTATTTTGTAATTACCAGTATGTACTTCTTTTTGTTCAAATATAGTTTTATTGATTTCAGAGAGGAACGGACAAGGGGAGAGAGAGATAGAAACATCAATGATGAGAATCATTGATCAGCTGCCTCCTGCACACCCCACACTGGGGATCGAGCCCGAAACCCAGGCATGTGCCCTGTGAGGGAATCGAGCCATAACCTCCTGGTTCATAGGTCAGCATGCAACCATTGAGCCACTCTAGCCAGGCCCAATGTGTACTTCCTAATCCCTTCCCTTGTTTCTCTCAGTCCCTCAACCCTCCTCCTTTCTGGCAACTCCAGTCCTCTCTCTGTCTGAGTCTGTTTCCATTTGCTTGTTCATTTGTTTTGTTCATTAGATTCCACATGTAAGTGAAATCACATGGTATTTGTCTTTCTCTGCCTGACCTATTTCACTGAGCATAATAGTCTCTAGGTCCATCCATGCTGTGGCAAATGGTAAAATTTTGTTCTTTTTTTATGGCCGAGTAATATTCATTATATATATTACCACGCTTTTTTTTATTCACTCATGTATTTATGGGCAACTTGGGTCGCTTCCAAATTCCACACAATGCAGTTTAGTCTCAACACCCCTTATGTCCAAAGCGCAAGGGGCCTGCAAAGAAGCTCCAGAAAAGAAGCCAACCCCCTGCACTTTCCCATCTTCTATGCCTTTGTCTGATGTTGCCTCTGGACCTGCGCGTTCTTCCCTTTCCATCACTCAGAACCCTCAGACGGTGGCTCCTTAAGAAAACTCTCCACATCCCCAACCGTAAATACTGTCTTTCTCCCCCAAATGCCTCTCTTAAAGCGCTTGGCTCCTTTTCACTTGTATTATTCCATTTGATCCCGCACACATTTGTCCAGTATTTATCTCCTGCCAACCTCCAACCGAGTCAGACACTGAGCAGAGCAAGGAAAGCTATCAGACCGTGCCTGCCCTCGGGGAGCTCAGCTCCATCCGGGGAGACAGACACATAAATTCTTATGATGCAAAGGGAAAGAGGCTGCAACAGAAGTTTGTACGAAATTCTCTAAGTTCTGGTCAAGGGAAACATCTCGATGGGAAGGCAGCAGTAACCCCCTCCCAGGTTGGGGAACCTCAGTCTAAGAAAAGCCCAGCACTCGGGCAGCCAACATGGGACAGAATCAGAGCGGTTGTGTGGAGGGTGCTTGCTACCTCAATGAGCCTGAGGCCATGCCTTGGGCTCCCTGCTCTGTCTGTTGATGGCCTGTGAGGATGAAAAACTCTCCAGTTATTAAAATATTAAAACTTCTGTTCCCCTGTATATGTAGTTTCTTCTCTAGATGCTTTCAAAGGTCAAAAGTTGTTTAAATAAATATCATTTAAATGATAATTTAAAAACTAAATTTAAATAATCCTAAAGAAGGCTAGAACGGGGAGAATAGAGGTATATATATATTTGCAGGGGAGGGGAGGGGGGAAGGATAGAAAACAAATAGTAAAATGACAAAACTAAGTTCAACAATAAAAACAATTACATTAAATGCTAATGATTTAAACCCTTCAATTCAAAGGCAGAGATTGGCAGAGTGGCTTAAAAAGAAAATCTCACTGTATTATCTTTTTAAGGAGAGAAACAGTATTTATGCCTTTCTCTGGGTCTTCTGAGGTTGTCCAGCGCAGGGCTTTGCAAATATTTAAAAAAAAAAAAAAAAAAAAAATCCCTCCTCTTAATAGCGCGTGAGGGACTGAATCTGATTTGTCACTTTATGAAGATACAAAGAAACTCAGTTTTCCTTATCAAAAAGGCACAAAGGGTGCCTCTTCAGGCAGTAACAAGTTAATTGGTTGGAGAAGTTTGAGACTGTTAGAAACAGAGTAAGAACAAAAATTTATTTTATCACCCAAACTTATCTTTATTAAAACTAACCCTTCAACCCTTCGATGTTCAGCATTAATTACTACAGTTGAGGGGCTAAAATTAAGTGTTCTGATGGCTTCGCTAGATCATTTACATATCATTACTTTACAATTCATCTTGCAATTATTTTTATTAAAATTGGTAAATGAAAATGGAATGGCATTACCTCCAAGCTTTCAGGACCATAGGGTTAGAGTCACTATTTCGTTCTCCTTTAAAAATTATAATTGTCAATTTAAAAAACAGAACTGAATGGTTTCTTTTAAAAGGGAAATCATGAAACCAGAATGAATTAGCATGTACAATTTCACTGGGATTGTGTCAAACCCACCGTAATACTTTAAAATATAGAGGGCTATGCCAAACCGGTTTGGCTCAGTAGATAGAGCATTGGCCTGTGAACTGAGGGGTCCCAGGTTCGATTCCAGGCAGGGGCATGTGCCTTGGTTGTGGGGGCATCCCCAATGGGGTGTGTGAAGGGGATCACGGGGGGGGGGGGGGGGCTGATCAATGTTTCTCTCTCATTGATACCTCTAGCTCTCTGTCCCTCTCCCTTCCTCTCTGTGAAAAATCAATAAAATATATTTTAAAAAATAAAATATAGAGGGCTAGAAGAAAACAAAGAAAGAGGAGCACAAACTATCAGCCAGAGTAGAGAAGGAAAGCCAAAAATCTCCAAAGTGAAACAGAGGAAAGGACATGGTTGAACTTGGGTAACCCCGCATCTTCCAAACGTATTTCATTACGACACCCAAAGAGCAGCTCAAGCACCATCAGCTCCCCCAGGGACTCGGTCTGGGAACCCTTAGCTTCAGCCATCCTCACATCCCAGCCAGGAGCAGAGGTGCCATTGGTGCAAACAGCTTGGAGTCTACTTTTTTGGAAGCACTTCTGTGTCCGCCAGCCTACTGCACAGAAAGGTGGCTCTGGGCGACCACAATGGGACTCGCTCCCACGGTTTGCTTTTGGGAGAAGCCTGGTCAAAGCCCGTTTACCGTCTGGGGGAGGCGGTGAAGCGTTCATTCAGACTTGGGGGACCTCATGCATCTCCCCACAGAGTCAGGGGGTGTCACTGGGAACGTGCCCCCTTGTCTGGTGGCCAGCAGCCTGGCTGTGCTCCCGGGGAGGCATCATGGGAACAGAGATCCCAGCCCTAAGGGATGCCCTCCTTCCTGAAGGCAGGAATGACTAGCCCTGGCCCTGGGCTTCTCTATTTCTCCTTCATCCCATCTCCATTTTCCCTTTCTCCGGGGTCCCTTGGTGTTGTCTGGTTGCCTTCTCTGCCTCTCCCCATTCCCACCCCCATTTTACCTCCTCCTTCTCTCATCCGTGGTCCTGCCAGCCAACGGGTTCCTTCTGGTCAAACTGGGCTCTGCCGGGATTTCCTCTGGGCCCTGTCGCCCCTCGAATAAGTCTATTCCCCCACACGCTCCCTCAGCTCCACCTCAAGCCATCGCAGGCTCAGTGACAGAAGGGGCCCAGCCCTAAGTTCCTCAAATGGAATGGGGGGAGGGTGGCAGTGTGTGGGGGGTGAGGGAGGGTGTTTGTTGTCCATTGTGCCTGAGTTGGGAGGGGCATGGTTGTTCCACAGCAGAGTCTCCTCAGAGAGCCCCCCTCCTCCGCCACGCCTCCTCCTGAGAGGACGGGGCCAGCGTGACATCTCCTGGCGGTTCTGACAGGCCTCAAGGAGACAATTAATGCCTCCAGCTGCCTCCCCAGGAAGGTGCCTCCAGAGGAGGAAGGGAGGGGGAGTGTGCACATTTGCAAAAAGTTTTAAAGCAATAGTGGAGAGTCAGGAGGCCCCGGAAGCAACTCCTGATTGTACAAATTTCTCATGGGGCCCCCTCCAGGGCAAGTCACGGAATCACGTCTCAATCGTGGGAGCCCCTGGAGAGAAGGCAGAGCCTGGGCCTCTGGCCTCCGATGCTGAAATGTTGGACCTTGACCCCACCTGCCTCTTGGACAGGGATGGGGCTGTCTCAGGTTGCAGGTGCCCAGCACCCAGGGCCAGGGAGATGAAGGAAAGCCCTTGGGAAAGAGGTTTCTGATAAGAACGCAGACAGACAGACAGACAGACAGACAGGAAGATGGACGGGTCTCCTTCCTTCTCAGACACCCCCGCGTCTGCCGGGGCAGACAGATGGGCCTTTCCTCCGGCTTTCTAGATTAATGCCTCCTTCTTATCAATTATGGAGGCAAGAAAGTGTAATTTTCTCCCCGTGTTTATACTGTTCAGGATTAATCTGCCTATAAACGGATAATCTGTCAGCTTTCAGAGACGAGGAGTTGGGGGTTGGGGGGAGGGCAGGAAGCGGGGAAGAGATTTACCAGTGGGTAATGCCATCTGCTTTATTAGGTTGTTTTATAAACCTGACATTCGATTTGTTCAGGAGAACTTGGTGACCGATTATCCTGTAAATTCCCAAATAATTACGATATCCAGACAAAGAGGCAAAAAGCAGCGAGGGAGGTGGGTTGGGGGCAGGGGGGATGCAGTTGTGCCCGGGGACAGCATCCTTCCTCAGCCCCCTCGGAGGGCGGCTGCGGCAAGGCTGGGCCTTAGAGGCGAAGGAGTGACAAAAAGGGCCGAGAGACGTTCAACTCCGGGTCTCGTCCATCATCCCCCATTTGCAAACCTTCCACTCCGCCTTCCAGATGGAGAATTCACATGATCGGAGACTGTGTTACCAATTCCCAATCACATGTGTATGTTCTTGTTGTATTCTTTCTCCCGTCACCTGGGTCTGAATCCCTCCTCTCCTTACGAGCCATGTGAACCTGAGGAAGTTACTGGGGCTCTCTGGGCCTCGGTCTCTTCCCCTGTAAATGTTGACAGCAGAGTCCTGGCCTCCTACGGTTGTTGCCAGAATCGAGTTCCTTCCCATACATTTTTAAAGAATATTTTTATTGATTTCAGAGAGGGAGGGAGGGAGAGAAACATCAATGATGAGAGAGAATCATTGATGGGCGGCTGCCTCCTGCACGCCCCACACTGGGGATCGAGTGGGCAACCTGGGCATGTGCCCTCACTGGGAATCAAGCTGAGACCTCCTAGTTCATAGGTGGACTCTCAACCCCTGACGTACACCAGCCGGGCAGATCCCGTCAGCACACCCCTGAAAGCATGTAGAATACTGTTAGGTGCATACGAAGTGCCATCTGAACTGCGGTTTGCTCCCTTTTGTCATGTATGTGTGTTTTTGTCCCGAAGCACTGAGCCCAGAGCTGAGGGTACAGAACACTCTCGAGAGATACCTGATGGCTGAGTCTGAAGAATCGGAATGTTAGAATCAGAACCTGAGAGCTGGCAGGCCCCTTGAGTGATCACGGGGTGCGCCCTCCTCTCCCCCTGCTTAAACACTGCGGGGGACAAGGAGCTCGCTACCGACCACCTGGCAGCTCACTCCAGCCCCTCACGCTTCCAAGGAGAGTCCTTGTGGAAAGCCAGAGCCTGCCTCCCCCGAGCGGAGCCTGCGAGGGTTAAAGCTGCGGGGTTCGCACAGGGAGGCAGGTAGCGAGCCTCTGCTAAAGCATCGTCCTGGTGATGAGCTCTGAGCGCTCGTTTTTCAGCAGGACGCTATTCAATTACACCGGGCACGTTTATCATTTCCCTGGCTCTGTAACCTTATTTGCAGCTTGTGCTGGGGTGAGAGTGGGTGGGGGAAGGAGTGGGAGTGGGTGGGGGAAGGGGTGGGAGTGGGTGGGGGAAGGAAGGCCACATAGTGTGTGTCCTCAAGGCCCACCTCCGGGTGCTGTCCTCGTGCCCCTGGGGCCCCACGCAGGGAGGAAGGAGGGGTGGGACGGCAGTCCTTCTCGCCCGATCTCTCTGGCCGTCTCTGGGCCTTTGTTTCCGCAGGACAGCTCTCTGCCACCTCAGTTGGTTACCAAGATAATGAGGCTCAGGGCGCGGAGTAACTCTTCCGTGGTTTCCCACAAAGACAACGTCTTTAGCGTGAGTGACCACTGAATCGCACACTCCCCAGAGCTCTGACTACATTGTTTTTTTTAAAGTATATATATCCCAGCCCTAACCGGTTTGGCTCAGTGGATAGAGTGTTGGCCTGCAGACTGAAGGGTCCCAGGTTCAATTCTGGTCTCCTCCCGACCCCTCACACCTTTCCCTCCGAGGACAGAGGAACCGGAAGCCCAGAGCTTCATAGCACACCTGGCTCCGTGGAATGGTGGGATACCTGGGCTCATCTGCTTACCCGCCATCTCCCCAAATACACCAGAGGATATGAGCTCCAGGCAGGGACACTTCATTTTATTCACAGCTGTGTCCCCAGCACCTAGCATTGCACCTTGCACATAGTAGGTCCTCAACAGAGGTGTGCAACACATGAATGAACTGGGCGCCAGGACACCTGGGATCCAATTGCAGCTCGGCCACCAGCTTGCTGAGGGGCCTGGGCCTGTCACTTCCCCGCTCTGTCTCTCAGATTGCCCTCTGTGTGGCGAGGGCTTTGTGCCAGCTCTCCAAGGAGGTCGCCCAGTCTGCACCTTTCTGGAAGAACAGGGGACATCGGTGCCACCAAACGAAGTCCACACTGTGAACCGGCGGGGACCCATGTTCTGATGTCTCCCTCCACAGGGAGGCCTTATGGTAGCCTCCACCATGAAGCGCTTCCATAAACTGTGCAGTGCACGCGTGCTGGGGTTCCACCCCCAGGATCTGCAGCCAGGGAGAGGCGTCAGAGGCCAGAGAAAGGGAACAGCCCCCGAATGGGAGGTATGGCTGCTGCAAAAGCGGGGAGACCTTTTCCACTTCATCCCTGCATCCCAGAAGTTGCTGTCTTCCCACCAAAAGCCCAGGCACAGGCTGGAAAAGCGACTCCGGTGGCACCGGATGATGCCCATCCATGGGTTGGAGTGGGAGCTGGGGTAGCACAAAACTTCACTGATGTTTCTGTCTCTCTCTCTCCCTCTTCCTTCCTCTCTGAAATCAATAATAATAATAATAATAATAATAATAATAATAATAATAATGGAAGCCATTCCCCATCAGCAGTCCTAGAAACAGGGCGGAATTATGCAGGGAAGAGGCAGGATGACGACTTTCATGACTCATCTTCCTATCAGAGGCTAGGAAACATTCCAAAGTGACTTCTTGAGATAAGAACAGGGTGGGACCGGAGGTGACCAGAGCTGCTCAGAGCCAGGACTTGGGGGGGACTCAGCACGCCCAGCTGGTGAGG
The DNA here is from genome assembly GCF_964339955.1 of Pipistrellus hanaki. Lineage (NCBI taxonomy): Eukaryota > Metazoa > Chordata > Mammalia > Chiroptera > Vespertilionidae > Pipistrellus > Pipistrellus hanaki. Next base: position 29,549,861 of record NC_140520.1, read on the forward strand.
AGGAACATAAAGGCCTGTTCCTGGTGTGGTGCCCTAATCGGCCTAACATACTTTGAATTCCTCTGTAGGGTACATTCTTCTTTTCTCTAAATCTTTTCATTGTTGGGGTTGCCCTTCAGATATGGTTATGACTGGGTGGGTCCCCCAGAACCCTTCCGCCCTCACCCCTGCCCTGCAAAGAGCTCTCTCTCTGGAAGGGATACTAATCCACAGGCATTCTGCCTCTGTGGGGTGGGCACGAGGGGAGGTGATGCCCAGTATAGAGACCATGGAGGGGGGGGGCGGGAATTTGTGGATCGGGCAGGCCAGCTCTTACTTCAAAGTCTTGACTCCCCCGCCGCTGCCTCCTCTCCTACCCGGAGCAGCTAAGTTGTTTGGCCTGCAGTGCTTTCCTTGCTCAAGGTCAGGGAACAGCCAAGGCCAGGAGGAGGGGAGGCAGGGGTTCCTGGCACCTCTATCACCTGACATTTACTTGAACGGCCTGTTGACGCCTAAACAATACAGTGCATGCCGATGTCCAGGGTACCTTCCGTCGAGTTTTCCAGGAATCCATTCCCATCGAGCAAACACGCAGGGTTTCCCTGGCCTGCACGGACCTGGAAAAACACAGCGCTTGGCTGCGCTCCCGGCTTGGGGTTGCCAGTCCCCTCCCAGCCCATCGCGGGCAAGCAGCTGGGTGCAAGCGGCCGTGCCATGGCGTCCACCTTCCACCAGAGGGCAGCAGCGGGACGCAGATCCCCGGCCGCGCTCGGCCTGAGCCTGCGCAGACGCCAGGAGGCCCTCTGGCCCCGAGCCCGGCCCGCGCTTCCGGTGGCCGGGGCGGCGGGGGCTGCGGTGGGCCTCCTCGGAGCGGTGGTGCTGCAGCGTCCCCCCGGAGGGAACAATGGGCGGATTTCAGCCGCCCGGGCCAGGCAGCCTTCCTCTGAGGCCCCAAAGACGCGATAAGAAGCGGGAGCTGCGGTTTGGCCGGGGTTTGGGGACGGATTCCCGGGCGCTGGGAGGCCTCGCGCCCCTCTCCTTGAATCCCAGGCCACCCTGGTCCTGGTGGCGCCTCTCGGATCAGGGTCGCCCCGACCTCTTATTTCCAGAAATCGCGCACATACCTGAGGCTGGGCCTAGAGACAGCAAAGGCAGGCCCAGTTTGCAGAGCCCTGCTCATGGCCGGGCCACGGGCACGCTCCCTGCCCACATGGTGTCAAGGTCGCAGCAGGAAACGACCTGAGGGATCAGCCAGGAGCTCAGGAGCAAACAAGGGAAAGCACGTTGTCCAAGGTCACGGTTTGCCGGCCAGGAGCATGTCATGCCATGCCGTGTCACGTCTACTACCCAGGACCCCCGCCTCTTGCATGGCTTCCTTCCCAGCCCCGGAGAGAAAGTCAGATCTGATCCATGGTGCGCCCGGAGGCCCGCCAGCATCCCTTGCCCCTGGGGCCTGGTCCCGCGCGCCCACCTCCGCGCTGGCTCCTCTCCATCTCTTGGCTTTGCACCTTTGGCTCCATGATCCCAGCCAGCTCCAGTCTCAGCCTCTGCCAGTAACTCCTGCAGTCTTTTAGGCCTTGGCTCGCACACCGTTTCCTCTGGAGAGCTTGCCAGGCCCCCCTCCCTGGGCCCCGAAATAGGGCCCTACCCAACCCAGCCCGGAGTTCCAGGTAGTCCACGCAGAACCTCCCTGCCTGGCCACTGCCTGGCCCTCTTGTCCCCCAGCCTGTGAAAGGGCACTTGGGGTCATGGTTAATATGTCCCAAGCATTGAAACCCAGTCATGGGCCCACAGAAGGACCCCATACATATATGGTGAATGAATGAACGCATGAGTCAAAGCTAATCCATCTAGGCTCCAGTTTCTGGTACTTTCCACCATATTGCCCACCAACCCTTTTCTATTATAATTAAAATAAGCAGACTTGGCAGAAACCGGTTTGGCTCCGTGGATAGAGCATCTACCTGCGGACTGAAATATTATCCTGGATTATCCATGTGGGCCCAATGTAACCAGAAAGGTCCCTGTCCGTGGAAGGTACGAGGGTCAGAATCGGAGAAGGAGATGTGTCCATGGAAGCAGATTGGAAGGATGCAGTGTGAGAAATAGTCAGCAGAACTCTGATAGCTTTTGAACATGGAAAGGGGCCACAAGCCAAGGAATACAGATGCCCTCCTAAAGGCGGAAGGAAACATTCACCCCTAGAGCCTGCATGAGGAATACCATTCTGCTGATTCCTTGAAAGGTCCCAGGTTCGATTCCGGTCAAGGGCATGTACCTTGGTTATGGGCACATCCCCAGTAGGGGGTGTGCAGGAGGCAGCTGATGGAAGATTTTCTCTCATCGATGTTTCTAACTCTCTATCCCTCTCTCTTCCTCTCTGTAAAAAAATAAAAATAAATAAATAAAATATAAAAAATAAAATAAGCAGATTGGTGGCAGAGACGAGCCTAAGCTCTTTGGGCAGAGGTGGGGAGATCAAGTCTCAGAATGAAAGCTAGTAGTTCTTGGAGAATATTGCCATCCTGGTTTCTGCAGCAGGAGAATGATTTACAACACGGCGTCCTCTCCCTGTTTCCGTACTCTGAAGGTTCATTGCTCACTTTTTTCTTATGATTCTTACTCAGAGAAAGAAGCTCACGAAAACAGATTTCAAATTATGGTCCTAGAATTTAACACAAGAGCTGAGGGGCTCCATGTGCCCGCTTCAGTCGGAGCGGCGCCATTTTTTCCTTCTTATTTAGGTTATTTCTTGTGGAAAAGGAGCCAAGGCTCTGCTAATGCTTGAAGAATGTTTTGAAGTCTGTAGCGCCGAAGGATGGGAGAGCAGCGCAGCTGAGGAGCTGTGAACAATGGTTAGCAGCTAATCATTTCAAAGGGCTACAGCCGAGTTCCCACCGGAGCACATATTGCAACCTGCCAACATACGGAGCCTTCTCCCTTCCTCTCGTGTGATTCTGCTGTTACCCATTGCTTCCTTTTCCCTGAGAGCAGCGAGTCTGGTGTTTAATGGATATAGTAAGAGACTCAGAGGGTCTTTGCAGAACTCGTTACATTTCTAGAGAAAAAGTTGCAATGTTACTTCTTACCTGAAGGAGAGAGTTGAACTTTTGTGTATTTCTCCTTAAAAATTTATTTTTGATGGAGGCTCTAGATTTTTATTTTTCCCCTTAAGTGACCCCCCAGGTCTGTTTCCGTTTCTACTTCCTGGAACCTATAAATATGTCACCTGACCTGGCAAGAGGAACTTTACAGATGTGATCATGTTAAGCATTCTGAGATTTAAGAAATGATTCTGGGTTATCCATGTGAGCTCAATGTAACCAGAAAGGTCCCTGTCTGTAGAAGGTACGAATCGGAGAAGGAGATGTGTCCATGGAAGCAGATTGGAAGGATGCAGTGTGAGAAGTAGTCAGCAGAACCATGATAGCTTTTGAACATGAAAGGGGCCACAAGCCAAGGACTGCAGAAGCCCTCCTAAAGGCGGGAGGAAACATTCACCCCTAGAGCCTGCAGGAGGAATACAATTCTGCAGATTCCCTGATATTAGGCCAAAGAGACACATTTTGAGAACTGTAAGATAATGAATTGGCGTTCTATTTAAACACTAAGGTTGTGGTGTTCCCAATTACTATGTACAGATGTGAAAGCTGAACTGTGAAGAAGACCGATGGGGGGAAATCAGTTTATTTAAAAAGCAGTGCTGCAGGAGTGCTCTCCGGATCCCCTGGGCCACTGGAAAGATCAACCAGTGGGTCCGGGAACAAATGAAGCCTGAAACATCACCGAAGCAAAGATGACAGAACCGACTTGTGTCCTATTTCAGGCACGTCGTGAGAATGTCTGCCTTCTCTGAAAGAGCCAGGACTGCTGAGAACAACAGAAGGCGGTAGGGAAAGTGGGAGACCAGCTAGGAGATAATTGACTCCACAAAAGAAGCCACAGGCAGGAGTCCACAGGCACTGTGCGGGCCTGCTGACAGGACATTGGGGAGATCACTCATTCCTAAGGTCTCCGGGAGTCGGCACTGACTCAACAGCATGTAACACACACACACACACACACACACACACACACACACACACATTTGTGGTCATTTGGTACAGCAGTACTAGGAAACGAATACACCACTGCCACCCCAGGGGGGGAAATTCCTGCTGCCGATGCACATTCATGGAAAGAAGGGGGTACGCTGGAGAGGAGAGACAATTGGGCTAGAGCTATTATGGAGAGAAGGAGCTCCCGCAGTGCGCGTAGGATCGCTAGGGGCTGCCCAGACAGATCGCTATCCTCAGGTCCTGCGTTATTCCAAAGAGGATAATTGGCACCAGAGGGGGTATGTTTGTGGCACGCCTGCATGCACTGAGTCTCGTGCTTTACATATCTGGATAGTCATTACATTTCCCCTAACGGGTCCCATGCTGGCATTCATCTGTGTGTTCCTGTTCTCCCCAGGGGCCTGTATGCACAGCACCACCTTGCATTTCTAGGGCATGTCATACTTCCCAAAGCCCCGGGCAGCCATTATCCATTCTGAGCCTTGGCACAACTCCTGTGGGGGTCGGGCAAGACCAGGAGTAGTAGCAGTATGAACATATTTCATTTCACAAAGACTAGCACCCAGCGTTCTCTGATACCCAAGCCTTTCTCTTCTCTTCTCTTCTCTTCTCTTCTCTTCTCTTCTCTTCTCTTCTCTTCTCTCTCTCTCTCATTCCACCGATTTTACCTGCGGAATGCAGGTCCACAGGTGAGGACCTCAAGACACTGCCAGCCTCCCAAGGTCCTGAGACGGGTTCAGAGTTACTGGGTGGCCCTCCCAGGCTGCTTCTCCCACTCTGGTCACGAGAGAAAATCCTTTTGCCCAACTGGTGGGAGAGGGAACACTCCACAACAGGGAAACCCGTTCTGCTTCTCCAGGCCATTGACCGCTATGCACCGGAAGAAGAGAAGTCCCTGCTGGCTCTGGGGGAGGGAGGGAGGCCAGGCCGACTGTCCGAAGGGCCCAGGCCTGAGCCCCTTCCTCTGGAACCTCCACTGTGCGAGGAAAGTGTTGCCATGGAGATAGGGGGACAGGATGGCCATGCTCTCACCTGGACTGAGCTGAGGGCTGGTCAGAAGAGAACGGCATCTGTCACGGTTTTACATTTTTTTAAATCCTGTCTGTCCATTTGCACTCTCCCTGGGCAGCACAGTCTTGGAGTCAGAGACAGTTTCAAGTCAGAGCCCCCCCCCCTCCCTCCCCCTTACATGCGGTATCACCCTCGCAGGTCCTGCTGGGGGGTGAGACCTTCCTGCATCCGCGGAAGGTGGATAACACGCACCCAGCGAATCGCCGGGAAGATAAAAACACTCTCTGTGAGCAGCACGGGGAATCCACACTCCCATGAGAGGCTGTGTGTACCTTCAGAAAAACAGCTGGAGTGGACTTCCCAGGCCTGGACAGCTGGTCACTGGTTGGACCAAGACCCCATCCCCAACCCAAGTCCTCCCTTCTCCTCCAGAGGTCCCGCCCAGAACCGCTGGCAGCCCCTTACAGCACAGCTTCAGGCATCTGGAGCCCTGAGGGGCGTGCCCCTCCCCAAAACTCTGCACGGGGACTTCCCTGGGGCACTGAGGGCTCCTCCCTGCAGCCACGGGCGGACCCCACCCAGGGGGAGCGACTCTTGGCGGCGGCGGGCAGGGCGGACCCCAGGCGGCGCCAGGCACCGGTGGCTGGGGAGCTCCCTGCGCACATCCAGGAGGGCGCAGGCTTTTGGGGGCGGGGGGGGGGGGGGGGGGGGGGGGGGGGGGCAGCTGGGGCGGTGGGGAGCCCTGGTGCACAGGCGTCTGCAAAACCGTCAGCAAAGCCCTCGCTTCGCCAGCGCTCAACCGCTTTGGCTCAAAGGACTGAAAGATCCCAGGTTCGATTCCGGTCAGGGGCATGTACCTTGGTTGCGGGGCACATCCCCAGTGGGGGGTGTGCAGGAGGCAGCTGGTCGATGTTTCTCTCTCATCGATGTTTTTATCTCTCTATCCCTCTCTTCCTCTCTGTAAAAAAATTAATAAAATATATTTTTTTTAAAAAAAGAGAGGAAGGAAGGAAGGAAGGAAGGAAGAAAAAGAAAGAAAGAAAGAAAGAAAGAAAGAAAGAAAGAAAGAAGGAAGGAAGGAAGGAAGGAAGGAAGGAAGGAAGGAAGGAAGGAAGGAAGGAAGGAAGAGAAAGAAAGAAAGAAAGAAAGAAAGAAAGAAAGAAAGAAAGAAAGAAAGAAAGAAAGAAAGAAAGAAAGAAAGAAAGACGGGTGTGAGGGCCAGACTCCAGGAGCCCGTGTGGACCCCGAGGCTTCGGACGCAGCGGGGCCTGGCGCACGGCTCTGGCCGGTGGCCCACAGGGTTCAGCCGGGGCGAGGCAACCAGAGCCGGAGGCCGGTGCCAGGGGCCGGAGCCAGGGCTGACGCGGGTGCTGAGTCATGTTGGGACGCGTCTGCGGGGTCCCCAGGGTCCCGGGAAGACGCACCGCCGGAGGGGTGAACGGGCTGCCTGGGGCCATGGTGCCCAGCGGCCTGCAGAGGGTCTGGGCTGCGGGCCTGGCTACCTCGGAGCAGGCTCGAGGGTGGGAATCTCAAGTGCACAGTGGACAGAGGGAGAAAACCCTGTCCTCCAAAAAAAACAACCCACATGCAGGGCGCCGGAGGGAGCTCCCAAAGAGTGGCACCTGCTTGGAGAAGGTAGCAAGCACAGGGAACCCAGACACGCACCTGTGCACAACCCCCGGCCAAAGGGGCCTTTGCACAGCCTGGACTCAGTGCCCGCAGAGTGATCAGTTAGCCTGCCAATCCCAAAGAGCTGTGCGTTTTACAGGCTCTCACCCACCTCCCCTCCGTATCCCCGCAGCAACCCGGTGGCCCCGGGGACGGGACTGGTACCTGCTCCGTGTACAGGTGAGAAAGCACAGGGGCAGGACAGGCCTGAGGCTCTGTGCCCGTCTGCCTCGCTAAGCCCTGCCACCCCGGGAATAAGTCCCTTCTGCTTCCTCTCTCTCTCCACAGGAGGCCAAATCCCACCCTCTAGCCTTCCCCTCTTGTTCTTAAAGTTTGGCCATCCCACCACTGAATGCAGGAATAGCCGCCAGGAAGCATGTCCTTGTGGCAGGAGAAACGATGGCCTCCAGTGCTTCCCTTCCAGTTGCCCCAGAGAGAGAGTGTCAGTCTTGTTGGGGACAGAGGGACATCACCTGAGACACGCACGTGACCCACTCGGCCCAGCGCTTCTGAGTCAGCCCTCTGGGATGCAGCCCAGGCAGCTTTGCTCTAGGAGCCCTCCAGCTGGTTCTGAGCAGCGCACTGCCGTTCCGAGAGCCACTGGAACAACAGAACGGCCTCTGTGGGGGCCCGAGGCGGGCCTGCGTCCACAAGGCGGATGGCCACACTCCTCAGGAGGCCCAAGAAGGCGAGGTGTAAACTGGGAGCCCAGTGGTTAGCGGCCGTGTGATAGGGCCATTCTCAGCCTCTGTGAAGTGTGGGTGCCTGTGGGTGTGGGCGTGTAACCCTGTGGGACCCCATGAAATACTGGAAAGTAAAGGAGGCTTTTAGGGCTCCATGGAACGCTGCATTTCCTTACCCACCGGACTCTCAAACACTCCCTCGCGTGTACCTGCAGTGGGCCAGTCCCTTCTCTTGCCAAGGACGATCTGCCTCTTGGAGTTAAAGAAGCAAATGCAACCAGGTCATCTCACGAAATAGAACTTAGTTGTCAGGTCTGAGGTAATTCGGGAGCAGATACCACTGTGAGCGTCTCGCTGGCCAACAGGAAGCTGCCACGGGCTGGGGTAAAGTAGAGAGCCAGGCTGTGCAGGGGGGTGAGATTGGGGCGGGGGGGGGGGGGGGAGACTGCTTCCTCCATGCTGGCCCCAGGGATTGATTTAGGAATGGGCGTGGTTCTGACCAATGAGATGGGGAGTTGATGGACACTGTGCCTCCCTCTTTAAAGGGGACACAGGGAAAGAATGTTCCCTTCTTTGTCTCTGATGCCATTTCCTGGAATTGCACCAGTTTTCTGGACAATGAAAGAGAGAGGGCTGAAAGGACCAGCGGCATAGTGAGGGTGACGGGGGAAGGAAGTCAGGAAACTCGTGAGGTGACTGAGCCACTAAATTCATCAGCCTGGGTGGGGTGGGACCCTCGGGGGGTTTTGTTAAAAGAGACAGGTTGTTTTTCCTTACTTCAACCTCTTTACGTTGGGTTTTCTATTGCAGCCCAAACTCTCCTGATATAATGACTGCAACTAGAAGCTCTCAGAAACACACGGGCAAAGACAGTCCACTCTGAGGGAGTCCGCGGGAGGACCTCAGATCCCCGGCAACTCTGAGCGTCGGATTCATTTGACGGCCACTCTGTCTCGGGCGCTCCCAGTTCCACCACTAATGGGCTCTGCCACGCTCGCTGTTCGCCCCTTTTCTGTGCCCACTGTTTCTCTCTCTGTCACCTGGCTGGCCTTCTCAATAATTCCCAGTCCATATTTTCAAGAGTGAGAACCTGGCCAGGCTGGCGTGGCTCAGTGGTTGAGTGTCAACCTATGAACCAGGAGGTCACTGTTCAACTCCTGGTCAGGGCACGTGCCCACAGTGCCCAGTGGGGCGTGCAGGAGGCAGTGGGTCAATGATTCTCTCTCATCATTGATGTTTCTATCACTCTCTCCCTCTCTCCCTTCTCTGAAATCAATCAATCTGTCTATCTATCAATATAGATAGATATATATAGATATAGATATATAGATAGATAGATAGATAGATAGATATAAAAATTTTTAAAAGAGTAAGAACCTGATTGACCACATCTGAGAGGGAAGAACTACGGAGGCTGGTCAGCTTATAGATTGGCTGTCCTTGAACCAGGGTCCCATTTCTGTCTCATCAGCCTTGATCCTGACAATATGGTATGGAGGGTGCGCAGTATGAAGGATGCAGTATGGAGGGTGGTTACAGAGCGTGGCCAGCCCCGCTCAGCCTGAGGCACAGGATCTGGGCTGAGAAAGTTCCCTCGGGAGACGATGCTCCCGGCCGGCCCTGGGCCTGCCCTGCCAGCCCGGCCTTTGTGAGGCATGCTGACATGGCAGCGCTAGCCAGCCGGGGTCAGAGCAAAGGAATCCACGCTCACCACATCCCCTTCTGCCTGAGTCAGGGGTGCCTGGCCACAGGGCTTGCCTGCCGCCTAGACCTGCCCAAACACACCATCTCTACTGCTCAGCACCCCACTCCCACCTCCCCCGCCCCCCACCCCCAGGCGCAGCCACCCGTGCAGGAGGCAGACCCCGCTGCCGTCCACACTGCCCGCTCCGCACATGATTTATCCATCTGGCACTTGGCGGCGGCTGTGCTGGGAGCTGCTTACTGTTCTGGTGGCTGTGACACCGTTCGCGGCAGCATCGCAGGGTGTCGGGATCTGAGAGCTGCGGCAGATGGGACTGGGAGCAGCAGTGACAGCACCGAGGCTGCAGAAAGTTCCTCAATCAAAGCCTGCGGAGGCGGATGGGATGCGAGCAAGGAGGCGCCACGCTCCCAGGCTCACGGCGCTGTGGGAGGGCAGTATGTGTTTTATCCTTTCCTTGAAAACACGCAAACCCAGAGCTGGAAGAGGCGCAATCCAAGGTGTTTCTGTCACTTCGTAGTTCCGTGCCTTTGGGCCAATTGTTGGGACTTTCTGAGCCTCCCTGTCTCCGCTGGTGAAACGTGTCTTCGTCGGTGACATCCCGCTCTTGTAGGAATGCCGTTATCTTCTGCAGAGCGAGGCGCCTGGGGAAATGTTACAATATTATAACACATTAAAGCTGTACTTCTAAGACACCCCCTTCTTGGGACACAAAGGGAAATCGAATGACTTGGAGAGAATCCTCGTCTGGAGCTCCAGACCGTGGTATTGATTGGGTCCCGGGAGATCACTCACCAGCCCAACAAATGAGCTCGCCATCCAGTGTGGTCCTGAGATCAGAAATGAGAAATGGCCAGAAGGTGCCGAGTGGGAGGTGGGATTCTGGGAAGGAGACTTTCATTAATGCTTATCTGACCAGGTAGCGGAGAGAAGGCAAAAGCAGTGTGCGGGGCTGAGCCCAGGTGTAATTCATCACTGGATGTTACATGGGGAGTGGAAGGACCAGGCCTGATACCAGCTGGCCCTTAGGGGAGGAAGGTCAGGTTCACCACCGGGCAGAGGCCACTGTTATCAGTGAGTGATGCTGAGGCAGGCTGTCCCGGGCTCTTAGCGATGGGTCAGGAATGAGTACGGGATGTTCAGGATTTGGGGAGCCAAAGGACCTTCCGTGGTGAAGATAGTTAGGAATTCCTGGGGGAAAAAGTCAGGAAAGGTCTATCAGACACCTGAGAGCGCTCTGAAGTCTAGTATGGCTGCCTGAGGCCGCACTCAGAGAGGAAACCAATAAGCAGTGCTGGAGAGGTTGTAGGGGTCCCTCACAGTCCTCATCACAGACTCTGGTGGTGGGGAGAAACCGGTCCTGTGTGCCTAAAAAAACAGTCTTTTCTCCAGAAGGCAGGATTCTAAGTTTTTTATCCTCCTGGTCTACAGAATCTGCAAAAATTCTTAGAACTGTGAAGAGGATAGATTTTAGTTTTATCATTAGGTTATGGTAAATGGCACAGTTGGCCCTAAGGTAGGAAGATTATCCAGAGGACCCAGACCTAACCAATCGAGCCCTTTAAAAGCAGATAGTTTCCTATAGCTGGTGGCAGAAGAGGAAGTCAGTGCTCTGAAGGAGAGGGATTTGAGGCACCATTGCTGGATTAAAGATGAAGGGGCCACCTGTCAAGAAATGTGGGTGGTCTAGATGGGCCAAGAGCAGCCTAAACTAATGACCAGCAAAGAAGCAGAGATCTTAGTCCTACACCCACAAGGAACTGAGTTCTGACAACAACAAGAATGTGTTTAGAGCCAAAACCGGTTTGGCTCAGTGGATAGAGCGTCGGCCTGTGTACTGAAGGGTTCCTGGTTCAATTCTGGTTAAGGGCATGTGCCGTGGTTGCGACCGCATCCCCAGTAGGAGGTGTGCAGGAGGCAGCTGATCAATGTCTCTCTCTCTCATTGATGTTTCTAGCTCTCTATCCCTCTCTCTTCCTCTCTGTAAAAAAATCAATAAAAAATATTTTTTAAAAAAAATGTGTTTAGAGATAGAATCCTCTCTAATGCCCATTGCACCCATAACCCGGGCATGTGCCCTTACTAGGAATCAAACCGTGACCTCCTGGTTCATAGGTCAACACTAAACCACTGAACCACACCGGCCAGGCTTCTCTTTGTTTTCCATTAGCTTCTTGGTAATTACTTTGAAAATTCACAATCTGATTACAAGAAGCCAGAAAGAATTGGACTGTACTTGAGTGCCGATAAAATATAAGAAAATATAAGAACAATAGAATGCCTGCATTCTGCTTCTGCCACTTAATTAGTGTGGCTTGGGGAAAATTTCTTAACCTCCTGACATCTAGTTTCTCATCTGTAAATTAGGGATTACTGTGCTTGCTTACTTACAGCCTTTCAGTCAGGCCCAGGTCACACAACGTGTTCCGCTGAGCTTTATAAGCCATAAAGCTGTACACAAATGTGAATTACTATTTCTATGAAGCCAGAACAACCAGCAGGATGTTGTTCTGAAAATCTAGAAAGCTACTAGAGAGGAAAACATTAATAAAGAGAGCCCCTTGGACAAGGCATTGGGGAATAGTAACAGGAGTTATTTCTCCTCTTTAGTGTGCTTTCATTCTGTTTGTCCACAGAGCAGATTGGGGAACGTGCTAGAAGAATTCTTCATATCACCAAAAACAGCGTTTGAAATCCTACGTGGAAAAAAAAAAAAAAAGGTAACATGACTCCCCAAAATGGCCAACTAAATTGCTTAGCGGGCTCAAGAAGAAGAGGAAGCCACGTTGTGTAATGAGGATATTAAACAGAACCAACGAATGAAATCAAACACCTCTAAAGCAGAGAAGCAGAAGGAAATTTCTTGGAGGAAATGTTATCATTGGCCAACGACAGAGCCCGCCCGTGTTTAACAATGGCGTGTGAACCCACCGCCTGGGACAGGAAAGAGGGGCTTGGAAAGAAAGGCAGCAGGCCCTGCATGTGGAAATGCGATCAATAGCGAAGAAAGCCCCACGAGAGATGGGCGATAAGCACAGCCACGGAGGACAGCAAGGCAGACGTGGAAACTCAGATGAGTTCTCCAATTGCTAAACGCATCCACATGAGCAGAATGTTTGTTAAGGATCCGATTACAGCTGCTATACAGACAAATACATTGGAGAAGATTCAGGAGAGGAAAAAAACCCAGCACGCTGCTATATTTACCCAACAATAGCAACGAACTGGTTTGCTTCCTGCCTGTTCCATTGTTCATTGACAATGAAGCCGCATTTTAAAAACTGTATCCAGGTAATATTAACACACACACACACACACACACACACACACACACACGAAAATCCAGAGACTAGAAGCAGGCTTGGGTTCAAAGCTCGGCTCTAACACTTTTGTGAGGTGCTCAGCATGTTAATTAGCCTCTCTGCCCATCCGTTTCTTGACCTGTAAACTGAGATGATAAACTCTTTATAGGGTTTAGGAGAGGACCAAGTGGAACAATGCATATACCATGGCTGGCATACAGGCAATGATAAAAAATGGTCATGAGTTTTTAAACTCCTGAGGTGTCCCAGCTATAACATCAGGACGCTAAGTGCACTCTGGGGTCCTCTCTCTCTGCCTTGGAAGTCTTTGGGTTGTACTTTTGTCCATTGTTGGCGGGGTGTGAGGTGGTGCCGTCACTGTGGAAAACAGCTGGGCAGGTCCTCAGAAAGCCGAACACAGAATCATCCTAATGAAAGGGCAGGGCGGGGCTAACTCCTGATCCTCCATTTTGTAACTGGACCCTAGCCCTCACCTAACCAATCGGGGTCAGCCCAAGCAGTGACATCACCACCCCTATAAAACCCATTGATCTGTTGAAGCTCGTGCTCTTCCGCCATGCTGCTGTTGGTGTGAGTGGGACAGAGCCCATGCTAGCATGGAATACAGGCTTTCTGCTATTGCATCGAACTCAGCTCCCTGGTGGTCTTTGGGGATCACAAAATCTGGGCGTAACACCTACAACCCAGCAATTCCACTCCTACCATGGCATACTCATCCTGATGTTGCTGCCTGCTTTCTTACCGTCTCTCCAACAAGACGAAAGCTCCTCGGGCTGCGAACCGTTTCGTTCCCAGGACCTGCGCAGTGCCTGCAGTGCCTGTTCATGCTGGTTGACTAGATGAACGAACGTGAGTGGCTGGAAGAATAGATGGCCTGGCATTGGTTTTATAAATCAAATCAGGTTGTAAGATGGAAGCAACAGCTCCTATAAATCTTGTGCCTCGTTCAGACCTTTATCAGCCTGGTGTGGAACAAACCCCTGACATTGTGCCCATATGAATGGGGTTCAGTAAGTGATAGCACAGGCCCCCAACAAGGGAGGTAAGATGACCATTAATTTTTGCCAAAACCGGTTTGGCTCAGTGGTAGAGCGTCGGTCTGTGGACTGAAAGGTCCCAGGTTCGATTCCGGTCAAGGGCATGTATGTTGGTTGCGGGCACATCCCCGGTGGGGGGTGTGTGCAGGAGGCGGCTGGTGGATGTTTCTCTCTCATCGACGTTTCTGGCTCTCTATCTCTCTCCCTTCCTCTCTGTAAAAAAGAAAAAATCAATAAAATATATATACTAAAAAAAAAAAAGATGACCATTAATTTTTAAAAAATATATCTTATTGATTTTTTACAGAGAGGGGATAGAGAACCAGAAACATCGATGAGAGAAACATTGATCAGCTGCCTCCTGCACACCCCCTACTGGGGATGTGCCTGCCACCAAGATACAAGTCCTTGACCAGAATTGAACCCAGGACCCTTCAGTCAGCAGGCTGAGGCTCTATCCACTGAGACAAACCGGTTAGGGCAGCCATCCATTTTTTTAGAATGTTCACTGGCCCCAACCATCCATCTCCAAATAGATTTCTACACATGGATCCTGATCCTCTACCATGTAAACGTATCTCGTTCTTAACTTTCCTACTTCTGAGCCACGAAGATGTAGAATCCCTGTCTTCTCTGAGTCATCCCGCAAATCTCTGCAGCCCCTCAGTCCGCTGAGCTGGCTTCCCATTCACACCCACTTTCCTATTTCTGGTGTTACTGGTTCAAAATGCTTAGCGTAAGAACAAAGCTCTGTTAAAGAATAAGTCTTCCTCCGCCTTGTGACGTCAGTAAGGACACCTGGGCAACTGGAAGTCATTTCCTGCATAGCTCACACTGCAGGCCCGCCCCTGTGCATAATTCCCACACAGGCTCCCCAGGAGGACAGCACCAGAGGAGCACGTGGATCCTCATGGCAGAGACAGTACCAACTTGAAAGTCTGTCCAATGGGGCCATGAGCTAGTGCTGCTTCTTTTGAAACCTTTATAATATAAGGAAAATCAGGGGCATGTCCCTCTGCCCAAGCAACAGGAAGACTAGCCTTACTCCTTGGAACCAGCGGCATTGTTTCATTGTCTTTGACTAGGAGAGGCCTTAAGAAGCAATTGAATTTGCAGCTTAGCCATTGCCAGAAGGAACATTAATTAATATTAATGACACCACAATTAAATCATAGACGTGAGGAAGCATTCATCACAGTTTAAAGGGGCATTTTTATACAGACTTCTCCAGCTGGTCCACATGAATCACGCTGCTATTTAAGTTGCTTTTTCACACTGTCCCTTATATGCGGCACCCAACAGACAGCGTCTTTGGAAGAACATATTGAATAATGCGGACGTTGGCGTTGACAAGGTGCAGGCTGGTGGCAACCCCCAGCCCAATCACTTGTCATGCTGAAGGCTTCTTTCCCCAAGCAGTGCGGGCTCGGGGTCTGACGTCTTTGGGATCGGTTTTCACTCTGGTCAGAGCAGAGCCTCTGCAGGCCATGCTTATATATGACTTTTGAGTTCTCTGAGCTTCCATTTCCGCACCGGAAAAATGTAGATCACAGCCATAGATCCCCCGCAGAGGTATGCAGAACTCTGTGGCTAGTGCTACTGAGGTACTATAATTTTTATTTTACTGAATTGTAATCATTTATATTAAAAATGAAGCCATGTAAAAAATTTTTCCAACAACCTGATCATTTAGTTAGGACTCCATGTCATTTTCACTGTTTCTTACAAAAGATATTATATTATGGTTATATGTCCAGTGCATGATTGTACCTCATGTGTGAACACCTCACTGATCTAGTTCATGCCCACATAGTGGTTCATTTTTAATAGGGATTTTTTTGTTTTGCTTGTTTGTGTTTCTTTTAAAATCTTTATTGTTATGACTATTAGAGATGTCCCCCTACTTTCTTTTCTTTTTCCTATACACAATGCAACATGTGTTTATTTGAATATTTTAAGCAGACAGCACAAGTTACAGTGATACTTATATAAATCATAATTAACAAATAAAATATTTTAGCTGTAACACAATTAAATAATCTGTCTAGTTTAAAAAGTAATTATGGATCAATTTTAAAATTCAAAATGAATTTCACATTCTCCTGAGGGAGAATTAAATAGAGGTGCAAAAACTAGTATTATGATGGAAATACCAAAAATAAGTAAATAAAGAAAGAAAAAGAGACATTGGAAAGAATATGTGATAAATTTCATAATAAATGGCAATTGCAATTTGCTGAAGTAGAGCATTATTTCATTTACAAAAATTTTGTTATAAAATTATAAGGAAAATACTAAAGACAGATACTTCACAAAAAGAGAAATTCAATTAAGCCACCAAACAATTGCTTATAGAACATAAGACCTTTCAAACAATACCAAATGTTAATTGATTCAAACTGTAAAAAAATTGCAAGGTTTTTGGGGGTTTTTATTTGCTTTTAGTTTTAAATGAGTCACAAGATATAAAAGACACTGCCCAATTAGTCCTTTGGGTATGTTTTGTCTCCAAGGACATTTTAAATTACAAAGAAATATTACCCATTCAAGCCCTAAAATACCAAACTCAAGGCATAGATATTTTTCAATATTTTACATCTGTCAAAGAAAATTTTTGGCTAGATATCTTAAAAATTAATTTCCAACAGCATAGCTATGCTAGTTCAAAAATTTCAGATTTACTGGAATTTTTAAAAAGAAACTAATGTTTCCTTTACGTCTTTGTTTCACTGTGTGATACATCTTACAAATATTTATGTTCAGTTTCCTGAGGCAGAATCCATGAAATTTGTCCTGGATTCAGTTGTTAAAATCATGCAGTGTATACATGCAAATGTAATGAATCATTATAAGTATTGAAAGAAATAGAAGGCCGTTGAATGTAATGGCTTCATGACTTCTTCACCAAAGCTCTTTGGTTGAATCATGAAAGAGTTTTACAAAGGTTTACTATACTATTAAGTATACTGTTTTCAAGATTTTCTTAAAAATAAAGGAATATTTGCCAAATATCCAGTAATCAAAGGGAAAAAAAATTGCAGTGTGATTTTCTTTTTACGTCACTCTTACCCTGCATATAAATAAGCTAAATCTGAAGGTCCAAGGAAAGGAAAAACGTATCTGTGACTTAGCTACAGAGGCAAGTTGAAATGGAAACTTCTCGTAATATAATCAGTAATAATGATTTTCACAAGTTTCTTACATGAGTCAATATGTAGAAGATTTTAATTGTAATTGACCACATCATATAAACCAGCTGCAAAACTACAAGAAAAATGTGAAGAACTCAATCCTAATAAAGAGTTGCTTTTCTTTCCTTTCTTTCTTTCTTTCTTTCTTTTTTAAAAAAAATATATTTTATTGATTTTTACAGAGAGAAAGGGAGAAGGATAAAAAGTCAGAAACATTGATGAGAAAGAAACATCTATCAGCTGCCACCTGCACACCTCCCACTGGGGATGTGCCAAGGTACATGCCCTAGACCAGAATTTAACCCGGGACCCCTCAGTCCACAGGCCGTGCTCTATCCACTGAGCCAAACCGGTTTTGGCATAAAGAGTTGTTTTTCAACTGGGAAATACCACTTTGAGTTTGATGTTCATAATACTGAGCTAACATACAAGGTAATAAGTTTACCTAGACAGACATTGAGGTGAAACTGGTATCTTTTGCTTTAAAGTCAAAGCACTTATTTAAAAAGATGAACCAGTTTTATCAATGTGGATGCAAACATGAAAGAAGAATGATTTTTCAGTGATGAGAACTTTTAAGGAACACTTTAAGTATGTACATATACTATTCCAGCGGGGAAACTATAAAAATCATACAATTGAACAACTCCCCTTAAAACCTAGAATCTAAACTTGATGTGTTATAAATGTAAAATACACTTAGAAGAAAAGAATCTAAAGTAGCTCATTAATATTTTTATATTGATTATATGTTGAAAGATAATATTGTGAGTGTATTATCTTTTATAAAGTACTAGAGGCCCAGTGCACAAATTTGTGTGTGAGGTACAGGCGGCTTGACCCCAATTGGTGGATTGGGGCCAGGCCTATCAGGAGGAGGAGACAGTGGGAAGTTGGCCACGGAAACTGGCTCCATTGGAGCCCAATCAGGGCTGGGAGGGCTGAAGGGAAGGGCTGTGGGCGATTGGCCAGCAGGCCCCACCCCTGATTGAGGGGTGCTTATTGGGGGCAAGGCCAGATATGGGGAGGGGCTGTGGGCAGTGGGCCAGCAGGCCCCACCCCCAAATGGGGTCGGGGGGCAATCGGAGGTCTAGCAGCCTGGGGAAGAGGCCATGGGTGGTTGGCCGGCCAGCCCTGCCCCTGATAGGAGTTGGAGGGCTGATCGGGGGTGGAGCTGGCTGCAGGGAGGGGGTGTGGGACAATTGGGGTGGTGGGAGCTGATTGAGTGCCATGGGGGGAGTTGGCTGGCTGGCCACACCCCTTGATCAGCTGGTTCACCGGCCACAGTGGGTGTCATAGCAACTGGTCGTTCAGTAGTTATGAGGTTCTGGTCACTGGCTTTTTATATATATAGACTAGAAGCCCAGTGCTTCATGCACTGGGCGGGGTGGGGTGGAGAAGGAGGTCCTTCAGCCCAGCCTGCACCCTCTCCAATCTCCCGCAGGCCCAGTTGCCCCCAACTGCCCTCCTCTGCTACCTGGCTGCCCACAACTGCCCTCCCCTGCAGGCCATCTTGTGGCAGCCATCTTTGACCATGTTGTGCGAGGGTGTGAGGGTCAATTTGCATATTAGCCTTTTATTAGGATAGTATTAAATATATTTTTAATATTTATTTTTGCTTTTTTAATGTGGCTACAAGAAGGTTTCACATAACATATGTGACAACACTCTATTTCTAACAGATAGTGCTGGCCTGGGGAAGTCTGTCCAAACTGCCTCCCCAAGAAACATGCCCTCGGGTGCTCTAAGGGGTGGGAAGGAGAGGAAGTCAGCCTGGGTGAGTGACAGGTGTCCTGGGTCTGTTGGGCACACAGAGCTTGTCAGGGTTTGCCATTGTCTTCTGGCTCTTTCCTCTTCTGAGCACAAGAAGAAAAGAAAGGAAAGGTCACTTCTGGAAGCGTAAAGCCAGACTTCCTCTGGAAGTGTGCTGGCCGGTTGAAATACGTCAGAGTCTATTCAGGGAACCAACGAGTGAAATAGAATAATTACCTTTTTTTCTAGTAGGCATAAGTAAACAGCCACAGGCTCATGACCCCTGAACTATCAGAAGCCCCGAGGCAGAGAAAGGGACTGGAAAGGGCCTGGAAACTTCATCTAAGAGGGTAAAGGTAGCTTTTGCAAAATAAGAAAAGAAGGGTTAAGTGAAGAAGTAATTCGGGCTCAAAGTTCAAGTTTAGCGGGAGAAGGACATTTAATCCTCCCTGTGTACTTTTCATGTCTTGCTGTTTTTCTCTAAAATGCACATAAATCACACACAACGATGCATGATTAGTCATTACCTAATCATTGGTGCTCTTTTTCATAATCACAGTTTAGAGGAATATCAGTATAAAGTGATCAGATTGCTTTTCACACGGGCTGGCCCTGGTTGGTTGGGGAAAGATTTGGTTTGTTTAAGGAGGCGGGACTATGGGGAAAGAACCCTTTTCCTCCATGGAATACATGGAATCCTGACAAGAAAACTGGGAGAAAACAAAGACTTTCTGGAGCAAGCGGACCCACTTATCCATGTCATAAGCAGCTCTTTGCCCAGCCCAGCGCCTGCCACCATGTAGGCAGCCCACATCATTGGTGGGACTGAGTTGTAAAATCAGGTCATTCCCACTCAAAACTCTTGTCTAATCAGAAGGCAGGATCATTGGTTTTATTTTTAGCATTTTATTTGTATTTATTTTGTTAATTATAAAAGCCTTTCCTAGTTTTTTTGTTTTTGTTTGTTTTAGAAAAGACAGTGGGTACAGGACACATTGCAGACATTGAATTTACTACCTGTACCTCACTCTCCAAGCATTCCCTGGAATGACTTGAAGCCATGTCTGCCCCACAGGCATCACCCTCATTGAAACCCTGGTATAAAGTATTTGCATGCCAGGGCCAGTGCAAACTCATCACTTGACCACAAGTCTGGGCAAGCGCACGTGGAGGGCCCCCGCTGTCTGTCTTAGCTGTTTGCCCTGCAAGATGGCTCCTCTCCTGCTTGCGTTGTTGAAACTTGTGCGTTATCGCTGCCATCTTCCCCGCATTGTTAAGAGAAAATGCCTTCTAAGAAAGCGGAAAAGTCTATGAAAAAAAAACATGAACCAAGGAGGCCTGGAAAAACTCAGTCACTTAAAAGTGAGTCAAGAGGGAAAAGCATTTTGTGAGAGGAGAATGAATAAAAAGCATACAGAACCCTAACCGGTTTGGCTCAGTGGATAGATAGGCCTGCGGACTGAAAGGTCCCAGGTTCAATTCCGGTCAGGGTCATGTACCTTGGTTGTGGACACATCCCAATAGGGGGTGTGCAGGAGGCAGCTGATCAATGATGTTTCTAACTCTCTATCCCTCTCCCTTCATCTCTGTAAAAAAATCAATAAAATATACATATTTTTAAAAAGCATAAGGTGTTATGGACTATATAATTTGTATTGGATGTTAAATAACAGGGTTGCACAGAGCCTTTATCTCTACTCACTGAGCTCATTAAATGTAACTGGTGTTTTAAATTCTTTATACCTTTTATTTCAGAGGTTTCTAAGAATGTTTTAGCGTTATATAGGGAGATTGGCTGGGATTTTAAGAAATACTTTTTTTTTCACTTGAAATAACAAAATATGGACTCAGGCTACTTAAAATGTTAAAATAAAAAATATTTTCAGAAATATATTGGAAGTGTATAATACAGGATACCTGAAGTCACAGAGTGAAAGCAGAATTAGATGGTGTTAGGAACAAATCTGTTTTAGAATTTGCCATATCTAGTAAAACCCTTCAAACTACAGAGAACTAAATATTTTTATGTTACCTAGAGATATTTGGCAGAGAAATGACTCTAGATAATGTCCAATAACAGAACTTCAAAGCCGTCCTGTGATGTTGAAATAAAGTTGGAATCCTAGACCACAGCTTTAAAAAAAAATACATTTGAAAGCTTTGACATCTTTCTAAACTCCTCTTTCCCCCAAAAAGAAAAATATATTGCGTGGAAGCCACTGGGCTATTGTGGTAGTTCTCAGCCAGTTTCTCTATCTCTGTCATCCCGATCCTTCCCTGTCCCAGTGATCAGCACAAAGTCCTCAGAAATTTCTGGAGAAACAGTAATCATAATAGCTTCTGGCTGAGAAAGCATCAACTCCCTATTTCATTGTGTGCCATATTGAACTATCTCTTTCCAATGAGCCAAGTCCCACTCTATTAGCTAGCCTCCTTTTATGATCACCATCACTCTATTTAGTTGCTCTCTCGTGTATGTTACTTTGAGGTTCTTTCAAACCTCCAGGTTAGTAGACCCTCTTGAGTTCATTAAGAGGGTCAAAACTGCCAAAAACTGGTTTGGCTCAGTGGATAGAGCGTAGTCCTGCGGACTGAAGGGTCCCAGGTTCAATTCCGGTCAAGGGCATGTACCTCAGGGCATGTACCTTGGTTGCGAGCACATCCCCTGTTGGGGGTGTGCAGGAGGCTCAGCTGATGGAAGTTTCTCTCTCATCGATGTTTCTGACTCTCTATCCCTCTCCCTTCCTCTCTATAAAAAATCAGTAAAATATATATTAAAAAAGAAAGGGGGGGGGGGTCAAAATTGCTCTGTTCTATTCAGTTCTCTAGGCCTCTTGAGCACATGTATAACAGGGACACATCTCCACGCAGCTTCTAGCACAGGATCATGTTTGTTGAATGAATGACTACATGAATGCATGAATATGACATTATCTGCCTAACTGACCCTGAGAGACTAAGACTCTAAAGGAGGTTTCCATCTTTAACCGTAGGGTGAATGACATACCCTGAAATATCCTTCTGTAAAACAACATAAAATGTAATCAGCATTCTTTTTTAAATTTTATTTTTATTTCAGAGAGGAAGGGAGAGGGAGAGAGAGAGAGGCAGAAACATCAATGATGAGCAAGAACCACTGATCAGCCACTTCCTGCACACCCCCCACCAGGGATCAAGCCTGCAACCCAGGCATGTGCCCTGACTGGGAATCGAACCATGACCTCTTGGTTCATAGGTCAACACTCAACCACGGAACCATCCTGCTGGGCTTGACATCCTTTTTAATACAAAGCTGAGTTCACAAGAAAGTAGGAGAAATTCCTAAAGGAACGAGAAAACAGAGTCATAAACCTGTGCTCACGAAAAGCTGTCTTCAGGGATTTTTACAATTGCTCAAGTAGAGGTTTTGGTTTAAAGGACTATAAAAAGGAGAGGAAAAGGCCCAGTCAACATGGGACTTGAAACCAGATCTCTGAAGAGCACTATTAGTGGAAACACAAAGCAATTTGCTTGGTGAAGGAGGATCAGAAAAAATGTTCCCTACTCCTGGATATAGATAGAGGTAAACTATATCATTTACTTCTACCATTTCTGAAGCCCCACTAACATTGGAGCAAAGAAAAAAAAATCTTAAAATTAAAAAAAAAAGAAAACAGAAAAACAAACTATAACTCATAGACACAGACAACTGTATGGTGATTATCAGAGGGAACTGGTGCAGAGTGGTAGAAAGGAGAAAGAGCTCAAATATACAGTGGTGGAAGATTTGACTTTGAGAGGTGGGTACACCATGTAGATCACAGATGATGCATCATAGAATTATACACTTGAAACCTATATGGTCTTACTAACCAGTGTTGCCCCAATAAATTATTTTAAAAACTTAAAAAAAATAGCATGCATCTAAAGAGAGAATTAATGAAACTAAACTAGTTGAATGATAAAAATAAAAATGAAGAAATGATCAGATATTCAGAGAGGTAGAAAATATGAAAGAGAAATAGGTTAAGAAGTTCTGACAAGCCCTCGCCGGTTTTGCTCAGTGGATAGAGCATAGGCCTACGGACTTAAAGGTCCCAGGTTTGATTCCAGTCAAAGACATGTACCTTGGTTGTGGGCACATCCCCAGTAGGAGGTGTGCAGGAGGCAGCTGATCGAAGTTTCTCTCTCATCAATGTTTTTAACTCTCTATCCCTCTCCCTTCCTCTCTGTAAAAAAAAAAAAAAAAAAAAAAAAAAAAATCAATAAAATATATTTTTTTTAAAAGAAGTTCTGATAAGTATCCATTCAGTTCTTTAGAAAGAAAGAACTAAGCATATGGGGCAGAAGAAATATTTAAAGAGACAATTGCTGAAACTTTCCCAAAACTGTTAGAGAAGAACAATTACATTGGAGAACAATTTGCTAATATTTACTAAAGTGGAGCATATTCATTTCTCAAGAATCCAGCAATCTTACCCCTAGGGATGTATTTGCCATAAATCATTTATTGCACACGTGTACAAGGTCATACATAAGAATGTTCATTAGGTCAGGGTTTGTAATTAGAAAATACTAAAAATATTCAGTAGGAGAAAACAAATAAATTAGGATATAACCATGTAATGGATTACTATAAATTTAATAAACTAGAGCTACATGTATCAACACAAATAAATGTCACAAAAATATTGAGGGATGAAACCAAGTTACAGAATACATATAGTACAATGCCATTTACTCAAAATATACAAACTGAAGGTTGCCAGATTAGCGGGGAGGGGTGTTGCTGGGTTAAAAAAGGTGAAGGGATTAAGAAGTTCAGATTGGTGGTTACAACATAGTCATGGGAATGTAAAGTACAGCACAGGGAATATGGTAATATATATATATATATATATATATATATATATATATATATATATATATACTGAAGGTCTATAGGGAAAAAAGGAGATATATGCACTACTATATATAATGCTTTAAACAATAAAATTAAATTTAAAAAAAGAAAAAAATATATAGTAATAGCTATGTATGGTGTCAGATTGGTACCGGACTATTGGGGGTAACCATCTTATAAATTATATAATTGTCTAACCACTATGCTATGCTCCTGAAACTAATATAAAATAATATTACATGTCAGCTGTAATTGGAAAAAAATCTTTAAAAAATAAATTAAATTTAATATACAAATGTGTAAAACAATATCTGTCAATATGAATGCATTAATACCAAGAAATGCTCAGGAATTATAAACAATTATAAACGCAGGGTGGTGATTTCCTTTGGAGGAAGTGGGGAGAGGAGGAGTTATGATCAGAAATGGGGTCCAAAGGGGTCTTCAATGATATCGATAGTGTTCTATTTCTTAAGGTGAGTAGAAGACTAGCCAGTCCCTTACATTACTCTTTATAGCCCATTTAGGCCCGGAAAAAAAATGTATTTTAAGCAGATAAAAGGCCTTTGAGATATAACTGAGGAGATCTAATAATTGGGGTATTTTAACTGAAATGTTAATAGTTTCTGGAGATATATAAAGATTCATAAAATACAGTTTAACCTCGTGTTATTCTTGACAGTTAATCTTCCTTTCTCCCCTGGAATCCAATGAATTTCCTCTGGTCTCTCAATATAATATATCTTCATGGCATGTGTGTTCTACTTTTTCCTATCAGCTTTCACAGTGTCTTCAGCTTTCAGACATGCATGAGTCTCTGCTATCCTTAATGAATAAACAGGGAATACCTGCTGTGAATTCTTGCCTTCCCTCCCACCCAGAGTTCTCAGAGAAGCAGCCTAATACTTCCTGTCTCTAATCCATCCTTTCCAGTTGCTCTGTAAACCACTACAATCTGGTTCACATGGCCGGAAAAACTCGCACTTGAATTGCAACAATCACTTGAAAATCAAGTTCAAAGTCTCTTTTCAGTTTGATGAACATCTGCTGTATTTGACACTGTCTATCTTCTCCTCCTCCCTGAAGCTTTCCTGTCCCTTGGTTCTGTGATATTCCTTTTCCCCTCACACCTCTCAGTTCTGCCTCGGTATTCTTCATAATCTCTAAGTTGTCACCTTTGTTACATATCAAGTGACCAAATGCGTGTGGTGCATTTCTGAACTCTCTCTTCTGTTTTGTTCATTACTTTGCCTCTCCTTGTTCCAAAACCCATGGAATCTTAAATACTCTTCTTAAATAATTTATTTTGATATAAAATCCTATATAATAAAAGCCTAATATGTTAAGTGTCTAATCATCCAGGCAGCCATTCAATCAATCAAAGCATAATATGTTAATGATATGCTAAGGCTGCTCAATCACTCGCTGTGACTTGCACTGACCACCAGGGAGAAGATGCTCTGACTGGTAAATGAGCTTGCTGCTGGGGTCCAGCCAATCGGGACTGAGCGAGATGGGCTGGACATGCCCTGGAGCTCTTCAGCAGTCCCTCCCCAGCTGGCCAACCTCCTGTGTCCCTCCTGGGCCCTGATCATGCACTGGTGGGGTCCCTCGGCCTGGCCTGCACCCTCTCCCAATCTGGGACCCCTCAGGGGGTGTCAGAGAGCCATTTTCAGACCAATCCCACAGGCCAACCTGAGGGACCCCACTGGTACACAAATTTGTGCACCAGGCCTCTAGTAATATATAAAATAAGATCTCCAGCTCCCTTTATTCTTTAATATTGTCTTCCCTATTATTGACTCTTTGAACTTGCAGATACATTTTAGAAAATCGCTTTTCTAATTTTTGAAATTCAGAAGTTTGAGAAAATCTAACTAGTTATTCTACTCATTTTAAGGATTAGCTTGTTCAAAACCTTCCTATTTCTCCCACTGCAAACAAGTTGCTTAGGTTCCCATTTTATATGCACTTATAATTCTCAGGGCACATTTTTCTCCAGAGGCCTCTTTTGGGGATAATAACTATTATTTATGTGCTACACTTTTTGTTATTCAGTATCTTCCACAACTCCTCATCAGTAGATCTTATTATCCCATTTAATGGATTAGACAACTAAGATACAGCAAAGTAAGCCTCCTGCCTTTCACACAACTGGTAAGTGTCAAGTTTAGAATCCAAATCCAGGTCTGTCTGATTCCAAAACCTGATATTTTTTTTCAATATTCACTCCTCTTCTAATGACATAATACTTAACCACAGAATTCAAATGCAACGTGTTGGAGAGTTGATGTTTACTTTTAAAAACCTAATAGATTCTTAACTTTACAGCAAATAACATTTAACATCTGTAAATAAGGGCTCAGGATAAACTTTAATTTTTAAATACCATATCTAAACTTTCTTATTCCAAGTTTAAAAAAAAAAAAATGTGGCATATGTTTGAGTCCTTTATGGCTGAATAACAAATCAGCCCAGAACGAATCAGCGTAAAACATTTTATGGTTTTGGTGAACTCTGTGGGTCAGGGCACAGCAGGAAGGCCTCGTCTCTGCTCCACCCACCATATTTGGGGCCTCCGCTGGGGACAGGCATGGCTAGAGGCTCCTTCATTGGTAGGCCTGGTGCCTGCCCAGAATGACTGGAAAGCCGGGCTCAGCTGAGACTGTCCACCACAGAGTCTAAATGGGGCCTCCATGTGGCAGTTGTGTCCAGAGGAAGAGCAAGTCAGAAAAGCAGACATCCCAAGAGATAAAAGGAAAACATTGCAGGGCATGTTCAGGGCTGGTCCAGAGGTCACACAAAGGCACCGCCATCATATCTGATTGGTCAAGGCAGTCACAAGCCAGCTCAGATTTACAGGGAGGGGACGACATGGAGCCGACGACAGGCGGGTCAATGAATTTGGGGCTGTACTCAAAAAACCACCAAAGATAACAAAAAACATCTAGACTTGAACTGTGTTTGCTGTCTTCACCCTTGTTTCTCTCATAAAGAGAGAGACAGAGCACAAAGTGGCACCTTTACAATAGCCCTATTCTGCAGGAGAGATGTCACATCTCAACAAGAGTACCCATCACCCCTCACCTTAGCAGAATTTGGGGGTTCTTTAGACACAGATTCTAAACCTTCTATTTCTGCATGTTTTCATTGTCATGTGACTTTCTCTCATCACCGTGGCCCCTGGGGGTTGCCAAGAGGTGTAACAGGGAGTGAGTGGCTCCCCAGCGGATGGAATGTTAAGTTATGGTAATGAGTAATTCACAGGGAGATATTTAAATGAGGATGAGTGAACATTCTCAATTTTCCTCTGAATAGTAACAGGGCCTTTATGGAGCACTTGACTTACAGTTGTCAGCCTTGTGCTCAGCACTTATGTTGGGCTTTCTCTGCCCTTGCTTCTCAGACTGTGGTCCTCAGATCAGCAGCACTGACACTACCTGGGAGCCTGTTAAAAACGCAGAACTGCCGAAACCGGTTTGGCTCAGTGGATAGAGCATCGGCCTGCAGACTGAAAGGTCCCAAGTTCGATTCCGGTCAAGGGCATGTACCATGGTTGTGGGCACATCCCCAGTAGCGGGTGTGCAAGAGGCAGCTGATCGATGATTCTCTCTCATCAATGTTTCTCTCTATCCTTCTCTCTTCCTCTCTGTGAAAAATCAATAAAATATATTTTTAAAAAACAAACAAAAAACAAACGCAGAACTTTAGGCCCCAGTCCAGACCTCTTGAATCAGAATCTGCATTTTAACAAGGTCCCCAGACGATTGGTGCACATATTAAAGTTTAGATATCCTGTGAGATGCAGTCAGCACTACTACTCTCTGCCTAAAGAAACTTGCTGGAGAGGACACAGTTTGTGTGTTAGCAGAACCAGAATCTGAATCCAGGTCTGACTGACTCCAAAAACCTACTACTCTCCTAAAGAAGACTCCAAAATGCCTTAGTAAATTCATCATCCTAGTAGCAAGGCTTTTGCTATAGGGACAACTGTCATCTGTTTAAAGGGAGGTTGTGAAAGTCTTCAGTGATTCTGAAATAGAAGCATGGAACAGATGAACCTCAGAGGAAGGGTGGGGGGAGATTAACCAAAGAACTTATGTGCATACTAGAGGCCCACTGCACAAAGATTCCTGCGATAGACCTTCCTTCCCTTGGCTGCCAGCACTGGTTTTCCTCCAGGACCCAGGCCTTCGCTCTGGCCGCTGCCTTCTGTCTTCACTCCAGCTGGAGCCTTCAGTCTTCTCTGCTCTGGCTGGAGCACCACTTCTGTAGCTCCCTCCTCCCCCTCTCCTCCCCCTCATAGCAGGCGTCCCGCCCCACCCAGCTGCTCTGTGCCTGCATATGCAAATTAACCCACCATATTTATTGGGTTGATTTGCATAATCACTCCTGATTGGTGGGGCACTGCAGGGGTACAGTCAGTTTGCATATTTCTCCTTTATTAGTATAGATATGCATAACCCCTGGACACAGACAATAGTGCGGTGAAGGCCTGAGGCAGGTGCAGGGTGGAAAGGGTCAATGGGGGGGCAGGGGGGGGAAGGGGAGGAAGAGAATATCTGTAATACTTGCAACAAAAAAGATAATTTTTTTTAAAGAGGTTACAGAACAGGTTTCTCTAGTGCAGCAGCATTGGACATCGATCTGCCCATGACTTAGCCGTTTCCCCTGTCCCTCTGAGAGTCCCTTAAGAGGTGAGACTGTGTTTGCCCCTCCAAAATTAACACAGAAGCTGGCATGTGACATGGGATCTGTTCCTGATGAAATGGAGTTTTTGGACTAGAACCCGGATTCTTTGTCCACCGGAATCGAAAAATGAATCCATGGACAGGAAGTGGTACAGCAAAGGTGGAGGTTTATTGAAGAACAACTACAGACTCCCACGTGGAGGGAGAAAGAGTCCCCCAGAATGGACTCCCACTTAGGGTGGGAGAATGGGGCCCACTGAGTTCCTTTTCCCTGTGGCTTATAAAGGCTGCAGATCCTGTTGCCTTGATATCCCCTCTGATTGGTCACTATCCCCTTAGGCTGGTTACTATAGTAACTCTTAGGCTCAAAGGTCAACCTCACATGGGACATGTGAAGTTCCCTCCACCCCCCACTTCCCACTTCCTTATTGTTTTCCTATTCCCTTTGGGCTTTCTTCTTCTTCTGGATGAAGGGCTTCCTTCCCTTTATTTTGTAAATATAGACCTTTTGCTGTTCCCAGCTCCCCCATTCTATGGAAATGTACCTGTTGCAGCTTTTCAGCTCCCCCATTCTATGGAAATATACCTTCTGCTGCTCTGCAGCCCTATGCTTCCTCCACGGTCCCCTTAATTTCTGAAATTTTCCTAAAACCTGTCTTTTTCACCCCCCAAAATTCCTGTTTCACTGACATGCTTGTTAATGACTCAACAAGGACCTGTCTGTCCCGATGGGCAGTGGACAGTTCTCCGGGAGCTGGCCTTATGTTGGAATAGAAAATGGTGCAGGGATTCTTCCTTAGGTTTGCTGCAAGCTCAGGATTTCAGCTGCAGAAAACCAGTGAACAAGGCTGCTCTTGGCTCATCAGTGCTGCTTCTCTCTCCATCCGGGCAGCCTGCACCCGGGGCAGCCCGCACCCAGCCAGCAATGGAACCTCCAGAGCAAGGGCGGCCTTACTCTCCCAGCTCTGGAGCGCAGCTCCTAGCAGGCTATTACCCTCCCCTGGGTTCATGAAAGGCGGGAGGCTTGATCCCCTGATTTCTGTGATCCCTCAATGTCTACAGTTCCTTTTTTCACCTGTTACATCTCCTCTCTTCCTAGGGAGAGGGAAATACGGGCGTCCAGGCAGTTGGAGCAAGCAGACATGCTGATTTTCCCAGACAGTCTGTTTATGCTCGCTGCCCTGGTGCGGTTATTAACAATGTCCTCGTTCGCTGTCACAAATGTCCCTGCTGGGATGAAAAATTACATGCTCCCTCGGTCACTGGGGCCTAGCCATGGTCCTAAAGTCACCTCGGGAGCCAGGCCCTCACACAGCAATCCGCTTTCGGGACTGGTGGCCGGCGTGGTGGGTAGTGTCTCAGGCTGTGGAGCTGGGTGTCCTGCATGTCCAGGCGCCACCTTGGTCCACTCTGTCCGAACCAGGAGCTCCTGTCCCCGCAGGGCCTTAGCTGGACAGGCTCTGCTGTTACTCAGCTCACCTGAAAGACCCCTGATGACCTTCTTTTCTCCCAAACACACATCCTTCTGATAGATCCTCCCTTCCTCCAGTTGATGGACAGACGTAAACCCCACCTGCGGCCAGACATTCCGCACTGAACCACCAATCAGCACCTGCCAAATACCCTAAGCCCCCATTCCTAAGTCCCTAATCACCAATCAGCGGGTGCTGAGTACCCTAAGTCCCGCCCCCTATTCTTAAAGGTGCTTGTACCCAGGTTCTAGCTGTCTTTTGCCCCTCTCTCTGGAAGCAGCTGGCAGGGGTACCTTTCTCTCCAATAAAGCCTGTGTGTGTCCTGCCATCCCGGTCTCCGGCCCTTCTCTATTTAATCTATCACCTCCCAACTCTTGGCACTGGGAATGGCTCGTTTGCAGTTTCAAGGCCCCTGGCTTCCCACCACCCTCCAGCGGTGGCCTGAGCACCCCCACACGCTGTTCATAGGTGGCAGCGTCAGACACTGGCACAGCAGTCCCCAGCAGCCCTTTGATCCCCACGCGGAGGAGAGAATGGCAGGAAGGGACAGCCCAGCCTGAGGTTACAGTCCAGCTCGCCTTCCTCCGGCTCCGGGGGACTGCAGGCCAGCAGGAAGGAGCTGAGCTATTCTTAGCCAAGGTGTGGGAGCCTGGCAGGAGCCACAGGCGCTGCCCCAAGGGTCAGAGACAGGAATTGGCCACCCCCTCCGGCTGCTTCCCCCGTCTCCCTTGGCTGCCACTCACACAAGGGCTCAGACCACCCCTCCCATCCCTTCAGCAGCAGACAGGGCATGGCCTCCCTCTTTTTTTTTTTTTTTTTTTTTTAATATATTTTATTGATTTTTTTACAGAGAGGAAGGGAGAGGGATAGAGAGTTAGAAACATCGATGAGAGAGAAACATCGATCAGCTGCCTCTTGCACACCCCCTTCTGGGGATGTGCCCGCAACCAAGGTACATGCCCTTGACTGGAATCGAACCTGGGACCTTTCAGTCCGCAGGCCGACGCTCTATCCACTGAGCCAAACCGGTTTTGGCACGGCCTCCCTCTTAGAGTCCAGTTTGTGGGTACAGTTGGGGCTGGCAGGTGCCTTAGCAACCATCTCAGTTCCTTCGTAGAACTCATTCTCCAGAGGCCAGGACTGAGTACCAGAGAGGGGCAGGGACTGGCACAGGCCACCGGGATGTTCAAGGTCAGATGCAGAACTCTAGCCACGGCCACGTGGGAACAAAGGTTGTAGGAGCCACGAGATTGGCCTCAGAGCACATGGGCTCCCTGTGACCACGTTTTCCTACGTCCTCGGGAAAGTGAGAGACGTTCACCGATTTGCTTTTGTGGAAAGGACTTGCTTTTGAGTTTCTGCTCTTCTTCCCTTGAGGGTGTAGAAATGACCTGGTTCTTGTTAAATGGCTCTAATGGAATGTGATAACCCTATGTGAGTCGCTAACATTAAAACACTTGCTTCTACTGATGTGTGTGTGTGTGTGTGTGGGGGGGGGGGGGGATGGGACCAATAGCGTGGAGAATACTCCAAAGGCAATGAGGACATGGTCCATTCAGTCACTCGGTAACTATGCAGCGTCTCTCATCACGGGGCACGGAGTACACATGACTCCTGCTGTGGAGTTGCTCACAGTCACATGGGAATGACAAAGGAACAAACAAGTAAACATAAGACTGTGAAATGGGAGTGGCCCCCGGAGTGAGCTTTTACCGGGAGGGGGGGAGGGGAGGGCTATGAGACAGGGGACTGGTGCGAGGACTTTATTAAAAATATATTTTTATTGAACTTAGAGAGGAAGGGAGAAGGAGAATCAGAAACATCAATGAGAAGGGATAATCATTGATTGGCTGCCTCCTGCACACACCCTACTGGGGATCGAGACCTCAACCCGGGCATGTGCCTGGGACCCTTCTGTCTGCAGGTTGATGCTCTATCCACTGAGCCACACCAGCTTGAGCCGGGGACTTATATTGAACCAGGGGTCAGGGAAGACCACAGGAGAAGGATGCCAGTTTACAGAAAGTGAACAGGGAAGAGGCAGAGTCGTGCAAAGGGACAGGCAAGGCAGCTTAGTGAAGAGTTGAGATTGGCAAAGATTTGGGCAAGCCTGCAGAACTGAAAACTGCCAGCCGAGCAGAAAGACTGGGTAAGGATGTGAGTCTAGAAGAGGGAGTTGATAGTCAGGTTGGAGTCCAGTGCCTTCGGGTCTTATTGGCCATGGTGAAGAGTCTGGATTTTACTTTAGAGCAAAGAGAAGTCATTGAAGGGGTTTCAGCAAGGGGATGAAATGGCCCCATTTTAATTTTGAACACATCGTCATCTCTGCCTGCTGCAGGGAGAATGCAAAAGAGAAACTCAAGAATGCTCACAGGTGAGAAATGCAGAAGCAATGGAGAGAGAGAGAGAGAAGTGTTAGACTCAAGACTTCCCCAAGGAAGATGGTGTTCTACTTGTCAAGCAAACACACATATATACAAGACACATGCGTGCACATACATGCACACATGCATGCACACATACATTCATGTGCATGCTCATACACATATACACCCATACACAGATGCACACACACTGAATGAACCAGGTTATCTGGAAAATGTTGTAAAGTCAGATGTTTGCACACAGATTTTTGGAGAGAGGAGCTGAGAACACTCCGGGACCCTCCCACTCCCTCTCCAGTTCTAACCCTCAGGCTCTCCTATGGGGTCATCAGCTGGCTCCTGTGCCTGCTCCCCTAGTCAATACACGCTCCGAGGTGTCTCTCAGGTCCTGTCCCCACTGTCCCCAACCAGTCCTACCCACGCTCCTCAGGGTGGATAGGACCATCTCTGGAGTAAACACACATCTGGGAAGCAGCTGCCTGGCCACTCTCACAAAATCGTCTCCGTCTGATCCAGTTGAAGCTGGAATGGAGAGGAGGCGTGGAACACTAAGGAGAAACATGAAGCCTGTCCAAGATGGGATCTGGGTAGAGTGTCGGGGCAACACCCAAATCTTTGGAGACATGCCTCCAGGGTGGCCACGGGGATTTCAGCTGGCCTTTGTGCCTTCTTCTGATCCCTGCAGATGTGCCCACAGCTGTGTGCCATCTGCTACCCTCCACCCCAGAGGAAGCTACAGTCTGGGGGTTAAAGAAGCGAGCAGGGGGAGACGCTTCCTAGGCTCTGGAGGGTGAGGTGTGGGTCTACGGAGTCTAGACTTCCCACGAAGTAGGCCAATGGCTTGGCATCTATCTGCAGTGAGTGGCTCCCCCAAACTCTCCTGGCATGGAAAGAATTTTCAAAGAAAACTCCTCCATATTCTGAAGCTTCCAAAGTCCTTCCCCACTAAATGTCTCACAGACTCTAGCTTAGAAACGTCATCTTTCCTACTCACTCTGCACCCTGCTCCTCTCCCTGCCTCCACACCCCACACCCTTGCACCCTGAGTTCCCAACCTGGGTCATCGTGAGTCTGACAGCATCCAGTCGGGCGGACATCTAATCTTCCCCACGGCAACAGAGCTGCGCTCCCGTCCAACGATGATGTTATCGGCCACCTCCCTGGGCTCAGAAGTTCGGTGCGGCCCAGACATATGGATCCTTTTAGAGACTCATGCAATTTGGCAGCCCCGTTTCACACCCTCCAAATCCCACTGCTCTGACGCTGCTTTGCTGGGAGTGCCCCAGGAGGGGGAAGGCGTGGGTCCGCGTGGGCTCTTTCCTTCTTCTCTTCCCTTGTCATTTCTCCTGGCAACTCTCACTCAATCTGGCAAGCAAAAAAATAAAATAAAATAAATAAAAAAAATTATTTCTCTCCTGGCTCAGTCTTTGGCTGAAAACAGGGAGGGAGAAGGGGAGGGAGGGTGGGAGGGAAGAAAGAACAGAACTATTCTGATCAGTTTTCCAAGACAAAGACAGGAGTCCCTCAAGCAACTACACACTCCATCCTGCTCCTCCTCCTCCTCTTCTCCACCTCCAGCCTCTGGAGCGAGAGCCATTCACAAGCCCAAGGTCTGTGTGATCTGTGATCTGCTGCTGGACCTGAGCCGCGCACAGCCTGAGCGCCGTCTGCTAATCCACCCTGAGCCTCGATGGGCAAAGTGAGCCTCGCTCTGTGCCTCAGAAATGACAGGAAATGCTTCTGCTGAGGCCGAAAAATGTCTCAGAAACACTGCAGGCTCCCCCGTGCCCCCTTCCTCCCTGCCCCCCCCCCCCCCCACACACACACACACACAGGAGGCTGGCACGTCTTGGAGGAAAGGACACCTTTTTCTGGCCCTGAAGGAGCGACTGCTCAGAGACCAGCAGCCAGAACTGCCAGGGGAAGCATCTGGAGCTCAGAGGTTCCTTTTGCCCCCGCACGAGGCCTCTGGTGACCTGCCTCTGGGGCGTCTGCAAAGTTTAAACCCCTAAAGGGTGGTGCCATCTTGGATGAAGACGCTAAACTAGGAGGAGTTCAAACACTTCACAGGAACAGGCTGTCTCCTTGAGCCATTCCCCAGCCGGGGCCTCCGAGGTGGTCTCTCCAGGCTGCAAGCCCAACCCAGAAGATAAGAAATGGGAGAAACAAAAATCAAGGAACACTGTGCCTTTTTCTTTCAGAACCAGGCCCAGGCCAGCCTCCTTCGTTTTGTTTTGATGGTTTCAAGACAGAGAAAAACCTCTCCATCAAGCACAAGAGTCAATAGTTTGGGACAGATGTTTCCTTTCCAG
This sequence comes from Pipistrellus hanaki, assembly GCF_964339955.1. Classification (NCBI taxonomy): domain Eukaryota; kingdom Metazoa; phylum Chordata; class Mammalia; order Chiroptera; family Vespertilionidae; genus Pipistrellus; species Pipistrellus hanaki. The sequence continues at coordinate 29,584,006 of NC_140520.1, forward strand.
ACACGTTTTCCTGCCCCAAGTTAAAAATAGTCACCCTCTTTGCTTTGACTTCCATACAATACATGTCACAGAGCTCCGCATTTGGGTTCCCAGAGACAAAGACTGATAGGTCCCTGGGTTTTACAGCTTCTTGGCCCATGAGTTAGAAGCAGGATCAGGAACAAGATGATCTAGCCCGTGAGGTGGTTTCCTGGACGCTCTAGTGAGGGAATTGCTCCCTAGGCCTGTCTTCCTTCAGGCAGCTCCAGAAAGAGAGTTTGGACGTGAGGAAGGACAGTTGGTCAAGTAGATCCACTTTTGCTTCTCCTAAGAAGTCCTTCATCTTGGAATTTTCTGGAATTCATTACTCCTCCCGCCCCTGGGCGGCCGGGACCCTCTTTGATACTCTGGCTCTCTTGGCAACAGAGACGCTGACTGGTGGCATCATGGACAGCGGTGAGAAAGGCCTGAATCATCAGGAAGACGCACTGAAAGCCTAGAACAGACACAAGGGAAACGAGCAGGAGTATAGACACCCTCACACTCACAAGCAATGAACTGCTGACCCTTTCTCAGAGCCGCTTCCCAAGGCCTAAGGGCTCTGTGCCCAAGGGGCCCTCAGGGCTGACTGCTTCACCCATTAGCCAAGTGGCTTCAGCTATCGCTGCTCCCATAGAAAACCCAGGTCCTGACAAATCTAAAGGACCGCGATGACTAATCACCCCACACCTCTTTTCAAACAGAAAATAGCATTTTTTACTTTTGTTGTTTATAAAAGCAATACATAGATATTGTAAAAAGAAAGACAGAAAGAAAAGAAGAGGACATGACGATTTCAGAAGTGAAGGAAAGGAAATCTACCCATAACTCCACCACCCAGAGATGATCATTGTGAGCATATGCGATGCTTATTAACACCTCACACACTGACCTTCTCCCCCCTCCCCCAACAAATCAGCATCATGGGATTAGCTTTTTCTCATTCAGATGCCAACCAGTTCAAAAGAGCTGTAGCAATGCACAGGGAAGCTGTGGATGATGTGCAAGTCTAGCCGGAATGCCGCATCTTTCTCTCCTACTCAGAAGCCTGTCCCTTAGGAGGCAAAACCGGGATGGTAGGCCTGAGCCAATGCTTGAGGGGAGGGGAAGTGAGGCAGTGAGTGTTCTGCCTCCTTTCTGAACATCATGTCGCTTTTGTCTTTAATGACATCCCAAGGGCCTATGAAACATGCCAGCAGACTCCCTCAGACGCTCCCTGATGATCAGCCCGAGCTCACTCCCTTTTAAGAAATAGCTCCACCTGCCCCAGGGCAAGAGAGGAATGTTACCCCAACATCAAAATCATCTCAACCCACTGGAAGCTATATACATGCATATTTTAACATATACATATGTGTACATCTATAACTTGAAAACTTTTGTAATTTAAATATTTGTAACAAATTAAAACAATTTTTTCACAAACAAGTAATGATATGGATGGGAAAAGGGGACAGATTAGAGATGGTACAGATTAATGAGATCAAAGGAATTTTATCAACAAAAATTTTATAAACATATCACTTCCTAGGAAAATAACAAAATTTACTCAAGAGAAAATTTTTTAAAACTGAGATATTTTAGCCCCAATAGGTTTGACTCAGTGGACAGAGCATCAGTCCTCGGACCGAAGGGCCCATCCAGGGTTCAATCCATTTAAGGGCATGTACCTTGGTTGTAGTACTATTCCTGGCCCTGGTTGGGGTGTGTGCAGGAGCAACCGATCAGTGCTATTGCTCTCTCTCGGTCTCCCTCCCACCCTCTCTAAAAATCAATCAGAAAATATATTTGGGTGAGGATTAAAACACACACACACACACACACACACACACACACACACACAATAAATAAATAAATAAATAAATAAATAAATAAATAAATAAATAAATAAAACTTTAAGGAAGTGATCATCTCAATCTTATAAAAACTCTTCCTAAGAACATAAACAAAAAGGAAATACTCTCCAAGTCATTTTACAAGAACTTTATAACCCAATAACCAAATCAGGCAATGGCACAATGATGAAGGAAAAAATACAGACCCATTTCTTTTATGAATATAAAAGCAATGATCATAGGTAGACGATTGTATTAGCAAATTAAATTCTATAGTGCATAAAAATGATAATCATGACAGAGTTGAGTTTAATGCAAAGTTGCTTTAATGTTAGCAAAACTATTAATGCAGTTCACCACACTACCATATTAAAAGAGAAAAGCTGTATGTCATTTCAACAGATATAAAAAAGAACTTTAAAATCATGTTTATTACTAAAGAAAGAAATATTTCAGTAAATTAGAAACAGGGGTGAATTTCTTTAGGATGATAAAAAGCACATATAAAAATTAAGCAAATGTAGTCCTAAGTAAATATTAGAATATTAACTTTTAAAATCTGGAAGAGGCAAAGACATCATATTTTTATCCTTGTAGTGGATGTTCTTGCCAGTACATTAACTTAAAAAAAAATTCAGAGGAAGAAGGATTGGAAAGAAAAACTAAAATTATCACTATTTGCAATTGCTATGATCATTTTCATAGAAAACCCCAAAGAATCTATAAAATACTTGAAAATAATAGAATTTAACAAAATAGTTCAATAAGATTTTAAGTAAATCAATAAACTGCATTTTCATATACCAGCAACAAAATCATTATAATGAAGGTATTATTTACAATAGCCTTAGAGGACATCAATTGCCTAGAAATGAAACTAACAAAACAAAAAAATGAGTTAAAACCACTACAGGGAAAATCGTGAGACCCAAATAGTGGAGACCTGTGCTAAGTTAACTGAATGAAAGAGCCAGTTATCTCCAAATTAATCTACAGAGGAAATTTTATCAAAATCTAAAAGGATATTTTTGGGAAGAACCTGATAAGCAGATTCTAACATGTGGATGAGTAGGGCCAAGAATAGCCAGGCCACTTTCCTGAAGGAAGTGAGAGTCCTCACGTGCCCTACCCATATCAGGATTATTTGAAGCTGCAGTAAATAAGGTAATGACAAAAATCTGGTGAGCAGCGGATAGAAAGCCCAGAAATGGTCACACATAGATACGAAAGGTTGGCATATGACAAAAATAGCATTTCTGGTCAGTAGGGAAGAGAGATTACTAAGTAAACAGAGCTGGGGAAGTAGTTATATCTGTATGGCCAAAACCGGTTTGGCTCAGTGGATAGAGCGTTGGCCTGCAGACTGAAAGGTCCCAGGTTCGATTCTGGTCAAGGACATGTACCTTGGTTGCAGGCACATCACCAGTGGGCAACTGATCAATGATTCTCTCTTATCGATGTTTCTAATTCTCTATCCCTCTCCCTTCCTCTCTGTAAAAGATCAATTAAAAAAATTTAAAAAAAGAAAAAAAAGGATATATGAAACTGGATCAGGTCTAGTTATAAGTAATGAGTGTCTCTCAGTTACTTATAACTAGCCCCACACTTCTATACTCGTCACTAAATGCCGAGTATAATGTATGTCGGCTCTGTTGTGTGAGAATATTTAATTCTGCTACAGGGGACAAGAAAAGCAAGCAGGATGGGTGAGATCCATCAGGTGTACTCACTGTAAGTAGTAAGTAAGCAAGTCATTTGTGAGACACAGGCAGAATTCAGATGTGCTGAAAATAAGCAGTAAGTTTGTAATCTGTGAGACATGCCAGAATAGAGTAAATGGAATCCTATATAATAAAAGCATAATATGCCAACCAACCAAACGCCAAACAGCTGAACGACCATCCAGGACCACACTATGATACCCGCTGGTGCCAGGTCAGCCAAGGTGGGTGTGATGCGATTGGTTGGGCATGATCTGGCCATCGCCCCATGATGGCCCTCCAGCGGGAGGCCCAGGCCACTGAGCAGTGGGTTGAGGCAGATGACAGGGCCTCCCTCTGTGAGGGATGCCTGGTCCCGGTGCTGGTGGCTGTGGGAAGGAAGGCCTACTCTTGCAGAATTTCATGCATCGGGCCTCTAGTAGAAAGAATGAAGCAAACAAGAGTATTCCTTACAGGTAGAAAAGAATGGGAAAATCAAGTCATAAGGAACAGTGTAGCCATCTCAGGGCTGACAGTCAGATCATTTCTAAGTTTTCCATGTAGCAGTGACACCATTCTGTCCCTGCAATGCTGATCAAAAGGGATGGCTGCCCAGAACACTGATGAGTTGTAAGAACTGACCTATGGCTGGGCCACTTGCCCTCATGCCTCCCACTAGAGCAGTGGTCGCCAAATAGAAAGGTTGGCAATGACTGCTCCAAAGGTTTCCTTAAACCAGGGGTCTTCAAACTACGGCCCGCGGGCCACATGCGGCCCGCAGAGGAGTCTGATCCGGCCCGCCAGGATTTTTGGGCAGTGAGCGCAGCCGAGGTGTTACAGTAGGAATTAGTAGTTCATATAGTCCGGCCCTCCAGCTCTCTGAGGGACCGTGATCTGGCCCCCACTTTAAAAAGTTTGAGGACCCCTGCCTTAAACCATCAAGTTGCCAACCATTCCAACCTCAGGGACCACCAATGGTCCGCCGACTACCAGCTGGTGACCGCTGCAACAGAGCAAGTATATGTTGGTTCCAAGCATCTTCCATCTACTGATCCTTATTTAACCTCAGTTTTGTCCTCAGGACTACACTATCTGAGCATAGCTCTTCCTTCATCCTCAGTCATTTCTTTTTTCTTTGTTTTTTCTTTGTTAAACCGCATCTTCTTTATTTTGCATACTTTAATTTCAGAACAAAATAAAAAAAAAACACACACACACACAATACAGAACACATCCAAAACTATCAAATATGAGAAGAGAGGGCTTGAGGCCATTGTAACCTGCCTTAGGGAAAGACAGGAGAGGGGAAAAGCTACTAAACGTCAGAGGAAAGCAGATGGGCTAGGGCCACGTAGAAACTCCTACTCTACTTCTTCCATGCGAGAGGCATCCTCATCGCCCTCAAAGGGGGGGAGGGGGGGAACTCATCCGGAACAGCAGCACTGGGTTCTTCAGCTGTCACTTTAACTTCATCAATTCCTAGGCCTAGCTTGATCATGCGGTAGATGTGGTTGGAAGTGGGCCTGGGGGGTCCTCAAGTGAGAAGCCAGAAGAGAGCAGTGCAGTTTCAAACAGCAGCACCACAAGGTCCTTGACAGCTTTGTCATACTTGTCTATTTCTTATGCTTTCTTCAAATGCCATTTGTCTCCTTAGCTAGACTAAGGGAAGCGGGAATGAACTTGTCTCTAACTCCTGAATTTCCGAACTGGCTTTGGGAGCAAAGGGCAGAGAGAATGATCCTACCGAGCGGAGCTTCTCAGAGCATGGCAGGCACAGAATCAAGGGAACATTCCAGAATTTTTATTTTTATTTAATATATTTTATTGATTTTTTTTTTTTTTTTTTTTACAGAGAGGAAGGGAGAGGGATAGAGAGTTAGAAACATTGATGAGAGAGAAACATCGATCATCTGCCTCCTGCATACCTCCTACTGGAGATGTGCCCACAACCAAGGTACATGCCCCTGACTGGAATCAAATCTGGGACCCTTCAGTCCGCAGGCAGAAGCTCTATCCACTGAGCCAAACCAGTTTCGGCAGAATTTGCACTTTTTTTTTTTCTTCAAAATTTGCACTTTTAATAGTGTGGCCCTTTCGCCTTGCTTGCACCTTTCCCAAGTAGGTTAAGCTACTGCAACTCTTTGCTCTTGGTTCTGACTGTGTGTTTTACAAAGAAACAATAGCCCAGCTGGCATGGCTCAGTGGTTGAGCAGGGACCTATGAACCAGGAGGTCACACTTCAATTCCGGGTTGGGGCACATGCCCAGGTTGCGAGCTTAATCCCCTAGGGCCAGGTGTGCAGGAAGCAGCCAGTCAAATATTCTCTCTCATCACTGATGTTTCTCTCTCTCTTTCCCACTCCCTTCCTTGCTGAAATCAATAAAAATATATTTTAAAAAAATAAAAAGAAGCAATAACCTTTGTGACCTGAGCAGCGTGTTTTTGTCCGCGCTTTCTTGGTCTGTGGCCTCCAAAGCCCACCTAGAGTGTACCTGGAGACTACCACTGCATGGAGCTGATTTCCCACAGGACTCTGGGACTGGGAACCTGCATGCTATATCTCCCAGACTCCTTTGTCAGCTGGTTCTGGCAAGAGGAGGGACCGGAGAGAAGTTGGAAGGCGGGAAGAGGAAAGAAGGGACTCACTTCTAACTTCAACATCTCCTAGACTCCCTCTGGCATCTGAGCCTCCAAAGACCCCTCCCTGCCAAACGGAGATCCAAGTCCTGAGAGCTTTCAAAGACCCAAAACAAGTTTGCAACATGGGAAAAAAGGTGTTGGCTCCAAGACATGAACTTGAAAAACCAGAATGAACTAGAGTTTTATTAAATGCTTACAAAAGGTAAACTCTGCCAACTTGTAAACTGCAATTCAGCTCTCTAACAGTTTTATATAAACGCAATAAAGTCTGAATTATAAGAACAAAATGAAAAATATATATATCTTAAAGCTCAAAAGATTTTAAAATCATTTTCCTTGATGTGTTTTACATCAAAGAAGTTATATTCCACATGGGGTGGGGTCTAGTTGAAACGAATCCATATGGCGTGTGTGTATGTTGAAGTTGGGGTGGAGGGATGTTCAATGGTGAGGGTGGCCATGACCTGGAGGTGTCTAAAGAGCCCAAAAGAGCCTCTTACTCTATATATTCCCGTTGTACCATCCACTCTGTGCAGTGTAGTTAACATCTTATTCTGGCACCAGTTTATGTAATGAAGTAGGAAAGCAGAGACTTTGAGGAGCAGCCAAGAAAGGCTAGAGCTTTGAAGAGACTTGCTAATTCAACTCTATATGGCCTATGAGGAAACACAAAGCTGGAGTCCCAGGGTGGACTTAGGTCCAGTGGCCAAAACCTGAGTTCGTGGGTGGTTGTGTTACCAGCAGTGTTGGCTCTCAGTCCTTGAGTTCAGTAAGGAAAGAATTCAGAGCCAGGAATTCTAGCACTAGAGGAAGTTTATTTAGCATGCAAAACAAAAGTACACCCAGAAGAGAAGAGTCGAGTGGGCTGCTCAGAGAGCTGCCTGGGCCGTTCAGAGAGAGTTGCAGAGGCAGAAGAAGTGAGCCAGCTAAGCTGCATGGACCCAGGAGACAACTTCACAGAGTCAAAAGAAGGACCATTATGGATTAGAAGCAAGCAAGCAAGAATACACAACTGAGGAAGGAAGGTGTGGGCATGCTCGAGTACCCACTGGTCCTTTGTCTAAAGGGGTTTTTTATTTTTATACTTTTTAAAATATATATATATATATATATTTTATTGAATTTTTACAGAGAGGAAGGGAGAGGGAAAAGAGTTTTTAACCTGTTTTCTAAAGGCAGGAATTTTAGGAGGTCTGGGGAAGGGGTTGTTCTCAATAGAATATTCATCAGCTTTCCAGATATGTCCTTCTAGGGTCTTGGTTGGTGCTAGGGTAGGAGGTCATTGGTCATTGCATCTGGTCCTGATGTCAGCCATGGCATCACTTTGTCTGATTTCGCTGCTTTCCTGGGCCTGGAGCTGAAACACAACTGAGGACTAGATGTTATCAAAACTCTCTCTGTGGTCAACAGAATCAAGGCTTTGGTCCTCCGATTATTTGATGCTAGTCAGAGCCTCAGTGTCCTGAGGGCTTAATGCTTGGGGGAGTGGCTGTGCAAGGGAGAAGGAGGCAGGTGAGTGAGGGTGCTGGATAAGGTCAGTTTGAATCAGCCATCTATCTCAGTTTCCCCATTCCACTGGCCAAGGAATTTGCCTGGCTTCTTACTATCCTGACTCAGCTGTTGATATGTTGTATGTGTTTAGAGTGAGGAGTCACAGGGACCCTAGAAAGTAGGCAGAGTAGCCAGCTGTCACCCAGGGTCATTGCTCTGGTGTCACCCATAGCCTGGCAGGCCAGAGAGGAACAGCTTTAGTTCTTGGACTAAATTTATCAGCCTTCCATCCCCCACTGCTATTTTCCCAACCCTGAAGTCTGATCTCCGCTTCGTACCTACCATGTCTTCTTTTTGGGCCGCGACTTCTGACATGTCAGCGTGCCTAGGAATCACAGAGCGTGCCTATGAAAAGGGCACGTTCTGGAACATCCCCCTGATTCTGTGCCTGCCATGCTCCGAGAATCTCCGCTTGGTAGGATCATTTCTCTCTGCCCTTTGCTCCCAAAGCCAGTTCGGAAATTCGGGAGCTAGAGACAAGTTCGTTACTGCTTTCCTTGGTCCAGCGAGGAAGACAAATGGCATTTGAAGTAAGCATAAGAAATGACTGAGAATGAGCCGAAACCGGTTTGGCTCAGTGGATAGAGCGTCAGCTTGGGGACTGAAGGGTCCTGGGTTCGATTCCGGTCAAGGGCATGTACCTTGGTTGCAGGCACATTCCCAGTAGGGGGTGTGCAAGAGGCAGCTGATCAATGACTCTCTCATCGATGTTTTTAACTTGCTATCTCTCTCCCTTCCTCTCTGTACAAAAATCAATAAAATACATTATATATATAAAAAAAAAAGAAATGACAGAATGAAGGAAGAGCTAAGGGGGCTGAACTGGCTTTCATTGAGAAGCAGGCTCAGCTTCTGGAGCTGAGAGAGGGGTGTGTGTGTGTGTGTGTTGGGGGGGAGGGAAGCCTAAATTGGGAATCCCCAATTACAAAGGCCTGATTAAAAAATGTATTTTGCAGCTCTTTCTGCTCCCCAGCTAGATTGGAATCACCATTTGCACTCTGAAATAGATTCTGGCCATACCATCGTGTTCTCTCCGATTTGCATTGTAAGCCTATGGTTTTATTGTGTGATTAAAGTCTTTGTTTCCTATTTAAAGGAAAATTGGGGAATCCAGAGCAGAAGAGGGAGCTTGGGGTTTGTTTTTGGACCTGGACACCCTTCTGTGAAAACACCACATTTATCGGAGGCCAGAGAAGGACCATAAAGATAAACTATCATACTTTTAGGGGGTCTGCAGAGAAGTACGTCAGCAAGGATCTGAGGGTGCTGGCCTGGCTTTCTTTCCCCCGTTTTGGGTTCCGTGGTGCAGACCAACATGAAAGAGTCTAGACTGGGTGTTTCCAGTCCTGTGATTCCACTCAGGACCTCAGAGCATGTTCTCCCAGACTGCGCCTTATCTTGTCCCCTCCCTGCTGGCGTCATCCGCCGCTCCTGGCTCCTCTCGGCTCCAGGCTCTACCTCCCAGTCCAATCTGGGACTAGGCTGCCTGCCCAGCTCCGTTTCTGCAGTTCGGTTTACCAACATCCTGGACGACTAGTGAGGAATAGGGAGCTCCAGGATCAACGAGATAACAGGGGAGGGAGTCAGGGAAAGCCCTGTTTCTGCCTGGAGGGGATATCGGGATAAAGCCCCTGAATCTGGAACCCAGGGCCTGACAGGGGATGCCTGGAGGAGGCATCCATGTCCCTAAGGGAGTCCCTTGTCTTCGTGATGATGGTGACAGGATCTAACCATGTGGGAAAATACGGCTGGTCCCAGGAAAAAACAACAACAACAACAACAACAAAAACACCTTTAAATGAACATAAATAGATCTTGCAGGGGGGAAAAAATGAAAAGAAAAAGAAAAATGGCCGAAGCCGGTTTGGCTCAGTGGTAGAGCATCGGTCTGCGGAATGAAAGGTCCCGGGTTCGATTCCGGTCAAGGGCATGTACATTGGTTGCGGGCACATCCCCTGTGGGGGATGTGCAGGAGGCATCTGGTCGATGTATCTCTCTCATCGACATTTCTAGCTCTCTATCTCTCTCCCTTCCTCTCTGTAAAAAATCAATAAAATATATTAAAAAAAGAAAAAAAGAAAAATGGACAAGGATGGTTTGGAAGGGAAAAATGCATAACGGCAGGCAGCCATGTGTGTGTCCTCACTTATTAGGCCTCATTAACATGCAGAGCCGTCTCCAGCCTGCTATCATTAAATGCACCAGCCAACACACGTGGGAAGTTTTACCTGATGAGAAAAAAAGGCTCACACTTGTAAACCCAGGCCCCCACAGAAGATTTCCTTCTGCAAGATTGTTCTCGGCTTAAAACTTTAAAATAAAGGAAAGCAAAAAGGAATAGAAAGCCAAAAAAGAAAAGAAAAGAAAAAGTAAATTTACTCCTGCCCGGCCTGACACAAAGGGGTTAAAAGTTAAGTGGAAGTGAGCTTGATGATGGGGCCTCTACATAAACTTGAACAAGGCATCTGCCCCCACCCCTCCACCCCCATCCCGCCCAAACCTCCACCTTTTTTGGCCCCGAAGGCGGCAACCCCAGCCTCCCTCCCTGCGTCCCCCGCCTTTGGGACCGTGCAGGGAAGCTCACGTTAGTGGCAGCCAAGGCGAGGGGCCGGCCCTGCCAGGACCAAAGAGGGAGGGGAAGGGAAAAGCAAGGAATCGCCCACCCCGCTCGCTCCCGGGAGGAGGGGCGGGCGTCCGAGCGAGCGAGCGAGCGAGCGAGCGAGCAGCGCCTCGGGCTCCGTGCATCTCCCGGAGCCGGCGCGCGGGAAGGATGCTGGGCCGCCGGGGCGGGATGCCGCGGGGCTGGACCACAGCGCTGTGCCTGCTGAGTCTGCTGCGTGAGTACCGCGCGGGGCCGCCGGCGGGACGGGGAGGGCCGCGCGCTCAGCCAGCTGCACGCGGGGAGGGACGGGGAAGGGGAAGGGACCCTCGCCTGCATCCAAGCTCCCACGCCCGTGGCCGCTCCCGGCTTTGGGGAGCGAGGGGGGCCGTGGGAACCGGGCCCGGCCCCTCACCTGGGGATCGGCGGGGCTGGGCGGGGAGGAAGGCGGCCACGCCGCGAGTGGGGACTCGCCCAGGGGTCGGCCCGCAGGGAGCCCTCGGCGACCCTAGTGGGACTGCGAGACTCGCTGGAGTTGCCTCTGATCTAAAGCCCCTTGACGGTGCTGGGTCTCTCCATGTTACCAAAGGTGCGGAGCGCAAAGTTGGAGAGAAGAAGGGAGGAGAGAAGGGAGGAGGGAAGCAGCCGAGTGTTGCGGTGATGAGTGATTCTGGAAACGGGCTGAGCGTGTGGCGGGCAAGGGGGCCAGGCGCCCACCCAGCACTGGGTCGGGGGCGGGGGTGGGGGCAGAATTAAGACATTAAGGAAAGGGAGCAAAGCCACCTGGCAGGAGGCCCCGGAGGCAGGCGGAGTTGGACGAGGAGGGGAGTTTGGAGCAGAGAACAGTCCGTGCAAAAATCCTTGCCTTGGATCGCGAAGTGAAGTTACAACTCGCTCTCCCCACGCCCACACCCATTCCCCCCGCAGAGAAGGTGGAGGTGGTGGATGGAGCTTGTTCTCCACGCTGCCTCCCTCTCCCCCCACAGCTCCTCTCTCGGGCACCAGCTCAGGAGGGTTAGGTCTGGGGATTTTCCTTCCCTGCCCCTCCTCTCCAACTTCGGAAACCAGTGGACAGGTCAGAAGACTGCGGACGCTTCTCCTCATCCACAATGCTCTTATTTCTTAAGGTCTTGCTCTCAATTTCCTTCACACACACACACACACACAGCAGGGCACTCAGTAAATATTCCTTTCATCTGGGGATAACATTATCTCCTTTCATTGCACTTAGAAGGTTTTAAACATTGTAACTTGTCCTCCCTTTTGCTCCGGATTCTGCCCCCAGGGCTCCCCATTCCCTTCTCTTCCTAAAGGCCAGCGGAGGGGGGAAGGGAGGGGGGGAGCATTCTGGGCCAGCCAGTGGGGGCCCCACTCTCAGCCCCCTTTGCTGTCTCTCTCTCTGGGGCCACCCCGCTGGAGAGCGACTCCTTCTGGGCCTGAGAAAGCTCTGAGTTGGGCTCTGGATTGACCTGTTTGGCAGCCCCAGAGTTGCCCTTTGGGGCAGGGAAAAAGTCCCTGAAGTGTACAAGCCCGAGTGAGGGGATCCCCCCTGGGTGAGCGGATCAGAGGCTCTGATTCAGATCAGCTGCTCCTCCGCTCTGCTCTGACTCCACAGCTTGTGCTGATGGCCTGGTCCTAGGCCCACCCTCAGCTGGTCGGTATCCGTCTTGTCTCGCCTGCAGCACTGGAGGTGGTGGGAGCAACTGAACCTCTTCCAAACCTCGGTGGCCCGTCGAGAATTTCAGTCTGGGGGTGAGGGGTGCGACATGGGTTCTGGTCCTTAATCTTGCCAGATTGCGTGGGCCAGTTTGGCACCCCTATGCCTTTCTTGAGAACTTGCTAGGGTGTGTCTTTGTTTTAAGAGCAGGAGTCACTTTCTGTCCTGGGGTATATGGTGGAGCCCAGGACATGAGTGACTGTACCTCGAGATGCTAACAAAGGGACGTTGCGGAAATTCTTGTGAAACGTAGAGCAGAAAGGAATGCTGTGGCTGAGCTTTGTCCTGAGAAGTTCTTTTTCCTGTCCCTGCAGGAAGTAGGTAGGCCTGGGGGTGGCCCTAGCAGCCCCCCTGAGGTAGACTTCCTTTGTTGGGAATGGAGTGGCTCCGGGGCCGAGGCTGTGGCGAGAGGCCACCAGGAAGCATTGCCACCCCACCAGCTGGGAAGAGGAGCCCCATTTGTCAGACTCAGGGTTTCCCTCAAGCCCTCCTCGGCCAGTCCCACCCCTTTGCATTCCTCTTCTTCCTCTGGGTCCTTCTGTGCCTGCAGACCCCACACCCATATCCTGTCTAGGGCCACATGGAAGAGGGGGGGAAGAAAAGAAAAGGAAAAGAATTTTATCAGATATTTTCCAGAGGAGAGAGGACTCCACCCTTTGAGTCTCTGCCACATGGTGACTGAGGAGGAGCAGCCGGGGGACCGGTGACTAATGCAGTGGCCCCCAGGACTCCTCCTTGTAGGGCCAACCCTGCTGCCAGGACCTGTGCAAAAGCAAGTCCTTGGTAGCATTCCTGGTGGACAGATAAACACCGGCCACCAGGACCTCTTTCTTATCCCTTTGGCTCCACCTCCTGGGAGCCTCATTCACTTATCCTCATCGCCTCCATTCTCTCTTTGTCTTCAACAGCTCAGGGCAAAGGGTGCCAAACTGCAGCTGATAAACTCCTGCGAGTCTTACAAAAACAAATAAGAAGGAGGGACAAATTCCCCTTATGGTCTCACGGCCCCAATTTCCTTTAGGTCCTGGGCAGGCAAGCCTGGGCTGACGTTCAGGGCTGATGGTTACCCAGCTCCACCCTGACTTTGCTGGACCTAACTCAGTGGTCGGCAAACTCGTTGGTCAGCAGAGCCAAATAGCAACAGTGCAACAATTGACATTTCTTTGGAGAGCCAAGTTTTTTAAACTTGTTCTAACGCGACTTCTTCAAAATAGACTTGTCCAGGCCATGTTATTTTGTGGAAGAGCCACACTCAAGGGGCCAAAGAGCCGCATGTGGCTTGCGAGCCACAGTTGCCGACCGCTGACCTAACTAAATGGTCTAGTGTGGAGAACTGAAAATGTGAAGGCAGGGGAACAGAACAAAAACACCAGCCTCCAGAAGAAAAAGCTCAGAGTCAGTAGGACAGAATTTCCATATTTTTTCTGGGCTTTGACTGCTCTAATGGGAACATTTTCTTGCCTCTGCAGCAAAGAAATAAAAGCATGTCCTCTATGACTTTTAGTCCCAAAGCCCCCACCTTTACTAAAGGGAAAAACGTGTGTGTCTTGGGGGGAGGGGAGTTCCATCCTGGGACTTACGCGCCAGAGCCCACCTGGGAACGAGACGCTCCCCTCAGGTGTAAAGAAAGGAAAAGGCCTTTGGCTTAACTGGGAAGTCTGCTGTTTGTTGATTGGAAAGTCCTGGGGGGACAGAAAACCTATGGCTGACACCTACAGGGGAGCAGCATCTCTAGGTAGCCAGTTCCATTGTTCAAGAAAATTCCTTAAATAGTCTTTGGATGAGACAGTCTAGACCCCCATGGACAAATTTAGGATGTGCAATTCCACAAGAGGTTGACTCCCTGAGCACAAGAGAAAGTAGAACTTTGTATTTGGTGAGCCTGAGACAAAAGGCTGAAATATTATACTCCAGAGCACAAGGAGAGAGAGAGAGAGAGAGAGAGAGAGAGAGAGAGAGAGAGAGAGAGAGAGAGCGCTCCTGGAACAGTGGAGGGACAGTGGAGGTTGGAAAAGACCTGGCTAAGAGGCCTTAGAGTACGCTATGGATGTTTAGTACAGTCTGTCCAGAATTTCAGTTTTGTCATCTCTTTTGGGCTGTGCTATAATCTGCTCCAGGTTCTCAGGCCTTCAGTAAGCACAGGCCAGTCTGTGTTAGCAGTCTCCTGGGGGAGAATAAGGAGTGGGTGCTTGGTGTGAAGTAGTGCAAACCAAGAACTGCTGCGGCCTGAGGATGGGGAGGTGCAGATCTTCCATCCGGGAGTCGATGGCACCCAGGAAAAGGCAAGAAGAGGTGACTGGGAGAAAGGTAGGCCCCAGAGGAAGCTCAGGATATTGGTGTTCCACAGAAAGTGGACACATCATTTAAATAATATAGGGAAGTGTCAGTACACAGGGCACACTCAGGCCACAGACACTTGGTTTAAATTCAAACATTAGCATGGCCTCTGATGGATAGGGCGGCATCAGCCCAGCTCTTTGTTCTGATCCAACAAGGCCCAAACTCCTGGAGGCCATAACAAGGATGCTTCCTGAATACTTCCAGGAAAGGCGGGAGGCTCACCGCCTTGCAGTTCATTCCATCTTTTTAAAACAAACCTCCTTATTTTAAGTTTTTCTTTGTATTGCCATGAAATTAGCCTTCCTGCAACTTCTAGTCATTAATTCCCATTCTATTTTTTCTAATACTTCACAGAATCATTCTGATGTTTCTTCATGACGGCACTTACCGACCTTTCTAAATCACCCCACTAGATTATAAACTCCTTGAGGACAAGGATATATTTAAATTCTAATGACACTCACTCCTAACAGTGTAAAGGAATCGCCTTATTTTGTGCTTCCCACAGCTCTGAGCATGGTCCCTTGTACATCCCTGTGCTTATGAAAAACAAGAATGAATATATACATGAAATGCACCTTGAAGAAAGTTATTTACTCTCCCTCCCAAATTCTTCTTTTCTACATCAGAGGTTCTAGTAAAGGGCCAGATAGTAAATATTTTAGACTCTTAAGGCCTGGTGCTCTCTGCTGCATCTTGTATTTATTTTAGTTTACAACACTTTAAACACAGGAAAGCCATTTTTAGTTTGCTGGCCATGGTATAAACAGCCCATGGGCGGGATTTGGTCCACCATCTGCAGTTGCCAGCCACTGATCTAGATGCAGTAACAGTGGGCCCTAAACCATAGGACTTGGTTTCTAGAACTCTAATTCTGGTTAACCTCCATGGAAATTCCCTAAATTAATAAACTTCCCCTGAAAACAGAGTCTCAAATGAGACCCCTCTGCCTAGTGGTGGTTCGTGTGACTGAACCTGACACAATCACCTTTCAGTCCAAGAGTTTATTCTGTTTTGTTTTGAAATATATTTTATTATTTTATTTTATTTTATTTTATTTTTTACAGAGAGGAAGAGAGAGGGATAGAGAGTTAGAAACATTGATGAGAGAGAAACATCGATCAGCTGCCTTCTGTACACCCCTTACTGGGGATGTGCCCACAACCAAGGTACGTGCCCTTGACCGGAATCGAACCTGGGACCTTTCAGTCCACAGACCAACGCTCTATCCACTGAGCCAAACTGGTTTATTTTGAACTCAGGACTGTGCTAAGCGCTCCGAGTAAAACAAATGAGTAAAAGAGACAGTCTGGCACCTGAGAAATGTATAATGGAACTGAAGTGGCAAGACCTCTACTTGGGGCACAGTGTACATGATTTGTGCTCAATAAGTGATGGGGATACATGTCCTAAGGTCTTGGAGAAGCAGAAGGAAAGGGGCCTACATTGAGGATAACCACGATTTCTTGATGTTTACCAGATAGACTAACTGCTTTACACCCCTTTCCTCCTCTGTTCCAATAAACAACTAGGAAGTAGGGACTATTTTTATCCTCAGTTTATAGGTGAGCTTTAAATAGGGGAATAGGCCGGGCTGGTGTGGTTCAGTGGTTAAGTGTTGACCCAGGAACTAGGGCTCACGGTTCGATTCCTGGTCAGGGCACATGTCCAGGTTGTGGGCTCGATCCCTAATGGGGGGCATGGAGAAGGCAGGCGATTAATGATTCTCTCTCATCATTGATGTGTCTACCTTTCTCTCCCTCTCCCTTCCTCTCTCTGAAATCAATAAAAACATATTAAAAAATAAAGACATAGCCGAAACCGGTTTGGCTCAGTGGATGGAGCGTCGGCCTGCAGACTCAGGGGTCCCAGGTTCGATTCCGGTCAAGGGCGTGTGCCTTGGTTGTGGGCACATCCCCAGTGAGGGGTATGCAAGAGGCAGTTGATCAATGATTCTCTCACATCGATGTTTCTGGCTCTCTATCCCTCTCTCTTCCTCCCTGTAGAAAATCAATAAAATATATTTTAAAATAATAATAAAATAAAGACATAAAGAGGGAAAGAGGCTTCCCAAGGCCGCACTGCGGAGCATGGGGCAGAAGCCTGCCTGCTTCTATCAGGGCCTGAGAGCGGAGCCTGAGCTCTTTGCTTCCAGACTCTGCCGTCTTCTCACCAGCACAGGAGTGGGCTCCCCGAAGAGGCCCCGTCCTCCTCCTTCCTAGGACTGCATCTCCCAGAGCTGAGACACCAGGAACTCCTCCATCAAACTGCTGCTGGGCCGGGTGCTAGAATTCAAAAGGTTGGGCAGAATGGGGCTGACTGGCTAGGACAGCGGTCGGCAAACTGCGGCTCGCGAGCCACATGCGGCTCTTTGGCCCCTTGAGTTTTTAGGAAAGGCCAGCTTAGGAGTACCCTAATTAAGTTAATAACAATGTGCCTGCCTATATAGTTTCCGTTCAAAAAATTTGGCTCTCAGAAGAAATTTTAATCATTGTTGACTAATGCATTTGCCGACCACTGGGCTAGGTGGTTCAAAAACAACACCAGCAAAAAAAAAAAAAAAAAATGAAACCAAGGCTCTAAGAAAAGTAAAATCAAGGACAGGAAAACGCAGTCTCCTAAGGTGTGGAAATTGAGTTATTTAGGTAGCAGACCTTTCTGAACTGCTGAGGATTTATAACCGCACCAGACCCCCCTTGAAAGAGGAACAATACCTTCAATTCACTAGCTATAGGTAGAAATCTTATAAAAATGTATTTCAGAAGCCTCTGCTTCCTTAAGTGTAACAAACAATAGGACTGTAACCTTCATGCTTCAGATATATCATGGAAACAGTTTGTTCAAGGTACAACTCGGTGACATCCTAATGTTCTTTGAGGTGAACATATTTATTTACTCCTCCCATACATGACTCCAGGCTTGTGTGGGTTTTGATACTCATGTCTGTTTTTCATTTATTTCGGTTCATTTTTAGCTGCTGCTGCTCCTTATTTCTTGTTTGTTTCTAAGAGTCCCTTTTTAATTTTCAGCTCTAGCTAGTATATCAAATAACCAATGTGATAGTATTATGTGTAAAACAAGAATAGTGGCCTCTGCATAAGTGCCTGTAAGTTAAATGGGTGACTTTTGCTACATCCATTTTGTGACATCTAACTTGGCTTCTGAGAATCCTAGTATTGCCAACTCCCTGAGACCTTGTCTTTTTCTCTTGCTCCATGTTCAAGAGTGGAGATCACATAGCTGTGTAGGTCCTTCTGTGTCTCGAAAGTCTTAGGTCTTGGCGTCTCCATCACGTACAGAGGACAAATCATGTATACCATTTCCTGAGTAGAGGTCTTGCCATGTTAGTTCCATTATAAACTTCTTGAGTGCCGGTTAATAAAGATGGACTGAGAAGTAAACAAAAGCAGATAGCGTTTTCTTCCAGTTTAAGTTGTGCTCTCATGTGGTCTGGCGGAGGGCTACGCCTCCAGTCTAGAGTGGAATGGATGGAGTGCGGGTTTTACCCATCGCTTTTAAGAATCTGCCTGGTAGGCCGCTGTTCCTCCCCGCAGACTAAGGGAAAAGAAGTTCACGTAAAGAAAGGTCAGATTCGAAGCCTCAATGCCATGGGTGTGTGGGGGAAGTAGGACTCGAAAAGATCTGTGGCCCATCTTGATTCTTATAAATGTCACATCTTCAAGACCCTTCATGGGAACGAACTCTATAAAAGGGTCCTCAGAGACTGTGAAACCAAGAGACTCCCTCACAGATGTCCTTGTATTGCAGCAACAGGCCAGGATTGTCTCCCATGGCCTCGCTGAGGTGTCCCCTGGCCCTCCACCAGCTTGTGTGTACCTCACATTCAGCCTCGCCTTTCTGTTCTCCACCTCTGTTCAGTTTCCCCAGCGTCTCTGAGGTTTCCCTGCTCACCCTAGGCTCGGAGGCATGAATGTGAGGCTGGGGTCCCATTGCCATTTGCAGATGGACCCTGCTAGAGTCCCCC
The DNA here is from genome assembly GCF_964339955.1 of Pipistrellus hanaki. Classification (NCBI taxonomy): domain Eukaryota; kingdom Metazoa; phylum Chordata; class Mammalia; order Chiroptera; family Vespertilionidae; genus Pipistrellus; species Pipistrellus hanaki. Next base: position 29,602,391 of record NC_140520.1, read on the forward strand.
AGTGCTCCGCTGAGGCTGAGGGGTGGGTGGGAGGAGGCTGCGGCAGCCTGGAGCCCGACCCTAGTGGGTTGGTCGCTGGCCTGGGCCAAGGGTTGCTTCACTCATCTGGCACAGGCACCTTGGTCCTCCGCACTCACAGCAGGTCGCTTGACACATCTGGAAAAGTTCAAAACTGTTTGTCTGGGTGAAGGAGGCCCTGGGGGAGGGGGTTCAAAGGCATGACATCACCTCAGCAAGGCCCAGCTTCCTTTGGGAAGAGAAAAGGGCTGGGCCAGGCTGGGCCAGATGGGATTCCCAGGAATTGATGTATCGGAGGGGAAGAAGAGGAAAGGGTGGGCAGGAAGAGTGACGTCACGGGGGATTCCAGCCGTGCCTTGCAATGTACCTCGAGAGGATGACTTCAGTTCTTATCACCTGCTCTCTACAGTGAACCAGACCTTAGGGGCAGATTGCAGAGCGGGCCCTACTTCAGGACAGAAGAAGATGGGATCTGCTTTCCCGCCTATTTTATTTTGTCAAACTGACTCCCTACCTAAGCCAGACAGGAGCCCCTCCTTTTTTTCCCAGAGAATGGAGGGTGCCTGCTGGTCCTGAGAGGTTTGGCCCCCTGAGTCAGCTAACCCTCCAGGCCCCATTGCTCCTCGTCCCGCACGAACTGTGCCTTTCTTCTCTGCCCAAACCCTGGTGAGGCGGGTCCTCATCTCCAAAGCGGACAGAGCGGTTTTACTGTGTCCGCCTGCTCACCTGCCACGTAGTATGAAGATGATAGTCATCCTTGCCCTTAATGGCAGTCATCTTGGCGGCAGGTTGGGGAGGGAGGCAGCTAAGGGGCGGGAGAGACTTGTCACCGTCTCCAGGGACGCATTCTTGGGCCCAGGTTAATAGAACGTCCCTCCTGTGGCTGAGGGAAGGAAAAGATGTCATTCTGCATTGCTCTCCTGGGAACCTCGGGAAACGGCTCACCTAGCTCTCCCTGGGGAACATTTAGAGACAAGCTTTGGGGGCCCTCAGGAGCCTTTCCTTGAGGCTGGCACTGCGGGGTGTGCGCTCTGGATCTCCAGTCCACAGCCAGCATGTACAGGGTCCAAGCCCAGAGTACAGGGGAGGCCCAATACTACATGTCTAAATACTTCAAAGTTATAAACCAAGCCAGTGGTCGGCAAACGCATTAGTCAACAGAGCCAGATAGCAACCGTGTGACAATTGAAATTTCTTTGGAGAGCCAAATTTTTTAAACTTCTTCAAAATAGACTCTCTCAGGCCGTGGTTCTTTTTTATTTTTATTTTTTTTATTTTATTGACTTTCCACAGAGAGGAAGGGAGAGGGACAGAGAGCCAGAAACGTTGATGAGAGAGAAACATCGACCAGCCGCCTCCCACACACACCCCACCGGGGACACGCCCGCAACCAATGCACATGCCCTTGACTGGAACCGAACCTGGGGACCCCCCCCCCCCCCCCCCCAGTCCACAGACTGACGCTCTATCTACTGAGCCAAACCGGCTTTGGCCAGGCCGTGGTTCTTTGTGGAAGAGCCATGCTCAAGGGCCAAAGAGCCACATGTGGCTCATGAGCTTGTTTGCCGACCACTGAACCAAGCCAACCGACTGATAAATAAAATACCATCTATTCTCCTACTTCGTGGCCACCTGAAAGGCCAGGTTTGAATGTGAGACTCTTGTGGTCCTGGAATTCAGTCCCACAATGTGGCTGAGCAAGAGGAGATGGCCCTTGGTCCTAGCTCCCCCCTCTTTTCTTCTTAACCATGATGCTGGCCCACACTGTAGTGGGTCTTATGTGCATGTAAGGGACACTCCGCCCGCACGCTTCCCTTCTAAGCCTTCTCCCTGCAAAGAGCCACCCCTCCGCTGCCTCTCGGCCTTGCAGGCGCCCACTCTGGTGCTGCAGCTTCCCCGCTGCAGGGCAGGTCCTCCAGGGAGGAACACATTCGAGGACTTCTGACCCCCAAGGTACATTCTGGAAGGGAGGCTCCATCTCTGTTGGAGGGCAGCGCAGGAGGAGAAACAGTGTGGGCTCTAAAGCTCAGGGTCTAGGCAGGAAGCTTCTCCCTGGGTCTAAAGACGGCCCTGCTGGCTGGGAACTAGGAACCATGAGGACAAGGACCCTCGTGAAGATCTTCAGAGATTAACTAGGTCCGGGAACATTGTCACTAGCAAGTTAACATTCATGTCATTGATTCTCCCAAGAATCCATGTAAGGAAAAACCCTCCCTTTAGAGATTTGTAAACAGACACACACACACATTAAATTGCAAAGTTACTGGCAGAGCCAAAGCTAAACTCTGTCTGCATCTGATGAGGAATCAGGCCTGGTGTTCTCCAATTGGTCAGCTAGATCTCTAGGGCAGAGATTCCTGAAGGAAACCTTAGGGTTGCTTGCTGCAGTTCTTTAACCAAAGAAAAGCAGAATTGGTTTAAAGGCCAAGAGGGAGAGAATGAGGGGAGTCTGGGAATGGAAAAGTCTAGGAAGAAGAGAAGAACATAAAGAAACTGCATAGAGCAATGGTCATCAACCTTCCTAATGCCTCGACCCTTTAATACAGTTCCTCATGTGGTTGTGACCCCCAGCCATAAAATTGTTTTCGTTGCTACTTCATAACTGTAATTTTGCTACTGTTAATGGATCGTAATGTAAATAAATATCTGTGTTTTCCGAGGGTCTTAGGCTCTATAGCAGCTGTTCTAATGTCGCGACCCACAGGTTGAGAACCGCTAGCAGGGTCCCCTGAGACTATCAGAAAACACAGATATTTACATTACAATTCATAACAGTAACAAAGTTACAGTTATGAAGTAGCAACGAAAATAATTTTATGGTTGGGGGTCATCACAACATGAGGAACTGTATTAAAGGGTCGCAGCATTAGAAAGGTTGAGAACCACTGGCATAGAGGATGGTATGTTCATAGTGATTATTCCAAGAACTAATGTGGTGGTGGATGGAGAGTGAGAAAAAGAGAGGATACCTTAAGAAAGGAATAGAGATATATCCTCCCCACATTTTAGATCTCTGTAATATTTATCCAGGTATACTTTGCTATTTTAATATTTTACTTAATATGTTATGAACATAGCCTCACATCCTCATGTTGCTATAGTTTTTTCATATCCGTTTATGGTAATGATTATGGTATCTTAGGTGCATAATGCCATTTATCGGATTGTAATTCATTTTAGTTGCTTGCAACTTTTCCCTCCTGTAGATAATCCTCCTATAGATAATACTCTTCTAGCCACTTGGTGCATACAAGCTTTTCCTTCCCCATTTCCTTAGGAAAAATCTAGTCGTGGGAAATTAGTTGCCTGTCCAGGAGGATGTTCTTGTTGCTGTTGCCTTACCAGGGATGGCAGGAGATATTCTAACGCTTTACAAATTTGCATGTCATCCTTGCGCACAGGGCTCATGATAATCTTCTAGGCATCATTCCAGTTTGAGTATATGTGCTGCTGAAGGGAGCACAGGATATTCTGGATGGAAATTGAATCACACCCTGGCCAGTTTCCTTAGTGGTTAGAGCACTGGTTGAAGGACCAAAGGGTTGCTGGTTTGATCCCCGGGTTGGGCATGTTTCGGAGGCAACCAATCAATGTGTTTCTGTCACATCAATGTTTCTCTCTCACTCTCTATCCTACTCCCTCCTCCCCCGCCCCCGCCAACTCCCTCCAAAAATCAATGAGAAAAATATCCTTGAGTGAGGATTAAATATATATATATATATATATATATATATATATATATATATTTATTTATTTATTTATTTATACACACACATATATATGAGAGAGAGAGAGAAAGAGAGAGAGAGAGATGAAGGAGGAGGAGGAGGAGAAATAGAAATTAAATCAGGTGATAACATGAGGATCCAAGACAATTTAAGTTCTGACTTTTCCTTGTTGTTTCTCTACAGCCTCTGCATTCACAAATGCAGATAACTTGACTACTGTTGCCACAGAGCCACCTACCAAAGCAATGTCTTCAGCTGTTCCTACAAATGTATCCAACCAGGAACCCGTAACACAAAGTACTCATGAAAGTACCACCCTCTACGCCATCTCTCAGAACAGCAGTGGGACCACAGCAGGCATCTCAGGTAAAAAGTGTTTGTCTTCGGTCCCAGAGGGATGCTGCTGGTGCTTTGATAAAGCATTAGGACATTTGCAGACCACCCTTCCTTCCCCTGCTGACCCCCATCGAGGGAAATACAGGTTCCTATAACAATGGCGTGGACATCTTGTTTAGGGTACCCTGAAGTAAGTTCTAGATCATTCTTCCTCCAATGACAGCATCCTCAGGCCAATGCCTTGGCAGCTGATCCTCTGCTCTCATGCTGAGTCTGGTTTAGTGACAAAACAGGGCTAGCTGAGAACTCCCTAGAGATCGCTGATCTCTCCTAAATGAAGGAAGTTGTTTATGGGTTCAAATTGGGGGTCTTTGACTTCACTAGGGTGGACCAGAACCCAGTTAAGTTTCAGAATCCTGAGGGCATTCCAGTACATCTAGATTATAGCTATAATGCCAACAGCTGGCTTGAAATGAGTTTGGTAAGGGTGAGGCCATAAAGTATTTCTCAAATCCCCAATTTCCCTCTTCTGGGTTGAAGACCATGCCAACGTCATTATCTATAAGGTCCTCACTCATGACAGTGAACTGAGAGGTTGTGTGTGTGTGTGTGTGTGTGTTTATATTTATGCAAATTTGCTCAAATGCACACTTGTATTTTGGTCTATTCCAGAGACTACAGTCAAGTTTGCATCTACCTCTGGGATTACCCCAGTTCCTGGAACCATGAACTCTTCTGCCCAGACACAGACCTCTTTAGCCACCATCGTGTCTTCCACCCTAACCAACTTTTCAACTTTGGAGATGACCTTGGAGCCCAGCACGTCACCTGGAAATATTTCAGACCCAACATCCAATAGCACCAGTCCTGTGGCATTTACCGTTGAACCCAGTACATCCTTTTCTTCTACCCCCAGTACCATCAAGGTGGGTGAATTAGGCCCAAAATGGCAGATTTCCCCCTCATTTCATATATATATGAGCTCTATGCTCCCCTTAACTTCTCCTCATCCCAACCAATAAGATTTGGCTCATTCAGAATAGGCATGGGCCCTGGCCAGTGTTGCTTAGTGGTTGAATCCCATGCACTGAAAGGTTGACAGTTTGATTTCCAGTCAGGGCACATACCCAGGTTGTGGGTTTGATCCCTGATCAGGGTGTGTAGGAGGCAACCAATGTTTCTCACATCAATGTTTCTCTCTCTTTCTCTTTCCCATCCTCCCTCCCTCTACTTTAAAATCAATAAAAAGAATTAACATGAAAAATATGCAGCCTAAATATTGCTGGAACAGGTAGAAAGGGGGAGAGGGGTGGAGTCAGGTGGCTAGGCTGATCTGTGCCATGGGAATTGCATTTCTAAGGAGTAGAGATTAAATGGGATTCTCTGTGATCTATCCAATCCTCTGTGGTTTTCTCTAGTACTTCTTGTCCTGGGCTTTGATTAGGGCCCCATTCCCCTTTGTACACATTTAGAAACCATCTTTCATTTAATGGTGCTGTTTTTCCCAGAATGCTTAGGGCAAATACCATTTCCTCTCTGTGAGAGGGTTTGGCGGAAATCCAGGCATAGAGAGGCAGTGAGGAATGGAGCAACCAGGGATGGTGAGAACACTGGCCCTTCTCAGCCCTGGGGCTAGTGACTGGCTATCACTTTCCACACAGAGGATAGGAGATATGAGGTCTGTACCTGGGAGCGGGCTCTGGGGACCTGCTTGGTTTCCTTTTTAAAAGGAGCTAGGAAAAAACCTAGACAGTCTTAGGGGCCCGGAGGAAACTGAGGTTCTGCTCGGCCCCCCCATATCTCTTTGCCTTATACAAGGTGAGGCAAAAGTGGGTTTACACTTGTGAGTACACAAAACATATAATTCAGCGTTTTTCAACCGCTGTTCCGCGGCACACTAGTGTGCCGCGAGATGTTGCCCGGTGTGCCGTAGGTGCAGACAAGACAAGAATTTTATAATTTTTCACTATTTTGTTTACTTAATATTTCATAATAAAGTAATTATAAAATACTTTCTTTGTGTTTATTTGATTCCTATTCAAGAGAATTACTTTATATATAGTCAATGTAGGCACAGAGTTAAATTTTTTAACATTTTCTAATGGTGGTGTGCCTCGTGATTTTTTTCATGAAACAAGTGTGCCTTTGCCCAAAAAAGGTTGAAAAACACTGATATAATTTACTCTTGTGTTATGAGTTACTGTATTTTTCATATAACAACTGTAAACCAATATTTGCCCCGCTCTATATGGCCTGGCTGGGAATAAATAATTCACTGGGGGGAAAAGAGCCCACCCTGCCCTCTTCTATCTCTGCTCCCTGTGTGCCAGTGTTTACCAAGTTTGCCAATAGCTGGTATCTGCTGGGACCGGTGATGAGATGGAGGAAGAGAGGGAGACTGTTATAAAGCTCTAGTTCTTTAACATTTTTTAAATTTATTTTATTTTATTTATTAAATTTATGGGGCTCACATTGGTCAACATGAACATATAGGTTTCATGTGTGGGTTTCTATGTTACAGGATCTGTATATTGTACCATGGGATCACCACCCAAAGTCAAATATTCTCCTGTCGCCTTACATTAGAACCCTCTACTCACCCCCCACCTCTTCCCTCCCATAATGACTTTTTAAAATTCTTTTCTCTGAACATCTCTTAAGAGTGTACTTCACAGAATCACCCTGGAAAAGAGGTGGGGAGGAAATGAGCGGCAAAGATGCTGGCTTATTTACTTTGTTTTAATACAGGGAGAAATCAAATGTTCCGGAGTCAAAGAAGTGAAATTGGCTGAAGCTATCTGCCTGGAGCTAAATGAGACCTCCAGCTGTGTAAGTCAGACTTCACCCCTGTGCCTTCCCCCTCCCCCCGCCCCACAATTCCTTCTCAACCCCCTTAGACCACTGGTTCTAGATGGATGTTGGTGGACTCTAAGCAAGGTCAGGCTACTTGCAAAATGAGCTTTGCGGTTAAGGAGTAAGAGGCCCCATCTGGTGGACAAAGAAGGCAAAGATGATTCTATTTAAAGGTAGTTCTTACTTTATACCTCCTCTGGTATAGTCTCTGTAGTACATTATATATATATATATATATATATATATATATATATATATATATATATATATATATATATATATATATATGTTTATATTTATATTTATATTTATATATATGTTTATATTTATTTGATTTTATATTAAGAAAGTCCTTCATAGCCGAAACCGGTTTGGCTCAGTGGTAGAGCGTCGGTCTGCGGACTGAAAGGTCCCAGGTTCGATTCCGGTCTGGGGCATGTACATTGGTTGCGGGCACATCCCCAGTAGGGGGTGTGCAGGAGGCAGCTGGTCGATGTTTCTCTCTCATCGACGTTTCTAGCTCTCTATCTCTCTCCCTTCCTCTCTGTGGAAAATCAATAAAATATATTTAAAAAAAAAAAAAAAAAAAAAAAAAGAAAGTCCTTCATAAAATAGTCACCTAAAATAGTAATTTCTTTATTATATTTATTTATATATAACTTTAGTCCACATAGAATTTCTTTTTCTGTAATGCTGTGTTTTTCATATAACCATTTTCCCAGATTATTTATTTCTTTGTTGATCAGAATGCTTCTTTTAGCTTATATTAAGTTTTTATATGTCACAGGGCACATTCTTGACAGATATTTTATTTGTTCAGTTTGTCTTTTTTTTTTTTTTTTGGCCTGTTATAAATTTTTTTTAATTATTATACTTTGACATTACAAGATTTTTTAATATTTAGCCAGAAAGGTCCTTGCTCTATAAAAAAGGAAAAGTATTTTTTACTCTATTAGAAAAACTTTAGGAACATCTTGTCAAGATTTTTTTTAATTAAAATTTTAATTGGAACTACTCTAAAAGTCATCCATATTTTTTCTGTTCTTCCCTTATACTATTCAGCATCTTGTATTTTTTATTTTTTTGTTTTTTAATTTTTTTCTAGAGGTTTTATAGATTTCTTAAATTTATCTATAGTACAGACTTATTATGTATTACAATTGGTTATTGTTGGGATATTAGAGTTAATTGAGTTTGGAATATTTATCTTGAGTTTAGCCATTCTGGTTGACTTGCTTGTTAATTCCAGGATCTTTCTAGTTTATTCATTTCTGTTTTTAAGGTAAGTTATTATGTTACCTTCCACAATGTGTTGTTTTTCTCCTCATTTTCAGTAGTTATGCCTCTTGTTTGAGTTTCATTAGTGCATTGGTGAGATTGTACAGCGTGGTGTTCACTTTTAACGATAATAGTAGGCCTCCTTACTTTGTTTCAATAAGCCTCTTTCCTGACAGTAACGAGGCTCTGAGTGAAGAATGTGATGACAGCAAGAGTGGTACTCACTTTCCTTACAAGTTAAGGATTCATTTAAAGGAACCATCTGTGTGATGTGAGGCATACACGACCTGGAAAAGGGCTGGGGAAAGACTGTGCTGTCGAGCGCATAAAATTACTTATTTGGTCTGTTCTAACCGCTGACATCTACCTGTGCTTATTAGGTGGGTGGTTCTGACTCACAGGTCTTTTCAAATTATACCTTAGAGAATTACCTTAGGACTTTTAAAAACAAAGTACCTGGTGAAGATCTAAGTCCACACAATGGAATAACTAAGTGCAATTTGCAAAATATTATAGCTAACTTGGACACAGATGTAAAATGTTCTGTGTGTTCCTGATGCTGACTTTCAACTCTACTCATTAAAAAAAAAAAAAAAAAAAAAAAAAAAAAAAAAAAAAAAAAAAAAGTGCCAAATCCTTTGCTAATTCTAGCTCAGGAAAATAACCATTCCCCCGGCCCTTCTCCTTCCCTATCATCTCAGTTGAGCGCTTGTTTTCCTGTGTATCACGGGTCTGTGCCAGAATGCTCATTCTTTGTACCAACAATTTAGAGTTGATTGCATAACCTTCTACATGTCTGTCCATTGCTCTTCAAAGTTCAAATTTAACTAGGATCATCATACAAGACGAGGGCCAGGAACTTACTGCTACTCCAGGAATAATTCCTCTTATGTTGCTATGACCTCTTTCAACCCATGGTCTTGACTGTCTAGTCTAATCTTCTAGGCACAGCTGGGAAGATCTGCACTCTCCTCTGAGATTTGGGAGGATCCTTGCGTATCAATGTAGGAAGAGAGTGGCTCCCCCAGTTTTCTAAAGAAGGCTTCTGCTCTGCTTGCCGTAAATCAGCTCTATGGTAGGGACAGTGGAGTGCTATCGTTTCCCTGGTGGGTCTCCCACTATCGATCCCCCTTCCTTGCTGAGGTCCCCTCTTCCCCAGACCTCAAGCAGCAATGCCTCCTATGAGTCCCCAAGGTCATTTTCCTCAATCAGCCATCCTTGTTCAGAATTTGTAGCCACAGCTCCTGCTTGTGTCCCAGATTCCTTTTCCTTGAGACCTACATGATTGTCTGATCATCAGTCGGTTCCCAATGCTGAGTGGTGCGATGTAATTTTTCTTAAGATGGTTTTTACTTTTGGTGTCAGAAGGCCTTAAGGTGCTGGTTCTAACCATGGGAAACGTAGGCCCTACTCACAGCCTAAGGAGAAGCATGAGAGTTTGGATTCCCCTAACATCACGTCCTTAAATACTTGGGTAATGTCGGCATGCTCCTGAATCTGTATTCCCAGGAGAGAAATGCACAGGCATTGTTCTCAGCCATCCAGATTCTCATTCTGTACCAAAACTTACAGAGTATCCAGCGTGTTAGCTCTCGCTATGTGAATTCCTTCGACATGTCTTCCATACATGCATGCATTCTGTAGACATTTGTACCCCAACCATGCTTCTTTCACCCCCATCCTTCATCTCTAGGCAACACATCAACCTGTATCATCCAGGGAGAGGCAGGGCGGTCCCATGATCTTCTCAAGCACCTGGTACCACAGCTCAGAACCCTCATTAGCAGGACGTGTCACTCCACGTCTGACTTTCGTTTTCTCTGCTGCAACATCAGGTTAATTAAGTGTTTGTGATTGTGGTTTCTCAAATTGTTTCCAAAATGTGAGCTTATTTTATTCTCTTATGTCATAACCATATCTAAGGGTGCAGTTCAGCAGTGTTAAGTGGAGTCACCTTGTTGGGAAGCCAATCTTCAGAACTCTTTTCATCTCCTAGAACTAAAACTCTACACCCAGTAAACAATGTCCCATTCTTCCCTCCTCCTAGCCTGGCAGCCACTATCCTACGTTCTATTGCTCTGAATTTGATTCTTCTAGGTATGTCATATGAGTGGAATTATACAGTATTTGTCTTTTTATGACTGGCTTATAACACTTAGCATAATGCCCTCAAGTTTCATCCATACTGGAGCCCGGGTCAGAATTTCCTTACTTTTTAAAATTGGATATCTTTTTCCATTGCATGTACACACTACATTTTGTTTATCCATTCACCCCCTGACGGACACTTGGTTTCATATTTGGCTATTGTGAATAATGCTGCTATGAGCATGGGTATACAAGTATCTCTTCAATGCCCTGATTTCATTCCTTTTGGTTATATAGCCAGAAGTAAAATGGCGGATCATAGGGTAATTATATTTTTAAATAGAATTTATGTTTTCCATAACAGCTGTACCATTTTACAACCCCATCAACAGTGCAAAGGAGTTCCAGCTTCTCCACATCATTGCCAACACATGTTATTTCCTGTGTTTTGTTTGTTTGTTTGTTTAATAGTAGCCATACTAATGGGCATGGCTACTATCTCATTGTGGTTTGGGCTGGCATTTCTTTCTTTTTTTAATATATTTTTATTGATTTTTTTACAGAGAGGAAGGGAGAGGGAGAGAGAATTAGAAACATCAATGAGAGAGAAACATCCATCTGCTGCCTCCTGCACACCTCTTATTGGGGATGTGCTTGCAACCAAGGTACATGTCCTTGACCAGAATCAAACCTGAGACCCTTGAGTCCACAGGCCGACGCTCTATCCACTGAGCGAAACCGGTTAGGGCTGGGCTGGTATTTCTTAATGATTAATGATCTTGATCATCTCTTAATGTGTTTATTGGCCATTTGTACATCTTATTGGAGAAATCTCTAAGTCCTTTACCTGCCCATTTGGTTTTTAGAACTACCTTTCTTTAGAATCAGATCTATTTGCACAGAGGTTTTATTTATTCAGCTAGCTCACATCGCCTTTATTCTGTCCCAATGACTTCATCTGAGGCAGACTGCCGCCCGCCCGCACATCGTATCCCCAGCCCCAGCCTTCCTTGCCCTCTGCCCAAACACTAAAGGGCAGTTTCCATGCAGAAAAACAGCGTACAGATGGAGGGCTGATGAAGACAGTGTGTTTCTTGGAAAGAGCCTGGAATCAGGAGACAGCCTAACTTCGTGCCCTTAGTGAGCTGCCCACTTGGGTGACTTGTAGCAGGTCCTTTAATTAGTCCAGAACCCATATGAACATAGAGCAGTGTTTTTCAACCTTCCTAATGCCGTGACTCTTTAATACAGTTCCTCATGTTGTGGTGACTCCCAACCAAAATATTATTTTCATTGCTACTTCATAACTGTAATTTTGCTACTGTTATGAATCATAAGGTAAATACCTGTGTTTTCCGATGGTCTTAGGCAACCCCTGACAGCGGTTCTCAACCTGTGGGTCATAACAGTTATGAAGTAGCAACGAAAATAATTTTATTAGTTGGGGGTCACCACCACATGAGGAACTGTATTAAAGGGTCGAGGCATTAGAAAGGTTGAGAACCACTGACATAGAGGTTTTGCCTGCCTTGTCAAACTCACACACAAAGTACATAAAATTATTGAGAGAGAGAAAGAGGGATACAGCACTGGGAAATAATCTCAAAGGTCATTTAGAAAAATCTATGTCCTTTTCTCTACTTTAATGCTTAGCATGCTTCCTTGACAAGCTAAGAGTCCTTGAAAAGTTTGAGGGTGCTATTCTAGAAAGGTTGGATGGTTTTATTATTTTGGTTATTATTTTTGAAAAAAAAACAAAAAAACTCGTGCAAGCCGATGTAGTTGGGGGCTCACAAATCGGATTCTCATGAGCGAAATGGCGAGGCTGTGCTTCCTCCTGCCCACTCTCCCATGCTGCCTGCCCACAGCCTCTCCTGGGGAAGGATGTTTATTTCAAGCATCCGGAGAAGCATTGTGCTTTGTTCAGGATCCACCTGCTCCTCTCCGGGCTCACACACAATCCCCCGATGCCGAGTGGGAGGCTGGCCGCTGTTCTTCCCTTGAATTTAGTCCAAGAAGCCAAGCAAGGGGTGGAGGGACTCCGTGTGAAGGCCAAACCAGTGGGGACGCTGGGTGGAACAACAATGCACTTTTGTTTGTTTGGGGCTATGCTTAGTTCAGCCTGGGTTCCACATTATGTAATATACACCTGCTACCGCACTCCGGAGTCTTACAGTCTGGTCAGAGAGAAATGGCAAAAAAACAATAAGGCAGAATAGGATTAAACATCCAAATGAGGATTCTAGATGGCGGAGTACAGAAGGTTTGCTATTATTAATGGTAATGGTAATGGCTGCCATTTTTCCAGTGCCCTAGAATGGGGTTTCAAAAGCCTGCTGGGCACTCTCCGTACAGCACCTCCTTACTCTCCTCAGCAACTCAGTCTTCAGCTGAGGACCCTGGCACTGAGGCAAACTGCATGCCATGAAAGAATCTAGTCACTGGCAGAGCAAAAGTTGATGTCCATTCTGATGGGAAGTAGGACCTGCTTGAGGGAGGAAGTGGGCCTTGGAAGGATGGGGAATCCAAGGGAGAAGATAATGTTCTTCCTTCTCCCGCAAGTAGGGTTGTAACGGTCTCAGCTCTCATGTCCCTGAGCTCCCTCATGGTGGTGCCCCAGTCAGAGGCCTCCCACCAGCTTCTCCCGTACACGTTCTGCCTATCCTTCAAGGCCTGCATTGCGATGCTCTGACAGCCCCAGGCCAGATGTGCCCTCACCCTCCTCCGAATGCCGACAGCATCTTAATTGCACCTTTCTTTGGCAAACCAGGGCTGTGACCTCTTGGTCTCCTTTTGCTTCAGTTTCTTCATCTCTAAAATTGGGTGATGTGCCGAAACCGGTTTGGCTCAGTGGATAGAGCATCGGCCTGTGGACTGAAGGGTCCCAGGTTCCATTCTGGTCAAGGGCATGTACCTTGGTTACAGGCACATCCCCGGTGGGGGTTGTGCAAGATGCGGCTGATCGATGATTCTCTCTCATCAATGTTTCTAACTCTCTATCCTTCTTTATTCCTCTCTGTAAAATATCAATAAGATATATATTTTAAAATAATAATAATAATAAAAATAAAATGGAGTGATGTGAGGCTAAATTAATCAATATGTGTAAAACACTTGAAACAGTGCCTGGGACAGAGTAAACTTCATTTATGTTCATTGCCATGCACACAAAACTAGAGCTTGGACATGTAGGATTCATGCTACCCCCCCCCCCCCCATGCACACACATGCCACGTGACCCACGCACCACGTGACACAGGTTTTCACACAGCATCATATATTTAGGGCTTGATAAATGTCAGGATCTGATTGAGGGGCAGCTTCTTGGACTCAGCTGCCCGATGATGGGGCCACCTCGCTTGGCTTGTTTTGACCATGCAAGAGCCTGTCCCTCTGCCCCACTCAGGAAGGAGACATATTCCAACCAGAGACACATCAGCAGCCCAGCCCTGCTTTCCACTCAGAAGGCATGGTGCTAGGGAGGGTGTGGTGCTCAGGGAAGCCATGTGCGGCTCTCAGAAGAGAAATGGGCCTCGAGAGGAAGGAGACTGCTGAGTATGTCCAACGTAGTGTCCGGGCTACCCATAGCAAAGAGCCAGATTTCTTCCAGAAGCAGAGCCTCTACCCAGGACTTCACAAGGCAGGCCTGCAGAATAGAGCCTTTTCCTGAGGGGTGAAGCAGCCCTGGCCTGAGAGTCCATTTCTCTGAGACCTCACTCCCAGAGGCCTTCCAAGGCCGCCGATGGCCTCCCTTCTCTGTGGCTTGGGGGTCAGCTAGGCCTGCTCTCCCGGCCTCATCCACACCCAGTGGGTTTCACTCAGCTCACTGAAGCTCCAGCTGATAGAAGCAAGCTGGGGCCTGAGGCCAGTTTTGACCTTGCCTTGTGCGAGAGCAAAGGACCCTGGGTATTTCTGCCTTGGGCCATGGCAGTAGGAAAATACCCAGGCTGCCTTCCAAGCTGGCAGGGCCTTCTGGCTTTGCCACAGAGGCAGTGCTGCCTGCAAACAGGAAGCTTTCTCCTCCACGTAGGCTCAGTTCTGACGGCCCTCACACGCCCCAGCAGTTTTCCCCCAACAGGAAGGCGGTCAGAGCTTTCAGGCGTTTCCTCCTCCGCCATCTGCCATCCGGACAGGGGAGAGTCTTGGTTTCCACTCCTTTCCTGTGCAGGGGAGGCCGCTCTGATTGGAGGCTGCCGGCATGACCCTGGGGCACTCGAGAACGGGGTGTTGGAGGGCACAGCCAGGGCCCGGACCTGGGCTCGCTGTTGAAGAATTATCCGAGTTTATCTGCTGAGCTCGAGTTCCTGAGCAGGACTCAGTTCCTCAGTACGGGCCAGTCAACAGCCTGGAGGAAGACCTCTGAACCTCGAAAGCATGTTTATCTTTTAATAGATTTTTTTGTTGATTTCAGAGAGGAAGGGAGAGGGAGCGGGAGAGAGAGTGAATCATTGATTGGCTGCCTCCTGCATGTCCCACACTAGGGATTGAGCCCACAAAGCAGGCATGTGCCCTGACTGGGAATCGAGCCATGACCTCTGGGTTCATAGGTTGATGCTCAATCACTGCGCCACACTGACTGGGCAAGGGTTCCATATTGTTAATGGGAAAGGGGGATAGAAGAATTGATTGAAAGACCACTTCCCTTGGGACCTGACCTTTGTGAGACACCTTGGAGAGTAAGAGGGAAGGGACCCAGGATCCTGCGAATCTATAGTCATTGATTTTGTCTTACCCCTTCTTCCTAACATTTGGAGCTATTCTAGCCTTGAAACAAATGATTTTCTCCTCAGTATGGCACTATTAATAGTTTTTGTTATTGGCAATTTCTTTTGAACTTACTTTGAATAGTATAGTGGGCAGGGGCAGTGCTTTAATAAATTTGTTCTCTGGCATCTTACACCTAAGACACTAATAGATATGTGTTTTGGTACCGAGAAGTTTGTTTTGTGTTTTTTCTTATTGTGTGCTTATACACACATACTTTAAGGTGTGTGTTTGTTTTGTTTGTTTGTTTGTTTGTTTGTGTGTTGTGTGTGTGTGTGTGTGTGTTTTCCAGATGGAATTTTAGAAAAAAGGGATCCTTCCTGTGAAGGATTTAACCAGAATTATTGTCAAGACTCTGGGTGCAGTTCAGGGCATAAGAGTAATTTCATCGCTTGCTCATCATTTTTCTCGGTCTTCCCAGGAGGATTTTAAGAAGGACAATGGGGAGGAGCTGACCCAAGTCCTGTGTAAGAAGGACCCGGCTGAGGCGGGGGCCGGCGTGTGCTCCTTGCTTCTGGCCCAGTCAGAGGTGGAGCCTCACTGCCTGCTTCTCTTCTTGCCCAACGGAACAGGTGAGGGGCACATCTGTCTCGAGGGCCTGAGGTTAGAGGACACTGGGTAGAAATCAGGCACCGGAACTCAGAGAGAGCAGGGGCTGGGGAGTAGGGCCGGGCTGACTTTGGGAGAGGTCGTCCTGAGATGAACCACACTGGCCATCAGAGAATCTTCTAACTCAGCTTAGGAGGACAGAGCAGGGTGAGCTGGCTCAGCTTCTAGACTCAGCAACCCCCGTTTCTAATTCTAGACCTTTCCAGCAAGATCAAACTTCTGAAAAATCACCAGTCTGACCTGATGAAGGTAAGTTCTCGAGATGATGGGTTTGGGGTGTTTGCTGTAGTAGGGGAGAGAATAATGACCATCTCTAGACTTCCCTTTCCTCCCTCTCCATCCTTCTCCAACCATCTTCGCCTTCCTGTGCTGAGCCAGAATCTCACAGTACAGCTTGATTCGGAGATGTCCGTCTGAAATCCTATTCAGAAAATTCCTGAGGTCCATGTCTTCTTGTGTTTGCCCACTGTTGGGTCACATGCGTGGGTCCAGTATGGGTTGGACTCCTTTGTAGAAGCCACATCCCACCAGTGACGAGGCCGTCTTTTCTGTGCCTTCTCCCCAAGCTGGGGATCCAGGACATCAAAGAGCAGAAGGTCGAAAGCCAAAAGAGCTATTCCCGCAAGACCCTGATTGCGCTGGTCACCTCGGGGATCCTGCTGGCCGTCATGGGGATCACTGGCTACTTCCTGATGAACCGCCGCAGTTGGAGCCCCTCGGGAGAAAGGCTGGTTAGTTTCTGGGGTTCTGGCCACAGGAAATGAGGAAGATTGGGGTCTCTGGGGCAGCCCACGAATGTCAATATCAGGGGAGGAGAAATACCAGAAAAGGCACTTTTTATGCCCTTAGCACAGGATGGTCAGGCCTACACATATCGTGTCCTTGGACGAATCCAAACCCATGCCAAAGGTAGGCTTCCAGTTGTTTGTATATTAAATAATCCAACCATTAAGAAATAATAATAACACAAGAATGAACTCTGCATTTCGTGTACTCACAACTGTAAGCCTACTTTTGCCGATTGGGGAGGGGGATTAACTGGGACAAGCTCACCTCCCTGTGGTCCCAGATGGTCCCTGCCACCGACTGACTCTTTTTTTTTTTTTTTTTTTTTTTAATATATTTTATTGATTTTTTTTTTTTTTTTTTTTTTTACAGAGAGGAAGGGAGAGGGATAGAGAGCTAGAAACATCGATCAGCTGCCTCCTGCACACCCCCTACTGGGGGCGTGCCCGCAACGAAGGTACATGCTCTTGACCGGAATCGAACCTGGGACCTTTCATACCCACTTTGCTTTGCACAGGCCGACACTCTATCCACTGAGCCAGACCAGTTTTGGCCAACTGACTCTTTTCACTGGGACAGTTCATCTGGGCGTGACCGGAGCAGGCTGCCTAGTCAGCCACTTGCAAACATATGATGTGGCCACGGGTGCCACTTGGCTCACCAGGGGGCCTGTGGCAGGAACACATACTTAAGAATTCCCTTTTTTGGGGGGAAAAACCTATTGTTGACATGTTCTGGATGAGGAAGGAGAGGCCGGGGTTTGACTGGTGGCCTCTGGCCGGGGGGGTGCACACGCCGGGGAGCGGGTGTCCGGGGAGCTTGTGGTGCTCTCCGCTGTCCTTTCTCCTCTAGGAGCTGGAACCCTGATGGCTCTCCCGGAAGAAAGGAGTCTGCTCATGCAGCCGCCACCCTCCCCAATCCTCCTTCCCCCACCGGGTCTCCCTCCCCTGCTTTCAGATAATGCTCCTTTATTTATGCACCGTCTAGGGGGAAGACCCTTATTACACGGAGAACGGTGGCGGCCAGGGCTATAGCTCAGGCCCGGGGCCCGCCCCTGAGGCTCAGGGGAAGGCCAGTGTGAACCGAGGGGCTCAGGAGAACGGGACCGGCCAGGCCACGTCCAGAAACGGCCATTCGTCGAGACAACACACGGTGGCTGATACCGAATTGTGACTCGGCGGGGCGGGGCAAGGCTAGGCGGCGATGCCCGGGGAATGGGGTCCGCCCTGCGTCTGGCTGCCTGATGCCTCCCTGCCGGGGGTGCCATCCCTCGCCTTCTACCCTTGGCCCCTGCACACACCTTTCAAAGCCATTCCTGGGGCCCTGTCCTGCACCAGATGGGGGCTGAGAGAGGCAAGGGAACCCTTTATGCATTCAGCTCCCCCAACCCAGACTCTGATCTCCTGAAGGAAGGGTGTGATGGGAGAAAGCCAGAGCTCAGAGAAGCTTCCAGGTAGGGCGGGTGATCCTGCAGCCTTCACAAGCAGCCCCCTCCCGCTCCTGCCTCTCTGCCTCATTCTGGGAACCCCAGGGAGAACGTGTGGGCTTTTCTGGCCTCCACTTTCCTCCCAGGGAGCTTTGCCTTTTACTATTTCTTCCTTATGTTTTCTTTCTTTGCTTTAGAGAAACCAAAGCCACTCACTGCACCTGCTCTTTGTTATGATTATAGCCAGACACCTTGTCGCCTTACACCATGTACCTTACGCCCCCTCCAAGTCACTGTGGATCCAGTCACCTGCTTCCCTCTTGCTCTCCAAGGCTCCCTCTAGCTCCCCCGTCCCCTTCCCCCTTACCTTCTCCCCTCCCCCCGCCCTCCCGCCTCTGTGCAGAGGCCTACACAGCTTTCTGGCTGAGCCTGGACCGGGGCTCTGAGTAGTAGAACAATGTCTCTGCTTGGGAGACAGGATGGAGGTGCATGGACATGTGTTCCCACCCACCCGTGGGGGCAGATGGAGGAGAGCAAAGAGCTCAGTCCTGGTCCCGGGACCTCCCAGAGCCTCTGCCTGGGCTCCGCCCCTCCCGGTGGTCAGAGTGGGCAGGAGCACGGGACCACGCCATTGAGCCAAGCCCCTTGGCCTGTGCGCATCTCAGGAAGCCTCTTGCTCTTAGGCGAGGCCCTGGCCTTATCCTCCGATCTCGACGGCTTCCTTCTCCCCCCCTCCCTGATTCCTGGGGTGAGCTGTGTCCTCAGGGCCCCAGCAGACGCCCTCTGTCCCTGCCTCCCCCACCCTGACCCCCTTCACTGCTCTGCGTCCCCTTGTGGTCAGGGCCCCACGACATCTCCAGAGGACCCTCACCAGTTACCTCCTCTTGTGGGTGACCCAGGTCCTCATTTTTGTGGGTTGTTTGTTTTTTTTCCCAGAGGGGTGAGCAGGGATCCTGATTTCAATGACGGTTGGAAATAGAACTTTCCAGAGATAGGAAGAGTGGGTAGATTTTTTTTTTTCCTGAATAAAGAATGGTGTGTAAATACTGTGATTCAAGTCATAGTGGAACCCGTTTTTCTGCGGCTCTGACCCGGCTGGGTGTGTTTGGGTGCCGGAGTGGCCGTCTCTCCGTCACGTCCGCTGGGCCGTGCAGCGATGTGTAGGGAGGACCATCTCAGAGGACACAGGTACCCACCCACAGGATGCGGCCCCTTGGGATAAGTCTACCAGCCACTAGAGATGTTCACAGGGACTCTGGGCATCTCTAGTCATGGGAAGAAAGACTGATGGGAATGCAGGGGCCTTCAAGATGGGGGCTGGCTTGTTGACATCTGAGGGGCCATGCCTTTGATGACTATCTTTCTGAGAAGAGGCGCCTTTGGGTGATTGTGTGCAAAACACAGGGAAGGAGCCAGGCCCTGGGCACCCTCTGCTAATACACCGTCCCCTGCCCCTGGCTGGGAGCAAAACAGGGAGCTCTGGCTGCCAGCACCCGGAGGGGTGGTCTCCACCCTCAGCGTTAAGACAGCAGCCTAACTGTAACGCCTTCTGTAAGCATGCCACCGCCTCCTGCTCCAATACCCTCCCCTCCCTCCTCAGACCATAGGAAGTAGAGGAGGGGGAGCACCGGACACCGCTGAGGAGATTCAGGAAATGCTCCGCAAGTGTGTCAACAGTGGCGGAGGCCGTTGGGCCCAAACAAAGGATCCTTCCATTCTTATCTGACCAAAGCCAGTCCTTTCCCTTCAGCGCGGGCCCCACCCCACTTCCTCCTTGCGTTCTTCAACTGCTCTAACCAGAGGTTCCTCCCCAGGAGACCAAAGGGGGAGAGCTAGAGCCAGGAGGTGACAGCTGGTTGTGGGGGTTGGAGGAAGGAGAGGAGGTGGTCATCTGAAAAAAGAAGTCAGGGTGGCCTTCATCGGTCTGGCCACTCCTTCTATGAGAGTGACCAGATGAGGGTTTGGCCAGTTAGAGTGGCAGGAGCAGGGGTGCAGGGGTGGGTGCAGGGTACAGGCTCCCAGGAAATCTGGGAGGAGGGGAAAAGGCAACTGAGCCTTAGAAAGGCGTCCAGCCTCAGGCCCAGCAGCCTCAGTAGTATTTTACCCCGAGTTTGTTAGGGTTTGCAGCTTTAGGAGGAAGGGGTGCGTGTGTGTGTGTGTGTGTGTGTGTGTGTATTTAAGGGGTACCTGTGTGTGTGTAAGGTGTGGCGACTAGTTCTGATGGCTGGACTACTTGCGCTGAAGGGTCTCAGCTTTCTAGACAAACTTTCCCCTTTGGCCTAAGCCTCCCGGTGCAGCAATGGCTCCACCTGCTGGCCATGCTGGGATCTTACCGCTCAGCCTCAGCTCCACCGCCTCCATATTGGGTTTCTCTCCCCTGCTGCCTCACCCTTGAACATCCGGCCTACTCCAATTGATCTGCTATGTGAAGCTCCTACTAATGGACCTTCAGCAAGTCACTGCTGGTGAGGTCTTCAAAGATACAGTCAACTCAACTCCCTCATGCCAAAGACAAAATAAGGCCCAGGGAGAGCATGTGGCTTCCCAGCTCACCCAGAGTCCAGGTGTCCCGGACCCAGGGCTCTCCCCTTCATCCTTTACCCCATTCTTTGGGGGTTCTCCAGGTGGGTGTCATGAAGCCAGTGAGGGCAGTGTCAGGGAACTTGGGGGGCTTCGCCTCTGGAATAGGTTATCCACATGCTCTCGCAGGCCTGGCCAGCCTCGCGGGGCCAAGGCCCCGGGACCAGGGAGAACCTGAAGAGGCTGGGAGGCTGGGCGGCTTGGCTGCTTCTGCTGTGCCCGTAGCCAGCCCCGGACAGTGAGCACTGGAGGGCCACACAGTTCGTTGTGGAATGCAGACCTGGAAGTACCTTCTGCCAGATTTTCATCTATTGTGTTTCCCTGAAAATAAGACATCCTCCGAAAATAAGACCTAGCGCATGGAAAAATAAGACATCCCCTGAAAATAAGACCTAGCGCATTTTTGGGAGCAAAAATTAATATAAGACACTGTCTTATTTTGGGGGAAACAGGGTAAGTGGATAAAGAGGAACGTCCTCTACGTCTGGATCAGTGGGACTTCCCCATCTCCCATCCCCGTTAGGAAGATCAACCACTATTCTTTTTCACAGAGACCCAGAGCAGGGAAGCAGCGGTGTGTGGCAGGATGCTGCTTCTGGCCCCAAACTCCCCCTCGGAGGAGATCACAGCCAGCACTCAGTCCTAGAGAACACCTACTGTGCGCCACACACTGTCCTAGATGCTGGGGACAGATCCGTGGACAGATCCTCCTGGGGCTTACAATTCCAGTGAAGAGAAAGACCATGAACCAACCCTTCTAAGTCAATATACACATATGTTTTCAGGTCGGATTAAGAGCTTTGAAACATATGGACTAGGTTGAGAGTCATGGTTGGCATTGTACACATGTGGTTATTCTCAAGGAGGTAAGAACCGAGAGTATAGCTCACGGGAATGACGTGGGGACGAGATGATGCGATGCAAAGAACACGGCAAGTTCCAAGCCCTGGGATGCCAAGCCTGGCCAGTGCAGGCAGCGCCGCTGATGGAGGCGACAAGAAGGCTATGGCGGCTGCACCAGCATGCCGAGGGCGACAGTGACACAGGCCAGAACCAATAGGCCTTTCAGGCCTCGGTAAGGAGTTTGGGTTTTCTTCATAGCCTGGGAAACCATGGGAGGGTTTTGATCAGGGAAGAAACATGATCTGCTTTATTGTTTTTAAAGATCACGCTGGCTGTTGGGTGGAGGACAGAGGTTGGGAGACGAGAGCGTGAAAGGAAGCGAGCAGGTGGACAGCAGGGATAACATCTAGAGCGATGTTCACGGCTGGGGGCAGAGTGGTGATAATGGAAGTGGTGAGAGGAAGCAGGGTGTGAAAGATGTGTTGAAGGTAGAGCTTCAAGGGACTTGCTCTCTCCATTTATTTCTCCAGATAATCGTCATCATCACAATAGAAATAGCTCACAGTTATTGAGGACTTACTGTATCCAAATGGAGATACTAAACCAAGATTGAAATGGTGTGTGTTAGTTCATATTCATTGAAACCTTCTGCAGTAGGTAGTTATCTCAGAATAAGAAACCAACTCAGAAAGTAACACGGGGCTGTGCTAAAGGCTCCGTAACAGAGAGAGAGGTAAGATATACGTATATAATTAATTAATATATATTAATACATATATAATAATATATAACTTAATACTACAAGCACATTAATACAAACAAAACCAATCACAAAAACAAACGTGAGGCAGGAAATGAGAAATAACACAGGAAAAGACTAAATGCGCTGTGTATCCAGAAGTGGGCAGGACTCCTAGCTGGGAAGATTGGGGCTGTGTCATGGTGAAGTATCTGAGTGGGGCTGTCAAAATGGATAGGATGTGGATGATGAAAATGGGTGAGAGCCCAATCACGGTGGCTCCGTGGCTGAGAATCAACTTATGAACCTGGAGGTCATGGTTCGATTCCAGGTCAGGACAGATGCCCGGGTTGCAGGCTCAATCTCCAGTAGGGGCATGCAAGAGGCAGCCCATCAATGATTCTCTCTCGTCATTGATGTGTCTATCTTTCTCGCCCTCTCTCTTCCTCTCTGAAATCAATACAACTATATATATTTTTTTAAATGGGTGAGGACACTTAGGCTGAGAGAAGAGCATACATGGTATATGTTGAGATGGGAAGTATAAGGTACTTGGTAAAAGCAATGTGTTTCCAGTATGGCAAAGGGAGATGTGTGACGGACAGCTGAGTACCAAACATATGTGTGTCAGTTTGTGCAGGGCATTTCATGGCAGACCACAGAGTTTAATTTCATTCAACAGGGAAGAAAGAGCCACTGAAGAGTTTCTACTTATTCATTGGTTTATTCACTTATTCCACAAATATTTTTTGAGTGCTTATTATAAACCAGGTGCCTGGGATCAAACACAGTCCTCTTTGACAAGTCTTCACCCTGGTGGTGGGAGGGACTGGTGACAGAACAATTAGCAGTGAGTATAAGTGCTATGGTTTCAGGAGCTTTGAGTGGGAGGGGCATGGAAACCATGGAAGGCATGGTTTCATCTTGGAAGAGGTGACATCTTGGCTGACCCTAAGGGTCAAGCAGGATTTAAAAAGGATAAGAGGACAGAGATGGGTCTTCCAAGGGGAGGAAGGAGCCTTGGCCCAGGTGCAAAGTGAGGGTGGTCATTCCAGAAATGTGAGGGATTCTTTTAAGGCCCTGGCAAAGAACATGATTTTTATTTATATCTTCGGATTTTGTGCTTAGGGTCTGTTTGTTCTTTTATTTCAGGCATACTATAATTGCTTGCTGAAGCATTTTTATGATCGCTGTTTTAAAGTCCTTGTCAGGTGATTTCAAAATCTATGTCATCTCAGTTCATTCAGCTTCCTCATCCAAGTTAAGATTTTCCTGAGTCTTGGTATTACGGGTGATTTCAAATTGTATCTCGGCCATTTGGGGTCTGATGTTATGAGACTCTGGAGCTCATGTCAGTCTCCTGCTTTAGCAGTCCCTCTTGGAGACTGCATTGGAGGATGCCTCCTGGGTGGGTACCACCAGGTCCGGGTAGAAGTTCAGGCTCCCATTCAGCTGTTATACCTGCTGGGGGAGGGGCGCCTCATGATTTCCAGCTTGAGTGGGAGTTCAGGCTCCCACCAGGTCTCTGATGATGCCACCTGGCGACATGTCATTCCTTGAGTCCTGAGGTCCCGAACTGCCTTCTCTTTACCTTTTAGTGTCTACTTACACTAGTACAGTGGTTGGCAAATTGCGGCTCTCGAGCCACATGCGGATCTTTGGCCCCTTGAGTGTGGCTCTTCCACAAAATACCACGGCCTGGGCGAGTCTATTTTGAAGAAGTGGCATTAGAAGAAGTTTATGTTTAAAAAATTTGGCTCTCCAAAGAAATTTCAATTGTTGTGCTGTTGCTATTTGGCTCTGTTGACTAATGAGTTTGCCGACCACTGCCCTAGTATATTTGTCTTATGTGTAATATTCAGCGGTGTTAGATGTATTTAGGCAGACAAACAGGAAGAAATGCATCTACTTCATCTTGTCTGAAACCGGGAGTTCATGCAAAAAATATGAGGTTGGAGCCCTGGCTGGTTTGGCTCAGTGGATAGTGTCAGCCTGCGGACTGAAGGGTCCCAGGTTTGATTCCAGTCAAGGGCACATGCCTGGGTTTCGGGCTTGGTCCCCAGTGTGGAGAGTGCAGGAGGTAGCTCTCATCCATGATGTTTCTATCTCCTTCTTCCTTTCTCTTCCTCTCTGAAATCAATAAAAATATGTTTTTAAAAATGAGGTTGGGGAGGAATTATTAGCTATGAGGCTGGAGAGGTAGGCAGCTGTTCTCAAAGCCCTCTCACACTGGTGAAAGACTTCAGAGAGCTTTTGGTTTTGAGAGTTCTAGCTATTAATAGTTACTCTCAGAAATTAAAATGAAGAAAAATATAAATGATTCATGAAAACTAATATTCATTAAAAAGAATATTATCTCATTATGTGAATGTATAAGTAACACATTTAAATTCAAGATGGTCTTTTCCAAAGCAAAATTGATTCAGAAGAGAGGCATTGTTGAACATTTTGGCAAATCTCATGATATCTGGCTCAAGTGGTAGTCTACTGATTCTCTCACATGTTTCTGTGTTCGGTTGTTGTCATATCACATGTCACGGAGAGAGTGACAGTGAAAAAAGCAAATAACGTTCTAGTATTATGGGGATCGTTTTGCCCTTACAGACCCCTGGGAAACATCTCGAGGAACC
Organism: Pipistrellus hanaki; assembly: GCF_964339955.1. Classification (NCBI taxonomy): domain Eukaryota; kingdom Metazoa; phylum Chordata; class Mammalia; order Chiroptera; family Vespertilionidae; genus Pipistrellus; species Pipistrellus hanaki. The sequence goes on from NC_140520.1 coordinate 29,627,069, forward strand.
CCGGGAGACCGCTGGTCACACTTTGAGAAGTGCCGCTCTGGAGTTGGCCTCTTTGAGGAGCCACGAGTCACATGTGACCACTGAGCACATGAAACGTGGCTGGTGTGCACGAGAAACCGAAGTTTCCATTTGGTTTCATTTTAATTAGTTCAAAATTTAAAATAGGAAATTGTTGTTGTTAAATACAACCTTGTTGTTTTGGTTGGTAAGCATACATTTCATTGGAGCCCTTGAAAATGTAGCCTCTGAATTCATATGTGCTATATATTGTTAACTATAGATCATATTTTGAGGACTTAGAAAAGAGAATGTAACCAATAATTTTTTACATTTGGCTTATGTTGCTATGATACTATTTAAAATATATTGGTTTAAATAAGATGCATTTTTTTAAATTAATTTCACCTATATTTCTTCCTACTTTTTAAAATGTGGCTACTATCAATTTAAAGTTACGCGTACAGCTCATAATGTAGTTTTACTGGGCAGTGTTGTTCTGGATGGATCTGCTGAGGCAAGCTTTATAGACCTTGTGAAGTATGGGGTTTGTTTGCTTTTGTTTTGTTTCAAATATATTTCTGTTGATTTCAGAAAGGAAAGGAGAGGGAGAAAGAGAAAGAAATGTCAATGATGAGAGAAAATCAACAATCAGCTTCCTCCCACATGACCCTAACTGGGGATCGAGCCCACAACTGGGACACAGAGAATTGAACTGTGAACTCCTGGTTCATGGGTCGATGCTCAACCACTGAGCCACACTGGTTGAACTGAATTCTGTGCTTTATTTTGAAGGTAATAAATTATAATGTGGAGCCGCTGAACAGTCTGGTGTAGGGGAGTGACATAGTCAGATAGGCAGAACGTTCGCTGTGGCAGAGTGTGGAGCAGGGATTGCAGGAGCAGGCAGTTGCTAGTAGAGGGTAACTGCACTGTGGAAGGAAAGGGAAACGTGTGGTTGGGAGAAAAGTGGCTAATTGGAGGCACAGTGGGAAGCTATAATCAACTGGCTTTGTAATCAAGTAGGTGTAATGAAGGCAGTGTGGTCCTATAGATGAATGTCATTCTCAGGAGATGCATGTGGAAATATTCAGGAATGAAGTGTCATAAAATCCACAACTTTTATTATTATTATTATTATTATTATTAATCTTCAGTGGGGACATTTTCCCATTGATTTTTAGAGAGACTGGGAAAGACAGAGAGAAATATCGATGCAAGAAAAAGACATCAGTTGGTTGTCTCCTGCATGGGCCCTGATCAGAGCCTGGGCTGGGGAGGAGCCTACATTGAAGTACATGCCTTTGACTGGAATTGAACCCGGGACCCTTTGGTCCAAAGGCCAACACTCGATCCACTGAGCCAGAGTGGCTAGGGCCACAACTTCCTTTAAAATTCAGCATGTTCACACAAAAACTTCATATACACACATTGCACATCCGTGAGAAAGAGAGAGTAAAAAGGCAGGTGGCAGCTTAGTATTAGCATGAGGGGGGAAAAAGTGTATTTAGAGAGAGGAGGAGGGGAGAGAAAGCAAATGTGACACAAAACATCATCACCTGTGGATCTAGATGAAGTGATCTAGTCAATAGGGGACGATTTCACTCTTCTTTTACCTTTTCTGTAGGTTTGAAATGTTTCCAAAGAAAAAGATGGGGAAAATAATGAACAAAGAACCTTAGCACACTACTGGGTCTGAGAGAAAGCAGGAAGGGCAGCGAGGAATGGTCTCCCAAGTCAGTCTTGTTTTTTTTATGAGATGGAATCACAGGGGAGACAGGCTCGTGGGGAGGAGGATATGCTCAGTATGGAATGGGTGGGCTTCGAGGGGCCTTTGGGGTACAATAGGCAGTGTGCTAGCTCAAATTTCCAGAAGGGAACTGTGCCAGAGATGCAGACTGGGTGTCTTTTGAATCTAGGAATAGCCATTGAAGGTCTTTTACTATTACTGTGGCATTGAGGGTGTGAGGATGGAGCCCGGGAACCGCAGAGGAGGAGCTGTGGTGGACAGCCTCCAGGATGGCCCCAGCACTGCCCCCTTGTGTTCGTACCCTGGTGCAGCCCTCTCCCACATGGTACAGAGTTGGTCTGTGAACAGGGCAGAAGGGATACTGTGTCACTGCCAAGATTAGGTCATAGAAGACACGGAGGCTTCCATCACAGCCACATACACTCACTTCTCCTGGGTCCCTCTTTTGGGGGAAACCATCTGTCATGTCCTGAGCAGCCCCGTGGAGAGGCCCACGAGGGGACAAACTGCAATCGCCTGCCAACAGCCCTGTGAGGGAGCTCCAAAGAGCTTGGGCAGAGCCCTTCGTGAATGAATGAATGAATGAATGAAGAATGAATGAATGAATATAAGACTGCAGTGTCATGAGAGATTCAGAGCATAACAACCCAACTCAACTGCTCCACCCAGCTCAATTGCTCCCAAATACCTAACCCTAAGAAACGATGTGAGGTGGTCAGTACTGGTTCCAGCTGCTAACGTTGTGGGTAACTTCTTACACAATGACATAACCAATAAAGATGCCTCCGTGGACACTTAGAATGGGGGATCAAGGAGACACGAAAACATTGAGACTGGGGTCATGAGAAACCTGGGAAGAGAGGGTGCCACGGAGGAAGGTCTGGTACACAGGGTGAAAAGCTACCAAGCAGTAGAGGGAAGGCATTTTCAAAAAAGAGTGTGGCTGGTAACCTCGGTGAGAACAGCCAGTGGCGTGTGAGAGGGCAGAAACCGGAGGACGGTAGGCTGAAGAATAAGTAGTAACAAACGGTATAGCTTTCCCATTACCACCCTCCCTGGGGGGACACAAGTCACGTGCTAAGTATCATACTCCCCATCTGAGAGAGGAGGACACCGAGGTCACACTGGTACTTTGTGGTCAGATGCCCCCCACCCTCTATGTTGGTGGCCTACTTGAGGTTCTCGCATGCCCTATCATTTTGGTGCCCCCGCTGCCGGCTGCCCAGCTGGGATGGATGCGCCGTCATCTGGTTCTGCCTAACTCACCCCTCCCGCTCTCTGGTACTGGGAAGAAAACTGACAAGAGTGCAGAGCCATTCTTTCATTAATTCCACGGCTCTTTACTGAGCTCTTTGTAAGCCTCCGCTACCAGGCGAGCCTTTTTAATGAAACACGGGTGGGCTACCAACGAGATGTTTCACCTATGAAGCCGGCCCTCTACAAGCACAAGAAAATGGGCCTTATCCTTCCAGAGAGGGGACCCCTGCCCAAGGCTAAGTAAAGGACAGCAGCCATCAGCCGCTGCAGCACCAACCGAGGAGCCAATCAGAGCAGTCCCTCAGTGCTGATTAATAGCAATGGCTCCTCTGGAGTCTCATTCCTGAAGCTGTAGATAGGTGCCAATTTCTAGCTCTAACTCCACCTTAATGTCTTTGGCCTTCAGTCAATCAATTCACCTTCCCATGGCCCACACCACCACCCTCAGGAAGATTTCCTGGGGAAGGTTTGCCCCGTGAGTGGCACCTGCCTCAGAGCGGCTGGAGCTGCATGGAGTGACCACGTGGTGTGGTGGTCAAGCTCTCCGGCTTTGGGATCAGAGGCCTGTAGTGAGAATCCAGCTCTGAGGTGAGCTATGTGACTCTGAGCAGCTTATTTAAAAAAAAAAAAAAGAATCCTTTTCAATTCTTAGTCTCCTCATCTGGAAAAGATGGGGATAGTGACATATACCCCCTAGTGTTACCACAAGCCCCACAGGACGAAAACGTGTAAGTCATATGACTGCTACATTCCCTCATTCTAGGGTGGGACAGGACTCATCGCAGAAGTGCGTGGCTCCTTCGTGGAGGAAAACACGTGGGTGAACTTCTGTGGCTAAGGAAGCAGCGAGCACCCACACCCTCATCCGGCTCCATAGCGCCTTCTCTGCCCCTAGATTGAGAAGAGCCCCGAAGAGAGATGTTAGAGCTACGTTTATTCCTGCCCTAGAGTGATAGCAACCTGATGTGTTCAGGGAGAGGTGGGGGCAGGAGAGAGATGGGGAAGAAGGACGCTGGCAGGGGAAATAGCTGTGGGCGGGGCTCTGAGCAGCAGCACAGCTGGGAGAGAGGGCACGGGGCGAGGGAGGTGGGAGCTAGCGTCGGTGGCTCCTCCGTGGCGCCATGACCATTCTTTATAGCCTCAGACCTTCGGTGAGAGTCCTCCGCACCACGTGGCCCTGTGTTCTGGGGGCTTCGGGGTCGGAAGGAAAGGCAGAGGAAAGGGACTCAGCTTGCTGTGCGTGACAGTGAGGGGACAGGAGGGTGGCCTTGTCAGGGGGCGGGTGAAAGATGGAACTCAGCCAGAGCAGGAATTCATAAGGGAAAGCGATGGTGCCAATCTCAGCCCTTCCCCAGAATCCTTGGAAGTCTTAGGGGGTGGGATCTTGGGGGTTGGGTGGCAGGTGGGGAGACATCCCTCAAAATTTGGTGCGGGGACTGGTGCTATTTAAGGGAAACATGATCCAAGATGCCTGGTAAAAACCAGGTTATATAAGGATTACATGAGAGAATCAAGCAATTAGCGCAGAGCCTCGCCCAGGATAAGCACTCAACTGAAGGTAGCTCCTTATTATGATTTAGGGAGCAATTTCCTCTCTTCTCCTCCCATTCGAAGTTTAAGGGCACACCATCTACCTGAACATGATGATAGAGTCATTCATTTAGTCTACTAACATTTACCAAGTTCCTTCCATGCGTTTGATGAATTAAGTAATTTCAGGCAGTAGTGATTAGCATAGCTAACGTTATGGAGGGTTTAGTATGTGCTAGGCACTGTGCTGAGTACTTTACCTGCTTTATTTGATCCTCACAGCAATCCTAGGAAGGAGCAATTATATCCCCACGTTACCAATGAGGAAGCAGGCCCGGGGAGGTTGGGTGACTTGCTCAGACCACACAGCTGGCCAGTGGGAGAACCAAGGTTTGGACCTAGGTAGTCAATGTCAGTGCTGGCTTTTAAGCTCCATAACCAGGCTGTGTTTGAATGTAACTGACACACATGTGAGTTATGGCACACCAAGAGGGAGGACTCCAGAGAGGAGGGTCACGGGAGGTAAGCCAACACAATGGGTAGGATTTTCTTGCCTTCTTTTGTTCAATATCTCCCACCCCCTTTCTAGCTCTGAGCTCTCAAGATGGGGTGACATCAGAATCTCAACACTTGCCCTGGCTGGTTTGGCTCAGTGGATAGAGCATCGGCCTGCAGGCAGAAGTGCCTCCTGTTTGATTCCAGTTAAGGGCACCTGCCTGGGCTGCAGGCTTGATCCCCTGTAGGGGGTGTGCAGGAAGCAGCCAATCAATGATTCTCTCATCATTGATGTTTCTCTCCCTCTCCCTCTCCCTCTCCCTCTCCCTCTCCCTCTCCCTCTCCCTCTCCCTCTCCCTCTCCCTCTTCCTCTCCCTCCCTCTCTGATATCAACAAAAATATATTGGGGGTGGAGTGGGGTGAGGAAAGAATCCCAACACATGTCTATGCAGAGCTGCTGGTCAGCTGGTTGAATTCTCCCGTTCTGCCTCTGCTGACCATTAGCCAGGGGGAGGAGGAGAAGAGAGGAAAAGTCCCATGAAACCAACCAATAGATCATTGGAAGCTGACTCCGTGCCACACTGCAGCACCACAGCAATAAACAAATAAGTCACTTGGGGTGGGGGGTGGGGAATGACTTTCCTTTAATCAGCTATTAAAGGCTTGTACCACTAATTAGTCTATTAATTAGAACTGTTCTCATCCTTCCACATGTTATCAGCCTGCCAAGGCAGAGAAGACACAGCCCTGAGGGCAGAAGATAAGAGAAATAAGAAGGAGGCGATTCCAACAGCCGGGCGTGTGTGTATGTGTGTGTGTGTGTGTGTGTGTGTGTGTGTGTGTGTGTTTTGAAAGCACAGCTCTCAGTGCCCCAGGCATATCCACCTGCTGGTAGGAAAGGAACATTTTATCAAAAACCAAAGGGCTGTTGTCTTTGTTGAGCGGAAAAAGGGAAGAAGTGATTTAATCTTTAAAGAGAAAAACCACCAAACCACACACAGGGGGATCTCTGAAGGGTGCTTCCACGTGTGTTCCCTGGGGCACTGGCAACGGTGAGAAACAAACACGCTTTGTGTAAAGGCAACGTTACCAGAAGAGCCAGGAGCACAGGGCTCTGCGCCCTGACGCCCGAGCGTGCACATCTTAGAATTCGCACACATTGAGTCCCTACTATGTGCCAGGCACCACCACCTTTCTTTATTTTTTTAAAAAATATATATATTATTGATTTTTTCAGAGAGGAAGAGAGAGAGAGAGAGAGAGAGAGAGAGAGAGAGAGAGAGAGGAGAGAGAGAGAGAGAGAGAGAGAGAGAGAGAGAGAGAGAGAGAGAAACATCAATGATGAGAATCATTGATTGGCTGCCTCCTACATGCTCCCTACTAGGGATGGAGCCCATAACCCAGGCATGTGGCCTTCGCTGGAATCGAACCTGGGACCCTTCAGTCCGCAGGCCAATGCTCTAGGCCACCTTCTTTCTTTAAAAAAAATTTTTTTAATTGATTTCAGAGAGGAAAGGAGGAGAGAGAGGTAGAAACATCAATGATGAGAGAGAGTCATTGATCGGCTGCCTCTTGCACACCCCACATTGGGAACTGAGCCTGAAACCAGAGCATGTGCCCTGACTGTGAATTGAACTGTGACCGTAGGTTGATGTTCAACCACTGAGCCATACCGGCCAGGCTCCACCTTCTAACATCTAACATCTTGTTTGACGGTTTCATCGACATTCTTAGAATGCTCTGGAGTTATTGCTGGGAGACACCACCACCACCACCACCACCTCACAGCTGGAGTCCGCAAAAGGTGGCTCTTACCCTCCTTCCTGGCTCTCAGTGGTCCAAGCCCCCTGACCACCAAGGGCTTGGAAAAGCTTCTCATCACTGGGGCTGACGATGACATACCAACCCAAATTCACAAATCATTCCTCAATGGTGCAAACAGGCTCTGAGCCCCTCAGCTCCCCAGGTCCCTGGGAGGGGCTCGGTGGGGAGGACGATGGCCTTCTTAGTCCTTTCTTCTCTGTTCTGGCCCCTCCGCGCCTCTCCATCCTCCCCGGTTACTACACAGACCACCCCATGCACCCGGGAATGACAACCAGAACACCAGGTGGGGCGTGATTTCTCCACCAGCAGCGGCCCAGCGGCAGCTGTTTGGTTATCTCAGTGCAGCCTGGTGCGGTTGATGGTGATGGATCCCATTTCGCAGCAGGGAAAACTGTGGCTCAGAGGGGTTAAGCGCTCTGGCCAGGTTCCCACAGGCGGTGACAAAGCACTTAGCGAGCGCTCAGGAAATACTGCTGACAGGCAGCACTGGAAATACGGAGGCAGGAAGAGATCGCCAGCTTCGGGGGAACCTCAGAGCCCGCAGAGGTCCAGCTGTGCGGTGAAAGGGGGCTGTCAATCAAGGTAACCCCTCCGGGGGGCGGGGGGAGCAGGGCCAGAGATGGGGAACATAGGGTCAACGCAAAGGTCAATTGCTCCGGATCCTACTCCTTTCTGCCCTGATTTCTGTGGTTATAAACTTTATGCCAACAACCCATCACACACACTCCCATCCGCAAAAAAAGAAGAAGAAAAAAAAAAAACCCTTTCAGAAATGGTAAGCAGTGACATTTGCAAGTTTCCTGATCCCCGAATGTCAACATGCATGTGTCCGTCCCCACACTGCTTCCTGCTTTGGGTGTGGAGAGAGGGGCAGGGGTGGTGCATGGAGAGCGCCCGGGCCTGGGCTGGGGACCCAGAGACAAGGCTCTGTTCCCTGGCAACCAGCGAGGTGACCTTATGCAAATGGCTTTCCACTGTCCTCCTTCAGTTTCCTCGTATGCAAAATGGCAAATGGCAGTTGCCCACCTCAGAATGTTATTGTGAAGATCAGGTGAAGTCACGTAACACGGCTCCCGGCGCTTCAAAAGTACGAGGGCCTCCGCCTCTATCTCTGCCAAGATAAGAGAAACCCCAAGTCGTATTCTCCCCATTTTCCAGTGGAGGACATAGAAGACTCCGGAAAACCGAGGCGGTCCCTCATTCAAAAGCAGTAGGGCTGGTCCCACCCTGGCTGACCCCTCGGATCCTGCCTCTGCCCCAGAGTCTCTCATCGGAGTCTGTCTGTATCCGGTTCAAAGCTCTGATTTGTTCAATCAGTACTTGTGTTCCTGCCTGGCAGGCACCTGGCCTTGTGCTGGGATTAAGGACGCTCTGCAAAGCTCCTAGTCTGACAGGGAAAGCAGACATCGCGGGAGGCAATGCTGTGCAGGGAGTGTGATGTAGCAGGGGTGGGCAGGGTGGTCCAAGAGAAAGTAGCCTCATAAAGAAATTCGGGGAAGAGGGGTCTCATCTCAAGATGGCAAAGGTCAAATATGGAAGCAAGGTCAGAGGAAGAGGGTGGGGGATTCCTGCGGGCCTCCTGTTTTCTCAACTTCCTCTGGTTACTTAAGAGCTGTTTGTCAAGGGCATGCCCTGTGAGGCACCGTCCCAGCTGGAGGAGGGGGAAACTGACCTCAAAAGTGTTTATAATCTAGAACAGAGGTTCCCAAACTTGTTTGGGCCGTAGACCCCTTGCCATGTTTTTCGGTTTTGGGTAGACCCACTACTTACCTGATATTGATTTTTTTGTAAATTTCTAACTGTAGTGAAGTTTAGTGTTAAAATTTAATAAAAAATAATGTACCTACTTTTCTCCGGCATTCTCAAACAAAATAACACTGATTCACTATAATTTGTATGATAAACTACCAGTTTATATTTTTTTAAATATTTTCTCAGCACTTTCCTATTCAAGATTCAGGAAACGAATGAACGTATTTTTCTCACATTCATATTTATAGAGTGACGAATTGAACAAGTCGGTGCAAGTTCGCGAAGCTTTGAGACAAAAATTGGCAAGAATGTTTACTGCGCGTATGCTTGTAACAAGATGATACTGGTATATCATTATGTGCAGGTTTTTATCCTACAACTTACACAATTTTATAAACATATATAATAAATTTTTTACTTCATAGGTACTTTTATAAATAATTTATATGTTTTTATATTATAAGATAATATGATGTAAGTAAATAGGTACTATCAGTGTATGTTGAGATCCACTATCGTGGACCCCCATTTTCATTTCATGGACCCCCAAATTTTTTTTTCGCTGACGTAGACCCCTTGCAGGTTGTCATAGACCCCTGGGGGTCGATATAGATCACTTTGGGAATCACTGATCTAGAAGAAGCCATAAGACAGCCAACCACAAAACTAACTAGACGTCCTCGAGTATGGCATGAATAGACACAAATGGCATAAAGAACGTGTGCCCTTCCGAAACCGGTTTAGCTCAGTGGATAAAGCGTCGACCTGTGGACTGAAAGGTCCCAGGTTTAATTCCAGTCAAGGGCATGTACCTTTGTTGTGGGCACATCCCCAGCAGGGGGTGTGCAGGAGGCAGTTGATCGATGTTCCTCTCTCATCGGTGTTTCTAACTCTCTATCCCTCTCCCTTCCTCTCTGTAAAAAATCAATAAAATAAAATAAAAAAAATAAAAAGAACTTGTGCCCAGAAAACACAGGGGATGGACTGCACTTCCGAGTGTGACAACCGGGGAGAACAGGGCTGGGAGCCGGTCTGAAAGGGGAGTCGGGGTTGCTGTAGGCAGACATGCAGGCCTGAGGCGTGGAGGACACATCCCTGAGGAGGAGCACAGCCTAAGCAACGCTGGTTCAGGCCAGCGCCAGCGCCATCTCCCGCGGTCTCAGGGCGTCTTCTCGGAAGGAGTGCGGAAGCCGGGGTGCACGGAGTTCGGGGATGTCTGGGAATTCCCGCCATGCACGGTTGTGATTATGGATGGGTGTGCCCTTTCCTGGAGCCAGGGCCCATGGCTCTTTTCCACATCTCCAAAGGGTCCACATCTGAGAAAAGGGTAGACACCAGTCCTCCAAATCTTCCAAATAAGAACAAATTAGAATACGGGTGGACTGGGGCCTCTATTTTGTGTCTCTCTGTGTGTGTGTGTGTGTGTGTGTGTGTGTGTGTGTGTTTTAAACAACAAGGTAGCTCTGGAAGTGACCTGTGCACACCTCGCAGCTCTAGACAGGACCAGGGAGGTCTTGGCATGCCAGCCTCCAGAACTGCCTGCCATTTGCCCACCCCTGACCCCACACCCCCATTTTCCAAGGTGAGTCAGCACCCTCACCCCATCACCCCAGTCTCCATTTGCCCAGAGGGAAATATGGAAGCAAGGTCAGACGAAGGGGGGGGGGGGGGCCTCAGGACGTCCTTTTGCATAGGCTTCGCCTCTCCTTCAGAATCGGGGTGGCTGGGAGGCGCCCCGCCCTAAGGCCGGAGGGGGTCAGAATGACCCGTCAGCCTCCCACCCCACAGCAGCAAGCCTAGGTCAAATTCTGGGAATTTCCAAAGCGGCTGGCAGGCAGCGCTGCGTCAGATTTTCCCGGACGCCAGCCTGCAGTGCCCGCCGCGGCCGCTGGGTGGCGCGACGCGGGGCGCGGAGCGTGGGAAACACGGGCGCGGGCAGGCTGAGCTCACACGCCCGCCCGGGCAGCGGCGTCCGCCCGCAGCGGCTGCGCAGCGCGCACCTCCCGCGGGGCGCTCGGCTGGACGGACGGCCGGGCGGGTGGCGCAGCCCCCGTGGGGGAAAGCCGCCGCGGGAGGTAAGAGCAGAGCTCCGGCCAGGTGCGGGGGGTGGGGGGGGGGTGTGTGCAAGGAGGGTGCCCCGTGGGCCGGGCCTGCGGGCGATCTCGGGGAGCCCAGTGCAGGGGTGGGGGGGCCCTAGGGACCGTGCACCCGCCCCGCCGCCCCACCCCCGCTGCGGTGCGGCCTCCGGGCGCCACTGCCTCCGCAGCGTGGGTGGCAGCGGTCCCGGGCCTGGAGCGGCCCCGGGCGGCCCCCGGGGGCCAGCAGGGCGGGGGAGGTGGAGGATCAGCCCCCTGGGGTGTCCGGGGCGCCCCGGCCGGCTCCCCACTTTGCATCTCTGCGCTCCGCAGTGGGCGTGGCGGCCCTTGGCTGCAGCGGGGGCGCCCGGACTTGGGGGAGGCTGCGGGGGATGGAGAGCGCTGCTGAGACAGGTGGTTGAGGGGGCGAGAGAGGGTGCGCAGAGGCTCCTGATAGGAATGCGTATTCCCCCCACCTCCTTCTGCAGGGGGATCGGAGGGGCATGTGGAGGAGGAGGAAGGGGGGAGACCAGTGGCATAGCTCAGGAGAGGGCAGGCGCTATCAGGGGGAACGGGGCGGGGGAGGGGGAGAAGAAGGATGCTATTGGGCTCTGCTCTGTCCAGTTCCCCCCACCCCCACATAATAAAGTGGGTGTGAAGGCGAGGATGGAGGAGTTTGATGGAGACCCGGCCCAGAACTGTCCTAAACTGCCCAGAGCCAGGCACCTGGCTCCTGCGTGCATGTCTGAGAGCCCCAGACTCAGAGCACTCTGCAGACTTGGGCAGGAGCTGGGGGGGGGGGGTGGGGGGGTGGGGAGAGAGAAGGGAGCAGGGGCAGGAAGGTCAGAGATTGAAGCTTTAGCAACTGAAGCAGCCCCGGAGATAGGGGCTGGGAGGAGAGGAGGGAGGTGGGTCCCGAGGCAAGGGGCTCTCCAGGCCTCCAGCCCAAGTCCATAGGTGGTTGGTTGGTTGGCTGGTTGGCTGGTCAGGATGTGGTGGGAGGAGGGGAGGGGGGGACTTAGAGACATTGGGTAATGTCCTTAGGGCGCCCCCCCCCCCCTTAGCTTTATTTGCAGCCCTAGAGCGAAATTTGGGATTCATCATTTGCCAAATGTGCACCATTTTTTTTTCTTCCCCTTTTGGTTTGGTGTGTGTTTTAGAGGACCGGAGGAGGACAGACGGAGGGGACAGAGGGACGCCGGCCCAGCCAATCCTGAGCTGCTGCAGCCCCCCCCGCCCCCCCCCCCCCCCCCCCCCCCCCCCCCCGCCAGTACCCTGTTCTGTGCATGGACCCAGAGGAGGGGCTGCTGGCTCCCGGCCCTCCCCTGCCTGCCTGTGGCCCCCTGGCTGCTCCCCTGTGGGCAGGGCAGCCGGCCCACCTGAGGCTGAAGGGGCAGAGGCTGGCATGGGCCGGCGCGGTGATGGTGCTGCAGCCCCTCCCTGTTGCCCAGCGTGGGAAGAAGAATGCAGAGCCAGGCAAGTCTGTGTGTGTGTGTGTGTGTGTGTGTGTGTCCTCTGGGGTGGAAGGAGCAGGTATAGACAGGGCCGGGGCAGCCGGGGCAGCCAGGGCCTGGCGATCCTTTTTGGCATTGCTGGCGAGAAGGCTGTTCCTTCCAGCCCCTTGGGTTTGGTTCCGCCCCTGCGTGCTCATTGGTGCTGCCATGTTATATAACGCTTATATAACCTCCCAGGGCAGGCGCCCTGGCTCCACTCAGGTCACGCAGACACTGGGGCTGTGGGGGAGGCAGGATCTGTGGAAGCTTGTGGGTAGAACGGCTCCCCCCCCCTGCTCCCCCGCTCCCCCATTCTCAACCTGGCTCGTTCATTCTCCTGATCCCGGACATAGGAGGGAGAACGGAAAACAGAGGCCCACTCCATGCCAGCTGTCTCAGGCTGAGAAGGGGGGTGGGGGTGGCTGGGCAGTCTTCCTCACCTTCTCGCCCTCTAGTCCCTGTGGCCCAAGAGCCTGTGGTGGAGTGGATGCCACTCTGGTGCTTTGAGATCAGCTTTTTTTTTTGTACGTGGGGACCCCTCCACCCACCCGGGCATGGCAGATGGGTGTGGTGAGATGATCCCTGGTGAGATGTTGCAGTAGAAGGATATATGGTCCATAGTGTTGGTTAAAGAGAGGCAGACATGAGCTCTGCCTCGGAGGTTTTGAGCAAGGGTGACCAGGAAGATGGTGGTGGCATTATAAAAAACAAACAAACAAAAAAAACAAAAAAAGCAGGTGCGGGCCTGGGGGCTAGGGGATGGTCAGGGAAGGGTGCACAGGGGAGTGGATCGGGAAGCAAAGATAAACATGGTGTTCTTTTACTGTACTCTCCACTGGGCTGTCCCTGGTTACCAGGGCAACAGAAGCAGTGATGAAAATCATGCCTTTTCCTTCAGTGGAAAAATTTGGCTCCTCCTCCTACCCCCTTCCTTCTCTCATCGCCTGCGACCCATGGGGAGGGCGGTGTCTCCAGGGATCAGAGACCTCGGCATATCTTCGTCATTGCCCCCCAGTACCCGGTTTTTAGAGATTATCCCCCCCCCCCGCCCCTGCTTCCTGCATCCCTGCCTCCCCCCGGAGCCTGGCAGTTACGTAGGAGTTGGAGTGGATGGAGGGGGGAGGGCATGGACGTCACTGCAGCACAGGGCGGGCGAGCAGTGCGTGGGCAGGGATGTGGATGCAGGCATGACTGGCACATGACGGGGGTTAGGCATCGATCGGCCGGATGGAGCCTGTTTCTGAGATGGCGGGCGGGAAGGGTGGGTGGGATGACGGAGGCCTGCGGGGCCTGGCATTCTGGGCTCACAGGAGGCATCGGAAGGCCCTGAGGTTTTTCCTGTGTGGCCACGGCTCCTGAGGAGAGCTGGGATTCATCCATTCCGCACGGGTCGGGTGCCTGCCATGTTGGGTCAGGTTCTGGGAATTGGGGAGGAGACAGGTCAAGGACTGGGCCTTGACCTTGAGGAGATTGTGGTGGGTGGCAGAAGGATGGGGGATCCGGGGGAAGGTCAGCCTGGCCTTTTTACAAGCTTAGAGTCTGGGCCCCAGGCAGAAGACGGGCAGTATTCCAGGCCGGGGGGTGATGGATGCGGGCGGAGCCTGTGGGAATGCAGAGGAAGAGGTAACTGCGAGAGCCATTTTGGCTTGGGGACAGGAGAGGGGGAGGGAAGGCACGGACATGTTGAGCCTTAGTGATGGACAGAAATAGAAAAATCAGGGCTCAGACTTCTTTGAGGGCAGCCATGTTTGTTTAGGTTTTAGACACGATGCATCGCAGTCGGCGGCAGGGTGCCCACCCGGGTAGATATGTGTATGGTCAGGCAAATGGAGTTTGCCAGGGAACTCTGTTCTGGAAGGAGATTTGGAGGACATGGTTGTGAAGCTCTGAAGGTGCGCGGCTGTTGAGAAAGGGTGTGGCCCAGCACTGGGTGAGGCTGTGTGTCTTGTTCTTGTTTGTGATCCCAGGGCCCGCCCAGACTGCTGGACCAGTTTCTGCTCACGAACACCCACGTCTCCTACCAAACCACACCCTTTGTGGAAGTTCAGGTTTCTATTTAAGTTTTCTTTTCTCTAATAACTATGACCAGGAGGATAGGTCCTGGAAAGATTATATATAGAGAGAGAGAGGCCCGATGCGCAAAATTCGTGCAAGGGGCTCAGCCCTCACAGCCTTGGCTTTGTCCAGAAGGATATCTGGTCTAATTAGCATATTATGCTTATATTATATCCTATATAATAAAAGCATAATATGCAAATTGACCATACGGTGGAACGACCATTTGAATGACTATCTGGACAACCATCTGGGACCACACTATGACATCCACTGGCACCAGGCCAGCCAAGGCGGGCGTGATGTGATTGGTCGGGGCCCAGCCATTGCCTTGTGATCATTCCTCAGAGGGAGGCTGAGGCCACCAGCCCGCAGGCTGCAGTGGGTGGGCGGAGCCTCCCTCTGCGAGCTAAGCCAGGGTCCTGGGTGCCAGAGGGAAGCTGGAGGAAGGAAGGCCTATTCTTGCATGAATTTCATGCACTGGGCTTCTAATATATATATATATATATCATATATGTATATATATATGAAATATGTATATGTATATATGTGAAATATTTCATATATATACACGTATACATATTTCATATATATACATATATATATATATTTTTTTACCCTCTCCAAGCTCTCTCCTTGACCTCTGCTCTTAGAGGTTACTGAAAGTTCCCAGGATGTGGTATAGAGATGTGTCATAGGCCTTTAGCCTCCACCAGCAAGACTGTAGATTCTGGTTCCTTTCCAGTCATCCCTCTAGAGCAGCAATTTTCAACTGGTGTGTTACAAGAAATTTTAAAACATGCAGTACTCAACTATTTAGTCAGGGTCACTGACCTCTTTTCCCTTAGATTGTAAAAAAAAAAAAAAAAAAAAAAAAGACAACAGCCAACACAAAAATAGCTGTCTGGTGTGAATGCCCTGTCTTGAACCATCATATGGAGCTGTATCTTATTGGTCATGTCGCAGAATAAGATTGCTTCTGATTTGTTCATTCTTGGTACCAGAAATCCTTCTATACAAGTATAGGCACCTGATTTGTGTAAAAAGTCACTTTGGAGCAAAAAGGGTAGGTAATTACTTTTTTAAAAAATAAATCAATCAAAATATACCTTTTTTTTTTTTATCAGGTTAGCAAAACATATTTTTTTGAATGTTAGTAATTAGTTTATGAGTGCCACAAGATGGAAAAGGTTGAAAATCTCTGCTCTGGGGGATTAAGAGCACTGGACAGCATCAGGAAGCCTTTGCCAGTTACATGGTCTTGGGCAGGTCACTTCCTTTCCCAGACCCTAGGTCTTCTCACCTCTAAAGCCTTTGGGTTTGGTGTCCAAAGCTTTTACCTCTTTGCCCAGGGTTTCTGATGCAAGCCTGACTTTTCTTCTGGTACAAGCAGCCCAGACTTCTTTCGTGTCTTGTGGGAGGGAGCAGCAGGAATAGAGGCCTGGTCCCCAGAATAGGCCCCTGTCTCCAGACTGGGGGGCAGTCCTCCCGGTGGAGGGCCTCTATTCCTCTAGGGCAGTGTTTCCCAAACTTTTGACATATGTCTACCCCTTCTATAATTTTCGTAACGCTGAGTACCCCTCATACTCATGAGAACGTAGAATTAGGCGCAGCTAAGCACGGTGCAGTGCTTATCCCCACCAAACTCCGGTGCAACGCGTACCCCCACCAAACTCTTCCCGTGCCCCTGGGGGTACGCTTACCACACTTTGGGAAACACTGCTCTAGGGATTTGGAAATGCTGGAAGAGCAGGAAGGGCAGGAGCTGGCAAACTACAGCCCATGGGCCAGTCGCCTGCTTTTGTAAATAAAGTTTTATTGGGACACAGACATGCCCATTGTTTAATTGTCTATGGCCGCTTTCATGCTAATTGGTGTAGTTGAGGACAGCAGGTTTTCTAATAATGTTGTTTTGTTCAATGTTGTTTTAACATAATATTGATTGGGGGGAGGGGGGATTGATTTCTGGCTGTATGGAGTTTCCAAGTGCTCCTCATGTCTGTGTGGGTTTTCTGGGGTACTCTGGTTTCCTCTCACATCCCAAAGATGTGACTCTTAGATGAACTGATGTGTCTAAACTGTCGCCCTCTGAGTGGTGTGGGGGTGAGGAGCCCTGCAATGGAAGGGCGCCCGGAGCTGGGTGAGTACCTGCCTCATGCCCTGGGCTGCTGGGAGAGTTCTACTGGAATAAGTGGGTTGGAAAATACGGATCTTCATTGTTCTTATTCATCTCTCTTGAATGTATATATCTCTCACGTTTCTCTCAGTGTTTAATATTAGAAGTGTTTGGGGTCTTTATTTTGAAGTTTCGTGATGGTTTTGTGACCAGAAATATGCCCTTGGAATGAACTCTTTTTTTATACATCAATTCGCCTATGGTGAAATTGGTTTCGTTGTATGTCATTTTGGTTCAAGTCACAGTTTCCAAGAACCTCTCCATGACCTTTAGTTGAGAACTTACTGTAGTTTCCACAGAGGCCATAGGACCCATCAGCCTAAAATATTTGCTGTCTTGCCCTTTAAGAAAGAGTTGGTCAACCCTGCCCTCCACCATCACCGGAAAAGTGTTTGGATCTCCACTGGGGATGCTTACAGGGCTGGCTCAGATTCCTGGGATCTTTTTTTTTTTTTTAAAGGATATATATATATATATATATATATATATCCATATATATATATATATATATATATATATTATTGATTTTTTTACAGAGAGGAAGAGAGAGGGATAGAGAGTTAGAAACATCGATGAGAGAGAATGGTCAATCAGCTGCCTCCTGCACACCCCCTACTGGGGATGTGCCCGCAACCAAGGTACAAGCCCTTGACCAGAATCGAACCTGGGACCTTCCAGTCCGCAGGCCGACACTCTATCCACTGAGCCAAACCGGTTTCGGCGATTCCTGGGTTCTTGAAGAGTGTGCCTTGGGCCTGTTTTTGTGGTCCCAAGAGAGGATAATGCGGCCATTGAGATAGTAGACGATCAGAGTCCACCTAAGCCAGTATCCTGCACCTGGAAAACCCCTGTCCTTTTCAGTCCCACCTCTGGAACCTGGAGGGTCTCCTCCCCCCACTCCCACACACACTTCTTGGAGCCTGGAGTCGGGAATTCCTCAGCAGGGGTGGGGCGTGGCCTTGGTGTGACAAGGTCACCGCCCTTTTACTTCCCAGGCCCCTGCTGAGAATGGACCAACCCAAAGCCAGTCTCTGGCAAAGAGGGTCATTGGTCCCACCGAGGCCCACAGCATGTTTCTCTCTCGCTCTCTTTGCTTTGTCACTTCCGGCCTCCCTGTCCCTTTAGCGCCAAGGCCCCGGAGATGCAGCTGCAGCAGCGAGAGCTTGCAGCCCAGCCTGGCTCACCGGCCCGAGCCTGGCGCGCGTCCACGCTGGGAACAAGGCCCTGCGGCGTGGAGCTGGCGGGGTGTGTGTCTCTGCTGGCTTGGGCCCAGATCACGACTGGGTGTCCTTACAGCCAGCCTTTACGGAGTCCCCTCGTGTCCTGGTTTCCACCTTATTTTATTTTTACTTGGTCTTGGTGAAGCTCCTGGCAGGAGCAGGACTGATAGAAAGTTCCTGCTCGCCGGGACCGGTTTGGCTCAGTGGATAGAGCGTCGGCTTGGGGACTGAAGGGTCCCGGGTTCGATTCCCGTCAAGGGCATGTACCTTGGTTGCGGGCATATCCCCAGTGGGGTGTGTGCAAGAGGCAGCTTATCGATGACTCTCTCTCATCGATGTTTCTAACTCTCTATCTCTCTCCCTTCCTTTCTGTATAAAAATCAATAAAATATATTTAAAAAAAAAAAAAAAGAAAAAAGAAAGTTCCTGCTTTTGCAAAACAGCAGCACAACCACCTGGCCATTGCCGCTCGGGGCTGGGGTGGGAAGTGAGACCCTTTGGTGGCAAAGGGGGAGCTGGGTGCTCGGAGCGGCAGGTGACAGAGGGTGCCTGAGGTTTATGACCCTCGCAGCTGGAAGGGAGGAGGCTGGCAGTGGGAGGAGGGGGCAGACGACCAGAATAGCAGAGAAGACAGCAGCTAAGCACACCCAGAGCTGCTTTTAGCTGGCAACGGTGAGCTTGGTGCTCAGAGCCTTCCTTCACGTGAACCTCCCCTACACACACGCCCTCCATCCCGGGGGCCATAAAATAAAACGGTCCTTATCAAAGCTCCCCTCTAAATACCTTTCCTCTGTAGAGTTGCAGGGGACCTCCTTACTACATGGGCTTACCCTGATGGGACACTGACCTGGAGCATCAGTCACTTACCTGGTATTGACCTCGTATCTGGGATCTGGGGCTGTGAAGTGGGGAGGATACAGAGTAAATAAAGGGTTCACAGTCTGGTCTGCAGGCAGAGGGACAGTTGATCCAGGTTGGATACATACACTTCCAGCACCCATGCCTCCGTCTGTCCTGTTCACTTCTGGCACCCAGGGTGGCACTGGGGAGGCACCCAGATGTTCCAGGGAGACCCGTCCTTGTTCTGTCTGTCCTGGGAACATGCAGGAGGGATCTGAGGGGGCGGGTGGGGGAAGAGAGGAGCTCAGGGCAGCATGTGACACGTTTGGGGGAGGGTGGGACGCACCTGGACATGCTGGGCATGCGAGTCAGGAGAAGAGGATACAGGAAGATGGATGCCAGGTGGGAATGAGACTCCTTTGTCATTAGGACGGTGAGAAAGGAGGAGAATAGCCTGGCACAAAGAGGTGGGTGGGGTGCAAGCACCTCATTGGATAAAGCAGAGGGCTGGGGAAGAAAGAGAAGCCAGCCAATGTCAGGGAAGGCGGGACTGGGGCGTGAGAATGGAAACCAGTGAGAGAGGAAGCAGGCCGTGTCTGGTAGTTACATGGTCAACATCTCGCCCCAACCATGTTTGCCGGTAACTCATAGGCCTTAAGGCAATTGCATTATAAAAGATGAAAGAACGAAAAAGAAAAGAGGGACATTTAAAAGGATATAATGAAACAGGAATAAATCAGTAACAAAATTAAAAGGCTTTATTGTGAAAAATGAAAACGCGTCGGCTTCGAAGTCCTCCATTCATAATATTTTACATTTTCTTTTTTCCTTGTTGGTTCTTCTCATTCAGAGTTTTTCACTAAAATGTCTTCTTCCTTCATTAAGAGAGGTGTCAGTTTCCAACTAAAGCTCTCAAAGGCTGTGAAGAATTAGCAGCTGCCTCTTTTGTATTTTGAACAGCCTGGTAAACTTTTGGTCTGGATGGATGGGAGGACTCATCAAAGGATTTGGAAACTGACCTGTGATTGTTTTCTAGTAGACAATGCGGTCTGGACATATATGGAGCTTTGCAGTCTGCTGTATATGTAGTTGTTATCATCCACAATGTTAAGACCACCATGTCTACTTGTCACTGTATTTATAGATCTTACTAGTGGCCTGATGCATAAATGAAGATTTGTGCAAGATTGGGCCTTTGTTCTCCTGGCTGCCGGCACCACCTTCACTCTTTCCCCGAGCTGCCTTTCTGCCTTCACACGCTGCCCAGAGGCACAGAGCAGCTGGGGTGGTGCGTCTTGCCTGTGTTGTCACCATGGCAAGGCAAGCGTTGCTCCCTCGGCTACTCAGCACCTGTGTATGCAAATTAACCTGCCATCTTTGTTGGATTAATTTTCATACTCACTCCTGATTGGCTGGTGGGCATCGTGAAGGAATGGTCAATTAGCATGTTACTCTTTTATTAGGTAGATGAGGCTGAGATTTATGGAATGTAAAAATGGGAGTAATTGTGAGAACTTTGTCCATGGAAAACTGAAACCAAAGCGACAACTAGGTTAAATGCAAACCAGCCAGCTAAGATATTTATGGTGACACAACCTTGAACCTATAAGGGCAATCCCCAGGCCCAGAGTGAAAGTGGAGCTGAAGCAGGTGAGTCCCAGGCGATGATGACGGCAGTGATGAAGAAAAGACAGGACCCTCAGCTCTGTCTGCAGGTCTCCTTGGAAATGACCAAGTCCAGGTATGACCTTGACCATCACATTTCCCTGTATGAGGGGGGCAGGGGCAGGTGCAAGGAAATAACTGCAGTTTGAGATTAGGGTTATTTTTCTTTTTAACAATCTTACTATGAAACACTTCACATACAGGCCACCCCCAAAGATTTATACACCCTCTAAGAGCTAATAGCTCAATTTTTAAAATGAAATGTACTTTAATAAACGCTGACTTTGTAATTATTCAAAGTGTGTGTAAACCTTTTTTGGGACACACTATCTATAATATAAATTCTACATGAAGGTAAGGTCCGTATAAGAAACTTCAGTGTTCCCATCACTCGCTTTCTTTTTTTTTTTTTCTTCTTTTTTTTTTTTAATTCTAGTTTAGCACTTTTTTAAAAAATATATATTTTATTGATTTTTCACAGAGAGGAGGAGAGAGGGATAGAGAGTTAAAAACATCGATGAGAGAGAGTCATCGATCAGCTGCCTCTTGCACACCCCCTACTAGGTATGTGCCCACAACCAAGGTACATGCCCTTGACCGGAATCGAACCCGGGACCTTCCAGTCCGCAGACCGACGCTCTATCCACTGAGCCAAACCGGTTTCAGCCCATCACTCACTTTCTACATATCAACACGTGGCCCCTCTTGCTTCATGTATAGCCCTGCCTACTTTATTCCTTCCTCCCTTCTCAGATTTTTTTGCAGCAAATGCCAAACATCATATTACACCATAAATACTCCACTGTGAGTCTCTAAAACACAATGCCTTTGAATAACTTAACTCCAGTAGTAGGATCACCCCTTGCAAAAGCACCGTTTCCCACCTATCACCAGTATTTTCATTTCCTTTTTTTTTTTTTTTTTAATTGATTTTGTACAGAAAGGAAGGGAGAGAGAGAGTTAGAAACATCAATGAGAGAGAGTCATCGATCAGCTGCCTCTTGCACACCCCCTACTGGGGATGTGCCCGCAACCAAGGTACATGCCCTTGATCAGAAACGAACCCGGGACCCTTCAGTCCCCAAGCCGACGCTCTATCCATTGAGCCAAACCGGTCCTGGCTTTTTTTTTTTTTTTTTTTTTTTTTAATAGTTGATTTTGTTTGAATCAGTCTCTCAATAAGACTCACACGCTTCCGACTAACCTCAAAGTCTCTGTTATTGAAAATGATGGTCATTCTTCAAAGAATTTATGTTCAACAATTCTGCCTTTTAGATTTATTTAGCTGTGTCCCTCTATCTCCAGTCAGCTGCCACCACCAGTTACCCTGAGTTTTATGGAACCATTTTGTGATTTTTTGAGCGTTCATTTTTTTCCTCATCTTTGTGGTTTAATATAACTAGTATTTTTTTTTCTTCCTTTTTCTTCCTTCAGTAAATATTTGTTGAGAGCCTGCTCTGTGCCAGGCACCGGGCATACAGCTGGGAAAACACAGGCAGGGGCCTGCTCTCACGGAGCTTACAGCCTGATCACAGCAGAGCTGTTGGGGGGACTGCTTGTCATCTGTCTCCCCCATGGTGGGGGGCCAGGACCCTCGCTTCTGTGCTGAACGCTCTGCCACGTTCTAGGACTTAGTATTCACCTGCTCTTGCTGTCATTTTATTTGTTTGTTTAATATTTTTTATTGATTTCAGAGAGGAAGGGAGAGGAGAGAGAGTTAGAGACATCAATGATGAGAGAGAATCATTGAACAATTGCCCTCCTGCACACCTTACACTGAGGATCGAGCCCGCAACCAAGGCATTTCCCTGACCAGGCTTTGAACTGTGACCTCCTGGTTCATAGGTCAACTCTCAACCACTGAGCCACACAAGCCAGGCATTGCTGTCATTCAAGGTGGCTTCTGTGGCAGGCCTCTGTTGCATCGCCGTGTGACTGGGATCCTCGCAGTGTTGCTGACCGCCTTTGTGTCTGTCCATTTATTCACGCCGCCGTAGGGTTGAGTCCGTATAGCCAAGCAGGTTAAATGGAACGCTGACTTCACTGGCGCATAGGGAGGCTGAATGAGAACATCTGAAAGATGCTCTGAATGGCGAAAGGGCTCAGCTCACGCCAAGCGGGGCTGCTGTGCTGTGTGGGCAGCTGGTGGCTCTGTGGACACTCCGGGTTGGTTTTGGGCTCTGCCTGTTCTGATCAGGCCACCTGCCTAATTAGGCCCCCTTTCTCCATTTGCCGTGCATTGCCGAGCCGTATGGTATGGGGTAACCATCCTTCCTCGGGAGCAGAATCTGATGGTGCAATTGAGGCCTGCCCGGCTAATAAAACTATGGTCTGATTTGCATTTCTCTGGGTAAATAAACAATCAGACTTATATTTGGTCCCTGTGACACTCTGATTTCAATAATGGTTCGTGATTCTTGTTTTTTTCTACTTGCAGTTCAGATGCAGCTATATTGCAGTTTCTGGATTGTAATGTTTGTGAAAAATCTTAGTTAATAAAATATCTATTCTCAGATACAAAGACTATTATTCTTTTTACCTCTTCTAGATATTTTTTATTATTTTTAATCTTTTTCCCAATAGTTTATTGATTTTTATTTTTTAAAAATATATTTTATTGATTTTTTTTTAGAGACAGGAAGGGAGAGGGATAGAGAGTTAGAAACATTGATGAGAGAGTAACATCAATCAGCTACCTCCTGCACACCCCCTACTGGGGATGTGCCTGCAACCAAGGTACATGCCCTTGACCGGAATTGAACCTGGGACCCTTCAGTCTGCAGGCTGATGTTCTATCCACTGAGCCAAACCAATTAGGGCTAGATATTTTATTGTATTCTTAACATAATAATACAGAACATACTAGTATAAATTATACTTTGATATGCATGCCAGTCACTAAAGGCTACCTAGTTTATAATTTGATAGTATGCTTAATTTTCTTCCAATTAAGTGATCTTTAATTATTTTGATTATGCACCCACATTGGTTAAAACTTTTGAGAACTCCTCTTATGTGGTGTATTTATAATTTACATAGAGCATTGCTGTACTGATAGGTTATCTACATCATGAAACACAAAGTTTTATTTTTTATTTTTATTTTTTTAAAGATATATTTTATTGATTTTTTACAGAGAGGAAGAGAGAGGGATAGAGAGTTAGAAACATCGATGAGAGAGAATCATCGATCAGCTGCCTCTTGCACACCCCCTACAGGGGATGTGCCCGCAACCAAGGTACATGCCCTTATCCGGAATCGAACCCGGGACCTTTCAGTCCGCAGTCAGACGCTCTATCCACTGAGCCAAACCGGTTTCGGCATGAAACACAAAGTTTTAAAAACAGGTTGTAATATGTTGTATTCTCAGCCTTTTCCAAGGTAAAATCGAGGTCCGGTCTGAAGATAACCTCTGTCCTTTACACTGAATTTCATCCCTCTCCTATATCCAGGAATTGCTCCAGGAATTCCCTTGCCTATATATATTCCTTTCAGAGAGGAAGGGAGGAGAGAGACTGAAGCATCAATGATAAGAGAGAATATCATTGATTAGTTCCCTCCTGCACACCCCACACTGGGGATTGAGCCTGCAACCCGGTGTGTGGCCTGACCACGAATCGAACCCTGATCTCCTGGTTCATAGGTCAACACTCTATCACTGAGGCACACAAGCTGGGCTCCCTGATCTTGCATCACCAGTTTCCCCCTCTCTACTGGATTGTTTCCATATGCTACTGTTTTCTCATCTTCATAAAGCTCTCATTGATTGTAGCTACTGCTCATGTCTCTGTCTCTTACAGAGTTTCATTCCTTGCTCTCTTGCTCTTTAGAATCCCTCCCGTCAGTCTTATCCCTAGCACTCCAATGAAAGTGCTATTGTCAGGGCTGGTAGTGACCTCCGTGTTGCTGCCATGTCCCTTAAGTCTTCATCATAGGAGCTTCTGCAGTACTTGACCCAACTGGCCATACCTTTTTCTTTGAAGCTCTTTTTTCACGAGGCTTCGGGACATATATTTCAGGTTTTCTGCTAATCATATTGGCTCTCCCTTCTCAGTATCTCATCTCCCTGACCTCTAAACGTGGACAGGCCCGGGGCACCTCTTCACCTTCTGTCTTTCTCTTTGTGATCCTCTCCCACTCATGGCTTTACATACCACCATGAACAATGTCTAGAATTTGCTTCCAAGTCATCCTGGGAGATAAACAAGCTTGACCCTGAGTAGATAATGGTTGAAGCTAGGTGATGAGTACCTGGGGCGTTACTATACTGTCTCAAGTTTTATTTCTATTTGCAATTTTCCAGAATGGAAAGTTAGAAAAGAAATCCACATGCTGATGACCCTCAGTTATTTGTCCCAAGCCCAGCCTCTCCCCTGAACTACAGAGCTGACCTATGCCTCCATCTGCCTGCGTAACATTTCAACTTGGATGTTAATAGACATTTCACACTTCACATGCCCCACACAGAACTCCTGATTTTCCCACACAAACGTATTCTTCCCGGAATCTCCCATCTCAGTATGGGAATGCCGTCATCCATAATACCTGTGCTCATGACTTCTCTCTCTTTATGTGTCCATCCAACCCAGCAGCAAATCTTAGGGGCTCTCTACCTGCAATATTCCTGGCATGTGACCAGTCAGAGCTACTTTCCCTGCCATCACGCTGGCCCAAGCCAGCATCACCTCTCACCTGCTTCTCCTTTGCCCCTGACAGGCCGTTGTCCTCACAGCAGCCATGTGGCATATCCCATCATGCCCTGCCATGCTCAGAACTCTGCAAGGGCGTCTTTCCTCTCTCGGTGAAAGCCCCCGTCCTTAGAGTGGCCCACGAGACCCTGTAGCTCATCAACGCTATCCCATAGAAATATAACGCGAGTGACACACGAGAGCCACACATGTGATTTAACATTTTCTGGAAGCCAGATTAAAAAAAGGGAAAAAGAAACATAATAATGTATTTAACCCGGGGTGTAAAAAAAAAAATATGTGAACTATACAGGGATGGCAAAAGTAGGTTTACAGTTGCTTGTGTGGAAAAAGACATGCAGGTTATGATCATGACAGTAGCTTTATTATCTCAAAAGAATGGCTCAGTGCACTTACCATCCATGCTCAAATTGCCGGCCTTCATGATTGACACATGCTTGTGGTCTCCTGGCTATATACACTGTGGCACACAGTTCTCACCTACTTTTGCCCACCCCTGTGTTTTCATTTCGGTCCTGTAGGACATGGTCTTTGCCGTCCTAACTCACACCAACATTTGGACTAGGTGCATTTCATGTGCCCGGGAGCCTGGTGGGCCTCCTGGCTGCCCCATTGGAAATGCAGGCTTATGCGGTCTGGCCCTGCTTTACTTCTCTGTTGTTATCTCCTGCTACGCTTCCCTTTTTTCACTGTGCTCCCGTCAGACTGGCCTCCTGGCTGTTCCTCACATAAGCTAGGTGTTTCCTGTTTTAGGGCCTTCACAACTCCTGTGCCCTCTGTTCCGGAACACTTTCCCCCCCAGAGAGCCTGCAGCTGACTCTGACTTCCTTTGGGTCTGTGCTCTGGTGTTACCTTCTCAGCCAACTCCTCACCTTTGCTGGCAGCATTTCCTGCATCCCTTCCCCACAGTGTTCTTCCTCCATGGCACAGCCACCATTGAACATGCTATCAATATATATCCCTGTTATTTTGTATATTCCCCATGCCACACACACACACACACACACCCGACACACACACTCACTGGAATGTGAGTCCTTTGAGAGCAGGGATTTTTGTCACTTTAGTTCCCTGCTGTATTTTCAGAATGAGGAACAGTGCCTGACATGTATAAGATGGGTGGGTGCTGTTGAAGAATGCAATGAAATGAATTGTTAAGAGTTGTTATCTTTAGGAAGAACTGAATTGAATAGAATACATTTCACTTTTTCACAGTATCTTGGTGTCATATTTTGCAATATAGTGGATTGGCTCACGTCAGGGTATCTTGAAAGAGACCTGTTTATGAAGAGGATATTATGGGTTCAGTTTATGGCATAAAGGAGCCAGGACCCCTGTATTTTACTCATTTCATGGAGACTTTTATTTTTTTTATTCACTTCATGGAGACTTTTTTTTTTTAAAGTGTGGGCATTCTGTTTTAAACTTGTGCATAGATACAGGATTGTACAGAGGACATCCTTACACTGAAATGACTTCCCAATACATGTTTCTAACATGCTCCTTCCTTGACATGTCTCTGTCAAAAAAAAGAAAGGTTTTCTTACCCATTTTTAAAATGTCACCTTTATCTTAAAAGGACAGATAAAATATGTATTTGTTTAAAATGTTCATTGAGTAGCTTTCTACTGACAAGTGCTCATCGCAGAAGAGGTCAGTGGATTCGGGGACCTTGTGTTCTGATTTCATGCAAACAACCTTTGGGTTGAGCAGCTTGGGTGGTTCGCCACAAGAGCACCAGTGATGGTGTGGCCAGATGACTTACAGGCCTGACCCTCTCGTTATGACGACCGTTATATATTGCATTAGAGATGACATCCTTAAGTTAGCTTAACTGGCCACGTGCAAACCAAACACACTGTCCGTCTGTGTGTTTTGGATCTCCTACTCAGATTCAAGATGCCTCCTGTACCTTAAATGGGGAAGACCACCCGACACGGATTGAAGGAGTGTACCAGTGTCAATTCCTATAATAATAGCAAAGCTTAGTTCCTTAGTTTCAAGTAAAAGTAATTCTAAATAGACATTCTCCTTCTTCTTCATCTTCATGGACCTTGTACGTGCCACATCGAAGGTGGTTTGCTCTCATCGATTCTTCTATATGAGTCTTGCCTTGAAACCACCTTTCACTAATACTTGTTGACCGAATAGTGATGGGGAGTAACTTTATTTTCTGACCTTGGCACCCTAAGATGCCATTGGCTAGACAACAAACTCTCGTAGCTAGATTTCTGTGGTAATTTCTAGAGCCATTTCTTTAGCCACGTCGAACATGTTGATACCATTAGGAGAGATAGCATTGCAAACTCAATGCCTCATTCTGGATCTGACAGGTAGCAAAGGTGGCGGCTACTTGGGGCCCCACCACGCTGTGATTCAGGCGGTGGGTGATGAGTGTGCTGGCAGAGGTTGCTGCGAGAGACGGCCCAAATCGCTGGAGGAGCCCGCTCTGTTCTAAAAAGAGAGAGGAGATACGTCTTGGAAGCATTGTGGCCTGTCTTCCATCCGCCCACCAATCTGCTAAAAATGCGTGTGCAGATGTGCTTTTCATCCACCTTGGCAGTCCAGGACGTGTGCCAGCTGGATATGTACCCTTGGGTTATTTTCCAGCTGCCGTGGCCAGAAGCACAATTTAAAGCCGGGGTGGGGAACGTCCTGCCCGCGGGCCATTATAAGGCCCACAAAACCATTCCTTCTGGCCCTGCCGAGGCATGAGGGGTGAGTTGATGAAATGTTTGACCAAATATGGCAGGCTGATTTTTAAGTTGATCATTTTGTGTGGCCCGTGAGTGGTGTTGTAAATATCCAAATGGCCCTTGTTAATAATCGGGTGTTGCGAGTGGGACTTCTCCCCTCAGAAGCGCAGGGCAGCGGCCCAGAGGTGAAGGAGGAAATGGCTGTTGGGGAAGGTGGGCCGCATTCTCTGAGGGGTGCATGTGGCGGGAAGGGGCTGTGCATTGCAAAGAGAGGGGTGGTCTCAGGAGGGCCTTGACCAATGTTCTAAGAATTTGATTTTGGTGTTTCTTTTTTTTTTTCTTTTTAAATATATTTTATTGATTTTTTTACAGAGAGGAAGAGAGAGGAACAGAGAGTTAGAAACATCGCTGAGAGAGAATCATCAATCAGCTGCCTCCTGCACACCCCCACAGGGGCTGTGCCCGCAACCAATGCACATGCCCTTGACCGGACCTTTCAGTCCGCAGGCCAATGCTCTATCCACTGAGCCAAACCGGTTTCGGCTGATTTTGGTGTTTCTTAACCTCTTTTGACGCCAGTTCTCATTAGGGATGGCAAGGAAACTATAGTCTCTGTCTCCAGGGGCAGGAGGGGAGAACATCACAGCAGCACGATCTGGCATCTGCGGTCAGAGGACTGGGTCCCGCCATAGGCTGGGCAGCCGGCAGTGCTCCAGGGCTCTGAAAACGGGATCAGACACTTGCTGGCCCCGGAGCCTCTGGAGGGACTCAGGTGCGGTGCACCGTGCAGGCTTTCTGGGTTTCCAGGGCACTGATAGCAGGCAGGCGCTCATGGCCCCGGTGAGCTTGGGGGAGCGATGGAGCATGGGCGTGTCTGTGCGCTGGCATGAATGGAGCAGTCCAGTGTCTGCTGTGCTTATTAGCAGGCAAAGACATTTACCTGGGAGAAGAATAAGAAAAAGGAATCCTTAAAACTCACTAATTCAGAATATGGAATGCTAACTCTCTATATCTATTGATATCTATCATCTATCTATCTATCTATCGATATCTATCTATAGTGATTTCAGAGAGGAAGGGAGGAGATAGAAACATCAATGATGAGAGAGAATCATTGATCGGCTGCCTCCTGCATGCCCCACACTGGAGATCAAGCCCACAACCCAGGCATGTGCCCTGACCTGGTATCGAACTCGTGACCTCCTGGTTCATAGGTCCACGCTCAACCACAGAGCCATGCCAGCCCGGCTAGAATGCTGACTTTTTTCTGTGATGTGATTTCCAGCTCAGATACTCAGCCAAGCAGTAACTGCGGATGCAGAGAAGCAGCATGTTTCGCGTCTGGGAGTGGTGATTATGGCACGGGCTCCTGTCACCATGGTATAGGGTTCGAGGACCCCTTTGCTGTCCTGGCCCACGAGGGAGGGCCGCCCTCAGAAGGAGGTGGCGAGATGTCATGGGCTGCTTGGAATAGCACCATGACGAGGTTGAGGACAGTTTAAAAGTCGATTGTTTCTGTTCGTGTTTTCATATAAATTTCTACAAAGGGTTCTGTGTACCTTCAGTTAAAACATCAAGAAAGAAACCAAAACCTCCTGTCCTTGAGGAGTGTGTAGGGTGTCTGATGTACAGATAGGCTGTTGGGAGCTTGGAAGAACCCAGTGTGGGCTGCGCAGTGTTGACATTTTTGCATTTGTGTGTCATGGGCAAGTTCCTTCCGTGGAGGGTCGAGGCTGCCGGCGGTGAGGCAATGCTTTTTCCCATGAAGGACGTTGGTTGGAAGTCCTCCCTGCACCCTGTGGTGGTGCTCCATGCTGCCCAGCACCTGCAGGCATTCCTGGAGGTAGAAGGCAGAATATGGAATGCTAACTACTGGGGATGTGCCCACAACCCAAGGTACATGCCCTTGACCGGAACTGAACCTGGGACCTTTCAGTTCGCAGGCCGACGCTCTATCCACTGAGTCAAACCAGTTAGGGCCGTTTCCTGACTCTTTTTTTTTTTTTTTTTTAGCTATTTCCACCCCAGGTCAGGACTGGGAGAGGAAGGCCATCTAGCCTTCCTATCTCATCCTGTTGTTCTATTTCTCGGGCTCATTGGGAGGGAGGTTGGCGTTTAGACATTGGGGAGGTTCCTGGTGGGATGTCATGAGCTTTCTCCCCGTCAATGATCCAACCTGGATCTCTCGCCCTCTGGGAAGAGTCTCTGGGATCTCCGCTGCTTCTCCTTCCACCAACTCTGCCGGCCGGCCTGCGCACGCTGACCCACTTGTCCTGCCTCAAACGGAGGTTTAAATTGGGACCTTTAATCTGTAAGAGGCTTACAGCCGGTTGGCGCCCAGCTGCTCTGGACATCCACGTGGGCAGCCTCGGCTCTGCCCGGCCGGCTGCTGCGGTTGGGTTGAGGGAATCCTGGGGGTCGGTGGCTTCAGGGCAGAAGCCACTAGACACGTGGCCTCCCTCGTTGAGGCCTGGGAATAGCAGGGTCCCGGGGAGCAGAGTGGTTTGGCCAACACGTATTTTGCTGCGGGCACTTAGAGATCCTGGGTGGGGTCTGTCTCTTGGGATGGAAAGAGGCGGGGTCTGTTCTGGGAAGGAGGGGGCGGAGGGTCCAGAAGCCCATGACCTTCAGTGCTGGTCCTGCTGCTCCCGGGCACCGAGCCTGGCTCCTTGCTCGTGTGCAGTGAGCTCTGCTGGCTCCACATAGGTTTCCATTCCACAAACAATCTTTATTAACCAAGGGCTGGGTGTCTGGGACAGTGCTGGGGGCCGTCGGGGACAAAGGGAAACGTGAGAATGAGGGCCTTCCCCAAACGGCTCATGGCCTCTTTGAGGAGACATAGCAAAGTGTTCAGTTATCCCATAGGCCCGTGGTCAGCAAACTGCGGCTCGCAAGACACATGCGGCTCTTTGGCCCCTTGAGTGTGGCTCTTCCACAAAATACCACGGCCTGGGCGAGTCTATGTTGAAGAAGTGGCGTTAGAAGAAGTTTAAGTTTTAAAAATTTGGCTCTCCAAATAAATGCCAGCCGTTGTCCTATTGATATTTGGCTCTGTTAACTAATGAGTTTGCTGACCCACTGCCATAGGCAGAGACTTATTTGGTTGGTAGCTGTTCCGGGTAGCAAATGACACAGTTCCAACATTCCAGGTATGGGGAGTATTATTGGGGACCTGGGAAGGAGGCGGGCCCTGGGTTCCCAGAGCTGGGCCCTGGAGGGTGGGGTCTAGAAGGATGGGGAGAGAGGAGGACATGGAGGGGGAGGCCCAGCGCAAACAGAGGGAGGGAGAGTGGGTGGTCTTCGAAAGTACAGGGGCCGAGGAGCCCCGTCCCCTCCCACCTCTGAGAATAGCCCCACTTTCAGTCCTGGAGACGCTTCATCCTCGGATAGCACTGAGAGAGTGCTTGGGGCCCTCTCTCTTCTCCTCTTTATCTTATAACAGCGGCGATTGTGATTCCTGGCTCGTATGGAGCACTTACCGCTACCCCTGTTCTGTGGGCCTTACTGTCTGGTGAAGGCCCTGCTCTCACACGGGTGTTCTGCATGGTCACGTGCGTTCTCCAGTGGATGCCACTGAGGCAGAGGAGGTTAAATAACTCGCCTCAGGTCACCTAGCAAGGACCTGTTTGGGACAGGAACCCTCCCCTGCCTCACCCTCACCCCTGGCAGCCTGAAGGCAGACGCCCATGGTCTTCACCTACTGCTCCCCTAACTTGTCTCAACATTGGAATACCAGAGCAGCTTTTAAAGTTTTTCCAAAGCCTGGGCCAACTGCTTTAAGCCCCAGTCCTATTGCATCACAGCGTCTATGGGGGTGGGACTTGGGCATCGGGGTGTGTGTGTGTGTGTGTGTTTCATTTTCACTACACTTTACTCCCAGGATTATTTCGTGTTGATTGTAGGTGTACAGCGTCGTGGTTAGACAGTCAGATTCTTTACAAAGGGTATTCCCAGTACCCACCTGGCACCGTGCATGGTTACTGCAGCGCAGCAGTTGTTTTTGAAGCTTCCGGGGTGGTTTCAGCGGGCAACCCGGTTTAGAAACCACCACTATCGCCTTTGAATTTGGGCGCCTGTGAATATTCGATCGAATACATTTTTATCTCCAAGAGAGAGGGGCCTCCTGAGGGCGTCTTCGGGTCTCCCATCATTCCATGGGGAGTCACTCCAGCCTCTCATCCAGGGAGCAGGCAAGCCCACCCCCACCCCCACAGATAGGCTCTGGGACTCCTCAAGAATGGAGATGGGGTGGGGTGGGGTGGGTTGGGGTGGGCTGTGCTCCTGGGATCTGTGCCCCCATCCCTCTCTGGGTGCCGCCTCGGGGCAGAGCCTGCTGGCCGAGCCTAGGGACCTCCCACTGGTTTCTCACGTCTTCTGCTCCCCGGGGCCCTGTCTTCAGCGGGGAAGGGAGAGGTCACGGGAGGGCAGATCGCTTCTGGACAAGTCGTGCTCCTCTCCGCCTGTCCCCGGCTGAACCTGAAACGGACACGAAGAGCAGTGTCGTTTCGGTGACTCGGGAACAGCACTAAATTTAGCAAAACTGTAGCTGGTGGGGGGCCAGCCCGTAGGGAGCCAAACCCAGCCCCCGGTGGACGAAATTTATAGTCGGCCCCGCAGCCAGCGTCCTCCACTCTGCTGGGGCAAGTCTGTGGTTGCACAAGTTCTAAAGCCTGGAGCTTGTCAGCCTGCCCCTGGGGATGGCCCAGGCTCTGCCTCTTCCAGACGTGGCTCCGCCCACTGCCCATTGGATTCCGTCTTCCACCTGTCCCTCCTCCATGTGTCTGGAATTGTCTTCAGTTCCTTCTCCTTGGCCTCCCAAATCCTTCCCTGCCCCTTGACGAGTCCTCCTGCCTTGATTTCCAAGGCTCTGCAGAGCAAGACCTGAGCTTTGGTCGATTTTTCTTAGAGCATCTGGTATCCTAGGAAACCCTCTGGTCAAGGTTGATGAGTGGAGCAAAGGGAAGAGTTGGGGTAGTTAGTGGAACAAGGTTTTGAGGGTCTGAGCTGTCTGTTGCCTCCTCCCAAAAGTTTAGCCACATACATGGTGTTTGTATGCCCAGCGGTCGACATGAATTAGGATGCGGGGTGGCTGGGGTGGGGCTCTGATACTGACTTTTGATAGTTGAGGGTTTCTCTGGTCAGCTGTCCTTTGATGTGGGATGTACCTGGGAGGAGGTGGGTTTTGTGGAATTGGAGACAGAACGTCTTTTCCTCCTGGACCTTCTCCTCCTCCCACTTCTTGGACCTGATGGCGATGGTTTGCTTTGATGCCCGAGGACATGGTGACCAAGCTCTGCTTTCTTAGCTTTTTCCAAGGTGGATGATCACACGTTGGCCAGGGCTGGGGTCTTGCCTCTATGAGACTTGATTTGTTCGTCTAAGACAGTGATTCTCAGCGAGGGGCAATTTTGCCCCAGGCCACCTCCGGAGACATTTTCGGTTGTCACACGGTGATAGAGGCCACGGATACTGCTGGATATCAGGCAATTCACAGGGCGGCTCTGCCCACAACAAAGAACTGTCCCATTCAAAATGTCAGTCGTGCTGAGCTCGAGAAACCCTGCTCCAGGGAAGCAGTCTTGCAGAAAAGGCCCAGAGAGGCCATTTCATCCAGATCCCTGCTTCTGCTGGAAATGACCTCAGAGCTGTCTGGCCACTGCTCTGTCCCTTCGTCCCCCTGCCTGCCCTGCCCTCAGCATTTACGGTGTCTTAGGAAACTGTGTTTTCAGTGTTTTTTTTTTCCTAACCTCACATAGTATAGCTTCCCATGTCATCCCAGTTCAGTCATGCTCCATGCGGTGGTGTCCCTGGAGCGCCTAAATATGCTATGAG
The DNA here is from genome assembly GCF_964339955.1 of Pipistrellus hanaki. Lineage (NCBI taxonomy): Eukaryota > Metazoa > Chordata > Mammalia > Chiroptera > Vespertilionidae > Pipistrellus > Pipistrellus hanaki. The sequence goes on from NC_140520.1 coordinate 29,660,435, forward strand.
GTTGGCATATTTATTTGTTTATTAATTTAATTTAAATATTTTTAAAAATATATTTTATTGATTTTTTACAGAGAGGAAGGGAGAGGGATAAAGAGTTAGAAACACCGATGAGAGAGAATCATCGATCAGCTGCCTCTTGCACACCCCCTACCGGGGATGTGCCCGCAACCAAGGTACATGCCCTTGACCGGAATCGAACCTTGGACCTTCTAGTCTGCAGGCCGACGCTCTATCCACTGAGCCCCAACGGTTTTGGCTAATTTAAATATATTTTATTGATTTTTTACAGAGAGGAAGAGAGAGAGATAGAGAGTTAGAAACATCGATGAGAGAGAAATATCTATCAGCTGCCTCTTGCACACCCCTTACTGGGGATATGCCTGCAACCAAGGTACATGCCCTTGACCGGAATCAAGCCTGGGACCTCTCAGTTCGCAGGCCGACGCTCTATCCACTGAGCCAAACCGGTTTCGGCATATTTAGATGTTGATGCATCTGATAGGGACTTGAAGGGCAACTTCCATTCAGGCGAAAGTAGAAGTGAGAGGAGTCTAGCCTGCAGCGGTTTCCTTCATTCTCCCTGTCGCTGAGGTGTTTGCTCTGCCTTGCAGAACTGAGTTCCAATTGCTAAGTTTTCTGACATGTAGGAAACAAACACATACTCGTTGCCCTGGAGAACATGATGTTGCTTCCCAGACAAAACTTCCGACCTGTTGCCAGATACCTCAGCAGCCCAGGGCATCTCATCTGCCAACACTGGCCGCCTGCAATTGATGAGGCTCTTTAAGGCCAGAAATGAGAAGTCTTCCAAAGCACGGGGCTTAGCTTACTTTAGATCAGGGGTGGGGAATGTCCGGCCCGCGGGCCATATAAGAACTGTGAAATCATTTTGTCTGGGCCCTCCCAAGGCATTAGGGACGAGTTGTTAAATGTTTGACCAGGTATAGCAGGCTAATTTTTAAGTTGATAATTTTGTATGGCCCGAGAATGATGTTACAAATATGCAGATGGCCCTTCGGCAGAACAAAGGTTCCCCACCCCTGATGGGGGTGGTGGTGGGAAGGGAGTAGCTATGTATGGATTCTAGAATGCACTGGCTTTTTACGTTTCAGGACCAGCTTCAAGGTTCTTCCTACGTGACCTCACTACCTGGGCTCTTCGGTTGTGATGTCACCGTGAAGGCGTGATGTCACCATGAGCAGACCTGTGTGATGTGGGAAAGAAGAGGTGGTGGCCATGACGTCACAGGAGCTTGCAGGGCAGAAGGCAAGGTAAGGCCAGGCTGCCTGGGCATTTGACATCGTCTCCCCCTGTCCCTGACCTGACAGTCACTCAATTTCCATGAGTGACATCAGTACCTTTTTTTTTTTTTTTTTTTTAATGAGTCTAAGGTACTTAGATAAATACAAATGATGTTGGGGTTACCTATTTTGTTTTTTACATTTTTATTTAAAACTCTGAGTTTTCCGTCTTCCTTTGTTGGTGGGTATCATGGGGGTGGGGGCTGATTAGATTGGCAAATCCTGATGTTCGCTGCTTCCTTTATTCCGATGAAAAGGACTAAGATGATGGTTGTGGGCTCGGGAGCCAGGTTCTTGGCTACTGCTGTTGGAGTTGGCTGCTAGGCCAGAAGCCTCCGAAGTCCTGTTCAGTGATGGTAAACATCTGAGTGGATGGGATTGTACAGGTGAATGAGTGTGTATTTAGCAAGTCACACCCAACAGAGAAAGAACCAGCTTGCTCATCCCGCGGGCAGGTCTGAGCCCACCCGGGGTCACATCTTCTTACTCCAAGATCGGCTGAAGTCACTTCCTTATGTAACCAGGGCTGCCCACGCCCAGCCATTATTTCCTGCCCGGGGTCAGGAAGTCAGATCACGCCCCTCCTAACCTCTTGGTAGCTTATCTACAAGCGCTCGGGGCTCTTTTGCCTGGGTCTCTGAGCCTCCTTAACTCAGTTACCATCTTGCTTCCAGATCCTGACTTTGTCTTTGAGTCCCTGGCTTCTGCTTGGACTTCCTGGCCTCCAGGCCCAGAGTCACTGCAGTGCTCTGGCTAAACCCTGGGCTGCTGGTTTGAAGCTGTGTTTTCTCCTCCATCTTCTTTTTTTCTTTTTCTTTAAAAAACAAATATATTTTTTATTGCTTTTTCACAGAGAGGAAGGGAGAGCTAGAAACATCAGGAGAAAGAATCATCGATCAGCCACCTCCTGCACACCCCCCACTGGGGATGTGCCTGCAACCAAGGTACATGCCCTTGTCCAGAATCGAACCTGGGACCTTTCAGTCCGAATGTGACGCTCTACCCACTGAGCCAAACTGGTTCGGCTCCTCCATCTTCTTGATTTTTACTCCCTTCCCTCCTAGCCCCACCATTTTTTTTTTTTCTCATTAAAAAATATTGTTTCTCAAAATGACTCCATATTGCAACATGCATCTACAAAACCCAAATACATTTTCAAACTCAGCCTCCTAGGACATAAAGCTTGATAAATTAATTTGGAGTGTTGAAAATGTCTTTATTTTATATGGGTTTGGAATTTTAGAGAGTAAGATCTCTGCCATTTTATGGAAAGGCAGTAGGAAAGCGATCAGAAATGTGTCTTAGATTTCATGGAGGCGCTAAAATTAAAATCTATTGGCAACTGCCGAAACCGGTTTGGCTCAGTGGTAGAGTGTTGGTCTGCGGACTGAAAGGTCCCAGGTTCGATTCCGGTCAAGGGCATGTACATTGGTTGCGGTCACATCCCCGGTTGGGGGTGTGCAAGAGGCAGCTGGTCGATGTTTCTCTCTCATCGACGTTTCTAGCTCTTTATCCCTCTCTCCTCCCCTCTGTAAAAAATCAATAAAATATATTTTAAAAATTAAAAAAAAAATCTATTGGCAACAATCCATTTGGATAAACCAATTTTTCCTAGTTAAAAAAAAAAATTATTCTCCCTCCCCCCGAATATTTTTTCTTAACATATAATACATACAGAACAAAAGTGGAGAAATCCTAAGTGTTGAGCACAAAATGTGCACAATCTGTAAGCAGCTTCCAGGTCAAGCAAAGAAATAAAACGTTACCAGGCCCCCTCCTCCCCCAAAATGCCCCGCTCTTCTTCCTAGTTGCTAACCATCCTTCCAAGGGTAACAGCTATTTCAACTGCTAGAGTCACAGATGTTTTGCCTGCTTCTCAACTTTGTATAATAAGGATAACACAGTGTGTTCTCTTTTGTGTCTGACTTCTTTCACTTCTTATTTCGTGGCATTCATCCATAATGTGTGTCATTGTAGTTTCCCGTTCTTGTGACTGTATAGTATTCCATTTTATTAATAGACCACAATTGATTATCTGTTGTATGGTTGATGAGTGTTTGAGCTGTGTACAAATTTTTGACTATTACAAACAGTGCTGCTATGAATATGTTGGAATATATCTTTCAGTGAACGCATATTTGTATTTTTGTACATACACACGTAGATATGTGTGGATTTGCTTGGCACAGGTAGATAATGCCAAAGCAGTTGTACTGATTATACTACTACTACTATTAGCAACGTAGAAAAGTTTTGGTTGCTCCATGTCCTTGCTGATATTTGGTATTACCTTTTGTTTTCATTGTCCTCATCCTGGTGGGAATGAAGTCATATTGGACTTGGTCTGAACTTGCATTTCCATGATATTGGCTATTTGTGAAGTGCCTTTTCCAATGTTTTGCTCACTTTTCTATCAGGCTGCCTATCTTTTTCTTATTGGTTTGTAGGAAGTTCTTCATATATTGTTGAATGTATGTTATTGCAACCAGTTTTTCCTCTCAAAAGCTTTTGGTATCCATAACTTTAATGACATCCCCCAGGGGAACCCATGTGAAAGCATTAGGATTCTATGTGACCTCGCACAGGTATCTTTATTCTTTATTAGCCATGTTGGTGTTGCGGCTTCATTCTGTCTGTCAGTACTTACCTACGAAGGCACTATTGAGATATTGGTTGGGTAGGGTGGGACAAGGACTCTTGAAATTCTTGGCATAGTTAGGTTGCATAAAAATAAAAATTATTGATATTCAAGTGCTTGCTATGTGCCATACACTGTTCTAAGCATTTTAAAATATATATTTTATTGATTTTGTACAGAGAGGAAGGGAGAGAGATAGAGTTAGAAACATCGATGAGAGAGAGTCATCGATCAGCTGCCTCTTGCACACCCTCTACTGGGGATATGCCCGCAACCAAGGTACATGCCCTTGACCGGAATCGAACCCGGGTCCCTTCAGTCCCCAAGCTGACACTCTATCCATTGAGCCAAACCGGTTTCAGCTGTTCTAAGCATTTTACACAGACGGTCTCATTTTTTCCTCAGACAATCTTACCATTTAGTGACCGTTATGCCCCATTTTCAAGTGAGGGGACCAAGGCTCAGAGGGCTTTTGTAATTACTGAAGGTTGTGTAACAGATTCTTGCCACAGAGCTCATGTTCTGTAATCAGTGTGCTACGTAGAAAATTGGTATTTTATCAGAATGCCTGAAATAGTGCCCGGCACGTAATGAATGCTCAATAAATACCTGTGGAGTGAACGACTTTGACTTGGATGAAGTCTTCCTTGACCAGGGAAGCCTGTTTTGGCAGCAGAGGGCCACTGATATGAGAAGCAGTTGTGTCCTATCGCGATGAATCTCTTGCGTAGACAGTGCCTGCCATGGACTGGACATCATAGTGGACATTTGTGGAGTGAATGACTCCGTCACAGGCAGATTGGAAACCCATCTTGCAGCAGGGTGAACTCAGTGGACACTGCAAGGACCAGGGCCAGGACTGGCACGTCAGTAGGGGCCGTAGTGACAGCCAGGGAGAAGCCAGAGTCCAGTCAGCAGCATCCTTGTTGCACAGCCACCAAGAAGCCCGGTTGATGGTAGCAGAGCAGGGTCTACTGTCAGCAGACGAGGCTGTCTCAGTTATGGGCAGTCAGGTCAGAAGAGGTCCCCGCGGCAGTGCAGGGCTGGCAGAATCCAAGGGCAGGTAATGCAGCGTCACAAGGTTGCAAGCAGGGAAAGTTCAGGCCGGCAGGAAAGAGAGCCAAGGAGCACTTGGAGGGAGCCGTGGCCCTGGCTGGTTCTCCTCCTGAAAGAGGCCTTGCTTCTCTGGCTGCGGAGTACCTGCAAGGACCACGCCAGTCGCAGACTGGGCCGGTGAGGGCGAAGCAGAGACTCACCCTGTGTGAGAGGCAGAAGGTGCCTTCATGAGGGTCCCGACAAACTCTTCCTACAGCAGGCGAGGGGATTAAAGCTCGTGTATGAGTTCACTCTAAGCCAGTGGTGAAGCCGGCATTCGACCCCGGCACTGCTGAGTGTCTTCCCACGTCCTCGAGTTTGTCTATCCAACATGAAGAGCTGGTGGAAATGGAGATTCTGGGAAGGAGGAAGGACTGAGACAAACGCTTTAAGGAGGAAGATGGAGAGGATGTGGATATGGGGGGAGAAGAGGATGAGGTGCCCACAGGACAAGCTGGAGAATGGCAATGCAAGGGATGGGCATTTGGGACGGAGCTTCTGGAATACCGTGTTTCCCCAAAAATAAGATATCCTCCGAAAATAAGACCTAGCGCATGGAAAGATAAGACATCCCCTGAAAATAAGACCTAGAGCAACTTTGGGAGAAAAGATTAATATAAGACACTGTCTTATTTTCGGGGAAACAGGGTAGCAATCACAGCATCGCCTCCAGCATGTAAGCTCCATGAAGACGGTGTCTCCTTCATTATAATTGAAACAATCAATTACATCATCACCATCCAACTCCAGAAGTCTTTAGGTCTTGTAAAATGTAAGCTCTGGCTAAAGCCAGTTTGGCTCAGTGGTAGAGCATTGGTCTGCAGACTGAAAGGTCCCAGGTTTGATTCTGGTCAGGGGCATGTATGTTGGTTGCGGGCACATCCTCGGTGGGGGGTGTGCAGGAGGCAGCTGGTCGATGTTTCTCATCGACATTTCTGGCTCTCTATCTCTCTCCCTTCATCTCTGTGAAAAATCAATATATATATATATATATATATATATATATATATATATATATATATATATAAAATTAAATAAAATGGCTTAGGTCAGTGCCAGATGCTGAATGGGTTGGGGGGGGGGTGTGTGTGCAGGAGGCGGCTGGTCGATGTTTCTCTCTCATCAATGTTTCTGGCTCTCTATCTCTCTCCCTTCCTCTCTGTAAAAAATCAATAAAATATATATTTTTTAAAAACAACAAAACAAAACAAAAAAGCATAAGTTCTGTAGCAATTACACAATACCTCCCCTTTCCTCCTCCCCCTCAGCCCTGGTAACCACCATTCTACTTTCTGTCTTTATGAATTTGACTCCTATAGGTTCCTCATAAAGGTGGGATGATATTGTATTTGCCTTTTTCTGAGTGGCTTATTTCACTTAGCATGTGTTTAGGTTTATCCATGTTGTAGGATGTGTCAGAATTCCCTTCCATTTAAAGGCTGAATGATGCTCCATTACATGGCTGTCCCCCATTTTATGTACCCATGCATCCATCGATGGCACTTGGAGAGAGAACTTTTACTGACCAAGGACTAGAACAGATTGGCTTCATAGGTTCTCAACAAGTAATTGCTGAATGAATTTTAGTCATGCTGAGCATGAGGTGACAGTAGGATACCAAAGTTGGCTGTCCCACAGCTGTTCCAAGATGCCTGAGGACTGAGGGAGAGGTGAGGGATAAAGTTAGAGGTGTCAAAGTATCCCAGGACACACAGGGCTGGGAGATAGGAGCAGGGGCCTAGGCTTAGCACAGGTGGGAGCAGCCAGGAAAGACGTAGGAGGCGTGGTCTCTGGGTAGTGCCCTGGACTTAAAAACAGGACGGGATTTAAGAAGGGGTGCTGGACATCCAAGTCAGTAAAGATGAGGTCTGAGGAAGGAACCACTGAGACTGTTAAATAATAATGGAGCCAGGACTTGAACTTGGCTGAGTCTGATGTCATTGTTGACCTTGGAAAGACATTTCTGTAGAGTGGTGGTGGAAGTATGGGCCAGAACATGGGGTCAGGGAAAACATGCCTGAAACAGCAGGCTATGGAATGCTAGGCACCAGGAGTAGCAATAGGTGAAGTAGCGGCAGAGAAAGACCATGGAGCACAGATCACTCTGAGGCAGTGGTTCTCAACCTTTCTAATGCCGCGACCCTTTAATACAGTTCCTCCTGTTGTGGTGACCCCCAACCATGAAATCATTTTCGTTGCTACTTCATAACTGTAATTTTGCTACTGTTATGAATCGTAATGTAAATATCTGTGTTTTCCGATGGTCTTAGACTCTACAGCAGCGGTTCTCAACCTGTGGGTCGCAACAGGTTGAGAACCGCTAGCAGGATCGTTTAAGACCATCAGAAAACACAGATATTTACATTATAATTCATATCAGTAGCAAAATTACAGTTATGAAGTAGCAACGAAAGTGATTTTATGGTTGGGGGTCACCACAACAGGAGGAACTGTATTAAAGGGTCGCGGCATTAGCAAGGTTGAGAACCACTGCTCTAAGGCTTTCTGGAAGTCATGACCTTGAGTGTGTGGCCTTGACATATGGTTGGGCTGTGTGCTAATGAAGAGGAGAGAGAAGGGCGCCTCAGGCAGAGGAAGCAGTGCAAAAATGAGCTTAGTGGAAAGAATGGGGGTGTGCAGGGGGGGTCAGTAAGGAGACCAGATCACTGAGGCAGAGGGTAGGTGGGGGGAGTGGGAAATATGGTTGGCACTCCTATTATTTCCTCTCGAAAGCTGGTTAGGAGTGGGTGATTGGGTCAGTTGAGTAGTCTACATGTAAACACGACATCTAACATAACTCAGTAGTCATATTTATAATTACTGGACACCGAAGAATCCTCAGGGCAACCCGTGGTCCTGTAAGCGTCGTAGAACATGACCTGGCGGCACGTGACAGACACAGCTGGCTCTAAGATGCCAGGCTGTTTCTGAGCTGTGATTCCAGAGAATGAGAGCCTCCATTCCGTGTAACGGGCATTCCCTGAACTCCCCCTGAGAACCCTCTCAGGTGCTGGATGCCAGGATATGAAGATGAAAAGGTGGAGATCTACAAAGTAAGAGTTGAGCCTGAATGGTCCCTCTTCGTATGTGAGTCTTAAAGACTTTCTGCAGAACCCAGGGAGTGGGTGGGGAGAAGACTGAGACCACGGCTGCCACGGCTGCCACCATCTCACTCTTGGCACCTTCTTCATCAGTGCCAAGCTGCTGACTCTATCCCCTGGGGCCAGGCGACAGCGTGCTCTCAGACATACCCCCTTCTGAAGAGGCAGCCGGATAAGTTCCTGTGTCCACCCACCAGGTGGACCCCGGGTCTCAAGGAAATAGTCAGCAATGGCTTTGAAAGATATTACCCAGCCAACTCCCCCAAATCCCGGGACTGAATTTATCTCAGGGAATAAACGTCTGGAATTATTTATTTCAAGGAAAATGCCTGGAGTGTTCCCACAGGATGTCGACGAAGGATCCAAGCGTGTGGAACGTGAATCCTCCGTACAGGGAAGCAGGCAGATGCCACCCCCCAGGGCAGGAACCGTGGCTGAGAGCGTGAGGCAGGACAGGCCTGGCCTGCATCTGAGCACGAGGGCAGCGCCAAGCAGGTAGCATCACTGACCTGCCTCCAGCTCTCAGAGATGCTGAAAGTGAAGTCCAGGCACTGAAGGAGGTGTTGAATCTCCATAGGCTTGTGCCTGTAGCATCTTGGGTACCACTGTTTGCTCCAGCCCCACAGCAGTACCTGTAGCATCCAGCCTGGCCTGGCCGGGCACCTCAGAGACCAGGTTTCAGGGCGCCTTAGGTACAAACAAAAACATCCTAGCGACAGCCACACTCACCGAGCATTCACTGGGATCCAGGTGCTGTTCTGACTAGTTTCTATGTATTATATTCACTCACGCAGGCCTCCTAGTAACGCCGGGATTGTCTCTGACAGGCGAGGAAACTGAGCCGCAGGGAGGCAGCGTGTCTTTCCTGAGATCACTCAGCTGGTGGCAGGTGGAAGTCGCAGTTGGACCCATCTGCCTCCAGGGCCCGTGCTCTCCGGGGAAGGCAGCCCCAGCGGGGTGTGGAGGAGCCACCAGGGGCCAGCAGAGAGGTCAGCTGCTGACCAGGCAGCGTCCTGGATCCGGTTTCTCCCTGCTGGAGCTGGCTGCCTCCGCGGCTTCAGGGAGGGGACTGCTGCCCTTCGGCGTTACCCAAGCCTGCCAGGAGGATTAGCCTCTTCCTCGTGTCAAAACAAGCCAAGCAGGAAGAAAAGCAACAAACAACTCATGACTTCCATGCAGCACAGAGAGCTCTGCAGCGTCTCCAGCGGAGGGACACGGACTCCGAGGGGCCTCAAATGTCCCCGGTCGTATGCCAGTCGTAGACTCTGAGAGTGTTAGCCATCAGGACACGGCGGCCTGGCCCACCTCCTCTGCCCCCTGCGGTACACCCTGTGAGATGGGAGGGGCCCCAGCTGTCTCCCCAGTTCCGCCACGAGCCAGCTCCGGGACCAGGGGCAATTCCAGTTTCCCATCCATAGGATAATGAGATTGAACTTGAGCCCAGGGTTCCAAAAAAAATGTATCTTTTTGCTGCTGTGAACCATTTGTTTCCCCAAGAAAACGTTGCTGATAGGGGCCGAAGAGGAAACGGTTAAAAGCAGAGGTGTACATTTTCAAAAAATAAACAAGGAAGAAAAACCTTCGGCCAGCCAGACTTCTCTGTGAATTGTTCCCTGAGCCTGCACAGCTCTGCCTTAATGCTTTTCTGCACATCAACCACACCGCCCCCCCCACCCACCCCCATCCCTGCCCCTGCCGCATGGCCTTAGCTCCTTCCATTTAGATAGAAGGTTCTGGATTCCTCAGGGCCCCCACAGCTTCTGTCTCCTTCGAAGAGCCTCTTTGCCTCCAGTGAATCTTGCACCCTCCCGGTTTCTATTGCATCTGTTAACTGTTGCAATCATCGGGCCCTCCCAGACGGTCTTAAAATAATTTGTATATGATATTTGCATATATGCATGTTATTTACATATATTCAAACGGCGCCTGTTTCCATATTCACTTATATGTATGTGTACAGACAGTGTTTATTTATTTTTTTTTTGAAGGCCATGTCTTTGTGTCCCCCAGCACCTGGGACAGAATGGGCCCCCAGTAGTGTTTTCATTTCGAGGATCACTCCCGAGCATCTTGGCCATGGCAGGTACTCAGTAAATCCTAGTGTCAGCTGATGGCACCATAGGTGTGTTTTGTACCTGGCAAGTGCCAGATCTGAGCCTTAGTTCTACCATTTCCAGGTGTATAGCTTTGGGAAACATCCATGTTCTCCTATCTGTAAGGTGCATAAGATAACTCGTGCCTTCTACAACTATTTACTTATTTTTAATTATTTTTTGTTAATTCTCACCGGAGGATATTTTTCCATGGGTATTTAGAGAGTGGAAGGGAGGGGGAGAGAAGAGAGAAACATCGATGAGAGAGGACACATCGATTGGTTGCCTCCCACACACGCCCTGACCAGGGCTGGGGATTGAGCCTGCAAACGAGGTACATGCCCTTGACCAGCATTGAACCTGCCCTTGACCAGCATTGAACCTGGACTCTTCATTCCACAGGCCGATGCTCTGTCCACTGAGCCAAACCATCTAGGGCACAAGTATTTATGAGTGCAAGCTGTATTCCAGGCATTATTCTAGGCCCTGCAGACTCAGCAGTTTACAAAGCAGACAGAAGTCCCTGTCCTCATGGAGCTTGCATTCCAGCCAGTTTCAGGAAGATGGAGGAGATGGAGGAGGAGGAGGAGGAGGAGGAGGAGGAGGAGGAGGAGGAGGAGGAGGGGGAGGAGGAGGAGAAAGGCCTCCTGGGTTGGACTGAAGGGGCAGTTAGTCTCCATCCCCCCTCCCCACCCCAGCCATACCTCAGTTCCCTTATCTATAAAATGGGACTGGCTGGTAATTGCACTTCCATCATAGGGGTAGTGAGAGGATTAAGTGAACCTGTAAACTAAGGGTTAAATTAGTAAGTGCCCTATTTGATGGGCCTGTTTGGCCCTGTGGCCAGGAGCTCACTGTGGGCAGGAGATGTCTTAGGTGTTCCTGTGGTCTCATGCCCAGCAATGCCTGGTACATGGTAGGCATTCGGCAAATACCAATATGGGGCACATGCCCCACAGGGGGGCAATTGGATTTTTAAGGGGGGCATTTTGAGAGTTAACAGTGAGTTTTTTGCATTTCTTATGGTTCTAGGGGCCTCATATGCAGTATAGAAATATATATTATGACATATCTATGCGTTTCAATTCTCTGTTATATGTTTTGAAACTTTATTTGCTATTTTTTTCATATCACTTTATATTATTTTTTTTTTTATTGATTTTTTACAGAGAGGAGGAGAGAGGGATAGAGAGCTAGAAACGTCGATGAGAGAGAAACATCGACCAGCTGCCTCTTGCACACCCCCAACCAGGGATGCCCGCAACCAATGTACATGCCCTTGACCAGAATCGAACCTGGGACCTTTCAGTCCGCAGACCGATGCTCTACCACTGAGCCAAACCGGTTTCGGCTCATTTTTTTTTTTTTTTTTTAACAATTTCTTCATGATTTCTTCCTCAGTACTTCAACTGAACTTTCGTTCTTTTATTTTTCCTTTCATGGATGCCATGTTCTTTGAGAGCTTATTTAGACCAAGTTAGTGGCCTTTTAGGCTTCCTCCCTGTGAATAAGAGTTTGCTTTTTGAGTAATAAGAATTATATGTCACTGTGGGGGGGGATCAGGATTTTCGAGATGCTTGGGGGGCTGTGGTCAAGAAAAGGTTGGGAACCCCTGTGTTCGGAGAACAGTGACCTCCGGGTTTGGGCCAAGGTCGGGGGAAGACCGGCCATCTGCGGAGGCCTGGAGGAGGGATGTATACACAGGATCGGTGAGTGCTGAGGGAGAAGAGGAAAGTGAGGTTGGAGGCGTCAGTTGGGACCAGGTACTGGGGGCCCTGATCGCTAGGAGAATGCCTCCGTGAGGCCTGGGGGAGGCATGGGAGGCCTCAGAGCAGGGGAAGGCCCTGCACGTCCAGCATGTCTGGGGAGATACCTGTACAGGCATCTGGACGGGACCAGAGAAGAGAGGGCCTGGAGCTAGCAGGGCGACCAGGGAGGTGGCATCGGGGGGGACACAGGGCCCTGTGGCAGGCAGTGTGCTAGCTGCTCCCCGCTCGTCCTCGGCACACGAGGAGCCAGGCCGGCCTGTGCGACCCTGCCCGGCTAGCCCTGCCGGCTCCAGGCCCGGCCCTGGTCTGTTTGCATCCTCCTCGCTCTGGCACACACACCTTTCTCAGGTTGCCAGGCTACTGCGGCCCCCGCTGCAGGAGCCCTTGTGCTCCGGTGCCACTTCGTCCCCCCCTCCAGCCTCTGTGTGTCTGCGCGTTATTATTTTCATCTGAAAGTGAGAAACAGGGAGGCAGGCAGCTGGAAGTAGGCCATGCGCTTTTATTTGCCGAGGACAGGCATGCTCCCAAGCCCCGGGAGCAGAGGCTGGAGCCCCGGGGGAGGGAGGGGGCGGGCAGGCGGGGGAGGAGAGGCAGCGGCCCCGGAAGGAAGGCAGGGTGCGCAGGCTGGCACAGGCCCGCCCCGCCATCTTGCCGGTGGCCACGCCTGCAGCTCAGCCATCAGGACAGCCTGCTGCTTCAGAGGCACCGGGGCCGGGAGCCACCCCTGGCAGGAGGGACAGGTCCCGGCCCTGGTGCCCTCGTGAGCCGTGGAGATCCATTCCTGCCCGTGGCACTGAGCTCCTCGCCGTCTGCGGCCTGTGCATCTGGGCGGCTGTTTGGGAGCCACGGGGGCAGGAGAGAGGCCATGGCTTCTCTCTGGTTCCCGCTCTGCAGAGGAACACCGCGTCCAGGAGGCACCGTGCTTCCTGCCTGGGCAGTGGCACTTCGTAAAAACAGCTGCCATTGCCCGGGCGTTTATGACGTGCTGGACAGCGTGCTGAGCGCTTTGCATACATCATCTCATTCCATGCTCACGGTCGCCACAGGTCACAGTGTTATTAGCACTGTTTTATGGATGAAGAACGGAGATAAGATGAGGTGGGCGACCTTGCACGGGTCACACAGCCAGTCCTGCGAGCACTCCTGAGTCCCAGGCCACGGCCGTCAGCCCCCCCCCCCCCCCCCCCCGCCCGAGCTCTGCCGCCTGGCACCCCGGGGGCACCCAGAGCATAGGACTTAGCGGGTAGAGGTCCTGGGGTGCATGTGTTGCTCTGCTGATGACTAGCTGGGAATCATTGGGTCTCTTTCATAGGACTTCCTGGGGATGGGGGAGGGGGGACATAGGCCAATTTGTCATAAAACTACCTTGTTCACTAGAAGGAGTTACACATACCTCACAGCTCATTTCTTTTATTTTTTTCTTTTATTTTTTCTCGTCACCATGTATCCCCTCTACGCCCTCTGCCAACACCATCTATTAGGCCTCATTCAAATGAGCCAATAGTAAAATCTCATTTTAAAAATATTTATTTAGCCGAGACCAGTTTGGCTCAGTGGATAGAGTGTCGGCCTGCGGACTGAAAGGTCCCAGGTTCAATTCCAGTCAAGGGCATGTACTTTGGTTGCGGGCACATCTCCAGTAGGGGGCGTGCAAGAAGCAGCTGATCAGTGACCCTCTCATCGATGTCCCCTCTATCCCTCTCCCTTCCTCTCTGTAAAAAAAATCAATAAAACATATTTTTTAAAAGTATTTATTTACAGCCATCACACAGCACCTGTGTGGTTGCCTTTTTGTAAGGAAACATGCTTGGTCCCACCTTCATACCCGGGGTTGTCAGGTGTGACATGGGGACGGGAAGGGGGCGAAGTCTCGGAGAGGGATAGTGGTGCCAGGTTGCCTCTCGCCGTGGTTGAAAGTCCGGTGACTGGATGGGCAGTGTTTCGCAGGCTGCTCCGTTCCGGCCTGCAGAGTGGAGGCGGAGCTGGCCCGGGCCTCGAGCACCCCCGTGAAGGTGGGGTGAGCTGCGGTCCGTGGAGGGCCCGGAGTGCCAGGCCTGAGGAGTGTTTAGCGCCTGGTGGGTGCTGAGGTCCACATCCATGATGATGAGGATGCTGTGTGGGCAGACAGAAGGCGAGGGGTGTTGTCGTTGGGGGGCTTGGCCGCATCGGAGGGCTGTTTCAGAAGAGGGACAAGGGGGTCATCCATGTCTAGGGGAACTCAGGGCCGAGGTCCCAGGGCAACCTTGGGAGGAAGCCAGCCAGACCCCTTTAGGGCTTTAAGCCGCAGGAAGGCTCCCTCATTCCTCATCTCCCAAAGCTGGGGGCCAGCGGGGGTCAGGGTTGCAGGGCAGGATGGTAGCCTCTGTCTGAAATCCTCCTCTAAGCCCCAGGGAGACGGCCGGGTCTGAGAGGCACCCCCCCCTGGCCAGGGTCCGGCTTGGGCCTGAGCAGGTGGCAGACCTGCAGGCGGAGGGAGGGGTGCGTTCCACCGTGTGGCTTGGCCAAGGAGCAAAGTTTACTTGCCCAGGGTTCCCGCCACTCTTTAACTTGTTCCTTGTTCTGTGTGTGAGAGAGAAGCAGGAACCGGGGAGCCGGCGTGGGGGCCTCTTGCAGGGACCCCTGGGTCTCTCTCCTGCGTGAAGGCGACACGATACCTCGGGGGACAGATGGCCTCCTGGTGGGTAGTGGTCAGCCAGGCTCAGGGAGTTGTGTGACTCCCAAAGGGAGAGGCAAACCTTGAGCTTGCGGGTGTTTAGAAGCAGGCCCCGCCGGAGTGGCCCCGAGTCTCTGTTCCGGTGCCCATCCGTCCTTCCAGCCACCGCCGATGGCCGCTGGGAAGGGAAGGGAAGGGCAGGGCAGGGCAGGGCCATCGCCGGGCCTGGAGGGCGGGCCCCACGCCGCCCAGGCTCACAAGCAGCTTCCTCGCGGCCGGGCTGTTTTGTAACTGTTCCCAAATCATGTTAGCTCCGGGAGCTATTTTAGGCGCTGCTTTGGTTCTGAACCATATCTTACATTTAATTTTGATTCTCTTTCTCCTCCTGTCCTGGATTCAGGAGCCGAATCAACAAACACGGTGTGCCGGGCATTGTCCGGGGGGTGTGGGAGGTGCTTAGGCGAATGGGACGGACTGGGGAAGAGCTGGTTAAGGAATGAGAGCCTAGAACAGCCTCCCCGGGCGAAGGGCCTTCTCCGTGTGTGTCCCCACGCGTGTCTCAGGGCGCCTGGGGGGAGTCCATGGCACCTGGGAAATGCCCGGAGCCAGGCACAGGGCTCCTCCTTGGTGGGGCCTGTTCCTCCTCACCCTGAGAATGCCAGCCCAACCCGGAGGTACCTGAAGGCGGGCTGGGCTCCGGCTCCCCTCCGGCCTCCCCAGGGCTGGAGATGGTGCTCCTTTGCTCCCTTCTCCCCCTCCTCCACCAGGTATCAGGTGAGGAAGGCGGTCTGTGCTTTCCTGAGCCCAGACCTGGTTGCCACCAGGAGCCAGGAGAGTGACTGGCCTTGGATTCTCCGGTGGGAGTGGGTCTGGCGGTGCCTTCCCAGCTCGGCAGAGAGGAGGACAGGCGTAAATTTCCTGGTCTCTAAAGTGGGGCGAATGAGCCCTCTGCACCCCCATCCTCAGCCTCCGTGGGGCCACACGGGAAAGGAATCCCCACAACCGGTCCCCAAGGTTCAGAGCTGCCATGGCGCTGTTTTCCTGCACAGCCAGCAACCCTTGGCTTCCTCCAGCCAGAGGGGGAGGGGATCGCTGGTGTTGGCGAAAGCACAGGTCACGTGTCCCTTGGATATTTGCTTGGGGACCCTTTCCGGAAGCGGGAGTAAGAGGAGGAAATATCAAACTGTAGAATGAGTCCAGAGAAGGACTGCTGGCTTATGAAGAAAGGTTCAAACATGGGCATATTTACCCCTGAGAAGGGAGGATTTTGGTGTGTGTGTGGGGGGGAAGAGGGGGTTGATGGGCACAGTTTTGTGTATTTAAAGAACTGTCACGTGGTGTGGATGTCCTCCTTCCTCTGTGGAACTCCGCAGGGCCGCCCTGGGGCCAGCAGGTCACGGTGACCCGAGACCAGTGGTGGATGCATGGAACCGGCTAATTTTCCCACCATTTGAGCCTGAGAGGATGTGAGGGAGGCAGGGAGGGAGGATGGGCCACCCTGGGAGGCAGGGAGCCGGTTCCGTGGGGCCATAGTGCGCACAGGCAAGCGGAGTGGCCAGCACACGGGGGTGCTGATGATAAAAACAAGAGTAATAGGCACCTCTCCCTGAACACGGTGCTCTGGGCAGAGCTTTACTCCTGTGGACACATTGAATCCTTACCACACACGGGGTGCAGAGGGCTCATTCGCTCCACTTTAGAAACGAGGAAGTTTAGGCTGAGAGATGAAGTCACCCACCCAGGGTCCCCTGCCTCGGCCGTGATCCCAAGGCCGGTCTTATATCTAGGAAGATGAGGCCATCTGACCTCCACAGAGCTCCAAAGCCTCACCCTCCTTATCCCCACCACCACCACCACCAGGCAGGTCATCCTGGCCCCTTTGGAAGGGGTTGGGTGCGCTGTTGGGTGCGGGGAGGGTTCCTGCTCTCGGTGACTTCACTGTGGGTGCTTCTGCCCGGCCTCAGGGTCAGGGGGCGGGGCTCTGCCCCAAAGGTGTCTGCTGGCCTCCACTGACAGGCCCCTGGGGAAGTGGCTGGGGACTCCGGAGCTTATCTCAGCATCTCAGCTCTGCCTCTCCTGTGGCCTCGATCCCTGGGGGCTTGGGACTCTCCGAAGCACCAGTGGTGCTTCTTTCATGTCAGCCTTCCCAGTGGCATCTTTTTAATTTTTTATATATTTTTTATTGATTTTTTTTTTACAGACAGGAAGGGAGAGGGATAGAGAGTTAGAAACATTGATGAGAGACATTGATCAGCTGCCTCCTGTACACCCCCTACTGGGGATGTGCCCACAACCAAGGTACATGCCCTTGAAAGGAAATCGAACCTGGGACCCTTCAGTCTATCCACTGAGCCAAACCGTTAGGGCCCCAGGGGCATCTTGACTGGCAGCAAGCTCAGCCTGCAGGTATCCCCACCCAGCTCTGCCTCTCCAGAAGGGCAGAGTGGCGTCTGGCTGCCATGACCTGGGCAGGTGGCAGGACTCGAGCTGTCTTGTTTGGGGGGAGAGGGGGGCCCGGGGAGAGTAGGCTGGGATTAAGGAGTCCCCTGTCTGCCTTGTGGGTTCCCAGGTCACCAGCCTCTGGCGACAGGGAAAGCCCTGCTGGCCAAGGGCAGGTTCTAAGAAGACCACGGACACACGATGGACCCCAAATACTTTTTTTTTAATCCTCACCCAAAGATATGTTTCTACTGATTTCTTAGAGTGGAAGAGAGAGGGAAAGACAGAAATATCAATTTGAGAGAAACAACATCAGTTAGTTGCCTCCTGCCTGAGCCCTGACCAGGGCCTGGGCTGGGGTGGATCCTGCAACCAAGGTATGTGCCCCTGAGCCAAACCAGCCAGGGACCCAGACACGTGCTTTTGGAGTAAATAAATACCCATTCTTGTAGGACTCACGTGCTTTCTCAGCGCTCACCTTGACCCCTGAAGATTTTGAAGTTTTCAGAGGGAGAGTGTTGGAGAATGGTGGGGTGCTCCTCTCACACCAAGCTACACATAGCATTGGGGGGAAATCTTCTTTCTGTTTTTTAAGGCACAGCTGTCACCACTGCTCTGGCTTTGGGGAAAGAACAGTGACCCCAGAGGCCTATGCCAGACCCTAACTTAAAAATAACGACTGCCCGGCCGAAACCGGTTTGGCTCAGTGGATAGAGCGTCAGCCTGCGAACTGAAAGGTCCCAGGTTCGATTCCGGTCAAGGGCATGTACCTTGGTTGCGGGCACATCCCCAGAAGGGGGTGTGCAAGAGGCAGCTGGTCGATGTTTCTCTATCATGGATTCTGGCTTTCTATCCCTCTCTCTTCCTCTCTGTAAAAACTCAATAAAAATATATTTTAGAAAAATAAAAATAAAAAATAATAACGACTGCCCACTGGTCCCAAAGGGCTTCCAAGGGCTGAACCTTCTAGAATGTTTTTGTCAGACACCTTCCCTCTGTAAATCAATCAGGGACTGACTGCCGCTCACCCCCATGATTTTGGTCAACAGCCCTTCCCCACGCTCCAGCTTTCTGTAGGCACAGGATGTTTTCATGTCGTCAGAGATGTTTGTGGACCCTTACTTTCCTCAAGGTTTCAATATAAAGCGCATCACAAACATTGCCCTAGAACCTGGCATCAAATACATTCAATAGGATGTTTTAGACTGCTCCCAGCCCCTCCCACCAACAGGCGAAAGTCTCATCCCTCTAGGGCAGGGGTCTTCAAACTACGGCCCACGGGCCACATGCGGCCCGCAGAGGAGTCTGATCCGGCCCGCCAGGTTTTTTGGGCAGTGAGCGCAGCCGAGGTGTTACAGTAGGAATTAGTAGTTCATATAGTCCGGCCCTCCAGCTCTCTGAGGGACCGTGATCTGGCCCCCACTTTAAAAAGTTTGAGGACCCCTGCGCCCTGTCCCTGCTCCGGCTCCTGCCCAGGCTGCCCTTGCCCGAAGCCCGGATGTGCCTGAGGGCCCCGGGGTCTTGCATCTTCCCTTTTAGGCTGTGGGAATGGGCAGGGGCATGCCCCTGCGAGGGGGAGAGGGCAGTATGGAAATGACAGCTCCCATCAGAGTTGTTTGGGGAACCCCCCCCCCCTCCCCGTCTTGCCCGTGTTGGGGACTCTTGCTCTCTAGATGTGACTCAGCTAAGCAAAGCAGGAAAAAGACTCCATGTTTGAGTCACATGGTGCAGCTCGTGTGGTCACGCAGAGGTCAGTGCAGCCTGTGAGTCATCCGTTGCCCATGTTCTCTTACCCGAGAGACAGCTCCTCCTCCCAGAGCTTCGATCCCTGATCAAGAACAAGAACCCCAGCCCTGACCGGTTTGGCTCAGTGGATAGAGCGTCGGCCTGCAGACTGAAGGGTCCCAGGTTCTATTCCGGTCAAGGGCATGTACCTTGGTTGCAGGCACATCCCCAGTGGGGGGTGTGCAGGAGGCAGCTGATGGATATTTCTCTCTCATCGATGTTTCTAACTCTTTATCCCTCTCCTCCCTTCCTCTCTGTAAAAAAATCAATAAAATATATCTTTAGAAAGAAAGAAAGAAAGAAAGAAAGAAAGAAAGAAAGAAAGAGAAGAACAAGAACCTCAAGAGCAGCCAGCATAGTATCTAAGGGTTCCAGCCTGTGGGTGGGGGTGAATGGCAGGACCCTCATGTCTCCCCCGTTCCGGCCTTTGGCACAGCCACGGCTTTCCCCGCGCAGGGATGATGTCTCTCTTCAGTCCAGCTCACATGGCCCAGCCACACTCCATCCCTCTGGAAATTGTTTCCACCCATTGACAAGGCCAGGATTTCAAGAGCAGCCGGCCAGGAGGCACGCTGGCTTCCTTCGACGTTCCAGGAAGACTTTGTCCTCTGCGCCGTGGGCAGCCCTGGAAGGCGCCGGTCCAGGGGCTTTGGTCCGTGGAATGGCCATGGCCACCCAGGTGCCAGTCCGGATTTTGCAGCCTGGATTTTGCTCGAGGGTAACTTCCGCTGGGGCAGGAACTTGGATTGAATGACCAGTGACCTAGGACAAGATAAAAGTGTTGGCCTCTTTCACTTTCTCAGGAGGTGACAGGAGCTAGCTTGGGCAGGGCATTTTTTTAAAAATATACTATATTTTATTGACTTTTTTTTTTTTTTTTTTTTTTTTTTTTTTTTTTTTTTTTTTTTTTACAGAGAGGAAGGGAGAGGGATAGAGAGTTAGAAACATCGATGAGAGAGAAATATCCATCAGCTGCCTCCTGCACACCCCCCACTGGGGATGTACTGCAACCAAGGTACATGCCCTTGACCGGAATTGAACCTAGGACCTTTCAGTTTATAGACCGACGCTCTATCCATTGAGCCAAACCGGTTTCGGCTGGGCAGGACATTTTGGAGCCTGGATAATTTTTGTTCTTGTTGTTAATCCTCACTCAAGGATATTTCTTCTATTGATTTTTTTTTTTTTTTTTTTTTTTTTTTTTTTTTTTAGAAACAGTCGGAGGGAGCGGGGGGGGGGGGAGAGAGAAACATTGATGTGAGAGAGACACATCGATTGGTTGTCTCCCACATGCACTCTGACTAGGGCCAGGGACCGAGCCTGCAACCAAGGTACATGTGCCCTTGAATGGAATCAAACCTGGGATCCTTCAGTCCAAGGGCCATTGCTCTAACCACTGAGCAACCGGCTAGGAGCCTGGATTCTTGGCCTCCGTGGCCGCCTGACTCACTCTGCCCAAGAGAAAGCTCCTGCTTACAAATATCCCATCCCAGGCCTGGCCTTACCCCCCAACAGACATGCCCCCTCCCCCGCCCATCTCTCCTCGGCCATCTTCCACATGGAGTCTCCGTGGGTGCTGGGGTTCCCTTCCACCTGTGCTGAGAAGTCAGGACCTGACGGCCTCCCCCCCCCCCGCCCCCGCTGCCGTCATGGGAGGCCCGTGTGCCCGGGGCCAGCGGCTGCCAGGCCACTTGCCGTCTGCTGCCTGGCTCCAGCTCCCGGGCTGAGGCGGCGTCCGCGTCAGCATCTGCATCTGCATCTCACCTCTGCCAGGACCTCGCCTCCAGCACAGGCTGTCCCCGGCCCTTGTCTCTCAGATTTTCACTTGGCACGTGGCGCTGTATTGTGTCCTTGGAGTGTTTGCTGACCCTGCTGGGCCTCGTTTCACTGCAGCTCAGGAATCCCGGGTGGACGGGCGGTGGTCCCTCCGGTTGGGGACTTGCTGGCAGCAACTCGGTGGCTCTGGGGTCATTGCTCCGGGAGACGGCTGAGCTGCGGCCGTAGCATGGTCATTAGTGTTGATTGGAGCTGTGGACGGCATGTTCTTCAGGAACCTTCTCCCCATGGAGACCATCCGACGTTTCATCTAACATTTCTGACCTCCTCGACCCTGCGCATTTTCAGAATTTTTCTGATGATATAGAATTTGTGGATTCTGTGTTTTTGTTTCTTCTCTCTTACCAAGTGTTTAACTGGCCCGGCCATTTGGCTTTTACTCGACGTCTCTAACCTTTTTTTTTTCTTTCTTTCTTTCTCCAAGCTCTTCCTTCGTCTTGGGTCTATCCCCTTAGTCTTGCTGATACAAAGCCAGGTGTGGTCCGGCCTGGTTAGTTCTTGGGTAGAAGATGGAGAATGCCGGGGACTGTAGGTTTTTCCAGGGGTTGGTAGGCCTTTCTTCCGGTGCCCGACATGAGACCGAGTACAAAATCATCACGGCCTGTCGCTGTTGTCATCACAGCGATGGCTGGCACCAGGGAAGCATTTCCTTTGTCCTGGGCATTGTGCTAAAGGCTGCTGTATCGCATAACATCCTCACCAAGAGAACTAGGAAGTTTGGAGGAAGCTGAAACTGGGAACTTACTAGATCAAGTAAGTTATTCGAGTCTGTATAACTAGTAAAGAGGCTGAATTAGAATTTAGACTCAAGCCTGTCTCATTGTAGAGTCTGAGTTTTTAAGCCATATATATAATATATGTTTGTACAGTAGCATATACTCACTTAATGCTTGTTGAACAGCGAGATTGCTCCAATAGTCTGCCTGGTCTCCATGGTAACACTAATTCTGATGTGGATAACACCAACACTATTTGCATACTTACAGTGCTAGGCTCTGTGCTCAGTGGCAAACATCAATGAACCTATTTAATCCCCATTTTGCAGATTAGGAAACTGAGGCTCAGGAAGGCTGAGTTAACTTGTCCAAGGTCTCACAGCTAAACATTATAGTCAGGACTTGGAATGTAGAAGGAGTCCATCCTCTGGATCGCTGTGTTAACCACCTACAAAAACAAGACTCCTTTTTACCTCTGCCCCGTTCCTCTTGCTACCCATTCCTCAGCTGGCTGGCTTCTTCTTTGTTTATCCCTGCTCACTGTATTCTTTCTGAGAGGCCTTGGCTGGAGCGCTCCTCTCCGACTATTTCTGTCCACACTGAACTCCTTTTGCAAAACTGGCTCTTTGATTTACATTTTCTTAAACTTTACTTGTCAAATCACCTGACTGAAGATTGGTGCTCCATAATGCACCTACTTATCTTACTTCATTTTTTAAATTTTTTAAATTTTTCTATTTATTTTAGGAAGGGAGAGGGAAAGAAATATCAATGATGAGAATCACCAATTGAATGCCTCCTGCATATCCCCGGATTGAGCTCGAAACCTGGGCATGTGCCCTTCCTGGGAACCATGACCTCCTGGTTCATAGGTCAGTTCTCAACCACTGAGCCACATCAGCTGAGCATTATGTTATTTCTGACCAAAGGAACAGAACAGGGAGCTCAGAAACAGACCCACACACATCTGGACACCTGAGCAGGGGCCACTGCTGAGCAGTTCGGAATGGACAGTCAGTTTAATCAGCAGTGCTGCTGGGAGAGTGGGTATCTTTGTAGAAATGAATGACCACTCACTTCCTCGCATCACACACAAAAATACTTCCCAGTGAGCTCATCAATCTAAATGCCCAACTGAATACAAAGTAAAACTTCATCTACAAGATAACTTAGGAATTCTTTTCCCTCATAACTTTGAGTGGCCATACACTTCTTAAAGAAGACACCGAAAGCACTAGCTATAAAGGGAAAGGCCGATAAGTTATTGACATTAAAATGAGGAACTGCTCATCACAAGTCATGAATAAAAGAGAGCATGAAACAGAAAGGAGACGTAGGCTGCACCTATGACTGGCAAGTGGATCTGATTCCAGAACATATAAAGAATCCATAAAATCCATAAGAGAAAAATCCCTTCCCTCAAAATGGGTCAAAAGAATGCCCCATGCTTATAAATTGTGGGCTGTATGTGGTGTTCTTCTCCCAATCTCAGGTTTTAAGCAGCAGGCCCTGATCATGGCACAGCCTGGTGGCTGGCCTTGGGAACTGTCTGGTCCCGTGGTTCTTGTTCTCTTCCGGTGTGTGTGGCCCCGGGCCCTTCCTTCCTTTCCCCGTCCTGCTTCCCTCAGCTGTTTATTTGGCCAAGGTGCCTCTTTCTCATGAATACATTATACACACACACACACACACACACACACACACACACACACACTGACTGGTCAGATTATTATAATCTCTGAATGCAATACATACATATATATATATATATATATATATATATATATATACACACCTTTCTCTTTTCCTTGGGCTTGTTAAATTTTTTTTAAATATATTTTATTGATTTTTTACAGAGAGGAAGAGAGAGGGATAGAGAGTTAGAAACATTGATGAGAAAGAAACATGGATCAGCTGCCTCCTGGGCACCCCCTACTGGGGATGTTTCCGCAACCAAGGTACATGCCCTTGACTGGAATCGAACCTGGGACTTTTCAGTCCGTAGACCGGTTTCAGCTGGGCTTGTTAATTTTTGATCAGCTGTTTTAAGAAGATTTCTCCCCGGCTTTCCCCCAACCCCCCACCTCCTCTTTCATTTCCCTTTCTGTACCTCCTTGTTTAGCCTAAACCCGTGTGGTCGTAAACCTTATCCTAACACGTGTGAACGCCTTCGGGGGAGCAGGCTTGTCCTGTGGATCCCGGAGGCAGAGGGAAGGCCTGAGGCTGGTAGATAGGACCCAGAGTGCCGTTCCCTTCAGTTTCGTCCCAGTTGTGGGACCTCCAAAGGTGGCACGGGTGTCACTGGGCCAAGCAGAGGCTAAACCTACACCACGTCTAGGTCACGGTGTTGTCTGTGGAGGGCCCGATGCCGTGGACGGGCAGCTGGATTAGGATAAGCCCTTCCGGTTTTACCAGCAAAGCCCTGGACGGACCCTTTGGGGATGCTCAGAGCAGCACCTCTCCATTGGGAGACTCTTTTGTGCTCCTGCCGGGTCAGGCCAGGCACAAACACCAGCCCTTTAGCGGGGTGATGAATATTTAAGAGATTCTGAGGCACGCTCTGCCGCAGCCCTCAGCACAGAACCGGCTGACAAGCATTGAGCAGAAGGTCAAGGGTCTCTGGTTTTGGTCTGTGTCATTCTTTCCTCCGGTAGCAGCCGCTGCGAGGCAGTTTCCTATTCCGTTCTACGCGTCCTTGTTTCTTTATTTTCTTTAAGTCCTCTCTCTCTGGCAGTGACTGCCCTTATTTTTTTCATTGCAAACGTATCGTATTCCGGACCCATTACCACAGAGCAGACAGTCTGGGAGGTGAGCAGGTATGTTTTGGCTTTTAAAACATTGGACGGTGTTTTAAAAAACTCAGAGTGTAGCCCAGCCGGCGTGGCTCCATGGTTGAGCGTTGACCTGTGAACAGGGAGGTCACGGTTCGATTCCCTGTCAGGGCACATGCCCGGGTTGTGGGCTCAATCCCCACTGTGGGGCGTGTAGGAGGCAGATGATTGATGATTCTCTCTCATCATTGATCTCTCTCTCTCTCTCTCTCTCTCTCTCTCTCTCTCTCTCTCTCCCTTCCCCTTTCTCTGTGAAATCAGTAAAAATATATAATTTTAAAAATCATTAGTTTAATATAATAAAGCTGGATTTCCACCTTCTCCTGAAAAACGGGGTGATCTGGGTTCCTGGGGCCCCCATCCCCAGCTGGTCCCCCGCAGGCAGGCTGCGGAGGGGTTGCTTGTGAAGAGAGGACCCTCCTTCCCCTTGGCACATCCCCCCAGCGGCTTCGCCTTTCTTACCTGCCTGCCAGCCCACAGGCGTTTGCATTTGCGACATTCTGAGGAGACCGAAATAGGCTTTTGTGGGCTGTCCTGGGAACGCAAACAATACTGTTTGGTATATTTCAACGGGAAAACGAATATCAGCTTTTAAAGAGCAGAGATATCAACAGTGCAAATGTGGGGATGCTGACAGGGCCCTCGCCTAGCATGGTATGTCTTGAGATGACGGTCTCTGTCTCACGGCGCTTGCTGTGTGTGGCTCAGCACCTCGTCGGGACTTAGGAAACGACGTTCTGAGTGCTCGCCGTCTGCCCTCCCAGGCGGAGCCCAGAAGCACCTCGTCCCCGTGGGCCTGGGCCTGTCAGTTCCTCCCGAGACCTCACCGGCCTGATCTCTCCGCAACACCCACTCTGGCCCTTCTCCTGGACCCCTGCCCAGCTCCCCTGTCTGGAGAGAAACAGTTTCTCTCTGGGTGACAGCTCCTGTCCGGTTGAGTGGGTCCCAGGACGTAGAGGCTGTCCCACGCCTGCTCTCCTGGCTGGTGCCAAACGGGAATCTGTGGCAAGGACAGGGTGCTCGCATTCCAAACCCCGGATAAGGGCTGGGTAAAAGTTCAGCTCATTCCCTTTAAAGAAAAAAAACAAAAAAAAAACCTTCGTCTTTGGCATTGCAGAGTTTTGACCCAGATCCATCAGAGGCCACGGGGAGCTCGCAGTGTTTGCAGAGCGGGGCTGGTTTCCGAGGCCTGTAGCTCAGAGAAACCCAGGAGGACCAGGGGCCTGCTGGGCTGGAGTGGAAGCCCTGCCTTTGCAAGTCCGCCCCGGCCCAGGCTCCGCAGGCCCCCCGAGTGTGGCGGGAGGAGCCAGCCCTGTCTCCTCTCCCCTGAGCTCTCTCTGCCCCCCGAAGTCCAACACCGCAGGCAGCACCCTGGAAAGCTGCTTCCTGGTAGGCGCGCGTGTGCTTGCTAAGTAAACAGCCTCCCCTGTGTTTTTGGAACCAAATTCGTTTCTGCTTCCTGGTCATCCCGCTCGGGTGTTTCTGTTCCCGGTGCCACGCAGTACCGAGTTAACCGAAGAAAGAGCTAGACCTGGGCAGAGGCAGCCACCACGGCCATTTCGATCCCTGGTGACGGGGTAAGAACGGTGATGGGGCTGTGGGAAGAAAGAAGAAGAGAAGGCGTGGGCGAAGAGTGAACTCTAACAAAGCCTTTCCCAAACACAGTGCTCGTCGTCGTACTGCTTTGCAAGTCAGAGTGGGTTCCGGCTGAGCCCCCGGGATGGGGGACCTTCCTTTGCATTTCCCCACGCTCACTCAGGGACTGGCCACGGCCGGCCTCTACCTGCAGCCTCCGTGGCTGGCTGGGAGCGGCCCTCCTCTGACCCGAGCTTGCTCTCGCTCCCTCTCTCGTTGACTTAGTTGCCTCTTCTTGCGCACGTCCACCCACCCGTGGCATCCCATCGCCGCGGCAGGGAGCAGCCGCGTCACGCACCAGGCTCCCCGGGTGATGGGCCAGCTCTGCGCGGAGGGGCCCCCGCTTCCCTCTGGTTCTCCGTCCCGGAGCAGGAGGCTCCCTGGCAGAGCTCAGAGCCCTTTTGTTTATTTGATCCTGGGCTCTTGGATAAATCAGGAATGTCCTGACGTGAACTTAGGCATGTTTTTCTTCCATGGAAAAGGAAACTCCGGCGAATGGTATTTCGGTAGGCAGAGGACCGTGCCGGGGAGGGGGGACTCGTGCCGCGTGCCTTTGGCCGCCGGACCCGTCGGTAACGTCTTCGTTGGCATGCTCTGCCCTGGAGCCCAGAAGGTGTGAGTCTGGAGCGCTTTGCCCCCGGCTGGGAACCTGGCACCGATGCCCATGGTCGTCTTCCAAGTGGTCTTCGTGCTGCGTGAAGCCGTGGCCCGGGGTGGTGGCTGGAGGAAGGCTGCCGGGGAGGCAGGGCTCGGGGGAACGCGGCTGCCTGGACTCTCTTTCTCAAGCCATCTTCCCGGGAGGGGCAGGGTTCTCGAGGTGAGGTACCTTAGGAGTCACCTGCCCCGGGACTGAGTCTCTCTCTCTCTCACTTCCAGTCAGGTCGAGCCTCTCTCGTATGGTGCCACTGGTTGTCAGGAAATCTTTCTGGGTCTGGATTCTTTCGAGGTGATGGCGTGGGGGGGGCCTAAGACTCTTCCTGGGTCTGCCTCGGTGTGCGGGGTCCAAGGATAGCATCGGAATTGTTCTGGAAACATATCTGGGTCTGTGCTTGGCTGCAGTGGAGACCTGTCAGTATCCTAGAAAACAGTCTCGGGCCTTCTCCAGAGCCATGGTGCCCTCCCCCCTCCCCCCCCCCCAGACCCCGAAAGAGTGTCCAGGTATGTGAATGCCCAGGCATTACCCTCGCCGGGGCGATGGGGGTGGGCTGGTGGCTGCCCATCCCCAGAGAGGAGAACCCCGTCCATGGCCTCTCCAGGCCTAGGCCTGGCTGCCGCTCTGTTTTGCTGCCTTTCATGTTGCCGGAGGATCTTCTTGGGAACAAATGACTCAGCAACCTGGATCTCTGGGGCTGAGTGTGGCATGGCGTGCCTTCTGAGAAGCGATTGGACGGGTCCGCCTCGACTCTCAAATTCTGAGCTCGGGAGGCACGCAGACCCAGACGTGTTTTAGTCTGGCTTCGTCAGGCTGCCGTTCACATTTGGACTCCCCGGTCCAGTTCCTGCCCCGGTAACAGGATCTCACTCGTGGGATAAGCCAGGCCATGTTTTAATTACCTTTTTTTTTTTTTTTGTCTTTATGAAATTCCAGGGAGGGGAAAAAAGGTCCCGGTGGGTGGCCCCCAAAAGCTAAAAAGGCAGCCGAGATCAGCTGCGCTGTAGATCTGGACTTGTCCGTGGCAGAAAGAGTTAACAGGACAGTGGTCTCGGGGTGAGGGCCATTTTTTTCCCTGTGGCTGGGAGACGCTCATGGGGCTCGAGAAAAGATGACGCAACCTTTGGTGTGGGACAGCCCTGGCCCGTCCGCCTCGTGGGCGCTGTCCCTCAAAGAGTTAAGCTGGCCTTGGGGCCGGGGAGCCCTCAGGGAAGGTGGGAGCCCGCGGGGACCAGGCTCTGGATGCCCCGGAGCAGTGAGGTGTGGGGTAAAAAATGGGACGGGGAAAGTGTGGCCAGGGAGCCGAGTGCAGGCCCAACTTTTTCTTTTTTTTTTTTTTCTGCCTTGTTTGACCAGCCTTGGCACTGCCCTCAGGCTCTCCAGGGGAAAAGCTGCAGTTCTGCTCTTGCAACACAAGGAGCAGACTGGAGAATTTAGATCTGCGTCACAGAGCTCAGAGAGAGAGAGAGAGGAGAGAGGAGAGAGAGGGGGAGAGGGAGAGAGAGAGAGCGCTCCGTCGATAGGTCTGCTAGCAACAGCCGTGCTGCAGCAGCAGAGAGAGAGAGGGGAATCGAGAAACAAGTCATAGCAACACCGGGTGCCAGGTTCTGCCAGCTCCCTGGCCAAAGCCGTTCAGAAATCTGTCCGGGGCTGGAGGCCTGTGGGTAGCCTAGGCTGAGAGGAGGAGGATGATACGCAAGGTGGCACGGGCGGTTCCCGTGCGGAGGAGGTGGGGAGAGGGGGTGGTGGGGGGCAGGGGTGGGGGCCAGAGGTGGTGGGGGCCACGGTGGAAGCCTGAACCGGACCGGTTTCTGGAACATTCGAGACTGCGGCATCGTCACAGCCGGACCAAGATTTAGGTCTGCGCAGCCGGCGATGGGCGGTCCGATGGGCTTCGGGACTCGATGGCGTAGCCCTCTTCTTCCCCCACGTACGTATCTGCCGGGATTCGGGGGCGATGGCTCTGCGTATGTGGGCGCTCTGTCTTTCTCACCTCCTTTCTCACTTTCTGCTATTTTTTTTTTTTTTTTTTTATGGAGGGAGGGCTTTTTTTTTTCTCTCTCCCACTTCAGTTTCTTCTCCCTTCGTGTCAGCTGCTCAAACCTGTTCTGGGGGGGAGAGGAGAGAGGAGCAAGCTGTCTCGGGCGGGCGTCCCACCTGACCCTCCTAGTCCTGATCCCCTTTTTCTTCTGTTGGGCAGACATACAGACTGGTTTTCCAGGTTCAGTGGCAGCCCTTGTCTGTCTGTCCGTGCAGGGCTCAGGTGGAAAGGGGGAGGGGGTCAGTGAGGAGGAGGAGAGGTCTTGAGAGGAAGGCCAGGCACAGTCTCCCAGGGGCTGCCTCATGGAAACGCTCAGCCCTGAGGCTCTGGCCGGCGGGGAGCAGGTGGGCAGGCTGGGGTGTGGGCTGGGAGCCGTGGGGTGAGGCTGGCAGGCTGGTCACTGCGTAGTTGGGGAAAGTGGGGAAATGATGACGCAGTCACTGTTGCATCTCGTGGGGACCTCTGGGGGGACAGGTAGTGAGGTTCCCGGGGTGTGTGGGGCCAGCTGAGAGGGTTTTAAAGAGGAGCGGAGTGGGGGAAGCCAGCCTTTAGAGATTAAATGTCATCCCTTTGGCGTTGGAAAGTTGTTTACCTTGCGCTCTCTGTGTCTCTCCATGTTGGCACCCTTCCAGTTCACATGTGATGGCCTTCCTTGTACTGCTGCATCATTAACTAAGTGACTGAGCTGGCCTTCCATTGGCCAGGGGAGGGCTCTCCCTCCAGACACGTCCTCTGATTGGTGGCCTGGCCCGTGGCAGGTGAAAACCTCTTTTTCATTGGCTGAGGGTGAGGTATCAAATCTGAATTTGCATTCCACTTGCTTCCAGGGGAGCGGGGAGAAGCCCAGCAGCCCTCTGAGATCTGTTTAGGGGTGTGCGTAGGTGCTCCTGGGGGCCTGCCTTCGACGGACCAGGGGAAGCTTCTTCCTGCGCCTTTTTACCTCATGAGGAGCTCAGGGCACCCCAAACTTGGCCGAGGGGGAAGGGTTGGGGAGCTAGACAGGTGCCCAGAGCGTTGGCCAGACGGAAAGAAAATATCTGTCCTTCAGTTTGGTATCAGAAAAGGGAATTTTCCAATAAGCCACACCTCGGTGTTGCGGCAAAATAATTCTTGGCTCCCCTGGAAACGCCCGGGCAAGGTAGGGCAGAGCCGCCGCTGCTGCTGTTGCCACCACCCCGGGCTTCCTGCTGACTCTGGGCTGCTCCCAGGGGGACCAGAGATTTGCATTGACGTCTGGGGCTGCCCAGAGCCGAGCCCAGTGTGGGGAGGACCTGCCTTCTGGAAGCTGCTGCTCCCTGGTGCTCGCAAAGGTGAGGATGGGACCGACCCCCGACCCCCGGACGTGGGTCCGAAGCTGCGTATCGGGTGGGGTTTCGGGGAGGGCCCCTGGGCCCCGAGAGGGGACACAGGCTTGTCCTTCTGGGGAGAGACTGAGAGTGAGAGCAAAACTAGGACAGCAGGCTGATCCTCTGGTTTGGGGGCCAGGGGACGTGGGAAATCCAGGGTTCCAGCTCCCCATCCCGTCTGGGTGCAGGCCTCCCCTTGGTGGGGACGGGGTTCCTGAGCCCGGCCCAGCCCTGCGCAGTGGCCCCCGCCCCAGCCCTGCGCAGTGGCCCCCGCCCCGTGACTGCGCAGCTGGCAGCGCAATGCGCCTGGGTCTCCGGCCTGGGGCAGCGCCGCCCTGCTGCTTACATAACGGAGGGCACGGCGGCGCCTTCCCGGCCCTTCCTCGCCAGCCTGCCTCCCGGCTCCCTCCCGGGGCCCACGGAGCCGGGAGGGTCTCACAGGAGAGCCATTTCGCTCTGGTCCCGGCAGAGGTAGGAGCTAGGGCTGCAGACAGAAGGGGGGTGACCGCGGGTCCTCGGGTTGGGGCGTAGAATGTAGGCTGTCCTTCTGAGTGCCCGGGGCCACCTCCGGCCCCTCTGACCTCCCCGAGGGACCGGCCGATGCCCTTCCTGCCCTCTTAGGCCTCTGGCTTTGTAAAGGGCAGTTCTGATGGGAACGACGTGACGGCTGGGGAGAGCGAGGGAAGGTTGGGGGGCCCCGGTGGGAGCGGTGGACCGTTGCCCGCCCTGGTCGCTGGCCCTCCTTGCCCTGGGTGGGCTGATAGGGTTCTTGGACTCCTTTTCTTGCAAGGCTGCCATGTTGGAGGTATGGGTGCTGGGCTCGGACACGGTGGCGTTGGTTTTTCTGGTCCTGCTGCGCCGGTTCTGCATAGTGTAGGGGGGGGGAGCGGGGGCTGGGATTGGGGGGGTGGGGGGGTAGAGGCGGGCATCAGTGGCTGCCGCAGTGAAGGTGGCCCAGTCCCAACCCCACGCACAGCCCTGGTTGGGGGGGGGGGGTCACCACTGGGGCCCTGGTATGGCCAGAGCGTAGGCCCTGCTGACTCAGGCCTGGGGCGTCATGCCTCAGCCTCAGGCTCAGGGCTGTCGGGCGAACAGCTGGATCTTGGGGGGTGGGGGGAGGAGGCAGAGCCATGGCAGCTCCTCTCAGACGTGTGGGATCCCCAAATACGTCTGCCTCGGGCAGGCAGCCTCCCCACGGCCTGGGGTGGGGTCCATGGCAGCTCGAGGATCTGTTCCGATGGCCCTGCCTGTTTGCCATCTCCCCCTCTGTTTGTGCTCAGGCCCCTCCCAGAGCCGATCCCCAATCCCCGAGCCCAGCAGGCGCCCTGCCGTCCTTGTGCCCGTGCCCATGCCGTCCCCGGCCGGCTGCGTGCAGCGGCCATCTTGTCTTCCTGCCCAGAAACGTGAAATGGTTCCTCCTCGATCTGGAGGAGAGCCTTCCCCGCGCAGGCTGCCTGCCGGGGGCTGTCTGCAGCCAGCCTCAGATCCTGTCCCTAGGTGGCCACACATTCTCGCAAAACCAGGTGACTCCCCTTGTGCTTGCTTCTCCCACCTCCGTTTTCACCGGGGGCGCTTTCCGTGGCACCCACCCACCCACCTGCCGCAGTGCCCGCCCCCAGGAACCTGTCCTCCCCTCCGCCAGCGGGGTCCTCAGAGCCACCCCTGCCCCCTGGGGCCCAGCTCCCATGGCCTTCATCCCCCTGTCTGCTCCTTTGGTTGTTTTTTTTTGCCTGTAAATCTCACGCCACCTATTAGACGGGGAGCTCACTCGAACCCAGTGGGCGCCTCCTGCCTGCGGGGCCCCTCTCCCGGCTCTCGCACAGCGGCCATTTCATTTATCCCTCACCCCGACCCCGCGGGGGGCATCCGTGGCTGGTAAGTGTTCCGATCATGGTTAGGACCCTGGTCTCTCAAAGCCGTTGTGTGTTTTTTCCTCTCTCCGTCCTCTGTGTCTGCAAAATGCCCCTGAACGAGGTAGGTCCCCCAAACATGACTGTGTAAGGGGTTCTGTAAGTCCCTGAGGCGTGGGGGGACTTTGGGTGGCCGGTCCTTTTGCACCCAAGGTCTGGGTCCCTTAGCTGGCCCATACCACCCTCACCCTTTTTCCTCTTCCCTGTGGCCAGTCTCACTCATCAGGCCAGCTTCCTTTGTTGTTTTTATTGTTGTTTGTTTTTTGTAGCTGAAATGGATGGATTGACAAACCTCAGTGATCCTGGGAGAGGGAGGAGGAGGAGGAGGAGGAGGAGGAGGAGGAGGAGGAGGAGGAGGAAGAGGAGGAGGAGGAGGAGGAGAGTGGGTGGGTTATGGGACCTTCTGAGCAGAAATAAGCTCCAGAACGCAGCAGCAGCAGCAAGTGGAGAGCGTGGGAGGCAGGGCCAGGGACATTGATTATCCCTGGACAGACGGCGGGTGGCGTGCGGACCCTGCCTCATCTTCCCCGGGGGGTTTTAGACCGATTATTGGATCTTCCTAAGTCTCCGTGTCCTCCCTCACTCAGGGAGAGGGAGCCACGTGACTCCGCAGAAATGCCTGCCCTCTCGCCCAGCAAGCAGGCCCCCCACTGAAGTGTGGCTCCCTGGCCCCTACCCAGGAGGTTTGCGGGGCCGTGAGGCCGGCACGGCGTGAGGCGGCTGGGCTCAAGAAGAAATGGGGAAGAGGGGAGCTTGCATGCCTCAATGGCAGCAGAAGCAGAGAGGGGGGGGGGGGAGGAGGGGAGGTCACCAGGCACCAGGCAGCAGGCACCTGAAGCCTGCCAGGCCGTGTCCTTCCCCACCGGGAGGAATTGCCCCTCCACCGTCTGCGTGGGAGCGAGGCCGCGGGCACGGGGCCGGAGGGCTGGCGGTGGCAGAGGGAGGGTTAACGGGGCGCCTTCCTGGGAGCCTTTGGATGCCAGGTTAGCCTCCCTCCCCTGCTTCCTGCCACGCATCCATCCGTGGGAGGGAGCCGAGCACCCCGAGGCCCCTCGTCACCAATTGTGGGGCTGCAGAGCGGAGAGTGACGCCAGCCGTGCGTCGCCAGCCGAAGGCAGCGGGGACCCTGGTGACGGCCGCTCGGTTGTTTTTTTCCTCTCTGGATGATGACTCAGTGCGTTGGGAGCAGGAAGATGGAGCGCTCAGCTGAATGGCCAGGACATTCTGTCAGCATGAAAGCAGGAACAGCTTGTCGGGGTGGCTCAGAGCTGACCCAGCCGCCGCTGGGGTCGTTTGCAAGAGGGGCTGGGCAGCAAGAAGCCCCTCGCGGCGTGTCGGGGTGGGGGTGGGGGGGTGGGGAGCCCCGGGGACTCACCAGGCTGCTGCTGGGCCCGTCCATTTTGGAATCGGAACAGAACATGCAGCTGTTTGTATTTTTAGATGAACTTGACAAACAGGGTCGCCTCTGGAGCTCCTCTCACGCGTCCCCAACGGGAGGCATCTCACCGGGGCCCCTGGGGATGCGTCCCTGTGGCTCCTGGCCTCGGACAGAAGGTGGGGGGATCTCTTCTTGGGGTGGGGACGGGGCAAGCAGGAGCGCTCGGGGGACCCCACGAACCAGTGCCCATGGTGGGGATGTGGCGTCTTAGGTTTGCGCGGCTGGCACCGTGTGAAGATGGTGGAGACGCATCTCCGGCCTTAAGCTGAAGCTCAGCTCTTGGGTTGCCTGCTTGGGTCTCCCCTTTCCTGCCTTCCCAAATCAAAGCTAACCCCCTCTCCCCCACCCCTTCATCCGCCTCTCTTCCTTCTCAGGCAAAATGGTAGACCTTGAGTTCCTGACCTGGGTGTGTGTGTGTGTGTGTGTGTGTGTGTGTGTGTGTGTGTCATGGCGGCTCAGGGTTCTAGGCTTTTCCTGGATCTGCCGCATTGCGCTGAGTGCATGTGACCTTCCCCCAGGCCCCGCCCGCCCGCCCGCCCGCCCCACCCGCCCGCCCGCCCCACCCGCCCGGCCTGCCGGGGAGCCAGAGAGAACATGGAGCTCCATCGCCGCTGAGTTGTGGCCAAAGCATTGTCCCCAGTCTCTGGCTTCGCTTTCTCTCCTCTCCGTCCGTGGCACTGGGCAGAGGAGCAGGCAACCTGCGAGTGGGGTGGAGGGGCAGCGGGCCCGGAGCTCCTGGACCCCTCTCCCCGGGTCCCCTTCCTGAGTCTCAGGCTTTGCCATAGAGGATGCGGGCACCCCCTCCCTTCCCCAGCGACCTCGGGGCGGGTGTGACTCACTGGGGGCCTCTGGGAGGAGTGGCCCAGGGGCCTCGGGAGGCTGAGGGAGCACGGAGGCCTGACTGAGGTCACAGCGGATGGTTGGTCAGAGCTGTGGAGGAGCCAGCCATCCCCACCCAGAGCCCGCGGGCAGGACCAGCCCCTCGGCGTCATGTCTCTTTGAGCCTGAGTACAGAGCAACTTGACCTACAAAAACTCATCCATAGTGGGTGTCGGATGCTTTGAGCCTCCTGTTTTCTTTGTCCAGAAGCTGTGTGTCTGAAGAGAGCCCAGGTTCTGTCCTTCAGAGAGCTCCATGGTCCCTCTGGTTTGGTTGTTGTTATTTTTTAAAAATAATTTTATTTATTGCACAGAGGAAGGGAGAGGGAGAGAGAGAGAGAAACATCCAAGATGAGAGAGAATCATTGATTCCTTGATCAGCTGCCTCCTGCACGCCCCCCACTGGGGATCGAGCCCACAACCCGGGCATGTGCCCTGACTGGGAACCCAACCATGACCCCCCAGTTCATTGGTCAACGCTCAGCCTCTGAGCCACAGCAGCCGCAGGTTTGGTTTTGAAAGAGCTGCTGGGACTGGCCCTTCCTGACCAGACGCTGTGCCCAGGGGCACTGGTCTTCCTCCAGGACAATGGGTTGCTCCTGTCATTGGATGCTGAGCAGCAGCGAGGGCCATGGTCCCAGGGCCACCTCGTGACCCTGACGGGACCTCATCGGAGCCTGCACAATGAATGGCTGGCCCTGTAGCTGAGACTTCCTTTTGCTTCTTCCCCACAGAGAACTCAGAGGAGTTGAGCTCCGTCAGTGACAACCGTGTGGAGACTCGGCCCAGTGAGGATGGTGCTGGTGGGCAGAAGACAGCCGTCATACCGTGGGGTCACGTGCGCCCTTTTGCATTTATTTGAAACCCCCCAAAAAAGAGAGATGCGTGGCAGCCTGGCTCCGTGCAGTAAGTATTTGCCTGCGTTCTTTTATTCCTTCAGACGTCGGAAGCAGATAGATGCTTTTTGACCCCAGCCAGCTGCCGTGCCTTCTCCATTCTGTTCTGGCACCCCCCACCCTCGGTCTCCGGAAGAGAGGACTGGATTGCTTTTCTCGTGCTGCGGAGAACTGTAGAGACGCTAGAACGCGATGTTCATCCCACACACGTCCCCCTCTCACTTAGGAGACCTCGACTTGCCCTAAAATAGAGCCAGGAGCCCACATCCCTCGGTGCAGAGTGTTAATGGGCCAAATGGGAGGACCCTGTTTGCCCTCCCTGCCCCCGGCAGGGAGGTGAGGCTACCAGTTGGCTGGCGGAGGGAGGCTGGTCCCTGCCAGCATCTAGCATGGTTCTCTGCCAAGTTCTAGCTCCAAATCTCCAGGCCGGTTGGAACCTAGACTATATATAGCCTTTGCTAAGCAATCCTTATCGGACGTGTCTGCCCTCCCCTGTGGGAGAGGAGCGGTTCTATCAGAGAACCAGAACCTAGAGAGCGAGGCATCTCTGAGGGGCCTTTCCTCTGGGAAGGCCGTGTGTCCTTGCGTGTGTGTGTGTGTGTGTGTGTGTGTGTCCGTGTCCGTGTGTGGTGTCCCTGATTCAGGGCTGCCACGCTCGGTTTCCCCTAATTCAGATGCGGAGAGACCCAAAGGTCACGTGGATGAGGGTCCTGATATCGGAGGAGCTGACAGCCTCGATGGATTTGGGCTTTGGACGAGGAGAGACCAGGCCCTGGACGTGGCTGAAGGCATGGCCCTTGGTGAAGACCAGGCTCCGGTATGTCTTCTGGGTTTCCTGTTTGCCTTGCTCTGACCTCCCCCTTCCTTCTGTTGGATCTCTGGTCTTCCCTGCCTTTCTCCACCCCTTCCTCCTCCTCCTCCCTCTGGTGTTCTTAAGGATCCATGAGGGCAGGCTCCGCTCCGGCATCCGGGAACTGCACCTACTCCCTGCCCTCCCCCTTTCCCCCCGGAGTTTCTGGGAATCCGCCTTTGCTAGGCAGCGGTGTCAGCAGTCACGGAGAGAGCTGGTGGTGACTGGGGGTGGCATGGTGGGTGGTGCAGGCAGAGTGGGCTGGATCTCTGCCTTCTCCCTGTTGTAGGTGCTGTTGAGCCGCCCCTCGGCGGTGGTTCCGGGAGCGAAAGAGCTGATGGATGTGGCTCATCGCCGGGCTGCTCCATGGGAAATATGATTCAACCCCTTCCCTGCCGCCCAGGTAAGTCAGGGGTGGGCTGTTTCCCTTCTCATTTTTTCCCCAACCCCCTCTTTCCCCAGGGAGGCCATTTTCCTTATGCGGTGAGCAATCCTTCAACGTCTTCACTTCAGAATCTCCCAAACAATGTTCCCCTCCTTTCCATGCTCTCCCTCCCAGCTTTTCTGTGAATGGGGTTGGTGGCCAGCAGGGACTTGGGGAAGGTGGCCAGCGAAGCGACCGGCTGCTAGGTGTGTGGGAGATGGCTGGGAGATGGCTGGGTGTGGCTGTTGGCAGAGCAGTTGTGTCTCCTGTGTCATTGACTAGTCCTCTCCTTAGCGCCGCCCCCCCCCCAATATATCACCTCGCCTGAGGTTCTGGGTGTAATCCCTCAAGACCCTGGGAACCTGCCTGGGACTCAGGTATCTCCTCCCAGAGTCATCTCTGGGGATGTCCTTTCTTATTCTAGACACTTTTAGCCTTGCTGGCCTCTGTCTAGAGCTCAAGTCTGGAGTTTAGACTATGCTCTAGGCAAGTAGATTTGGGGCTCTTTCCCTACTTTTTTTTTTTTTTTTTAATAATATATTTTTATTGATTTCAGAGAGGAAGGGAGAGAGATAGAAACATCAATGATGAAAGAGAATCATTGATCGGCTGCCCCCTGCCCGCCCCACACTGGGATAGAGCACGCCACCTGGGCATGTGCCCTCATCAGGAATTGAACCGTGACCTCCTCGTTCATAGGTCCATGCTCAACCACTGAGCCACACTGCCTGGGCTGCCTACCTTTGTGTGTGTGTGTGTGTGTGTGTGTGTGTGTGTGAGACTTTCTTTCTCGCAGCTATTATTGCCTTGGCCTTAAAAAAACATTCCACTCCCAGTAAGCCATTGCAGAGCATCTGTAGGCAGTGGATGGAGGGATGTTTTTCTCTGCCTCACTCGATGATGACAGCCATGGTGATTAAAAACGATGACGGCTGCGGCACTGGGGAGGCCTGTCGCCTTTTAGAGACAATTCAGACAGCCTGGCCGCGTCGCCGGGAAACCTCTCCCCTCCCGAGTAGATTCGGGCACCGTCCCGGGCCAGCGGTGCTGGTTGGAATTAGCCAGGGCCCATTTGCCTGGTGTCTGAAGAGAAAAGGGGAGCTGCTGCGTAATTTGATGACCCCTTGGCTAACCCCTGGAGGCCCTGTGGGGTCCCGCCGCTCCGCCCTCTTTTCCCCACCCCACTCCCTTCCAGCCGCCCTCAGGGAAGGGTTTCATGTCTCTCCCCATCTGAGAGGCATCTGAGAACTGGCTCTGAACAGCCCGAGAGCCGCCCTAAGGAGGGAAGGAATCCAGGGCTGTGTGGATGAGCCGGTGTCTCTTCCTTCCAGGAATCTGACCAGTCTCAGCCCCTCCAGCAGTCGTGGGGCAAGGCATGGCTAAGGGTGTTGGGTCTGGAACGTGAATAAAGAGGAGGGATCAGCTTTGGGGCAGCCGGGGAGATGAAGAGGCGCGGGCCAAGTCCCTCACAACGTGCCGGCGAGAATCCGGCCAGCACCGGCTGAGGGGCCAGAGCCAGCCGGCGCTGTTGGCCATGCTCAAGGGCCTCTGCTCGCCTGTGTGCGGTGCATCCCTGGCCCGGCTCGGGGTGACCCCCGGGTGCTCCCATTCATAGCCCTGCCTGTCCAGACAGGGAGAACTGGGGTGGGAAGCTAAGGGGCAATTGCCTGTCACCTCTGTGGCCTTTCCAGAACTGGGGCTGGTGCTTCCCTGTTGGTTTGCCTGTGTGTGTTCCTCGCCTAATTCCTTTGACCCTGCTCACCGCCTGGAGCTCTGTGTGTTGCAAGTCCGGCCAGCAGAACAGTTGACACCTCCTGGGCAGGGCAGGGGGGAGGCAGGACAGGCGTATCTGGCACTTTCTTCCTGACCTTTGGATCTTGTGTTCTGGAAGCCAGGAGGCAGGGTGGGGCCCTTCCATCTGAGTCCAGCAGAGGTTAACAGAGCTGGTGGCACCAGGGCTGGGGTGGCGTGGCTTGGGCAGCAGGCACTGGAGGTGGGGCCCTGCCAGGGCACCTGATTGGCCAGCGCCTTCTCGGCCCCATTGAATTCTGGTCTGGTCGGGGCTCTGAACTGTTTAACGCATGCCTTGGCTCCGTCCCCTGGCACCAGTGCCCCCAACGCTGCAGCCACAGCTTTAGAGAGGATCTGTACCCTGTGCCGGTCACTTCTGTGGGCATGCTGCCTTCCCGGGAGATAGGGGAGAGATACCGACGGCCCCTGTCCACCAGCTGGCTGCCTCGCTCTGCTCTCCTGGGACTTGAGCGTCTGTGAGGAGAGCAGAGGCTGGGGTGGGTGTCTTGCCGGCTCCCTCCACGGGCGCTGCCTATGGGCTGATGGAGCCCGGGAGCACCTGCAGGCCCCAAGACCCGAGCAGAGCCTGGTACAGTCACGTTGAGCCCGGGCAGGGGAGGAGTCGGGGAAGGAGGGTGTAGGGAGGTGGCTGTGCATTGTCTGACCACAGGTCTAAGGCCAGGAGGGTGTGGGAGGGTGTAGCCCGAGTTCAGCCAGGACTGCCTGCTGTGGCCTGGAGTGGATGCGTGTGTGCCTGGAGCCCAGATCGGGTCCGTGCTGGGGCTGGAAGGCATGGGGTGGGCAGCAGAGTTCTCGGTCTCAGCAGGCTGCCCCGGGAAAGAGAAACTGACCTTTGTAAAGAGTCCCGCCTCTGCTTATCTGATTTCACCACCAGAACAACCCTGCGGAGTAGGGTTAAAGAAACTGTGATTATGAAGTGACTTAGCCAAGGTCACACACTTGGTAAGAGGGGCTGTTTAAGATTTCAAGCCAGGCGCTTCCAACGCCTGTACTTTTCATTTTCACCCTCTGGGGCTGGTGCAGACATTTTGGGGAGCTGAGACCACCCCCCCCCCCTCCCCGTGGGTAGGCCCCCAGGAGAACGGGTGTGAACCAGAGTGAGAGGCCAGGCGCCCAAGGGGGCTTTGCAGTCACCAGGTCGGCTCTGCCATGTCCATTTTGAGGGGGAGGCAGGGCACAGGAAGGCCCTCTGGGGTATCCATGGGCGGGCAGGACGGAGCAGGCAGATCCAACCCCTCCACAAATGTGGACTCGGCCTCTGCGGTGTGCCAGGGCCTGGACTGGGGAGGCAGCATGCAGCCACGTGCTGGTGTGGGAGAGGCAGAAAGTAATCTATAATAATAAAAGCATAATATGCTAATTAGACCGGACATCCTTCCGGAAGACCTTCCGGACAAAGCGGGGGGGGGCCTGTGAGGGAAGCCCGGGTCCCAGGTGCCAGCAGCTGGGGGAAGGAAGGCCTGCTCTTGCACGAATTTCGTGCATCGGGCCTCTAGCAACAAATAAAATAAAAAGGAACATAGAGTAGACGTAACAGAGAAGGAGGACGCCCACCTCTAAGCAGCGGGGATCCCGATGTGGGTCAGGGAGGGGACGGAGGGGCCTGAAGGACCTCAGCCCCATGGGGAAGCCATCGTCTCCAGGCCTCCGGAGAGTTAGAGTCCATATGGATGCCCACCCCTCTCTCTCTCTCTCTAGAACCCAGAAAGGCCTCCGAGGTCCCCACAGCTTAGAGGCACTTGCACGGACCACGGTGGCAGCAGGCCGCAGCCCGTAGGTCGCCAGCAGACGAGGGTGTTTCCATTGGCCATGGCTGCTCTCGGCGCCCTGTCTCCCACCCTCACCGGCGCCAGCCGGTGTCTCTGCCTCCGCCTGGTCACCCTGCCCCTTGCCCCACAGCGCAGGCACATCGGGATAAGGCTTTGCCGAGTCACCGGTAAAATATGTGCCCGGGGGAGGCAGAGCTCCGTGCCCAGCCTCTCCTGGCACAGCACATGCTTCTGAGACGGTCGCGATAGGGAAGGGGCAGGCGGCGGGGAAGGGGTGAGCAGGCACCCTGTGTGATGGATGCCTGGGTGAGCGTGATGCCTTGAGAGGTTGAGGCCGGCGGGTGGCTGGGGACGTGGGAGGGAGATTTCCAGTGGGGCTGGCTCCAGGGCTCGGGACTTGTTTACATGGTACCAACCGACCAGCGGCCGGCCCACGTGGCTCAGGCCACGTGATGCTCCTTCCCTCCTTGCCCCAGGGTCATTTCTGCCCCCCCCCCCCCATCACCGAGGCTGCCGTCTGCTGCCGGGGGGGGGGGCTGGGGTTGCACAGGGTGAGGTGGGGGCTCAGGGCTGATGTCCTTGGTGGAGAAGGGTCAGCAGGCCTTGGCTCCACTGGTGAAAACTCCCCCACTTCACCTCTTTGGGACTCGCTGGCATTCTCAGAAAGGGAGGGGGGTGGAAAAGAAGCCTTTTGGAGATTCCTGCCAACTCTGACACGGGGCTGGCCGGATGGCGGTGGAGGCATCTCTAAGCCAGAAACTCCGGACAAGGGAAGCTAGACCCGAGTTAGGAAAAGGGGGGGGGGGTGGGGGTGGGGGAATCTTGAGGAACCGCCTTCAGCTGCAGCCCTGTGTTCTGAAGAGGCCCTGTTGCTGTCAATCAGGGCAGGTGGGTGGGGCAACTTTCAAAGGACCCCTCTCCCCCCACCCCCCCCCCGAAGTAAGTGGGCAGGGGCTTGAGATGACCCACAGATGGCTGATGGGGACCCTCTGGTGACAGAGGGCCGGAGTGCGGGAGCTGCCGGGGTTGGCTGTGCCTGGGGGGGATGGGGGGTGACATGAGGTCACACACACTGTCCCGTCTGGCCCTGAGTCCGGAGAGAAACCGGGAGCACAGGCAGGTTCTGCGTGTCCTGTGCCTTCCTCGGGACACCTGTTCGGGGTCCGTGTCAGGAAGTTTTCTTTTATATTTAGCCTCGTTTCTCACGAGGTTGTTTACACCCTTCTATTTAAAAAAGAGAGAGAAGAGAAGAAAAAAAAAAAAAAAACACCAAAATATCTCAGAGCCTCGGGTTCCATCTTGGCTTCTGAGTCCTGAGTCACTAGTTCAAAGGTAGCGACAATAACCAGCGTGCAGGAGAGCCCAGGTCTCGGGCCTGCAGGCTGTTGGGCAAGGCCAGCCCCAGCCAGCGGGGCTGGGAGCCGGGCCGAGCCCTGGCCGGGCAGCCTCGGTCCCCAGGGCC
The DNA here is from genome assembly GCF_964339955.1 of Pipistrellus hanaki. NCBI lineage: Eukaryota > Metazoa > Chordata > Mammalia > Chiroptera > Vespertilionidae > Pipistrellus > Pipistrellus hanaki. Next base: position 29,701,802 of record NC_140520.1, read on the forward strand.
CTCTCCTTCTCCCCGGCCGCTGGCGAGGGGGCCCTGGGGGTTGAGGGCTCCCATCAGGCAGCCCGCTAACCAGAATGCAGAGCTTTAAAATCGGCTACATTTCTCCAAGATACTTCCCTGGGCTTCAGCACTGTGATCCCTCCGCCCTCGCCCCGGAAGGACGGGGTGAGCAGGGATGAGGGCTGGGACTCGGGCGGGAGAGGAATGGATGGGCAGCCGTCCTCCTTCACGCACGCCCCGTGACGCGCACAGTTCTCTTCCCATTTTCCGGCTCATTGGGTCCCCACGCGGGCCTGCGAGGGCGGATGGAATTATTCCCGTGGTGGGTGAAGCTGAGCCAGAGAGTCCTGCCAGGATCCGATCCCCGGTACCTGCCGAATTTGGGTCCGACCCAGGTGTCACTTCCTAGGGTTCCAGCTGTGCTCTGTCACTGATCAGGGGGAGCGGGGCGGGGCGGGGATGGGGAGCGGGTCCCGGGCAGCTGCCTTGATCTCTGTAGGCTGCAGGTCTCTTCTCAGAACATCCGGAGACCCCTGGCCTCTGATTCTCTCCGCTCCTTGGAGCTCCTGTGAGATCTGAGCGGTGCTTCTCGGCTGGGAGGAGGCAGCCGCTCCCCTTGCGTCTCTGTGAGGTCTCACGCTCCGCACCACCGATCCCGGTGGGTGGCCCTCGCCTGTGCGTGCTGGCCTGTCGCCTCCAAATGGCTCTCAGAAACCAGGCCAGGCGGCGCGGCCTGGGAGAGGCTCTCCGACAGGTGTGTGAAGTGTGCCCAGTGCTTTGCCCGGCGTGCACACGCGCTGTGCATGCTACCTGTTTGCCAGCGGATGCCCCGCACCTGCTGGGAGTGTTGGCTGACGTCCAGGGTGACGTTAAGATCCCGAGCTGGAAACGGTGCATGTTTGCTTCGTGGCTGACTGGAAGAGTCAGGCCTCACCAGGGGGGGAGGGGAAGGGGGGGCGGGTCAGAGGACTCTTGGGCACCGGTGTCCCCTGGGTGCTGAGGCAGAGCAGGGGACAGCCTGTCTTCTTGGCGGGGGGGAGGGCGGGGGTTGGGCAGGGGGGGGCCCTCTGAGGGGTCTTCAGTGGGATGGCCAGGCTTGATGGAAGGGGAAGAGGATGGTGTGTCTTTATTTCCTTCCCCCGCAGCCCGGAGCGTTCAGGCTGGAGCTGCAGGGGCTCCTTGGGGAAGGCTGAGGATTGAGGGGCCGCATGCCTGTGTTTGCACAGGTCCGTCCATCTGTGCCCCCCTGAATCCAGCCTCAGCTCGTAGGGAAGCCCTGTGACGGGAACCCACAGGGGGGTGGCTTTGGGGGGGAGGGAGGACTGGATGCCTTTTCAGTCCCGGGCCCGTGGCCTCTGAGGCCGCCTGGAACAGCATGAGGTGTGGGGACCAGGGTCCAGAACGCACTCTGACTGCACCGTCCGTCTCTCCTTCCTGCCTTGGAGGCAAGCTTATGTGGGGGAAGAGGGGGGTGGGGGGTGGGGGGGAAGGCCGGGGGAGCATTGGGCTGGAGCTCCCGCCTGGTTCCCCCCTGCAGACGCAGCTTATGGAATTGACTCTGTAGGACTGACACCATTTATAAGTTAAAAAGAAGAAAAAAAATGTCAAAGACATGTGCCCTTCATCCCCATCAGGAAAGAGCCCTGAGCTGCTCTGAGCCTGCCTTTGTACCGCCCGCCCTGAGCTCCCCGCAGCCATGGGGACCCTCGCTGGGCCCTGGAGGGGCGGGGATGGGGGACAGGAGCAGGACCGGGCATGGTCTGCCGGGGAGAAGGTAGGAGGTGGGAGAGGACTGTCTGGAGCAGATGCACACACAGCTTGGGGACCATGGCGGTACCTGCTCTGCTGGAGGCACAGGTGTGTGTGCACAGGGGCGTGCCTTGTAGAGGAAGCCCGAAGCCCGAAATAAACCAGCGTGCAGCCGGAGGAGGGCTGTGTGAAACACGGACAACCAGACATCCTCTCTTGTTATGGCTCCGGCAGTGTTAGCGCCCAGCGACCTGGCAGGCCGGGGGCATTCAGTGGGCCGGCCTTCCTGTAAGATCAAGCTGATTTTAGACTGTCTATCTCCTTAATTTTCTGTCCTCACCCTCACCCATTCCTTCTGCGAGTATTTGTCCATGCATATGTGCTCGGGGGTGGGCGCGGGGCGTGGGTCTTTCCGTGCCTCTGGCAGCACTGAACGTCTTGCTTTTTTTTTATTTTTATTTTTTATTGATTTTTCACAGAGAGGAAGGGAGAGAGATAGAGAGTTAGAAACATCGATGAGAGAGAATCATTGATCACCTGCCTCCTGCACACCCCCTACTGGGGACGTGCCCGCAACCAAGGTACATGCCCTTGACCGGAATCGAACCTGCGACCTTTCAGTCCGCAGGCCGACGCTCTATCCACTGAGCCAAACCGGTTTCGGCAAGGATGTCTCGCTTTTGTGCCGGGCGCGAACAAACCACACGCTCACCGCAGGGATGAGCCATCTCTGAGCGGGCAGGAGGCTGTGGACAGACCCTTCCCGCCCCTCCAAGTCCCCGGACCCCTGAGGAGGTGAGAAGCCGGGGTCTTTGCTGGGACCAGCTCAGGCCCCAGCCGGGCAGGCCGCCTCTTCGGGGTGGGGGTTGCTCACGCGGTGAATCCCCCAGACACTCTAGCTGGTTCTTCTTTTCAGCGTGATTGACCCCTGAGTAAGAGCCTTGCCTTGAACGCCGGAGACCGCCTGTGCCCCTGCTCGGGGAGGGGTGGGGGTGGGGGGCGGGGGACAGGCCGAGAGGCAGGGAGCACAGGCTCCTGGCCACTGGCCTCTGGGGACAGGTGGACTGTGTTCAAAAAGGAACTCATTCCACCTTTGGGCCCTCATGGGAGTTGTTTGTATTTTTTTTTTCTTCTCTCCCTCTCTCTTTTTCCTCCTCTCTCTCCTTCAACCTCCCCCTCTCCTCCACCCCTACCCCTCCCCCCACCCCCCACCCCCAGCCTCCGAAAGAATTTAATCTGCTGGACAACAAACAATACTGTTATAAAACTTTGAAAACAAGAGGGCGAGGCCTCCCTCCCTGACAGGGAGAAGGGCATGCCGGGTAACGGCGAGGGAGCCTGCCAGGCCACGGTGGAGCCGGGCAAGGGCCCAGTTGGCTGCGTACCTGGGTGCCTGCCCCCGTCTAGCCCACCAACCAGCCGTGCCATCCCCAGTCCGGAGGGGAAGGAGCCGAGAGGAAACGCGGGGCAGAGAAGCGCTCGGAAAGGGGAAGTTGTACGTGTCCCCGGTTCTCTGATCTGATGGGAATGCACTAGACTGTGAAACTTCCTCCTCCCCCCCCTCCCCCCCTCCCTCCCTCCACCCCCCTCCTGCCTCCTCCCACCACTCACTGTTCCAGGTTCTGAGACTGGCAGGCAGAGGCCCTGATAGCAGAACGAGGCTGGCCCGGCAGCGTGGGCACAGCCAGCAGCCCCGCCAGCGTCAGGGGACGCGGGAGAGGAAGGTGCTGGGGGTTGGCTTTGGACTCTGGACCTACCCCCCTGTGTGCCCGCCCGCCCTCCCTCCCTCCCTCCCTCCCTCCCTCCCGCGAGGGAAGTGGGACCGTGTCCCAGGGTGTGCCCCGTCCATGTGCTCAGCCAGGTGTGCGCCCCGGTACCGGGCAGACCTGCCACGCGGAGGTTAGTGGGTACGCCTGGCTTCCAGGAGCCGCCGGGGCCTGTGTGACTTGGGGAGGGCCTCGTGGGGACCGGAGCACCCTCTCCCGGCGGCAGGGCACCCACAGACGCCGTGTCTGCTGCTGACTCTGCCCGGGGAGGCGGGAGGCGGGGTCCCGGCCTCTCTCCCTGGACCCCCAGAGTTAGGTCCCTCCTGAGTCCCCCCTGGACTGGGTCTGGGACATCCTTGGGCGGCTTTCCTCTGGACCCACGCGGGCGGGGACCTGGGAACAGAGCGGTGGGCATTGTGTGTGTGTACCAGGCCGTGGGCACGCGCCCTCTTCCTCCTGCGGGAAGCCCCGGCTCCGGGCTGTGCCCATCCTCCGAGGCCCCGGGCTGGGCCCTTCCCCTTCCATCCCGCCTCCCTCCCTCTGCTCCCTGCCGCCTGCCTCCTGCTGCCCCCCACGCCCACTGTGCCCAAGGGCCGGCTGGGGAGCCAGGAGGCCTCCTCCCTCCCAACTGCCCGCCAGCCCGAGGGTCCCCTGCCCTGGACTGAGTGGGTGTCCAGGAGGCAGGAGGGGACAGAGCGCCTCCCTGTGGGAATCACCGCCCACCCAGGAGCGTGGGCTTCTGTACCCTGGCCTCCGGGGAGGCCAGCAGTGCTGAGGCTGGGCCTCCAATCGTGAGGAGGCTGTGGCTCCTCGCCCTGATGCCCCAGCAGGCATTGCGGGGCTCTGTGGGTCTGGAGCATGGTATTCCGGCTTGGGGGTCCGGGGTATTCCGGCTTGGGGGTCTGGGGTATTCCTGCTTGGGGATCTGGGTTGTTCTGGCTTGGCGATCTGGGGTATTCCAGCTTGGGGACCTGGGGCCTGGGAAGCATGGTGGTCCCTGGCTGCTGAGCCCTCTTTTTGGGGGACCAAGTGCCCCAGACCTCCAGGCTGCCCTCCACATTGCCAGGCCCCCGTGCCCCTGCCCTTCCTTTCGCTCCCCTTTCCTCTGATTCATTAACCACAGCGTGTTGGCAGAGGCCTCGCCCTGACAGCTCAAGACAGAGTGTCCAGGACACCACGGGGCCGGGCGGGAGCAGGGAGTGACAGGAAGCGGGCCGGGCCTCGGGGCTCCTGCAGACAATGGGCTGGGGCTGTCCAGAAGGCAGCGTGTTCCCCTCTTTTTCAGAAGGGCCTTCCCCGGGCCCCCCTCTCTCCGCACCATGGCCGAGAGCCCTGAAACCAGGAGCCCCGAAACCAGCATTCCCAGGGGCAGGAAGAAGCCCGATCTGGGCTCCGCTTCCGGCGCCCCTCCCCCGCCGGCCGGGACTTGCGTCAGTCAGTCACGTCAGTGGCTGTGACTCAGCACCCAGCCCGGAGTGGGGAGGGAGGGAGGGAGGGAGGGCCGCTGCCTCCACGGAGCCTCCGCTGGCGCTGGCTGTGAGCTCGGCGTGGCCGCACGGAGCGCATGGTGGGGGTGACGCTGTCCGTCCCCCGGGCCTGGTGACGGATCCCATCCCCAGCGCGCCTCTCCTGCCCACTCCCCTGGCACGCTGTCCTTCGGGCACCTCTCTGGGCCTGCCGTCGTCGTCGTCGTCAGGGCTTTAAAAGGCACGGCGTCCTTTAGAGAACGAGGCAGAATGAGGCGGGAGCTCGCTCTCTGCAGCCTCCGGGCTGTTCTGTCCCCACGGCCGGGAGCCGAAGTTAACCCTCGAGGATGCTGATGCTGCTGCCGCCGTCGGGCTTGCACGGTGGTGGCTGCGGACCGAGCCTGACCTGCACGCCCTGTGGCCGCCCGGGCACGCCGCTCCTGCCATGCACACGTGCTGCGGCCGCTTCTCTGTCTTGTTCCCTGCAGGGTCCGGAGCACGGAGCACGGAGCACGCGGTGACCGGTCTGCACCAGCCTCCTCCGGGGAGCTGAGCCAGAGAGGTCCTCAGAGGCGCCAGCAGAAGTCAAGGCCTGGGTCCCGATGCCCTATGTGGTGACCTGTCCTCCGAGCTCGGGCCCCTGCCCAGGCCCAGGAGTGTCCCGGGCGTTGGGGGGTGGGGGAGTAGGGGATGGGGGGTGGACAAAGCTGCAGACAGAATGTGGGCACAGAGTGTTCTGGGGCTGCCGTTGGCTCCCAGGTGGCACCTCCCAAGGTGGCAAACCCCCTCCTCTTGGTGGGCACTTAATGGGAGGGCCCTGCCCCCTGCAGGTGGCGGCAGAGCCCTCGGTGCAGTGGGGTGCCCTGGGCTACACAGACCTGGGCGCCAGGGAGAGCAGGTCCTCAGCCCTCCGCCGTCCTCCCCAGATCCCACCGGGAGCACCCCGGCAGCTGGCTCAGCAGTCGCTGAGGGAGCAGCCTGGTCCGGGCTGGAGGGCTGGGACCTCCGCGGATGGGCCCCTCCCCTGGGGTCGGAAGGGCTGACGGTTTGGGACTAAGATGACTTCCTCTCCCCGCTTCTTGAAGAGAGTGCCCCGCGATGCTTTGCTAACGATTCTCTATCTCTTCTTCCAGAGGACTCAGAACCGAGAGGCTGGGAGCCCGCATCCCCTGGTGCCCCCTAGCTCCCTGTGCCAGAGCCAGTGGCAGTGCCAGGGCCCCGCGCCGGGCAGCCCTCCGCCGCACTCCCGGCTGGCGTTCCCGGGTAGCGGGAGAGGCATGAATTAATCACCCTGACGATCAAATGACAGGCGTGTTCTAGGGAGCAGCACCAGACGCTGCGCTGTGGCTGAGCCGGAAGCTGGGCTGAGGGGGTGGGGGCGGGAGCAGGGAGTTTTCCTGAGGGGGGTCTGCAGAGGGACCCCTGCATGGCTGGGTGGGGGGCATTGACAGGAGTCGCAGTGGGAGAGTGGGTGGAGAATGTTCCAGAAAGCGGGGGCAGCATATGCAGAGGCAGGGTGTCTGTGACCGCATCTCAGGGAAGGTGGTCAGGTTCTGGCTGCTGGGAGTGGCTGAGGAAGAAGAGCTTGGCCGGAGGAAAGCGGAGAATGGTCCAGTGTAGATCTCGTTGTACACGATTCCGACCCCTCTCCCTCCTCTTCCTCAGGGTCATGACCTCAGAGGAAACAGAGACGCGTTTTCTTAGCTTCCAACAACCAGGGTACCAGCTGCCATTTAGCACTCTCCCCCTCCCCCCCCGCCCCTTACAGCCCCAGCAGGTGCCCAGGGCACTGTTGGCTGGTGTGTCCCCCCTCGGCAGAGCCTCACCAGCGGTGCCCGCCCCCCTCCCGCAGACCGGCAGGGAGCCCCTGCAGAGCGTCACAGGCAGAACCAGGCGTGCCCCCTCCCGGTGACTCCTGTGTCCAGACGCCACCACCTTCCCTTCCCCAGAGCAGGACATGCCAGTACCTCCGGAACCATAACAAACAGAAGCCCGTATCTCCAGGCCGAGAGGATGTTAAGGAACCAGAGAGAGAGAGAGAGAGAGAGAGAGAGAGAGAGAGAGAGAGAGAGAGAGAGAGAGAGAGATGCTACTGCCTCCTCTTTCTCATGGTCACGGCCTCAGAGGCCATGGAGACCTGTTTTCTGAGCGTCAGACAGCCAGAGGAGATGGGGGGGGGGGGGGGCGCTATTAGGAGATGGGAAATCTAACTTAAACACAGTTTGCAAATCGTATTCTCAGGCAGATGTTCAAGGCAACATGAAACACAGCTCAGTGCTTGCGTTAGAGCAGTGGTCAGCAAACTGCGGCTCGCGAGCCACATGCGGCTCCTTGGCCCCTTGAGTGTCGGTTTTCGGCTCTCCAAAGAAATTTCAATCGTTGTACTGTTGATATCTGGCTCTGTGGACTAAGGAGTTTGCCGACCACTACGTTAGAGGATTACCCACTTGCCACAGGTTTACGGAGGCTGGTTTCTAACCAGAGGTTAAGTAAGATGGCTGGTGCGGGGACCCTTACGTGTGGCCCTGTGGGGCCCGCGTCCTTCCTGAGTAGGGCACTAGGAAGGGGTGGCTTGGCCCAGGTGAAAGCAGGAAGCTTTCCTGAGAGGGGGGATCTGCAGGGCCCTGGAGGGGTGTGTGTGTGTGGGGGGAGGGGGGTGGACAGGAGTCACCTCTGTGTCTGCCAGAGCCTCCCGGTCACAGGGCGTGAGATGCTGTCAGAAAACATCCCGCACACGGCGTGTGTCCTGTTTCCCCAGGGCAGGGCGGTTTTGGCGGAGACAGACACAGGCATGGCCATGCTAGCCATGGCTCTGGTAGCTGGGCCCCCGGACCCTGGTTCGCAGGGACTGGCGGGCTGAGACAAGCTAACATAGCGCTAATGATGCATTTGTGCCGCTGAGTGTGTGGGAAGCGGCGGCCCTGACTCTCCCGCTCCCCGAGCATCATCGCTGCGGACACCCCGTCTGCCTGCCTCCACGTGGACCTGGTGTCGCCACGCGTGGAGCCGCGGGAAGACGTCCTCCCTGGGACAGAGGCCGGGGCCCCCCATCGCGCCGCCCTCTTCTCTTCAGCGAGACCCTCTTCTTCTGGAAGCTGGTTTCACATGGTGGCTTAGATTTTTCCATCTTTGTATCTAGCACCATTTGAAATCAGTGTTTTAGGAGTAAGAATTGCAGCCCGGCCAGCTGGCTCCTCCTCCCGCCGCCCCGAGCCGCCTCAAGACAGAAAGAAGCAGCTGGAAAAGCAGAGCAACCCCCCCCCCCGCCCCCCGGGGGGGTATGCTGGGTTTGGGGTAACCGGGCATGCGTGTGCATGGGGGTTTGAGCAGGTGCCAGGTGGGGATCCTTGCCCACAGGTAGCCACAGCCCCCTGTCAGCTGGGCCTGTGAGCGGCGATGGGCACTGCTGGGTGGGTACCTGGGTGCCCGGGGAGCGGAGAGGGCTGGGCACCGGGAGAAGCTTCGGCGTCAGCGCGGCCCGCCTGCCCCCAGCGCGGGGGACTCGGACCCGCCACCGGCGCCACCGGACCCATCTCTTACACAGGCTGACCGATTTCTCCTGGTGTTCAGAGTCTGTTTTTGTCTAGCACCATTTGAAATCGGTTATGATGTAGGGGGAAGAGCAGCAGCCTCGGAGCTACGTGCAACATGTGATCAGCACAGCCTGTGCTTGCCTGGAAGACGGATGGGCGGGGTAGGGGTTGGGGTAAGGGTCAGGGGAGGCGGGAATGCTTTTTGCTACTGACTTCTGTACCTGGGTTTGCGATACTGTCCTGCAGAGGGAGGAGAGGAGCGGTGGGTGTTTAAAAACAGGTGGCTGGCTTCTCGGAGGTCCTAGTGGCCTTTTGCTGGGCTGTAGGAGTGCTGTATAAATGCTGCACACGGGTTGCTTGTTGACGTATCTTTCTGTGAAGGCATGGACTGTCCGTGCATCTGAACGTAATAAATATTCTACTGTCTTTGATGTGTCATGTCCTTGTTTTATTATTATTATTATTATTATTATTATTATTATTATTTTCCACTCACAGTGATGAGAAGCGGGGGCCTGAAAAGTTCATTTCCTATGCAGATCCTGTACCTGCCTTATCTTAAAGCGTTCCAGTGGGGGGCAGCAGACACACAGTAAAAAGCGAAGCCCAGCCCCAGCCGGTTTGGCTCAGTGGATAGAGAGCATCGACCTGTGGTCTGAAGGGTCGCTGGTTCGATTCTGGTCAAGGGCACATGCCCGGGTTGTGGGCTCGATCGCCAGTGGGGGGCGTGCAGGAGGCAGCTGACCCAGGATTCTCTCTCTCATCACTGATGGTTCTGTCTCACTCTCCCTTTCCCTCCCTCTGGGAAATCAATAAAAAAATATTTAAGCAAACAAAGCCCATTAAGGCCAAAGTGGCGTTCTGGGAGCCAGGAAGCAGGAGGAGAGAGAGGATGACGGAGATGCGGAGCACCTGGAGCTCTCTCCACGGGGAAGCCCACCTGGGCCCCAGGGGCCCCGCCCCATCCCGGCAGGCAGCGCTCCTGCCCGCTGCCCGTGGCCAAGTGGAGCCGCCTGCTGAGCCCCGGGCAGTGGGAGCCAGCAGGAGGGGCTTCGTTCCTCTGCAGGGCAGGGCAAGGAGCTCCATGGAGGGGTTCGGAAGTTAGGGGGAGTTGACAGAACAGGGGCGAGGCCTGGGGGAGACGGGTGGTGGTCAGGGTGCGGGGCCGCGGGCCCTTGCTGGAGCTGTTTGCGCGGAAGCTGTGCCGGGCCTGCAGTTGTCTCCCTCCGAGCCAGTGGCTCTCGGTGAGCGGTGGCAACTCGACCAGGCGGGCATGGAAGTGGCGATTCCTGCCGGGACAGGACGGCGGCTCCAGAGCTAGTTCACGCTGCTGGTGGAAGATTCCACGTTCTGACCCCCAGGATGTGGTGGTGGGAAGAGGTAAGACCCCCGCCCCCCATACACACACACACACACACACACACACACACACACACACAATGGTTTTATTCACTTCTCTGCAGAGGTAGTTGCTAAGTGCTTGGGTCAGTTGTAACAAATTGAACAATGCTTCATGTACTGTGTCCCAAGCTCCAACCTAGGTACTGAAAAACAACAACAAAAATGTAAAATAAAATAAAAATAAGACATGGATTCTGCCGACAGGTTGCTCTAATTCCGGTCCCCAGATGACTAAGGACTAGGAGTTAAAATTAGCAGGACGCTGCTTTGGGCCACATCTCGAGTCTCACTTTCAAGGCCATGCACTTGAAAACGCTTGGCTGGCCCGGAGGCCCGCTTAGCTGAGCTGTACCGCCGGCTGCCCGTAGGGGTGTAAGCGGGAAGGTGCGTTGGATGGAAGGCTCACTCGGGCCTCCTGCAGGCTGAACTGGCAACAGTTCCCACCTGTGGCAATAAAGGCCCAGGCGTTCCCAATAAGCCCGAGACACAAATCTGAACACAATTGTGGTGAAATCACATGTTAAGTCTCCAGCCCGATAATTCCTCACATGAGGTGTAGGTCCAGGCCTCACTGAGAAGCCGGCATATATTTAGTTGGGGAGGAGCAGGGCAGGTGGGGGGCAGAGGGGCGGGGAAGACTAGTGTGTCCATGTATTGGGGAGCTTAAGAGTTTCCCTTGAACACAAGAAAAGCTGTATTTGGGGTTTATTCTCTGGAGACAGCTCCTCCCCACCTTCTGATCAGTTCCACCCAAGGAGCCTGTACAGAGCAATGCTTAGCCGCCACCCTTACAGGTTCTGCCTTAGCTCTCCCAGCGCTGGGGCCTGGCATTGCTTTCTGGTGTTTGTTTCAAACGCCTCCCCGGTGATGCTACTGCGAGGCCAGGCTGGCAACCACTCGTCTGACCACCTGTGCCGGTGGTTCTCAGAGAATGGTGGCAACTCAACCAGGCGGGCATGGGTGTGGCCATTCCTGCCGGGAATCACAGTGTGTTCTGAGGACCCACGGCACTGGGGGCTGGTCTCCTGTGGCTGCGGTAACAATTCACAGCAGGTTGGGAGGCTCAGTGTCTTCCAGCCTCTAGAAACAATGCTACAGCCTGGGTAGCTGGTAAATAACAGAAATGTGGTCCTCACAGTTCAGGAGGCTGGGAAGCCCAAGATCCAGGCCCTGGCAGTGTGGGCATCTAGTGAGAGCCAGCTTTGTGGCTCATGGACAGTGCCTTCTAGCGGTAAATTCATGTGGCAGAGGGCTGAGGGCCTTTCATAGGTTCCTAATCCCGTTCATGAAGCCCGTGCCCTCTGACCCAGTAACCTCCCAGTGGCCCCGACTCCTACGGCCATCCCCTTGGGGGTTAGGGTTTAACACAGGAATTTTGGAGGAACACAGACATGCACACAGTGCCTCAAAATAACACACATTTATTCTTTTCGTTCTGGAGGTTGTAAGTCTGAAATCAGTTTCATTTGGTGGAAAGCAAGTTATTGGTAAGGACGGGGAGAGGATCAGTTTCCTGGCCGTTTCCAGCTTCTGGAGCTGCAATCCTTGCTTTTTGGCTCCTGACTCCACCCTCCATCTGGCAGCATTTTGCTTGAGAGGTCACACTGCCTGGTGCTGTAGTCACATCTCCCTCTGCCTTCCTCTTAGAAGGAAACTGTGATTACATTTAGGGCCCCATCTGGACAAGATAGGGTAATCTCCCCACCCAAGTTCTCATCGGAGTCTGGTCCCCTAAAACAGGCAAGAGAAGCAACAATCCCAGAGTCCCAGGAGAGCAGAGCGGTTGCTTGTTTTCGGTATTTGGCACAAGGCTGGCCACTGCAGCATATAATAATTCCATTTTTTAAAAGCTACGCAAAAGTAACAACCACACCCTAACCGGTTTGACTCAGTGGATAGAGCATTGGCCTGGGACTGAAAGGTCCCAGGTTTGATTCCGGTCAAGTGCATGTACCTTGGTTGCGGGCACATCCCCAGTAGGAGGTGTGCAGGAGGCAGCTGATGTTTCTCTCTCATCCATGTTTCTAACTCTCTGTCCCTCTCCCTTTCTCTGTAAAAAATCAATAAAATATTATTATTTTTTTTTTAAAGTAACAACCACAAGTGGCTCCTCCTGCGAACGTGGGGGTTACTGCCGGCTGCTGGTTTTCTGGGTCAGGTCAGGAATCAGGGTGGGTCACTTCCTCGGTGCTATCTATGCCATGGTCATTTGTTCCCTTCCTGCCGGTATGTAAATGAGAGGGAAGGGGAAAGGCTTTACTGACCCCAAACCCCAGGGTTGTACTTCCCCCGTATTAAGCAATAAAGGACAGGGTATAGACACTTAAAGATGTTGATTTCACAGAAGGAAAGCAGAAAAGAGCTAGTTAATGCTAGACCCCAAAGGAGATTATAAAGGACCTCTGGTAATTAGTGACTGAAACATCTGAATGAAGAGTTTGTAGGGCGCCCAGCTGGTGTGGCTCAGTGGTTGAGTGTAGGCCCATTCACCAGGAGATCATAGTTTCCTTCTCGGTCAGGGCACATGCCAGGGTTACAGTTTGATTCTCAGTGTATACTGGGTTGAGGTTTGATTCCCCGTGTGTGTGTGTGTGTGTGTGTGTGTGTGTGTAGAAGGCAGCCTATCAATGTTTCTTCCTCTCTCTGAAATCAATAAAAAACGTTTTTTTAAAAAATTGAAGGTCTAAGGAAGAGATTGTCCAATACTCTTAACTGTCCACACGGGGGCAGCAGTGTGATGATTTTTAAAAAATAGCTTTTTTTTTTTTTTTTTTTTTTTTTTTTTTTTTTTTTTCTCTCAGTGTAACCTTTCATGGATGAGACTGGAAATGATGAAAGTAATGTAGGTTAGGGGAAAAGAACCAAGTACACTCAATTTTGCATGATTTCAGGAAGTCAGTACACTAGGTTAAATCCTGTTAAAAAAAAAAAAACCCACATTCTTAAAATATGTAAAAAAAAATTCATTCTGAGTTACAATATTTAGTAATTCTGTCGGGCATTACTAAATTTCAGAATACAAGTTCCTTAAACCTAACATCTCCTTTAACAATGCAAATTCAAATTCCTCCTCTCCCACATTTTTTTTTTTTTTTAGCATTTTCGTAGACTTTTATTGTTAGTCACCTAGAATATTCTTCCTGTGTATTTTATACAATATACAAGTATAAAAAAATAATTGAACAAAATGCTTTATTTATAGTCAAGCTAATTTTCCTCCAGTGCTGGTATTAGAAAGATTGCTTCTTGTATTTTTTTAAACCACCAGATAACCTTGTTTGGTTAGGCAGGCAACAAGACCTTGATTCAAGCCTTAGGCATTTCTGATTTCTTTCATAAGCTGACAACTCAAGTTTCTTAAGTAAATATAAGCCTTTACCTCCTATAAGTTTCCATGAAGAAATGGCCTGTGGATGAGAGTCACGAATGCAGAGGTTTTCCACCTTAGCTGCCTATTAGAAGCGCTTGGGGAGCTTTAAAAAAAAAAATCCCTCTGCCCAGGGCACAGAGCAGATCAATTGTGCTGGGAAACGCTGGGTGGGAGCTCTGACAGGGATTGCAGCCATGGCTGAGTCCCAGGGAGCCTGATCTCAGAGGTTCAGCAATCTGACTTAATGCCAAGAATAAGATGAAAGGTGAAACAGAGGGCAGGAGACCAGGAGACCAGGACACAGGCTTTACTGGAGGAGAAGACCCCTGCGGGCTGCCTTCCAAGGAGAAGGAGCCCACGTGCCAGAGTGAACACGCCTTTTAAGCAGAGGAAAAGGAAGGGACGGGGTTTAGGTCACTCAGCACAAGCTGATTGGTGGTTTCATGTAAGGCACATGATTAGGGACCCAGGGACTTAGGAATCGGGGGGCTTAGGGTATTTGGCAGGTGCTGATTGGTGGTTCAATGTACAGTCCATATAAGGTTAGATGCTCAGGAATGTCTGTGCTGCAGGTGCAGGTTACATCATACTCAGTCCATCAGTAGGGAGGATCTATCATTCCAGGCTTTTGATAATTTTTTTTTTTTAATTGAGAGTCTGGGCAAAGTCAGGGGGTGAAGGTCCATCTTCTGTAACTGCTTCCAGCTGAGAGGGGGTGTCGTTAGGGGCGTCTACCCAGGGTCTCAAGGATTCTGGTGTTAGGTTCTGAATTCAGTACCAGATAGATCTCTCCCACCTTCTAGTTGGCGAACGCCTGCATTCTGTTCTGTAAAAGACTAGTGAAACAATGCATGAGACAGGTGCCAAAGAGCAAAATTAAGAGTATAGATACCAGTGGGCCTAATAGTGGGAGGAGCCATGGGGTATGGGAGCAAAAAACAGGTGGTGTTTTCCGTGCTGGATGAGGGGTGCAGCAGCATGATTTCCCCAAGAGACTGGTTGGTGAAGTGTTGAGAGCGATCCTGTTGAGTCACTTAGGAGGTAAAAGCTGGTCCTGAGGCTGCCACAGCGTCACTTGTCTGGTTTTGCTGCTTTTCTGCTCCTGGAGCTGAAAGATAACTGAGACCTAGATGTTATTTTCAGGGGGAAAAGAGTAGGGGCCTCAGTTGCCTCATTAGTGATATGAAAGGGGAGAATAGGTTACCCTGGGAGTGAGGTTCTTATTTTCCCAGTTTTTGCTCCTTGCTGGGCATCCACATGTTTCTTGTAGGTCCTGAGACAGGGTTTCAAAATAGGTAGAGCAGTGGTTAAGCTCCCTATGGCAGTTCCAACTCCTGCTTGATGCTGAGGGTTAGGAGGAGAGGGATGATCTGGACCCCTCTTTTGTGTCAGATATGATGGGTTACAAGGACAGGTAAAGACTGATTATTGGGGCTGCATCTACATTGGGTGAGAGATAGATGAGCGTACAGGTTCCTGTCCAGCTGATGGGGAGACAGATGTATGTTTTTTTCCCCAAGGAGGGAAAAAAAAAAAAAATCCCTGATCATGGAGACAAGCTGAAAGGTGTAAGGAAAAGAGGTGGGCTAACGGGTATGAGATTCCTTTTTCTAGTTCTGCACTCCAAGCTGAGAGAGTGGTCACCATGGCGCTACCAATAAGGGGTGACAGATGAGTGATTGAGACTGTATTGCAGTGAAAGTGGGAGGGAAAAGGAAGGAAAGGAGTAGTGGAAGCCGGGGACCTGGATGGCTGGGTAAGAGGTTAGACACTATGAATATTCTGGTTTAGCTTAAGAAGTATCCAGCAACCTTGTCCTGTCAGGCTCGGAGGCTGAAGCCTCACTTTCTTGCTGAGAGTTCATTCTTTCTTCCTACATTTCTCTATTCCATCTCATCACATGCACAACCTTCACAAAAACCTTCACAATTTCAATTAGCCTTCAAACCTTCCTTCTATGTCCTTCAAAAATGCATAACCATGCCTCAGACCTTCTATTAAGTATTTCTAAAAGGCAGGGGGAAGGGAGGGAACAGGCTCCGCAGCCTATTCCCAGGCTAGCCAGGCCTCTTGCCTCTTGAATCCCAAATGGCTGCATTCTTCCTAGAGATAATGATCATAGAGGAGATCAGGAGATGGGGCATTTACAGTCTAAGGAATGGCTCAGCCTTGTGGATTGTGAGAGTGAAACTGAGGTAGGTGACTGTGGTTTGGGACAGCTGGGCTTTATGAGGGGATGCAGGGTAGCCCTGGCTGGGCACAGAGGCAGAATGAGAAAAGAGTGAACGGGGGAATCTATATAGTAAGATGCAGTATAGACATGAGGTGGCTAATGGCTGTGAGACCCATCTGTCAACCACCATAATAGAGACTGAGGAGGGGACAAGGGTCCCAGTGAAATCAGAGAGGGCAGATTAAGTGGCCCCAGTGTCCATTAAAAAGGAGATCGGCTTATCTGCCACCACAGTCGTTCCCCGAGGCTCTGTCCTAGTGATGTAAGTCTGTGGGGCCCTGTCAGGGCCTGGGCAGCTTCTTCAGTGGCCAGTCCCAGGAGGTCTGGGAGCTCCAAACCGGATACAGAGGGCGGCCATGCTGGACTGGCTGAGGCCAGATCCAGAGGAGCCAGACTACAGTCTGATTTCCAGTGGCCTTCCCTCCGCACCTTGGGCAGGACCCAGGCGGGGCTGTCGGGTTTGAGCAGGACTTGGCTCAGTGTCCTTCCTTGCTGCATTCAAAGCATGGGCCCGGAGGAGGCTTAGCCCCTGACTTACCCACCATTGGCCTGGCACTTGGTTTGGGGTTTATGAGAGCAGTGGCTAGGAACTGGAAGGCCTCCTACTGGGCCTCAGCTTTGGCCTGATCTTGCCTTTGATTTTGGATTTGGGTCTCCTTGTCTCTATCATTAAAGACCTTAAATGTCAGGTTAACAAGGTCTTTTTGAGGGGTTTGTGGCTCTGCATCTATTTTTGAAGTTGCGGCGTATGTTGGGGAAGTAAAGGTGGTCAGGTCAGTGGAAAAAGAAACCTGAGATGCCTCTCAACCTGTGAGGCTGGACATAGAGAATGGAATGTGCACTCAGACCACTCCCTCAGTTCCTGCTGCCTCCCTCAGGGGTAGAGTGGACTCGGGAATAGAAGAAGCTGATGAGGAAGGCAGTCTTTGGGCCTGAGAATGGGTGTTAGATGGGAAAGGCTGTTTTGGAGCTCAGGATCTCAGGATTTGAGCCCTCAGGGACTGAGGAGAAGGCAGCTGCTGGTTAAGAGGGTCTGAAGAGAAAGAGCCTAAGCATTTTTCAATTTGAGAAAGATCAGAGAGTGAGAAAGGAAATGGCCAGCCACCTGTGAATTCGTTTGCTGGAGGCCACAGGAGCGGAGATTAGGCGGAGAGCACAGGGGAAGGCGGGCGCTTAGAATCCTCAGAGGTAGAAATGCCCAATCCTGCCTCCCATAATGAGTGAGGGACCAGCAGGGGCTACGCAGGTCAGTGGGCGAGACCAGTGTATGTTAAGGAAAAAAAAAATAAAAAAAAATGACTAACCGTACTCCTGGAGTCGGCTGGCTGGGAAAAAGAGTGCTTAGTCAGAGAGGGACAGGTTTAGGGTTGTAAGGAGGTGGTGGGAGTGAGACACATGGAGAGAGATGATCCACCGGGTTGAAAGAGTCAGAAGACAGAGAAAGGGTTTTGAGAGGGCAAAGAGGGCTTCCAGAGGAGGATCTGATGGTGGAACATGAGGAGTAAAGCTGTGTGTGTGTGTGTGGGGGGGGGGGGGGGGGAGGGGGAAGGAAGGGTGGGTGGGGAGGGGAAGCCTGCTCGTAGGAATCTCTGAGGCTTCCTTGTCCGATGACAAAAATTATCTAGATCTTGGAGGATATTGGAATCAAATGTGCTGTTTTAAATGAGCTTTTTTGGTTTGATGTAGCCAGAAAGACCAAGGGTGGAGAGATGGCGAGGAGACACCCTAAGGGTGTGCTTCGAGGGGGTGTGGATTGAGAGGTCCCCCTGACCGGAGGGAAGGGCCACCGAGAAGTTGGGGAAGGAGTAAGAAGCGTCCTTCTTTCCCCCCAGCCAACTTGTAGAAAGGAAGAAACGAGAGAAGGTTCCAAGGTTGTCACCCTGAGACCTTTCCCGTGGAGTAGACCAGTTTTCAGGGCCAGGTACCTGGGCTTTCATAGAACGTAGAATGTAGAACGTGTAGCTGAATAGATGGGAAAACTCTGAGGCCATTCTAGGTCAAGGGAACAGGGGCGGGGGGTGCAGGAGGGGGGCCAGGAAGATCCCTGAAGCCTATGAGTTAGAAGGAAGTGATGAGATTCCCACATGTCCTGGTTTTGGGCACCAATATGAAAGATGAAACAGAGGGCCGGAGACCAGGATACCAGGACACAGGATTTATTGGAGAAGACCCTGCCAGAGTGAACACGCCTTTTGAGGGGACGGGGCTTAGGGCACTCAGCACACGCTGATTGGTTTCATGTAAGGCACATGATTAGGCACTTAGGTACTTAGGAATAGGGGCTTAGGGTATTTGGCAGGTGCTGATTGGTGGTTCAATATAAGGTGCCTGGTTAGGTGCTCAGGAATGTCTGTGCTGCAAGTACAGATTACATCATACTTTGTCCATCAGTTTGGGGAAAGGAGGATCTATCCTAAGAGTTTTTGCATAAATAAGAAAACATCTTTATAGTTACACAAATCAAACTTTATAAATTTTATTATTGGACTTGGGATTGAAGTACCTAGCCACACATTCAACTCATGTGGAAGGTATGTCTCCTAGCAGACAGTGTCTATGGATACTCAGATGTGGTTGCCTCATCTGGGTAATAGGACTTCTGGGCAGAAATCAGGAGCTTTGGCCGATGGGCATGAGGCGCTGGTCCTGGAAGATGCCCAGGATCTGACAGGACCACAGGCCTCTCAGGCACCAGTGAAGGAGGAATCCAGCACAGGGCAGATGGCACAGCTTGACCACCAGGGTGTTGCTCAGAGAAATGCAGCAGAAAGAGGAGCCTTGGGGAGAAAACTTGGGATTTAATCGTAGGAAGTCTTGGAGCATCATGCTGAGGAACTTGGACTTCTGCTGTAGGTCTCATGGACACCTGTGAGCAGGAGAGGCAGGTGATTGGCTGGAAGTGGAGAAGCCCGGATGTATGTCAGGGTGTGAGATGGGAGGAGCAGGAGTCATGACTGCGAGAATGGAAAGGTTAGAGAGGGTGGGAACCCATTAGAAACTTACTCTGATTTCAAATCAGGCACCCTGGAAATGAGCACACCGACACAAAACGAATTCACCCTACTTTTTATTTTTTCAGATTGTAAGGACAAATTTTACAGAAAAAAACACACACAAAAAAAACCTCCATTCATGGGGCTTCCCATTTCAATGCAAATATATCCTTCCAGTTTTAGGAAACATTTCATTCAAATATACTTCCTTCTCTGTCATTTAAACAAATTTTTTACAGAAAACTTGTTTCCCCATATATTTCAGTAACAGAATTTGACAACACATTTATGTGTGTGTGTATATATATATATATATATATATATATATATATATATCATATATATTAAATTGAAAAAGAGTGAACTTGAAGCACTATTATAAAAGTTAAATTTGAGAAGCATCACAATCTTTGGTTGAAAAATGTCCCTCACGAGAGATTAGAGACAGAAGGAACACTTTAGAGAGTAAAATAGTATTTAGTTGTGGTCCACTCTTGATTTCCCAAACATGTCCCTCTCAGGGCAACATTTCTTCAGCTCAATTTGTGCTACTAAAAATAAAAATGTAAAAAAACAAAAACCCAAAAAAACTCCCTTTAAGAATAAATGAGAGCGGCAGCCCCTCCTCTCTGCGCATGGCTCATTGGAGAGAGACCCTGCCAGGCGTGAGGACTCCGAGAGGGAGGATCTGGTTTACCTGAGCTCCGTGATTTTTCTTCCCTGCAGAGGACCATCGTCCAACACAGAGTTTGGTTTCCTTTTCTGAAATAGATGGCTAACGTTTACTCTGCCTTTCAGCAGCTGAGGAGAGACCCACACAAAGACTAATTCTGATGCAACTTAAATCTGATGCAACTTGGAATAATCTGATGGATTTACTCCCTACAAAACTGCCTCATGGCAGATGACTTAAGTGAGATAGCTTTTTATTCAAGTCAGGAGAGAAACCCCCTAGGCCAGAATTCAGAGCACATTCTATGCCTCTTAAAGAGGGGAATTCTCCCCAGAAAGGCCAGTGTTCACTTTGTACCAAGCTGGCATTCCTGTTAGCACCCTCTATCTTTTCACAGAAGCAAGCACCTGAGCCTAAATTGTTATTAATTCTTGGACTGGTTTGTTACTGTTAGAAAAGGCGGAGAACAAATGCCAGACATTAACTTCATGGCTTCTCTAAATCACCAAGAAGTTAAAATATATTTTGAAAAATAGAAATTTACCCCATCCCCTGTAATATTACTTTCCAATGGTATTCTTAGGAAAGGAGGTCAAGCTTACTCGGTTTTCAGTGATATTGTTTTTAATTTATAAGGGCTGAAGTAGTATGCACATATTTGTACAGACTTTTTATAATAAACTATAATACATATAATTGAGTTGTTGAAAGAATAAGTCATAAAAGTTGGTATTCACATTAGAAAAGAACATTGCAAAATCATATTCTTTATAGATGAAATGTCTCATCTTGAATTATACTTCCCAAAATATACAGATTTTATAAAAAAACATCATTGCCCTACCACAATCCTACCATGCACACTGTGTTGAATTGCACTATGAATGCAAGTTTTCTTTAAGGGAAAACAGCCAGATGTTCATCCCCAAGTTCACACCCATTTCAGAGGGGTCCAAGGAGAGTAACTATATTTAAGCAGCATTGGGATGTTAGCATTATGCCTGCACAATTGCATTCACAACTGTGAAATAAACCAGAGAATGCCTTTGTAGATCTTTCCCCCTTGTAGTTTGAGGTGTAATTGATATGTAACGTTACTGAAGTTTAAGGTGTACAGCATGACTTGATAATGTGTCTATTATGAAATGATGAGCAAATTTCAGTTAATATAAACTCACATAGTTACCAAAAAACTTTTTTTGTGTGATCAGAATTTTTAAGATCTTTTCTTTTAGGAACCTGCCAATATGCAATAAAGCATTACTAGTTACAGTCACCATGCTGTACGTTACGCTCCAATACATGCTTATAACTAAGTTTGAACCTTGTGACTGCTACCTTCATCCAATTCCCTCACCCCACCACCCACAAATCTGATTTCTTCTTTGATGAGTCATTTTAAATAGATTCTACATATAAGGGAGATCATACAGTATTTGTCTCTCCATATGTATGACTTATTTCACTTAGCAAACTGTCCTGAAGGCCAACACACGCTGCAAATAGCATTTCCTTTTCTATGACTGAATAGTGTTTCACTGTACATGCAGACATCTCCTGTATCCACCGATCGGGTGTGGGACACTTCAGATGGTTTCCTTGTCTTCGTTACTGTAAATAATGCTGCTACAAAGAGGGAGGGGCAGGTTATCTCGCCCACATAGTGCTTTCCGTTTACTCAGATAAATTCCCATAAGATCATAGGTGGCTCCAGTTCTGACAGTTGAGGGCTGTTTTGCATATTAGTCATACGAATTTAAATGTGGGTCTTGACGTTTGAAAAGAAAAAGATGCAGTGGTGGAGCTTCTGGAAAGCCAATCAGAGTACCTGCTGTGCTGGAGTGCTTGATTTATTCTGGTATGTGCTGTAGGCCGCAGTGCCTTCTGTTTCCCTAAAGGCAAGATAAAGCGGTAGCATCAGAGACAAACCTAATTTTAAGTACGGAAGTTAAATTCAGAAGCCTACTTAGAAAATGGACAATTCAACTGCAGAACCCCCTCTTCTATCCCTGTATTATTAACTCCATGCAAACAAGAATTAGAGCAGCTGCACGTAAAGTACTTGGTAAATATCTCATAAATTATATTGAGGGCCAATGGGAAAGACAGGAGAAACGTGTTCTCCTAATATAGCAGTTTTTAGGTCTACCTCTGAGATGAAACTTTTAAAAAGGTGACAATTCCAACAGTATTCCTGTTCAATAATGCCTTCTACCCATATTGTCAAGGAAACCACGGGTTCCATCCACGGGTTCCCATAAGAGATGTTCCTACAGAACTGAAGTTGCCATCACAATATTATTGTAGCAATAGACATCTGCCTGAAAGCTGCTATTCTAGCCCAGCGTGAGTCATTGGGGTAATTTTAAATTTTCTAGAAGCCACATTCAAAAGGTAAAAGAAAACAGGAAAATCAATTTTAATATATATTTACTTAACCCAATACGATGAAAATATTAACGTTTGCCACGATTTTACATTTTGTGTGCTAACTTGGGAATCTGGTGTGCATCTGACACTTCCAGCACATCTTGCTTTGGACTAGCCACTTTTGAAGTCCACAGTAGGATTAACTATTAAAATGGAACTGTTAACTATTAGTAACCAAGTATCACATGGAAAATGCAGCCGTGGTCCCTGCCTCAGTGACTGCACCCCAGCAGACAGACCAAAGCTAAGATGCCCAGGCAGTGAGTCACCGTTTGTTCCCACAGCGGGCACTTCAGGGGCGCCTACCCAGGGCAGGAGCTCCAGGCTGGTTTGCACACGTGACTCTTTCTCTTGGTGGGAGGCCCCCTCTGTGAACACCATTGTCACAGGACTGCCCTTGGGACAGAGCAAGGTCCTGAGGACTGTTGTGAGGAGGGAGGCAATGGGTAGGCCTGCCACTGAATTCTCCAACTCCACTTCTATTTTCTGTGTTTAAAAGTCAATTCGTTTCACTTTCTGTAAGCTTCTTTAAAAATAATTTGAAATATAATTACAATATGTGAAAAGATAAAAAGAATTCACAAATGTCTAAAAAACACTTGATATAATAACAGTGAAGCTACTTGAAGATAAAAATCTGAAACCCAATTACTAATCAGTTACTTTGCCCTTCATTTAATTAATTTCAACTGTTTACAGAGGCCGTGAAGCTCAGGACAGTTGGAAAAGGACAGTCCTGGTTGGCTTAGCCTCAAAGGAATCCTGAGACCAGGAAGACAGGAGTGCTGGGAGGCACAGCTGCCCGTCTAACTGGGATGTGACTCCCCTTTGCCTGGGGATCAGACACCATTTTGCTTTTACCAAGCTGCCCTCCCTACTGGGTAGAGTCTGCCCCAAGTTCCTGGGCCTTACATTACAGGTGTTGAATACACACCTCCCTCTCTCTCTGTTAAGTGGAGACACGTTCTGCCACAAACAGGGAAACCTGCAGTTCATGTCATTCAGACAAAGGTGGACGGGGTTCATAGAGCTTAAGGCAATACAAATGAAAACATTCCAAAATCTGATTTTTTAATTGCTTTCTCTTTCCTATACTGAAACTATTCTGGTCAAGAGAGAGACAAATGCCTTCAGGGAGTCGATATTTGTAAGCTAGAACTGAACACATTTGCAAAATTAAGTAAAGTGTATTCTGATTTCTGTAAAAGGAAACTTTCCCTGCACTCAACATGAACAAATTCTATGACTATTTCCCATTGGGCTAAAAAATTCCTCATTTATGGACATACAGCTGCTAGAGGGGAGAGGAAGCAGTCTGATAAAAGGACAAGGGACCATTACTCTACTGAGCCCACCTCAAACCAAAGCCTGTCAGTCCACACCACTTTGCATTAAAACTGGAATGGCATTAAATCGGTAATTTAGCAACGGAGACTGGAGTCTCGGTGTCCTCGTTAATGTTTACTGTCATCACATCTTAGCTGAGGTTATTGACATCTACATATTCACTCAACATTTTTCAAAAGAAAGGACATCTGAACAGACACACACAGGAAACAGATACCTTATGATGATAAAAGCAAACCTTTCTCTCATCTCTTCTTCTCATAGAGAAATAAATTTTACTTCTTTGTGGCTCTCACCAGTTAGGTAGGTGCTGAACAGAGGAAGGGAAAAGGGCTGAATAAAATAGGGGTAACAAATCAAAAGGAAGAGTGGCATAATAACGGGGGTAAAATCAATGGCAGGGCAGAGTCGAAGGAAAGCTGTCAATTAGCTCCAGACATTATGACTTCTCTGATTCTTTGGAACTGGAAAGAGGAACGTGGTGCCAGCAGCTAATCTATGATAAGTTAGAACCTTAAGATCCTGACGTGAATAATGCAAACTCCTTCACAGGGCAACACAGTGGAGAGGAGAAAGGGCCTTGGGCCCTAGCACCTTGGGCTCCGAGGGAACACGCAGTGCACATATTAAATGCATGCAGTAGTGTCTCAGAAACCTGTCGTATGACAAGCTGCACGTCTGCAGATGCACCCTGACTTCTGCGCGGAGGGAAGACCTCTCCCATTTTCCTGGGGTGGGTCTCCATCTCATAGAGGTGCTCTCCCCACTGACCACAAAATCTTTGTTTCTTATTAGTTTTCTGTTTACAATATTGAAGAGTTTGTTGCATGCTCCAGAATTTGAGACCCAACTAGAAAAATGTCCACGTTCATTTGATCCCTCTGCTGTTGTGTTGTCACAGGTCACTATTCTGCCAACCACCTGCCCGGGCCACTACATATAGTTAATCCCCCAAACCCTGTGACATTCATGTAAGCAGGCGGCTTAAAAAAAAATCACACAGCTACTGCCCCAGGCATTATTAACCTAATGTTAAAAACAGGTTTACATTGTAACAAGTCATTAAATATTTTAATGGAAGCAAAAACGATCTAGTCACATTAATTGAAATACATAAATTGTGCAGAGGATTCTAATGAACATGGCAAGCTCGTACTTATC
Source organism: Pipistrellus hanaki (assembly GCF_964339955.1). Classification (NCBI taxonomy): domain Eukaryota; kingdom Metazoa; phylum Chordata; class Mammalia; order Chiroptera; family Vespertilionidae; genus Pipistrellus; species Pipistrellus hanaki. The sequence goes on from NC_140520.1 coordinate 29,725,924, forward strand.
CTGGAATGATATAACTAGAACAAAGAAAACCATGCATCAGTGAGAAAAGTATTCACTGCAAATACGGGGAAGTAGGACTGTAAACAAACGGCAGCTGGTTTCTGGAAGCGCACAGTCAAGACACACACAATGGGACGGCGGCAGTAGCGAAGGACAGGTCAAGGGCTGTGCACTCCCAGACTGGAAAGTGCGAGAATCAGCTGAGAACGGAAACTGGACGGACAGGAAGGAGCATGTTGATGGGGCCCATTTCTGACCAGTTTGGGGTCCTATTGTTTAGAAAAATGTACCAGAGTACTTAAATTTTATGGCCTTTTTATCACAAAAAGATTTTTTTAAAATATATTTAAATTGATTTCACAGAGAAAGGGAGATGGAATGATAGAAACATCAATGATAGAATCATTGATTGGTTGTCTCCTGCACGCCCCCTGAAAACTGGGGCATGTGCCCTGGCTGGGCATGGAACCATGACCTCCTAATTCATAGGTTGGCATTCAATGACTGAGCCAAACTGGCTGGGCTTCACCATAATTTAATTGATGCTTAATGATCTTAAAAGGACTATTATTCTAATTTGTACTTTGGTTTTTGCTTTATCCTCTTTATTTAGCCAACAGATGAGGGACAGTTTTCTTTTGACAGTAGTTTCCTGGTATGTAATAATTTTTGGTGACATTATCCCATACAGACTATTTCTGGGCTATTTTATTCTATGGTTTAGATATGTTGTTATGCCAGCCCCATACTGTTTATTATTGCTTTGTAGTCTAGTTTGAAATAAGGAAGTATGATACCTTCCACTTTCTTTCTTAAGGTTTCATTTGCTTTCAAGGCCTTTTTAATAATTACTAAGCATGTATCTTTCTATTTATTTGTATCCTCTTCAATTTCTTCCAGGGTACAGGTTTACCACCTCTTTGGTTTATTCCAAGGCCTTTTATGCTGTCTGATCCTTCTGATTGTTCATTAGTGTGTAAGAATACCATGGATTTCTGTATATTTGGTCTCCTGTGACTTTACTAAATTCTTTTATTCTATGAATTTTGGTGGATTATTTAGGGTTTTCTATAGATAGTATGTCATCTGTGAATTGTAAGAGTTTTACTTCTATTTAATTTGGATACTTTTAATTTCTTTCCCTTGTTTGATATTATGCTGAATATAAGTGATGATTGCAGATATCCTGTTCTTATTCCTGATTTTAGAGAAAAAGCTTTTAGCTTTTCGTCATTGAATATATTAGCTGTGGGTTTGTCATATGTGGACTTTATTACATTGAGGTATTTTCCTTCTATACCACTTTGTTGAGAGATTTTTAAAAAAATAAAAGGATGCTTTATCTGTATCTATTGAGATGATCATTTTGTTAATGTGGTGCATCATGCCACTTTATCCCTGAGATAAATCCTTTCAATGTATTATTTAATCCAGTTTGCGAATATTTTGTTGAGAATTATGCCATCTATGTTCAAGGATATTGGTCTATAACTTTTTTTTTTATAATGTCTTTGTCTAGCTTTGTCTAGATATCAGGGTAATGCTGGCTTTGTAGAATAAGATTGCTAGTGCTCTTTCCTCTTCAAATTTTTGAAATAGTTTAAGAACAAGTATTAGTCATTTAAAAAAAACAAACACATTTTTAATTGATTTCAGAGAGGGAAGGAAGAGGGAAAGAGAAACATCAATGACAGAATCATTGATCAGCTGTCTCTTTTACACCCCCTACTGGGTAAGCATGTGGCATTAACTGGAATCGAGCACAGGACCCTTTAGTCCACAGGCCAATGCTCTATCCACTGAGCAAAACTGGCTAGGGTGCAGTTATTACTTCTTTAAATGTTTAGTAGAATTCACCTCTGAAGCCCTCTGATCCTACAGTTTAATTTTAAGAGGTCCATCCCTATCCACTACCCCATTTCAATTTCATTGCTAGTAACTTATCTGTTTAGATTTTCTGTATCTTCCCGGTTCTGTCTTGGGAGGTTGTATGTGTGCTTTCAGAAATGCATCCATTTCTTCCAGACTGTGGCATTTTTTGGCATATATTTTTTCCACAATATTCCTTAATTATTCTAAGTATTTCTTTGGTGTCATTTGTAACTGCTTTTTGTTTATATATTTCAATGGGTTCTCTTTTTTGCTTGATGAATTTACCTAAAGGTTTGTCAATTTTGATTGAAAGAACCCGCTCTTACATTATTTTCTTTCTTTCTTTCTTTTTTTCTTTCCCTATTTCGCTTATTTCTGCTCTGATCTTAATTTCTTTAGGTTTTGTTTGTTCTTTTTTCTAGTTCCCAAAGGTGTAAAGTTAGAGTATTTGGAATTTTTCTTGTTTCATGTTGTAGGCCTGTATAGCTATGAACTTCCCACCCAGAATTGCTTTGCTGCATTCCATAAATTAAATTATGCCTTCAACTTCATTCTCAAGACAGCTTTTCACTTTGTTTAACTTTCCCATTAATCCATTGATTGTATAGAAGCTGGTATTTAGTCTCGACATATTTGTATTTTTTCAGTTCTCTTCCTGTGAGAGATTTCTAGTTTTATGCTACACTGTGTTTCAAAAAGTTGCTTGACATGATTCAATCTTTTTGAATTTATTGCGCTTTGTTTGGGGGGCATAATATATGATCTATCTTGAAGCATATTCTATCTGCACTTGAAAAAAATGTGTACTTTTCAGTTTTAGATGAAATGTTCTATAAATGTCTATTAACTCAACTGGGTTAATGTGAGACTTAATTTTTTTAAATAATGTGAAATATTATTTTCTTAATTTTCTGTCTGGATGGTCTGTTCCTTGATGTGAATGCAGGTATTAAAAACCTTCACTATTATTGTATCTCTGTGAATTTCTCCCTTTGCAGACACTTAATATTTGCTTTCTATGTTTAGGCACTCCTGTACTGGGAACTCAGTACAGGAGTGCCTAAACACTAGTGTGCATACTAGACCTGACATCTGCGTCCTTCCCCACGTTAGGATGCTTTCAGCTGTTACTTGTCCAAATAAAGTTTCTGTACCATTCCCTTTTCTTCTTCTGAGAGCCTTACAATGCAAAGGTTAGTATTATACATTTGATGTTGTCCTGGAGATCCCTTAGGCTCTCCTCATTTTAAAAAATATTTTTCTTTTTGCTGTTCTTAGTGGTTGATTTCCACTAGTGTGTCTTACAGGTACTGATTCTTCTGTTTCAGCTAAACTGCTGTTGATCCCTTCATTTGTGTGTTTCAGTGGTTGCATTCTTCAGCATACTTTCTCTGTGTTGCAAGTTCTCCCTAAGTTTCTCTAAAGTTTGATAAGCATCCTTATTACTGTCTCTTTAAATTTATCAGGCAAAATACTTCTCTCCATTTCATTAGAATTTTTCTGAGACTTTGTCTCTTCATTTGAGAGGTATTCTTTTATGTTTTGTGTCATTTCCTATGTTAATATCAATTAGACAAAATAACGCTCTCCCCGTCTTGACAAAGTGGCCAGTGTAGACGTGACCTCTGTGTGTCGGGGTTGTTGGCTGGGTACTTGGAACCATGTAGATGCCTACAGTGCCTGAAGCATGGGCCTACGGAGATGGAGAGGCTCTAGGTGGGGAGGGCAGGTGTGTGCCCTAGTGATTCTGTTTCCTCCCTTTGGTTCAGATAATTCTGAAAATGAGATGCAGCAAACGTGCAAGTAGGCCCAAGCACTTAGACAGAACTCCCGCCCACTCTTTCGAGGTGTGAAGATATACAGAGGTGCTCACTGGACACTCCAACCTCAGGAATCCCATACTGCTCTTGCAGCTCATCTTCTCTACTAAGTCCCTCTCCTTTCATTATATAAAAAATGGTCTTGTGTAGAAGTGAGTAGCTTGTGAGTGCTGGGTAGTGTTGGCAGGCTAGTTAGAGCCAGACAGCCACATAGGGCTCTAGACTGTCAGGATGGAAGAGCTCCGGTCAGGGATACCTTGTTCATACTGCTTACTCCTTTTATCTGGACCCAAAATGGGCTCCAGGGAGCATGGTTGAGAACACACTGAGCCATCTTGCTGGTGGGCCAAAGCACCCAGAGAGAGCTCCCTACCGCCTTATCGAGGTGGAGGGCAATGTGTACGATGGAGCTTACCTGCACCTCCTCTCAAAGATTCCCTGCGGACTCGGGAGAGCCCCTGTGGTTGCCCATTTCTCTACTTGGTCTCCTTTCTTTTGTTCTAGGAGCCCTCAGTTGCCTATTGGAAGTTACTGCTCTCTATAGCGGTGCATATTTCGATGAGCTCGTGGGAGGAGGGGAGTTCAGTGTCCACCTATGCCACATAGTAAGTCCGTAGAAGGGCAATTGTGCTCCTAAATCATCATAAATACAAGTTTACATCAAATCCATTTTGTGCCAGGCTTAAATAGCAATTTGGGATTATCTGTGCCTGGTGTCCTGTTTCCAGTTACCCCTACCAATGGGGAAGAAACTGCATGCATTTTATAGTTCTGCAAAGGAGTTTGTTTCCAAGGCAACCTCAACCAGTTTGCAGGAATGGGGAACACAAAGACACTGATCATTAAACAGTGCTAAGAATATACCATCAGTTTTTAATTTTAAGAAAGCAAGGCAAAACTAAGTATTATATCAATTATCTTTAAGAAATCTTTAGGGGTCTTTAAAAATCTAATTATCTTAAGCAAGAGAAAAGCAAGAGAAAAATTTGCCTATAAACCTATCAATAATTGTATTTTCTCAAATTGGAAGTATATTGGCACATCAATAATAGTCTTCCCCCAGGCCCAGTAGCATCATATAGGGCTCATCAGAAATGGAATTTCAGATCAGTTATGTTACTGAACATTGAATCCGGGGCTATAATGCTCAGATACTTCTTCAGCTTTAAAAGAACCTTTAATTGATAGTTTGATTCAAACTTGTTTAAGAATCTAAGTATTATGATGTAGTGACGTTTTAAACAAAGAAAAGTGAGGGACAATGCTATATTGCTTTGGAAATTATTTCTACACAAACCTTTTGGAATTGTAAAAGTACTTCCTACTCAGGCTGATATGCATGGGTAATTAAAAAAAATACTGATACTACTGAAAGGGAAATAGCATGTGTTCTACAAATATAAGATTCAAATGAAGGCATTGCAAGTATTTTAAACCCAATGATTAATTAAGAAAAAATATAGATCATAAAATCATGAATATCAAAAGTCTGAAATTATTGGTTTGAGCATCATTCTGTACACCAAAAAATTGCGGGTTTGATTCCCAGTCAAGGCACATACGAGAGGCAAATGATCGATGTTTCTTTCTCTAAAAATCAAACATACCTTCAGGTGAGAATTTAAAAAAAGTATTGCTTTAATTTCAAAGCTGTTTCCAAAGTAATTGGGAAGAATAGGTACTTTGAAATTTGATTTTTAATTAATCTTGGTCTGTACTCCAGAATTTATTCTCTTTCATTAAAATTATAAATTATTTCATTAGAAATAAGTTTGTTTAAAAACCCTGTGACCTTAGAAGGATTTATACATCTTCATTTTCTAAGTTTCCCATATTTTTTCATAAATACAAAGACAGATGTAAAGTTAATGAGGTGCCTTATAAAGCTTACCCCTCTCAGCAAGTTTAACCCCATCAGTTTTTCTGCAACCTAGTAAATTAAGAGAACATAAGAGGGAAATCAAATAGTGTTGCTTTTAATTCCTAAGTTTAACTTGTATAAATAACTCTAAATGAAAAAAAATCAAATTGAATATTTGATTGATGGCATCTACATTGCGTCTTCCAACTACTTAATAAAAACAAATGGAATGTTTCATAAAAAGGTTCCAGTGAATATACCTGTCAACATTTCCACAGTGAGCAATTTCAAATTTAATCCTGGCCACCAGCCTAATTTGGAATATATGGCTTACCTAATTTGGAATGTAGGGCTTATCTACAGTAGGGAAGGTCCCATCATGGTCCATGATTTGTTGCAGAACTGAAACCCCAAATCACACAGAAATGTTTCTTAACAGACATATAGCTGAAGCAGCTCTACACAGATTTCTCTTGTTACAATGATAGTAAGATAGTAACAGTCACTGTAAATATTTTCAGTAAAGAAATGCAATTCTGATGGCACAGTTATGTAGGCACATTGGGGGGAAAAAAGCATGCAATACAGAGTGTAAACACAAGCTGCACAAAAAGTACGTCAAGAGTGAGCAGCACCAATGTGTTCAAGAAACGTGCGTTACGTTACCCTTTCTTCTTCTTCTTTTGAAGGTACACACAGCAGCCAGCAATGAGTCCCAAGAAACAAACTACAATAAACCAGAGAACAAATGTAATTGAAAACTAATCACCAAGATTCAAAACCTAGCAGGAAAAATTAATGCTCAGTGGGCAGAAAATGCTATTTTATTTAAGCACATTGCCCTGGCCACTCACCTGTTCCATCTGGACTCAGTCACTATCTAAGTGCAAATCTCTGGAATTATTTAGTCCTCAGCAAGCCAGAGAAGAGTCCTTTCCTAATTTACTAAGATATCCAAAGCATATTTAGGATGCAAACTCATATGACTAATCATCTTGAAAAAACATGTATTATTTAGGATTTGTGGCTAAGTGGACACATAGAATATAAATGAATATATAACAGCAATACAAGGCAGAATCTATTATTATAAAAAGCCAGTAACTGAACGCCGTAACCACAAGTGCATTGCTGGGTTTCTGGTATCATTTAAAAGGTGAGGTGTTGCCCCGACCTGTTTGGCTCAGTGGATAGTGTGTCGGCCTACGGATTGAAAGGTCCCAGGTTCGATTCCGGACAAGGGCATGTACCTTGGTTGAGGCACATCCCCAGTACGGGGGGGTACAGGAGGCAGCTGATGGATGTTCCTCTCTCATCAATGTTTCTAGCTCTCTATCCCTTCCTCTCTGTAAAAAAAAAAATCAATAAAATCTATTTTAAAAATAAAATGTGAGGTGTTTCTGACTCGTTTACTTAATGTCAATCTATAAAAACTGTAGAAATTGAAACACTGTTACACAAATAATGCTCTTCACATTAATACTTTGAATTAAGTGGGATCCAAGTTGCGACACTTACATACACCAATAACAATCCCAGCAATGGCTCCACCACCTGCGAAAATAAAACCAGTTTGAAGATAACAGCACATGTGGGTCTCCAGGTGGCAATTACATTTTACTTAATCAAATCATCTATAAACTACAGCAAAAAAAGAGAAAGTTTAGGAGTCTAGTTTGGTGCAACAGTGCATCCAGCTCATTTGAGCACTGAGCCCTTCAAATCAGATTCCAGGCTTAGGGCCCAATACTGTTTTGTGCTGTAGCTACCACACTAGGTTATTAGTAAATATTAGAACAAATAAAATTCACTAGATTAGTGGGAAAATCATTTTAAAAATCTATTATTCTATCTTAGTTTATATAGTTCAGCATTCAGTCTACCATTTCTTATAACAATGGTGGGCCTGGGGAATAAGTCATAATAAAGTTCTATTAATTTATTACAGAAATTTAGTATGTTGAATCTTCACAAATAATACATTATCTTATCATCATTCCTTCCTCATGCACACCCACTTCAAATTAAGACATAATAAGGGGATTCTAAGAATGCAAAAGAAACACCAGGGCACATGGGTAAAATTTTAATTATTTTTGACTATCAAGAATGCAATAATTCTACAAAATCTTAATTATATCTTAAATTTATATGAGTCAAAACATACAATGTCTTTTTTTTTTTTTTTTTTTACCTCTACGCTTTTTACCTCATTAAAAAAAACTGTCAAGTGTTTAATGAATGAAGGTGCTTTGGATTTACTGGCACAGTGACAGTTTGACCACAGTGTTCAGAGGGGAAACTTAACCGGCCTAAACATGTGTTTTATAAAAAGACTAACCTTACTAAATTAGTCTAATGTAAAGAAAAGTAATACACATTTTTCTTCATTTATTCATCAAAAATCCATATACTTCATTTAAATGCAACAACTATAATGATCATTTTCTTGAACATATATTGTGTGAACTATTTGAGTCTACATAAAGTATGATACACTATCTTTGTTATGAATAAAAAAATTTACCCAACTTACAGTACGTTAAGGCTTGTGTATGCAAGGTATGAATAGAAAGAAAATTTACCTACCAATTGCCATCACAAAATGACACTATCACATGGAAAGAAAGTTATAGCCTACAAATTTTAACCTATAAATAAATACAGCATTTGAGAAAGTTACCTCACCTCAAAAGGAATCCTCTTAAAACTGTATTAATTATATGTGTCTACACCTACTACTGTTTAGATTTGTCATGGTATCTACACTATTACTAGTAAAATTACCAAACGTTAATTCTCACAGGTTAGTGATAGGTTATACCTTCTCATACTATAGATAATCGAAATATATTTCCATGTAGGACATTAAAATCACACACTGTAGAGCATTACTAAAATAATACCTAATGGTTTAGATGGTGTTTCACCAGGAACAGGAGTGGAACCTGTTAGAAAAAAGAAAAAAAAGGAAATAAGTAAAAAGAGAAAGAAGACAATAACAAAGTTTAAGACCTCTAAATTTTAAGTTTAAAATTTTTACCTTTGAGAATAAAACCCTTACAATTTTATTTTCTTCACATAAATTATAAGTTTCTTTTCCAAATATCATAAAATATTATAAATTTATATTCAATGTCACCAGAATTCTTCTTCCTGTCCAGTAACATTTCCTATGATAATATTCTTTGATAAAGTAATTAAATTTATCATTAGATTAACATCAAAATTAGCCTATAGATTGATGTGATTCTACATAAAATTAAAAGACTTAGGGCCTGGCTGGCGTGGCTCAGTAATTGAGCTTCCACCTATGCACCAGGAGGTCATGATTCCATTCCCAGCCGGGGAAAATGCCCGGGTTATGGGCTCAAACCCATGTGGGGTATGCAGGAGGCAGCCAATCACGGATTCTCATCACTGATGTTTCTATCTCTCTCCCCCATCCTTTGTAAAATTAATTAAAAACAAACAGGAAGGCTTAAAAGGATTTAGAAATTAATCTATAGAAGAAGGAAATTTCCACATAATAAAGGCCACTTATGAAAAACCAATAGCTAATATCATACTCAATGGTAAAGGAATGAAAATTTTCCCCTTAAGATCAGGAACAAAATAGGGTGCCTGCATTTCCTACTTCTACTAAACATCATATTGGAAGTTTAGGCCAGAGAAATAAGACAAAAAATATATAAATAACCAGCACCTAAATTGGGAAGGAAGAACTAAAATTCTCTTTGCAGGTAACATGATCTTTTACATAGAAAACTCTAAAAATTACACACACACAAACATAAACCTGTTAAAACTAAAAAATAAATTTCAGCAAAAGCTGCAGGCTACATAATGTGCACCCCCAAATCAGTTGCATTTCTAGACATTAAAAATGAACAATCCAAAAGGGAAATTATGAAAACAATTCCATTTACAAAAGTGTCAAAAATAAAATACTAAGAAACTTAAGCAGGAGAAAGACTCCTACACTAGAAACTATGAAACACTACTGAAGAAATAGAAGATGACATGGATAAATAGACATCCTGGGCTAATATTACAAAAAGTAACCCACAGGTTACATGCATCCCCTATCACCACCTTGAATATGTATTCTTCAGAATTACAAAATCCAATTTATAATTGAACCCAGGACTCCTCAGTCCATGGGCTGACACTCTATCCACTGAGCCAAATCAGGTAGAGTCTAATTCATAAATCCAAGGATCTAAAAATTGCCAAGACAATCCTGAAACAACAAAAAAACACAGCATCGTTTAGAGGACTCCAATTTCCTGATTTTAAAACTTACTAAAAAGCTACAAAAATCAAAACACAGTGGTACCGGAATAAAGACAGAAACCAAATGAATAGAAGCCCAGAGATGAACCCTCACATAATATGGTCAAATGTGCACAAGGATGCTAAGGATATCTAAAGGGGAAAAAACAGTCGGTCAACAAGTGGTTCTTGGAAAACAGGATATCTACATGCAAAGAATGGAGCTGGTCTCCTGCCTTTTATCATATACAAAAATTTATGCGAAATGGATCAAAGAACTAAGCATAAGAGCTAAAACTATAAAACATTGATAACAAAACATAGAGGACACGCTTCAAGATTTTGGATCTAGCCATGTGACAGCAAAAACCCAGGCAACAAAAGAAAACTAATGGATATATGGGACTTCATCAAAATAAAAAACTTTTATCAATGACCATTGATAGAGCAAAATATGGCATATATTAAAGTCATCATTAAAAGGATGGGAACAAGTCTTACTACAAACCCCAATCTTTTAAAAAAATATATACCTTAATTTTTGAATATATCTATTGATTTCAGAGAGGAAGCGAGGAAAGAGAGAGTGAGAGAAACAACAATGATGAGAGAGCACTATTGATCGGCCATCCCCTGTTTGCCCTACCCTGGGGATGGAGCCTGAAACCCAGGCATGTGTCCTGACCTGGAATCAAACCATGACCTCCAAGTTCATTGGTCGATGCTCAACCGCTAACCCTAACCCAATCTAAGATGGTAAGTGTAAAAAGTGCTACAAAAATATGAACAGCATGATGCAATTTTTGTGCAAGATAAAAGAAAAATTGCCAAAATATGTAGAGATCTACACATACAAGATATTGATGTATAGGAACAGATGCAATGGACTAAGAGAAGGAGACTCTATAATGTTTCAAATTTATATTCATACACTAAACTACTTATGTAATTGAAAGTAGTTATATTTTTACACCCAATAGTGTAAAAATCTTAAAAGAAAACTGGTAAAAATAACGGGGAGGGGAGAGGAAACTAGAAAAAAATATTCCCTTCAGGTAAAAGGGGCTTTAATTTTTAAAAAAAGTTCTGATAAATCAACACAAATAATTCAGAAACCTAATAGAACAAAGGACATGATAGTAATTTAGACCAGTGTTTTTCAACCTTTTTTGGGCAAAGGCACACTTGTTTCATGAAAAAAATCACGAGGCACACCACCATTAGAAAATGTTAAAAAATTTAACTCTGTGCCTATATTGACTATATATAAAGTAATTCTCTTGAATAGGAATTAAATAAACACATAGAAAGTATTTTATAATTACTTTATTATGAAATATTAAGTAAACAAAATAGTAAAAAATTATAAAATTCTTGTCTTGTCTGCACCTACGGCACACCAGGCAACATCTCGCGGTACACTAGTGTGCCGCGGAACAGCGGTTGAAAAACGCTGATTTAGACCAAAAAAAAAAAGCTTATCTGATAAAGGAATGCAAATTAATACATAACATGAAAATGTTCCACCCATCATTTTTATAAACTTAACAATAGAAGTAGAACAAGAGTTTTTGAACCTGGACTACTTGAAACTGGAGGCTTGGTTGGTGAACTAGGCTTGACACCTGGAAAAATAAATTTGATTCCATTCACCAGCCTTATCAATATATTATGGATTTAATTTCGATTTATAAAAATGTTAATTAGTCATTACCATAAAAAATACAGTTACTTTCTGAACTTTGCAATTCTACTTCTGGGCACTTAACCTAAATACATTATCTAAAAAATACATAACAATGTACGCATAACAATCATCACTACAGCTTTGTATTTTGCAATGGAAATCACGTTATTTAATAGTAAAAATAGTAAAAAAAAAAAAAAAAAGGGTTCAGAATTAACATTTGTATCTTATTACTTTTTAAAATATGTTTTTATTGATTTTTAGAGAGAGAGGAAGGAAGGAGAGAAAGAAACATGGATATGAGAGAAACATCCGTCAGTTGCCTCCCGAACACATCCCGACAAGTGGGTTGAGCTCGCACCCTGGACATGTGCCCTGACCAGGAATCGAACTAGCAACCATGTAGGTGCTTGGAAGGACGCTAAACCAACCCAGCCACACCAGCAAGGGCTACATCTGTATCTTTTAAAAAATAACATTCAAGCAGCAGTAGGCTACAGTACATCATTTCTATCCTTTTCTCTTTTCCCTCATTACTACTTGTATATTTTTCAATATGAGCAGAATTAGAGCTACTTTATCACTATTACATGTTACTAATGATTCTTTAATAACAAAATATATTTTACAGGCACATGAATAATTTTGATTTTTGATATTTAAACTGATGAACTGAGTGGATCCAGAGACATGGAAGCATGGAACAGAACCTCAGAGGGAAGGCGGGAGAGGGTGAGTGGGTGGGAAGTAATCAACCGAAGACTTGTATGCATATACAGTATGCATAACCATGGACACAGACAATTGGGTGCTGAAGGCCTGGCGCGGGAGTGACAGGAGGGGGTCCATGGGAGGAAAAAGTGGACATATGTAATACTTTCAACAATAAAAATTAATAAAATAATAAAACCTCTAGTTTAGAAACTCCTTACAATCAATTTGCTCCTCTTCTTTCAAATGCTAAATTGTAAACGTGTTTTATTAGCCCTTTGTGAATTCTCATGGTCAACTCATTCAAAAGAGCATATCAACAAACAGTATCCCACAGTGCATATACATGTGAGTAAACACGGTGGGTCAGTGAGTATAAACTTCACATGCAAAAACCATCTCTTCTCACTCCACCCGCCCAAACCTCACAGCGCTCAACCGAGATCAAGGGGCCAGATCTACAGGAATTATAAAAAGATGTTCTAATGACCATATTAACATGCATAACTTCCCTCAATTTTTAAAGTCTTAGGAAAACAGAAAATGTACAAAAAAATTGAAAGCCAATGATTGAGGTGTGAGTTCAACACCCTCCTTAACCAACAGGAAATTAAAGCCCACGGAAATGGTGTTCCAGGAGTAAGCAGAACTAATGGAGGGCCCTGAGTGAGGTGAGCCCAGGCTAATGCTCTTCCCACTACTGCCCCTGCCTCTTGGTTCTGCTGAAACCAAAGAGAAGCCAGAGAAAGCAGCACTGAAATCAGGAAGACAGCTCCTCCCACCGCATGAAAATAACCTCTCAGGTCTTAGGCCGAGTGGCTGATGACAGTCCCTGCAACAAGTCCTCCATTTCATTCCAGTACCTACGTTTTCGCCTCTATTTCAGTTGTTATGAAATTTAGCTTCTATTCCCAAGTGAAAATGCTAGTGAATCCCTGGCCCAGTGGTTACAACATGCTCCCATATCTCCTTGGTCGGCAAACTGCGGCTCTCGAACCACATGCAGCTCTCTGGCCCCCACGGCCTGGGTGAGTCTATTTTGAAGAATTGGTGTTAGAAGAAGTTTAAAAAATTTGGCTCTCAAAAGAAATTTCAATCGTTGTACAGTTGATATTTGGCTCTGTTGATTAATGAGTTTGCCGACGACTGCCATATCCCAAAAGGTTGCAGGTTATCTTCCCAGTCAGGGCACATACCTAGATTGTGGGATTGGTCCACGGTTGGCTTGCATATGGGTGGCAACCAATTCGTCTCTCTTTCTCTCTCTCTCTCTCTCTCAAATCAATAAACATATCCTCAGGTAAAGATTAAAAAATAAAGAGGGGGGAGGGTGGGGAGCCAGTAAAGGCAAAAAGAATAACTGTATGAGATGAGAGTGGAGGGCAGTAGCAATTCGGGTCTTGTTCTAGAGACACCGCCCGAAAGCACCAGTGTGAAATTGCACTAGAAAAGGAATGAAACTGTTTGCAGTCCAGGAAATTAAGCTTTGTCCTGGATCAGGAAGACACCCTATAAAGGTGTCCCTGGATAGATCGCTTTTAAAATGGATTAAATAGCAACGGTGATGACGGAAAACAAACACATTAAAGAACAGAAGCCATGGGTCTCCTTGTTCACTGACTTACTGCAGTGATGCTGTTAGGGCATACAGCTGCCTTTAAGAACTTCCTGTAAGCCACATACTGTGCTAAATGCTTGAACGGATCCCACTTAACGGTTTCTACCACCCAGGGAGGTAGGTATTGAACAATCTTACATATAAATAAACACACTTAAAGTTTATGTAACGTGCCAAGTTAACAGAGCTGTTTCTAGCTGAGGACCATGGCAAATAAGTTTAGAATCATTACGTAGAACAACTAGAATGGCTGTAAATACGTGCTTCGTTCTTTCGTTACTAAAATGGATGGATGAGTGTAAATCATCAGATAGCTAAAGGATTATGAAAAAATATCTGGGAACTGAAATGATTTTGAAAAATCACCAGGAATTTGAAAGGTTTTGAAAAATATAAGTAGGAAGTTACTAAACCTGTGACACTGGAAATTGGAGGTTTTGTGCTGGGAGGAGTTGACACTGGAAAACAAAATAATGTAGAGTGGATCAAGTTACTTGGGAGTTATCGCTGGCACTAGCACCAATAATTCAGAAGAGTTTTGAAAATGTAAGCAGGATGTTACTAAACCTGAAGGACTCAAAATCGGAGTTGTGGTACTGGGAGGAGGAGGAGTCACCACTGGAAAAGAAAATAATTTCGACTGGATTAACCACTTAGAAATTATGGTCTTTTCATTCTTCATTCTTAACTTATTTAGATGTAAATACCCATGCTTCAATTTTCTTACAGATAACTGCTATACAGTTTTACACATAAAATCAAAGAAGACAAATGTATAACCTGTGTGATATACAAAACGTGCCAACCCTATGAAAATATACAAGTAACAACAGAATTCTTTGTGACTTTGTGTCATGTTAAGACATACTTACTAAAACTACGTCACTTCAATTACTCTGCCATTTATATTTCAAAGAAATAAAACCCAAACAGGACAAGAAAGTAGAAGACACATTCTGTACCTTTAACACAGCGAGGCTTCTCGGGTACCCAGGTGTTATTAGCTTCGCAGACAATTTTGGGGCTGCCTTCAAGGGAATAATCCTCGTTGCATTCAAATTCAACCTCTGCTTTGTAGTAAAATTTTGTTCCAAATCCTGACACAATCTTTCCATTAGTGACTGATGGAAATTCACATCTGACCACTGAAACGTTAAGAAATTTCAGAATTAATAGAAAGCTGTTTTAGCCTTGGAGAGAAAACCTAGTGCAAGGTAGTCATTTCCACTGTGAACAGGCAAGGACCGGAAGGCAGGATATTAATCTTCTTAAAAAAAAACCAAAACACTTTATTTTTGCATTTTAATTCCAGGTGAATAGATTTCACGTAGTCCAATCATCTTTTCCCACCTAGAACAAACTGTCATTAAGTTTACTGGCTTTCCTACATCTTCCCCCCATTAATGACAGGTTTTGAGAAAGGTCTGCCTACCAGATACAATTTCCTAGTAAGTTCAAACACAGCCTTTTGATGCTCTTCAGCCCTAGGGCTTTGTTAAAATTTCATGCTGACACAGAGTACAGTGCCCTACTTTTGTACAAAGGCAGGAGAGACTCTTGTGATGAGAAAATGCTTCGGCTCAAACGTAAAAGTTGGAAAGAAGCTGGCTCTGCAAAGAGGCAGAGAGAAAGTTCTCGGGTACTGCCAACATACAAGACCTGGGATGTTCAAGAAAGGGAAAGGCCAATGGAGTCAGGGCAGTGTTTCCATGCATTTCTTTTAATCCAACCCAGAAGCCAAAAACTCCATTGCAAGCCAGTATATAATCCTAGAGACTTGAGATAAAGTTAAAAGTTAACCATTACACTTCATACTAGTGTATATATTCTGGTATTTCCCATTGTACTCTACTTCTCAAGAAGAACCTTCTAGATTGGTCAGGACCTTCTAGATTGATTTCAGGATCCAGTAGTGGGTTTGGCAGAATTTGGAAAAAACAGAACACTGGCTGGCAGGAAGTACAGAGAGCATCTTAAGAGAGTAAACCAGAAGCTGGCTCTTCCTCCTTGCATGTGGACCTGAATTTCCATCGGGTATATTTTCCCTTCAGCCTAAAGAACTTCCTGAAGCAATTCTTATAGTGCAGATAGGGTGGTGACAATTCTCTTAGCTTTAGTTTATCTTAAAATGTTTTTCTCTCACCTTCAGTCTTAAAAGATTTCTCCTTAAAAGATAAAGGGATTCAGAAGCACCAATTGGCAGTTACAAAACAGTCACAGGGATGTTAAGTACAGCATAGGGAATATAGTCAGTAAACCTATCCTATATAATAAAAGTGTGATATGCTAAGTGTCCGACCCATAGATTGACCATTCAACCTACTGCTTGACCCTTCACTATGGTGAGCACTAACCACCAGGGGGCAGATGCTCAGACCAGTAGGTTAGCAGTATTTTTCCTTGACAGAGATTTCTAGGAGTCTTGTTTTATTTTTCTTTCAGCACTTTAGATGTTATTGTCTTCTAGTTACAAGTTCCTTAAGAGAAGTCAGCTGTCACTCTTAGAGGGATGAGGTGAATGTAAGATGTTGGTGGTGTTTTCCCCCTCTCATTGGCTACTTTTGGTTTTTGGTTTTCAGAAGTTTTAACATGATTGGTTACTTCAGCAGGGGGTTCTTGGTAAAATTTCAAAATTTATTTATTCTGCTAGGGCAGTGGTCAGCAAACTGAGGCTCGCGAGCCACATGCAGCTCTTTGGCCCCTTGAGTGTGGCACTTCCACAAAATACCACGGCCTGGCATTAGAAGAAGTTTAAAAATTTTTGAAGAACTGGTGTTAGAAGAAATTTTAAAAATGTGGCTCTCCAAAGAAATTTCAATCGTTGTACTGTTGATACTTGGCTCTGTTGACTAATGAGTTTGCCGACCACTGTGCTAGGGTCACTGAATTTCCTGAACTAGTAGTGTGCTTGTTTTGGATCAAATGTGAATAATTATTCAAACAATCATCTATACTAGGGGTGTCGAACTCAATCAGAGAAGGGGCCAAAATCTAAAATTCAGCCTAAATCAACGGTTCTCAACCTGTGGGTCAAAACCCCTTTGGGGGTCAAATGACCCTTTCACAGAGGTCTCCCAAGACTATCAGAAAACACAGATATTTACATTATGATTCATAACAGTAGCAAAATTACAGTTATGAAGTAGCAATGAAAATAATTTTATGGTTGGGCGTCACAACATGAGGAACCGTATTAAAGGGTCCAGGCATTAGGAAGGTTGAGAACCACTATACTCTCTTTCTATCCTACAAAAACATGCATATTTGACTTCTATTCTCCATTCATATTTGACTGCTACCCTGTTTCCCCGAAAATAAGACAGTGTCTTATATTAATTTTTTCTCCCAAAGTTGCGCTAGGTCTTATTTTCAGGGGATGTCTTGTCTTTCCATGCACTAGGTCTTATTTTCGGAGGCTGTCTTATTTTCAGGGAAACACGGTAGTAGTTCCCTAGGTTGTAAGTCTTCCTCTCTCTATATATTAAAAATGATTTCTTTCAAATCATTTGGTAGGTTTCTATTGTTCTCACTTGAAGTTCATTGATCTATTCTGTTGTGCTGAGCTGATATTATCCACAGAAATTTTTTCTGTAAGTTAGAATTGGTGGATATAACTTATATAGGTTAAAACTCATCCTTATAAGTGCTCAGCTGAATGAGGTTTCATCGACACAAAAATAAACCATGTACCTATCACCACAGTAAAGACATAGAAAAGTTCCAGTACCTCCAACATTCCTTCATGCCACTTTGTAATCAACAATCCCCGTCCCCATTCCCCCAAGCACTCCCACCAGCTAACCATTGATCTGTTTTCTATCCCTATATTGTTTCTTTTTCAGAATGTCAGAATGGGATGACAGCCTCTGAGTACAGCTCATTTCACCTAGCATAATGCATCTGAGATTGATTCACTTCTGTACTTGCAAGATCAGATGCTCAATCCTTTACATTGCAGAGCATTTTCCCATTACATGGATGCACTATGGTTGTTCGGCCATTCACCAGCTGAAAAAGATGGGCTGTTTCTAATGTGAGACAATTATGAGTAAGACTGCTATGAATATTCTCATAATAGGGTTCTATGTGAACATTAAAAGATTTACTTGGATTGCTGAGTTGTATGGTGAGTGCATGTTTAACTTTATAACAAATCATCTAATGCTTTCTGAAGTTCACATACCACTTTGCATTCCTAACTTACAATGTATGAGAGTTCTAATTACTCCATATCTTTGAAATGGTATGGTTGTTACTTTTAGTTTTATTGCTGTGTTTTTAAATTACATTGCTGTGACTAATGCTATTGAGTAATTTTCCGGTACTTTTTTTTTTGCCACCAGTTTATCTTCTTTGGCGGAAAAGTTCTATTCAAACATTTTGCCCATTTTTAAAAAACTGGATGTTTTCTTATTTGTTTTCAGAGATCTATATACATGTGCTTTGCAAATATCTTCAAGTCTATGGTTTATATTTATATTCTTATAACTGTTTTATGAAAACAGAATTTTTGAGTTTTTAAGATTATGCATTTAGGGTTGTATTTAAGAAATTGTTGTCTAGGTCACAAATACTTTCTATATTTTCTTGTAAACATTTCTTTTTCTTTTTACTTTTTTATATTTAAGTCTATGATGATTTAAGTAAATTTATATAGTGTAAAACAGGGTTGAGATTCGTTTTTTTTTTTGCATATGGGTATCAAATTGTGCCTGTGCTTTTACCATTTTTCCACTGAATTATTTGTATATCTGTGGTAAACCAACTGTATACAGATAAAAGGGTCTATTCTGGATTCTCTATTCTATTCCATACTGTCTTAACATATTTTAAAGTACCTTTATAATAAAGAGGTAATATGCAAATTGACTATTACTCCAACACACAACACATCACTCCATCCCCATGTGGACATAAGATGGCCTGCAAGGGAGGGCAGTAGGGAGCGATCAGGCCTTCAGGGGAGGGCAGATAGGGGTGACCGGGCCAGCAGAGGAGTGTAGTTGGGGCGACTAGGCCGGCAGAGGAGGACAGTTGGGGGTGACCAGGCCTGCAGGGGAGGGCAGTTAGGAGTGACTGGACCAGCAGAGAAGGGCAGTTGGGGGCAAGTGGGCTTGCAGGGGAGCAGTTAGGCGTTGATCAGGCTAATTGGGGAGTGGTGATTAGACTGGCAGGCAGAAGCGGTTAGGGGCAATCAGGCAGGCAGGCAGGTGAGTGGTTAGGAGCCAGTGGTCCTGAATTGAGAGGGATGTCAGACTGCCCTAGAGGGGTCCCAGACTGGAGAGGGTGCAGGCTAAGCAGAGGGACACCCCCTGCCCCCGGCCCCCCGCCAAATGCATGAATTTCATGCACTGGGCCTCTAGTGTTTCATAAGGTTTGATAATACGTAGAATGATTCCTCTAACTTTTTCAAAATTTTTATACCTCTGCTGTGTTTTCATATAAATTTTAGAATCAGTTTGTCGATTTATACAAAAACTTCTATTAAGATTTTTTAAAAAATATATTTCATTGATTTTGTACAGAGAGGAAGGGAGAGAGATAGAGAGTTAGAAACATCGATGAGAGTCATCGATCAGCTGCCTCCTGCACACCCCCTACTGGGGATATGCCCGCAATCAAGGTACATGCCCTTGACTGGAATCGAACCCGGGACCCTTCAGTCCCCAAGCCTACACTCTATCAATTGAGCCAAACCGGTCCCGGCTCTATTAAGATTTTTAATGGGACTGTGCCAAAATTACAGATTAATTATGGAAAATTGCTATCTTTACTATGATTTACTCTTCTAATTCACAACCACTATATTTCTATTAGGGTCTATTAATTTATTCTATAAAAATGTTATTTTTACCATTTAAATCCTGCACAAGTGTTATACAATTTATTTTCAAATACTGTATGTAGTTTGAAACTCTAGTAGAAATTATGTAAAAAAATTTTAATTTCTTACTGATTTCTTACAAAAATATAGACATACAATTGATTTCTGTACATTGATCTTATTTTGTTTGCAACCTAGTTAAAACTTCAGGCTTTTGAATTTTCTACATGGACAATGATATACAGTAAATATAATCTACTTTATTAGTTTATCCTATCATGTATGTCTATTTCTATTTCTTGCCTTACTGTACTGGGCAGGAACTATCCTAGTCTTGTTCCTACCTAATGGGGAAATAAATCATTCAGGTACCAGTAAGTGAAATGTCAGACATGGGATTTTTTTTTTAAGAGCCATTTTTCAGGGACAGATAGTTCTATTCTTAGTTGTATAATGAAATGATGAATTCTGTCTAATGCTTCTTTTCGCATAAAGATAATCATGTATAGCTGAAACCGGTTTGGCTCAGTGGATAAAGCATGGGCCTGCGGACTCAAAGGTCCCGGGTTCGATTCTGGTCAAGGGCATGTGCCTTGGTTGCGGGCACAACCCCAGTAGGGGGTGTGACGGGGGCAGCTGATCGATGATTCTCTCTCATCGATGTTTCTAACTCTCTATCCCTCTCTCTTCCTCTCTGTAAAAACTCAATAAAATATATATTAAAAAAAAAAAGATAATCATGTATAGTTTTCTTCTTTATATGTCCTGATATGGTAAATTTAATTTTTAAATTTAAATTAACCTTGCATGCATGGAATAAATTGTATTTGATTATGATGCATTTATTATAGGATTTGATCTGTTACTATTTTGTTGAGGACTTTTGGTTCTCTGTTCATTATGGATATTGTTTTTAATGTTCCTGAAATATTTCTGTCTGGTTTTAGTATAGGAGCAATGCAATCCTCATGAAATGAGGGGAGATGTATTCCCCCACACCTCCTTTTGGACTTTTCTGAAGGGGTTGTGTAGCACTGCTTTTATTTACTCCTGAAATGTCTGATAGATTCCCCAGGGAGAACAGTTCTCTTTATGAGAAGGTACGTTGTCAGATCTATAGACATAAAGTTGTTTTTGTTACTCTCTTATTATCCTTTAAATACCTGTCAGATATATTTAGTGATGTCTTCTTTTTCATTCTTTATATTTGTAACTTGTATTTTCGTTCTTTTCTGTCAGAATGGTTATATGTTAACACATTGGATTGATCTCTAATAACTAGGTGATTTCACTAATTCCACATTTTTCTCTTTTTAATTTCATTGATTTCTATCTTTCCTTTTGTTTACTTAGTTGGAGTACAATTTGCTCTTTGTTTTAGGTTCAAACAGATGTCTGTATTACTGATTTGAGGTGCTTCCCCTTTTCAAATAGAAGAATTTCATGCTATTAGTAGTCTACTAATGCTTTCTGCTGTATCCCACAAATGTTGATGTATGGCATTTTTATTCACTTCACAATACTTTCTTGTAAGAAGTGGCTATAGAATTA
This sequence comes from Pipistrellus hanaki, assembly GCF_964339955.1. Classification (NCBI taxonomy): domain Eukaryota; kingdom Metazoa; phylum Chordata; class Mammalia; order Chiroptera; family Vespertilionidae; genus Pipistrellus; species Pipistrellus hanaki. The sequence goes on from NC_140520.1 coordinate 29,747,143, forward strand.
AGCCTTGGATTGATCTGTGGCAGAGACATAAACAAGTCCCAGCTTAGAGGGAAGAGTCCTCTTAGTACAATTACGCTTGACCTTATGGCCACACCCTCGTTCCTTCCTGGGTAGCTAATGGGCTGTAGGAGGTGCAGCAAGTGCTGCCCAAACAATGAAACTCACAAGAACATTGTAACTATAGTGACCACTACCTTGTTTACTTCTGGCTATAAAATAAAGCCTCAGCTTGCTGAGGATCCTTCTCTGTGGCCTCAGCCAGGCACAGGAGATCCATGGAGCCCCAGCTATGTTCTCTTTTGTTGTCTTTTCTTTAATCGTTCACTGCCTCCCCTCAGGCTCACTGAACCCTGGGCTTTGCTGGCCTGGCACACTTTCTAATTTTGATTGTGAAGTCTTGTTTGTATCATGAGTTACATATTTGTGGATTTTATAGATATACTAGAGGCATGGTGCACTAAATTCATGCATTGGAGGGGGGAGGGAGATCAGGCCTAAATGGCAGTTGGACATCCCTCTCACAATCCAGGACTGCTGGCTCCAAACTGATCGCCTGCCTGCCTTCCTGATTGCCACTAACTGCTTCTGCCTACCAGCCTTATCACTTCCTAACCACTCCCCTGCCAGCCTGACTGATGCCTAACTGCTCTCCTGCCAGCCTGTTATCCCCCAACTGCCCTCCCCTGCAGGCCTGTCACTCCCAACTGCCCTCCCCTGCAGGTCATCTTGTGTCCACATGGGGGCATCCATCTTGTATGTTAGAGCAACACTCAATTTGCATATTATTCTTTTATTAGATAGAATTAGATAGGATAAAGGCCTGGTGCATGAGTGGGGGCTAGCTGGTTTACCCTGAATGGTGTCCTGGATCAGGTTGGGGATTCCCTTGGGGTGTGGGGTGGCCTGGGTGAGGGACCTGTGGTGGTTTGCAGGCCAGCCACACTCTGGTAACCCAAGCGAAGGCCCTGGTATCTGGGATTTATTTATCTTCTACAACTGAAGCTTTGTAGCTTGGAGCAGAGCCAAGCCTTCTGCTCACTCCATGGTGACAGCATTTCTGTTGGGATTTATCTATCTTCTATAATTGAAACTTTGTGTCCTGAAAAGGCCAGCCTGGGCTGCAGAAGCTTGGCGTCCTCCATGGCAACCACCATTTTTGTTGGGATTTATTTTATCTTCTATCATTGAAACTTTGTAGCCTTAAGTGGAGGTCTAAGCCGACAAGGGCAAGCGGAAAGCTTGGCTTCCTCCATTGCTGGGGAAACCCAAGCCTCTCTCTGCTCGCCATGGCCATAGCCAATTGGTTGAGTTTATTTGCATATTCACTCCTGCTTGGCTGATAGGTGTGGCTTGTGGGTGTAGCAGAGGTACAGACAATTTGCATATTACTCTTTTATTCGATAGGGTTTATTTTGATATCTACATTCATTCCACTGTCATCTAATGATAGTAAATGATTTCAATCTTTTGAAATCTGTTAAAAATTATCTTAATGCCTAGAATATGTAATTACAGAATGGGATATTCTATTTGCCCATTTCAAGAGTAATTATTTTTGTATTATTTGGTGGTTCCTTTCTTTCAAGAGTCACATACCATCCATCCATTGCCTCCCTGTTTTAAGTCATGCTCTAAGGCCTTCAACATTGTTTTTAAAGTACAGGCATATGTCAAAGATATAGCAGGTTTGGTATCAATCCACAGCAATAAAATGAGTATCATCAAAATGCAAGGCATAATCTATTTGCTGTTGAGGGTCTTGCCTTCAATTTTTAAAAACAAAATATCTGTGAAATGCAATAAATCAAAGTGCTATTAAACAAGGTATGCTTGATGTTTTGTCCAGAGTTTATCAATTGTATTGGTGAGAAACTTAAGTCTTTTATAATTTACCATTTTTTCCTACTCAGTACTCTTAGACTTCTTGCAACACAAAATAAATCTTTTAAACAAATGTGTGTTGAGTTTTTTGATCCTTGGAAGAAAAAAAAAAAAAAAAAAATCCCAACTCATGCATCTACATAGTAATTCACAATGCAGTATAAGTTAGAATGCCAAGAATATGTACGGTGAAGAGTGGGGAATGCTACAAGGAAAAGTAGTTTCTATTCAATTTTACCTTTTAAAAATTAAACTGGAAAACAATTTAACAGGGTGAGGGAACATATGTGGCTATTCTGTTTACTTATTAGTCAAGTGAAGAAATAAATAAAAATATTATTACCTTTACACTCAGGAGGGTCACTACTCCATTTGTCTTGTCCAGAACATCTCAGTGTTCTATTTCCAACAAGGGAATATGGATCTGATCCACCGGAAGGCTTACAGCTGTAAATGACTACTTCATTATATTCAAATGTATCCTTGTGACTATTGGTGAATGTTCCATTTTGTATTTGTGGAGGTGATTTACACCTAATCTCTTAGAAAGAGAAAAAAAGAGTACAGGAAAGGCAAAAAAAAGATAAAAGATAAAAAAGATTAAGACAGCATTGTAATGCCTTATCAACTGCCTTCAATAAATCTATTAACATATAATTTCTACAATCTAGCTGAATATTCAATATCATTTGAAACACAGTTTCTTTGAAAAAATAAACTATGATCTTTTTCATCCATAAGAGTATGTAATGCAATTTGGCAAAGGTACAGATGGTGTGTTAATGCAACATCCCAAATCCTGAGGTCTACAATGAAGCCTCATATTGATAAGTTTGCAAACACGTAAAACAATACCACTATCCTCACGTTTTTAAAAATCTTGGTTTTCCCTTTTTTTAAAAAAAATATTTTATTGATTTTTTACAGAGAGGAAGGAAGAGGGAGAGCTAGAAACATCGATGAGAGAGAATCATTGACCAGCTGCCTCCTGCACATCCCCAACCAGGGATGTGCCCGCAACCAAGGTACATGCCCTTGACCGGAATCGAACCCGGGACCTTTCAGTCCACAGACCGATGCTCTATCCACTGAGCCAAACCGGTTTCGGCAAAAATCTTGGTTTTCCTTAAAAAATATGTTGCATATATTAATATGTATTGTGCTTAATGTTCTTAATAAGTAATTATTTTTAAAACTTTTCAAGGATAATTCCAATATAATGCAATAGCAATAGCCATATCCCACCTGAAGAAAAGCTATGTGAGGGTCTTTCAAAATGTAAAAGCATGAAGTCAAATCAAGGCCTAAAGTTTGAAAACTACTAATCTAAATTCTAAAGACACAGTATACTTACTGTCACACTGTGGGGGGTCACCACTCCAATTCACTTCATTTCCAGAAAGTTCACAACGCAGAACTGAATCTCCAACTAAGTTATAACTAAGTGAGAAGAAAAAAAGATTACTATTGTGCTGCTTGTTTAACCAGTTAACATAATGCATACAATAATGAAGAAAAATTTTACATAGTTGTTTTTCTATAGTAGCTTGAGGGAAAAGTTTCTTAAATAGCCTATAATGAAACTACTAACTAGCCGAAATCGGTTTGGCTCAGTGGTAGAGCGTTGGTCTGCGGACTGAAAGGTCCCGGGTTCGATTCTGGTCAAGGGCATGTACCTGGGTTGCGGGAACATCCCCAATAGGGGATGTGCAAGAGGCAGCTGATAGATGATTCTCTCTCATCGATGTTTCTAACTCTCTATTCCTCTCTCTTTTGCTCTGTAAAAAAAATCAATAAAATATATTTAAGAAAAAAAAAAAAAGTACTAACTAAATCTATAATTTAATGAAAGAGAGAGTTGCTGCAGTTGAGCACACACTGACCTACATACACACTAGAGGCCCGGTGCATGAGGGTGGGTGGGGGGTCCTTTAGCCCGGCCTACACTCTCTCCATTCTGGGACCTCTCGGGGGATGTCTGACTGTCTGTTTATTAAAGCCTAATACGCTAAGTGTCTGGTCGACCTGTCAGTTGTTCAACCAATCAAAGCATAATATGCTAATTATATGCTAAGGCCACTCAACCACTCAGTATGATGTGCACTGACTACCAAGGGGCAGTCAACTGGTCAATCAGACTCTATGATGTGCACTGACCACCAGGGGGCAGACGCTCCAACTGGTATGTTAGCTTGCTACTGAGGTCCGGCCGAATGGGACTGAGCGAGAATCGTCAGACTCTTTGCATATTAGGCTTTTATTATATAGGACTAGAAGCCCAGTGCACAAACTCATGCACCAGTGGGGTCCCTTCATCTGGCCTGTGAGATTGGACTGAAAATGGCTCTCCAAGATCTTCCCAGATTGCGAGGGGGCCAGGGAGGGATGCAGGAGGATGGCCAGCTAGAGAAGGACTGTGGGACGGCTCTAGGACATGTCTGGCTCATTTCAGTCCCAATCGGCCAGAGCCCAGCAGCAAGTTAACCTATCGGTAGGAGTGTATGCCTCCTGGTGGTCAGTGTACATCACAGCGACTGGTCAACTGTCTTCCTCAGTGGTCAGTGCACATGTCATAGTGAGCTGTTGAGAACCTTAGAGTATCATTAGCATATTTCTCTTTCATTGGTTGAATGGATGACTGGATGCTAGACATTTAGCATATTAGGCTTTTATTAAATAGGATAGCATTATACAGTTCTGCTTTACTTCAGTGGAAATTCCTTACTATTCATTACATATCTTTCCAGTCTCTATAAGAAGCTGAAGAGTTGATTGGCTATAAGTACAACTTCTCACACACAAAGCAAAATTAAATCAACATTATGAGAATACTTAGAAGAGAAGCAAAATAAAAACAGAGGTAGTAACATTTAACTATTTCCTCTACTTACCCCTCATTACAAATATAGTTCATCTGTGAACCAAACTGAGTACTTCCTTCTACACGGCCATTTAAGGGGTCTCCTGGATGTGGACATGATTTTCCTGAAAGAAAATTTTGAAATTCATTGTTTTATACAAACTGCAAAACAGATCTGAAGCAAAACCAAAATTCTACATTGCTCCACTGTGGGAATACTACTTTTCTTTAACTATTAAAAGGCCAAATGTAAGATTCACATTTACCCAGACAACTAACAAGATTCACGACTATTTAAAACCTACATCCACGTGAGAAAACCATCACTGTAGTAGCAGAATATGCCGTCTAAAAGGTATGAGAATCTTTAGAACAGTAAAAATAAGGAGTTTTGTGTACTTACTTGTACAAATTTCCTGGAGAGGAGGTGCCCATGTGCCATCAGCCTGACAAACAGTAGCAGAGGGACGAACAAGAGGCACAATAAGCCTGTATCCTGGGCGACACTCATATTCTGCTGTGAACCCAACATCTACAGGGGCCACAGGATTACCCTTGGGTTTCATAGAGTTAAATCTTGGTATCTCATCACAGGCATCTGGGCATGAGAGAATAAGATACGAAAGTCAAGTATTTTCTTTTTCAACTGCCACGGATTCTAGCAGGTCCTTGGAGAGCTTATGGTTTCTCAGGGAATAAGGTGAATACTCATTCAACAGTACATTAGAGACAGCAGCAATAGTTTTGGTTTTAAAATATAGCGATAGGTGTGCTTCCTTCCTCAGTGTTTCTCAGTTCATTACATGCTCACCTCTCCCCTAAGACAACTTCTACAGTCTGTAACCCTAGATCAGAGTCCTCTTGCACAGTTTGAAACGCAAACTGATGATGACTTGTCACTTCAGGCTCGGTCTCCTCTCAGGAGGCAGGTTCCTAGAGGTCAGGGTCATATGCCTTCTCTTCCCTGCCCAGTGGGTGCTCAAGAAATGCTATAGGTAGAGGTAATTATTATTTTAAAATATAGATATTTTTTTATTTTTTACAGAAAGGGAGGAGGATAGAGAGAAAGGGAGGGGGAAAGATGAGAGAGAAACATTGATGATCAGCTGCCTCCTGGCAAACCTCCTACTGGGTATGTACCTGTAACCCAGGTACATGCCCTTGACCGGAATCGAACCTGGGACCTTTCAGTCTGCAGGTTGACACTCTATCCACTGAGCCAAACCAGTCAGGGTGAGGAAATTATTATTTAAGTATTGTGGATTTCATAGATAGAAATAAACCATTTCAAAATATGAGACTTCATTTCATATAGGTGAAATGAGCATTCTTATGAGGAAACACCATTTAAAATCAAATTGTAGCCTGAACCGGTTTGGCTCAGTGCATAGAGTATCAGCCGGCAGATTGAAGGGTCCCAGGTTCAATTCCGGTCAAGGGCATGTACCCTGGTTGCAGGAACATCCCCAGTACGGGGTGTGCAGGAGGGAGCTGATGCATGTTTCTCATCGATGTTTCTAACTCTCTATCCCTCTCCCCTCCTCTCTGTAAAAAATCAATAAAATATATTTAAAAAATAATAAAAATAAAATCAAATTGCTTTATTTCGAACAGCCTCACATGAAAAAAATTCTGCTTTGTTAACATAACTTTACACAACGGACACTTTCACAATGCGGCAGTTCGGTTCAGGGGTTCCCACACAGATGAAAATCCGCAGGTGACTTGTGAATTCCCCAAAATGTAAGTACAGTGTTTCCTCCATATCAGTGGGGGATGGGACACCCCATGGATACAAAAACCCCTGCATGCTGGTCGCCTAGAGAAAGTGGTGAACAATGCCTACAGCGTGCCTTCTGCGTTGTTGGATTCCCAATTGCAGATGGATAATACTGTTGGTTGTTTCCAGGGACATGAAACCTAGATACCAGCAGTTCCCATATATTTATAGGAACAAATGCAGGCTTAAGTGAATTCGGGCAGGGCAAACCAATGTTGTTCAAGGGTCAACAGTAATTTAACCTTCCTTCACCAATGGCTCATACATGACCCCAGAAGCTAGGTCCCTGAGGTAGCTGTATGGGCTGTGTATCCGATATATCCCTAATGCTTTTACAACTTTTTACCTCTGATATTTTTGGAGGGGGCGTTAGTTTTCACTCCTTTGTCATTTCTACTTAAGCAATTTGCCTTCCTGTAAATTATCTGTGGGCTGGAAAACCTAACAAATTTCTTAGAACAATTACATACAATAGTGTGATGGAGACACATCAAGTAAAGCCCTAAAAGGCTAAAAGAATGCAGAGGCCTCTCCCATAAAGGTTAAGGGACTAAAGTGCATCTATTTTGCTCCCTAAGGAATCTTTCCTCCTTTACTCCCTGAATCTTGGTCTTATTTCAGACTCACAGATCCGTAAAGAGAACTCTAAACACGTGAAATTTCACTCTTCTTTCTTATCATATTCTAAATTCTAAAACTCTATATATACCCAGTCCAACATTTCATTTCCATCATCCACCTACTGGCAAATGTTTTCAACATTTCCACTATGCTGCCCTTGATATCCATGTTCCTCACTCAACTGCTCAAAACAAATGCAAAAAGCAAAGTCCCTAGTAATTAAAAGCATTGTTTCAAATAACAGTGCTTTTTTATTGATAAACTAGAGATCCAATGCACAAAATTCGTGCAGGAGTATTCCCCCCCACCCCTTCCCTCTGGCACCCGGGACCCAGGATTCTCTCCCAGCCCTGGCTTTGTCCAGAAGGTCGTCGGGAAGGACGTCTGGTCTAATTAGCATATTATGCTTTCATTATTATAGATAACGTTACATTTACTGAATACCCTGAGCTAGATATTCTCATTTTCAATAGGGAAACAAACATGGGCTAGAAATTCTATACAATTCTGTTCAGATACAAATGCACAACATCATTCTAGAATTTCCTGGAACCAGCATGAAAGAAATCATGTAACAGCATTCCCACAATTAAATTATATAAGTGTCCTTTGCTTTATGCATTCAATCTCAGTAACTATCTTGAAAGCAGATAAAGGAGAGAGGATTCCTAATATGGCTTTCACATGTAGTGTCTATAAGGAAAAGTCATAGTTTAATAGTTTAATCCATTCAACTAACTTGAAGTATTTCTTCCCACTAACATACTGCATGAAAGACACGCTTCCACCAATGTGCATGTCAATGTTCGGCAACCAGTTGATCACAAGTATATAAACTGCAATAATTAAATGCAATACCACATATTTTAACAAGCAAATTTCTTCCTTTGCTCAGAACTCTGAATTTTTTCCCTATGCTAAAGTTTCAACTAAACATTCTAGGACCCAGAAAAATAACAGCACCTTGGCTTAGTTTTTTCTAGGTAGTTTAAATATAATTATTATTTGGCTGCAATGCTACACTTTAGCATAGATGACATTAAGGAAGATGATGGTCTGCATTCAGAAAACTCGCCAATGTTCCAGATGGGTTTCGGGAAAATAAAAACGTTTTCTGCTATAGATCAAGAGAACTGCTCGCCGAAACCTGTTTGGCTCAGTGGATAGAGCATCAGCCTGCGGACTGAAGGGTCCTGTGTTCGATTCCGATCAAGGGCATGTGCCTTGGTTGCTGGCACATCCCCAGTAGGGGGTGTGCAAGAGGCAGCTGATCGATGATTCTCTCTCATCGATGTTTCTAACTCTCTATCCCTCTGTCTTCCTTGCTGTAAAAAATCAATAAAATATGTTTAAAGAGAGAGAGAGAGAGAGAGAGAGAGAGAGAGAGAGAGAACTGCTCACCTTTTCTACACTTGCCAAAATTGGGTAAGCTCTCTCTCCCTTGCTTGCAAAAATTAAAATCACTTTCTGACACAGCTCTGCCCAGACTGGTGCCTTCAGAAAATCATGGTGTCTGACCAAAGGGGAACCCAGTGAAACCTGACAATCCTGCTCCTCCTCCCACTATCTACACAGCACCTTATTTTTAAACTTTCTTTCCTTCCCAAAATGCAGACACTGGCACCTACACCTGCCAATTTTATTTCTCACTGCCTCATTTGTAGGCCTACGAGAAGCACTAAGTTACTTTCAAAGTCATTAAGTGACCTCCTTGTTTCAGTGACTCCTAACCCTTTCGTCCTCAGTAGTTTAAGTTGCCCCCTCTGGAACATCTGGCGCTACTAGACACTGTCTAACTTAGGGGTGTCGAACTCAATCAGAGAAGGGGCCAAAATCTAAAATCCAGCCTAAATCGCGGGCCGAATGGTTTACTGAACAGTCATAAACTGACAATGTCATAAACTGACAGCGGAGTGCAGTGATGACAGCGCGGTACGGGCCACATTGCAAGGCCTGGCGGGCTGGATTTGGCCCGTGGGCCTTGTGTTTGACACATGTGGTCTAACTGAAAAGTTCTCTTTGGTTCCCAGCAGGACCACATGGCTTTCAGCTTGTCCTCTGACTGCTCTCTCTTCTCTGCCTGATTGGATCATGTGGCGTTTCGAATAGGCAGTTCTAGGAACTCTTGTTATTTCATTCTGGAGACTCCCCTGGGCGGGTAGATATACTCCCATGACTTCATTACCACTAAAAAGAGCTACCTCTCAAATACCTCCCCATCCTAGATCTCTGGCTAGGGTGCCAAACCTATATGTATAACTGGTACCCCGCCCAGCTCCCCTTGGAAAGTGGCATGCCGTCTCCAATAACATAATGAATGTGCTCTATTGATTCTTCACAGGCATGCCAAGTAAACTAGTTAAATTGTTTCCACAACTGAATGCCTGTTCATCCTCTAGTTCTATCCTTACTTCCACAGCCACTATCATTTATCTGGATTGTGACCAGAGTTTCTGGATTGGTCTCCTTATCTACTTTGGCACTATTCACTCAATTCATTTTTCATATTTTTACTGGAGTAATATTGATATGACACAGTGACCAAGGACCTACCAAGTCAGGTATTTTGCAATGGATCCCCAATGCCCTCAGGATAATGTCTAAGGCAGTGTTTTTCAACCTTTTTTGGGCAAAGGCACACTTGTTTCATGAAAAAAATCACGAGGCACACCACCATTAGAAAATGTTAAAAAATTTAACTCTGTGCCTATATTGACTATATATAAAGTAATTCTCTTGAATAGGAATCAAATAAACACAAAGAAAGTATTTTATAATTACTTTATTATGAAATATTAAGTAAACAAAATAGTGAAAAATTATAAAATTCTTGTCTTGTCTGCACCTACGGCACACCAGGCAACATCTCGCGGCACACTAGTATGCCGTGGATCAGCGGTTGAAAAACGCTGGTCTAAGGCTCCTTGGCATGGCTAACAGACTTAAAATCTGCCACTATGTCACTCCTGCTTTCTCTTGCACACTATTGTCAAGCTATAGCCAATCCCTTGTGGTGCCCATTAAGTTACTTTAGCACTGTAGGCCTCCATGCATTATTTTACTTCAGTTTTGACCAGTGGCCCTGTCCTTCTTCCAAACCCACGCATCCTTCAGTGGCATCGTAGATGCCAATTCTTCTTTTAGGCTCTTGATATCTGTCACTCAAAATACTGGGATGTCATCATGATACCCCGATATACTTTTCATATTATAATTCTTTATTATTCTCATTCCCCTCAAGACTGTCTCATTGATCACTGCATTTCTGGTACCCAGAACCAGAGCTGAATAAGCATAGTTATCAGATCTATACACTCTTAGGCCAAAATTACATTCTTTATTGTTCAGCCAGCTTGTTCCCCAGATATCTGCAAAGCATAATTTTTTTCTTCAGCCTAATTTTTTTCTTCAGGTTCTGCTTTTATTCAAAGCTTTTTTCTTCTTCTATTGGTTTAGTTATATTTATTTCCCTTTACTAGTGTTTTAAATTTCTTTCATGTCAAAATGTTTATGCTTAAATTTCCCATTACTGCTATTATTAGCAATAGTGTTTTAACATTATCAAAGGTGGACGGTAGGCTAGCAAGTTTCAGTAGAAGCAGCTTGGCTCAAAAGGAATCAGACTGAAGAACACCATCACAGTTCCGTGAAACAGCCTGATTTTTCAAGAGTCAGACATCTGACAAGTGCCAACTGAAGCCACTCAGAGAAAATAAGGCCTCGGCCAGAAAAGGATGAAACCTTAAATTAGATCTGGAGGACACTCCTTCAGGTAAGGATGACGTCTCATGTCTCATGTTTCAGTAATAATTCTTATTTAAATGGCAAATATCTTACTGTATTCAATACCATCCCTGTTTGATGTAATCAAAGCGGAACCTTTGCCTTTGGCTACTACAGTCTCCCCCCGTCTCCCCCCTATCTCATTCTGGCCTGCACTTTAGCCAAAGGCCTAACTGCTGATATTTCTACTGATAGGAGAGATGCCTTTGGAATAGTTTATAATTTGGAATGTTGTAGAAGCAACATGGCTTTCTTACTTCTAGCTGAAATTTAAAAAAATGACCTGTATGTTCAGAAATTATCAGATGCTATACCTTTAGCTATTATTAAGATCCCAGAGCATTCTAAGCCTGACTCCACAAGGAATGCAGTCCTTCTTAGGAACCAACAACAGTCAAACCTCTGGTATGGCCAAAGGGATGTTTCCCCAAATGATAACGTCAAAAAACTGGTGACTACAACAACTGGCCTCAGGAAGAGAAAAACAAAACTGGAAATCTGACAACTGTTGGTTTGATAAAAAGCAGCAGCTCCAGTTCAGGCCAAATGACAGCCCAGTCCAACCAGAGGCTCTAAAACTCCCACTCCTAACTAGTGTACATGCATTAAACCAGTGGCCCACTGGCAAAATGCATCAGTATTGGTGACACCTGTTTTTTAAAAAATATTTTTATATATACTTTATTGATTTTTTACAGAGAGGAAGGGAGAGAGATAGAGAGCCAGAAAAGTCGATGAGAGAGAAACATCGACCAGCTGCCTCCCGCACACCCCCTACTGGGGATGTGCCCACAACCAATGTACATGCCCCTGACCGGAATCTAACCTGGGACCTTTCAGTCCACATACCAACGCTTTACCACTGAGTCAAACCGGTTTCAGCTGTTCCCGTTTCTTTTGAGAGCAATACTGCTTAATTGCTTCATGTTTTATACCTGCAGCATGTCTCCCCAAAGCTCTTCTTTCCACTCTGAGTATGCCTTTGGGGATTCACTACTCTATGAGGCAAACTGGTGAAGGGTAATTCCTGGGAGATCTCACTGCCCCTCCCCTCCCTCATTACTCAAATGATAGGGTTACACCTGTTCATTTTCCTGACATAAAATATATGAAACATGACACTCAGCAACAGTCCTTCCTGGCATCAAGGAACAAAGGGACGCTGCATCCAAAAAGACCTGACTCTTGATCAGCAATGATTTTGGAGAAAAATCATTCAAAGGCAGGGGGGGGGGGGGAGCTTGTGAAAATTAAAAAATAGAAATCTCATTTAAAATGGAGTCAGGAGGCTAAATGAGAAAACTGACACACACATAAGCAACACATATTGATGGTCCCAAACGTTAGAGACCTACCATGCATTTCCTACAGGAAGTGATACTATTTTGCTGTCTCAACAGGAGGAAGAGAAAGAGACTGCCAGAACTCAAAAAAATGTCACTACACCTCAAACGTTCAGTTCCTCTCCTTTCTTTCTTCATTCTTGTTCTTGGTTCACCTGTAGATCACAAGTCCTGAAATACAATTCTTTGTGGTTCCCGAATAAACTCATTTGCTGAAGAAATATGTGGCTACCTATTTGTTTAAGAAAACAAATAACAGAACCTTCCTCGTAGAGACCGAAGGAATATTGTTCCAGAGCTTTCAAGAGCCAGCTGAATATTATACTTAACTTCCTGCTACTTGATAGTTATACAAGAGTGTAAACTATGAGCATTTGTAATCACAAGTGTGACAAGACACACAAGATCTCTGTATTCTAGTGGGAAGAGAACCAAAAACATAGTTGTGGAAGGGTAATTAGAAATTAGGATGAGTGTGTGTGAGTGTTAGTGTGAGTGTGTCTACCTGAGATAGCATGGTCACAGAAGGTCCCTCTGATGGGGTAACACCACCAATGAGTTGGTAGGATAAGGAGGAGCCAATTATGCAAGAGGCAGGAGGACAATGCTCCTAGACGGAGGGACAGCAAGTGCAGAAGCCGCGAAGTGGCAGAGTTTGGCCTGTCTCAAGAGCAGGAAAGCCTTCCTTTCCACCAGTCATTTGATAAATGCTGTCAGAGAATCATGCTCCTTCCCTCCAGAGCACCTGTCTGTGGTTATAACACTGGTATCAAGCCCAGCTGGGTGTGGCTCGGTGGTTGAGCATTGATCTATGAATCAGGTCAAGGTTCAATTCCCTGGTCAGGGCATATGCCATCCCCGTGGGGGTGGGGGTGTGCAGGACACAGTTGATCAATGATTCTCCCTCATTATTATTTTTTTAATATATGTTATTGATTATTTACAAAGAGGAAGAGAGAGGGACAGAGAGCTAGAAACATCAATGAGAGAAAATCATCGATCAGCTGCCTCCTGCACACCCCCCACTGGGGATGTGCCCGCAACCAAGGTACATGCCCCTGACCGGAATCGAACCCGGGACCCTTCAGTCCAAAGGCCGATGCTCTATCCACTGAGCCAAACCGGTTTCAGCTCTCCTTCATTATTGATGTTTCTATCTCTCCCCCTCCCTTCCTGTCTGAAATCAACGGGAAAAAAAATACTTTTTAAAAGACAAGTATTGTATCTGGCGTGTGTCTCAGTGGGCTGAGTGTCATCAAAAGCATGGAAAGGTTACCATTTTGATTCTCAGTCAGGGCAAATGCCCAGGTTGTAGGTTCGATTCCCAGTCAGGGCACATGCCCAGGTGGATTCAGGGGGCAACCAATCAATGTCTGTCTGTCTCCCCTCCCTTCCTCACTTCCTCCTCCACCCCTCCCTCCCTCTCACTTCTCTCTTTAAAAGCAATTAAAACATTAAAAAAAAAAAAAAAAAAAAAAAAAAAAAAAAAGACTTGTATTATGGTTTGGTTAGTCAGTCCCAATAAATTTTAGCAAGTATTTTATTTACTGATTGCCTACTGTGTCTGGCACTGGGGATCTAACAGTGAGAAAAATCCAGTTCCTGTGTGTGGGTGTGCAAACAAAGAGTGAAATAAGCATCATGAAAGTAGGAATGGTTTATTATTGGTCACCAGAACCAGCATAGGCCCTGGCGTATACAAGGCAAATAATTTACTGAATGACTTCTCCTAAGGAGAGGATGCAGCATACAAACCGTATACTGTGTAGTGGGATACTAAAAATTACTGGGTATACACACACACACACACACACACACACACACACACATAACCACAGTTGGAAATACACTGAAGAAGTATTCTTTGGTTGTCCTTTGTGTATATTTTATACAATGAGCATGCTGCTTTTTAGCATATTAAGTGCTTAATCCAGTCAATGAAAAAGGAAACTTATTTCGTGAATAAGTCCCAGCTTTAGTTTATGATCTGTTGTTCCCATGAAATATATACAGTATCCTATTCAATTACTAAATGTATTTTTGGTGGGGTGTTTGTGTGTGTGTGTGTGTGTAATTACAAGAAGTAATGTTAATTTTTTATGTAATTAATCCAAAAACGTTAATAGTTATTGTCCATTTCTTGGGATACTAATTTTTCATTGGGTTTGCCTACCAACGTATTTAGGTTACTTTGGATAGCTCCTCAAATATAACTCAACCTTATGAAAAACAAAAAACAAAAACAAAAAAACACAGCAACGCCAAAAATACACTTAGTAATTGAATAGGATCCTGCATATATTTCATGGGAAACAAGAAGACCACAGCGGGCGCAACAGTCAGCAAATTAATGCTCACTCGACTATGGGCAGCAAGGAGCCCGTTAGCTTTTATTGCAAAAGCACTGAGCGCCCTTTCTGAAAACAGCACCCCTCACCCAGCCCCCCACGCAAAGGAAGCGCAGGGCTTCCTCGCCCCACACGCCCCACCCCTGCCCCGGCCACTTCCCTTAAGCACAAGCCCGATAACACCCCGTGGGGCCCCGCTACCCAGGCATCAGACCGCGCAGGAAACCGCGCAAACGCCACCCTGGCAACTCCCGCACACACCGGGCTCTCAGGAGCAAGCCCTTCATCACCTGGGCTGCGCTTCGCGTCCTCATCCCGCTCGGCTCGGCCCCCACACACCTGCCCGCTGTCGCCGAGGACACGCTTCGGCAAACCCCGGCCGCGCCCAGCGCCCTGCGAGGCTGCGTACAAGCCGCTGGCACCCCGGGGTCCTCCCTCCCCTGGAGCCGCGCACAAGCACAACCCGGGGCCGCTCTGCCCAAGCCCAAGCCCCGTCCCCCCTTCCCCTTCCCCCGACCCACCAGCCCAACCTCTCCCCGCCCTCGGCTGCGGTCGGCCGGCCCCCCACCCTACCCGCCCCAGCTCGCTCCGGGAGCGCACCCCGTGTCCGGGCCCTTACCGGTGGGCGCGGGTAGCCAGAGCACTAGCGTCACCAACAGGTTCCCAACGAGGCTCCGAGCGGAGAAGGCACGGCGAGGAGGTGCCCTGCGAGGCCCGCGAGAGGCCGTCATGTTCCGGGCGGAGGAGCAGGAAGCCAGAGCCAGCGGCCCTCAGACTCCGGGAACCTTGAAGGCGGAACTCCCAGCGGACTTGGCTTGCACTGCGCCCGACGGAAGTGTCGCTAGGGGGCGGGCCCAACGAGTGGGGCGGTAGGCGATATGCGACGGGGGAAGGGGCGTGACCGGCGGATTATTGGCAGCTCAGGCTCCGCCCACGCCGGCAGGAGAAGGACGGCCCTTCACCTCACAATGCTTGTGGGAAATGGTGGGTCACCGCCCGCTCCCCGAAGACTGAAAGGCACCAACCCCGCTCAGGAAGGGCGGGAAGGAAACAAGAGCGGCCCAGTCATCATCGCGCCCTTTCCGGAGCCCGGGATGGAAAAATAAAGCTCGTGGGCCTGAAAATAGAAACCCGGAGCCCAGACCGGGGTCGCCTAGGGCTCCACTTTGGTCCTGGGACCTCCAGACTGGCAGGAGTGCCAGGGCCTTGCTCAACATTGGGCATTAGCTCAGCATTGATTAAGGACGACACTTGAGATTTACATGGTTGAAGGTCTGCTACTTGAATCCTCTCAATGCCTGCTGGATTTCAAAATCACTGAGATGGTCTGGCCACTGCGTGCCCAACACCTAATGTAAATAACTCTGCTTGTTATCAAGGGCTCAGATAGTTCCTTGAGGGAACCCCTGGGAAGGTAAATCAATACCTGGCCATAAACATATGGGGCCCTTGCTCTTGATCAATAACTGTTTTATTGGAGAGGAAATACACATGAATGAAAAAGTTAAGGGCAAGGATGTATTCATGGCAAATTCTTGGAAGTGATGAATATCATTATTGTTTGGATATATAGGAATTAATAATACGGGGAATTTTTCTGATGAAACAGTCTCTCAATGCTAGAAATATAAGAATGAACAGGATTTATTTGTAGAATTGTGAGTAAAACTGTATTAATTAAACAAAAACCGGGAATATGACCAATATTAAAAGAACAAACAAAAGAATTGACATTTTCTATTTGTTGCAAAGGATAAAAATGTCAAACAATGTGAGTAAACATTGGGAGGCCCAGGACCAACAAAACATAATTTTTGTGTTTTTGAAGTTTTTAAATGAACTTGACTTTTAAAGCAAATAGTTACATTTAGAGTTCATTCCACAGAGACCATCAGACCTGTGAGCCAAAATGTATAATTTTTTTTGGGGGGGGGGGTGGAATGTAAGTTCTTAAGTGTCTAGCAAAAGTATAAGGAATTTTTTTATGAAAAAAAAAAAAAGTATAAGGAATTTTTGCCAGATGGCTAATGGGATAGAATTCTATGCAGTAAACAGTGTAAGATATATATATGAGAGAGAGAGAGAGAGAGAGAGAGACAGAGAGAGAGACAGAGAGAGAGGGGGGGAGAGAGGGAGAGAGAGAGAAACTATCCTCTATTCTTTAGTAGAAGAAAAGCAGACTGCAAATTAGTATGTGCCTTTTGGTATTCCTTTTATTAAACAAAAGTAGTTTATTGATACACACAAGTAGAGATTAGATGGAAATATACCTCCCCCCCCCCCCCACCAAAAAAACAAACAAACAACTAACAGTTGACAGGATTGTGCAAATTTCATTTTTTGTGCTTTTCAACTTTTTATATTGACTCAGGTTATGTTTGGAATCAGGAAAAGAAAAAAAAATTAATAACTCAACTTATATATCAACATCTATTTTGTTCATAGAATGGTGACAGAAACTCACAGAAGGAATGAGGATGATAAGGAAATGGAAGATCTCAATACAAACCTCAAACACATCTCCTGGAAAGATAAAACTGTGTATATATTTAAACAGTTCAGCCTCTGAGATGTACTAACAACTTTCAAGGTTCAACAAATCATGGAATTTCCTCTTCCTCTCAGCCCAACACAATGTTTGGATTGTCAGCGGAGCTGTAAAACAGTATGTGTGGAGGTGATGTATAAAATAAAGGCCTTAGAATCTTGGATTATTAAGTGTAGACCCTCCATGATGACACACATGTTGAAGGAGGTATAAGTAAGGCAACAAATAGGAAACTCAGTGAGGAGGGATTAGACTCTGTCTTCATGATTACAGTTGTAAAGGTGATATAACAGAAATGTTCTGTGGCTCAATGTTGGCACTTGTGCAAACAGAATCTATTCTCTACAATCATCTATCTGTACACTGTTATATATCAATCACATCTCAGTAACAGCTGGGGGTGGGAACTTTCCCATTTCTACGCTTGGAAGTAAGGTGTACTTGTGTGTATGTGTGTGTTTTCATGAGAAGATTTAACAGGGAAAAATATATTATAACTAGTGTTTGGTTTCCTAGTTATGGGTACTTGATTAGATTTAACGATTGGGATTTACTTAAACTTTCTTCCTATCTATGAAATTTCTGTACTTCGGAATCATCAAACCATTTTTTTTAAATCCTCACCCAAGGATATTTTTTCCCATCAATTTCTAGAGAAAGTGGGAGGAGGAGGAGGAAGAAGGAGGAGAGAGAGAGAGAAACATTGACTTGAGAGAGACACATCAATTGGTTGCCTCCTGCACGTGCCCCTCCAGGGGCTGGGGCACCTGCAACCAAGGTACCTGTCATTGGAATCCAACCCATAACCCTTCGGTCCAACGGCCGGCCGACATTCTAACCACTGAGAAAAACCGGCCAAAGCATCCAACCATATTTAGCATCATAAATGGTATCCTTGTTGGTTTCTTTAATGCATTTGGAGTTGACTCACCTGAGGCTCCAACTGATATGTTCTGAACCTTGTTCCTTGTTTTTCTGAACAAGCTCCATGAAGGAGGGATAGAGTTTTCTTGCTTTTTCTCAAGTACTCAGAGAGTTCCAGGCCTACAATAGGTACATAATAAATATATATTACTTACTAAATGAAATAAATGGGTGTTGCTGTCAAATCATATAACATCTTTCTGCCCATTCTCCACGAGCATGGGAGATGTCTGAAAGATTTTAATTGTACTAATAATTAGACACAGAGAACAAGGCTGGATTTGACTCTAAAAGAAATGAACTACAACTGTCTGCACAGAAAACTCTCCTGAATCAGGCAAGGTGGAGCTAATCCTTGAGGTGGAGCTAAAACCCACCCCTTAGTCTTGAGATCACTTGTGATGGAATTCACAGGAGAGCACTGAGCCAAGAAAGTCAAGGCCTTGAGGGCAGTAGGGGCATAAACACTAGTGGTTCCTCCAGTTTCCCCTCAAGATGTTGCCTGAAATATGGTAGCAATCATACTTGGGTAAAAACTGCTGTTTGAATTTTAACCTTGCTATCTGACTTCGACCTTCGATTACTTGCTTAAACAATAGGGTAGTTACAGGAGATTGACTCCCACTGACTCAGTAGCTTCATGGTTAGAAACTATAGATAACCTTTAGAGATTAACCTCTGAGTTCTGCTTTTGTACAATATTATGGGCAAGATAGGGCCACATTCCAATGTCCAGCAGGGTGTGACTGGTAACCAACCCTACTGGCTGTCCCCAGTCTTTAGAATTTAGTCTTTAGGATTTAGGAACAGATAAGGACGGCCAGTCCTTTGTCCTGAGGGGCCAATCAGGGTTAGCCGAGGCAGTGACATCACCACCGACCTGAGTAAAACCCCTGGACTGGGCGAAATTCGCTCTCTTCCGCCATGCTGTGAGTGGGACAGAGCCCCTACTAGCATGGAAAAGGCTCTTTTGTTTATTGCATCGGACTCGGCTCCCTGGTGGTCCTTGGGGATCATGAATTCGTCTGGGATCCCCAGCCAGGACCATGAGGGGCCCTGATCCGGAGAGTCTGACAGGCAGCGTTAGGTGCGTGTTTGCCTGTGTTTTTGTGTGAGCGCTCTGGAGGGACTGCCCCTCCATCGGGGCTCTTTCCTGGGTCTTTGCCGGCTGCTGCGTCAGCCAAGGTTTGAGCCCGGATTCGAATCTGTAATAAATTCTTGCTTAATCAAATTGGCTTTGGTGGTCCATCTCTTGGGGACTCGCTCCGTAACAATGCCAAACTGCCAAAAGAAAACAAGGAGAGAATGGAAACTATGCATGTTCATAGACCAGGTTTTGAGCTGTGTGTTAGATCTCCTTTAAGGCTTTATGAATGGAAGTAAGGATGTGTGTGGATGTCATTAAACAGAGGCCAACTTCTTTAAAACAATGCTAGATGATTCTTTGCCACCTACGTTAGTATATTTAGGTGGGGTAGCAGCATGAATGCACCTGTAAATGCTCTCAGAAAAGACCTCCTACTGTCCTGGTGAATCACACAGTAGGGTTTGTGGAAAGCTGAAAGAGAGTGGCTACACGGAAGAAAATCATCTTTCTTGATGTTGGCCCCGGGAGGGATACCACCTCTATTTGTACCTGGTAAAACCTGAAAACCTGCTGGTCAATAGCTGTTACCAGAAGGGCTAATTACTGTGGGAGGCCACACCCACAGCAGCTATTAGGAAGCCAGTCAAACACAGAAGGAAGGGCATTTCTCAGAAGGGATGTATTTTTTTTTGTTTCCTGTTGGCTTTGGATAGCTTGAAACGGTAAACACATTACAGAGCAAATCCCATAAGTCAATTTGCAAAGATAAAACCTTTTATTCCTTTCTCATTATAATGGTACAGACAGGCTATTTCATTTACTGTAAGCTTCACGGTCTTAAATGAACTTCCACCTCACAAGTGCACTCAAAGGCAAACAAGAGTTGGAATTCTAGCTCTAGAAAGAGCTTTTGGCAGCAACTGGCCCAGCCCCGGGGGTTCTTATCTTGCTCCTGCATTTTCCAAATTCTCCTTAATGAGCTCAATTCCCTATTACACACATTTGAAAGTAAGTAGAATGACAAATATGTAAACAGAATTCTCAGGCAACACTTTCTCCCTTTAAGTAACTGAGACTAGTTGTATGTCCTCAGTGCAGTCTTTCCCCTGACTAGACAGTATGTTCATTTCAGCACAAAGAAAGAAGATGGAGTGACAGCATCCAGACTCCGACCGAAGAGGGAGCTTCCTCAGGAATTGGGAGAGCTTCAGCATCTTTGCCTGCACATGTTGGAGGCTCTGTGAAGTCACTTCAAGGATTTTGAGTCTCATGCCCCAGCCAATTTGGCTCAGTGGATAGAGGTGTTGACCTGCGGACTAAAGGGTCCCAGGTTCAATTCCGGCCAAGGGCACATGACCCGGTTGCGGGCTTCATCCCTCACAGTAGGGGATGTGCAGGAAGGAGGCAGCCAATCAATGATTCTCTCCATCATTGATGTTTCTATTTCTCTAGCTCTCTCCTTTCCTCTCTAAAATCAATAAAAAAAGAAAAAAGAAATTGGAGTCTCAGATCTTATTCTGTTTAAATGAATCAGCTCCTTTCCAATGAGCATTTTAATTCGAGGTGTTCTCATGCGTCATAGTTTTTTGTCAAGGAAGGACACTGAAGTAACAGGAATTTTTATATAGATGGCAGCATGGTCGACAATCAAACCACCCAGAATGTATATGTTGATCATCACTGCTAGCGTTACACATAAGTTATAAGTTCAGAATAATGTGGGGGTTTATTGCCCTCTGTTGTGGTAGCTATGAAGGGCACAAGACAATATAGCATGAACTAAGTAGATAAGAGAGATTAATTATTAACTGACATTTCCTCATTGCTTCTTTTGTCAAAAGTGTTCTCAGAGGTGAGCAAATGAATAAAAAGAGCCCTATTCCAGAAAACCTACAGGTCCACTGTAACACACGGATTCTTTCCTTCAGCCCTATTTCTGAACCATGGCTGTGGCATGGGAAGTACACAGGATCCAGTAGTTTGGAGGAGGTATGTCCTCCTGCACTTAATACAATCAAGACCGAAAGGGGGTATTGCATAGTCTAAGGCAGTGGTCAGCAAACTGTGGCTCACGAGCCACATATGGCTCTTTGGCCCCTTGAATGTGGCTCTTCCACAAAATACCACGGCCTGGGAGAGTCTATTTTGAGGAAGTGGCATCAGAAGAAGTTTAAGTATAAAAAATTTGGCTCTCAAAAGAAATTTCAATCATTGTCCTGTTGATATTTGGCTCTGTTGACTAAAGAGTTTGCCGACCACTGTTCCAGGGTGTCCAAATGCTTCCTCAGCCAGGATGAAGTCTCTCCTCTTAAGGCTGGAACACTGTCCTTCCCTCAAGGGACAGACCCTGATGAGCCGCATCAGTTCACCTGATATGCCCAGTAATTACTGCCACCTGATTCCTCCTTTTAACTCATAAATTATCCCCACATCATCTGTTACATACACCAACATGGATCATTCTCATGTCCTTCAACACCTGTCTTTGGTGTGTGCCTTTTTACCAGGATCACCCCCACTACTCCTGTACCTGTCCTGAGCTCACAGGTGTTCAGCCTGGTACAGACTCTAAGTCACACCTTGTCTCAGAGATATGGCCACAAATGATTAACCGTCCCCTGTAGAACAGTCTCCTGGCCCAAAACTCCACTATTGAAAGAGTACTCTGAGATAAAGTCATTAAGTCATTCCTACCTTTTTATTAAAAGGTGGCCAACCATCGATGTAGGAAATTTGAGGTTCACCTTGATGTTTAAGAATATGTTCAAAAGTTGACAATAAAGTTAAATTTTGATAAATTCATTCTCAAGTATTCCCTAAATATTCCCCATTTGATTAAGTCTATACTCAAAAATTTTGGTAACTTTAAAAAGTGGTCTTTACTCGTGAGTTAATTTAGCATGGGAAAGAAAACGCATAAGCACAATTTATGGTATTTTATAAGTGACTAATCATTGCTTGAAGAATGAACGAAGGATCAAGTAAATGAATGCCATAGAGTTAATAGACAAAAAACAAAAGTTCAATGGGTTGTGTTTATATAGTTTTTAATGAGGAGGAAATGATTGTCATTTGGCAAGGATAAAAAATACAGATTCAAGGGTATGTATGGGGGGGCAATGTTAAAATATGTACAGATAATAATTTAATAAAAAAATTTAAAAAAAATACAGATTCAATATTATGCAGTGAACATAATCTCAAGGTGAGATCCTGTAAATGTAAAATATAAAGAAGCTTAAAAAACACCAGTGGATGGAGGCTATTATAGGTAATTTTTATATTCTTTATGTTTTTCTGCATTTTCCATGTTTTCAAAAATAAGCATAGATTACTTTAAAAGAAAATCGTTTATTTAAAAAATTAGAATAGACAGGGAGTTCTGCGAGTCCCAGAGAGAGACGCCACTTTGGACTGGAGTTATTTGGGAATTTGTGAGAGCTTCTTGGGTCAGTGAATCCTGAGCTGGGTTCATGTAACTTGGGTCGGAAGAAAGGTGGCAATGTGTTTTAGGCAGGTAACCTGGCAGGAATAGGGTAAATCAAATGATATTTTAAGCAGTCTTCTGGAATTTTTTTAAATAACATCTTTTAAAGACAAACGATGCCCTCACACAGTCTGGTTATATCGTCTTTTATATTTGGTGGCAGCATAAAGGCTATGGCTCAGTTTTGCATATCCAAATACCCGGATAAAAAAGGAAAACAAACGCATCACCCCAAGAGCATTGGAGGCTAACTTAAACACCTGGAAAACACAACACTTTGTGCCTTATTTTATCTTAAAATCTCCTACATTATTTGCCTTCTTCTCCCTTATAATGCATTTGTGTTAATATAGGAGCAATGTTACTTTTCCTTCAAACTATTGGAAAAACGTTAGGAAAAAAATATTTCCCTATTCCATTTTCCCTCATGACTTCCCTGTCTCCTTGGTATGCTAGCCACACACTCCCCAGGCATATGTAAATGCCTTGATCCCACTGGAGAAGGATCAAGGTCAAAACGTTAATTACCAATTCTAAATTTTAAAAACTCAACACACATCTTGCTTCCATAAACAGCCATGAAAAAGAAGCTCTTGGACAAAAGCAAAGTGAGTATAAACCAAATAATAAACATAGGGCTTTGCAAATTAGTTTCTATTTTTTTTTCTTCTTTTTTTCGGTTGGTTTAGAGAAAAGGGAATTGGCTATATCTTAGTTAACTAGAAATGCCTCGTCCATTTCCTTCCCTTTTCATGAGGCCACTTGCACTTCCTCTGTTCAATGTAAATCTCCCTGCCAGGTGCACATTGATATGGAAAGAGGGAGAACAGAAAGAAGGAAAATTTACCAAAAAATGTGGCGTTTTTAAAAATTCTGCTTTCTCCAGGAGGGGCTGAGTCCCTCCCTTTGTAAGGCTTCTGGTGCTGCTGTTTCTGAAAATGGCCTCAGGATCCTGTGGACAGGAAATGTTAGGACTCCGAGGCATAGCCAGAGTGAGGAAGGACCAAGGGAATTGCTCTCTGTGTGATTAAGAAAGATGAGGCCAAAATCGGTTTGGCTCGGTGGATAGAGCATCAGTCTGCAGACTGAAGGGTCCCAGATTCCGGTCAACTGAAGGGTCCCAGGTTCGATTCCCGTCAAGGGCATGTACATTGATTGCGGGCACAGATCCAGTGTGGGGGGGTAGTGGTGAAAAATCAATAAACTATATAAGGAAGGAAGGGAGGAAGGAAGGAAGGAAGGAAGGAAGGAAGGAAGGAAGGAAGGAAGGAAGGAAGGAAGGAAGGAAGGAAGGAAAGGAAAGGAAGAAAGGAAGGAAGGAAAGAAGGAAAGAAGAAGGAAAGAAGGAAAGAAAGAAAGAGGAAAGAAAGAAAAAAAGAAAGACAGACAGACAGACAGAAAGAAAGAAAAAAAGAGAGACAGAGGTGTGCAGGAGGCAGCTGATGGATGTTGCTCTCTCATCAATGTTTCTAGCTCTCTATCCCTCTCCCTTCCTCTCTGTAAAAAAAATCAATAAAATATATTTTAAGAAAGAAAGAAAGAAAGAAAGAAAGAAAGAAAGAAGGAAGGAAGGAAGGAAGGAAGGAAGGAAGGAAGGAAGGAAGGAAAGAAAGAAAGAAAGAAAGAAAGAAAGAAAGAAAGAAAGAAAGAAAGAAAGAAAGAAAGAAAGAAAGAAAAAGAAAGAAAGAAAAAGAAAGGAAGGAAGGAAGGACATTTTGCTTGTGTGTGCCTTGAAGCCTCTGGATCTCGGTTCTTCTATTTAATTCTGCTGTTGTAGTGGGTATGCAGCCACAGGCAACAAGTAAGTGAAGGGGTGTGGCTCTGTTCCAGTAAAACTTTACTTACAAAAACAGTTATTTAGCTCAGTGATTTTTAATATTCCCTTCTCTGTTGCATGCCACTTTGGATTGTAGTGTATTTTTCTTTTTCACTCCAAACCTGAACAAGCAGCTGAAAATTTACTCAACAACAGCTTGGGGGAGGGCTGCTTGAGTTGGAAGAATGAACGGATAAGACACAGCAACAGGCCCAAATGGAAGACAGAAAGGAGAGAGCAGCCACAGGAGTTCAGGTGAGGGACAGAATTCAGATAAAGGGGAAAGCAGGGAAAGGTGAAAAAGGAACGTCTCCACTGGACCCTTAAAGGATTGATCCTGCATCTTAAAGGGGAGCTGGAGGACTTGGAGGCCCACCAACATGGCAAATGCCTGGGTTCCACAAGGAAAAGAAAAGCTGGCTACTTCTCAAAGGTTCTTAGCGTAAATGCATGAAGATATAGTGTTATGGGCGACCCGCGACCACCAGTCAGCCAAATTGGAATTTAGGAAGCCTTTATTACGAACTCGAGTCCTGGCTCCCGTCTCAACTGACACAGCAGCGAGCAACGAGAGCCCCGACCCACTCTAAGCACGCTACTTTTATCCCCGTCTTAGGGATGCCTGGCAGATTATGATTAGCTAAAAGTTTTAACAAAGAAAAGTCAGTTATAAGTTATAGAAGAATTCCACTAGTACAGTAACGTTTAAAGTTTGTACAACACCTGGGGTGGGGGGTTATTTTCAGCTTAAGCAGTCTCTGTTTCACCTGGTTTGGTCTGTTTGTCCTGCCTTGCGGCTACTGGACACAGGACGTGCCTGCCTGGGGGTTGAGTCTTGCAACAGAACTATTTTACGACTAAAAATTATGCTACATTCTTTGTTGTGGGTCTGGTTGCTCGTTCCTTCCCTGGCCTGGAGCCCTGCCTCGACTGGGCCTTGCCGGCCACAACAATAGGAATGCCATGAAAAACAGTGCTGTGCACAGCACTGACGGAGTCCTCACCCCAAATGGCTGGAAAAAACAATTATCCAAGAAAAGACATCACCAGCATGACGTTTTCATTTTATATATATATATATATATTTTTTTTTAATTGATTTTCTTCAGAGAGGAAGGGAGAGAGATAGAGAGCTAGAAACGTCAATGAGAAACACCGACCAGCTGCCTCTTGCACACCCCCTACCGGGGATGTGCCCGCAACCAATGTACATGCCCCTGACTGGAATCGAACCTGGGACCTTTCAGTCCACAGACCGATGCTCTACCACTGAGCCAAACTGGTTTCGGCAGCAATGGCGTTTTCAGCTCCTGAAGGACTTTCTAACATCTTTGGAGTCAGTGATAGCCTTGTGTGATAGCATATTTAAATCCTGTTTCCATTTTCCATACTTAAGCTGTTGAAAAGCTTTTGAATTCAATTTGTGTGTTGGGTACCTGCTAGGTTCCTAATTTGTTCGCAGACTTTGTGCATGATCACAGGGCCTCCTTGGGGTGTGAATGGATATTCACTTCTTTAGGTTTTTGCATCTGTATCACTGCTAATTGGCAGGGGAGAAAGAGATGGGAAAAATAATTATACACATTTTAGTTTTGAAAGAAATGAATCCCTGTTTATTTTGAAATTCAGGGCATAATTTGCTTTATGTTTCTGAAATATTTGTAAGATGCCTAAAAATAAAAAATCAAATTCTACTTTTCAAGATTAAGTGAAGGCTTGGATTAGGAAATAATACTAAAACCATCCTATAGGTTGTGTTGGAACTCTAAACTGCTTATAGACAAGTGCCCGTTGCTTTGAACAACACATTTCCCTGTTTTCAAACTAATTTTGATGAGTAAATCTTGTTACAATGCAGGAAGCGGCTATAGGGTCAAGTCTGGGATTGACCTGGGACAAGGCCACAAACAAGTCCCAGCTTGGAGGGCAGGGCCCTCTTAGTTTAATTAAGCTTAACCTTATAGCCCTCCCTAGTTCCTTCCCAGGGAGCTAATGGGCTGTGGGAGGCCAGCAACTGCTGCCAAAACAAGGCGAAACTCACAGGAACATTCTAAACATGTTGACCACTCCCTTGTTTTGATCTGCCTATAAATTCAAGCCTCAGCTTTAAAGTTTGGTATTTCCGTGTC
Source organism: Pipistrellus hanaki (assembly GCF_964339955.1). Lineage (NCBI taxonomy): Eukaryota > Metazoa > Chordata > Mammalia > Chiroptera > Vespertilionidae > Pipistrellus > Pipistrellus hanaki. The sequence goes on from NC_140520.1 coordinate 29,773,750, forward strand.
CTCATCCAGGCACCAAGAGATCCACCAAGCCTCAGCTGTATTCTCTTGTCTGTCTTTTCCTTAATTCCTCACCGCCCTACCTCAGACTCACTGAACCTGCCCGTGCTGGATGCGCACATTACAAGACTGTGACATTTGAACTTCACAATGTAAATCACTTTGTTCAGCAATCTTACACAAGGCTTCCTTCCACCCTATAATGAAGATATAAATTCTGTTTTCTGTACAAGTAGTACCCACAGTTAAGAGAGGATCAGTAGTTTTCTTAAAGGCATGAGAACAGGCAGTTAAAAGAAGTATTTAATCTCTTTTAAATTTAACAATATCAGGCATGCGTAAATAACAATAGCTAACATTTTTTTTTACTTTCATCACAAGTGAGACACTCTGTTAAGTGAGGTTGAAGCTATTATTATCCCTATTTTTCAGGCAAGGAAAATTAACTTTAGAGAGATTAAGCATCTTAACCAGGGTATTAAAGCTAATAAGTGAGTGTGTGCACAGGTCTTAGTGACTGCAAAGCCTGTGGTCTCATGTGATATGCTACCCTGCCCCTTTGGGGATTAATGCACACCTCATTTTACACAAATGAAATGATACATGTAACACCCGTACCTTTAGGTTTCTGTGCGCTGGTATTAGGGATTTAAGGACGGAAGCCCAAAATGTAAAACACTCTACCACGTTCTGCTTCCTCATTCATTACCCAGTCTTTACCCTCTCATGGAAAGTAAAAGAGGACAACACGTGAGAGAAAGAGGAAGACTGTGATTCAGGGGTCAAATTTGTCACAGGATGAGGAAGGGCACACTGGAGACCCATGTACGAAGGAGTGGTGGGTTACACAGTTCTGTGGAATGACTCCCAGGAACAATGACTAACTGGTTACGTAAGTAATGGCCTGAAAGTCATATTGGATGATGCGTGTTACATGGGGTGTGAGAGAATACAACCTCAGGGAGTATATATTGAATGAATGGCTACTCAGTTAGTTAATAAATGTGGTTAATGTGAATATAGGGTAGTGCAAGGACGTTTTACAGATTTGGTCTAATAGATTTGTCATTCTAAGCTTCCTACCAAGGAAAACTTTATCTGACTATGCACAAGAAGGCTGTTTTGTATGTAAATAAATTGGAATGCATAAGAGGCAGAAATAAGAGGCAAGGACAAATAGGCTCTGAATGGAACAGTCTAACAGTATTATTCCTCAAATATTGGCACATGACTTAACTTGTTTAACATTTGTCACAAATTATTGATATAGTAAATACCGGTGAAATATCAAATGTGCAGAGAGAAGCATTTTTTTTTTCATCAGGAAAATGTCAAGCCAGTGATGTTAAACCACAGAAAGAACTTGCAAGTCTGTATGAACAGAGAAGGAAGTTTTCATTAAGCCTTAATATGGACAGAGGCCCTTACAGAAATATTATAATTTCCCCATAGGCTAAAAACTCAGAATAATGTGCAAAAGGAAACATCACAAAAGGAAACATTAATAAAGGATATTAGTTCAAGATGCTCAAGTAGCTAAAACAAATGCAACAAAATAGAGATGGGGAATGGGATATGAGGGAAAAAAGGAAATACTTCAGTTTTGTGCTATACACAGTTCTGGACACTGAATTTCAATAAGAATCAGCTTCAGGGACCGGTTTGGCTCAATGGATAGAGCGTCGGCTTGGGGACTGAAGGGTCCCGGGTTCGATTCCGGTCAAGGGCATGTACCTTGGATGCGGGCATATCCCCAGTAGAGGGTGTGCAAGAGGCAGCTGATCGATGACTCTCTCATCGATGTTTCTAACTCTCTATCTCTCTCCCTTCCTTTCTGTACAAAATCAATAAAATATATATTTAAAAAAAAAAAGAATCAGCTTCAGAAATGGGCAACTAAAATTATCAATGGAATAGCTGAGATTCTGAGTCAGATAATTGGGAGTAAAATCCTAACTCTTACAACTTCCTATTGGTATGATTTTAAGTCAGTCACTGAATGGCTCTGAACTTCAGAGTCTTCTGTGCTTTGGGTTAACCACATTATTTGGCCTTCCTACCTCTCAGAGTTGTTTTGAGGACCAAAGAAGACAATAAATAGTAAAGCATTTTATAAACAAATCTATTCGATGTTGCTATTCTTATTATTTATCTTGACTACTGTACAACTGGAGGTCAAAAATCATTAAATAAAAATTATTTTTGCATGCCTATACTTGGTCTCTGTTCACAAGGACCTGTCGGGGTGGATGGTGAAGAGTGTAATGAGAACCAAGAAGACAGAAATTAGTAAATAGAATGTGGGAAAGCCCAATGCTGGGTAAGGGAGGAAATACACAGAGTAATTAGATGTGTGAATCTGGGAAGGCTGACATTTGAAGAGATATACAAAGTCATCAAAAGTGTGGTATGAGATTAAAACAGATATGCTCACCAAGTTCACTGTTAGTCTATCAAAACAATAAACATCCTGAAACCCTGAGGTAAGTTTAGAACAGGTTAAAGATGCACTATTTCCCTTGGTAGTGAGTTGTAGCAAAATTCCCTGATGGAGAAGAGAGGCAGTTGTATGGATCACAACACAACTCTTGGAAGATACCACTAATTGTCACAACACTGCTTTCTGATGTGGACTCTCTATGTACTACTTCAGCCCATTTACTCATACTTTTTCTGACCACTTCATTCTCACACCCTTCTCTAAACAAAGCATACAAAACTTATCTATTTAAAAAAACAAACGGTTTGAGCATTTACTAACAAATTAAAATGAGACAAAAGCAGAAAGAATACAGTTATGATCTCACTTTAGAATACTACTCAACGAGGCTGACTCTAACCATCATATTAAAATGCCATCTCCCCTATGCCCGTGCTCCTGATCCGTCTTAGTCTGCTCTATTTGTTCATTGCCTTTATCCCAGTTTTTGGTGGTGGTGTGCATATTTTTAAAAAATCTTTATTGTTGAGAGTATTACAATGTCCCTCCCCTCCACTGTGCCCCTCCATCTGGTTCCCATTCTACCCCAGGTCTTCACCACCCTTTTGTCTATGTCCACAGGTAATGCATATATGTTCTTTGGTTACCGTAATCTCTTTCCATCCATCTCTTCCCCCCTTCCCTGAGGGATTCGTCAGTCTGTCCCATATTTCCATGCCTCTGGTTCTATTTTATTCATCAGCTTATTTTGTTCATTAGATTCCTTGTTCATTTATTTTGATTTTTTTATTCAATTGTTGATGGATATATATTTATTTCCATTTTATTGTTCAATATTTATTTCTTCTTTTTCTTCTCCTTCTTCTTCAAATATTAGTATACCCTTCAACATTTCATGTAATATTGGTTTGGTGGTGGTGAACTCCTTTAGCTTTTTCTTGTCTGTGAAGCTCTTGATCTGACCTTCAATTCTAAAGGATAGCTGGGTAGAGTAATATTGTTTATAGATCCTTGCTATTTATCACTTTGAATGTTTCTTGCCAATCCCTTCTGGTCTGCAAAGTTTCTGTTCAGCTGACAGTCAGATGGGTGCTCTCTTGTAGGTAATTGACTGCTTTTCTCTTGCTGCTTTTATTTAATTCCTTCTTTGTATTTAATCTGTGGAATTTTCATTATGATGTGTCTTTGTGTAGGCCACTTTTGGTTCATCTTGTTTGGGACTCTCTCCACTTCCTGGACTTGTATCAAAGACAAGAAAAAGGACCATTCAGAAATGAAAGATACAGTAATGGAAATGAAGAATAATTTACAGGGAATCAACAGAATAGTAGAGGATGCTGAGAAACAAATCAGTGATTTGGAATACAAGGAAGCAAAAAACACCCAACCAGAAGAGAAAAAGGCAAACAAAATCCAAAAATATAAAGATAGTGTAAAGATGTCTAGCTTTTCACCTTGTTTCCCTGGCCTTTATCATCCCTAATAAAGCGTCATTCTCACATGGGAAAAAAAGAAAAAGAAAAAAACAAGATAGTGTAAGGAGCTCTGGGACAACTTCACACATACTAACAACATGTGCATCTTGGGGGTGCCAGAAGCAGAACAGAGCAAGATATTGAAAACCTATTTGAAGAAATAATGACAGAAAACTTCCCCCACCTGGTGAAAGAAATAAGACTCCCAAGTCCAGGAAACACAGAGAGCCACCTTTATACCCTTTAATAGAAATGATTTAGTGTCTTGTTTACAGTCTCTCTCCCTCTAATAGAGTGCAAAGTCCATAACAGGCAGAGGTTTCTGCCTGACTTGACGTCACTGATACCGAACAAGCCTTAGGCCTTTCCTGTTCAGTATGGTGCTTGGGAAATCTTCACTCAACGCAATAACTGTGCTAAACACCACCACCAAATGAATCCTGGGTGGTTTCTGAACTGTCTCCTGTGTCAGAGGTAGACCTCACCCTGCACGCTTCTCTTCCAGACCTGGTTGGATCGTGCGTCTTCCACAAAGCAAGCCATCTTGTTCTATACTATCCCATTCCTGCTGGTTTTCGTTGGCTCTGAAATAAACTCCTCTTCTGGCTAGACAACTACGGAAGTCCTCTACGCTCCTATTCTGTGTCTCTCACTGGGCTTCCTTCTTTTTTACTTGGAGACCCTTTTTGCTCTTCCCTTCCTCTGAGGAAAGCTTGAACTCCAGATAATAATAATCAATCCTCCCAACGTAGCCCCACCTCTCAGCTTATCAGCCTGGACCTATGACGGATGATTAATCAGAATGATTAATCAGCCCTACCGTATTGCCTCCAAGAGAAGGGACTTCTGCATTCTGATAATTGAAGCTTAATACCTCTTCCCCCTAATTGTAGGTATCACGATTTCTAACAAGAAAATAAGTGGTATTTCGTTAAAGTGAAGCAGGTCAAAAGCAAGAGTTTAGAAATGTGTTGAAATCTTCCTGGATTACACACACAAAGTAGGTTTTATGGGAGGTGATTTAGCTGATTCAGAGCTTTGATCTCTTTCAGGTTAAAGAGGGCCATGATCTTTACCCTGTCACATCCCAGGTTGCCACTGGTCAGAGAGAGAATGGCTGTGTCATCATCACTTGTAAATAAATAATTTTTATGGAACAATTATTCAATCATTTTTATACCCGAGGATGACTAAGCAGAGGAAATTATCTTAAATTATGTAGGTCAGACTGGGGAATTGGATTCTCCGGTTCATTAACAAGGAAGAGGCATAGAGATGAGGAATGAAGCTGTTGGAAGGGAGGAGATGGGAGGTCATCCTGACTATCTCATTTGTCCTGGGTGGTTTCCACTGGAGACTGGTACAGAAAAAGAAAATTAGAAGCCCCAACTACTTGAATCCAGTCTTAATTTTTAGAAGCCTTAAACTAAAAAAACTAAAAAAACAAACAAAAAAACTACATTTCAGTGGTACTAAGTGAAAAATGTAAGGGGAAAGGTTATTGACACAGGATTTTGCTCATGTAAGCTAGCAGGCGACGTCCATTTTCATTTTGGGGATGAAGAAAGGCGAAGTGTATTGACATGTCAAGCCAAACATACAGAGAACATTAGTTAGGAAGGAAGAAGAGTTAACTTCAATTGACATCTCTACTAATTATTTTACCATGAAATTGTGTCTTGACTAGATGGCTCATAAGAAGCTCTGCTGTGACATTCTGTTTTTAAAGTTTGTGCTGGTATCCTCTGAGAAATATTAAAACGTCAATCACTGTAAAGCTTGTTGTAGGAAGATACATTTGTTTAGACTGTGTTACAGGAAACTGCTCACTTAAAGTGATAAATGGTTTTTCAGGGGGATACAGTTTGCTCATCAAGTTTATAACATGGACCTCATTGGCTGTGATTTGTATTTTGTTCTAATTAAGTTGAATATCAAAGTTGCATATATGCCCTAGCCAGTTTGGCTCAGAGGATAGAGGGTCGGCCTGCAGACTCAAGGGTCCCAGGTTCGATTCCGGTCAGGTCAAGGGGATGTATTATACCTTGGTTGCGGGCACATCCACGGTGGGGAGTGTGCAGGATGCAGCTGATAATGTTTCTCTCTCATCGATGTTCCTAACTCTCTATCCTTCTCCCTTCCTCTCTGTAAAACAATCAATAAAATATATATTTTTAAAAAGCTGCATGTATTCTCTTCTCAGTTAAAATGTCTCTTTATTTTAGATCTTAATCCTTGCAAAATGTTTACAAGTTTAAAAAGTAAATGGCGTCACCCTGCCCTGTGTAGTTAAGTTGGTTGGAGCATTGTTCCAAAAATGAAATGCCTGTGGGATCGATTCCTGGTTAGGGCGCATATATAGGTTACCTGTTCAATCCCCAATGTTCCTTACATTGATGTTCTCTCTCTCTCTCTCTCTCTCTCTCTCTCTCTCTCTCTCTCTCTCTCTCTCTCTTACATACATAAAACATATCCTCCAATGAGGATTTTTTAAAAAAGTTAATGGTGTTTATAAAGATTTACTAAAAAGTATTTTTTAAATGGTAGTTTTTCATCCTTACCCAAGGATATGTTTCCATTGATTATAGAGCGAGGAATATCAATGTGAGAGAGAAACATCAATCTGTTGCTTCCCACCCGCTCCCCGACCAGGGATGAAACCGGCAACCCAGGTACGTGTACTCACAGGGAATCAAACTTGCAACCTTTTGGTGTATGGGACCACATTCCAATTAACTGAACTGCCCAGGCAGGGCTAAAAGTATTATTTTCATGTCCAACGCAGAGCCTCAATTCTTCCACACTGGCAACTTCCACCAGTGGGCACACTATCTAACGTCACTGACACTCAGCTTTCTCACTTTAGTCTCAGTACTGTTTGGTTTTGAGGCTGAGGCCTAGCTGAGTCTCTGTTCATTAGTGATCAGAATTCAGTAGCTGGCAAGAACTCGTTGTCAAATTATTCTAAAGAATCACTGTATCTGCCCTAACCAGTTTGGCTCAATGGATAGAGCATCAGCCTGCGTACTTAAGGGTCCCAGGTTCGATTCCAGTCAAGGGCATGTACCTTGGTTGCGGGAACATCCCCAATAGGAAGTGTGCAAGAGGCAGATGATGGATGTTTCTCTCTCATCGATGTTTCTAGCTCTCTATCCCTCTCCCTTTCTCTCTAAAAATTTAATAACATATAATAATAAAGAGTCACTGTATCCTATGATGGGCAAAGCCATCAGAGATGGTAACTCAGTGGTCCTACCGACATCATAGCCACGTCACCTCTAGAAGTCGCTGAACACAGAACTGTGCCCTAAACTCTAACCCCAGCTCAGACAACCCTGTGACATCCCACTCACTCTCATCAGAAAAAACAGCTCTCCACCTGGGTGAGCAAAGCAGAGAACGTCTACAGAAACCTGCCCCATCCTTCCTGCCGCTACATTTGTAATGGCCAGAAAGAGGCTCACAGACACACACTGAGCAAATGTTGGGAATGAAAGGATGAGGGGAAGAGGCTTTTCCTCCTTAAATGCCCAGCTTACTCTACGGAAATCTGTTGATTATCATATAGATCTTGTAAATGTCAAAGATCCCTTGCAATTACCATATTTGTATTACCTCCCACGGACAGTGCATCTCACTGTGAGTACTAGGTCATAAACAACTACTGCAACTGTCTGAAACAGTAACTGGTCATTATAATGTCAAAGGTATTACTGACGCAAAGACACATGATGAGATTAAAAGTGATTATCCGTACACTATTACAGATTCCATTATGGTTTGATTTTAAATATCCTGAAACAGCCCTCCTGTAACATCATTATCTTGAGAAAATAATAGCAAGAGGATGTCATAAGTTACAGGGAGGATTAAAATATGGGAGACTTCAAAGGAAATATGCCACATTTAACATGTGCAAATTAGTCCTTTGTTCCTAAGATGCTGCTCACATTCTTATCTCTTTAATCCATCTTTTTTCCTCGTCCCTCACAACTCAACCCAATAATTCCACTCATCATGGAACATTTGTGTACTTGTCCTTAGGGAACCTCACAGAGTCATGTTATCCATGTGTGCTTTCATCAAGGAAAGGAAATGATTAGCAGGGAAGAGGTCTTAATGACCTATGTACCCACTCTAGCTCTAGGCTAGACTCTTTCAAACATGGGGCCCTCATAAAGTATGTGTTCACTGAAGGAAAGAATAATGGCTTTACCATGAAGATTCAGAGGAAACAGTGAATCATCTTTGCACTTTAAGTGTGAAAGGCAGGGGGTTCACCCACAGTGCCAAAAAACCATTCAAAGTGGGCCACGGATTTAGAATATTCCATCATTGTTTATTGTATATTTTTTACTTGTTATGTCCCTATACTATTACTGCAAGGAATGTCACAAAGGATACTTGCTAAGCTAGTCAAGTGTTCCAAAGTACAGCAGGTCTAACCTCGATTAAGTGAAAGGTAAGGTGTCTAAGGCAATGTCATGTAACAGTGAGATAAGTTTCCGGACCAGCTAAGGACTTTGCCTCTTGATTACCTAAGATACATGATCAGGACAGTTAACCATCTGTAGCAGAAACTCTTAAGTGTCTCTAGTATCTACTTTCCTCTTCCTCGTCAGTTACAGAATCCTGTGTTTTTAACTGGCCCAGGCCCACCTTCAATAAAGGCTTCATTTCCCAGCTTCCCCTCCTGCCGGTGTAGCCATCTGACTGCTTTCTTGCTAGGCGTATGTGAGTGAGTGGAGTGTTTGAAAAGTGTCTCTAACGGAATGGGTGTTACACTCTTCTATTCTTCTTTTGCTGGCTGGAGTTCAGACCAGGAGACGAGATGGAATCTCAAATGGAAAAAATCCCCGGTTTCTGCGGATTGTGGGAACACCCTATGAGGTGCCTACACTGCTCATGGTTCTTAACCCGAGAGAGAAATAAACTACCATCTTGTTTAGGTCCCTGACATTTGGTTTATTTTTTCTGTCTTTTATAGCTTATTCTAATCTCAACTGATAAATGATCTCATCCAGAACCAGGAAGGTATAACAAAGACAGTGAATACATTTGTAGACATATTGAGTCACTTTTATAGTTAGGTAGTGATTGAATTTTACTTATTATTTAACTTGTTTTTTATTGGCTATATTGTAAAATCTCTTCAACTGTTCCAACAAGTATTTAATCTTCAAAATGTCTGCAAACTAGCAATTTGAGAGCTAGTAGAGTAAGGAAAGAAGATAATCATACCTGCACTAATGTGTTTGCTCTGCCTGTCTCCTATCATCCATTTAAAAATTACCATAAGCCCTAACCAGTATGGCTCAGTGGATAGAGCATCGGCCTGAGGACTCAAGGGTCCCAGGTTCGATTCCAGTCAAGGGCAGGTACCTTGGTTGCGAGCACATCCCCAATAAAGAGGAGGCAGCTGATCGATGTTTCTCTCTCATCAGTGTTATAACTTTCTATCCTTCTCCTTTCCTCTCTATAAAAATCAATAAAATATATTTTTTTAAAGTTATCATAAGAGCATAGGATCATGACTTTTGACTTTATAAATGTTGCTCTTAATCTGTTCATTATGATTAAGCTAGAGCACTGGAGTAACCATGTAAAGCAGGATCCAGCCTATGTAAGGCTGTAAAGACAGCAAATGCTTTGAAGGTTTTGTAAGATACTAATATGCTGTAGTAGCCATGATGTTGTAAATTTTCCTGAGCTGATCTCTAACTCTCTGAAGTTTTTTTATTGGAGTCTAATTGTTAGCTCCCCTGGCATTAGAGATTTGGTTAGCCATAAAGTTAACCTTTGTCCAAGAAGAGTGATAAGATTCCTTTCCCAAGAATCCATATAAACACTGTGGAGGAGTATTGGAGAGCTCAATAGGTGACATCAGGGATGAGGGGACTAAGGGCTGGGATAGGGTGCCATTCCTATCTTTTCCTATCCGTGTACTTTAAACTATTTAGCAGTAGATGGAATGTATGAAGATGTAATAGGCTGTCAACTATTAAAACTAGCTCACAGATTTAATTCTGCAGCAGGTCTCCTTTTATTTAAGAAGTCTATATTGAATTTTATATCGGACTAGAGGCCAGGTACACAAAATTCGAGCATGGGTAGGGACCCTAGGCCTGGCCAGTGATCAGGGCCAATCGGGGCCTTCTGGCTGCCAGCCAGGACCTTCTCTCCCCGGCTGCCAGCCAGGGCCTTCATTCCGCGCTGCTGCCAGTGGTCAGCGCACATCTTAGCAAGAGATCAAACTCCCAATCTTGGTGGAACTCCTGAGGGGACACTTTGCATATTAGTCTTTTACATATATACTCTAGAGGCCCAGTGCATGAAAGTTCATGCACTGGAGTGGGGGGCTCCCTCAGCCTGGCCTGCCTCCTTTCACAGTCCGGGAGCCCTCGGGGGCGGGAGGCGTTTCAGCGATCAGGGGAAGGAGACACCCCATCACAACTCTGCTGCTGCTACTGCCAGCAGCGCAAGCCTCAGGCAGCCTTGGGCGGCTGGGGTAACTAGGGGACCCCAGAGGCAGGCACGGCCTTGCCACGTGCCCGCCACCCCAGCGGGGCTGAGGGGACTGGCTGCCACCATCTTGTGCCTGTGGGTGCTGCCATCTTTGAAAGTGTGGCAGTCAATTAGCATATTCCCTCTTTTTTAGATAGGATTATGAAAGTTAACATACATTTATTATAGACAGATTGAGAAGTTATAAATTACCCAAAGGTAAAAAGTACTACCATTCATAATTCTACCACTCATCAGAGTTAATATTTTGCTGTGGATCCACCTAGCTTTTCACCTAAAAATGTACATGTAACCCAGATGCCAACTGGGCTCACTTACCTTTAGAAGACAGACAGAGCTGTTTGAATTGGAGCAGAAATTTCACAACTGTTAAGTATACATTCCCATCTGTCCTCACAACGCTGCCCAATGACCATGAGTTCTCAGATTTCTTAGGGCTTACTTCCTCATATTTCCCTGTCTCTATGGCTCAGGGTTATATAGATAATATTCAGCTACAAAGCCCAAGTCTTTTGGGAATTTCAGGAAAAGTTCCACTCACACCCAAATATTTTATGACTTTATTACATTTACTAAATATTTGGCGAGGGTTACATTTTGATGAGCATCTCTGGCCATCTTTTTGGCTCCTCTTTTCCAAATCCTCCCTCTCTGGAATAATAAATATATTACACAGATATAATAATAATAATAATAATAATAATAATAATCTGTAACAGAATTGTCCTACCCATATTTAATCTCCACTTTTTCTCAAAGTAGTTTTTCAAACAAATGCAGTTTCTTTTCTAAGAGGATGGGTAAAATTTTAACCTCTTCAAATCTTCACCAATAGTTTAAACCAAATGTTTAAACTTCTATGCATTTGTTTTATAACCTTTTTTTATTTTAAATTCAGTTTTCATTTTCAATTTTTTAATTAAATTTATTGGGGTGACATTATATAGGTTCCAAGTGTATAATCCTTTGGTGCATTATCTATATATTGCATTATGTGCCACACATCCAAAGTCAAATCTCCTTCCATCACCATACAATTGACCCCCTCTACCCTGCACTACCCCCTCTGCCTCCCTTTTCCTCTGGTAATCACCATACTGTTGTCTGTGAGTTTTTGTTCGTCATGATTCTTCATTGTTGTTCTGTCTTATACTCCACTTGAGTGAAATCATATGGCTCCTGAATTTTTCTGTGTGATTTATTTCGCTTAGCATTACCTTCTTTGATAATTATGAACTACATTACATTGTGAAATATTTTCCTCATTACCCTATAGTAGTCTCCACATCATTTTTAGTGGCTGTTCACTGGTTATTATTTGGATGGACTATAATCTATCTGCTTCCCATTGTTGGAAACTGTAGTTTTTATTCATCTTCATTGTTGGAAAAAAAAAAAAAAAGAAACACACTAGAAAAACATGAAAAGAAACAGATAGAAACTTCACTGACTTCAAAGACTTCAAAGAAAACTTGATGATTCAGATCATAATGACTACCCAAAAGGAAGATTTGTAGATTTAGCAAAGGTTATGCATAGTTTTAAGTCTTTTGCTATATATTTCCAAATTCTCCTCCAGAAAAGTTTCACTATGATCTACAGGTAAATCTCAGCAGAGCATTTTTTTTTCCCTGAGCCTCCATTACTTCTAAGTTTTGTCAGTTTTCCTATCATTTTTAAAAATATATATATTTGTATTGATTTCAGAGAGGAAGGAAGGGGGAGAGACAGAATCATTAATGATAAGAGAATCATTAATGATCAGCTTCCTCCTGCATGCCCCCTACTAGGGATCGAGCCCACAACCCCTTGGCCGGAATCAAACCTGTTACCCTTCAGTCCACAGGCTGACACTTTATCCACTGAGCCAAACCAGCTAGGGCAATTTTCCTATCTAATAGGCAAATATGGTATTCTTTTTTTTTTTTTTTTTTTTTTTTTTTAATGTTTGTGAGGTTATCTTTTTCTTGTATGAAGTTATCTTTTTTCTATTATGGATTTTTTTACAGAGAGAAAGGGAGAAGGATAGAGTTAGAAACATCTATGACAGAGAAACATCAATCAGCTGCCTCCTGCACACCTCCCACAGGGGATGTGCCTGCAACCAAGGAACATGCCCTTGACTGGAATCGAACTTGGGATCTTTCAGTCCGCAGGCCAATGCTCTATCCACTGAGCCAAACTGGTTTCAGCTATTGTTGCAATTTCAGCTATTGTTGCATAGTTTTTTCATATATAAACTTTACCACTATCATATTGTTAAATCTTACAAATGCCTCCTATTGTTTCATAGATTCTATGTCAACACACACCTATCAGATTTTTAATATTTTTAATATTCCCTGGTTCATTGGAGTACACTGATTTGTAGAGGAATACTTTCTCTGATTTCTCAAATCGGTCGCTTTTATTTTCAATTGCTGTGTCTTCTTTCCCTTGTATGTCCCGATGTTTTGTTTGCTCATGAAAGAAAAAGCTCTGTGCTTATTCACAATGGGAGGTGAGAAGAGATTGGAGAAAGAAGGGATCGTATGAAAATGTGTTAAAATATGTGGGAAAAGTGAGCAGGGGTGAATGTTGGTTTATCGCAGTTTATTAAACTTGCCAAGTCATAGGTATCATCCCTTGGGGCCGGTCACCAAGGGCAGCTTTGCAGGAAGATTGAATATACAGAGCTACCTTTTATTTCTCTGAATTTATTATGGTGACTAAAAATGAGTATACATTCTTTAATTGCTCCAATTGGAGACAATGGCTTCTGCTCAGTTACTGTCCCACGGAAAAGTCAAGACCAAGAACTCCACTGCAGTCCCCTCTCTGTGCATTTTAATGCTTACATGTCCCGAGCTGCTGTTGCATAAGATTTCTCTCCTAACCACTGCAGGGTCCTCTAACTCAGGTACCGTACTCACCGACCTGTTAAGGATGACTGCATGGTTCAACTAGTACTTTTCCTTCTACTGACATGGCAGACGGGTCCTTTGTATCCAGTGGCTATCTTACCAGGTTTCACATGGACTACCTTCGGCAAGGGCATGCTGCCCGCCCTGGTTTATAATGCAGATACAGATTCCTCTTCCTTTATTAGATCCCTTTGGTCATGTGCCCATGTTCAAGTTATCTCCGTCCAGAACTCCTATTGTTTACTTTTCTCAAAGACAGGGGCAGTCGTCTAGTTTGTGTCTCTACGACTGGGACCGAGATGGACACTGCTGTTCTGGGGCTCATATTTCAGAGACAGCGCTCCCAACCCACCCTTCATTACAAAAATAATTAACTATTGATCCAAACTGGCATTCTCTGTTTACATGCACCATGCCACTGATAGGTTCTGGTGGAGTTCAATGTGATTTTTCTAGGGGGAAGAGGCAAAATTTGGGACTAGGTGTAGACTTTTATCTTTGTCTTTAAGGTACGACTGGAGTGTAGCACAATGAACAGCCTATATACTTCTGTTTATTCCTGAGAACCGACCATGTAGAGGAAACACCCTCCAACCCTGGCATGGAGCAGCTGCAAAGCACTTGCTTTAACAGGACTACACTGCCCTTCCCATTAAAGGTCATTTGCTGCTGAAGAGCTGCTTCCTCATTCACGGACATATGCCAGTCCTGAGTCATCACAGAAATATGGGAGGTGCATCTCCAGCGGTCCCCGCTCCCCACTCATGCAGAGACGCCAGAGGTGCAGGAGAACAGAGCCGGCTGCCCAACCACCCGCTTCCTTGCAGAACCAGTCCCGCTCCTGCCTCCACCTGCGTTTCACATGTAGTCAGTGACATCCCACTTCCATGCAGAAATAGTGCCTTGAAACCCCTTCCCTGCCCTAATCTTGCTCATATTGAAGTTCAAGGGCAGAAGGAGTTGATATGCCGCTATGGAGTAGGCAGCAGTAAGGAGCATAAAAGATACAGATTCTACTATGTCTCCTTCTTCTCTTAGTTACAGTCTCAGGGAAACGCAAACAACCAAAGATGATGCATTTAGGAGATAAGAAATCTCATAAGAGCACAATTTGCAAATCTTAATTTTTAGGCAAATTTTTAAAACAACAGAAAACAAAACTCAATTGCTATTAGAGAATTGTCTACGTAATACAATTTTAGAACACCAGTTTTTTTGTTGTTGTTTTTTTGTCACACGAGAGAGCAGGACACCAGTAAGCAGGAGAGGCATGTGATGGGCTGGGAATGGAGAAGCTTAGATGTACTTCTGGCTCTGAGATGTGAGAGGCACCAGTGATGAATGAGTGAATGGAATGATTAGAGAAAATGGGCCAAGATTAGAAACATATTCTCAGCTGAGATAAAACACACTGGAAATAAACACATCATTACAAAGGAAACTTCTCCAATTCTCCATTTCATTTTTACCAGATTTAAAGATCCAATTTTCAAAAAATGAACAAAAAGACCTTCAAATGTGAGACTACACATTTCTTCCAGCTTTGAGAAACTTTTAATTCAAATATACATTTTCCCTGTCATTTAAACAAACTTTTCTATAGAAAACTGGTTTTCCCATATATTTAAGTAATTGATAAAATACAATGACTGGCCAAATTATTATGATTTCTGAATGTATAATAATCTGGCCACTCAGTGTATATCCTATATAATAAAAGGCTAATATGCAAATTGTCCCCTTGACCAGAAATTCAACTAGCAGGCAGGCTGGTCAACAACCCATGTCCCCTGCCCTTGGTCAGGATGGCCGGACCCCACCCATGCACGAATTCATGCACCAGGCCTATAATACACACACACACACACACACACACACACACACACACTGAGTAGCCAGAATATTATGGGTTCAGAGATCATAATAATCTGGCTACTCAGTGTATATGACAATAGAACATAAGTGATATTGACATATATATTTCAATCTCACATATAAACATATTCAAATAAAAACTAAATTTGAAGCAGAACCTATTATAAAATCAATTTATGTTTGTTAGCAAAATGAACTTTGGTTGAAAAATACTTAAATTAGACTTTAAAAAAAAAATCCTCATCCAAGGATATTTTTCCATTGATTTTTAGAGGGAAGGGAGGGAAGAAGAAAGAGAGAGAAAAACATTGATGTGAGAGAAACACATTGATTGGTTGCCTCCTTCAGGCATGCCGACTGTGGCAGGGACCAAACATGTAACCCAGCTACATGCCCTTGACCAGAAATTGAACCGGAGACTCTTCGGTATATGGGCTGACACCCTAACCACTGAGAGACACTGGCCAGGGTTCAATTAGGTTTTAAAAAAATAAGTAGTGCAACTGTCCTTGCTTCTAAGCCAGTGCTATATTCTTGACACGAAATATGTGAAAACAAATGCATTATAACCTCAACTCTATATCTAACTCAGAATTACAGCTTATTCTTACTCAAATTCATCCTCCTAATGTCCCTCACCAGAGACTTCAAAGGGAAGGAACACCTTATAGAGTACAATAGTATTTACTCTGGTCCACTCTGATTTCCCAAACATATCCCTCCCAGGGTAACATTTCTTAAGACCAATTTGTGCTACTAAAAATAAAAGTGTTTTTTAAAAACACCCTTTATGAATAAATGAGAGCGACAGCCCTTCCTCTCTGCGCATGGCTCATTGGAAAGAGACCCTGCCAGGCGTGAGGACTGGGAGAGGGAGGATCTGGTCCACCTGAGCATGAAGTGCTACCTGAGCTCCGTGATTCTTCTTCCCTGCAGAGGACCAACCACAAACACACACAGTTCGGCTTCCTTTTCTGAAATACGTGGCTTAAGTTTACTCTGCCTTTTAGCAGGTGGGGTGAGACCCACACAATGAGTAATTCTGATGCAATTTGGGGTAGTTGATGGATTTACTCCCTACAAAATTGCCTCCTGCCAGGTAACTTGCTGAAGTGAGATAGCCTTCAATTCAAGCTGGGAGAGAAACCCCCCTAGGCCAGAATTCAGAGCGCATTCTATGCCTCTTAAAGAGGGGAATTCTCCCCAGAAAGGCCAGTGTTCACTTTGTACCAAGCTGGCATTCCTGTTAGGAGTGTTAGCACCCTCTAACTTTTCACAGAAGCAGCTGAGTCTAAATTGTTACTATTTCTTAGACTGGTTTGTTGATGTTAAAAAAGGTGGAGAACAAATGCCAGGCATTAACTTTACGGCTTCTCTAAATCACCAAGAAGTTATGAAAAGATTTTTCAAACCAGAGTTTTACCCTATTTACTATGGTTATTATTCAATAATATTTTTAGCTAAGGAAGGGAAATTTGTTCAAATTCTCAGTGCTCTTGTTTTAGGTTTGATGGCTGAGGTGACAGATACATAGTATAAAGACTTTATGGAATATACAATATATAAAACACATTTGGTGTTGTTGAAATAATCAACCTTGAGAGCTGGCATCAATCTTTGAAACAAGATTTCAAAGCAACTTTCTATACAAACAAAATGTATTTTCATTGTGTATTACATTTTCCTAAATTTGAAGATTTTATTAAAAAATCACTTACCCACCTCAATATTCCCAGGAATACTGTGTTAACTTGCCCTATAAAATGCAAATGAAGAAAAACAGACATGTTCAGATCCAAATCCATAACCATTGCAAAGAAGCATCACAGGAGGGTGACTACATTCAAGCTCCATTGCAATGAATGCTAGCATTAAGTCTTAACATCTGCATTCATGATTAGAGATTCCCTTAGTAAGTTTTTTCTTCTTCCAATTCTTATTGAGCTATAACTGCCATCTTGTATAAATTTAAGATATACAGCATAGTGATTCGATAATGTGTATATTTTGAAATAACTACCACAATAAACTTAATTAACATTCATCACCTCACATAGTTACCAAAAATGTTTTTCTTCCTTGTGATCAGAGTATTTAATATCTACTTTCTTAGCAACTTGCCAATACACAATACTCTATTACCAACTATAGTCACCCTCTGTACATTCCATTCCAGTACTTGCTTAATTTATAACTGTCGACCAACTTCATCCAATTTCCCCGGCCTCCTGACTCTTGGCTCTGGCAACTAAAAATATGATTTCTTTTTGTAGAAGTTTGGTTTTAGGATTCCTATATGTAAGGTCAACAGTATTTGCCCTTCTCTGTATGACTCAGTTCACTTAACATAATGCCCCCAAGGTCCAGCAATGCTGTTGCAAGTGGCAGGACATACATACCTAACCTTTTCTTTATCTAATCACACATCAATGGACACAGGCTGTATCATGTCTTGGTTATTGTAAATAATACTCCACTAGGGTGGTGCAGATATCTATTCTTACACATAGTGACTTCATTTCCTTTGGACATATTCCAGGAAGTTGAATTGTTGGATCAACTTGTAATTCTATTTTAAACTTTATGAGTTAACCTACATACTTTTTCCCATTTAGCTAAACAAATTGTTGATCTTGCCCTAGCCGGTTTGACTCAGTGGACAGAGCGTTGGCCTGTGAACCAACGGGTCCTGGGTTTCATTCCATTCCGGTCAAGGACACATAACTTGGTTACAGGCTCCACCCTGCCCTGGGTCCTGGTTGAGACTTTTGCAGGAGGCAACCAATGGAAGTGTTTCTCTAATATCTGTTTTGTATAACTAGTGTTTCTTTTCCAGAGTGTCATGATGGGACCACAGCCTCTGCGTATGGCTTTTAATTAAACTTAGCATAATGCATTTGAGATTCATTTCTGTCATGGTGGTGGATTAGAAGCTTATTCCTTTTTTATTTCAGAGTATTATCCCATTTTATAGATGCACATGGTTGTTCACTTAATTCATCAATTGAAAACTATGTGGATATTTCCAATGTGGGGTGATTGTAACTAAGGATGCTATGAATATTCCCATATAGGTTCCTATGTGAACATGTTTCAATTTACTTGGATTGCTGAGTTATATGGAAGTATATGTTTAACTTTATAAGAAATTGCAAAACTGTTAAAAATACGCATAACACTACATTCTTAACAGCTATATGTAAGTTTCAATTGCTCCATATTCATGCCAATATATGGTACTATTAAGTTTTCTCCTTGTCCCCCCCCCCCCCCCCCCCCCCCCGCAGCCATCCTGCTAGGTGTTCAGTGGTGTTGCATTGTGCCTCATCTGAGGACATGCTTAGATACAGGAAAAAGAGAGAAAAAAACCATCATTGTGAGGGAGAAACATTGATCAGTTGCCTTCGGTACTTGTCCTGAATCCAAAACTAAGGTATGTGCCTTGACCTAGAATAGAACTGGCAACCCTGTGGAGTGCAAGACGAAGCTCCAACCAACAGAACCATAATGGCCAGGGGTTGGGCTCATTTTTAAAAATTCTTATAACAATGTCTTTTGAGAGCAGAAGCTTTGATTATTAAGAAGTCAAATTTATTAACATCTTTTTTTTTTTCTTTAAAGGATCATGCTTTAATATTTAAGAACTCTTTGGCCAAGTCATGAATATGTCCTATGTTTTAAAGTAAAAGTGTTATAATTTTGAATTTAAATTATGTCTATCATCTATTTTTAGTAAATGTTTGAATATGGCACAGTTCCCTTTTATGGTATATTGATGTCCAATTATGCTGGTACTTTTACCATGTGTGATAGAATAAATTGGACACATTTGAAAGGCTCTACCTTAGATTCTATTCTGTTCCATTGTGTTCTACAGTTGTCCTTTTATCCATACCACATTCTTGATTATATATTTCATAGTATGTTTTCATAATAAGTCTTTTTAAAAAATATATATTTTATTGATTTTTTACAGAGAGGAAGGGAGAGGGATAGAAAGCCAGAAACATCAATGAGAGAGTAACATCGATCAGCTGCCTCTTGCACACCCCCTACTGGGATGTGCCCGCAACTCAGGTACATGCCCTTGACTGGAATCGAACCTGGGACCCTGGAGTCCGCAGGCCGACACTCTATCCATAGAACCAAACCGGTTTGAGCTCATAATAAGTCTTGACACCAGATAGAATGAGCCCTCTATTTTTCCCCAAAATTATTTTGACTATAATTATTCTTTTGTCTTTTCATGTAAATTTTAAAAACAACTTGTCAACTTCTAGAAAACTTTTGGTGGAATTTTTATTGGGATTATACTGTTTATAGATCAATGATAGGGAATTGATATCTTTATTATACTGAGTCTTGTAATCCATGAACAATATATTTATTAATGCCTTCTTTAACAAAGGCACTACTAATAAAAAGGCATTAATTAAAAAATACTATTTTTAATGTTTTCACCTTTCAATTATTATACATATATTTTTAGATTCATTTGCAAATGTTCTATGTAGTTCTGAGCTATAAATAGTACTTGCAAATTTTAATTTCTAACTTTTTACTGCTAGTGTACATACATACCACTGATTTCTGTAAATGGAGCTTGTGTCTTTTTTTAAAATATATTTTATTGATTTTTTACAGAGAGGAAAGAAAGAGGGATAGAGAGTTAGAAACATTGATGAGAGAGAATCATTAATCAGGTGCCTCTTGCACACCCCCTGCTGGGGATGTGCCCGAAACCAAGGTACATGCCCTTGACTGGAATCGAACCCAGGACCTTTCAGTCTGCAGGCCGACACTCTATCCACTGAGCCAAACCGGTTTTGGCGGTGGAGTTTGTGTCTTACAACCTTGGTAAGACTTCATTCTTCCATATTTTCCACATACAATCCTGTCATAATTGAACACAATCTATTTTATTTCTTTTTAATAAGTATGTCTATTTCTATATTTCTATATGCCTATTTGCCTTATTTTACTGAATAGCATCTTCAACATGATAATGAATAGAGCGGGATGAGTAGACACACGTGTCTCATTCCTACCTCAATAGGAAACAACTTTTTATCACTAAATATAATGCTATCTGTGGGATTCTTGTAGGTACCCTTTATCAGGTTGAGATAGTTAAGTCCCTTCTATTCCTACTTTGCTAAGAAGTTTTCTTTCAAAGGCATTTTTTGGTATCTATTAAGATGATCATTTGTTTTTTTCTTTTTTATCGTCTCTTCATATGGTAAATTACACTGATTATTTTTTTAATTTGAAACAACTTTGCCTTCATGGAATAAATACTATTTGATTATGATATTCTTATTTTTATAGAATGACAGGATTTTACTTGCTAACATTTTAATGGTTTTGTTAGAATAGGCAGCTAGAAACAGAGGAGGTGGAAAAGGCAGCTGGGAGTGGAGGGGATACAGAGAGAGGTGACAAACCAAAAACAGACACTGGAGGCATCAGGCCCTTCTGTGAGAGAACATTTAGAGCCGCTCCAGGATGTGGTGTAAGTGGTGGCATACACCTGCGTGAAGGAGCCTTACAGTTTGAAGATATATTTTCTTGAGTCAAGAGGGAGGGGGTGAGTTGCTCCTTGCAAGGGGTATTCCAGCCTAGGGGTATAAATCCTCTGAACTCCCAAATATCAGGGCACTCGGTTTGGTGTCAGCCTGCTGAGTTGCCTGCTCAGGTTCTGAGTGTCCTCCTTTTTCTGCAAATGAATTCTCCCCTGCTTTTGCTATTTGTTCTCTCTTGTTTGAATTCATTCCGGCAAGCAAGACAAGAACTGGGGCTATCTCAGGGCAGAGATGACCTTGACCATTGCTGAAAGTTTTGGTTCTATGTTCACAGTGGATATTGTTTTTCATTTTCCTGCCATGTTTTGTCTGGTTTTGGTATCAGGGTAATGCTGTCCTCATGGGATAAGGTGAGAAGTATTCCCTCCTATTGTATTTTCTTGAAGTTTGTGTAGAGCTGCTATTGTTAATCCTTAGCTGCTGGTACAATACCTAGTGATGATATGGCGCCTTCAGTCCTCTTTGTGAGAGGGATTAAGCATCAAATTTGTTGGCATAAAGTTGTGCATGCTGTTCCCTTCCTGGCCTTAAATGTCTGCAGGATATTTAGTGATGTTCTCTTTTCCATTCTTGATATTGTGAATTTGTGTCTTCTACTTTTTTTTTGTCACACTGGTTATAGGTTTATACACTTTATTGATCTTCATCAAGAACAAGGTACTGGTTTCAATGATTCTAATTTATTTTATTAATTTTCTATCTTTATTCTTTCTTTCTGTTTTCTTGTTCTATATTCCACTTCCTCTTCCTTTTCACTTCTTTAAAGTGAAAGCTTAGATTATTGATGTGAAACTATTCTCTTACTGAAAACTGCATTTCATGCTATGAATATCCTTCTAAGAAATGCTTTCGCTGTATTCCACAAAGTTTGGTATTTTTATATATTGTTTTTACTTTTATTCAATTCAAAACATGTTCTAATTTCTCTTGTAGTTCCTTCTTATATTCTTGGATTAGTTAGAAGTGTCTTCTAACTAATATTTAAATATTTGGGAATTTTATAGATATCACTCCATTGTAAAGATATGTACTGTAAATAAGTTCAATTTTTTAAATAAAAAAATTTTAAACATATGGTATAGAATATGGTACTAAAGATTGTTACATATGCACATGAAAGAAGGACATATTTTGCTGTTTCTCAGTGTTTCCTTTTGTTCAAGAGTCAGTGTCTCCTGCTTCTGGGCATGCTCGAATGCCTTAAGCATTGCTTTTTAAGTAGAGGTAAACCTGAGAGATATTTCAGATTTGATTCAGATAAATGAGTACCGATGTATTATAAAATAAGTTACAGTTGTTTTGCTAGTTTTCAATTTGAAAAAAAAAGCAATATGTGTGAAGCACAATTTAACAAGATGTGCTGTTTGCTTTGCCTAGACATTATCAACTTTATTGGTGGAAGGGTTTGTCTTTTACAATTCATTCTGCCATTTCGTCTAGCCAGAACTGTCATCTTTCTGAATTATTAGACATAACTTTCTTAAAGCACGTGTGTGTGTTTTGATGCTTTTAATCCCCCCAAAATTAATTCATGGACATACATAGTAATTAACAATATAGAAACAGGAATATCAAGAACATGTGGGGGAAGAGTGGGAAATTCTACAAGTAGAATTATTTTTTATTCTATTTGGCACATAAAATTAGATTAGAAACAAATTTAACAGGGGGAACAAGCACATATGGCTGGTTTTTTTTTGTTTTTTGTTTTTCCATGTTGGTAAAGTAAAAGTTGGTAAAAGTTGCCACACTGTTTACAAATGAGGGAAAGCAAGGGAACTGTTATTACCTTTACACTCAGGAGGGTCAGGGCTCCATCAATTAGGTCCAGAACAAACAAGCCTGCTCGCTCCAACCAGTGAATATTCACCTGGTCCACAGAAGGCTTACACCTGTAAGTTACTATTTCATTATGTTCAAATGTATTCTTGTGGCTACTGGTGAATTCTCCATTTGGTATTTGTTGAGGGAGTCGACACAAAACCTCTTAAAAAGAGAAAGAAAAAAAAAATGGACAGAAAAGGCAAAAGCAAAATTAAAAGACAGTATTAGTGTCCTATGAACTGCCTTCAATAGTTCATTGACATGATTTCTACACCTAGTTGCAAGTCGAATATCCACCTGAAACAAAGTTTCTATGAAAAAAAATGCATTATCCTAATTCAAACCATTAATAGAGAAATGAAATTCTAGAATAAAACTGATATTCTTAAAAACCCACATAAGATACCTGTATGAAATACTTGTGTGTATCTGTAAGGCCATGCTAAGTTTTTTCTAATCATAAGAGATGTTGCCAAAACCGGTTTGACTCAGTGGATAGAGTGTCGGCCTGCGAACTGAAAGGTCTGGGGTTTGATTCCGGTCAAGGGCATGTACCTTGGTTGCGGGCACATCCCCAGTGGGGGATGCGCAGGAGGCAGCTAATGGATGATTCTCTCTCTCTCATCGATGTTTCTAACTCTCTGTCCCTCTCTCTTCCTCTCTGTAAAAAATCAATAAAATATATATTTTTTTTAAAAAGAGAGATGTTGACAATTTAATGAGAAAATACGATTTAGTAAAACTCAGTGCTAGTTGAAAAATGCTACATCCTTTCCTGAATCAGTGGATTTCAGGTATACCATGATTTTGTCTTTTCTCACTGTCATCCTTAGAGTGTACAGTGAGACTTTCCAATGGCTTCCGACTGTCTGATAATGCCACAGAATGAATCTGGAGGGCTTCCTTTAAGCCAGATACTGAAGAGATTAGAACAAAATATAAAGCACTACTTTGGAAATGTTTGATCTTACAAAAAACTGTCACATTTCTTAACATGTATTGAGATTATTGTTCTTAAAAAATGAATTAAATAATTATTTTAAAACTCTGCCTGAATCCTAATATGAAGAATATTAGTAGCACTAACCCACCTGCAGAAAAGTCCTGTGGGGTCTTGGTTAACTATAAAGTATACAGGGGTCCCCAGGCCAAAAAGTTTGGGAACGGCTGCTGTAAATTCTAAAAAGAGAATGTACTTACTGTCACAATGTGGTGGCTCCTCACTCCATCCCATAGTATTTCCAGAGAGTTCACAATGTAGAATTTTTGTTCCAAGTAGGTAACTGAGAAAAGGAATGATTATTGTTTCTTTATCAGTTAACAAGAACACATACTAATGAAGAAGTTCTTATAGGGTTGTTTTTCTGCACTACACTAGCTTCAGGGAGAAGTTTCTGAAGTGACAGGTATTGAATGCTGTTAACAGAATCTGCAATGTAATGAAATGAGGAGATTCTTCATATCCTAGAGCAAAGTGTCTAAATAAACCTGTCATGCCTGACAGTCTGGTGATTGCTACCTCTGGCAGGCACCTCGCACTGTCACATCTATGTCCTTGCTCATGCCATTCTGCTCTGTCAGGGCAACGACTGAGCAGAGAGATCTGGCCCAAGAGCTGACCTGACTGCATTCGAGTCCCAGCTCTAAGGCTGACTGTTTGTTGAGCTTGGACAAGCCCCTTAATTTTTCGATTTTTTGATAACTTTCAATTTTTTGTTAATTTTCACCAGAGGATATTTTTAACATTGATTTTTAGAGAGATTTGAAGGGATGGGGGAGCCAGAGAGAGGGAAACATGGATGTGAAGGAGACACATCAGTTGGTGGCCACCCAACCAGGGCTGAAGATGGGAGTCTGCAACTGAGGTATGTCCCTTGATCAGAACCCTGGACCATTCAGTCAGAGTCCCGCGCTCAAACCTGAGTCAGATTGGCTAGGGCTGGTTCTCTTATTTAAATCCCCCATCTGTGGAAAGGTGTATACTTCGTGGGGTGGTGTTGAGTAGCAGGTGAATTGGCATGTGGAACACAGTGAGAGCTACGCAAGCTTTTGATGCTTCAGATTAGAGTATCTTCCTAGGTGTAGCTCAGGGAGTCCCCTCCCCCATGAAATCTCCAATGATTGTAATTCACAGAACTCTCTCCTCCTTCTGGACTCTCCTAATAATGACCCTGAATAACTCTATTTCTGTGGTGTTCCCACTTACTATGTTATTGGACACTTCTCCTTATATACTGTGCTTCTCAATGAAGCTAAAACGTCTCTGAGAATAACGTATGTCAGCCATTTTCAACCTTTTTCATTTCATGGCACACATAAAATAATTGCTAAAATTCTGAGGCCCATGAAAACATGTATTTTTTGCCCAGTTCACAAAAATAGGTATAATTTTGATTTATTCATTGTGTTGGCTGTTGTCTTTTTTTTTTTTTAATTAGAGGTCAGGGCCCCCCAAAAAGCCAGGTATTACATATTTAAAAAAATTCTTACGGTACAACTGTTGAAAATGGCTGGTCCATGTCCTAACCTTTTGGTACTCCACTAGTTCCCCAGCAGGTTCTAACTATTGATTGGATATTCTCACTTGATCATATTAAAATAGAATCAGTAAAACTGCTTTTACATGCTTCCAGCTGACTTCCCTCCCAAAGCTCATTCATTGATTCTATGTCACAATCTATTAGGAGAGAATTCTGGGATGATGGCAGGGAAGGAAGCACCAAAAATATATTTTCTCCAATAGACAACCATTTCACTGCTAGCATCTGCCTGGTGTCACTGTTTTGAACTCTGAGGTCTGTTGAAGACTTGCACTTTCCAGGAAGGTCTTGGGAAGGTAAAATGCAGGAACACTGGTCCATGTCAGCTGCTAGCACAGTGGCAGTTACCATCCCACTCCCACAGCAGGCAGCTGTGCATGTGTCCTTTGGCAGCTTATAGGCAGCCTGAGGGGCCCAGAGTGAGCAAAAAAGACGTCCTTGGAGATCTGTGTTCGCATAATCAACTGGTATTTGTAATCACAGAGAGGCAGACAGGGGCTGGCAGCCATTGTTGTCATGCTTCCCCCAAAGTTGCAAGACCATCCTTCCAGGATGGGAATAAGCTGAATATTCTTTCAACATTAAATGGAAGAGAGAGCACCAATATTTTTGATTTAAGGATATATTTATAGGTATGCATCCTTCCCATTTTTTTTTCTGAGTTTATTTGACACTCAACTCCCCCTAAGATGACTCCTATAGTATATAGTCCCAGATCAGATTACTCTTCTACCGTTTCAAACAGGCTCAGTCTTTTCTCAAGAATTACGTTTCTAGAGGTCAGGGATCATAAGCCTTCTTTTCCTACTACACTCTGTACTCCTTGCGTGCTCAAGAGATGCTATGGTAAGTGCTGACCCTTAAATAAGCATTGTGGATTTCATAGATCAAATTAAATATGGGCTAAACAATTTTAAAATATGACTTCATGTCATATGTTTTATACCAGTGAACTTAGCATTTTATAAGTAAATAGATGCCAATTAAATACCAAAAATTATAATTTAATAAATGTAAAGTATTTATAATAAATATAATTTATTCTTCCTTCACTAGTCAGCGGATCATGTTTGGCCTGAAAAATTCTCTGAGCTAGTTGTTTGAGCTGTATTACTATATTGCTACGCTGTTAGGATTTTTTAGTTCTGGATTTTGGGGTAGTTTCTCCCCCCATCCCCCTTGAATATATCATTTCTACTTCAGCCAATCCTCTTTCTTCTAATTATTTGTGGGTTTGAAAACCTTACAAAGCTGAAAGAACCATTATGTTAAACTAGAGGCTCAGAGCACAGAATTCATGCACAGGCAGGATCCCTAGCAGCTGTGGGCTATCCTCCAGAACCTCCCTTTCCCAGCTGCTGGCTGCCAGCAGAGGCCTTTCTTCATTCCACACCACCCCCTGGTGGTCAGCACACATCTTAGCAAGTGACCAAACTCCCGGTAGAACTCCTGAGGGGATACTTTGATTATTAGGCTTTTAGATAGATAGATAGATAGATAGATAGATAGATAGATAGATAGGGTGATAGAGACACATCAAATAAAGTCCCGAAGGGCTAAAAGAATGCAGAGGCCTCTCCTGTAAAATTAAGGATCTAAGAAAGGAGCTAGACCTATTTTGATCCCGGAGAAACCTCTTTTCTTATGCCCTGGATTGGTCTTATGGCAGACTGATGTTCAACTCTAAAAATATATGTCTGTACTTCTATCAAATAACAAAAATTATGTTACCCTTTTTAAATGAAACTTATTGGGGTAACATTATATAAATTTCAGGTGCACAAGTTGTAAAAGACATCTGTATACTCTACTGTGAAGTTTAGTTACCTTCCGTCACTTCCCTTTAACCTCTTCACTACCACCCCTCCCTTCTACAAACCATCATTTTATTGTCTGTTACTGAGTTGTTTCGTTTGTTTGCTGCTTTTTGTTTTATATTCCACATGAGTGAAACCAGTTTTTGTCCTTTTCTGCATGACTTACTTCCTTAGCATAATCCTCTCAAGACTCAATCATTTTGTTGAAAATGGCAATATTTAATCTTTTTATGGCTCAGTATTTCATTATATATATATATATATATATATATATATATATATATATATATATTTCTTTATTCAATCACCTACAGAAGGACACTTAGGTTGTTTCCATGTCTTAGCTATTGTGAATAATGCTGCAATGAACATAATGTTCCATATATCTGTGTTTTCACAATTTTCAGTTAGGTACCCAGAAGAAAGAATGCTGGTTTGTATTTTAGCTCTATTCTTAAGTTTCTGATGAACCTCCATAATGGCTGCACCAATTTACATTCCCACCAGCAGTGCATGAGGGTTCACTTTTGTCCATATTTTTTCAATACTTGTTATACCTTGTCATAATGACAGATGTTCTAACAAGTGTGAGGAGGCACCTCATTGTGGTTTTCATTTGCATTTCCATTATAACTAGTGATGTTGAACATCCTTTAATATACTTGTAGGCCATCTGTATGTCTTCCTTGGATAATTATCTATGCAGATCCTCTGCCCATTTTCAAATCAGATTTTGTTGTTGTTGTTGAGTTGTACGAGTCCTTTATGTATTTTAGAAATTAGCCCCTTATCAGAGGTATCTTTTGCAAATATTTCTTCCCATTCAGTTGGTTACCATTTTTGTGTCCTTGCTTGCCTCAATATGGATCTTAAAAAATATATATATATATATATATATATATATATATATATATATATATATATATATATATAAAGAATTTTTGGAGACACAGGAAGAGAGAAACATTAGTTGGCTGCTGCCTGCAGTCCCCCTACTGGGGAACTTCAACCCTGGCATGTGCCTTGACCAGGAATCGAACAGGTAGCTCTTCAGTGCATGGAATGACTCCCAACCAACTGAGCCACACCTGCTACGGCCCAATATGGATCTTTAATATCAGCATTATGGAACTAGTCAGGGCTTGGCAAATCCCTACAGGGTCTTTTGCAGTTCCAAAAAATTTTATAAATTTTTATTCTCGTTCTTTGAAAAAATGCCATTGGGATTTGATGAGGAATGCACTAAATTTGCATACTGCTTAAGATATATTGCCACTTTAATGATGCTAACTCTTCTAATCCATTAACATGAAATATCTTTCCATTTCATCTTCTTAGATTTCTTTCAACAATGTAGTTTCCAGTATAAAGGTCCTTCACATCCTTTAATTCCTAGATATTTTATTCTGTTTGTTGCAACTGTAAATAGGATTTTTTCCTCTTTCTGATATTTTGTTAATATATATGAACAGAATGTACATTGATATTGTATCCTGTAACTCATTGGATTTGTTCATTTTATTCTAATAGTCTTTTGTTGGAGTCATTAGGGTTTACTACATAATTTTATCATATGCAAATAGTGACTTCACTTCAATCCCAATTTGGATACCTTTTAAGAGGTATTCTTGCTCCTTTTCCCTGGCTTGGCTTTCCATTTCTATGTTGAATAACAATGGTGAGAGTGGGCATCCTTGTCTTATTCCCGATTTTACAGGAAAAGCTGTTGTTCACCAGAGTATGACATCACTGACCATCACATCTTCCTTTTATTTTGTTGAGATACTTTGCTTCTGTACCCACTTTATTGTGTTTTAGTCATAAATGTATCTTGTCAAATGCTTTTACTGCATCATGAAGCAGTGATATGGTTTTTCTATATTTTGTTAATGTTGTCACAGTGTTTGATTTGTGAAAACGCTGAACCATCCTCCCATCCCTGGAATGAAGAACACTTGATCATGGTATGTGATCCTTCTAACGTACAGTTGTATTTGGCTATTTTGTACTTGGCTTAGAATTTTTGCATTGATGCACGGATATTGCATCTGCAATTTTTGCACGGATATTGGTCTGCAAATTTTTTTTCTGTGTGTTGTCCTTGCCTGGTTTTGTTATCAGGATAAAGTTGGCTTCATGAAATAGGTTTGGATATATCCCCTCCTCCTGAGTGCTTTGGAGGAATTTGAGAAGGACTAGTATTAAATCTTCCTTGAATGTTTGTCAGCATTAACCAGTGAAACCACCCTGGGCCTGAACTTTTGTTTAAGGGTATATTTTTGATTACTGTTTCAATTTCCTAACTTTCGATCACTCTACTTACTTTTTCCATTTTTTTAAAAATTTCAGTATAGTTGGCATATAATATACTGATCATACTAGTTTCAGGTATACAATATAGTGATTTGAAAATGTAATACCTTATAATGAATCATACACTGATTCTATTTCATCTGTCCCTTTGAAAAATTATTACAATAATATTTCCCTTCACCTTTTTTACACAACAACCCCCCTACCCCATCTCCCTTCTGGCAACTATCTCTTTAGTCATTGACTTTATGTGTCTGATATTGTTTTGTTTTGGTTGTTTTTTGATTCTGCTTTATAAGTGAAATCACATGGCATTTGTCTTTCTCTTTATTATTTATTTATAACTAGAGGCCTGGTGCATGAAATTCATGCAAGGGGGGGGGGTGTCCTTCAGTCCAGTCCGTACCCTCTCCAACCTGGGACATCCCTCTCACAATCCAGACTGCTGGCTCCCGACTGATTGCCTGCCTGCCTTCCTGATTGCATCATAACCACTTGGGCCTGTCAGCCTGATCACCCCCTAACCACTCCCCTGCCAGCCTGATTGATGCCTAACTGTTCCCCTACCAGCCTGTTTGCCACTAACTGCCCTCCCCTGCAGGCCTTGTCACCCCTAATTTCCCTCCCTTGCAGGCCATCTTGTGGTGGACATCCTGGGGGAAGGATCTTTGACCACATCGGGGCAGCCATCTTATGTGTTGGAGAGATGATCAATCTGCATATTACTCTTTTATTAGATAGGATAGAGGCCTGGTGCATGGGTGGGGGCCAGCTGGTTTGCTCTGAAGGGTGTCCTGAATCAGGTTAGGGGGTCCTTTGGGGTATGGGGCAGCCTGGGCGAGGGGCCTGTGGTGGTTTGCAGGCTGGCCATGCTCCCTCTCCCCCAGCAACCCAAGCGGAGGCCCTGGTATCTGGGGCTTATTTATATTCTACAATTTAAACTTTGTAGTCTGGAGTGGAGCCAAGACTTCTGCTTGCTCCATGGCGGCAGCCATTTCTGTTGGGATTTATGTATCTTCTATATTGAAACTTTGTAGCCTGGAACGAAGGCCAAAGCAGCCCAGGGCTTCAGAAGCGTGGCTTCCTCCATCGACAGAGGCAACTCTTGCCTCCTGCTCTTTCCAACTTGGTAACTGCCACTATTTCTGTTGGAATTTATCTTCTATCATTGAGACTTTATAGCCTTTAGTGGAGGCTAGGCTGGCAAGGGCAGGCGAGAAGCTTGGCTTCCTTCATTGCCAGGGAAACCCAAACCTTCTTCCTGTTCTCTGTGGCCACAGGGAGTGAAGCTGTGAAGAAGCAAGCAAGTAGGGCGGGAGAGAAGGGAGGAAAGCAGGCGGGGCAGCGACCACAGCAGGAAGCTCTATTGCAGGAATCTTCCTGCAACAGGCCTCTAACATATAATACACACACACACACACACACACACACACACACACACACACAAATACACGACTAAGTGACCGTTATGACCAGTTAACAGAATGACCAGTCGACCAGTTGCTATGACACGCACTGACCACCAGGGGGCAGGTGCTCAATGGTGGTCAGTGTGATCCCACAGCCAACCTCCCATGGTCCTTTCCCTGAGCTGCCAGCCCCAATTGTGACCGGCCAACATGCCCTGATTTGCCCCCATTGATGGCAAGGGTAAGGGATCCAACCTGTGCACACATTTGTGCACCGGGCCTCTAGTATAATATAAACTTTTAATTTTTAAAAAAGAAAGCAAGGCAAAACTAAGTATTATAACAAATACCTTTAAGAAATCTTTAGGAGTCTTTAAAAATCTATCTTAAGCAAGATAAAAATTGGCCTATAAACTTCATTGTATTTCCTCATATTGAAAGTATATTGACACATCAATAATAGTCTTCACCCTAGTTACTCGAATTGTAGTCCAGGCCAAGCATCATCATCACCTAGAGCTCATCAGAAATGGAATCTCAGATCAGTTATGGTACTGAACACTGAATCTGGGGATACAGCACTCAAGATACTTGTTCAGTTTTAAAAGAGCCATTAATTGATAGCTTGAATGTTGGATTCAAACTTGTTTAAGAAACTAAGTATTCTGATGCAATGTTTTAAACAAAGAAGTGATGGATACAATGCTCTATTGTTTTGCTTTCCTTAGGAGTTATTTTTACATGAACCTTTTAGAGAAGACCCCACAGTATGTCAGGTCAACTGGCCACAAACTTCAGGACCATGCAGTGAGTCTCACACCAGTGAGACCTCAGACGACCTTACCATAGGAGCAGGGACCCTGAGCACATCCACAACAGCTTATACAATGAAGGTGGGGATGAGACACATAGACAACTGTAAGGCGACTCTACCCATGAGTGGAAAAATTACATTCAAGATCCAACTACCCCAGGATAACTCAAGCAAGGGACTTTCCTAGAATACCCAGCGAGACTGCACCACTGGATCCCACAAAACACATACTACATAGGACCACCCACCCACCCAAATCTGGGTCACATAACAGTTTGATCTAAGACATAGAAACAAATACAATGAGACAGCAAAAATGGGGAAACAAAGAAACAATCACCAAACGAAAGAAAAGAAAGATCACCAGAAAAGAAACTAAATAAAATGAAGGCAAGTAACTTGTCAGGGACAGAATTCAGAGTAATAGTTATAAGGATGCTCAAATGTCTGGATAACAAATACGTGCAACTCAATGAGAATTATAAGGAGTTGAATGAGAAATTCACCAACAGGAGTAAAAATCAAGAAGAAATGAAGAATGACATAGTGGCAACAAAGAACACAACAGAAGGTTTCAACAGTGGAGTAGGAGAAAGGATTGAATCAGTGAGTTAGAAGACAAGGAAGATAAACTTTGTTTATCTTTAACAAAAAAGGTAAAACAGCCAAGTACAGCAGCAAGTAGAAAAAAAAACATTAAAAAGCAGGAGAGTTGAAGGGAGCTTTGGGACAACATGAAATTAAACAACAGCCACATAATAAGGGTGCCATAAGGACATAAAGCTGAGCAAGTATTAAAAAACCTGTTTGAAGAAATAATGACAGAAAACTTTCCTGACTTGGGAAAGAAAAAGTCACACAAGTTCAAAAAGCACAGAGAGTCCCAATCCAGATGAACCCCCCAAAAACCTGTATTAAGACACATCAATTAAATTGGCCAACATAAAAGACAAAGAAAGAACATAAAGGCTGCAAGAGAGAGATAAAGTTACCTACAAAGTAACTCAGGCCAGAAGGAAATGGAATGAAGTATACAAAATGATGCAACACAAGGGACTGAAACCAAGAATAATCTATCCAGCAAGGCTATTATTCAAAATTGAAGGTGAAATCAGGAGCTGTGCAGAAAAAAAAAAAAAAGAGTATATTACCACTGATCCAGCAATGCAAGAAATGCTAAAGAAACTGCTGTAAAAATGAGAAATAGAAAGGGAAGAAGGAACACAGGCATAAAGAATGAAAATAGCAATGAACAAATACTTATCAATAAAGGTAAATGGATTAAATGCTCCAATCAAAAGACACAGGGAAGCTAAATGGGTAAGAAAACACAACCCATGTCTATGCTATCTACAAGAGACCCACCTCAGAACAGAGAACTCACACAGACTGAATGTGAAGGGATTAAAAAAAAAAAACACACAAAAAAAACACTCTTCAGGCAAATAGAAATGAGAAAAAAGCTGGGGTAGTAATACTTATATCTGACAAAAAAAGACCTCAAAGTGAAGGCCATAACAAGAGATACTGAAGGCCACTTTATAATAACCAAGTGGGATTTATTCCAGGGATGGAAGGCTGATACAATATGCACATATAAATAAATGTGATACATTATATAAACAAACAAAGATAAAAACCACATGATCATATCAATTGATACAGGAAAAATATTTGACAAAATTCAACGCCTATTTTTGATAAAAACTCTTAGTA
This sequence comes from Pipistrellus hanaki, assembly GCF_964339955.1. Lineage (NCBI taxonomy): Eukaryota > Metazoa > Chordata > Mammalia > Chiroptera > Vespertilionidae > Pipistrellus > Pipistrellus hanaki. The sequence continues at coordinate 29,806,980 of NC_140520.1, forward strand.
AAATGGGAATAGAGTGGTCAGACCTTAACATAATAAAAGCCTTATGTGTCAAACCTACAGCCAACATCATACTCAATGGCAAAAACTAAAACCATTTCCCCTAAGAATAGAAACAAGACAGGATGCCCACTTTCATCACACCTGTTTGACATTGTACTGGAAGTGATAAGACAAGAACAAGAAATAAAATGCATCCAAATTAGAAAAAAGGAAGTAAAACTAATTATTCACAGATGATCTGACATTATACACAGAAAACCCTAAAGATTCCATCAAGCCCTAACCAGTTTGGATCAGTGGATAGAGCGTCAGCAGCCTGCGGACTGAGGGGTCCCAGGTTCGATTCCAGTAAAGGCCATATACCTTGGTTAAGCACATCCCCACTAGGGGGCATGCAGGAGGCAGCTCATCAGTGTTTCTCATTTATCTTTCTAACTCCCTATCCCTCTCCCTTTCTCTCTGAAAAAAATCAATAATATATATTAAAAAGATTCCATAAAAAATCTACTCAATTAAATAAATGAATTTGGAATATAGTAGGATATAATCCAGAAATCCATGGTATTTTTATACACCAATAATGAACTCTCAGAAATAGAAACTAAACAATCCCATTTACCATTGCAACAAAAAAAATTAAGATACTTAGGAATAAACTTAACCAAGGAGGTAAAAGACTTATACTCCAAGAATGACAGGACACTGAAAAAAGAATAGAGTAAGATACATACAAGTGGAGGAATATATCATCTTCATGGATTGGTAGAATCAACATCATTAAAATGGCCATACTGCCAAAACCGGGTTGTCTCAGTGGATAGAGCTTTGGCCTGCGGACTGAAGGGTCCTGGGTTCGATTCTGGTCAAGGGCATGTACTGTGGTTGTGGGCACATCCTCAATGGGGGGTGTGCAGGAGGCAGCTGATTGATGTTTCTCTCTCATGGATGTTTCTAACTCTCTATCCCTCTCTCTTCCTGTCTGTAAAAAATCAATAAAATATATATTTTTAAAAATGGCCATACTACCCAAAACAATTTATAGATTCAATGCAATCTCTATTAAAATATCAATGGCATATTTCACAGACCTAGAACAAATATTCCAAATATTTATATGGGATTTAAAAAAAAAAAAAAAAAAAAAAAAAAGATCCCAAAGAGCCACAGCAATCTTGAGAAAGAAGAACAAAGTTGGAGGGATCGATCATAAGACCAAATGTCAAGTTAGACTACAAAGACACTATATTCAAAACAGCCTGGTATTGGCACAAGAACAGACATATAGAACAATGGAAAAGAACAGAGAACCCAGAAATCAACCCAAGTCAATTAATATTTGACAGAGGAGGCAAGAGCAAACAATGGAGTCAAGAGAGTCTCTTCAATAAATGGGCAGATACATGCAAAAAGATGAAACTAAACCACCAACTTAACACCATATACAAAAATAAACTCAAAATGGATAAAAGACTTAAATTTCAGTAGTGAAATCATAAATTTCTAGAAAAAACCATACGGCAGGAGGATCTCAGACATCTCTTGTATCAATATGTTTACAGATATCGCAATGGAAACGAAGGACAATGGAAACTAAGGAGAAAACAAATAAATGGGACTACATCAAAATAAAAAGCTTCTGCACAGCAAAAGAAACCATCAACAAAACAATAAGAGAGCCCACTGCATGGGTGAACATTTTTGCCAATGGTACATCCAATAAGTGGTTAACCTGAAAAATTTAAAGGGAACTCATACAACTTAACAAAAGGAAGATTAACAAGCCAATTAAAAAGTGGGGAAAGGCCGGGACCGGTTTGGCTCAATGGATAGAGCGTCGGCTTGGGGAATGAAAGGTCCCGGGTTCGATTCCGGTCAAGGGCATGTACCTTGGCTGCGGGCATATCCCCAGTGGGGGGTGTGCAAGAGGCAGCTGATCGATGACTCTCTCTCATCGATGTTTCTGACTCTCTATCTCTCTCCCTTCCTCTCTGTACAAAATCAATAAAATATATTTAAAAAAAAAAAAAAAAGTGGGGAAAGGATCTAAACAGATACTTCTCCAAAATAGACATACAGAAGGGGAAAAGATATATGAAAAAATGATCCAATGAGAGGGAAGTTCATATCCCTACAAGCCTACTGCAAAAATCTAGAAAAAATGGTAACAAATGATCTAACTCTACAACTCAAAGAGTTAGAAAAAGAGCAACAAGAAAAGCCCAATGTAAGCAGAAGGAAGGAAATAACAAAAATTAGAGGGGAGATAAACGACATACAGACCAAAGAAACAATACATAAGATCAACAAAACCAAGAGCTGTTTCTTTGAAAGAATAAATAAGATAGATGAATCTCTAGCCAGGCTAACCAAGAAACAAAGAGAGAGGACCCAAATAAACAAAATCAGAAATGAAAGAGGTGAAATAACAACAGACCCCGCAGAAATACAAAGGATTGTTACAAAACATTATGAACAATTCTATTCCAACAAACTGAACAACCTGGAGGAAATGGACATATTCCTAGAGAAATACAATCTTCCAAAACTCAATCAGGAAGAATCTATAAATCTCAATAGAAAAGTAACTTGGGAAGAAATTGAAATAGTCATCAAAAAGCTTCCAGCAAACAAAAGCCCAGGGCCAGATGGCTTCACAGGAGAGTTTTACCAAACCTTCAAGGAAGAACTAAAACCTATCCTCCTCAGACTATTCCAAAAAATACAAGAGGAAGGAACACTATCAAACTCCTTCTATGAAGCCAGCATCACCCTAATACTAAAACAAGATAAAGACAACTCAGTGAAAGAGAATTACAGGCCAATATCCCTTATGAACATAGATGCCAAAATCCTCAACAAAATTCTAGCAAATCGGCTCCAGCAGAGCATCACAAAGATTATTATACACCACGACCAAGAAGAATTTATTCCAGGAATAGCAAGGATGGTACAATATCCACAAATCAATAAACGTGATACATCACATAAACAAATTGAAATATAAAAATCATATAGTCATATCAATTGATGCAGAAAAAGCATTTGATAAAATCCAACACCCTTTCCTGATAAAAACTCTCAACAAGGTGGGAGTACAAGGATCATACCTCAACATAATAAAAGCTATATATGATAAACCCACAGCCAACATCATACTCAATGGGCAAAAACTAAAACCATTCCCTCTAAGAACAGGAACAAGACAGGGTTGCCCACTCTCACCACTCCTGTTTGACATAGTACTGGAAGTACTAGCCATTGCAATTAGACAAGAAGAGGAAATAAAAGGCATCCAAATTGGAAAAGAAGAAGTAAAGTTATCCTTATTTGCAGATGACATGATATTGTACATAAAAAACCCAAAAGACTCCATTAAAAAACTAATTGACTTAATAAATGAATTTGGCAATGTAGCAGGATACAAAATTAACACCAAGAAATCTATGGCATTTCTATACACCAATAGTGAACTTGCAGAAACGGAGACTAAAAAGGCAATCCCATTTACCATCGCACCAAAAAAATTAAGATATCTTGGAATAAACTTAACTAAGGAGGTAAAAGACCTATACATGGCAAACTACACGACACTGAAAAAAGAGATAGAGGAAGATGTAAACATACCATGTTCATGGATTGGTAGAATCAACATCATCAAAATGTCCATACTTCCCAAAGCAATCTATAGGTTCAATGCACTCCCCATTAAAATACCAATGGCATATTTCACTGACCTAGAAAAAACTCTTCAAAAGTTCATTTGGAACAACAAAAGACCCCGAATAGCCACAGCAATCCTGAGAAAGAAGAGTAAAGTAGGAGGGATCTCAATACCAGATTTCAAACTGTATTACAAAGCCACTGTTCTCAAAACAGCCTGGTACTGGCACAAGAACAGACATATAGATCAATGGAATAGAATTGAGAACCCAGATATCAACCCAAATCACTACACTCAGTTAATATTTGACAAAGGAGGTACGAACATACAGTGGAGTCAAGACAGTCTCTTCAATACTAAATGGTGTTGGGAAAATTGGGCAAATACATGCAAAAGAATGAAACTGGATCACCAACTTACACCATACACAAAAATAAACTCAAAATGGATACAGGACTTAAACATAAGATGGGAAACCATAAAAATACTAGAGGCATCCACAGGCAGCAAAATCTCAGACATATGCCAAAAGAACTTCTTCACTGATACTTCCCCTAGGGCAATGGAAGCTAAAGAGAAAATAAACAAATGGACTACATCAAAATAAAAAGCTTTTTTACAGCAAAGGAAACCATCAACAAAACAACAAGAAAGCCCTCTGTATGGGAGAACATATTTGCAAATGTTATCACTGATAAAGGTTCAATGATACAGACAGCTTATACAACTTAATAAAAGGAAGATAAATGACTCAATTAAAAAATGGGCTATGGATTTAAATAGAATCTACAGACAGCTTATACAACTTAATAAAAGGAAGATAAATGACTCAATTAAAAAATGGGCTATGGATTTAAATAGAATCTTCTCAAAAGAAGACAGAAGGAAGGCCAAGAGGCACATGAAAACGTGCTCAAAGTCACTAAATATCTGAGAATTGTAAATCAAAACAACAATGAGGTACAATCTCACAGCTGTCAGAATGGCCATCAACAAATCAACAAATGACAAGTGTTGGCGAGGTTGCGTAGAAAAAGGAACCCTCGTGCACTGCTGGTGGGAATGTAGACTGGTGTAACCACTATGGAGAACAGTATGGAGCTTCCTCAAAAAACTGAAAATGGAACTCCCATTTGACCCAGTAATCCCACTACTAGGAATATATCCCAAGAAGCTAGAAACATCAATCAGAAAGGATATATGCACCCCTATGTTCATAGCAGCACAATTGACAATAGCTAGGATTTGGAAACAGCCTAGGTGCCCATCAGCAGATGATTGGATCCAAAAACTATGGTATATTTACACAATGGAATATTATGCTGCCATAAAAAAGAAAAAATTCTCATCGTTTGCAGCAACCTGGATGGAATTGGAGAACATCATGCTGAGTGAAACAAGCCAGTCAATGAAATAGAGACACCACATGACCTCACGTATTTATGGATGATAAAGAACATTATAAACTGAAGAACCAAAAGATAGATATAGAGACAGCAAAGCAAGAAGCAGACTGTTGAATTACAGCGGGGAGGTTGGGGAGATCTGGGGGAGATAATAGATCAACCAAAGGACTTGTATACATGCATATATGTACAACCAATGGACACAAAACTCTGGGGAGGGAAGGTATGTATTGGGGAGGGCAATGGTATATGTACAAAAATAACAATTTAATAAAAATATATATTAAAAAAAGAAAAAAATTAAAAAAAAGAAAAAGAAAAAATGCTCCAAGTCACTAATCATTGGAGAGATGCAAATCAAAACGACAGTGAGGTAATACCTCATGCCTGTCACAATGGCTATCATCAACATATCAATAAATGACAAGTTTGGTGAGATTGTGAAGAAAAGGAAACCCTAGTACACTGCTGGTGTGAATGCAGACTGGTCAGCCTCTATGGAAAACAGTATGGAATTTCCTCAAAAAAATTAAAAATGGAACTCTCATTTGACCCAGTAATCCACTTCTAGGAATATATCCTAAGAAATCAGAGACACTCATCAGAAATAATTTATGCACCGCTATGTTCATAGCAGCGCAATTTATAATAGCTAAGATTTGAAAACGGTCTAAGTGCCCATCAGCAGATGGGAGGATTAAAAAACTGTGGTATGTCTATTCAATGGAATAGTATGCAGATATACGAAGGAGAGCTTTTACCATTTGCAACATCATGGATGGACCTGGACAGCATTATGCCCAGGGAAATAAGCCAGTCAGAGGAAGATAAGTATCACATGATATCACTCATATGTGGTATCTAATGAACAACACAAACTGATAAACAAAAATAGACCCAGAGACACAGAAGCATCGAACAGACTGTCAAACCAGAGAGAAGGCAACAGGAGTTGGAGGGGAGGGGGTGCGGTAAGGAAGAAATCAACCAATGAACTCACATGCGTATATGAGTAACCCATGGACACAGACAATAGGGTGGTGAAGGCCAGCAGTTGGGGGTATCATTGGGGGGAAAAGTGAGACATATGTAATACTTTCAACAATAAAGATTAAAATAAAATTAAACATTTTTTAAAATTTTCTTTATAGATATATAGCTGAAGCAGCTCTACACAGATTTCTCTTGTTACAATGATAGTATAATTCACTGTAAATATTTTTAGTAAAGAAATGCAATTCTGATGGCACAGTCATGTAGGCACACTGAAAAAATATGCATGCAATACAGAGTGTAATCACAAGCTACACAAAAGTAGGTCAAGAGTGCAGGCACCAATATGTTCAAGAAACGTGCTTTAAGTTACCCTTTCCTCTTCTTGTGATGATACAGAACTCAGCTAACAAGTCCCATAAAACAACCTACAATAAACCAAGAACAAGTGAAATGTAACTGGAAACTAATCACCAAGATTCAAAATCTAGCAGGAGAAATTAATGTTCAGAGGGCAGAAAATGCTATTTTATTTAAGCACATTGCCCTGGCTATACATTTATATTCTTACTGGACTCTTCCTTCGCTAAGTGCAAATCTCTGGAATCACTTAAGACAGTCCACAGCAAGCAGAGAAGAGTCCTTTACTAATTTACAAAGATGCCCAAAGCATATTTGGGATGGATATTTGGGACTAATCATCTTGAAAAAACATGTATTATTTAGGATTTGTTACTTAAGTGGACATATCCTATCCTATATAATAAAAGTCTAATATGCAAATTGTCCCCTTAGGCAGTCACTCATCTTTGGACAGGGAGTTCAACTGGGAGTTCAACTGCTTACTATGATGTGCGCTGACCACCGGGGGGGAGTGGGGGGGACAGAACAGAACACAGCAGGCATCAGCGATGCAGCACTGGCAGTGGAGGCGCTGCCAGCCTGGAGAACAGCGGGACCATGGTGGGATGTTGGAGGTGAGCAGGTGGCACCAGGCAAAGGTGAGTGTGAGCAGGGGTCCTATTGCCCCGCTGATTGTACAGCAGACAGTGACCAGTGGCAGGGGGCAGAGCCATTGCTGGCTCACAAGTGCTGAGGAAGATGGGTAGGGGGGCCCAGCCCTGATTGATCATCCTGCAGGCGGGATGGTGGAGAAGGTAAGGGGGCGGTGCCAGGCCAAGGCAGGGTGCCAGGCAGGGATCAGGGGCTGCGAGGCTGGGGGCACAAGCTGGGGCTTTGAGGCTGGGATTGTGAGCTGGGGCCCGATCCCCACAGGCCACCCAAATATTTATATTTATATTCTTTTAGACATATTTTATTATATAGGTAACAAATCCGAATACATATTTTTCCAAGATTATATATATATATATATATATATATATATATATATATATATATATACACACACACCCCACCCAATATGCTAAGTGTCCCTCCGACTGTTCATTTGATCAGTTGTTATGACCTGCACTGACCACCAGGGGCAGATGCTCCAACTGGTAGGTTAGCTTGCTGCTGGTGTCCAGCCAAGTGGGACTTGGACACCCTGGAGCCCCACCCCAGTCCCTCTCTGGCCCCAGTCATGCACCAGTGGGGCCCTGGGCCCAGCCTGTGCCCCCTTGCAATCCAAAACCCCTTGGGGGATGTCGGAGAACTGATTTCAGCCCTATCCTCGCAGGTCAGGCTAAGGGACCCCTCCAGTGCACAAATCTGTGCACCAGGCCTCTAGTAAAATATAAAGAATATATAATCAGCAGCACAAGGCAGTATATCATATAAAATATGAGGTGTTTCTGACTGTTTTACTTAATGTCAAGCTATAAAAACTGTAGAAATTGAAACACTGTTACACAAATAATGCTCTTCATATTAATACTTTGATTTAAGTGGGATCCAAGTTGGGACACTTACATACAGCAATAACAATCGCAGCAATGACTCCACCACCTGTGAAAATAAAACCTGTTTGAAGATAACTGAGCACATGTGGGTCTCCAGGTGGCAATTACATTTTAGTTAATGATCTATAAACTACAGCAAAAAAAAAAAAAAGTTTATCAGTCTAGTTCAGTGTGACAGTGCATCCAGCTCATTTGATCCAGAGCCCTTCTAATCAGATTCCAGGCTTAGGGCTGAATACTGTTTTGTGCTGTAGCTATCATACTAGGTTATTAATAAATATTATTAGAACAATTACAATTCACTAGATTAGTGGGAAAAATCATTATAAAAATGTATCATTCCATCTTAGTTGATATAGTTCAGTATTCAGTCTACTCTACCAGTTCTTATGACTTTATTACAAACATATTTTTTCACCAACAGTGGTGGATCTGGGGAATAAGTCATAAAAAAAGTTCAATTAATTTATTACAGAAATGTAGTGTGTTGAATCTTTACAAATAATACATTATCTTACAATCAATCCTTCCTCATGCATGCATACCTTCAAATTAAGACATAACAAGGAGATTCTAAGAATGCAAAAGAAACTCAAGGGCACCATGGATAAAATTATGCTTAGAAACTTAAACAATTATTTTTAATTATCAAGAGATCAATAAACAATTCTACAAAATGTTAATTTAATTACATCTTAATTAAATTTCTATGAAACAAAGCATAGAAATATACAATGTCTTATTTACCTCTGCTCTTTTTACTTCATAAGAAAAACTGTCAAGTGTTTAATGAATGAAGATCACTTTGAACTTACTGGTACAATGACAGTTTCACTTCAATGTTCAGAGGGAAAACTTAACGAGCTTAAGGTGCATTTTATAAAGAGACCAACCTTAAAATTTTTCTTCATTTATTCATCAAAAATACTTGTATTTCATTTAAATGACACAACTATACTTATAATTTTCTTGAACACATGTGTGAACTACGTGAGCATACATAAAGTGTGATACACCAGCCTCTTAAGAAAAAAAAAAAAATAACCCAAATTATAATACATTAAGTCTTGAGTAAGATATGAATAGAAAGAAAACTTAACTACCATTTGTCATCACAAAAAACACTACTACATGAAAATCAAATTATATTCTACATATTTTAATCTACAACTAAATACAACAGTTGAGAAATTACTTCACCTTACAAGGAAACCTAATTTATAGCACCTCTTAAACACTGTATTATCTATGAGTCTATACATACCAGTTTATATTTGTCATGGTATCTACGATATTAAGATTACCAAATGTTAATTCTCACATACTTGTGATAGATTATCTCAAACTATAAATAACTGAAATATATTTCCATGTAGGACTTTAAAATCTCATACTGCAAAGTATTATTAACTAAAATAATACCTAATGTTTTAGATGGTGTTTCATCAGGAGTGGGAGTGGGATGTCCTAGAAAAAGAAAAAAAAGGAAATAAGTAAAGGGAGAAAGAAGACAATAACAAAGATTAAGTCCTCTAAATTCTAAGTTGTTGGTGACAGGATGTAAGCTGACTAGGTCCTTGCATCTGAGGGGGCTAGCAGGGCTGGCCCCCTACCCAAACAGTTTTCCCTGACTTGTTTGGATGGCGATTATCAGTAGAATGAAAGTAATTTATGTAGTAGGAGAGCAACATGTCGTCTTGCCAAGAAGTCTGTATTTACCTACTGAAGATTTATTGTACTAAGAATTTGTCCTTCGGCTCTCTCTCTTTTTTAGAGATTAAGAGGAACAAAGAAATACACTCCTCTTGACAGACCTCCTAATTAGTGTCTTGTGTATAAAAAGCATTGCGCAGTTAATAAACCTGCTACAGTTCCGTGAATGGCTAACTGGAGTCCTCCCGATCCCGCTTTCCTGTCTCTCTTTTCTCAATTCCCACCTCCCTACCTCAGCCCGGTTCAACCTGCCAGGCAGGCCCCGGCAATAAGTTTATAATTTTTACCTTTGAATAAAAACTCATAACTTTATTTTCTTCACATAAATCATATTAGTTCCTTTTCCAAATATTATAAAATATTATAAGTTTATATTCAATGTCATCAGAATTCTTCTTCCTGTCCAGTAACATTTCCTATGATAATATTCCATGGTATAGAAATTAAATTTATCTTAAATTAACATAGATATTAGCCTATGGATTGATGTGATTCTACATAAAATTAAAAGACTTAGGGCCTGGCTGGCATGGCTCAGCGATGGAGCTTCAGGAAGTCATGGTTCCATTCCCAGCCAAATAATATGCCCGGGTGGTGGGCTCGATCCCCAGTGTGGGCTGTGCAGGAGGCAGCCAATCAAGGATTCTCTCTCATCACTGATGTTGCGCTCTCTCTCTCTCTCTCTCTCTCTCTCTCTCTCTCTCCTTTTCCATTCCTTTATAAAAAAAAAAATAATAGTAATAAAGAAAGAAAACAACAGGAAGGCTTAAAGGGATTTAGAAGTTGATCTATAGTAGAAGGAAACTTACACATTAATAAAAGCCATTTATGAAAAACCAATAGCTAATATCATACTCAATGGTAAAGGAATGAAACATTTTCCCTTAAGATCAGGAACAAAATAGGATGCCTGCATTTCCTACTTCTACTAAACATCATATTGGAAGTTTAGGTCAGAGAAATAAGACAAAAAAATATAAATAACCAGCACCTAAATTAAGAAGGAAGAACTAAAATTCTCTTTGCAGATTACATGATCTTTTACATAGAAAAATCTAAAAATCACACACACAAACATAAACCTGTTAAAACTAAAAAATAAATCCAACAAAAGTTGCAGGCTACATAATGTGCACCCCAAAATCAGTTGCATTTCTAGACACTAAAAATGAAAAATTAAAAGTGAAATTATGAAAACAATTCCATTTATAAAAGCATCAAAAATAAAATACTTAGAAAGAAACTTAACTAAGAGGTAAAAGACTCCTACAAAGGAAACTACAAAATATTGCTGAAAGAAATAGAAGATGACATGAATAAATAGGAAGACATCCTGGGCTAATATTACAAATAGTAACCCACAGGTTACATGCATCCGCCGCTATCACCACCTTGAATATGCATTCTTCAGAATTACAAAATTCAACTTATAATCGAACCCAGGACTCCTCTGTCCGTGGGCCGACACTCTATCCACTGAGCCAAACTAGGTAGAGTCCAATTTATAATTCTTGAAATCCAAGGATCTAAAAATTGCCAAGACAATCCTGAAACATACACACACACACACACACACACACACACACACACACCAGAAAACAAACAAACAAACAAACAAACAAACAAAAAACCCACAAAAAAACACACAGCATGGTTGAGAGGACTCAAACTTCCTGATTTTAAAACTTACTATAAAGCTACAAAAATCAAAACACAATGGTACTGGAATAAAGACAGAAACCAAATGAATAGAAGCCCAGAGATGAACCCTCACATAATATGGTCAAATGTGCACAAGGATGCTAAGAATATCTTAAGGGAAAAAACAGTCTGTCAACAAGTGATTCTTGGAAAACAGGATATCTACATGCAAAAGAATGGAGTTGGTCTCCTGCCTTTTACCATACACAAAAGTTTATGCAAAATGGATCAAAGAACTAAGCATAAGAGCTAAAACTATAAAACATTGATAACAAAGCATAGAGGACACGCTTCATGATGTTGGATCTGGATACGTGACACCCAAAACACAGGCAACAACAAAAAAATAATAGATATATGGGACTTCATCAAAATTAAAAACTGTTGTCTAACAAAAGACGCTATGAGTAGAGTGAAAGGTAATCCAAGAATGGGAGGAAACAACTGTATATCATTCAACTGACAAGGGTTAATATCCAAAATACATAATGAACTCCTGAAACTCAACAACAAAAAAACCCCGAAATCATAAAGTGAGCAAAGGATTTGAATTGACATTTCCCCAAAGAAGCTAAACAAAACATCAAGAAGCACATAAAAATATGATCACTGCCCTACCAGTGTGGCTCAGTGAAGTTTAGTGTCCACTATGAACCAGAAGTTAATGACTCAATTACCCTCAGGGCACATGCCCAGGTTGCAGGCTCCATCCCCAGTGGGGCACATGCAGGAGGCAGCCAATCAATGATTCCTTCTCATCATTGATATTTCTCTCTCTCTCTTTCTCAAGAATTTTCCTCTCTGAAAACAATAAAAATATATTAAAATGAACACTAATCATTAGGAAATGCTAACAAAAATGACAATGAGATACCACTTCATATACATTAAAATGGATGGCATTAAAAACACACACAAAATAACAAGGTTGGTAAGGAATGGAAAAATTGAAACCTTTGCCAAAACCGGTTTGGCTCAATGGATAGAGCGTCGGCTTGGGGAATGAAAGGTCCCGGGTTCGATTCCGGTCAAGGGCATGTACCTTGGTTGCGGGCATATCCCCAGTAGGGGGTGTGCAAGAGGCAGCTGATCGATGACTCTCTCTCATCGATGTTTCTAACTCTCTATCTCTCTCTCTTCCTCTCTGTACAAAATCAATAAAATATATTTTTAAAAAAATTGAAACCTTTGTGTATTGATAGTTGAAATATAAGATTTATGATAAAAATTGGCATTTCAAATCAGTTGGAGAGAAGACAATTTATTCAACAAATAGGGATGGGTGCAATGGAAAGGAACTCAATCTCATTCCATCCTATATAACAAAATCCTAATATGCTAAGTGTCCAGACTTCTGGTCGGCCATGATATGCTAAGGTCACTCAACTGCTCACTATGACATGCTCTGACCACCAGGGTCAGACGCTTCGACCAGTAGGTTAGCTTGCTGCTGGGGTCCGACTGATTGGGACTGAGCAACACAGGCCAGACAAGCCCTGGAGCCCTCCCATGGTCCCTTCTCCAGTTGACCAACCTTCTTCTCAGCCCCATTATGCACCAGTGGGGTCCCATGGCCTGGCCTGGGCCCTCTCACAATCTGGGACCCCCAAGGGATGTTGAAGAGCCGGTTTCAGCCTGATCCCACAGGCCAGGCCGAATTCGTGCACTGGGCCTCTAGCCTTATATAATCATTAGACCAGGTGGCAGAATGACCTTCCTGAACAACCAGTGGGTGGGAGGCGGAGCCAGTGAGCCTGTGCTGCAAGGCCAGCCATGGTGGTTGCAGGGCCCCCCTCCCACAGAGGTGGGGAGAGAGGCAGTGGCATGGTCCAGGCACCTCCATAGAGTCAGGATGGGGTGCAACCATGGTGCCTCAACCTCCCACAGCCTCTTCCCCTGGCCAGCCTGGCCCCCGATCGGCCCCCCACCAGTGGTCCGGGGGCGGAACCAGCGCTAAGGAGCAGTGAGCCTGGTTCTGGTTGAGCTGTGCTCTCCCCCACATCCCTACTCAGCCAGAAGCTGAGCTCACAGCTGTGGAGCGCAGTGGCAGTAGCAGGAGCCTCTTCCACCTCTGATGCAGGTGGGAGGTAAGGAGCAAGGAGTCCTGGACTGCGAGAGGAATATCTGAGTGGTGGCTTAGGCAGACATCCCCTGAAGAGTCCTGGACTGTGAGAGGGCACAGGTTGAGCTGAGGGACCTCCTCAGTGCATGAATTTCATGCACCAGGCCTCTATTATACAACAAGTATTTCAGATGTAAAACAATTTAAATTCAAAGAATACAACCAGAACACAAGGTTGAAATGCTTATGTAATTGAAGTGCGGGATGGACCTAAAGCTTTTGTACAAAGACACACACTCATAGCCAGCCATTAGGCAAGTGGTGGATATAGCTAACTACCTATTAATGTAAAACTTCTGCACATATCAAAGACCATTGATAGAGTAAAATGTGGCATATATTAAAGTCACCATTAAAAGGATGGGAATAAATTTAAATACAAACCCAATCTAAGATGGTACGTATAAAAACTTTTAGGAAAATATGAACACTATGATGCCATTTTTGTTTAGGATAAAGAAAATTCGACAAAATATGTAAATCTATACATATAGGATATTAATGTATAGAAACAGTAACAATGAACTAGAGTAAGAGGAAATTCTAGAAATTTATATTTATATACTACTATTTATGTAATTGAAAGCTATATAAAGTAATATATACTTATTAAACCTAGAAAACAATGTTCACTTCAGGTAAAAGGGGCTTAAATTTATAATGAGTTCTGGTAAATCAACACAAGTAATTCAGAAACCTAATAGAACAAAGGACATGAATAAGTAAAGTAGAACAAAAAGTTTATCTGATAATTAAAGAAATGCAAATTAATGCATGACTTCATTTCCTACCCATTTATACTAATCAAAGGATAATATGCTAACTAGACCGGGAGACCTTCAGGACATCCTTCCTGACAAAGCCATGGTGGCTGGGCAGAGGCAGAGGCAGTTAGGGGCAATCAGGCCAGGAGGGGAGGGCAGTTGGGAGTGATCAGGCCCCTGGGGGGAGGGCAGTTGGAGGGAAGTAAACTGGCAGGGGGGGAGGACCAGTTGGGAGTGAGCAGGCCAGCAAAGGGGGAGTTGGGGGCAAGCAGACTGGCAGGGGAGGCAATCAGGGGTGTAGTTGGGGGGCAAGTAGGCCAGCAGGAGGGCAGTTGGGAGCATGCAGGCCGGCAGGGGGGCAGTTGGAGGTATTCAGGTCAGCAGTGGGGGGCTGTTGGGGGTGAGAAGTCTGCCTGGGGAGAGGGAGGGCAGTTGAGGGCATGTAGGCCAGGAGGCAGAATGGTTAGTGGTGATCAGACTGAAAAAGGTCAATGGTGAGGAGGGGAAATATACATATAAAAAACATATAAACTTTCAACAATAAAAATTATATATAAACTTTCAACAATAAAACAATTAAAAATCATAAATATAAAAAACCCCATAGTTTATAAAGTTTTCTCACAATAAATTTGCTCCTCTTCTTTCAAATGCTAATTGTAAAGGTGTTTATAAGCCCTTTATGAATTCTCATGGTTAACTCATTCAAAAGAGCCTATCAATAAACAGTATCCCACAGCACATATACCCACTAGGACATGTGAGTGGGAACATGTGACCCACTAGGACAGGTGGGTCAATGACTATAAATTTCACACGCAAAAACCATCTCTTCTCACCTCACCCCAGAAACCTCACAGGGCTCAAATGAGATACTCTAGGAGGCTACCAGGGGCCAGATCTACAGGAATTATAAAAAGGTGTACTAATGACCATACTAACATGCATAACTTCCCTCAATTTTTAAAGTCTTAGGAAAACAGAAAATATAGAAGCAAATTGAAAGCCAATGATTGAGATTTGAGTTCAACACCATCCTTAACCAACAGGAAATTAAAACCCACGGAAATGATGTTCCATGAGTAAGCAGAACCAATGGAGGGCCCTGAGTGAGGTCAGCCCAGGCCAGTGGTTGGCAAACTCATTAGTCAACAGAGCCAAATATCAACAGTACAATGACTGAAAAATTTTTTGAGATGAAAACTGACTTCTGTGCATGGGCCACGAAGTTTCAATTGCACTGTACGTGCGCACCTGCAAGTGGTATTTTGTGGAAGAGCCACACTCAAGGGGCCAAAGAGCAGCATGTGGCTCGTGAGCCACGGTTTGCCGACCACCGGCCCAGGCTAATGCTCTTCCACTACTGCTCCTGCCTCTTGTTTCTGCTGAAACCAAAGAGAAGCCAGAGAAAGCAGCACTGAAATCAGGAAGACAGCTCCTCCCACCGCATGAAAATAACCTCTCAGGTCTTAGGCCCAGTGGCTGATGACAGTCCCTGCAACAAGTCCTCCATTTCATTCCAGTACGTAAGTTTTTCCCTCTATTTCAGTTGCTATGAAATTTAGTTTCCATTCCCAAGTGAAAATGCTAGTGAAGCCCTGGCCAGGTGGATAGACACAGACATTTTCCCATATACCAAAAGGTTGCAGGTTCACTTCCCAGTCAGGGCACATACTGAGGAGGTGGGTTTGACCCATGGTTGGCTTGCATATGGGAGGCAACCGATTCATCTCTCTCTCTTTCTCTCTCTCTCTTTCTCACTCTCTCTCTCAAATCAATAAACACATCCTCAGGCGAGGATTAAAAAAAAAAGCGGGGGGGGGGGGGCAGTAAAGGCAAAAAGAATAACTGTATGAAATGAGAGTGGAGGGTAATAGCAATTCGGATCTTGTTCTAGAGACACTGCCCAAAAGCACCAGTGTGAAATTGCACTAGAAAAGGAATGAAACTATTTGCAGTCCAGGAAATTAAACTTTGTCCTGGATCAGGAAGACACCCTGTAAAGGCGTCACTGGATAGATCGCTTTTAAAATGGATGAAATAGCAACGGTGATGACGGAAAACAAACACATTAAAGAACAGAAGCCATGGGTCTCCTTGTTCACTGACTTAACTGCAGTGATGCTGTCAGGGCATACAGCTGCCTTTAAGAACTTCCTGTAAGCCACATACTGTGCTAAATGCTTGAACGGATCCCACTTAACGGTTTCTACCACCCAGGGAGGAAGGTATTGAACAATCTTACATATAAATAAACACACTTAAAGTTTACGTAACGTGCCAAGTTAACAGAGCTGTTTCTAGCTGAGGACCATGGCAAATAAGTTTAGAATCATTACGTAGAACAACTAGAATGGCTGTAAATACGTGCTTCGTTCTTTCGTTACTAAAATGGATGGATGAGTGTAAATCATCAGAGAGCTAAAGGATTATGAAAAAATATCTGGGAATTGAAACGATTTTGAAAAATCACCAGGAATTTGAAAGATTTTGAAAAATATAAGTAGGAAGTTACTAAACCTGTGACACTGGAAATTGGAGGTTTTGTGCTGGGAGGAGTTGACACTGGAAAACAAAATAATGTAGAGTGGATCAAGTTACTTGGGAGTTATCGCTGGCACTAGCACCAATAATTCAGAAGAGTTTTGAAAATGTAAGCAGGATGTTACTAAACCTGAAGGACTCAAAATCGGAGTTGTGGTACTGGGAGGAGGAGGAGTCACCACTGGAAAAGAAAATAATTTCGACTGGATTAACCACTTAGAAATTATGGTCTTTTCATTCTTCATTCTTAACTTATTTAGATGTAAATACCCATGCTTCAATTTTCTTACAGATAACTGCTATACAGTTTTACACATAAAATCAAAGAAGACAAATTTATAACCTGTGTGATATACAAAACGTGCCAACCCTATGAAAATACACAAGTAACAACAGCAGAATTCTTTGTGACTTTGTGTCATGTTAAGACATAGATACTAAAACTGCTTCACTTCAATTACTCTGCCATTTATATTTTAAAGAAATAAAACCCAAACAGGACAAGAAAGTAGAAGACACCCTCTGTACCTTTAACACAGCGAGGCTTCTCGGGTACCCAGGTGTTATTAGCTTCACAGACAATTTTGGGTCTGCCTTCAAGGGAATAACCCTCGTTGCATTCAAATTCAACCTCTGCTTTGTAGTAAAATTTTGTTCCAAATCCTGACACAAGCTTTCCATTAGTGACTGATGGAAATTCACATCTGACCACTGAAACGTTAAGAAATTTCAGAATTAATAGAAAGCTGTTTTAGCCTTGGAGAGAAAACCTAGTGCAAGGTAGTCATTTCCACTGTGAACAGGCAAGGACCGGAAGGCAGGATATTAATCTTCTTAAAAAAAACCCAAAACACTTGATTTTTGCATTTTAATTCCAGGTGAATAGATTTCACGTAGTCCAATCATCTTTTCCCACCTAGAACAAACTGTCATTAAGTTTACTGGCTTTCCTACATCTTCCCCCCATTAATGACAGGTTTTGAGAAAGGTCTGCCTACCAGATACAATTTCCTAGTTAAGTTCAAACACAGCCTTTTGATGCTCTTCAGCCCTAGGGCTTTGTTAAAATTTCATGCTGACACAGAGTACAGTGCCCTACTTTTGTACAAAGGCAGGAGAGACTCTTGTGATGAGAAAATGCTTCGGCTCAAACGTAAAAGTTGGAAAGAAGCTGGCTCTGCAAAGAGGCAGAGAGAAAGTTCTCGGGTACTGCCAACATACAAGACCTGGGATGTTCAAGAAAGGGAAAGGCCAATGGAGTCAGGGCAGTGTTTCCATGCATTTCTTTTAATCCAACCCAGAAGCCAAAAACTCCATTGCAAGCCAGTATATAATCCTACAGACTTGAGATAAAGTTAAAAGTTAACCATTACACTTCATACTAGTGTATATACCCTGGTATTTCCCATTGTACTCTACTTCTCAAGAAGAACCTTCTAGATTGGTCAGGACCTTCTAGATTGATTTCAGGATCCAGTAGTGGGTTTGGCAGAATTTGGAAAAAACAGAACACTGGCTGGCAGTAAGTACAGAGAGCATATATTTTTTTTTTAATTGATTTTTATACAGAGAGGAAGGGAGAGAGATAGAGAGTCAGAAACATCGATGAGAGAGAGTCATCGATCAGCTGCCTCTTGCACACCTCCTACTGGGGATATGCCCGCAACCAAGGTACATGCCTTTGACCGGAATCGAACCCGGGAACCTTCAGTCCCCAAGCCGACGCTGTATCCATTGAGCCAAACCTGTCCCAGCACAGAGAGCATCTTAAGAGAGTAAACCGGAAGCTGGCTCTTCCTCCTTGCATGTGGATCTGAATTTCCATCGGGTATCTTTTCCCTTCAGTCTAAAGAACTTCCTGTAGCAATTCTTATAGTGCAGGTAGGGTGGTGACAATTCTCTTAGCTTTAGTTTATCTTAAAATGTTTTTATCTCACCTTCAGTTTTAACAGATTTCTCCTTAAAAGATGAAGGGATTCAGAAGCACCAATTGGCAGTTACAAAACAGTCACAGGGATGTCAAGTACAGCATAGGGAATATAGTCAGTAAACCTATCCTATATAATAAAAGTGTGATATGCTAAGTGTCCGACCTATAGATTGACCATTCAACCTACCGCTCGACCCTTCACTATGGTGAGCACTAACCACCAGGGGGCAGATGCTCAGACCATAGGTTAGCAGTATTTTTCCTTGACAGAGATTTCTAGGAGTCCTGTTTTATTTTTCTTTCAGCACTTTAGATGTTATTGTCTTCTAGTTACAAGTTCCTTAAGAGAAGTCAGCTGTCACTCTTAGAGGGATGAGGTGAATATAAGATGCTGGTGGTGTTTTCCCCCTCTCATTGGCTACTTTTGCTTTTTGTTTTCAGAAGTTTTAACATGATTGGTTACTTCAGCAGGGGGTTCTTGGTAAAATTTCAAAATTTATTTATTCTGCTAGGGCAGTGGTCAGCAAACTGAGGCTCGCGAGCCACATGCGGCTCTTTGGCCCCTTGAGTGTGGCACTTCCACAAAATACCACGGCCTGGCGTTAGAAGAAGTTTAAAAATTTTTGAAGAAGTGGTGTTAGAATAAATTTTAAAAATGTGGCTCTCCAGAGGAGAATCCAAGATGGCTGCTCGGGTAGGCACCTAGCCGCAGCCGCACGCAACAATTTCAATAAAATACAACTAAAATATAAAATGGACATTACCCAGAACTACAGGAAAGTCAACTGACTGGAAATTCTACAACGAGAAGCAAGGAGAAAACCAGAAGGAAGCGCGGAGGAGCTGTAAAAGCCCAAGGTACGGAGACACGCGGCGCGCGCGTGGAGAGGACGGAGCCAGAGAGGAGGGAGGCCGAGTGCCTGGCTGGCGTTCCCTAGCGGGAAGGAGATAAACACTCGGACTGTGCTGGGCCCCCAACTGCTCTGAACCCCCGTTCTAGGCCAGACCCCGGGGACCCAGGCTCATCCAGAGGGAGCTGGGCTGTAAGGCGGTACTCGGGGAAGCAGCGAAAGGAGGTCCCAGAGGCGCGCACACAGCGCGCAGAGAAGGGCCGGCCGGCTGTGCCGTAGGACTGCCCTGGCGGGAAGGAGACAGGCTCCAGACTGCTCTGAACGCCACCTCCAACTCCACTTCCAACTGAACTGAACCCCAGTTTCGGGCCCATTGCGGGAGAGCTTACACTGTTTGGTAGCAGGCGAAAATCGAGGGCACCTTTCTCTCAGAAGCGCTTGCAACAAGTACTGAAGGACCCTGAGTCTCAGGAGTCGCATAGGGCGGGGCTGAGGGAAGCCAAGGCTGTAGGCTCCACCCTGAAACTCCGCCCCCATCAGGAAAGCTGCCTGCGAAAATGCCTAAACCAAATAGATCACAAACGAAAGAAATGGAGGACAAAAAGCGACTGGATATAGAGTTCAAAACCACACTTATAGGGTTTTTCAAGAGACTCCTAGAAAAGGCCGATAAAATAAATGAGACCTATGAGGATATGAAAAGGGATCAACAAGAAATGCTAAGGGATCAACAAGAAATAAAGAATACATTGTCTGAAATAAAAAATATTGTACAGAGTCCTAAAAACAGAATAGAAGATCGCAAGAATCAAGTCAAAGATTTGGAACATAAAGAGCCAGAAGACACTCCTCTGCAGAAGCTAGAAGGCAAGAGAATCCAGAAAATTGAAGATAATGTAAGAAACCTCTGGGACAACTTCAAACGATCCAACATCAGAATCATGGGGGTCCCAGAAGATGAGAGAGAGCAAGATATAGAAAACATACTGAAAGAAATAGTGACAGAAAACTTCCCCCACCTGGGGAAAGAATTGGACTTACAAGTCCAGGAAGCACACAGAACTCCAAATAAGAGGAATCCAAAGAGGACCACACCAAGACAAATCATAATTAAGATTCCAAGAGCAAAGGACAAAGAGAGAATATTAAAAGCAGCAAGAGCTAAGCAGGTGGTTACCTATAAAGGAGCACCTATACGATTGTCAGCTGATTTCTCAACAGAAACCATGCAGGCCAGACGGGAATGGCAAGAAATATTCAAGGTGATGAATAGCAAGAACCTTCAGCCAAAAATACTCTACCCAGCAAAGCTATCACTCAGAATCGAAGGTCAGATAAAGAGCTTCACTAATAAAAAAAAAGCTAAAGGAGTTCATCACCACCAAACCAGAATTATATGAATTGCTGAAGGGGGTTCTTTCAGAAGAGAAAGTAAACAAAGATAAAAATTATGAACAACAAATACGTAACTATCAACAAGTGAATCTAAAAACCAAGGAAATTAAAAAAAAAATCTGATGAACAATATTAACTGTTGAATATAATAGAATCAGAGGTATGGAAGGGGAGTGAACTGATGATTCTTGGGGAAAAGGGAAGAGGGGAATGTGGGAAGAGACTGAACATAAACTGTGCACCTATGGATGAGGACAATGGGGAGTGGGGAAAGGGCAGAGGGGGGGGTGGGAAGGGGGGGGGAAAGGAACACTTGTAATAATATGAACAATAAAAATTTATTTTAAAAAAAAAAAATGTGGCTCTCCAAAGAAATTTCAATCGTTGTACTGTTGATACTTGGCTCTGTTGACTAATGAGTTTGCCGACCACTGTGCTAGGGTCACTGAATTTCCTGATCTAGTGGTGTGCTTGTTTTGGGTCAAATGTGGATAATTATTCAAATAATCATCTATACCAACGGTTCTCAACCTGTGGGTCAAAACCCCTTTGGGGGTCAGATGACCCCTTTCACAGAGGTCTCCCAAGACTATCAGAAAACACAGATATTTACATTATGATTCATAACAGTAGCAAAATTACAGTTATGAAGTAGCAACAAAAATAATTTTATGGTTGGGCGTCACAACATGAGGAACCGTATTAAAGGGTCCAGGCATTAGGAAGGTTGAGAACCACTATACTCTCTTTCTATCCTACAAAAACATGCATATTTGACTTCTATTCTCCATTCATATTTGACTGCTACCCTGTTTCCCCGAAAATAAGACAGTGTCTTATATTAATTTTTTCTCCCAAAGTTGCGCTAGGTCTTATTTTCAGGGGATGTCTTGTCTTTCCATGCGCTAGGTCTTATTTTCGGAGGCTGTCTTATTTTCGGGGAAACACGGTAGTAGTTCCCTAGGTTGTAAGTCTTCCTCTCTCTATATATTAAAAATGATTTCTTTCAAATCATTTGGTAGGTTTCTATTGTTCTCACTTGAAGTTCATTGATCTATTCTGTTGTGCTGAGCTGATATTAACCACAGAAATTATTTCTGTAAGTTAGAATTGGTGGAAATAACTTATATAGGTTAAAACTTATCCTTATAAGTGCTCAGCTGAATGAGGTTTCATCGACACAAATACAAACCATGTACCTATCACCATAGTAAAGACATAGAAAAGTTCCAGTACCTCCAACATTCCTTCATGCCACTTTGTAATCAACGCTCCCCATCCCCATTCCCCCAAGCACCTCCCACCAGCTAACCATTGATCTATTTTCTATCCCTATATTGTTTCTTTTTCAGAATGTCAGAATGGGATGATAGCCTCTGAGTACAGCTCATTTCACCTAGCATAATGCATCTGAGATTGATTCACTTCTGTACTTGCAAGATCAGATGCTCAATCCTTTACATTGCAGAGCATTTTCCCATTACATGGATGCACTATGGTTGTTCGGCCATTCACCAGCTGAAAAAGATGGGCTGTTTCCAATGTGAGACGATTATGAGTAAGACTGCTATGAATATTCTCATAATAGGGTTCTATGTGAACATTAAAGATTTACTTGGATTGCTGAGTTGTATGGTGAGTGCATGTTTAACTTTATAACAAATCATCTAATGCTTTCTGAAGTTCACATACCACTTTGCATTCCTAACTTACAATGTATGAGAGTTCTAATTACTCCATATCTTTGAAATGGTATGGTTGTTACTTTTAGTTTTATTGCTGTGTTTTTAAGTTACATTTCTGTGACTAATGCTATTGAGTAATTTTCAGGTACTTTATTTTTTGCCACCAGTTTATCTTCTTTGGCGGAAAAGGTCTATTCAAACATTTTGCCCATTTTTAAAAAACTGGATGTTTTCTTATTTGTTTTCAGAGATCTATATACATGTGCTTTGCAAATATCTTCAAGTCTATGGTTTATATTTATATTCTTATAACTGTTTTATGAAAACAGAATTTTTGAGTTTTTAAGATTATGCATTTAGGGTTGTATTTAAGAAATTGTTGTCTAGGTCACAAATACTTTCTATATTTTCTTGTAAACATTTCTTTTTCTTTTTACTTTTTTATATTTAAGTCTATGATGATTTAAGTAAATTTATATAGTGTAAAACAGGGTTGAGATTCGTTTTTTTTTTTTTTTGCATATGGGTATCAAATTGTGCCTGTGCTTTTACCATTTTTCCACTGAATTATTTGTATATCTGTGGTAAACCAACTGTATACAGATAAAAGGGTCTATTCTGGATTCTCTATTCTATTCCATACTGTCTTAACATATTTTAGAGTACCTTTATAATAAAGAGGTAATATGCAAATTGACCATCACTCCAACACACAACACATCACTCCATCCCCATGTGGACATAAGATGGCCTGCAAGGGAGGGCAGTAGGGAGCGATCAGGCCTTCAGGGGAGGGCAGATAGGGGTGACCGGGCCAGCAGAGGAGGGTAGTTGGGGCGACTAGGCCAGCAGAGGAGGGCAGTTGGGGGTGACCAGGCCTGCAGGGGAGGGCAGGTAGGAGTGACTGGACCGCAGAGGAGGGCAGTTGGGGGCAATTGGACTTGCAGGGGAGCAGTTAGGTGTTGATCAGGCTAACTGGGGAGTGGTGATTAGGGCTGGCAGGCAGAAGCGGTTAGGGGCAATCAGGCAGGCAGGCAGGTGAGTGGTTAGGAGCCAGTGGTCCTGAATTGTGAGAGGGATGTCAGACTGCCCTAGAGGGGTCCCAGACTGGAGAGGGTGCAGGCTAAGCAGAAGGACACCCCCTGCCCCCGGCCCCCCGCCAAGTGCATGAATTTCATGGACTGGGCCTCTAGTGTTTCATAAGGTTTGATAATACGTAGAATGATTCCTCTAACTTTTTCAAAATTTTTATACCTCTGCTGTATTTTCATATAAATTCTAGAATCAGTTTGTCTATTTATACAAAAAGTTCTATTAATATAGTAATGGGACTGTGTCAAAATTATAGATTATGGAAAATTGCTATCTTTATTATGATTTACCCTTCTAATTCACAACCACTATATTTCTATTAGGGTCTAATTTATTCTATAAAAATGTTATTTTTACCATTTAAATCCTGCACAAGTGTTATACAATTTATTTTTAAATACTGTATGTAGTTTGAAACTGTAGTAGAAATTATGTAAAAATTTTTTAATTTCTGATTTCAAAAATATACATACAATTGATTTCTGTACATTGATCTTATTATGCTTGCAACTTAGCTAAAACTTCAGGCTTTTGCATTTTCTACATGGACAATGATATATAGTAAATATAATCTACTATATTTGTTTATCCTATCATGTTTGTCTATTTCTATTTCTTGCCTTACTATAATGGGCAGGAACTATCCTAGTCTTGTTCCTACCTAATGGGGAAATAAATCATTCAGGTACCAGTAAGTGAAATGTCAGACATGGGATTTTTTTAAGAGCCATTTTTCAGGGACAGATAGTTCTATTCTTAGTTGTATAATGAAATGATGAATTCTGTCAAATGCTTTTTTTCGCATTAAGATAATCATGTATAGCCGAAACCGGTTTGGCTCAGTGGCCAGAGCGTCGGCCTGCGGACTCAAAGGTCCCGGGTTCGATTCTGGTCAAGGGCATGTGCCTTGGTTGCGGGCACATCCCCAGTAGGGGGTGTGACGGGGGCAGCTGATCGATGATTCTCTCTCATCAATGTTTCTAACTCTCTATCCCTCTCTCTTCCTCTCTGTAAAAACTCAATAAAATATATATTAAAAAAAAAAGATAATCATGTACAGTTTTCTTCTTTATATGTCCTGATATGGTAAATTTAATTTTTAAATTTAAATTAACCTTGCATGCATGGAATAAATTGTATTTGATTATTATGTATTTATTATAGGATTTGATCTGTTACTATTTTATTGAGGACTTTTGGTTCTCTGTTCATTATGGCTATTGTTTTTAATGTTCCTGAAATATTTCTGTCTGGTTTTAGTATGGGAGCAATGCAATCCTCATGAAATGAGGGGAGATGTATTCCCCCACACCTCCTTTTGGACTTTTCTGAAGGGGTTGTGTAGCACTGCTTTTATTTACTCCTGAAATGTCTGATAGATTCCCCAGGGAGAACAGTTCTCTTTATGAGAAGGTATGTTGTCAGATCTATAGACATAAAGTTGTTTTTGTTAATCTCTTATTATCCTTTAAATACCTGTCAGATATATTTAGTGATGTCTTCTTTTTCATTCTTAATATTGGTAACTTGTATTTTCGTTCTTTTCTGTCAGAATGGTTATATGTTAACACATTGTATTGATCTCTAATAACTACGTGATTTCACTAATTCCACATTTTTCGCTTTTCAATTTCATTGATTTCTATCTTTCCTTTTACTTAGTTGGAGTACAATTTGCTCTTTGTTTTAGGTTCCAACAGATGTCTGTATTACTGATTTGAGATGTTTCCCCTTTTCTAATAGAAGAATTTCATGCTATTAGTAGCCTACTAATGCTTTTTGCTGTATCCCACAAATGTTGGTGTATGGCATTTTTATTCACTTCACAATACTTTCTTGTAAGAAGCAGCTATAGAATTAAGCCTTGGATTGATCTGTGGCAGAAACATAAACAAGTCCCAGCTTAGAGGGCAGAGCCCTCTTAGTACAATTACGCTTGACCTTATGGCCGCCCCCTCGTTCCTTCCTGGGTAGCTAATGGGCTGTAGGAGGTGCAGCAAGTGCTGCCCAAACAATGAAACTCATAAGAACATTGTAACTATAGTGACCACTACCTTGTTTACTTCTGGCTATAAAATAAAGCCTCAGCTTGCTGAGGATCCTTCTCTGTGGCCTCAGCCAGGCACAGGAGATCCATGGAGCCCCAGCTATGTTCTCTTTTGTTGTCTTTTCTTTAATCATTCACTGCCTCCCCTCAGGCTCACTGAACCCTGGGCTTTGCTGGCCTGGCACACTTTCTAATTTTGATTTGAAGTCTTGTTTGTATCATGAGTTATATATTTGGGGATTTTATAGATATACTAGAGGCATGGTGCACTAAATTCATGCATGGGAGGGGGGGGGGGGAAGATCAGGCCTAAATGGCAGTTGGAAATCCCTCTCACAATCCAGGACTGCTGGCTCCCAAGTGATCACCTGCCTGCCTTCCTGATTGCCACTAACTGCTTCTGCCTACCAGCCTGATCACTTCCTAACCACTCCCCTGCCAGCCTGACTGATGCCTAACTGCTCTCCTGCCAGCCTGTTATCCCCCAACTGCCCTCCGCTGCAGGCTTGTCACCTCCAACTGCCCTCCCCTGCAGGTCATCTTGTGTCCACATGGGGTCATCCATCTTGTATATTAGAGCAACACTCAATTTGCATATTATTCTTTTATTAGATAGAATTAGATACGATAAAGGCCTGGTGCATGAGTGGGGGCTAGCTGGTTTGCCCTGAAGGGTGTCCCGGATCAGGTTGGGGATTCCCTTGGGGTGTGGGGTGACCAGGGTGAGGGACCTGTGGTGGTTTGCAGGCCAGCCACACTCCCCGGTAACTCAAGCGGAGGCCCTGGTATCTGGGATTTATCTTCTACAACTGAAGCTTTGTAGCTTGGAGCAGAGCCAAGCCTTCCACTCACTCCATGGTGGCAGCATTTCTGTTGGGATTTATTTATCTTCTACAATATAATTGAAACTTTGTAGCCTGAAACGGCCAGCCAGGGCTTCAGAAGCTTGGCTTCCTCCATGGCAGCCACCATTTTTGTTGGGATTTATTTTATCTTCTATCATTGAAACTTTGTAGCCTTAAGTGGAGGCCTAAGCAGACAAGGGCAAGAGGAAAGCTTGGCTTCCTCCATTGCTGGGGAAACCCAAGCCTCTCTCTGCTCGCCATGGTCATAGCCAATTGGTTGAGTTTATTTGCATATTCACTCCTGATTGGCTGGTAGGTATGGCTTGTGGGTGTAGCAGAGGTACAGTCAATTTGCATATTACTCTTTTATTCCATAGGATTTATTTTGATATCTACATTCATTCCACTGTCATCTGATGATGTATAGTAAGTGATTTCAATCTTTTGAAATCTGTTAAAAATTACCTTAATGCCTAGAATATGTAATTAAAGAATGGGATATTCTATTTGCCCATTTCAAGAGTAATTATTTTGGTATTATTTGGTGGTTCTTTCCTTTCAAGAGTCAAATACCATCCATGCATTGCCTCCCCATTTTAAGTCATGCTCTAAGGCCTTCAACATTGTTTTTAAAGTACAGGCATATGTCAAAGATATAGCAGGTTTGGTATTAATCCACAGTAATAAAATGAATATCATCATAATGCGAGGCATAATCTATTTGCTGTTGAGGGTCTTGCCTTCAATTTGTAAAAACAAAATATCTGTGAAATGCAATAAATCAAAGTGCTATTAAACAAGGTATGCTTGATGTTTTGTCCAGAGTTTATCAATTGTATTGGTGAGAAACTTAAGTCTTTTACAATTTACCATTTATTCCTACTCAGTACTCTTAGACTTCTTGCAACACAAAATAAATCTTTTAAACAAATGTGTGTTGAGTTTTTTGGTCCTTGGAAGAAAAAAAAGAAAAATCCCAGCTCATGCATCTACATAGTAATTCACAATGCAGTATAAGTTAGAATGCCAAGAATATTTACGGTGAAGAGTGGGGAATGCTACAAGTAAAAGTAGTTTCTATTCAATTTTAACTTTTTAAAATTAAATTAGAAAACAATTTAACAGGGTGAGGGAACATATGTGGCTATTCTGTTTACTTATTAGTCAAGTGAAGAAATAAATAAAAATATTATTACCTTTACACTCAGGAGGGTCACTACTCCATTTGTCTTGCCCAGAACATGTCAGTGTGCTATTTCCAACAAGGGAATATGGATCTGATCCACCGGAAGGCTTACAGCTGTAAGTGACTACTTCATTATATTCAAATATATCCTTGTCGCTATTGGAGAATTTTCCATTTTGTATTTGTGGAGGTGGTTTACACAAAATCTCTTAAAAAGAGGAAAAAAAGAGGACAGAAAAGGCAAAAAAAAAGATAAAAGATAAAAAAGATTAAGACAGCATTGTCATGCCTTATAAACTGCTTTCAAAAAATCTATTAACATATAATTTCTACAATCTAGTTCAGGGGTCTTCAAACTACGGCCCGCGGGCCACATGGGGCCCGCAGAGGAGTCTGATCCGGCCCACCAGGTTTTTTGGGCAGTGAGCGCAGCCGGGGTGTTACAGTAGGAATTAGTAGTTCATATAGTCCGGCCCTCCAGCTCTCTGAGAGACCGTGATCTGGCCTCCACTTTCAAAAGTTTGAGGACCCCTGATCTAGTTGAATATTCAATATCATTTGAAACACAGTTTCTTTGAAAAAATAAACTATGATCTTTTTCATCCATAAGAGTATGTAATGGAATTTGGCAAAGGTACAGATGGTGTGTTAATGCAACAGCCCAAATCCTGAGGTCTACAATGAAGCCACATATTGATAAGTATGCAAACACGTAAAACAATACCACTATTCTCACGTTTTTAAAAATCTTGGTTTTCCTTTTTTTTTTTTTTAATATTTTATTGATTTTTTACAGAGAGGAAGAGCTAGAAACATCGATGAGAGAGAATCATTGACCAGCTGCCTCCTGCACACCCCCAACGAAGAATGTGCCCGCAATCAAGGTACATGCCCTTGACTGGAATCGAACCCGGGACCTTTCAGTCTGCAGGCTGACTCTCTATCCACTGAGCCAAACTGGTTTCGGTGAAAATCTTGGTTTTCCTTAAAAAATATGTTGCATATACTATAATATGTATTGTGCTTAATAAGTAATTATTTTTAAAACTTTTCAAGGATAATTCCAATATAATGCAATAGCAATAGCCATATCCCTCCTGAAGAAAAGCTATGTGAGGGTCTTTCAAAATGTAAAAGCATGAAGTCAAACCAATGCCTAAAGTTTGAGAACTACTGATCTAAATTCTAAAGACACAGTACACTTACTGTTACACTGTGGGGGGTCACCACTCCAATTCACTTCATTTCCAGAAAGTTCACAACGCAGAAATGAATTTCCAAGTAAGTTATAACTAAGTGAGAAGAAAAAAAGATTACTATTGTGCTGTTTGTTTAACCAGTTAACATAATGCATGCAATAATGAAGAAAAATTTTACATGGTTGTTTTTCTATAGTAGCTTGAGGGAAAAGTTTCTTAAAAGGACTATAATGAAAGTACTAACTAGCCGAAACCGATTTGGCTCAGTGGTAGAGCGTCGGTCTGCGGACTGAAAGGTCCCGGGTTCGATTCCGGTCAAGGGCATGTACCTGGGTGGCGGGAACATCCCCAGCAGGGGATGTGCAAGAGGCAGCTGATTGATGATTCTCTCTCATTGATGTTTCTAACTCTCTATTCCTCTCTCTTTTGCTCTGTAAAAAAATCAATAAAATATATTTAAGAAAAAAAAAGAAAGTACTAACTAAATCTATAATTTAATGAAAGAGAGAGTTGCTGCAGTTGAGCATACACTGACCTACAGCACTGAACTATCTACACACTAGAGGCCCGGTGCATGAGGGTGGGTGGGGGGTCCTTTAGCCCGGCCTACACTCTCTCCATTCTGGGACCTCTCGGGGGATGTCTGACTGTCTGTTTATTAAAGCCTAATACGCTAAGTGTCTGGTCGACCTGTCAGTTGTTCAACCAATCAAAGCATAATATGCTAATTATATGCTAAGGCCATTCAACCACTCAGTATGATGTGCACTGACTACCAAGGGGCAGTCAACTGGTCAATCAGACTCTATGATGTGCACTTACCACCAGGGGCCAGACGCTCCAACTGGTATGTTAGCTTGCTACTGAGGTCCGGCCGAATGGGACTGAGTGAGAATCGTCGGACTCTTTGCATATTAGGCTTTTATTATATAGGACTAGAAGCCCAGTGCACAAACTCATGCACCAGTGGGGTCCCCTCATCTGGCCTGTGAGATTGGACTGAAAATGGCTCTCCAACATCTTCCCAGATTGTGAGAGGACCAGGGAGGGATGCAGGAGGATGGCCAGCTAGAGAGGGACTGTGGGAGGGCTCTAGGACATGTCTGGCTCATCTCACTCAGTCCCAATCGGCCAGAGCCCAGCAGCAAGTTAACCTATCGGTCGGAGTGTATGCCTCCTGGTGGTCAGTGTACATCACAGCGACTGGTCAACTGTCTTCCCCAGTGGTCAGTGCACATGTCATAGTGAGCTGTTGAGAAGCCTTAGCGTATCATTAGCATATTTCTCTTTCATTGGTTGAATGGATGACTGGATGCTATACATTTAGCATATTAGGCTTTTATTAAATAGGATAGCATTATACAGTTCTGCTTTACTTCAGTGGAAATTCCTTTCTATTCATTACATATCTTTCCAGTCTCTATAAGAAGCTGAAGAGTTGATTGGCTATAAGTACAACTTCTCACACACAAAGCAAAATTAAATCAACATTATGAGAATATTTAGAAGAGAAGCAAAATAAAAACAGAGGTAGTAACATTTAACTATTTCCTCTACTTACCCCTCATTACAAAAATAGTTCATCTGTGAACCAAACTGAGTACTTCCTTCTACACGGCCATTTAAGGGGTCTCCTGGATGTGGACATGATTTTCCTGAAAGAAAATTTTGAAATTCATTGTTTTATACAAACTGCAAAACAGATCTGAAGCAAAACCAAAATTCTACATTGCTCCACTGTGGGAATACTACTTTTCTTTAACTATTAAAAGGCCAAATGTAAGATTCACATTTACCCAGACAACTAACAAGATTCACGACTATTTAAAACCTACATCCACATGAGAAAACCATCACTGCAGTAGCAGAATATGCCATCTAAAAGGTATGAGAATCTTTAGAACAGTAAAAATAAGGAGTTTTGTGTACTTACTTGTACAAATTTCCTGGAGAGGAGGTGCCCATGTGCCGTCAGCCTGACAAACAGTAGCAGAGGGACGAACAAGAGGCACAATAAGCCTGTATCCTGGGCGACACTCATATTCTGCTTTGAACCCAACATCTACAGGGGCCACAGGATTACCCTTGGGTTTCATAGAGACATATCTTGGTATCTCATCACAGGCATCTGGGCATGAGAGAATAAGACACGAAAGTCAAGTATTTTCTTTTTTTCACCAGCCTCGGATTCTGGCAGGTCCTTGGAGAGCTTATGGTTTCTTGGGGAATAAGGTGAATGAATATTCATCCAACAGTAAGTTAAAGAAACAGCAGCAATATTTTTGGTTTTAAAATATACCGATAGGTGTGCTTCCTTCCTCACTCAGTGTTTCTCAGTTCATTGCATGCTCACCTCTCCCCTAAGACAACTTCTACAGTCTGTAACCCTAGATCAGAGTCCTCTTGCACAGAATGAAATGCAAACTGATGGTGACTTGTCACTTCAGGCTCGGTCTCCTCTCAGGAGGCAGGTTCCTAGAGGTCAGGGTCATATGCCTTCTCTTCCCTGCTACACCCTGTGCCCAGTGGGTGTTCAAGAAATGCTATGGGTAGAGGTAATTATTATTAAAAAAGAATATATATATATATATATATATATATATATATATATATATATTTGATTTTTTACAGAGAGAAAGGGAGGAGGAGAGAAAGGGAGGGGGATAGATGAGAGAGAAACATTGATGATCAGCTGCCTCCTGCAAACCTCCTACTGGGTATGTACCCGTAACCCAAGTACATGCCCTTGACCGGAATCAAACCTGGGACCTTTCAGTCTGCAGGTTGACACTCTATCCACTGAGCCAAACCAGTCAGGGTGAGGAAATTATTATTTAAGTATTGTGGATTTCATGGATTGAAATAAACTATTTCAAAATATAAGACTTCATTTCATATAGGTGAAATGAGCATTCTTACAAGTAAACACCATTTAAGATCAAATTGTAGCCTGAACCGGTTTGGCTTAGTGCATAGAGTATCAGCCGGCAGACTGAAGGGTCCCAGGTTCAATTCTGGTCAAGGGCATGTACCCTGGTTGCAGGCACATCCCCAGTACGAGATGTGCAGGAGGGAGCTGATGGATGTTTCTCATCAATGTTTCTAACTCTCTATCCCTCTCCCCTCCTCTCTGTAAAAAATCAATAAAATATATTTAAAAAATATTAAAAATAAAATCAAATTGCATTACTTCGAACAGCCTCACATGAAAAAAAATTGTGCTTTCTTAACATAACTTTACACAACGGACTCTTGCACAATGCGGCAGTTCGGTTCAGGGGTTCCCACAGA
Organism: Pipistrellus hanaki; assembly: GCF_964339955.1. NCBI lineage: Eukaryota > Metazoa > Chordata > Mammalia > Chiroptera > Vespertilionidae > Pipistrellus > Pipistrellus hanaki. The sequence goes on from NC_140520.1 coordinate 29,839,309, forward strand.
GATCAAAATCCGCAGGTGACTTGTGAATTCCCCAAAACTTAGGTAGAGTGTTTCCTCCGTATCAGTGGGGGATGGGTGCCAGGACACCCCATGGATACAAAAACCCCTGCATGCTGGTCGCCTAGAGAAAGTGGTGAACAATGCCTACAGCATGCCTTCTGCGTTGTCGGATTCCCAATTGCATATGGATAATACTGTTGGTTGTTTCCAGGGACGTGAAACCAAGATACCAGCAGTTCCCATATATTTATAAGAACAAATGCAGGCTTAAGTGAATTCGGGCAGGGCAAACCAATGTTGTTCAAGGGTCAACAGCAATTTAACCTTCCTTCACAGATCAACGGATCATACATGACCTCAGAAGCTAGCTCCCTGAGGTAGCTGTATGGGCTGTGTATCCGCTATATCCCTAATGCTTTTACAACTTTTTACCTCTGATATTTTTGTAGGGGCGTTAGTTTTCACTCCTTTGTCATTTCTACTTAAGCCATTGGCCTTCCTGTAAATTATCTGTGGGCTGGAAAACCTAACAAATTTCTTAGAACAATTACATACAATAGTGTGATGGAGACACATCAAGTAAAGCCCTAAAAGGCTAAAAGAATGCAGAGGCCTCTCCTATAAAGGTTAAGGGACTAAAGTACATCTATTTTGCTCCCTACGGAATCTTTCCTCCTTTACTCCCTGAATCTTGGTCTTATTTCAGACTCACAGATCCGTAAAGAGAACTCTAAACATGTGAAATTTTACTCTTCTTTCTTATCATATTCTAATTCTAAAACTCTATATATACCCAGTCCAACATTTCATTTCCATCATCCACCTACTGGCAAATGTTTTCAACATTTCCACTATGCTGCCCTTGATATCCATGTTCCTCACTCAACTGCTCGAAACAAATGCAAAAAGCAAAGTCCCTGGTAATTAAAAGCATTGTTTCAAATAAGAATGCTTTTTTATTTATACTAGAGATCCAATGCATGAAATTCGTGCAGGAGTATTCCCCCCACCCCTTCCCTCTGGCACCCGGGACCCAGGATTCGCTCACAGCCCTGGCTTTGTCCAGAAGGTCGTCGGGAAGGACGTCTGGTCTAATTAGCATATTACGCTTTTATTATTATAGATAACGTTACATTTACTGAATACCCTGAGTTAGATATTGTCATTTTCCATAGGGAAACAAACATGGGCTAGAAATTCTATACAATTCTGTTCAGATACAAATGCACAACATCATTCTAGAATTTCCTGGAACCAGCATGAAAGAAATCATGTAACAGCATTCCCACAATTAAATTATATAAGTGTCCTTTGCTTTATGCATTCAATCTCAGTAACTATCTTGAAAGCAGATAAAGGAGAGAGGATTCCTAATATGGCTTTCACATGTAGTGTCTATAAGGAAAAGTCAATAAGATAGTTTAATCCATTCAACTAACTTGAAGTATTTCTTCCCACTAACATACTGCATGAAAGACACGCTTCCACCAATGTGCATGTCAATGTTCGGCAACCAGTTGATCACAAGTATATATACTGCAATAATTAAATGCAATACCACATATTTTAACAAGCAAATTTCTTCCTTTGCTCAGAACTCTGAATTTTTTCCCTATGCTAAAGTTTTAACTAAACATTCTAGGACCCAGAAAAATAACAGCACCTTGGCTTAGTTTTTTCTAGGTAGTTTAAATATAATTATTATTTGGCTGCAATGCTACACTTTAGCATAGATGACATTAAGGAAGATGATGGTCTGCATTCAGAAAACTTGCCAATGTTCCAGATGGGTTTCGGGAAAATAAAAACGTTTTCTGCTATAGATCAAGAGAACTGCTCGCCGAAACCGGTTTGGCTCAGTGGATAAGAGCATCAGCCTGCAGACTGAAGGGTCCTGTGTTGGATTCCGATCAAGGGCATGTGCCTTGGTTGCTGGCACATCCCCAGTAGGGGGTGTGCAAGAGGCAGCTGATCGATGATTCTCTCTCATCGATGTTTCTAACTCTCTATCCCTCTGTCTTCCTCTCTGTAAAAAATCAATAAAATATTTTTTTAAAAAGAGAGAGAGAGAGAACTGGTCACCTTTTCTACACTTGCCAAAATTGGGTAAGCACTTTCTCCCTTGCTTGCAAATATTAAAATCACTTTCTGCCACAGCCCTGCCCAGACTGGTGCCTTCAGAAAATCATGGTGTCTCACCAAACGGGAACCCAGTGAAACCTGAGAATCCTGCTCTTCCTCCCACTGTCTACACAGCACCTTATTTTAAAACTTTCTTTGCTTCCCTAAATGCACCTACACCTGCCAATTTTATTTCTCACTGCCTCGTTTGTAGGCCTACGAGAATCACTAAGTTACTTTCAAAGTCATTAAGTGACCTTGTTTTTCAGTGACTCCTAACCCTTACGTCCTCAGTAGTTTAAGTTGCCCCCTCTGGAACATCTGGCGCTACTAGACACTGTCTAACTGAAAAGTTCTCTTTGGTTCCCAGCACGACCACCTGGCTTTCAGCTTGTCCTCTGACTGCTCTCTCTTCTCTGCCTGATTGGATCATGTGGCGTTTCGAATAGGCAGTTCTAGGAACTCTTGTTATTTCATTCTGGAGACTCCCCTGGGCGGGTAGATATACTCCCATGACTTCATTACCCCTAAAAAGAGCTACCTCTCAAATACCTCCCCATCCTAGATCTCTGGCTGAGGTGCCAAACCTATATGTATAACTGGTACCCCGCACAGCTCCCCTTGGAAAGTAGCATGCCGTCTTCAATAACATAATGAATGTGCTCTATTGATTCTTCACAGGCATGCCAAGCAAACTACAGTTAAACTGTTTCCACAACTGAATGCCTGTTCATCCTCTAGTTCTATCCTTACTTCCAAGCCACTATCATTTATCTGGATTGTGACCAGAGTTTCTGGATTGGTCTCCTTATCTATTGTATTGTACTTTGGCACTATTCATTCAATTCATTTTTCATATTTTTACCGGAGTAATATTGATATGACACAGTGACCAAGGACCTACCAAGTCAGGTATTTTTGCAATGGATCCCCAATGCCCCCAGGATAATGTCTAAGGCTCCTTGGCATGGCTAACAGACTTAAAATCTGCCACTATGTCACTCCTGCTTTCTTTTGCACACTATTGTCAAGCTATAGCCAATCCCTTATGGTGCCCATTAAGTTACTTTAGCACTGTAGGCCTCCATGCATTATTTTACTTCAGTTTTGACCAGTGGCCCTGTCCTTCTTCCAAACCCACGCATCCTTCAGTGGCATCGTAGATGCCAATTCTTCTTTTAGGCTCTTGATATCTGTCACTCAAAATACTGGGATGTCATCATGATACCCCGATATACTTTTCATATTATAATTCTTTATTATTCTCATTCCCTTCAAGACTGTCTCATTGATCACTGCATTTCTGGTACCCAGAACCAGAGCTGAATAAGCATACTTATCAGATTTATACACTCTTAGGCCAAAATTACATTCTTTATTGTTCAGCCAGCTTCTTCCAGAGATATCTGCAAAGCATAATTTTTTTCTTCAGCCTAATTTTTTTCTACAGGTTCTGCCGTTATTCAAAGCTTTTTTCTTCTTCTATTGGTTTAGTTATATTTATTTCCCTTTACTAGTGTTTTAAATTTCTTTCATGTCAAAATATTTATGCTTAAATTTCCCATTACTGCTATTAGCAATAGTGTTTTAACATTATCAAAGGTGGACGGTAGGCTAGCAAGTTTCAGTAGAAGCAGCTTGGCTCAAAAGGAATCAGACTGAAGAACAGCATCACAGTTCCATGAAACAGCCTGATTTTTCAAGAGTCAGACATCTGACAAGTGCCAACTGAAGCCACTCAGAGAAAATAAGGCCTTGCCCAGAAAAGGATGAAACCTTAAATTAGATCTGGAGGGCACGCCTTCAGGTAAGGATGACGTCTCATGTTTCCTGTTTCAGTAATAATTCTTATTTAAACGGCAAATATCTTACTGTATTCAATACCATCGCTGTTTGATGTAATCGAAGTGGAACCTTTGCCTTTGGCTACTACAGTCTCTCCCCCCCCCCCCCCCCCCGTCTCCCCCCTATCTCATTCTGGCCTGCACTTTAGCCAAGGGCCTAACTGCTGATATTTCTACTGATAGGAGAGATGCCTTTGGAATAGTTTATAATTTGGAATGTTGTAGAAGCAACATGGCTTTCTTACTTCTAGCTGAAATTTAAAAAAATGACCTGTATGTTCAGAAATTATCAGATGCTATACCTTTAGCTATTATTAAGATCCCAGAGCATTCTAAGCCTGACTCCACAAGGAATGCAGTCCTTCTTAGGAACCAACAACAGTCAAACCTCTGGTACGGCCAAAGGGATGTTTCCCCAAATGATAACGTCAAAAAACTGGTGACTTCCAACAACTGGCCTCAGGAAGAGAAAAACAAAACTGGAAATCTGACAACTGTTGGTTTGATAAAAAGCAGCAGCTCCGGTTCAGGCCAAATGACAGCCCAGTCCAACCAGAGGCTCTAAAACTCCCACTCCTAACTAGTGTACATGCATTAAACCAGTGGCCCACTGGTAAAATGCATCAGTATGGGTGACACCTGTTTTTTAAAAAATATTTTTATATATATTTTATTGATTTTTCACAGAGAGGAAGGGAGAGAGATAGAGAGCCAGAAACATCGATGAGAGAGAAACATTGACCAGCTGCCTCCCGCACACCCCCTACTGGGGATGTGCTCGCAACCAATGTACATGCCCCTGACCGGAATCGAACCTGGGACCTTTTAGTCCGCATACCAAGCTCTACCACTGAGTCAAACCGGTTTCGGCTGTTCCCGTTTCTTTTGAGAGCAATACTGCTTAATTGCTTCATGTTTTATACCTGCAGCATGTCTCCCAAAAGCTCTTACTTCTTTCCACTCTGAGTATGCCTTTGGGGATTCACTACTCTATGAGGCAAACTGGAGAAGGGTAATTCCTGGGAGATCTCACTGCCCTTCCCATCCCTCATTACTCAAATGATAGGGTTACACCTGTTCATTTTTCTGACATGAAACATATGAAACATAACACTCAGCAACAGTCCTTCCTGGAATCAAGGAACAAAGGGACGCTGCATCCAAAAAGACCTGACTCTTGATCAGCAATGATTTTGGAGAAAAATTCAAAGGCGGGGGGGAGGGGGGGAGCTTGTGAAAATTAAAAAATAGAAATCTCATTTAAAATGGAGTCAGGAGGCTAAATGAGAAACCTCATACACACATAAGCAACACATATTGATGGTCCCAAACGTTAGAGACCTACCATGCATTTCCCACAGGAAGTGATACTATTTTGCTGTCTCAACAGAAGGAAGAGAAAGAGACTGCCAGAACTCAAAAAAATGTCACTACATCTCAAACGTTCAGTTCCTCTCCTTTCTTTCTTCATTCTTGTTCTTGGTTCCCCTGTAGATCAAAAGTCCTGAAATACAATTCTTTGTGGTTCCCAAATAAACTCATTTGCTGGAGAAATATGTGGCTACCTATTTGTTTAAGAAAACAAATAACAGAACCTTCCTCATAGAAACCGAAGGAATATTGTTCCAGAGCTTTCAAGAGCCAGCTGAATATTATACTTAACTTCCTGCTACTTGATAGTTATACAAGAGTGTAAACTATGAGCATTTGTAATCACAAGTGTGACAAGACACACAAGATCTCTGTATTCTAGTGGGAAGAGAACCAAAAACATAGTTTTGGAAGGGTAATTAGAAGTTAGGATGAGTGTGTGTGAGTGTTAGTGTGAGTGTGTCTACCTGAGATAGCATGGTCACAGAAGGTCCCTCTGATGGGGTAACACCACCAATGAGTTGGAAGGATAAGGAGGAGCCAATTATGCAAGAGGCAGGAGGACAATGCTCCTAGACTGAGGGACAGCAAGTGCAGAAGCCGCGAAGTGGCAGAGTTTGGCCTGTCTCAAGAGCAGGAAAGCCTTCCTTTCCACCAGTCATTTGATAAATGCTGTCAGAGAATCATGCTTCTTCCCTCCAGAGCACCTGTCTGTGGTTATAACACTGGTATCAAGCCCAGCTGGGTGTGGCTCGGTGGTTGAGCATTGATCTATGAATCAGGTCAAGGTTCAATTCCCTGGTCAGGGCATATGCCATCCCCGTGGGGGTGGGGGTGTGCAGGACACAGTTGATCAATGATTCTCCCTCATTATTGATGTTTCTATCTCTCCCCCTTCTTTCCTGTCTGAAATCAATGAAAAAAAAATTTTTTTTTTTAAAGACAAGTATTGTATCTGGTGTGTGTCTCAGTGGGCTGAGTGTCATCAAAAGCATGGAAAGGTTACCATTTTGATTCTCAGTCAGGGCAAATGCCCAGGTTGTAGGTTCGATTCCCAGTCAGGGCACATGCCCAGGTGGATTCAGGGGGCAACCAATCAATGTCTGTCTGTCTCCCCTCCCTTCCTCACTTCCTCCTCCACCCCTCCCTCCCTCTCACTTCTCTCTTTAAAAGCAATTAAAACATTAAAAAAAAAAAAAAGACTTGTATTATGGTTATTCAGTCCCAATAAATTTTAGCAAGTATTTTATTTACTGATTGCCTACTGTGTCTGGCACTGGGGATCTAACAGTGAGAAAAACCCAGTTTCTGTGTGTGGGTGTGCAAACAAAGAGTGAAATAAGCATCATGAAAGTAGGAATGGTTTATTATTGGTCACCAGAACCAGCATAGGCCCTGGCGTATACAAGGCAAATAATTTACTGAATGAGTTCTCCTAAGGAGAGGATGCAGCATATAAACCGTACACTGTGTAGTGGGATACTAAAAATCACTGGGTGTATACACACAGACACACACACACACACACACACACACACATATAACCACAGTTGGAAATACACTAAAGAAGCATTCTTTGGTTGTCCTTTGTGTATATTTTATACAATGAGCATGCTGCTTTTTAGCATATTAAGTGCTTAATCCAGTCAACGAAAAAGGAAACTTATTTCGTAAATATGTCCCAGCTTTAGTTTATGATCTGTTGTTCCCATGAAATATACACAGTATCCTATTCAATTACTAAATGTATTTTTGGTGGGTTGTTTGTGTGTGTTTGTGTGTGTGTGTGTAATTATAAGAAATAATGTTAATTTTTTATGTAATTAATCCAAAAATGTTAATATTTATTGTCCATTTCTTGGGATACTAATTTTTCATTGGGTTTGCCTACCAACATATTTAGGTTACTTTGGATAGCTCCTCAAATATAACTCAACCTTATGAAAAACAAAAAACAAAAACAAAAAACACAGCAACGCCAAAAATACATTTACAATAGTAATTGAATAGGATCCTGCGTATATTTCATGGGAAACAAGAAGACAACACATTGGACGCAACAGTCAGCAAATCAATGCTCACTCGACTATGGGCAGCAAGGAGCCCGTTAGCTTTTATTGCAAAAGCACTGAGCGCCCTTCCTGAAAACACCCCTCACCCAAGGGCTCAGCGCGCTCCCAGCCCCCCACGCAGAGGAAGCACAGGGCTTCCTCACCCCACATGCCACACCCCAGCCCCGGCCACTTCCCGTAAGCACAAGCCCGATAAGACCCCGTGGGGCCCCGCCACCCAGGCATCAGACCGCACAGGAAACCGCACAAACGCCATCCTGGCAACACCCGCACACACTGGTGTGGGAAGCCGTGTTCCGTGGGGCCCGAGGGCAAGGATGGAGCATAGGGTAGGGACGCCTACCTGCTCTCCTACAGGGGATTGAGCACAGGGTAGGGATGCCTACCTGCTCTCCCCTAAGCCTTCAGGGTCAATTAGGGACAGGGCAGACCATAGCCCCATTGTTAGGGAGTGTGTGTGATGCATGACTTATCTGGATGTTCTCAACTAAGCTGTTCTCAATGATATCTAGCCAGATGCCTGCTCTATGTATCTTTTTCCAAGAACGCCTTAAGGAGCTGACGGGCAGCCTTGTCCTGGGAAAGGGGCACTTGGAGAAACGCCCAGAAAGGCTGCATAAATGTATGCCTGCAACTAATAACGCTGCTGCAGTCTCACCATGGACTAGCAGTCCTCCTGAAGCCCCGCTTTCTCGTCTTTATTTCTCTTAAACCTCCTAGCCCTACCTTCAGGACCTGTGATAACGGCTGGATCCGGTAGCTGGCGCCCGAACATGGACCTGAGGGCACTGGGACAAGTAGGAAGGTTGCGATGGAACAGTGAGTAACGGCGGATTGGGTTTTTTGTTTTTTTTTTAATTCAGGAGTAACAAAATGGGGCAAGTACAGAGCAGGGATCTTTTTATACAGGTCCTGCACAGCATGCTTGTGTCTCGCGGTGCGCGAGTAGAGAAGTCTCAGCTGGTAAAATTTATACAGTTTGTACAGTTTGTCCGTGGTTCCTTGAGCATGGGACAATTAATGTTGAAGTATGGGTAAAAATTGGGCAGAAAATTAAGGATTTTTATAGTGCTCATGGGTCAGAAAAGGTACCAGTAGATGCTTTCACATTGTGGACTTTGATTCTTGACTCTGTGTTGACTCTGAGCTAGTAAAATGGCAGAAGGCAACGAGGGAGAGTTTTCGAGCCCGGTCCCGGTCGCTTTCACCCCTAGAGTCCCCACCTTCTGCGCCGCCTCCACCAGTGCCAAGGGCTCCACCTGATATTCCCTTACCTCCACCCCCTGTGGCGGCATTTGAGGCCACGGCTGCGGAGCCTCGTAAGTGTGAGCAGCCTGAGGGGATAAAAGCGGAGGGGGGCACTCAAACTTATGAGTTGTTGAAAGAGGTGCAGACGGCAGCAACTCAGACTTACAATCAGTTTCTTCAAGCCTCAGGCCAGGTGTCCAAAATATATCCTGAAGTGCCTAAAGCAGGGGCCATGGCCATGAAACCACAGTCTGGGGTAAGCGGCCTGGATTCGGGGGACTGGGATGATTTAGAAGAGCAGGCTGCAAGGTATCACCCGCAGGATGAGTATCCCTTTTTAGCAGCAGTCACCAAACAGGAAGCAGTGTGTTCGGAGCTGAAACAGATACAGCAGGACCCGAGTGGGATGGCTGACCTTATGCGCCAGCTGATGGAGGAAAAATGTAAAGATACGGAGGACACTGCTCCCCGCACGGAGGAGGTAGCCCCTATTGCTACTCAGCCACCTCCCCTGCCCGAGCCGAATATGCCACCAAGGGTATCGTCCATTATAGCAACGGTTGGGGTAGATCCTCACCGGTGGACTATACCCTCTGGAGGGCTAGCTTCCCGCCTGGATGATGTGGTGTCACCTTTACAGTTGTCCTTGAGGGAGGCCCGTAGGGCTGGAGAGGTGCTAGAAGGTTTCCATGCATACCCTGTTGTGCAGAGAACGGACAACCAGGGTAATGTATGGAGAGAACATGAGGCTGTGCCGTTTAAACAATTGAAGGAGCTAAAGACTGCACGTGCTCAATACGGGCCAACAGCTCCTTTCACTGAAGCTATTTTAGAAGCTGTCGCCTCTGCAACCTTGCCACCCCAGGATTGGAAATCAATTGCAAAGGCTTGCCTATCTGGGGGTGATTTCTTACTATGGAAATCTAAGTATGCTGAGGCCTGTAATCAATTTGCTGTTGACAATCGGGCTCATGGCATACAGGCAGATTTCGATCAGCTGGCCGGTTTGGGACCACATATGCACCTGCACCAGCAGCTAGATTACTTGCCCATTGCCTATCAGCAGATTCGCATGGCTGCGACCACAGCATGGAGGAAGCTACCCAGAGCAGGTGCTAAAAAGGAGGAATTGTCCAAAATTCGCCAAGGGCCAGATGAGCCGTTTCAGGATTTTGTGTCTAGACTGATCCAGGCTGCTTCGCGTTTGGTCGAGGACCCAGAAGCAGGAACCCTGCTAGTGAGACAATTAGCTTTTGAGAATACAAATTCGGTTTGCCAAGCAGTCATGAGGCCCTGGCGACACAAGGCAACGGTTGGTGACCTTGTTAATCTGTGCGCTGACGTGGGAACCGGCTATGTGCAAGGTTTGTCTATGGCAGCTGCCATGCAGGGAAAGACAGTTAGGGACATATTGTTTCAGCAGCAAAAACAGGGAGGAAAACGTGATCCTCCAGGGAGCTGCTTTTCTTGTGGTGAAATGGGGCATTTTAGTCGACACTGCCCTAAGAAGAATCTTGGCCAAACCACGGCGCCCAGCCTATGTCCTAGATGTAGGAAGGGGAGACATTGGGCGACTGAGTGTTGGTCTAAGACTGATGTGGAAGGGAAGCCTATCCAGCAGGGAAACTTCCAGAGGGGCCAGCCCCAGGCCCCGAGACAATGTTACAGGGCGCTCCAGGGGTTGAGCCAGGAACCCTCAGCCCTGTCCAATACCAACCCGTTTCATCCCTCCAACGGGCAACCACAGGGAGTGCAGGACTGGACCTCTGTTCCTCCACCCACGTCGTACTGACTCCAGAAATGGGGATGCAAGCAGTACCGACAGGAATCTGTGGCCCGTTGCCATCTGGAACCGTAGGACTGATACTGGGTAGAAGTGGGTATACCATGAAAGGACTATCTGTTGCCCCCGGGGTTATTGATTCAGATTATACAGGAGAGATAAAGGTGATGACGAAAACTACCCAAGCCATTTTTGACATTCCTTCAGGGACTCGAATTGCCCAATTGCTATTACTGCCATATGTTCAGGGAGAGAATAAAGTTCAGAGCCGACGGGGAAGAGGTACCAGTGGGTTTGGATCTTCTGATGCTTATTGGATAAGGGAGGTAAAAAAGGAGAGGCCAGAGCTAGAATTATGGATAGATGGGAAAAGATTCACTGGACTCCTAGATACTGGCGCGAACGTTTCAGTAATCTCTGCTGATCATTGGCCCGCCACACGGCCATTACAAGATACCAGTACATTCCTGCAAGGGATAGGGCAGAGTCAATCGCCCCAGCAAAGTAGCAGAATACTGACTTGGAAGGATAAAGAGGGGGTGTCGGGTAGTTTCCAGCCTTATGTAGTACTGTTTCTGCCCGTTAACCTGTGGGGACATGATATTATGGAGAAAATGGGCGTGTATCTTTGGAGTCCAAATGCTACTGTGACAAATCAGTTGATGAATCAAGGACTGCTTCCTGATCAAGGCCTTGGTAAAGAAGAGCAAGGTATAACCCAACCTATCCTCTCTAAGTGGAAGCTAGACAGAGCAGGCCTGGGACATTTCTAGCAGAGGCCATTGATTCTCCTGCTATTCATACTGATAAGATTCAATGGAAGTCTGATGACCCAGTATGGATAGATCAATGGCCTCTGACTCAGGAGAAACTACAGGCAGCCCAGCAACTGGTGCAGGAGCAGTTACAATCTGGGCATACTGAACCCTCCAATTCTCCCTGAAACTCACCTATATTTGTCATTAAGAAGAAGTCAGGGAAATGGAGACTATTACAGAATCTAAGAAAAGTTAATGAAACCATGTTTATGATGGGAGCGCTACAGCCCGGATTGCCATCACCCATGGCCATACCAGCTCAAACCTTTAAAATAATTGTGGATTGGAAAGACTGTTTTTATACCATCCCTCTGAACCCAAAGGATTGCCAGAGATTTGCTTTTAGTGTACCATCTGTTAATTTGAAAGAGCCAATGACTAGATATCATTGGAAGGTGTTGCCTCAAGGCATGGCCAATAGTCCAACTTTATGCCAGAAGTTTGTCCAAACAGCTATAGCAAAGACTAGGCAAAACCATCCAGGGGTATATATCATCCATTATAAGGACGATATCTTACTAGCTCATGGACAGTGTGAAGAGTTGACAGCGGCCTATGGGCATATGCAGGAAGGATTAAGGCGGTATGGTCTGCAAGTGGCTAATGAAAGGGTGCAATTACAGCATCCTTGGGCTATACATTATACCCTAGACATTTCACGCCGCAGCGGATCAAAATCAGAATGGCCGACTGTAGGACCTTGAATGATTTTCAAAAGTTGTTAGGGGACATAAATTGGATTCGTCCTACCTTAGGACTCACAACAGGAAAGCTAAAGCCACTATTTGACATACTCAAAGGTAATTCTGATCCCACTTCGCCAAGGCAGCTCACTGAGGAGGCTAGGCAGAGCTTACAAAAGGTTGAACAGGCCATTACTAACTCCCAGTTAATTTACTGTTTGTACTGTGAACCTTGGCAACTTTTAATTTTGGCAACTGCCCTTACCCCAACAGGTGTCCTATATCAGCACAGGGTGCTTCAGTGGTTACATGGAGCCACCACCCCTTCTAAAGTTTTGGCACCGTATTATGAGCTTGTGGCCGAAAGGATACAGCAGGGAAGGAAATGTAGCATCTTACACCTTGGATATGAACCAGCTGCTATTGGTATTCCTTATACAGCCAAACAACTTGACTGGTTGCTAAACATGACCAATTCCTTTCCTCTAGCCTTGGCTCATTACACGGGAAAGATATTGCACCATTACCCTCCTGATAAAATCATTCACTTTGCTTCTAGAGCAGCGCTCATCTTTCCTTCAATTGTAAAAGCTCAACCCATTCCCCAGGCGTTGTTAGTTTTTTCTTTTCTTTTTCTCTTTTTATGGCTTTACTTATTTAATTTTTTTAAAAATTTTTCTTCTTATTATTTTTGTACATATACCAATGCCCCCCTTCCCATACATACCCTCCCACACCAGAGTTTTGTGTCCATTGGTTGTACTTATATGCATGTATACAAGTCCTTCAGTTGATCTCTTATTTCCCCCAGATATCCCCAACCTCCCTGCTGTAATTTGACAGTCTGCTTGTTGCTTTACTGTCTCTATATCTGTCTTTTGGTTCTTCAGTTTATAATGTTCTTTATCATCCTTAAATAAGTGAGATCATGTGGTGTTTCTCTTTCATTGACTGGCTTGTTTCATTCAGCATGATGTTCTCCAATTCCATCCAGGTTGCTGCAAACGATGAGAATTTTTTTTTTATGACTGCATAATATTCCATTGTGTAAATGTACCATAGTTTTTGGATCCAATCATCTGCTGATGGGCACCTAGGCTGTTTCCAAATCCTAGCTATTGTCAATTGTGCTGCTATGAACATAGGGGTGCATATATTCTTTCTGGTTGATGTTTCTAGCTTCTTGGGATATATTCCTAGGAGTGGGATTACTGGGTCAAATGGGAGTTCCATTTTCAGTTTTTTGAGGAAGATCCATACTGTTATCCACAGTGGTTGCACCAGTCTACATTCCTACCAGCAATGCACGAGGGTTCCTCTTTCTCCGCAACCTCGCCAACACTTGTCGTTTGTTGACTTGTTGATGTTGGCTACTCTGACAGGTGTGAGATGGTACTGCATTGTTGTTTTGATTTGCATTTCTCAGATATTTAGTGACTTTGAGCACGTTTTCATGTGCCTTTTGGCCTTCCTTCTGTCTTATTTTGAGAAGATTCTATTTAGATCCATTGCCCATTTTTTATTTGGGTCAGTTATCTTTCTTTTATTAAGTTGTGTAAGCTGTCTATAGATGTTGGAGATTAAACCTTTATCAGTGATAACATTTGCAAATATGTTCTCCCATACAGAGGGCTTTCTTGTTGTTTTGTTGATGGTTTCCTTTGCTGTAAAAAAGCTTTTTATTTTGATGTAGTCCCATTTGTTTATTTTCCCTTTAGCTTCCATTGCCTTAGGGGAAGTATCAGTGAAGAAGTTCTTTTGGCATATGTCTGAGATTTTGCTGCCTTATGGTTTCCCGTCTTATGTTTAAATCCTGTATCCATTTTGAGTTTATTTTTGTGTATGGTGTAAGTTGGTGATCCAGTTTCATTCTTTTGCATGTATCTGTCCAATTTTCCCAACACCATTTATTGAAGAGACTATCTTGACTCCATTGAATGTTCGTGCCTCCTTTGTCAAATATTAACTGAGCTTAGTGATTTGGGTTGATATCTGGGTTCTCAATTCTATTCCATTGATCTATATATCTGTTCTTGTGCAAGTACCAGGCTGTTTTGAGAACAGTGGCTTTGTAATACAGTTTGAAATCTGGTATGGAGATCCCTCCTACTTTACTCTTCTTTCTCAGGATTGCTTTGGCTATTCAGGGTTCTTTATTGTTCCAAATAAACTTTTGGAGAGTTTTTTCTAGGTCAGTGAAATATGCCATTGGTATTTTAATGGGGAGTGCATTGAACCTATAGATTTCTTTGGGAAGTATGGACATTTTGATGATGTTGATTCTACCAATCCATGAACATGGTATGTTCTTCCATCTGTTTACATCTTCCTCTAAATCTTTTTTCAGTGTCATGTAGTTCTCCGTGTATAGGTCTTTTACCACCTGAGTTAAGTTTATTCCAAGGTATCTTAATTTTTTTGGTGCGATGGTAAATGGGATTGCCTTTTTAATCTCTGATTCTGCAAGTTCACTATTGGTGTATAGAAATGCCATAGATTTCTTGGCGTTAATTTTGTATCCTGCTACATTGCCAAATTCATTTAACTCAATTAGTTTTTTAATGGAGTCTTTTGGGTTTTTTATGTACAATATCATGTTATCTGCAAATAAGGATAACTTTACTTCTTCTTTTCCTATTTGGATGCCTTTTATATCCTCTTCTTGTCTAATTGCAATGGCTAGTACTTCCAGTACTATGTCAAACAGGAGTGGTGAGAGTGGGCAACCCTGTCTTGTTCCTGTTCTTAGAGAGAATGGTTTTAGTTTTTTGCCCATTGAGTATGATGTTGGCTGTGGGTTTATCATATATAGCTTTTATTATGTTGAGGTATGATCCTTGTACTCCCACCTTGTTGAGAGTTTTTATCAGGAAAGGGTGTTGGATTTTATCAGATGCTTTTTCTGCATGAATTGATATGACTATATGATTTTTATCTTTCAATTTGTTTATGTGATGTATCACATTTATTGATTTGCGGATATTGTACCATCCTCGCATTCCTGGAATAAATCCTTCTTGGTCGTGGTGTATGATCTTTGTGATGCTCTGCTGGAGCCGATTTGCTAGAATTTTATTGAGGATTTTGGCATCTATGTTCATAAGAGATATTGGCCTGTAATTCTCTTTCATTAAGTTGTCTTTATCTGGTTTTGGTATTAGGGTGATGCTGGCTTCATAGGAGTTTGGAAGTGTTCCTTCCTCTTGTGTTTTTTGGAATAGTCTGAGGAGGATAGGTTTTATTTCTTTTTTGAATGTTTGGTAAAACTCTCCTGTGAAGCCATCTGGCCCTGGGCTTTTGTTTGCTGGAAGCTTTTTGATGACTGTTTCAATTTCTTCCCACGTCACTGGTTTATTGAGATTTTTAGATTCTTCCTGATTGAGTTTTGGAAGTTTGTATTTTTCTAGGAATATGTCCATTTCCTCCAGGTTGTTCAATTTGTTGGAATAGAGTTGTTCATAGTATTCTGTAACAATCCATTGTATTTCGGTGGGGTCTGTTGTTATTTCACCTCTTTCATTTCTGATTTTGTTTATTTGGGTCCTCTCTCTTTGTTTCTTGGTTAGCCTGGCTAGAGGTCCAACTATCTTGTTTATCCTTTCAAAGAACCAGCTCTTGGTTTTGTTGATCTTCTGTATTATTTCTTTGGTCTCTTATGTCGTTTATCTCCGCTCTAATTTTTATTATTTCCTTCCTTCTGCTTACACTGGGCTTTTATTGTTGCTCTTTTTCTAAATTTTCGCAATAGGCTTGTAAGGATATGAACTTCCCTCTCAAAACTGCTTTTGCTGTGTCCCATAGATTTTGGATTGTTGTGTTTTCATTGTCATTTGTTTCCAGGATGTTTTTAATTTCTTCCTTGATTTCTCTGGTAACCCAGTCCTTGTTTGATAGCATGCTGTTTAGTCTCCATGTTTTTTATTTCTTTGGATTATTTTTATTGTAATTTCCAGTTTTATGCCATTATGATCTGAGAAGATGCTTGATAAGATTTCTATCTTCTTGAATTTGAAGAGACTTTGCCTATGTCCCAAAATGTGGTCTATCTTTGAGAATGTCCCATGTGCACTTGAGAAGAATGTATATTCTGTGGCTTTGGGGTGGAATGTTCTGAAGATGTCGATAAATTCCATCTGGTCTAGTGAGTTATTTAGGATTGATATTTCTTTGCTGATTTTTTGTATAGATGATTTGTCGAAGGATGACAGTGGGGTATTAAAATCTCCTACTATGATTGTATTGCTATTAATCTCTCCCTTAATGTCCTCCAGCTTTTTTTTTTTTATGTGCTACTGTATTGGGTGCATATATATTTACCAGGGTTATTTCTTCTTGTTGGATTGCTCCCTTTAGTATTATGAAGTGGCCTTCATTATCTCTTGTTATATCCTTCTCTCTGCGATCCAATTTGTCAGATATAAGTACTGCTACCCCAGCTTTTTTTTCAGTTCCATTTGCCTGGAAAACCTTTTTCCATCCCTTCACCCTCAGTCTGTGTGCATTTTTTTTTCTGAGGTGGGTTTCTTGTAGACAACAGATGTATGGGTCTTGTTTTCTTATCCAATTTGTTACCCTATGTCTTTTGATTGGAGCATTTAAACCATTTACATTTAAGGTTATTAATGATAAGTAGTCATTTGACGCCATTTTTATTCTATACCCCTGTGTTCCTTCATCGCTTATTTCTTTATTTTTACAGTAGACCCTTTAGCATTTCTTGCATTGCTGGTTTGGTGGATATAAATTCCTTCAGTCTTTTTTTGTCTGTGAAGCTTCTGATTTCCCTTTCAATTTTGATTGATAGCCTTGCTGAGTACAGTATTCTTCGATTTAGACCATTCCTTTGCATGACTTTGTATATTTCATCCCATTCCCTTCTGGCCCGATAAGTTTCAGTTGAGAAATCAGTTAGTCTGATGGGGGTTCCTTTATATGTAACTTTCTGTTTCTCTCTGGTTGCTTTTAAGATTCTTACTTTGTCGTTGGTATTTGCCAATTTAATTATAATATGTCTTGGCGTCAGTCTTCTGGGATCCATTTTGCTTGGGACTCTGCGAGCATCTTGGATTTGTGTGGGTTTTTTCTTCTCTATCTCGGAAAAGTTTTCTGTCATTATTTCTTAAAATACGTTTTCCATGTCTATCTCAGTTTTCTTTCCTTCTGGAACCCCTATTATTCGAATATTGTTTTGTTTTGCATTGTCCCAAAGCTCCTGTAGGCTCTCCTCCTGCTTTTTAAGTAGGGGTGTCGAACTCAATCAGAGAAGGGGCCAAAATCTAAAATCCAGCCTAAATCGCGGGCCGAATGGTTTACTGAACAGTCATAAACTGACAATGTCATAAACTGACAGCGGAGTGCAGTGATGACAGCGCGGTGCGGGCCACATTGCAAGGCCTGGCGGGCTGGATTTGGCCCGCGGGCCTTGTGTTTGACACATGTGTTCTAGAGGCTGCTCTAATTGGGTATTTTTTTTCCATCTTGTCTTCTAGCTCACTAATGCGGTCCTCTGCTTCTTCTAGTCTGCTCTTGATGCTTTCTATTGAGTTCTTTATAGTAGCGATGTCATTTTTCATTTCTTCCTGAGACATCTTCATTTCTTCTTGGTTTTTCTTCATTTCCTCTTGGGTCTTACTCATATTGTCAAATTTGTCTTCCTTTCTTTTTAGTCATCTGCTGATCGTTACTCTGAATTCTTGCTCTGGTAGGTTGCTTGCCTCTAACTCGTTTACTTCCTTTTCTGGTGATGCCTGCTTTTATTTGTGGGCTGTTTCTTTGTCTCCCCATGGTCTCTCTTTACAGGATGTCTCTCTCTTGCATTGATTTAAAGGCACAAAGTACAACACAACCAGGTACAACACACAAGGCACTGAACAGAAATATGTTTGCAATATTAATAACTTCCAATAAAGGTACCCACTAGCGAAAGGCAAATTATGGAATAGGAGAGAAAGAGGAAGAGTAAAAAGAGAAGAGGGCAGGAGCATAAGAAAAAGATAGGAAAAAGAGTGTCAAAATGCATTTGGGAAACAGGGAAAAGAGAGAGAGAGAGAGAGAGAGAGAGAGAGAGAGAGAGAGAGAGAAGGGGAATAAACTATATATATTGGGATAGAATTTCAATTGAACAACCACTGACCCCAACAAATGCTGTCAGCAGTACCTGGAGAATAATACAATCTACAACCTCCCCTAATTTCCAGCACCGGAAGGGAAAACAGAAGTAATAAAATAACGAACAAAAACCGATCAAACAAGAAAATACCGAGCAACAGCAACAGCAAAAGAATAAGCAAAATACTCTCACTAAAAAGCATAAAAATACAATATAATCATCATTCCCCCAAACAGCATCAAAAGAACCATGAGGAAACAATTTTTTTTTTTTTTGCTAGTTAATACAGCTCAGAGAGGGGTGCGTGTGCACTTCGCACAGGGGATTGGAAATAAGACATATAAGTCGGGTAGAAATTTTAGCAGGGGGGATAGAGAGAGAGTAAGTAAATCTGAAGCAGGAAAGGGTTAAGATACACAGGATAGCAAAAGGGGGGAGGGTAGAAAGAGAATGATGGTGTAAAGGTCGTGTTGAGTTAGGGTTAAACAATGTTAAAGGAGAAATGAAAATAAAATGAAGAACACTAATTCCAATGTAAAATAAAGAGAAAATAAAACAGCACTTAAAAAATATTAAAATCGCAGTAGTCAAAATGCTTATTGAACCTAAAAATGTAATAATTAAAAAGTTAAAATCTAGTGAGGAAAAAAGGAAAAAAAAATTGTTTGAGTAAAAGATGCAAAAAATGAAATAAATAAATAAATAAATTTAGCAAAAAAAAAAAATGTGCAGTTGTGAAGGCCATTCACTTCTGTTATTCTATTTGACACGCCCGTTTCTCAATCCAGTCCGTATTGCAGTTCCCTGCATTCTGCTGCACCTCAGTGGCGATTCCTTAGTTTCTTGGTTTTTGATCAAGTAAAACTAATAATAAACACAGTAAGTTTGTATTCCAGACCGTAGGTGGCCGTGTATGTGGATTGATGTCCAGTCTTTTTGGCTGCTCTAGCCTTCTTTTTCTGTGGCACTCAATGTGGGGTTTTTTTGTTTGTTTGTTTATTTTTTATTTTTTTCTTTGCCTCGGAGCTGAATCCTGGATGATTTCTCCCTGCTCTGCTTCTCAGTTTCCAGAAAAGCAGTTTCCCCCTGCTGTCTCTTAGGGTCAGTCAATCTGGGTGATCTCTCCTTTGTAATCGGAAGCAAAGTGTTGCAGGGGAACCAGCCTAGGTGCGCAATGGGCGAGTCTGCGCGCACTTACAGACTGCTTTCCAACTCCTCTGTTTTCCCACCGTGTCGGATCAGAATGGGTTGCTCCCTAGAGAACCTCACTAGTAGCAACCTTGGGGACCCCCGCCCACTCTCTCGAATCACGCCAGACCCAACAGTGGAGGGCTTCTGTGGACACAGATTTCTGGGGTCCCAGCGGTCGCCGCAGCTGCCGCTTTCGCGGTTGGGACACACACCCCGCTTTGTCCCCGGCAAAATCCAACCTTTCTGAGGAATGCGCGTGTCCGCGCAGGTCGGATACCCTCGATTTTTAACAATCTGTTTCGTGTCCCTAGGCGTTTTAAAGAGTTCCGCTGCTTCTATCTGTTCTAGGACCAGGGTCAGAACAAGTCTGTCTGTTCGGTCGCCATCTTGTCCCTCCCGTTGTTAGTTTTCACTGATGGGTCATCAAAAGGGACTGCGGCTGTCACTACCTTTGATTGCCAGCGCTCTTGGAGTACTACTTATACCTCAGTTCAGCAGGTAGAATTGTTCGCCATCAAGCAGGCTTGACACTATATCCTCAACCTATCAATATCTACTCAGACAGCCAGTATGCTGTGTTAGCTCTAAACCTGATAGAGACAGTACCCCATATTGCCGCTGCCAATGAGACAATACAGCAATTGTTTCAGGAGATTCAAGAAGTTTTACGCTCTCGCAAGCAAGCTTGCTTTATAGGGCATATTTGGGGTCACTCTCAGCTAGCAGGACCTTTAGCGGAAGGTAATGAGCTTGCGGACGGTCAAAAGCAGGGCCGTTTCCTAGCCATCACTGATCCAGTCCAGGCAGCAAAAGACTCTCATGTGCTACATCATCAGTCAGCGCAAGGGCTTCGACAGCAATTTAAGATCTCATGCGAGGCCGCCAGGCAAATTATCCGTGACTGTCCTCAGTGTCCACAGCTGTTACCTGTACCTCATTTCGGGGAGAACCCCCGCGATTTAAAGCCTAATCAGTTATGGCAGATGGATGTTACGAATGTTCCCTCCTTTGGGAAGCAGAAATATGTTCATGTAACTTTAGACACCTTCTCTCACTTTATCCTAGCATCACCTCAGACAGGTGAGGGAGCCAAACATTGTATAGATCATTTATTATATTGTTTTTCCATTTTGGGTATTCCACAGCAAATTAAAACTGATAATGCACCTGCCTACTGCAGTAAAAAATTTCAGCAGTTCTGCACAACCTTTAGAATCTCCCTAAAAGATGGCATTCCTTACAACCCACAGGGACAAGGCACTGTGGAGCGAGCTCATCAAGAACTCAAAAATCAGCTTTTTAAAATTAAAAAGGGGGAGTATTATACCCACACCCCCAGGAATTTACTTAATCATATAATCTTTATTTTAAATTTTTTGCAAATGGACAAAGACGACGGCTCAGCGGTTTTGGGAGCCCACACCAAAACACTTTCCAGATATATACTGGAGAGATCCGCTGACTAGGGAATTGCATGGGCCGGATCCAGTACTAATGTGGGGTCGAGGCTATGTTTGTGTTTTCCCTACAGGAGACGATAATCCGCGGTGGTTGCCAGAGCAGTGTGTTCGACATGCCTGGAAGCAAAATCGCGCGGCTGCGAGCCCAGCTGAACGGCTTGATGCGTCAGAAGAAGAGGCAGCGTGGGGGCCGGCGACGGAGAGTTTCCCTTCGCCGTGACAAGCTGCCAGAGATCCGTGTGGTTGCTCAGTTGGTTTCCTTCCTATGGCTTCTATCGCAATTGATGGCTGTGCATGCTGCTGTTTATTGGGCGTATGTACCCAACCCACCACTGCTGCATCCGGCAACCTGGGAGGATAAGAGCATTCCTGTTTATGTTAATGACACCAAGAACTTGGGGCTTATGTTCTCGGGCCACATTTCCCCAGCCTGGGCAGAAGGGTACAATTATCAAGGAGTTACCAAAGGGACACCAGTGTGTTTTTCCTTTGAGGATAAAGAGGGCTGCACCATGGTCCAGAGGCTGTCTGATATCGATACCAATCATTCTGCAGGTATCCACTGGGGTATGGATAGCTATTACATTGCTAGAAATGGCACCAGGGCACGCCGTGGTCCTGGGACATACCCGCAGGGAGTCAAACCTTGTGGGCCTTTGGGGCCATCTAAAAATAACCTTGGGCTGATGTGGCGGACATGTCATGCGAATGAAACGGTCTGCCGCAGGTCCCTATGCGACTGGGCCGAGATGAACAGCAATCTTCGGCCAAAGAACCTAGTGACTGGACTTTGGACAATGGACAATATTACTTACCAAAGAGATTTGTGGAAAATGGTGGCCGCCATGGACGTCACTGTCGGGAAGGAGAATGTGACAGTGCAGCTGCAAAGGGGAGTCATTAGTGGCTCGGGGAACGGCTGGAATGTGAGCGTGTCCGCATGTGTACCTGAACCTCATGCCTTGTTACTGGGTAATTTTAATATTAGCCTAGACAATGAAACTGAAATAACCAGCCTCGCCTGTAATAATTGCAGTCTAACCAATTGCATTAATGGCACTACCCCATCCTTGTTAATCTTATATCAACCTGTATTTGTCCTCCTGCCAGTTAACACCACCCAAGAGTGGTACTCTGACATGGGGCTTGCTGTGCTTCAGACAGTAGAAAGGGCCTTAGGCCGAACGAAAAGATTTGTAGGATTGTAAATAGCGGGTATCACTGCCTTAATCACTTTAATTGCTTCTGCCATTGCATCTGCCATATCGTTAACGATCTCCATTCAGACAGCAGACTATGTAAACAACCTGGCTTACAATGTAACGCAAGCACAACAAGCCCAAGAGGACTGGGACAGGAAAATAGAACAAAGGGTGAACTCTCTATGATGTTGTACAAATCCTAGGCGATGAGATTGTAAGCTTGGAGGTGAAAAGCTCTCTAAGATGACACGCCGCATTCTCATGGATTTGCGTAACCCCAAAAGAATATAATGATTCTAGGTTTCCATGGGAAAATGTTAAAAGGCATCTTCAGGGTATATGGCATGATGCAAACACCTCCCTTGATTTGCGAATGTTGCATGGAGAAATCCAAAATTTGCTGAACGCACCAAAGCTTGATATTGATATAGCCAGAGAAGCCTCGGAGTTTGTATCCGGGCTACGGGACAACTTCCCAACTACAAGTGCTTTCCTTCATGGAGTAATAGGCCTAAATTGCAGTAGCAAGTTTCCTGGTATTTTTATGCATGTTGTTGCCTTTCTGTATAAGATTAATCTGTAAGCAAATGTACAACTTAGCCATGGACATCCGCCTGCTTCAGCTTCATCAAGAGAAGGACAGCATTCCGCTTAAGTTGTAATAAATTAAAAAGGGGGAGCTGTGGGAAGCCGTGTTCCATGGGGCCCGAGGGCAAGGATGGAGCATAGGGTAGGGACACTTACCTGCTCTCCTACAGGGGATTGAGCACAGGGTAGGGACGCCTACCTGTTCTCCCCTAAGCCTTCAGGGTCAACTAGGGACAGGGCAGACCATAGCCCCATTGTTAGGAATGCGTGTGATGCATAAATAACTTACCTGGATGTTCTCAGCTAAGCTGTTCTCAATGATATCTAGCCAGATGCCTGCTCTATGTATCTTTTTCCAAGAACGCCTTAAGGAGCTGACGGGCGGCCTTGTCCTGGGGAAGGGGCACTTGGAGAAACGCCCAGAAAGGCCGCAAAAATGTACGCCTGCAACTAATAACGCTGCTGCAGTCTCACCATGGACTAGCAGTCCACCTGAAGCCCCGCTTTCTCTTGTCTTTATTTCTCTTAAACCTCCTAGCCCTACCTTCAGGACCTGTGATACCTGCTGGATCCGGTACACCGGGCTCTCAGGAGCAGCCCTCAACCACCTGGGCTGCGCTTCCCGCCCTCATCCCGCTGGGCTCGGCCCCCACACACCTGCCCGCTGTCGCCGAGGACACGCTTTGGCAAACGCGGGCCGCGCCCAGCGCCCTGCGAGGCTCCATACAAGCCGCTGGCACCCCGGGGTCCTCCCTCCCCTGGAGCCGCGCACAAGCACAACCCGGGGCCGCTCTGCCCAAGCCCAAGCCCCATCCCCCCTTCCCCTTCCCCCGACCCACCAGCCCAACCTCTCCCCGCCCTCGGCTGCGGTCGGCCAGCCCCCCACCCTACCCGCCCCAGCTCGCTCCGGGAGCGCACCCCGTGTCCGGGCCCTTACCGGTGGGCGCGGGTAGCCAGAGCACTAGCGTCACCAACAGGTTCCCAACGAGGCTCCGAGCGGAGAAGGCACGGCGAGGAGATGCCCTGCGAGGCCCGCGAGAGGCCGTCATGTTCCGGGCGGAGGAGCGGGAAGCCAGGAACCATGAAGGCGGAACTCCCAGCGGGCTTGGCTTGCACTGCGCCCGACGGAAGTGTCGCTAGGGGGCGGGCCCAACGAGTGGGGCGGTAGGCGATAGGCGACGGGGGAAGGGGCGTGGCCGGCGGGTTATTGGCAGCTCAGGCTCCGCCCACGCCGGCGGGAGAAGGACGGCCCTTCACCTCACAATGCTTGTGGGAAATGGTGGGTCACCGCCCGCTCCCCGAAGACTGAAAGGCACCAACCCCGCTCAGGAAGGGCGGGAAGGAAACAAGAGCGGCCCAGTCATCATCGCGCCCTTTCCGGAGCCCGGGATGGAAAAATAAAGCTCGTGGGCCTGAAAATAGAAACCCGGAGCCCAGACCGGGGTCGCCTAGGGCTCCACTTTGGTCCTGGGACCTCCAGACTGGCAGGAGTGCCAGGGCCTTGCTCAACATTGGGCATTAGCTCGGCATTGATTAAGGACGACACTTGAGATTTACATGGTTGAAGGTCTGCTACTTGAATCCTCTCAATGCCTGCTAGATTTCAAAATCACCGAGATGGTCTGGCCACTGCGTGCCCAACACCTAATGTAAATAACTCTGCTTGTTATCAAGGGCTCAGATAGTTCCTTGAGGGAACCCCTGGGAAGATAAATCAATTCCTGGCCATAAACATATGGGGCCCTTGCTCTTGATCAATAACTGTTTTATTGGAGAGGAAATACACATGAATGAAAAAGTTAAGGGCAAGGATGTATTCATGGCAAATTCTTGGAAGTGATGAATATCATTATTGTTTGGATATATAGGAATTAATAATACGGGGAATTTTTCTGATGAAACAGTCTGTCAATGCTAGAAATATAATTATGAACAGGATTTATTTCTAGAATTGTGAGTAAAACTGTATTAATTAAACAAAAACCGGGAATATGACCAATATTAAAAGAACAAACAAAAGAATTGACATTTTCTATTTGTTGCAAAGGATAAAAATGTCAAACAATGTGAGTAAACATTGGGAGGCCCAGGACCAACAAAACATAATTTTTGTGTTTTTGAAGTTTTTATTTTATTATTTATTTATTTATTTATTTATTTATTTTAAAGACTGTGCCCTAGGACACTCTTCTTCTTCTTCTTCTTCTTCTTCTTCTTCTTCTTCTTCTTCTTCTTCTTCTTCTTCTTCTTCTTCTTCTTCTTCTTCTTCTTCTTCTTCTTCTTCTTCTTCTTTTTTAAAAAAATATATTTTATTGATTTTACACAGAGAGGAATTGAGAGGGACAGAGAGTTAGAAACATTGATGAGAGAGAATCATCGATCAGCTGCCTCTTGCACACCCCCTACTGGGGATGTGCCCGCAACCAAGGTACATGCCCTTGACTGGAATCGAACCCGGGACCTTTCAGTCCGCAGGCGGACGCTCTATCCACTGAGCCAAACCAGTCCTGAGGTGTTTTTTAAGTTTTTAAATGAACTTGACTTTTAAAGCAAATAGATACATTTAGAGTTCATTCCACAGAGACCATCAGACCTGTGAGCCAAAATGTATAATTTTTTTTTTGGGGGGGGGGGGTGGGAAATGTAAGTTCTTAAGTGTCTAGCAAAAGTATAAGGAATTTTTGCCAGATGGCTAATGGGATGGAATTCTATGCAGTAAGCAGTGTAAGATATATATATATATATATATATATATAATATATATAATATATATTATATATATATATATATATATATATAATATATATATATATATATATATATGAGAGAGAGAGAGAGAGAGAGAGAGAGAGAGAGAGAGAGAGAGAAACTATCCTCTATTCTTTAGTAGAAGAAAAGCAGACTACAAATTAGTATGTGCCTTTTGGTATTTCTTTTATTAAACAAAAGTAGTTTATTGATACACACAAGTAGAGATTAGATGGAAATATACCTCCCCCCCCCCACCAAAAAAACAAACAAACAACTAACAGTTGACAGGATTGTGCAAATTTCATTTTTTGTGCTTTTCAACTTTTTATATTGACTCAGGTTATGTTTGGAATCAGGAAAAGAAAAAAAAATTAATAACCCAACTTATATATCAACATCTATTTTGTTCATAGAATGGTGACAGAAACTCACAGAAGGAATGAGGATGATAAGGAAATGGAAGATCTCAGTACAAACCTCAAACACATCTGCTGGAAAGATAAAACTGTGTATATATTTAAACAGTTCAGCCTCTGAGATGTACTAACAACTTTCAAGGTTCAACAAATCATGGAATTTCCTCTTCCTCTCAGCCCAACACAATGTTTGGACTGTTAGTGCAGCTGTAAAACAGCATGTGTGGAGGTGATGTATAAAATAAAGGCCTCAGAATCTTGGATTATTAAGTGTAGACCCTCCATGATGACACACATGTTGAAGGAGGTATAAGTAAGGCAACAAATAGGAAACCCAGTGAGGGGGGATTAGACTCTGTCTTCATGATTACAGTAGTAAATGTGTGATATAACAGAAATGTTCTGTGGCTCAATGTTGGCACTTGTAGAAACAGAATCTATTCTCTACAATCATCTATCTGTACACTGTTATATATCAATCACATCTCAGTAACAGCTGGGGGTGGGAACTTTCCCATTTATTTCTACGCTTGGAAGTAAGGTGTACTTGTGTGTATGTGTGTGTTTTCATGAGAAGATTTAACAGGGAAAAATATATTATAACTAGTGTTTGGTTTCCTAGTTATGGGTACTTGATTAGTTTAACGATTGGGATTTACTAAAACTTTCTTCCTATCTATGAAATTTCTGTACTTCGGAATCATCAAACCATTTTTTTTAAATCCTCACCCAAGGATATTTTTTCCCATCAATTTCTAGAGAAAGTGGGAGGAGGAGGAGGAAGAAGGAGGAGAGAGAGAGAGAAACATTGACTTGAGAGAGACACATCAATTGGTTGCCTCCTGCACGTGCCCCTCCAGGGGCTGGGGCACCTGCAACCAAGGTACCTGTCATTGGAATCCAACCCACAACCCTTCGGTCCAACGGCCGGCCGACATTCTAACCACTGAGAAAAACCGGCCAAAGCATCCAACGATATTTAGCATCATAAATGGTATCCTTGTTGGTTTCTTTTTTTAAAAAATATATATTTTATTGATTTTGTACAGAGAGGAAGGGAGAGAGATAGAGAGCTAGAAACATCAATGAGAGAGAGTCATCCACCAGCTGCCTCTTGCACACCCCCTACTGGGGATATGCCCGCAACCAAGTTACGTGCCCTTGACCGGAATCGAACCCAGGACCTTTCAGTCCCCAAGCCGACGCTCTATCCATTGAGCCAAACCGGTCTTGGCGTTGTTGGTTTCTTTAATGCATTTGAGTTGACTCACCTGAGGCTCCAACTGATATGTTCTGAACCTTGTTCCCTGTTTTTCTGAACAAGCTCCATGAAGGAGGGATAGAGTTTTCTTGCTTTTTCTCAAGTGCTCAGAGAGTTCCAGGCCTACAATAGGTACATAATAAATATATATTACTTACTAAATGAAATAAATGGGTGTTGCTGTCAAATCATATAACATTTTCTGCCCATTTCCCATGAGCATGGGAAAGATTTTAATTGTACTAATAATTAGACACAGAGAACAAGGATGGATTTGACTCAATTCCTATTAGAGAATTATATACTTAATATAATTTTAGAACACCAGTTTTCTTGTTGTTGTTTTTTTGTCAAATGAGAGTGCAGGACACCAGTAAGCAGGAGAGGCATGTGATGGGCTGGGAATGGAGAAGCTTAGATGCACTACTGGCTCTGAGATGTGAGAGGCACCAGTGATGAATGAGTGAATGGAATGATTAGAGAAAATGGGCCCAGATTAGAAACATATTCTGAGCTGAGATAAAACACACTGGAAATAAACACATTACAAAGGAAACTTCTCCAATTCTCCATTTCATTTTTACCAGATTTAAAGATCCAATTTTCAAAAAATGAACAAAAAGACCTTCAAATATGAGACTACACATTTCTTCCAGCTTTGAGAAAATTTTAATTAAAATATACATTTTCCCTGTCATTTAAACAAACTTTTCTATAGAAAACTGGTTTTCCCATATATTTAAGTAATTGATAAAATACAATGACTGGCCAAATTATTATGATTTCTGAATGCATAATAATCTGGCCACTCAGTGTATATCCTATATAATAAAAGACTAATATGCAAATTGTCTCCTCCACCAGAAATTCAATTAGCAGACAGTCTGGTCAACCACCCATGTCCCCTGTCCTTGGTCAGGATGGCCGGACCCCACCCATGCACAAATTCATGCACCAGGCCTATAATACACACACACACACACACTGAGTGGCCAGACTATTATGGGTTCAGAGATCATAATAATCTGGCTACTCAGTGTATATGACAATAAAACATAAATGATATTGACACATATTTCAATCTCACATATAAACATATTCAAATAAAAACTAAATTTGAAGCAGAACCTATTATAAAATCAATTTATGTTTGTTAGCAAAATAAACTTTGGTTGAAAAATACTTCAATTAGACTTAAAAAAAAAAAATCCTTATCCAAGGATATTTTTCCATTGATTTTTAGAGAGAAGGGAGGGAAGAGGAAAGAGAGAGAGAAACATTGATGTGAGAGAAACACATTGATTGATTGCCTCCTTCAGGCATGCTGACTGTGGCAGGGACCAAACATGTAACCCAGCTACATGCCCTTGACCAGAAATTGAACCGGAGACTCTTCGGTATATGGGCTGACACCCTAACCACTGAGAGACACTGGCCAGGGTTCAATTAGGTTTTAAAAAAAATAACTAGTGCAGCTGTCCTTGCTTCTAATCCAGTGCTATATTCTTTACACGAAATATGTGAAAACAAATGCATTATAACCTCAACTCTATATCTACTCAGAATTACAGCTTATTCTTACTCAAATTCATCCTCCTAATGTCCCTCACCAGAGATTTCAAAGGGAAGGAACACCTTATAGAGTACAATAGTATTTACTCTGGTCCCATCTGATTTCCCAAACATATCCCTCTCAGGGTAACATTTCTTAAGACCAATTTGTGCTACTAAATATAAAAGTGTTTTTTAAAAACACCCTTTATGAATAAATGAGAGCGACAGCCCTTCCTCTCTGCGCATGGCTCATTGGAAAGAGACCCTGCCAGGCGTGAGGACTGGGAGAGGGAGGATCTGGTCCACCTGAGCATAAAGTGCTACCTGAGCTCCGTGATTCTTCTTCCCTGCAGAGGACCAATCACAAAAGCACACAGTTCGGCTTCCTTTTCTGAAATATGTGGCTTAAGTTTACTCTGCCTTTTAGCAGGCGGGGTGAGACCCACACAATGAGTAATTCTGATGCAATTTGGGGTAGCTGATGGATTTACTCCCTACAAAATTGCCTCCTGACAGGTGACTTGCTGAAGTGAGATAGCCTTCAATTCAAGCTGGGAGAGAAACCCCCCTAGGCCAGAATTCAGAGCGCATTCTATGCCTCTTAAAGAGGGGAATTCTCCCCAGAAAGGCCAGTGTTCACTTTGTACCAAGCTGGCATTCCTGTTAGGAGTGTTAGCACCCTCTAACTTTTCACAGAAGCAGCTGAGTCTAAATTGTTACTATTTCTTAGACTGGTTTGTTGATATTAGAAAAGGTGGAGAACAAATGCCAGGCATTAACTTTACGGCTTCTCTAAATCACTAAGAAGTTACAAAAATATTTTTCAAACCAGAGTTTTACCCTATTTACTATGGTTATTATTCAATAATATTTTTAGCTAAGGAAGGGAAATTTGTTCAAATTCTCAGTGCTCTTGTTTTAGGTTTGATGGCTGAGGTGACAGATACATAGTATAAAGACTTTATAGAATATACAATATATAAAATACATTTGGTGTTGTTGAAATAATCAACCTTGAGAGCTGGCATCAATCTTTGAAACGAGATTTCAAAGCAACTTTCTATACAAACAAAATGTACTTTCATTGTGTATTACATTTTCCTAAATTTGAAGATTTTATTAAAAAATCACTCACCCACCTCAATATTCCCAGGAATACTGTGTTAACTTGCCCTATAAAATGCAAATGAAGAAAAACAGACATGTTCAGATCCAAATCCATAACCATTGCAAAGAAGCATCACAGGAGGGTGACTACATTCAAGCTCCATTGCAATGAATGCTAGCATTAAGTCTTAACATCTGCATTCATGATTAGAGATTCCCTTAGTAAGTCTTTTCTCCTTCAAATTCTTATTGAGCTGTAACTGCCATCTTGTATAAATTTAAGATATACAGCATAATGATTCGATAATGTGTATATTTTGAAATAACTACCACAATAAACTTAATTAATATTCCTCACCTCACATAGTTACCAAAAATATTTTTCTTTCTTGTGATCAGAGTATTTAAATATCTATTTCCTTAGCAACTTGCCAATACACAATACTCTATTACCAACTATAGTCACCCTCTGTACATTCCATTCCAGTATTTGCTTAATTTATAACTGTCGACCAACTGCATCCAATTTCCCCGGCCCCCTGACTCCTGGCTCTGGCAACTACAAATATGATTTCTTTTTGTAGGAGTTTGGTTTTAGGATTCCTATATGTGAGGTCAACAGTATTTGTCCTTCTCTGTATGACTCAGTTCACTTAACATAATGTCCCCAAGGTCCAGCCATGCTGTTGCAAGCGGCAGGACATACATACCTAACCTTTTCTTTATCTAATCACACATCAATGATGGACACTGGCTGTACCATGTCTTGATTATTGTAAATAATGCTCCACTAGGGTGGTGCAGATATCTATTCTTCCACATAGTGACTTCATTTCCTTTGGACATATTCCAGGAAGTTGAATTGTTGGATCAACTTGTAATTCTATTTTAAACTTTATGAGTAACCTCCATACTTTTTCCCATTTAGCTAAACAAATTGTTGATCTTGCTCTAGCCGGTTTGACTCAGTAAACAGAGCTTTGGCCTGTGAACCAACGGGTCCTGGGTTTCATTCATTCCAGTCAAGGACACATAACTTGGTTACAGGTTCCACCCTGCCCTGGGTCCTGGTTGAGGCTTCTGCAGGAGGCAACCAATGGAAGTGTTTCTCTAATATCTGTTTTGTATAACTAGTGTTTCTTTTCCAGAGTGTCATGATGGGACCACAGCCTCTGCGTATGGCTTTTAATTAAACTTAGCATAATGCATATGAGATTCGTTTCTATCATGGTGTGGATTAGAAGCGTATTCCTTTTTATTGCAGAGTATTATCCCATCATATAGATGCACCATGGTTGTTCACTTAATTCATTAACTGAAAACTATGTGGATATTTCCAATGTGGTGTGATTGTAACTAAGGATGCTATGAATATTCCCATATAGGTTCCTATGTGAACATGTTATAATTTACTTGGATTGCTGTTATATGGAAGTATATGTTTAACTTTATAAGAAATTGCAAAACTGTTCAAAAATAGGGATAACACTGCATTCTTAACAGCTATATATGAGAGTTTCAATTGCTCCATATCCATGCCAGTATATGGTATTGTTAATTTTTTTTCCTTGTTTTTCCCCCCAGCCATCCTGCTAGGTGTTCAGTGGTGTTGACATGCTTAGATATAAAAAAAGAGAGAGAGAAAAAATCATTGTGAGAGAGAAACATTGATCAGTTGCCTTCGTTACTTGTCCTGAATCCAATGTGCCTTGACGTGGAATAGAACCGGCAACCCTGTGGAGTGCAAGACGAAGCTCCAACCAACAGAACCATAATGGCCACGGGTTGGGCTCATTTTTAAAAATTCTTATAACAATGTCTTTTGAGAGCAGAAGCTTTGATTATTAAGAAGTCAAATTTATTAACATCTTTTTTTTTCTTTAAAGGATCATGCTTTAGTATTTAAGAACTCTTTGGCCAAGTCATGAATATGTCCTATGTTTTAAAGTTTTTATAATTTTGAATTTAAATAAAGTCTATCATCTATTTTTAGTAAATGTTTGAATATGGCACAGTTCCCTTTTATGGCATATTGATGTCCAATTATGCTGGTACTTTATCCATTTTACACTGTATTGTTTGTACATGTGTGATAGAATAAATTGGACACATTTGAAAGGCTCTACCTTAGATTCTATTCTGTTCCATTGTGTTCTACAGTCATGCTTTTATCCATACCACATTCTTGATCTTTTTCTTTATCCAACTCTTTTTCTTTATCCAATCACCTACAGAAGGACACTTAGGTTGTTTCCATGTCTTAGCTATTGTGAATAATGCTGCAATGAACATAATGTTCCATATATCTTGTGTTTTCACAATTTTCAGTTAGGTACCCAGAAGAAAGAATGCTGGTTTGTATTTTAGCTCTATTCTTAAGTTTCTGATGAACCTCCATAATGGCTGCACCAATTTACATTCCCACCAGCAGTGCATGAGGGTTCACTTTTGTCCATAT
This sequence comes from Pipistrellus hanaki, assembly GCF_964339955.1. Taxonomy (NCBI): domain Eukaryota; kingdom Metazoa; phylum Chordata; class Mammalia; order Chiroptera; family Vespertilionidae; genus Pipistrellus; species Pipistrellus hanaki. The sequence continues at coordinate 29,871,346 of NC_140520.1, forward strand.
TTTTTTCAATACTTGTTATACCTTGTCATAATGACAGATGTTCTAACAAGTGTGAGGAGGCACCTCATTGTGGTTTTCATTTGCATTTCCATTATAACTAGTGATGTTGAACATCCTTTAATATACTTCTAGGCCATCTGTATGTCTTCCTTGGATAATTATCTATGCAGATCCTCTGCCCATTTTCAAATCAGATTTTGTTGTTGTTGTTGAGTTGTATGAGTCCTTTATGTATTTTAGAAATTAGCCCCTTGTCAGAGGTATCTTTTGCAAATATTTCTTCCCATTCAGTTGGTTACCATTTTTGTGTCCTTGCTTGCCTCAATATGGATCTAAAAAAAAAAATTATATATATATATATATATATATATATATATATATATATGTAAATAAATAATTTTTGGAGACACAGGAAGAGAGAAACATTATTGGCTGCTGCCTGCAGTCCTCCAACTGGGGAACTTCAACCCTCGCATGTGCCTTGACCAGGAATCGAACAGGTAGCTTTTCAGTGCATGGAATGACTCCCAACCGAGCCACACCTGCTACGGCCCAATATGGATCTTTAATATCAGCATTATGGAACTAGTCAGGGCTTGGCAGATCCCTACAAGGTCTTTTGCAGTTCCATAAAATTTTATAAATTTTTATTCTCGTTCTTTGAAAAAATGCCATTGGGATTTGATGAGGAATGCACTAAATTTGCATACTGCTTAAGATATATTGCCACTTTAATGATGCTAACTCTTCTAATCCATTAACATGAAATATCTTTCCATTTCATCTTCTTAGATTTCTTTCAACAATGTAGTTTCCAGTATAAAGGTCCTTCACATCCTTTAATTCCTAGATATTTTATTCTGTTCGTTGCAACTGTAAATAGGATTTTTTCCTCTTTCTGATATTTTGTTAATATATATGAACAGAATGTACATTGATATTGTATCCTGTAACTCACTGTATTTGTTCATTTTATTCTTATAGTCTTTTGTTGGAGTCATTAGGGTTTACTATATAATTTTATCATATGCAAATAGTGACTTCACTTCAATCCCAATTTGGATACCTTTTAAGAGGTATTCTTGCTCCTTTTCCCTGGCTTGGCTTTCCATTTCTATGTTGAATAACAATGGTGAGAGTGGGCATCCTTGTCTTATTCCCGATTTTACAGGAAAAGCTGTTGTTCACCAGAGTATGACATCACTGACCATCACATCTTCCTTTTATTTTGTTGAGATACTTTGCTTCTGTACCCACTTTATTGTGTTTTAGTCATAAATGTATCTTGTCAAATGCTTTTACTGCATCATGAAGCAGTGATATGGTTTTTCTATATTTTGTTAATGTTGTCACAGTGTTTGATTTGTGAAAACGCTGAACCATCCTCCCATCCCTGGAATGAAGAACACTTGATCATGGTATGTGATCCTTCTAACGTACAGTTGTATTTGGCTATTTTGTACTTGGCTTAGAATTTTTGCATTGATGCACGGATATTGCATCTGCAATTTTTGCACGGATATTGGTCTGCAAATTTTTTTTCTGTGTGTTGTCCTTGCCTGGTTTTGTTATCAGGATAAAGTTGGCTTCATGAAATAGGTTTGGATATATCCCCTCCTCCTGAGTGCTTTGGAGGAATTTGAGAAGGACTAGTATTAAATCTTCCTTGAATGTTTGTCAGCATTAACCAGTGAGACCACCCTGGGCCTGAACTTTTGTTTAAGGGTATATTTTTGATTACTGTTTCAATTTCCTAACTTTCGATCACTCTACTTACTTTTTCCATTTTTTTTAAAATTTCAGTATAGTTGGCATATAACATACTGATCATACTAGTTTCAGGTATACAATATAGTGATTTGAAAATGTTATACCTTATGAGATCATACACTGATTCTATTTCATTTGTCCCTTTGAAAAATTTTTATTTTTTTAATTTTTTTCCATAGAACCCTTTTACTTTATTTTTTATTTTTATTTTTTAATCTATCTTTATTGTTCATATTATTACAAAGGTTCCTCATTTCTTCCCCCCTCCACCAGGTTCCCACTCCATCCTCCACCCCCTCCCCATCCCCCATTGTCCTCATCCATAGGTGCACAGTTTGTGTTCAGTCTCTTCCTCCCTCCCTTTCCCCAATAGTAAATCCCTTTTCAGAGAGTAAATCAGTTACTTAGCATTTTCTCATATCAATAATACCCCCACATGCCCAATGATACACTTCACACACAAGACATTTCCAAATAGGTCAACCAGCCTCATCCAGGCCCCACCCAAGGCACTCAAAGATCAATACCCCAGTGCTATACTAACTCAACACCTCCAGATCTAAGCCTTCATCACTTGATTCAGCAGATCCTCAAGTTCCCGCAAAAGTTTCCCGCCATGTCTGAGAGGCAGCCGTGGGGCAGGGGTAGGCGAGGAGCGAGCTGTTCCAGGCCTGGCTGCTCCGGGCCTGGCCTCTGTTGCTCTGGTTCGTTCCACAACCAGCTGCTCCGGGTCTGGTCACTGCCGCTCCCGACCTAGTTGCTCTAGACTTGGCTGCTGCTACTCTGGGCCTGGCCGCACCCGACCCGGCTGTTCTGGGCCCGGCCCCTCTGGGCCTGGCCGCTCCCAGCATGGCAGCCGCTGCTCCGGGCCTGGCCACACAAGGCCCGGCTGCTCCGGGCCTGGCCGCTCCCAGCCTGGCAGCCGCTGCTCCGGGCCTGGCCACACAAGGCCCGGCTGCTCCGGGCCTGGCCGCTCCCAGCCTGGCAGCCGCTGCTCCGGGCCTGGACGCTCCCAGCATGGCAGCCGCCGCTTCGGGCCTGGCCGCACCAGACCCGGCTGCTCCGGGCCTGGCCGCTCCCAGCCTGGCAGCTGCTGCTCCGGGCCTGGCCGCACCCGACCCGGCTGCTCTGGGCCCAGCTACCCCAGGGCCTGGCTGCTCCGAGCCTGGCCGCTCCCGGCCTGGATGCTCTGGGCTTGGCTACTGCTGTTCTGGGCCTGGCTGCTCCCAACTTGGCTGCTCTGGGCCCGGCTTCTCCCGGCCCGGCCACTCCGGGTCTGGGTGTTCCTGGACTGGCCACCCTGGGCTTGGCCGCCTCCGCCTCTGGCCTGGCTGCCACTGCCCCAGGTCTGGCCGCTCCAGTGCTGGCTCTTGATGCTCTGTTTCTGGCTGCTGCTGCTCTGAAGCCTGGCCGCTGCTGCCCCGGGCCCGGGTGCCACTGCCCTGTGCCTGGCCACTCTAGGCCTGGCCGCCGCCGTTCCAACATTCTGTCTTTTTTTTTTTTTTTTTTTAAACGCATTTATATTGCAATGTTGGCTGGTGAGTTGAGTTCTGACTTAGTCCTCGACCCCTCAAGATCTTCTTTGTACTCCTTCTTAAGTAATTTTACTATCTTTTGCTCTCACTTGATTTCTTCACATTGAGAACTTCTTTGGTTTCTTCCTCCTTGTCCTGGGAGCTCAGCAGGTTGGCCTGTGGCACCCCTTTGTTCTCCGCGGGCTCCTGCGCTGCTTCAGCCTGTTGCCAGGGTTGGCGCCGCCCAGGAAGCAGTCCCCCGGCCTTGGCTCCATTGCCCGCGCTCAGCGGTCGAAGGCTCAGGGGCACACCCCCCCCTGGGGGCCCGTCGCTTGGCTCCTTGCTGGTGCCCGGCTGGCCGGTTTCCAGCAGGGGCTCCTGCTCCTCATCCCGTTCCTCCAGCCTACAGCTTTTTTTCTCCTTCCCGCTAGGGGAGTCTAGGATCAGAGTCAACAGACTGTCCTCTGCGTGCAGTGTGCGCGACTCCGGGGGCTCTGCTTTTCGCCGCTCTCCCAGGACTCCACCTCACAGCCCCGTCTCCCTCTGCTTGAGACTGGGTCCCCAGGGATTGGCCCAGAACTGGGGTTCAGGGCAGTCCGGACTGAGGCTCAGCACCGCCGGAGGCTTTGTTTCTTCTGGATAGGGTAATCCAGCATCAGAGTCAACATTCAGTCCTCTGTGCGCAGTGTGCGAGCGACTCCGGGGGCCCTGCTTTTCGCTGCTCCCCTGGGATTCCACCTCACAGCCCCGTCTCCCCCTGCCGGAGCCTGGGTCCCCAGGGTCTGGCCCATAACTGGGGGTCGAAGCTGCCGGTTCGGGGGTTCAACCCAGGCTGTGGGTTTTATTTCCTTCCTGCTAGGGAACGCCAGGCAGCACCCAGCCCTCTCCTCCTCTCTGGCTGCGACCTCTCCACGCGCAGCATGTCTCCGTACCTTAGGCTTTTTTTCAGCTCCTCTGATTTTCCGTCTGGTTTTCCCTTTCCTTCTTGTTGTAGAATTTTCAGTCAGTCGACTACCTGTAGCTGTGGGCAATGTCTACTCTACATTTTAGTTGTATTCCATTGAAATTGTAGTGTGCTGCTGCGGTTAGATGTCTACTCGAGCAGCCATCTTGGACCCTGTATCTCCCCTTTGAAAAATGATTACAATAATATTTCCCTTCACCTTTTTTACACAACATCCCCTCTCCCCCATCTCCCATCTGGCAACTATCTCTTTAGTCATTGACTTTGTGTCTGATATTGTTTTGTTTTGGTTGTTTTTTGATTCCACTTTATAAGTGAAATCACATGGCATTTGTCTTTCTCTTTATTATTTATTTATAACTAGAGGCCTGGTGCATGAAATTCATGCAAGAGGGGGAGTGTCCTTCAGTCCAGTCCGTACCCTCTCCAACCTGGGACATCCCTCTCACAATCCAGGACTGCTGGCTCCCGACTGATCGCCTGCCTGCCTTCCTGATTGCATCATAACCACTTGGGCCTGTCAGCCTGATCACCCCCTAACCACTCCCCTGCCAGCCTGATTGATGCCTAACTGTTCCCCTGCCAGCCTGTTTGCCACTAACTGCCCTCCCCTGCAGGCCTTGTCACCCCGAATTTCCCTCCCTTGCAGGCCATCTTGTGGTGGACATCTTGGGGGCAGGATCTTTGACCACATGGGGGCATCCATATTATGTGTTGGAGAGATGGTCAATCTGCATATTACTCTTTTATTAGATAGGATAGAGGCCTGGTGCATCGGTGGGGGCCAGCTGGTTTGCCCTGAAGGGTGTCCTGAATCAGGCTAGGGGGTCCTTTGGGGTATGGGGCAGCCTGGGCGAGGGGCCTGTGGTGGTTTGCAGGCTGGCCATGCTCCCTCTCCCCCAGCAACCCAAGCAGAGGCCCTGGTATCTGGGGTTTATTTATCTTCTACAATTTGAACTTTGTAGTCTGGAGTGGAGCCAAGACTTCTGTTTGCTCCATGGCGGCAGCCATTTCTGTTGGGATTTATGTATCTTCTATATTGAAACTTTGTAGCCTGGAACGGAGGCCAAAGCAGCCCAGGGCTTCAGAAGTGTGGCTTCCTTCATCGACAGAGGCAACCCTTGCCTCCTGCTCTTTCCAACTTGGTAACTGCCACTATTTCTGTTGGAATTTATCTTCTATCATTGAAACTTTATAGGCTTTAGTAGAAGCTAGGCTGGCAAGGGCAGGCTTCATTGCCAGGGAAACCCAAACCTTCTTCCTGCTCTCTGTGGCCACAGCCATCTTGGTTGGGTTTATTTTCATATTCACTCCTGATTGGCTGGTGGGCGTGGCTTGTGGGTATGGAGGTGCATTCAATGTGCATATTGATCTTTTATTAGATAGGATACCCATCCATGTTGTTGCAAAGATTTTACTTTTATACTATAGTCTAATATTCTAATATATGTGTATATATCACTAATTCTTTATCCATTCATCTACTGTTGGATACCTAGATTGCTTACATGTTCTGGTTATTATAAGTAAGGCTGCACGGAACCTATGTGTGCATGTATCTTTTTTAAGCAATCAGGTAAATACCCAGAATTGGAGCTGCTGGGTTGTATAATAAATGTATTTTTAGGTTTTTCTTTTAAATTGATTTCAGAGAGGAAGGGATAAGGAGAGAGAGATAGAAACATCAATGATGAGAGAGAATCATTGATCAGCTACCTCCTGCACACCACACATTAGGGATTAACCTGCAACCCAGGCATGTGCACTTGACCAGAACTGAACCCAGGACCTTGCAGTTGACAGGCCAATGCTCTGTCCACTGAGCCAAGCTGGCTAGGGCATATTTTTAGTTTTTTAAGGAAAAGCCATATAGTTCTCTATAGTGGCTATACCAAATTTGTCCCACCAACTGTATACATAGGTTCCACTCTCTACTTCCTTACCAACATGTCTTTGTTTACTTTTTGAATATAGTCATCCTGAATGGTGTGATGTGGTATCTCCTTGTGGTTTTGATTTGCATTTTCATGATGATTAGTGATATTCAGCATATTTTCATGTCTGTTGGCCATAAGTATGTCTTCTTAGGAATATGTCTTTTAATGCCCACTGCCCATTTTCAAAATGGTGATTTAATTTTTTTATTGCTGACACTATCACAGATGTCTTCCATTTTCCTCATCTTTCCCCCCCTCCATCCAGACTCCACTCTCCCCCTTTCCCTCTGGCCCTAACTACATATTTTTTTGTGTGTCCCTGTGCTACATGTTGAAATGATAATGTTTTGGAAATACGGGGTTAAAGAAAATATTGAAGTTCATTTAGGGGAAAAAAAAGTGGTAGAAGCAACCTCTGAGTAGCTTGTGAGTGCCGGACAGTGCTGGTAGGCTAGTTGGAGCCAGGCAGGCACATGTCAGGATGGAAGAGCTCCGGTCAGGGATACCTTGTTCATACTGCTTACTCCTTTTATTCGGACCCAAAATGGGCTCCAGGGAGCATGGTTGAGAACACACTGCAGCCATCTTGCTGGTGGGCCAAAGCACCCAGAGAGCGCTCCCCCATCGCCTTATCGAGGTGGAGGGCAATGTGTACGATGGAGCTTACCTGCACCTCCTCTCAAAGATTCCCTGCGGACTCGGGAGAGCCCCTGTGGTTGCCCATTTCTCTACTTGGCCTCCTCCTTTCGTTTGTTCTTCAGAAGCTGTTCAATCAGCCCTCAGTTGCCTCTCAGGAGTTACTGCTCTCTATATAGGTGCATATTTTGATGTGCTTGTGGGTGGAGTGGAGTTTAACATCCACCTATACCACATTTTGTACCGTATTTTTCGGACCATAAGACGCACTTTTTTCCCCCCAGAAGTGGGGGGAAAAAGTCCCTGTGTCTTATGGTCCAAATATAGCCTACACATATACTTTAAAAAAAAAAGTTTTTTTACTTGCCCGGCTCTGTGTGGTCTCTGTGTGCTTGCCCGGCTCTAAAATGGTTCTAAATGCTGCTGTTTACTTTACAGGGTTGATTACATGTGTTTATGACTGTGATGTTGGGTTTTAATGCACGTAAAATATTTTAGGACACTATTTGTTTCAGAATCTTTTTTTCTTCATTTCCCTTCTCTAAAAACTGGTGCGTCTTATGGTCCGAAAAATACGGTACCTCCTCACTATTTTGTACTTTGGCATGAAGTCTGTAGAAGGGCAATTGTGTTCCCAAATCATCACAAATACAAGTTTATATCAAATCCATTTTGTGCAAATTTTAACAGCAATTTGGGATTATCTGTGCATGGTGTCCTGCTTCCAGAGTTATACCTACAAATGGGGAGAAAATTGCATGCATTTTATAGTTCTGAAAAGAGGTTTCTAAGGCAACCACAACCAATTTGCAGGAAGTGGGAGAAACAAAGACTATGAACATTAAACAGCACATAGAATCCTACCTAATAAAAGAGAAACATGCAAATTGACTGCACCTTCACTACACGCACAAGCCATGCCCACCACCCAATCAGGGCGAGTTTGCAAATTAACCCAATCAAGATGGCAGTTAATTTGCATGTCCAGGCTAGAGCGAAGACTGAAAACAACATAGAAAGAAGCCAAGCGCTGCAGAAGGGAGTGAAGCTGTGGAGAAGCAAGCAAGTAGGGCTGGAGAGAAGGGAGGAAAGCAGGCGGGGCAGCGACCACAGCAGGAAGCTCTATTGCAGGAATCTTCCTGCAACAGGCCTCTAACATATAATACACACACACACACACACACACACACAAATACATGCACGACTAAGTGACTGTTACGACCAGTTAACAGAATGACCAGTTGACCAGTTGCTATGACACGCACTGACCACCAGGGGGCAGGTGCTCAATGGTGGTCAGTGTGATCCCACAGCCAACCTCCCATGGTCCTTTCCCTGAGCTGCCAGCCCCAATTGGGACCGGCCAAGATGTCCTGATTGGCCCCCATTGATGGCAAGGGTAAGGGATCCAACCTGTGCACACATCTGTGCACCGGGCCTCTAGTATAATATAAACTTTTAATTTTTAAAAAAGAAAGCAAGGCAAAACTAAGTATTATAACAAATACCTTTAAGAAATCTTTAGGAGTCTTTAAAAATCTATCTTAAGCAAGATAAAAATTGGCCTATAAACTTCATTGTATTTCCTCATATTGAAAGTATATTGACACATCAATAATAGTCTTCACCCTAGTTACTCGAATTGTAGTCCAGGCCCAGCATCATCATCACCTAGAGCTCATCAGAAATGGAATCTCAGATCAGTTATGGTACTGAACACTGAATCTGGGGATACAGCACTCAAGATACTTATTCAGTTTTAAAAGAGCCATTAATTGATAGCTTGAATGTTGGATTCAAACTTGTTTAAGAAACTAAGTATTCTGATGCAATGTTTTAAACAAAGAAGTGATGGATACAATGCTCTATTGTTTTGCTTTCCTTAGGAGTTATTTTTACATGAACCTTTTAGAAAAGACCCCACAGTATGTCAGGTCAACTGGCCACAAACTTCAGGACCCTGCAGTGAGTCTCACACCAGTGAGACCTCAGACGACCTTACCATAGGAGCAGGGACCCTGAGCACATCCACAACAGCTTATACAATGAAGGTGGGGATGAGACACATAGACAACTGTAAGGCGACTCTACCCATGAGTGGAAAAATTACATTCAAGATCCAACTACCCCAGGATAACTCAAGCAAGGGACTTTCCTAGAATACCCAGCGAGACTGCACCACTGGATCCCACAAAACACATACTACATAGGACCACCCACCCACCCAAATCTGGGTCACATAACAGTTTGATCTAAGACATAGAAACAAATACAATGAGACAGCAAAAATGGGGAAACAAAGAAACAATCACCAAACGAAAGAAAAGAAAGATCACCAGAAAAGAAACTAAATAAAATGAAGGCAAGTAACTTGTCAGGGACAGAATTCAGAGTAATAGTTATAAGGATGCTCAAATGTCTGGATAACAAATACATGCAACTCAATGAGAATTATAAGGAGTTGAATGAGAAATTCAACAACAGGAGTAAAAATCAAGAAGAAATGAAGAATGACATAGTGGCAACAAAGAACACAACAGAAGGTTTCAACAGTGGAGTAGGAGAAAGAGGATTGAATCAGTGAGTTAGAAGACAAGGTAGATAAAACAGCCAAGTACAGCAGCAAGTAGAAAAAAAACATTGATAAGCAGGAGAGTTGAAGGGAGCCTTGGGACAACATGAAATTAAACAACAGCCACATAATAAGGGTGACATAAGGATATAAAGCTGAGCAAGTATTAAAAAACCTGTTTGAAGAAATAATGACAGAAAACTTTCCTGACTTGGGAAAGAAAAAGTCACACAAAAAGCACAGAGAGTCCCAATCCAGATGAACCAAAAAAAAAAAAAAAAAAAAAAACAAACAAAAAAAAAAACCGGTATCAAGACACATCAATTAAATTGGCCAACATAAAAAAGAAAGAACATAAAGGCTGCAAGAGAGAGAGAAAGTTCCTACAAATTAACTCAGGCCAGAAGGAAATGGAATGAAGTATACAAAACGATGCAAAACAAGGGACTGAAACCAAGAATAATCTATCCAGCAAGGCTATTATTCAAAATTGAAGGTGAAATCAGGAGCTGTGCAGAAGAAAAAAAAAAAAAAAAAAAAAAAGAGTAAGGGAGTTTATTACCACTGAGCCAGCAATGCAAGAAATGCTAAAGAAACTGCTGTAAAAATGAGAAATAGAAAGGGAAGAAGGAACACAGGCATAAAGAATGAAAATAGCAATGAACAAATACTTATCAATAAAGGTAAATTGGATTAAATGCTCCAATCAAAAAACACAGGGTAGCTAAATGGGTAAGAAAACATGACCCATGTCTATGCTATCTACAAGAGACCCACCTCAGAACAGAGAACTCACACAGACTGAATGTGAAGGGATAAAAAAAAAAAAAAAAAACCCAAAAAACACTCTTCAGGCAAATAGAAATGAGAAAAAAGCTGGGGTAGTAATATTTATATCTGACAAAAAAAGACCTCAAAGTGAAGGCCATAACAAGAGATAATGAAGGCCACTGTATAATACTAAAGGGAGCAATACAAGAGAATATAACTCTGGTAAACATATATGCACTTAATACAGAAGAATTGAAATACATAAAAAAAAAAAAACTTCTGTAAGATATCGAGGGAGAGAGCGACAGGAATACAATCAGAGTAGAAGACTTTAATACCCATTGACATCATTGGATAAATCTTCTAAACAAAAAACTTAATAAGGAAACAGCAATCCTAAATGGCTCACTAGATCAGATGAAACTGACACCTTCAGAACATTTCACCCCAAAGCTATGGAATATATATTCTCCTCAAGTACACGTGGGACATTTTCAAAGATAGACGACTTATTGGAACACATAAGTCTCTACAAATACAAGAAGACTGAAATCATACCAAGCATCCTCTGAGATCACAATGCATAAAATTCAAAATCAACTACAATAAAAACACTAAAAAATAATCAAACATTGATGCTAAATAGCATGCTATTAAACAATTAATGGGTTACCAAAGAGATCAAAGAAGAAATAAAAAAACAACCTAGAAAAAAAATGACAATGAAAACAAAACAATCCAAAATCTATGGGACACAGTGAAAGCAATCCTGAGAGGGAACTTCATAGCATTCCATCCTTACCTCAAAAAAAACCCCCCAAAAACAAAAACTTGTTGTAACTTATCTAACCCTACAACTTAAAGAGTTACAAAGATAGCAACAAGAAAAGCCCAGAACAAGTAGAAGAAAGGAAATAATAAAGATCAGAATGAAAATAAGTGATATAGACACCAAAAAAAAAACAAACAAAAAAACAATATAAAGATCAATAAAACTAAGAGCTGATTCTTTAAAAGGATAAACAAGGTTGATGAACCCTCTGACAGACTAACCAAGAAACAGAGAGAGAGGACCCAAATAAACAAAATCAGAAACAAAAGAGGTTAAGTAACAATGAACTCCACAGAGATACAAAGGATCTGAAAAAATAAATGAACAACTGTATTCCAACAAACTGGACATCCTTGACCAAATGGACATATTCCTAGAAAAATATAATCATCCAAAACTCAATCAGGAAGCATCAGAAAACCTGTATTATCCAATAACTACTGATGAAATTAAAGCAGTAATAAAAAACAAACAAACAAACAAACAAAAACTCCCAGTAAACAAAAGCCCTGGTCTAGGTATCTTTACAGAGGAGTTCTACGAAACATTCAAAGAAGAACTAACACCTGTCCTCCTCAAACTATACCAAAAAATTCAAGAGGAAGGAACACTTCAAGCTCTTTCTATGAAGTCAGCATTACTCTAATCCCAAAATCAGATAAAGACACTACCAAGAAAGAGAATTATAGGCTAATATCCCTGATGAACATAGATGTTAAATCTTCAACAAAATTCTAGCAAGTTGGATCTAGCAATACATTAGAAAGATCAAACACCATAACCAAGTGGGATTTATTCCAGGGATGGAAGGCTGATACAATATGCACATATCAATAAATGTGATACATTACATAAACAAAGATAAAAACCACATAATCATATCAATTGATACAGGAAAAATATTTGACAAAATTCAACGCCTATTTTTGATAAAAACTCTTAGTAAAATGGGAATAGAGTGATCAGACCTTAACATAATAAAAGCCTTATATGTCAAACCTACAGCCAACATCATACTCAATGGGCAAAAACTAAAACCATTTCCCCTAAGAATAGAAACAAGACAGGGATGCCCACTTTCATCACTTTTGTTTGACATTGTACTGGAAGTGATAAGACAAGAACAAGAAATAAAATGCATCCAAATTAGAAAAAAGGAAGTAAAACTCATTATTCACAGATGATCTGACATTATACACAGAAAACCCTAAAGATTCCATCAAGCCCTAACCAGTTTGGATCAGTGGATAGAGTGTCAGCAGCCTGCGGACTGAGGGGTCCCAGGTTCGATTCCAGTAAAGGCCATATACCTTGGTTACGCACATCCCCACTAGGGGGCATGCAGGAGGCAGCTGATCAGTATTTCTCATTGATCTTTCTAACTCCCTCTCCCTCTCCCTATCTCTCTGAAAAAAATCAATAAAATATATATATTTTTAAAAAGATTCCATCAAAAATCTACTCAATTAAATGAATTTGGAATATAGTATGATATAAAATCCAGAAATCCATGACATTTTTATACACCAATAATGAACTCTCAAAAATAGAAACTAAACAATCCCATTTACCATTGCAACAAAAAAAATTAAGATACTTAGGAATAAACTTAACCAAGGAGGTAAAAGACCTATACTCCAAGAATGACAGGACACTGAATAAAGAATAGAGTAAGATATATACAAGTGGAGGAATATCTTCATGGATTGGTAGAATCAACATCATTAAAATGGCCATACTGCCAAAACTGGTTTGTCACAGTGGATAGAGCTTTGGCCTGCGGACTGAAGGGTCCCGGGTTCGATTCTGGTCAAGGGCATGTACTGTGGTTGTGGGCAAATCCCCGATGGGGGGTGTGCAGGAGGCAGCTGATCGATGTTTCTCTCTCATCGGTGTTTCTAACTCTCTATCTCTCTCTCTTCCTGTCTGTAAAAACAAAAACAAAAACAAAAAAACCCAAGACATCCAGTGCTGCCAGAGGCACGGAAAGACCCACACCCCATGCCCACCCTCGATACAGAACTCAGCAAACAAGTCTCATGAATTACCTACAATAAACCAAGAACAAGTGAAATGTAACTGGAAACTTATCACCAAGATGAACTGATGAACCTAAAGATAGATATAGAGACAGTAAAGCAACAAGCAGACTTTCAAATTACAGCAGGGAGGGTAGGGAGATCTGGGGGAGATAACAGATCAACCGAAGGACTTGTATACATGCATATAAGTACAACCAATGGATAAAAACACTGGGGAGGGAGGATATGTATTGGGGGGGGGGGGCAATGTTAAAATATGTACACAAGTAATAATTTAATTAAAAAATGTAAAAAAAAAAAATAACAACAACAACAAAAAAATGGCCATACAACCCAAAACAATTTATAGATTCAATGCAATTTCTATTAAAATATCAATGGCATATTTCACAGACCTAGAACAAATATTCCAAATATTTATATGGCATTTAAAAAAAAAAAAAAAAAAAAAAGACCCCAAAGAGCCATAGCAATCTTGAGAAAGAACAACAAAGTTGAAGGGATCGATCATAAGACCAAATGTCAGGTTATACTACAAAGACACTATATTCAAAACAGCCTGGTATTGGCACAAGAACAGACATATAGAACAATGGAAAAAAACAGAGAACCCAGAAATCAACCCAAGTCAATTAATATTTGACAAAGGAGGCAAGAGCATACAATGGAGTCAAGAGTGTCTCTTTAATAAATGGTGCTGGGAAAATTGGGCAGGTACATGCAAAAAGATGAAACTAAACCACCAACTTAACACCATATACAAAAATAAACTCAAAATGGATAAAAGACTTAAATTTCAATAGTGAAATCATAAAAATCCTAGAAGAAACCATGCGGCAGGAGGATCTCAGACAACTCTTGTATCAATATGTTTACAGATATCGCAATGGAAGCTAAGGACAATGGAAACTAAGGAGAAAACAAATAAATGGGACTACATCAAAATAAAAAGCTTCTGCACAGCAAAAGAAACCATCAACAAAACAATAAAAGAGCCCACTGCATGGGTGAACATTTTTGCCAATGGTACATCCAATAAGAGGTTAACCTGCAAAATTTATAGGGAACTCATACAACTTAACAAAAGGAAGATTAACAAGCCAATTAAAAAGTGGGAAAAGGATCTAAACAGATACTTCTACAAAATAGACATACAGAAGGGGAAAAGGCATATGAAAAAATGCTCCAAGTCCCTAATCATTGGAGAGATGCAAATCAAAACGACAATGATATGTTGATATGTTGATGATAGCCATTGTGACAGGCGTGAGGTATTACCTCATTGTCGTTTTGATTTGCATCTCTCCAATGATTAGTGATTTGGAGCATTTTTTGGTGAGGTTGTGGAGAAAAGGAAACCCTAGAAGAATGCTGGTGTGAATGCAGACTGGTCAGCCTCTGTAGAAAACAGTATGGAATTTCCTCAAAAAAATTAAAAATGGAACTCTAATTTGACCCAGTAATTCCACTTCTAGGAAGATATCCTAAGAAATCAGAGACACTCATCAGAAATAATATATGCACCGCTATGTTCATAGCAGCGCAATTTATAATGGCTAAGATTTGAAAACGGTCTAAGTGCCCATCAGCAGATGGGAGGATTAAAAAACTGTGGTATGTCTATTCAATGGAATAGTATGCAGATATACGAAGGAGAGCTTTTACTATTTGCAACATCATGGATGGACCTGGACAGCATTATGCCCAGTGAAATAAGCCAGTCAGAGGAAGATAAGTATCACATGATATCACTCATATGTGGAATCTAATGAACAACACAAACTGATAAACAAAAATAGACCCAGAGACACAGAAGCATCGAACAGACTGTCAAACTTCAGAGAGAAGGCAACAGGGGTTGCGGGGGGGAGGGGGGGAGGCGGTAAGGAAGAAATCAACCAGTGAACTCACATGCGTATACGCGTAACCCATGGACACAGACAATAGGGTGGTGAAGGCGGGCAGTTGGGGGTAGCAATGGGGGGAAAGGTGAGACATATGTGATACTTTCAACAATAAAGATTAAAATAAAATTAAACTTTTGTTTTTAATTTTCCTTATAGGTATATAGCTGAAGCAGCTCTACACAAATTTCTCTTGTTACAATGATAGTATAATTCGCTGTAAATATTTTTAGTAAAGAAATGCAATTCTGATGGCACAGTCATGTAGGCACACTGAAAAAAATATGCATGCAATACAGAGTGTAATCACAAGCTACACAAAAGTAGGTCAAGAGTGCAGGCACGAATATGTTCAAGAAACGTGCTTTAAGTTACCCTTTCCTCTTCTTGTGACGATACAGAACTCAGCAAACAAGTCTCATGAATTGCCTACAATAAACCAAGAACAAGTGAAATGTAACTGGAAACTAATCACCAAGATTCAAAACCTAGCAGGAGAAATTAATGTTCAGAGGGCAGAAAATGCTACTTTATTTAAGCACATTGCCCTGGCTATACATTTATATTCTTTCTGGATTCTTCCTTCACTAAGTGCAAATCTCTGGAATCACTTAGTCCACAGCAAGCAGAGAAGAGTCCTTTCCTAATTAACAAAGATGCCGAAAGCATATTTGGGATGGATATTTGGGACTAATCATCTTGGAAAAACATGTATTATTTAGGATTTGTTACTTAAGTGGACATATCCTATCCTATATAATAAAAGTCTAATATGCAAATTGTCCCATAGGCAGTCACTCATCTTTGGACAGGGAGTTCAACTGGGAGCTCAACTGCTTACTATGATGTGCGCTGCCCACCGGGGGTGGCACAGAACACGGCAGGCATCAGCGATGCAACATACACTAATATGTATTGTGCTTAATGTTCTTAATAAGTAATTATTTTTAAAACTTTTCAAGGATAATTCCAATATAATGCAATAGCAACAGCCATTCCCACCTGAAGAAAAGCTATGTGAGGGTCTTTCAAAATGTAAAAGCACCGACCCAGGCTAATGCTCTTCCCACTACTGCCCCGGCCTCTTGTTTCAGATGAAACCAAAGAGAAGCCAGAGAAAGCAGCACTGAAATCAGAAAGACACCTCCTCCCACCGCATGAAAATAACCTCTCAGGTCTTAGGCCAAGTGGCTGATGACAGTCCCTGCAACAAGTCCTCCATTCCATTCCAGTACCTAAGTTTTTCCCTCTATTTCAGTTACTATGAAATTTAGTTTCTATTCCCAAGTGAAAATGCTAGTGAAGCCCTGGCCAGGTGGATAGACATAGACATTTTCCCATATACCAAAGGTTGCAGGTTCACCTCCTAGTCAGGGCACATACTTAGGAGGTAGGTTTGACCCATGGCTGGCTTGCATTTGGGAGGCAACCAATTCATATCTCTCTCTCCCTCTCTCTCTCTCTCTCTCTCTCTCTCTCTCTCAAATCAATAAACATATCCTCAGGCGAGAATTAAAAAAAAAGGGGGGGGGCCAGTAAAGGCAAAAAGAATAATTATATGAGATGAGAGTGGAGGGTAGTAACAATTCGGATCTTGTTCTAGAGACACCGCCCGAAAGCACCAGTGTGAAATTGCACTAGAAAAGGAATGAAACTGTTTGCAGCCCAGGAAATTAAACTTTGTCCTGGATCAGGAAGACACCATATAAAGGTGTCACTGGATAGATCGCTTTTAAAATGGAAGAAATACCAACGGTGATGAAAGAAAACAAACACTTTAAAGAACAGAAGCCATGGGTCTCCTTGTTCACTGACTTACTGCAGTGATGCTGTTAGGGCATACAGCTGCCTTTAAGAACTTCCTGTAAGCCACATACTGTGCTAAATGCTTGAACGGATCCCACTTAACGGTTCCTACCATCCAGGGAGGAAGGTATTGAACAATCTTACTTATAGAAAAACACATTTAAAGTTTTTGTAATGTGCCAAGTTAACAGCTGTTTCTAGCTGAGGAGCATGGCAAATAAGTTTAGAATCATTACGTAGAACAACTAGAATGGCTGTAAATACGTGCTTCGTTCTTTCGTTACTAAAATGGGTGAATGAGTGTATGAAAAAATATCTGGGAATTGAAATGATTTCGAAAAATCACCAGGAATTTAAAAAGTTTTGAAAGTGGAAGCAGGATGTTACTAAACCTGAAGGACTCAAAATCGGAGTTGTGGTACTGGGAGGATAGAAGTCACCACTGAAAAAGAAAATAACTTCCACTGGATTAACCACTTAGGAATTATGGTCTTTTCATTCTAAAATTATTTAGATGTAAATACTCATGCTTCAACTTTCTTACAAGATGGCCGCTATACAGTTTTACACATAAAGTCAAAGAAAACAAATTTATAACCTGTGTGATATACAAAACGTGCCAACACTGTGAAAATACACAAATAACAACAGCAGAATTCTTTGTGACTTTGTGTCATGTTAAGACATAAGAGATACTAAAACTGCTTCACTTCAATTACTCTGCCATTTATATTTCAAAGAAATAAAACCCAAACAGGACAAGAAAGTAGAAGACACCCTTTGTACCTTTAACACAGCGAGGCTTCTCGGGTACCCAGGCGGCATTAGCTTCACAGACAATTTTGGGGCTGCCTTCAAGGAAATAGCCCTCGTTGCATTCAAATTCAATCTCTGCTTTGTAGTAAAATTTTGTTCCAAATTCTGTCACAAGCTTTTCATTAGGGACTGATGGAAATTCACATCTGACCACTGAAACGTGAAGAAATTTCAGAATTAATGGAAAGCTGTTTTAGCCTCGGAGAGAAAACCTAGTGCAAGGTAGTCATTTCCACTGTGAACCGGCAAGGAATGGAAGGCAGGATATTAATCTTCTTTAAAAAAAAAACAAACACTTTATTTTTGCAATTTAATTCCAGGTAAATAGATTTCACGCAGTCCAATCATCTTTTCTCACTTAGAACAAACTGTCATTAGGTGTACTAGCTTTCCTACATTGTCCCCCCATTAATGACAGGTTTTGAGAAAGGTCTGCCTACCAGATACAATTTCCTAGTAAGTTCAAACGGAGCCTTTTGATGCTCTTCAGCCCAAGGGCTTTGTTAAAATTTCATGCTGACACAGAGTACAGTGCCCTACTTTACATCATATACGTTTACTTAAATCATCATAGATCTAAATACAAAATAGGTAAAAAATAAGACTTTTACTAGAAAATATAGAAAGTATTTGTGACCTAGACTAAGATTTCTTAAATACAACCCTAAAAGCATGATATTTTAAAAGAAAAAAATTCTTAAAAACTCAACATTTCTGTTCTCATAAGACAGTTATAAGATAAATATGAGCCATAGACTTGAAGGAGATAGTTGCAAAGCACATGTGTATACATCTCTGAAAACAAATAGGATCCATTTTTTAAAAAATGGACAAAATGTTTGAATAGGCGACCCCAGACAGCGGTTCTTAACCTGTGAAAGGGTTGTGACCCCTTTCACAGGGGTCGCTTAAGACCATTGGAAAACACATTACGATTCATAATTGTAGTAAAATTACAGATATGAAGTAGCAACGGAAATAGTTTTATGGTTGGGGGTCACCACAACATGAGGAACTTTATTAAAGGGTCTCAGAATTAGGTAGTTTGAGAACCACTACTCTAAGGCCATCAACATTGTTTTTAAAGTACAGGCATATGTCAAAGATATAGCAAGTTTGGTATCAATCCACAGCAATAAAATGAGTATCACCGTAATGCAAGGCATAATCTATTTGCTGTTGAGGGTCTTGCCTTCAATTTCTAAAAACAAAATATCTGTGAAATGCAATAAATCAAAGTGCTATTAAACAAGGTATGCTAGCCGAAACCAGTTTGGCTCAGTAGATATAGCGTCAGTCTGCGGACTGAAAGGTCCCAGGTTCGATTCCGGTCAAGGGCATGTACATTGATTGTGGGCACATCCCCAGTAGGGGGTGTGCAGGAGGCAGCTGGTAGATGTTTCTCTCTCATCGACGTTTCTAGCTCTGTATCCCTCTTCCTTCCTCTCTGTGGAAAATCAATAAAATATATTTATAAAAACAAAAAAAACCCCACAAGGTATGCTTGATGTTTGGTCCAGAGTTCATCAATTGTATTGGTGAGAAACTTAAGTCTTTTATAACTTACCATTTTTTCCTACTCTGTACTCTTAGACTTCTTGCAACACCAAATAAATCTGTTATATTTAAACAAATGTGTGTTGAGTTTTTTGATCCTTGGAAGAAGAAGAAAAATCTCAACTCATGCATCTACATAGTAATTCACAATGCAGTATAAGTTAGAATGCCAAGAATACGTACGGTGAAGAGTGGGGAATGCTAAAAGTAAAATTAGTTTCTATTCAATTTTACCTTTTAAAAATTAAACTGGAAAACAATTTAACAGGGTGAGGGAACATATGTGGCTATTCTGTTTACTTATTAGTCAAGTGAAGAAATAAATAAAAATATTATTACCTTTACACTCAGGAGGGTCACTACTCCATTTGTCTTGCCCAGAACATCTCAGTGTCCTATTTCCAACAAGGGAATATGGATCTGATCCACCGGAAGGCTTACAGCTGTAAATGACTACTTCATTATATTCAAATGTATCCTTGTGGCTATTGGTGAATTCTCCATTTTGTATTTGTGGAGGTGGTTTACACAAAATCTCTTAAAAAGAGAAAAAAAAGAGTACAGGAAAGGCAAAAAAAAAGATAAAAGATAAAAAAGATTAAGACATCATTGTAATGCCTTATCAACTGCCTTCAATAAATCTATTAACATATAATTTCTACAATCTAGCTGAATATTCAATATCATTTGAAACACAGTTTCTTTGAAAAAATAAACTATGATCTTTTTCATCCATAAGAGTATGTAATGCAATTTGGCAAAGGTACAGATGGTGTGTTAATGCAACAGCCCAAATCCTGGGGTCTACACTGAAGTCACATATTAAGTTTGCAAACACGTAAAACAATACCACTATACTCACTGTTTTATCCACTGAGCCAAATCAGCTAGGGCTTATTCTCGCTTTTTTGAAAATCTTGGTTTTCCTTAAAAAATATGTTGCATACACTAATATGTATTGCGATTAATGTTCTTAATAAGTAATTATTTTTAAAACTTTTCAAGGATAATTCCAATATAATGGAATAGCAATAGCTATATCCCACCTGAAGAAAAGCTATATGTGTGTGAGTATGTGTGTGGTTTTTTTTTTAATTTAAAGCATAAAGTCAAACCAAGGCCTAAAGGTTTGAGAAGTACTGATCTAAATTCTAAAGACACTATACTTACTGTTACACTGTGGGGGGTCACCACTCCAATCAACATCATTTCCATAAAGTTCACAATATAGAAATGAATTTCCAACTAAGCTATAACTAAGTAAGAAGAAAAAAAGATTACTATTGTGCTGTTTGTTTAACCAGTTGACATAATGCATATAATAATGAAGAAAAATTTTACATGGTTGTTTTTCTGCACTATAGTAGCTTGAGGGAAAAGTTTCTTAAATAGTCAAAAATGAAAGTACTAACTAAATCTATAATTTAATGAAAGAGAGAGTTGCTGCATTTGAGCACACACTGACCTACAGCAAATTATCTACCCACTAGAGGCCCGGTGTATGAAATCCATGCATGGGGATGGCGGTGATGGCGAGGGGGTTCCCTCAGCCCGACCTGCACCCTCTCTAATCTGGGACTCCTCGGGGGATGTTGACTGCTGATTTAGACTTGATCCCCTAAACTGGCAGTCAGACATCCCTCTTGCAACCCAGGACCACTGGCTCCTAACTGCTCACCTGTGCCTACCTGCCCAATCGGCCTTAACCATTCTGCCTGCCTGCCTGATTGCCCCTAACAACTCTTCCTGCCTGCCTGATTGCCCCTAACCACTCTGCTAGTCTGCCTGATGCCCCAAACTGCTCCCCTGCCTGCTTGATCAACCCTAACTGCTCCCCTACCTGCCCTATTGCCCCTAACTACCTCTGCCTGCCTGCACAATCACTCCTAACCACCACTGCCCGCCTACCTGAAGCTCCTAACTGCTTTCTTGCTGGCCTGATCGCCCCTAAGTGATCTCCCCTGCCAGCTTGATTGCCCCTAATTGCTCTCCCCTGCCAGCCTGATCGCCCCTAATTGCTCTTTCTGCCAGCCTTATCTCCCCTAACCACTTTGTCTGCCTGGCCCTTTCCTTCCTTGGAAAACAAAATCAACTCCTCTCTCTGCATCTATTCTTTCACAGTTGTGAATTCTTTCATAGTCCAGGTTTCTGGCGAAATCCTAACCAAATGAATACAATGTGAATATCAATTCAGAGATGGAAAACCTAAAAGGAAATCAAAAGGCAAATTTTTAATTGAAAAGTACATTAACTTAAATAAAAAAAATCACAACAGGAATTAAAGGTAGTTTTTAGCAGCCAGAAAAATGATTCAGGGAACCTGAAGAAAGGCCAATGGAAATTATTGAGTCTGAAGAACAGAAAAAAGAAAGAATGAAGACAAGTGAAGAGAGCCTATGAGACCGGTGGGAAATCGATAAGCAGATCACATATGCACTGTGGGCCTCTCAAAAAGAGAAGACAGACAGGAGGGGGCAAAGAAAATATTTGAAGAACACTAGCTGAAAGTTTCCCAAATTTGATGGAAGACAGATATAAATATTCAGAAACCTCAAGAAACTCTAAGATGAACTAAAGAGACCCAAAGTAAGAAATGTAATGATTGAACTTTCAAAAGCCAGTGACAGAATTTGAAACGCTGTTGAGAGAGAAGTGAATCATCAGGTACAAGGGACTCTAAATAAGAATATCAGCAAATTTCTCATCAGAGTCTTGGAGGCTAGAGGACAGTGTACTGACAGACTCAAAGTGATTTTAAAAAAAAGAAAAAAGCCATCTCCCAAATCTTCAATATAGCAAAACTGTGCTGAAACATGAGGGAGATATTAAGGTTTCTTCAGAAATAAAAGCTGAGAGAGTTGTTACCATTAGACCTTGCCTGCAAAAAATACTAAAGGGAGTTCTGAAAGGTGAAATTAAAGAAAGTAACCCAAAGGCAAATGAATAAATAAGCATTTCACTGCAGGCACATACACAGGCATTTATCTAAGCCAGTATTATTGTAACAATAGTTTATACCTATAATTTTTGTTTTCTGTGTGTTTTAAGAGAAAAATCCTTTAAGGAAGATAAATACATAACTGTGGAGGCTAGTATTACAATTATTAGTGTAGAGTTAGTATCACATTAACAACCAAAGCTGGTGGGGATAGAGTTGTAGAGGTGCAGTTTTTACAATTTATTGAAATTAAGTTGGTATAAATTCAAATTAGAATACTTTAATGGTAGGATTTTCAATACAAAATGTGCATGATAACCACAAACCCTATAAAATGGACAATATATAAATAGTAAAGAAATTTTGGCATTTCACTATAACAATCTACTAAACAGGAAAGGAGGATTAAAAAGCTCTGAGGCACGAAGAAAACCAGTAGTATAATCATAGAAAACCATCCTTCCTGACAATAATCCTTTTATATTTAAAATGATTATATTCTCCAATCTAAAGACAGACATTGGCAGAATAGGTAAACACAAAGGATCCTAGAACTATATGCTGACTACAAGACTCACTTAAAATGCAAACACACAAATTTAGTAAAAGAATGGAGAAATATATTCCATGCACATAGTGATCCAAAGAGAGCAGAGGTGCTACACTAATTCATACAAAATAGACTTTAAATCAAGACAAAAAAGGTTACAAGATTATAAACATTTATGTGTATAATGACAGGCCTTCAAAATACATGAATCAAAAACTAACAGAACCGAAGGATGAAATATACATTTCTACATAATAGGCATTTTTCGGTAATAGACTTCAATACCCAAATTATAATAATGAAACAACCAGACAGAAAGTAAATAAAAAAACAGTGGATTTTGTCCTGGCTGGTGTGGCTCAATTGGTTAAGCTGTCCCACACACCAAAAGGTAACAGGTTCGATTCCTGATTAGGGCACATACCTAGGTTGCAGGTGTGTATGGGAGACAATCAATTGATGTTCTCTCTCTCATCAATATCTCTGTCTCTATCACTCTCTCTAGAATAAATATTAAACAACAACAAGACAATAAACTTCAACAATATTATAAACAATAGATTTCACAGACACAGACACTCTACCCAACAACAGAACACATAGGGTCAGGTTCAAATGAGACATTTTCCAGGACAGACCATACTTTAGGTTAATAATAGAAATTAACTTTTAAATAAGTTAACTAAAGACATCATTAGTAATATAATTACATTAGCATTAAATAATCAATAGTTTTTTTAAAAATAGATATCAATTTGTATCTTCTGACAACACGAGATGAAGTTATAAATCAATATCACAAGGTAGATTAGAAAATTCACAAAACTGTGAAACCTGGGCAAAACACTTTTTAAAAAATATATATATTTTATTGATTTTTTTTACAGAGAGGAAGAGAGAGAGATAGAGAGTCAGAAACATCGATGAGAGAGAATCATCGACCAGCTGCTTCCTGCACACCTCCTACCAGGGATGTGCCCGCAACCAAGGTACATGCCCTTGACCAGAATCAAACCCAGCACCCTTCAGTCTGCAGGTGAATGCTCTATCCACTGAGCAAAACCGGTTTTGGCAGGCAAAACACTTTTAAAAAACCATTGGATCAACTAAGAAATCATAAGAGAAATTATAAATTCCTTACAGATGAATGGAAATGAAAACATCCCCAAACTTGTGAGGCAGCAAAAACAGTGCCAAGGGGGGAATTCAGAGCTATAAAAGTTTAAGAACTTTTCATAAGAAATGAATTCTGAGCCCTTGCCGGTGTGGTTCAGGTTGGTTGAGCTGCCCTGGCCACTGCAAGGTTGCCACTTTGATTCCTGATCAGGATACTAACCCAGGTTGTGGGTTCAATCCCCAGAGGCAATGGATCAAAGTTTCTCTCTTACACATCAATACCTCTCTCTCTCTCTCTCTCTCTCTCTCTCTCTCTCCCCTCCCTTTCTCTCAAAAATCAATGATCTAGAACTGGTGAGGAATCAGTAATCTCTCTCTCTCTCTCTCTCTCTCTCTCTCTCTCTCCTCCCTTTCTGTCTCTCAAAAATCAATGAAAACATGTGTTTTATTAAAAATATATATTTTATTGATTTTTTACAGAGAGGAAGGGAGAGGGAGGGAGAGTTAGAAACATCAATGAGAGAGAAACATCAGCTGCCTCCTGCACACTGCCCACTGGGTATGTGCCTGAAACCAAGGTACATGTCCTTGACTGAAATCAAACCTGGGACCCTTGAGTCCGCAGGCTGATCCTCTATCTGCTGACCCAAACCAGCTAGGGCAGAAAACATGTTTTTTTAAAAAGTGAGATCTGAAATAAACAACCTAACTTCACAATTTAAGAAACTAGAAAAAGAACTAAACCCAAAGCTAGCATAAGGAATAAAGTAATAAAGATTAGAGCAGAAATAAAGAAGAGAAAAACATTGGGGGAAATGAATGAAACCCAAAGTTGGGTTTTTGAACTGATAAACCTTTAGCTAGAGAGACTAATTAAAAAAAAGGAAAGACCCAAATTACTAAAATCAGAAATGAAAACTGGGGACATTAGTATAAATTATACAGAAATATAAAATGTTATCTAAGAATACTATGAACAATATTTATGCCAACAAATTAAGTAACTTAGGCAAAATAAGAAAAATTCCTGAAAACACAAGACCTACCAAGACTAAATCATACAGATAAAGAAATCTATGACGATCTAGAACTAGTAAGGAATCAGTAATCAAACATCTCCTAATAAAAAACCTGATGATTTCATGATGAATTCTACCAATATTTAAAAAAACAACAACACTAACTCAAATTCTTCTCAAAGGTTTTTTTAAAATGTTTTTAAAATTTAAGAGGATGGAAGTCTCTGAACTTATTCTATGAAACCAACATTGTTGTGATAACAAAGCTAGTCAGACACGATAAAAGAATGATAGGCACATATCCCTTATGAACCTACATGTAAAATTCCTCAATGAAAGAGTAGCAAACAGAATTGAACAGCATATTAAAAGTATTATTCACTATGACCAATTTATTCCTGGGATGCAAGGATGGCTCAACATATAAAAATTAATTAATGTAATATGGCACATCAATAGAATAAAGAAGGAAAAACTAATGGTCAGCTCTGTTGATGCAATAAAAAAATACTTGACAAAATGTAACACTCTTTCATGTTAAACATAATCTATAAATCAGGAAAAGAATGAAACTACCTCAAGGTGATAAACACCATACATGAAAAATCCATAGCAAACATCATTCTCAATGGTAAAAAGCTGAAAGATTTCCCTCTAAGATAAGGAACAATACAAGCATACCTGCTTTTACTACTTCTATTCAAACCACTACTGGAAGCTTTTCCAGAGCAATTAGACAAGAAAAACAAATAAACAAAAGGCATCAAAATAGGCTAGGAAGAGGTAAAATTACCAATGTTTGCAGATAGTATGATATTATATGTATAAAATCTAAAGATTACAAACACATACACAGTTCCTGTTAGAACTAATAAATGAACTCAGTCCCTAAATTAATATAAAAAATCAGTTGCATTTTATAGTGTATTAAACTTACTCCATAATGCATGTTTTTCATAAATTACCAATATCCCAAATACATAATAATATATACAAATCCTAGGTCATAAAGACCAGTAATGACCAAGGCACAACCAACTGGAAGTCAGACCAGCAATCAGTGCTGGGTTGCAGGCACAAGTGCCCCAGCACTGACTGCTGAGGGGCTGTGAATCAGGGCCAGAGAGAGGCCTGAAGAGAGAAGCAGGGACTGATCCATTGCCTCTTTGGCAGCTTTTGATCAGCACTTGCCTCTCTCTTTCACTCCCAGTTTGACCAGCAACTGCGCCTGCATTTCTCTCCAGGCCTCCATCAGTGCCACCTTTCTGATCAGGCCCCATTGATAGGCCCAGAAAAGCTGACTGGCATAGAAACTGACCAATTTGAACCAAATCTGGGTCAACTATGAGTAGCCAATGGCTGCCTAGGAGGCAGAGCCTCTGAAGCTGACTGGCATAGAAACCAACCAATCAGAGACAAATGGGCCAGCAGAGGCGGGCAGTTGCAGGGGAGGGCCATTGGAAAAGAAATCAGGCTGGCAGGTAAGGCAGTTGGAGGCAACCAGGCTGGCAACGGGAGGGCAGTTAGGGACAGATCAGGTTGGCAGGGGAGAGCAGCTGAAGGCAAGATCAGGCCGGCAGGGGAGGGGACTTGGGGATAACTAGGCTTGCAGGGGAGGGCAGTTGGGGGTGAGATCAGGCC
This sequence comes from Pipistrellus hanaki, assembly GCF_964339955.1. NCBI lineage: Eukaryota > Metazoa > Chordata > Mammalia > Chiroptera > Vespertilionidae > Pipistrellus > Pipistrellus hanaki. The sequence continues at coordinate 29,897,731 of NC_140520.1, forward strand.
AGTAGGGAAGGGCAGTTGGGGTTAACCAAGCAGGCAGGGGAGGGCAGTTGGGGACAAGATAAGGCAGGCAGAGGTAGTTGGGGACAAAATCAGGCCAGCAGGGGAGAGCAGTTGGGGGTGAGATCAGGTCAGCAGGGGAGGGCAGTTAGGGGCGATCGGGAGGGCAGGCAGAGGCAGGTAGGGTCATCAGGCAGGTAGGTAGAGGGGTAGGGGCAATCAGGCAGGCAGGAAGAGGCAGTTAGGGATGATCAGGCAGGCAGGCAGGTGAATGGTTAGGACCTGGCAGTCCCAGATTTCGAGAGAGATGAGAGAGATGTGTGACTGCCAGTTTAGGCCTGATCCCCGTTTGGGCCTAAACTGTCAGTTGGACATCCCCCAAAGGTTCCCCAGTTGGAGAGGGTGCAGGCTGGGCTGAGGAACCCCCTCTCCATGCACAAATTTCATGCACTGGGCCACTAGTACTATTATAAAAGCCCCATGGAACAAAGGCTACTACTAAATGCTCAGTACCTCTTTTTGAGATCTTCACTCCTTTGAAGCAGTCTCAAAAAGAAGGCTTTTCGCTAAGAGATCTTGGGCAACATTATGCTCCGGACTAACCAGGTCTTTTGTCTGATTAATATCTGACAGAGTTATCCTATATAATAAAAGCCTAATATGCTAAGTGTTCGGTCAACCTGTCAGCTGTTTGATCAAATCGTAATATGCTAATGACATGCTAAGGTCACTCAGCCATTTGCTACAATGTACACTGACCACCAAGGAGCAGATGCTCCAACTAGTAGGTTAGCTTGTTAGTGGGGTATGGCTGATAGGGCCTGAGCGAGATGGCCCAGACATGTCCTGGAGCCCTCCCGTGATGGCTGGCCAACCTCCTACGTCCCTCCCCAGCCCTAATCATACGCTGGTGGGGTCCCTCAGGTTGGTTTGCACCCTCTCGAAATCTGGGACCCCTTAGGGGATTTCAGAGAGCCAGTTTTGGCCCATTTTTGCAGGCCAGGCCTAGGGACCCCCTTGGTGCACAAACTCATGCACTGGGCCTCTGGTCTCAATATAAGATTATTTTTGGCTGGCAATTCTATCTCCCATTTCTATAAGCCCACCATCAACTCTGAAAGTTGGCTATTTTAAGTAGGGTGCACCTTGTTGTCAAGGATAAAGTCACCATGATTAGTACATTTTTAATGCTAATGGTAGGCTTATTATTATATACTAGAGCACACATGTCAAACACAAGGCCCGCGGGCCAAATCCGGCCCGCTGGCCAAATCCGGCCCGCCAGGCCTTGCAATGTGGCCCGCACCGCGCTGTTATCACTGCACTCTGCTGCGTTCCATCACAATGACGCGTGGTGACATAGGAGACTTGTGGTCTCGCCGGCCGCCTCGCTGGCCGCAGTACTTGCTATCTATTACGCATGCACATAGATAACAAGTCATGCGAGATTCAGGAGGCGTGACCTATAGTCCGGCATCCGATGTGGTTGTGCGGGTGACAGAGCAGAGGAGAGAGTGAGTGTGCGGGCATAAAAAATACACAGCAGAAGCTGCCAGTTCCTGGCATAAAGTGCAGGCATAAAAATCGCAACAGAATCTGCTATCTGTACCCAGCCAGGCATTTATTGACTGACTTTTTTTTTTCTCCACTCCATCTGCCAAATCAAGCTATCCCTGTGCAGTTTTCAACTTTTTCCTTCTAACGCAGATTTCTAATATACTACATCTTTTACTACCAATATTGATCCCAAAATATCCAGGAAAAGAAAAGTTGATGGTGAAGGCAGACAATTTAATGACAAATGGGAAAATGAATACATGTTTTTGCTTAGAGAGGGCAAACCAGTGTGTATATTGTGTTATGAGACAGTGTCGGTGATGAAAGAGCACAATATACGTCGTCATTTTGATACCAAACATAATGCTAAGTATGGCAAATATACTTTGGAAGAAAATCATAAAATTGTTAAAGAACTAAAAGGCAAACTACAATCACAGCAGCAAATGTTTACAAAGGCTACAGCGAAAAATGATGCTGCAGTGAAAGCAAGCTTTATAGTGGCTGAAGAAATTGCCCGTACTTCAAGGTGTTTTTCAGAGGGTGCCTTTTTGAAGCAATGCATGCTAAAAGTGTGTGAGCAAGTATGCCCAGACCAGATACAGAGTTTTCAAAATGTCAGTTTGTTAAGAAACACCATTGCAGATAGAGTTCAAGAACTCTCAGGAAATCTATCATCACAGCTGGCCAAACAGGCATGCAGTTATCTCGCTTTTTCACTTGCTATCGATGAAAGCACAGACAACACTGATACAGCGCAGCTGTTCATCTTTATAGTACGTGCTACGAAGACCGACCTCTCTGTCACTGAGGAACTTTTGGATGTAGCTGCCATGCATGGGACGACGACTGGTAGAGATATATTTGAGGCTGTGGAGAAATCTATAAATAATTTTAAATTACCCTGGGAAAAGTTGGTGGGGCTAACTACCGATGGCGCACCTTCAATGTGCGGAGAAAAGAAAGGCTTGGTTGGACTAATGAAGGAAAGAATGCAAAAAAGTCACTGCCACACACCCTTGATTACTTATCACTGCATTATCCACCAAGAGGCTATGTGTGGAAAAGTTCTGGACATGAATGACATAATGACCACAGTCATTAAAACTATTAACTTTATACGGGCACGTGGCCTGAATCATTGCCAGTTCCAGCAGTTTTTACAGGAGGTGGGTGCAGAGCATGGAGACGTGCCATACCACACAGAAGTAAGATGGCTGAGCAAGAGCGCAGTCCTCAAAAGATTTTTTGAGCTCAGAGAACAAATTGCTCTTTTCATGGAAAGTAAAGGAAAGCCCTTGCCTGAACTGTCGGATCCCGCCTGGCTATGTGATTTTGCTATGATGTGTGACATATGTGAGTATCTCGCCCAACTGAATCTGAAGCTGCAGGAACGCAAACAAGTCATCACGAAGATGTCTGACATGATCACAGCATTCCAGCGTAAACTTTAACTATGGAAGTCCCAACTGGAACAGGACTATCTTGCCCACTTTCCCGTTTGTTTGAGTATCTCAACCACTATTTCTGGTACTTTTCCTTGCAGTCGGCTGGCTACCAAAGTTAGCCGTTTACTAAGTGAATTTGAGCGGCGCTTCTCTGACTTTAGAACACAGCACTCAGGCTTTGACATCTTTGCCAATCCTTTTACAGTTGATGTCAACAATGTGCCCCATCACCTTCAGATGGAGATAATCGAGCTTCAGTCTGACAGTGGCCTGAAATCAAGATTTCAGGATGTTGAAATTGAGGACTTCCACCCTCTACTGCCCCCTGACTCAATGCCAGAGCTCCGACTTCATGCTGCCCGTATTCTATCCATGTTCGGGAGCACCTATCTTTGTGAACAGATGTTTTCAATAATGAATCTGAACAAAAACAAGCACAGATCACGCATTACCAATGACAACCTCCATGCTGTTTTGTGGGTTGCTACAGCCCAAGAAATAAAACCGAACATTGACTCATTGATCCAGGGAAAACGGTCTCAGACATCTAGCCAGAAAACAAAACAATGAGCATTTAGGTACATTCCAATATTACTGTTTTGCTTGATACCAATATTACTGTTTTGCTTGATAGCATGTGAGTTGGTTAACAGCACTGTTAAGGAAAAGATTGTTCTACTCATTTTAAATTCACATTTCTGGTTAACATTGTCAGTTTATGACTGTTCAGTAAACCATTCGGCCCGCGATTTAGGCTGGATTTTAGATTTTGGCCCCTTCTCTGATTGAGTTCGACCCACCCTCTAGTAACTAGAGGGTGGGTCTCTAAGCCGGGACTGAGCCCTTTCACAGTCCAGGAGCCCTTCAGGGATGTCCCACTGATGGCTTAAGCCCCTCCCCCTGCAGAGTGGGCCTATGCCAGCAGTCGGACATCCTTAGTGCTGCTGCGGAGGTGGAAGAGACTCCCGCTACCGCTGCTGCGCTCACCAGACATCAGCCCGGCTTCTGGCTGTGCGGAGCTCCCCCTCTGAGAGCTCACTGACCACCAGGGGGCAGCTCCTGCATTGAGCATCTGTTCTCTGATGGTCAGTGCACATTATAGCAACAAGTCATTCCACTATTCTGTCAATTTGCATATTACCCTTTTATTATATACAACTAGAGGCCTGGTGCACAGATTCGTGCACTGATGGGGTCCCTCGGCCTGGCCTGAATGGGCCGATCAGGGCTAGCTGGCCATGGAGGGAATGTGGGAGGGCTCCAGGGCATGTCCAGGCCAGTCCCAATTGGCCAGACCCCAGCAGGAAACTAACCTACCAGTCAGAGTGTTTGCCCCCTAGTGCTCAGTGGGCATCATAGCAACTTGTCAAAGGGTCAGACACAGCATATGAGGCATTTGTTACATAGGATAGCATTATACAGTTCTGCTTTACTTCAATGGAAATTCCTTTCTATTTATTTCAAATCTTTTCAGGCTCTATAAGAAGCCCAAGCCGAAACCGGTTTGGCTCACTGAATAGAGCACATGTGTCAAACACAAGGCCCGCGGGCCAAATCCAGCCCGCCAGGCCTTGCAATGTGGCCCGCACCGCGCTGTCATCACTGCACTCCGCTGTCAGTTTATGACATTGTCAGTTTATGACTGTTCAGTAAACCATTCGGCCCGCGATTTAGGCTGGATTTTAGATTTTGGCCCCTTCTCTGATTGAGTTCGACACCCCTAGAATAGAGCATCGGCCTGCAGACTGAAAGGTCCCAGGCTCAATTCTGGTCAAGGGCATGTACCTTGGTTGTGGGCACATCCTCAGTAGGGGGTGTGCAAGAGGCAGCTGATCGATGATACTCTCTCATCGATGTTTCTAACTCTCTGTCCCTCTCTCTTCTTCTCTGTAAAAAATCAATAAAAATATATTTTTTTTAAAAAAAGAAGGAGGATCCAAGATGGCTGCGCCCAGGTGAACACCTAGCCGCAGCCGCACACAACAATTTCAATAAAATACAACTAAAATATATCAATAAAACGGACATTGCCCAGAATTACTGGAAATTTTTACAGTAATTAAGAAGCAAGGAGAAAACCAGAAGGAGGTTTTCTACAGCGAGAAGCAAGGAGAAAACCAGAAGGAGGCGCGGAGGAGCTGGAAAAGCCCAAGGTACGGAGACACGCGGCACACGAAGAGGACGGAGCCAGAGAGGAGGGGGAGGCGGAGTGCCTGGCTGGCGTTCCCTAGCGGAAAGGAGATAAAACTCCGACTGTGGTAGGCCCCCGACTGCTCTGAACCCCAGTTCTAGGCCAGATCCCGGGGACCCAGGCTCAGCCATAGGGAGCTGGGCTGTAAGTCGGAACCCCGGGGAAGCGGTGAAAGGAGGTCCCGGCGGCGCGCACACTGCGCGTAGAGAAGGGACAGTTGGCTGTGCCGCGGGATTGCCCTGACGGGAAGGAGACTGGGGCTCCAGACTGCTCTGAACGCCACCTCCAACTCCACTTCCAACTGAACTGAACCCCAATACCGGGCTCATTGTGGGAGAGCATAGACTGTTTGGCAGCAGGCGAAAATCGAGAGCACCTTTCTCTCAGAGGCGCTGGCAGCGAGCACTGAAGGACCCGCATAGGGCGGGACTGACGGAAGCCAAAGCTGCAGGTTCCACCCTGAAACCCCGTCCCATCTGTAACTGCGAAATGTGACAACAAAATAGATCACAAACGAAAGAAATGGAGGACAAAAAGCGTCTGGATATAGAGTTCAAATCTACGCTTATAAGGTTTTTCAAGAATTTCCTAGAAAAGATGGATAAGACCTATGAGGATATGAAAAGAGATCAACTAGAATTAATAAGGAATCAACAAGAAATGATATGGGATCAACAAGAAATGATAAGGGATCAACAAGAAATAAAGAATACATTGTCTGAAATAAAACATATTTTACAGAGTCCTAAAAACAGAAGGGAAGATCGCAAGAATCAAGTCAAAGATTTGGAACATAAAGAGCCAGAAGACACTCCTCCACAGAAGCTAGAAGGCAAGAGAATCCAGAAAATTGAAAATAATGTAAGAAACCTCTGGGACAACTTTAAGCGAACCAACATCAGAATTATGGGGGTCCCAGAAGATGAGAGAGAGCAAGATATAGAAAACATACTGAAAGAAATAGTGACAGAAAACTTCCCCCACCTGGTGAAAGAATTAGACTTACAAGTCCAGGAAGCGCACAGAACTCCAAACAAAAGGAATCTAAAGAGGACCACACCAAGACACCTCATAATTAAAATTCCAAGAGCAAAAGACAAAGAGAGAATATTAAAAGAAGCAAAAGCAAAGAAGGTAGTTACCTATAAAGGAGCACCTATACAATTGTCAGCTGACTTCTCAACAGAAACCATGCAGGCCAGAAGGGAATGGCAAGAAATATTCAAGGTGATGAATAGTAAGAACCTACAGCCAAAGATAATCTATCCAGCAAAGCTATCACTCAGAATCGAAGGTCAGATAAAGAGCTTCACTAATAAAAAAAAGCTAAAGGAGTTCATCACCACCAAACCAGAATTATATGAATTGCTGAAGGGGGTTCTTTCAGAAGAAAAAGTAAACAAAGATAAAAATTATGAACAACAAATACGTAACTATCAACATGTGAATCTAAAAACCAAGGAAATTAAAAAAAAAAAATCTGATGAACAATAGTAACTGTTGAATATAATAGAATCAGAGGTATGGAAGGGGAGTGAACTGACGATTCTTGGGGAAAAGGGGAGAGGGGGGCGTGGGAAGAGACTGAACATAAAATGTGCACCTATGGATGAGGACAATGGGTAGTGGAGAAAGGGCAGAAGGTGGGGTGGGAACCTGGTGGAGGAGAGCAATGGTGGGGGGGAAAAAAGGAACATTTGTAATAATATGAACAATAAAAACTTATTTAAAAAAAAAAAAAAAAGAAGAAGAAGAAGTAGAAGAAGCCCAAGAATGGACTGCCTATAAGTACAACTTCTCACACACAAAGCAAAATTTAATTAACATTATGGGAATACTTAGAAGAGAAGCAAAACAAAAGCAGTAGTAACATTTACCTATTTCCTCTACTTACCCCTCATTACAAGAATAGTTAATCCGTGAACCAAATTGAGAACTTCCTTCTACGCGGCCATTTACGGGCTCTCTTGGATGTGGACATGATTTTCCTGAAAGAAAATTTTGAAATTCGTTGTTTTATACAAACTGCAAAGCAGATCTGAAGCAAAACCAAAATTCTACATTGCTCCACTGTGGGAATACTACTTTTCTTTAACTATTAAAAGGCCAAACTTAAGATTCACATTTACCAGACAACTAACAAGAAAAAGATTCCCTGGAAAATTTTCAAAGCTTGAAATAATACACGACTATTTAAAACCTACATCCACATGAGAAAATCATCGCTGCAGTAGCAGAATATGCCGTCTAAAAGGTATGAGAATCTTTAGAACAGTAAAAATAAGGAATTGTGTGTACTTACTTTTACAAGCCTCCCGGAGAGGAGGTGCCCATGTGCCGTCAGCCTGACAAACGGTAGCGGTGGGACGAACAAGAGGAATAACAAGCCTGTATCCTGGGCGACACTCATAGTGTGCTGTGAACCCAGCACTTACAGGGGCCACAGGATTACCCTTGGGTTTCATAGAGACATATCTTGGTATCTCATCACAGGCATCTGGGCATGAGAGAATAAGACACGAAAGTCAAGTATTTTCTTTTTCACCAGCCTCGGATTCTGGCAGGTCCTTGGAGAGCTTATGGTTCCTGAGGGAATAAGGTGAATACTCATTCAACAGTACATTAGAGACAGCAGCAATAGTTTTGGTTTTAAAATATACCGATAGGTGTGCTTCCTTCCTCACTCAGTGTTTCTCAGTTCATTGCACGCTCACCTCTCCCCTAAGACAACTTCTACACTCTGTAACCCTAGATCAGAGTCCTCTTGCAGTTTGAAATGCAAACTGATGGTGACTTGTCAGTTCAGGCTCGGTCTCCTCTCAGGAGGCCGGTTCCTAGAGGTCAGGGTCATATGCCTTCTTTTCCCTGCTACACACTGTGCCCAGTGGGTGCTCAAGAAATGCTATGGGTAGAGGTAATTATTATTATTATTTTTAAATATCTTTTTTATTTTTTACAGAGAGGACGGGAGGGGGATAGATGAGAGAGAAACATGGATGATCAGCTGCCCACTGCAAACCTCCTACTGGAGATGTACCCGTAACCCAGGTACATGCCCTTGACCGGAATCGAACCTGGGACCTTTCAGTCTGCAGGTTGACACTCTATCCACTGAGGCAAACCAGTCAGGGTGAGGTAATTATTATTTAAGTATTGTGGATTTCATAGATAGAAATAAACTATTTCAAAATATAAGACTTCATTTCATATAGGTGAAATGAGCATTCTTACGAGTAAACACCATTTAAAATCAAATTGTAGCCTGAACCCGTTTGGCTCAGTGCATAGAGTATCAGCCGGCAGACTGAAGGGTCCCAGGTTCAATTCCGGTCAAGGGCATGTACCCTGGTTGCAGGAACATCCCCAGTACGGGGTGTGCAGGAAGCAGCTGATGGATGTTTCTCATCGATGTTTCTAACTCTCTATCCCTCTCCCCTCCTCTCTGTAAAAAATCAATAAAATATATTTAAAAAATAATAAAAATAAAATAAAATTGTATTACTTCGAACAGCCTCACATGAAAAAAATTCTGCTTTCTTAACATAACTTTACACAACGGACTCTTGCACAATGCGGCAGTTCGGTTCAGGGGTTCCCACACAGATGAAAATCCGCAGGTGACTTGTGAATTCCCCAAAACGTAAGTACAGTGTTTCCTCCGTATCAGTGCGGGATGGGTGCCAGGACACCCCATGGATACAAAAACCCCTGCATGCTGGTCGCCTAGAGAAAGTGGTGAACAATGCCTACAGCATGCCTTCTGCGTTGTCGGATTCCCAATTGCAGATGGACAATACTGTTGGTTGTTTCCAGGGACGTGAAACCTAGATACCAGCAGTTCCCATATATTTATAGGAACAAATGCAGGCTTAAGTGAATTCGGGCAGGGCAAACCAATGTTGTTCAAGGGTCACAGTAATTTAACCTTCCTTCACAGACCAATGGTTCATACATGACCCCAGAAGCTGATAGCTCCCTGAGGTAGCTGTATATGGGCTGTGTATCCGCTATATCCCTAATGCTTTTACAACTTTTTACCTCTGATATTTTTGGAGGGGCGTTAGTTTTCACTCCTTTGTCATTTCTACTTAAGCAATTGGCCTTCCTGTAAATTATCTGTGGGCTGGAAAACCTAACAAATTTCTTAGAACAATTACATACAATAGTGTGATGGAGACACATCAAGTAAATCCCCAAAAAGTAAAAGAATGCAGAGGCCTCTCCTATAAAGGTTAAGGGACTAAAATACATCTATTTTGCTCCCTAAGGAATCTTTCCTCCTTTACTCCCTGAATCTTGGTCTTATTTCAGACTCACAGATCCGTAAAGAGAACTCTAAACACGTGAAATTTTACTCTTCTTTCTTATCATATTCTAAATTCTAAAACTCTATATATACCCAGTCCAACATTTCATTTCCATCATCCACCTGCTGGCAAACGTTTCAACATTTCCTCTATGCTGCCCTTGATATCCATGCTCGTCACTCAACTGCTCAAAACAAATGCAAAAACCATTAAAGTAAAATGTTAATTTAATTACATCTTAATTAAATTTCTATGAAACAAAGCATAGAAATATACAATGTCTTATTTACCTCTGCTCCTTTTACTTCATAAGAAAAACTGTCAAGTGTTTAATGAATGAAGATCACTCTGAACTTACTGGTACAATGACAGTTTCACTACAATGTTCAGAGGGAACACTTAACGAGCTTAAGGTGCATTTTTTAAAGAGACCAACCTTAAAATTTTTCTTCATTTATTCATCAAAAATACTTGTATTTCATTTAAATGACACAACTATACTTATAATTTTCTTGAACACATATTGTGAACTACGTGAGCATACATAAAGTGTGATACACCAGCCTCTTAAAAAAAATAAAAATAAGTAACCCAAGTTATAATACATTAAGTCTTGATTATATAAGGTATGAATAGAAAGAAAACTTAATTACCAATTGTCATCACAAAGAACACTACTACATGAAAATCAAATTATAATCTACATATTTTAATCTACAACTAAATACAGCAGTTGAGAAATTACTTCACCTTACAAGGAAACCTAATTTATGGCACCTCTTAAAAACTGTATTATCTATGAGTCTATACATACCACAGTTTATATTTGTCATGGTATCTACAATATTAAGATTACCAAATGTTAATTTTCACATACTTGTGATAGATTATCTCAAACTATACATAACTGAAATATATTTCCATGTAGGACTTTAAAAATCTCATACTGCAGAGTATTATTAACTAAAATAATACCTAATGTTTTAGATGGTGTTTCATCAGGAGTGGGAGTGGGATGTCCTAGAAAGAAAAAAAAAGGAAATAAGTAAAAGGAGAAAGAAGACAATAACAAAGATTAAGTCCTCTAAATTCTAAGTTGTTGGTGACAGGATGTAAGCTGACTAGGTCCTTGCATCTGAGGGGGCTAGCAGGGCTGGCCCCCTACCCAAACAGTTTTCCCTGACTTGTTTGGATGGCGATTATCAGTAGAATGAAAGTAATTTATGTAGTATGAGAGCAACATTTCATGTCTTGCCAAGAAGTCTGTATTTACCTACTGAAGATTTATTGTACTAAGAATGTGTCCTTCGGCTCTCTCTCTTTTTTAGAGATTAAGAGGAACAAAGAAATACACTCCTCTTGACAGACCTCCTAATTAGTGTCTTGTGTATAAAAAGCATTACGCAGTTAATAAACCTGCTACAGTTCCGTGAATGGCTAACTGGAGTCCTCCCGATCCCGCTTTCCTGTCTCTCTTTTCTCAATTCCCACCTCCCTACCTCAGCCCGGTTCAACCTGCCAGGCAGGCCCCGGCAATAAGTTTATAATTTTTACCTTTGAATAAAAACTCATAACTTTATTTTCTTCACATAAATCATATTAGTTCCTTTTCCAAATATTATAAAATATTATAAGTTTATATTCAATGTCATCAGAATTCTTCTTCCTGTCCAGTAACATTTCCTATGATAATATTCCATGGTATAGAAATTAAATTTATCTTAGATTAACAGAAATTAGCCTATGGATTGATGTGATTCTACATAAAATTAAAAGACTTAAGGGCTGGCTGGCATGGCTCAGCGATCGAGCTTCAGGAGGTCATGGTTCCATTCCCAGCCAAGGAATATGCCGGGTTCTGGGCTCGATACGCAGTGTGGGCCACGCAGGAGGCAGCCAATCAAGGATTCTCTCTCATCACTGATGTTGTGCTCTCGCGATCCCTCTCTCTCTCTCTCTCTCTCTCTCTCTCTCTCTCTCTCTCTTTCTCTCTCTCTCTTCTTTTCCATTCCCTTCTAAAAAAATAATAATAAAGAAAGAAAACAACAGGAAGGCTTCAACGGATTTAGAAGTTGATCTATAGTAGAAGGAAACTTACACATTAATAAAAGCCATTTATGAAAAACCAATAGCTAATATCATACTCAATGGTAAAGGAATGAAAAGTTTTCCCTTAAGATCAGGAACAAAATAGGATGCCTGCATTTCCTACTTCTACTAAACATCATATTGGAAGTTTAAGTCAGATAAATAAGACAAAAAAGATATAAATAACCAGCACCCAAATTGGGAAGGAAGAACTAAATTCTCTTTGCAGATGACATGATCTTTTACATAGAAAATTCTAAAAATTACACACACAAACATAAACCTGTTAAAACTAAAAAATAAATCCAGCAAAAGTTGCAGGCTACATAATGTGCACCCCAAAATCAGTTGCATTTCTAGACACTAAAAATGAAAAATTAAAAGGGAAATTATGAAAACAATTCCATTTATAAAAGCATCAAAAATAAAATACTTAGAAAGAAACTTAACTAAGAGATAAGAGACTCCTACACAGGAAACTACAAAATATTGCTGAAAGAAATAGAAGATGACATGAATAAATAGGAAGACATCCTGGGCTAATATTACAAAAAGGAACCCACAGGTTACATGCATCCGCTATCACCACCTTGAATATGCATTCTTCAGAATTACAAAATCCAACTTATAATCAAACCCAGGACTCCTCTGTCCATAGGCTGACACTCTATCCACTGAGCCAAACCAGGTAGAGTTCAATTTATAATTCTTGAAATCCAAGGATCTAAAAATTGCCAAGACAATCCTGAAACATACACACACACACACACACACACACACACACCAAACAAACAAATGAACAAACAAAAAACACGTAAAAAAAACCAAAGCACAGCATGGTTGAGAGGATTTAAACTTCCTGATTTTAAAACATACTAAAAAGCTACAAAAATCAAAACACAATGGTACCGGAATAAAGACAGAAACCAAATGAATAGAAGCCCAGAGATGAACCCTCACATAATATGGTGAAATGTGCACAAGGATGCTAAGGATATCTTAAGGGAAAAAACAGTCTGTCAACAAGTGGTTCTTGGAAAACAGGATATCTACATGCAAAAGAATGGAGTTGGTATCCCATAGCACACATACCCACTAGGACATGTGAGTGGGACATGTGACCCACTAGGATAAGTGGGTCAATGACTATAAACTTCACACGCAAAAAACATCTCTTCTCACCCCACCCCCCAAACCTCAAAGCACTCAACTGAGATACTCTAGGAGGCTACCAGGGGCCAGATCTACAGGAATTATAAAAAGGTGTTCTAATGACCATACTAACAGGCATAACTTCCCTCAATTTTTAAAGTCTTAGGAAAACAGGAAATATACAAGCAAATTGAAAGCCAATGATTGAGATTTGAGTTCAACACCCTCCTTAAACCAACAGGAAATTAAAGCCCACGGAAATGATGTTCCATGAGTAAGCAGAACCAATGGAGGGCCTTGAGTGAGGTCAGCCCAGGCCAGTGGTAGGCAAACCCATTAGTCAACAGAGCCAAATATCAACAGTACAACCATTGAAAAATTTTTTGAGATGAAAACTGACTTCTGTCCATGGGCCACGAAGTTTCAATTGCACTGTATGTACGCACCCACACGTGGTATTTTCTGGAAGAGCCACACTCAAGGGGTCAAAGAGCCACATGTGGCTCGTGAGCCACGGTTTGCCGACCACTGGCCCAGGCTAATGGTCTTCCACTACAGCACCTGCCTCTTGGTTCTGCTGAAACCAAAGAGAAGCCAGAGAAAGAAGCACTGAAATCAGGAAGACAGCTCCTCCCACCGCATGAAAATAATCTCTCAAGTCTTAGGCTGAGTGGCTGATGATAGTCCCTGCAACAAGTCCTCCATTTCATTCCAGTACCTAAGTTTTTCCCTCTATTTCAGTTGCTATGAAATTTAGTTTCTATTCCCAAGTGAAAATGCTAGTGAAGTCCTGGCCAGGTGGATAGACACAGACATTTTCCCATATACCAAAAGGTTGCAGGTTCACCTCCCAGTCAGGGCGCCTATTTAGGAGGTGGGTTTGACCCATGGTTGGCTTGCATATGGGAGGCAACCAATTCATATCTCTCTCAAATCAATAAACACATCCTCAGGTGAGGATTAAAAAAAAGGGGGGGGGAGCGTGCCAGTCCGCGTGGGGAGGGCGGTGGGACCGACACTCGGGCTCCTGCAGGTCGCGGGGCGCCCGGGACGCCGCCGAGCTCGGAGAAATGAGCGGCTCGGCGGGAGGAGGCCCTCGCGTGCGGCGCTACCCCGAGCTGCCGGTGTGGGTGGTGGAGGACCACCAGGAGGTTCTGCCGTTCATATACCGAGCCATTGGCTCAAAACATCTTCCTGACAGTAATATAAGTTTTGTGCATTTTGATTCACATCCAGACCTCCTTATTCCTGTGAATATGCCAGCTGACACCGTGTTTGATAAGGAAACTCTTTTTGGAGAATTAAGTATTGAGAACTGGATTATGCCTGCAGTTTATGCTGGCCATTTTTCCAATGTAGTATGGCTTCATCCCACCTGGGCTCAGCAAATCAGAGAGGGTACACATCACTTTTTAGTAGGCAAAGACACTTCTACCACAACCATCAGGGTAACAAGTACAGACCACTACTTCCTAAGTGATGGTCTTTATGTAACTGAAGACCAGCTAAAGAACCAAAAACCTTTACAATTGGATGTAATTATGGTAAAGCCATATAAACTCCGTAACAATCAAGAGGAAAACGATGCAGTGTCTTCTGCTAAGAAACCAAAGCTAGCACGGGAAGACGCAGAGCACACTGCCTCTACTAACTGTGCCTCTTGTTCAGAAGGATTGGAAAAGGACACGGTGACCCAGAGAAGGGTCCACACCAGCCTGGAACCTTCATGTTCTTGTTCTTCTGAGAGCCACGAATGCCAGACTACGGTCAGCTCTGGAGAAATTCTGGAAATTTTGAAGAAAGGGGATGCATTTGTTTTAGATATTGACTTAGATTTTTTTTCAGTCAAGAATCCCTTCAAAGAAATGTTCACTCAGGAGGAATACAAAATCTTACAAGAGCTGTACCAATTTAAAAAGCCTGGCACCAACCTGACAGAGGAAGATTTGGTAGATTGTGTTGATACTCGAATTCACCAATTAGAAGACTTAGAAGCTACTTTTGCTGATTTGTGTGATGGTGATGATGAAGAAACTGTACAGAAATGGGCTTCAAACCCTGGAATGGAATCACTAATTCCACTTGTGCAGAGTTTGAATAAAACGGATGGACGTGCCAGACTACGAAATGGTTCATCAGGCTGGTCTAACCTGTGATTATTCAGAACTTCCTCACCATGTCAGCACAGAACAAGAAATTGAGTATCTTATTCAGTCTGTATATTATTTACTGAAAAGTTTACCAAAACCTACTCTTGTAACAATAGCAAGGTCAAGTCTGGATGATTACTGTCCTTCTGAGCAAGTAGACGCCATTCAGGAAAAAGTCCTCAGTGTGCTCCGCTCCCTCTATGGGACTCTAGACCTCCACCTGGAGTATTCAGCAGAGTCCTCTCCACCTTGAAACAGCAAAGCACTGGACTCCTATTACATTTCGATGTAGTAGCCAGTTTTCGTTAACTTATTTGTAAATGAGTCTTCCAGAGACACTTTGTTTTTATATTAACTTTGACTTAAAATCCTTCAGGTATCGTCAGTTGTTGAATGATGGCAATTTTGTTGTCATCAAGACTACCCCTGTTGCTTATCTTTCTTCCTTTCTATAATTGTCCTCACTTTTGTGAGGGTGTTTTGTTTTTTCCTCTTTTTCCTTTTTCCCATAAGTCAGTTGGACTATATGAGATTCATTCACTCATTGATTTATTCACTTAACTAGCTGACATTTGTTGAGACATGTGTCAGACATAATTCCCCGCTGGGTATATGGTAATGAACAGAACAGACAAACCCTGCCCTTTTGAGGGACAGCTAAGAAACAAATCATGGAAGGACAGCCACAAACATGGCCTTATAGGAAAGTAATATTCTCAAAAGCTACTACCAAAATAATAATAACATGCCAGTCCATGAAAATTTCACAGGAAGTCTACCTCTCTATGAATGTTTGTTCTGTAGCCCAGCCTTTGCTAAAAATGCTCTCAGTAAACTCAACCAAACAAAAATTAACTCTAGTTTGCTAATCAGAAAAACCATTTGGAAGTTTTGGCCTCCAAGAAAGTAAGTGTGAGCATTGATTGTCACTATAGTTCCTAAATGCCACTTTATTGGCAGTCTGTATAGATACTCTTCAAATAAACCAGCTCTTCATGTAAATAGTAAGGAAAAGTTTAAGTCCTTAATTCTGGCCTGCCATAAATACTGCCTTCCACCAGCCTCCCATGAGTAAGAGTAAGAGAGCGTACCTGACTTGCTCTTATAGTAATCACGGAACTTTTCAATTACTTAATTGACCTCTAAAGTCTCTCCTCTTTAGTATCCCTCATGTTCAATAATCATTTTTACCTTGATTTCTTTTTCTTTCAAAGGTAGGATGACATTTACCGGAAAAAAATCCATTATTCCTCAGTCCTAATACAGTAGTTGTCTACATTTTTGCATGTAACTTTCAGGCCCTGAGCACATGTGTACCTGTTGAGTTGCATGTAACCAAAATTATAGTGTTACCTAACTTAATGGCTGACAGCCACAGTAGCATTATCATTACCACTAACTAGATGGCACCAGATCCCATTTTTCTGAAAATCAAGAAAAACATGATTCTGTTTTTCTTGTCACCACATGGGATTTTCCAAGGCTGATAGTGTGAATGCTTATTTCTGTTATGAAAAGCAAAGCAAACTGATTTAACTTCCTATTTTGATAGAACATTGTGTGCCAAAAAGTTTTATTTCTCTGAAGGATCAGAATTGTAAAATAGTACTATTTATTTTTAAATTTTTATTCGAGTTCTGTAAACAGATTTACTTTTACAAGTAAATTAATTTTGTGTGCTAAAAGAAATAAACAGGTGTGTATTGAGGTTTTGAAATTTTAAACTGAACTGTAGTACTAATTAATTGTATATAATCTCAGTGTGTTCATAGCATTGACCTTATGGGTCTGGTTTAGCTAGTAGTCATTTATTACAATTCCCATGAACTGAGGTGACTCAACATTGTTTTAACTCAGGTAGAACAAAAGAGCATCAATTTCCTTTTTAGGGACACTGGATTGTTTAGTTCTCCTGGTCTGTAATTCTTTTAGAAGAATAAAATTCATTCCCTACTTGTTGACTAAAAAAAAAAAAAAAAAAAAGGAGGGGGGGGGGGCAGTAAAGGCAAAAAGAATAACTGTATGAGATGAGAGTGGAGGGTAGTAGCAATTCAGATCTTGTTCTAGAGACACCACCCGAAAGCACCAGTTGAAATTGTACTAGAAAAATATGTTGCATACACTAATATGTCTTGTACTTAATGTTCTTAATAAGTAATTATTTTTAAAACTTTTCAAGGATAATTCCAATATAATGCAATAGCAATAGCCATATCCCACCTGAAGAAAAGCTATGTGAGGGTCTTTCAAAATGTAAAAGCATGAAGTCAAATCAAGGCCTAAAGCAGGGGTCCTCAAACTTTTTAAAGTGGGGGCCAGATCACGGTCCCTCAGAGAGCTGGAGGGCCGGACTATATGAACTACTAATCCCTACTGTAACACCTTGGCTGCGCTCACTGCCCAAAAAACCTGGCGGGCAGGATCAGACTCCCCTGGGGGCTGCATGTGGCCCGCGGGCCGTAGTTTGAAGACCCGTGGCCTAAAGTTTGAGAACTACTGATCTAAATTCTAAAGACACAGTATACTTACTGTTACACTGTGGGGGGTCACCACTCCAAGCCACTTTATTTCCAGAAAGTTCACAACGTAGAAATGAATTTCCAACTAAGATATAACTAAGTAAGAAGAAAAAAAGATTACTATTGTGCTGTTTGTTTAACCAGTTAACATAATGCATACAATAATGAAGAAAAATTTTACATGGTTGTTTTTCTGCACTATAGTAGCTTGAGGGAAAAGTTTCTTAAAAGGACTATAATGAAAGTACTGACTAAATCTATAATTTAATGAAAGAGAGAGTTGCTGCATTTGAGCACACACTGACCTACAGCAAATTATGTACCCACTAGAGGCCCGGTGTATGAAATCCATGCATGGGGATGGGGGTGATGGTGAGGGGGTTCCCTCAGCCTGACCTGCACCCTCTCCAATCTGGGACTCCTCGGGGGATGTCTGACAGCTGATTTAGACTTGATCCCCTAAACCGGCAGTCGGATATCCCCCTTGCAACCCAGCACCACTGTCTCCAAACTGCTCACCTGTGCCTACCTGCCCAATCGGCCTTAACCATTCTGCCTGCCTGCCTGATTGCCCCTAACAACTCTTCCTGCCTGCCTGATTTCCCCTAACCACTCTGCTAGCCTGCCTGATGCCCCAAACTGCTCCCTGCCTGCTTGATCAACCCTAACTGCTCCCCTACCTGCCTTATTGCTCCTAACCACCTCTGCCTGCCTGCACAATCACTCCTAACCACCACTGCCTGCCTGCACAATCGCTCCTTACCACCACTGCCTGCCTGCCTACCTGATGCTTCTAACTGCTCTCTTGCTGGCCTGATCGCCACTAAGTGATCTCCCCTGCCAGCTTGATTGCCTCTAACTGCTCTTCCCTGCCAGCCTGATCGCCTCTAACTGCTCTTTCTGCCAGCCTTATCTCTCCTAACCACTTTGCCTGCCTGGCCCTTTCCTTCCTTGGAAAACAAAATCATCTCCCTCTCTCTGCATCTATATCTTTCACAGTTGTGAATTCTTTCATAGCCCATGTTTCTGGCCAAATCCTAACCAAATGAATACAATGTGAATATCAATTCAGAGATGGAAAACCTAAAAGGAAATCAAAAGGCAAATTTTTAATTGAAAAGTACATTAACTTAAATGAAAAAATTCACAACAGAAATTAAAGGTAGTTTTTAGCAGCCAGAAAAATGATTCAGGGAACCTGAAGAAACCCCAATGGAAATTATTGAGTCTGAAGAACAGAAAAAAGAAAGAATGAAGACAAGTGAAGAGAGCCTATGAGACCGGTGGGAAATCGATAAGCAGATCACATATGCACTATGGGCCTCTCAAAAAGAGAAGACAGACAGGAGGGGGCAAAGAAAATATTTGAAGAACAATAGATGAAAGTTTCCCAAAGTTGATAGAAGACAGATATAAATATTCAGAAATCTCAACAAACTCTAAGATGAACTAAATAGACCCACACTAAGAAATGTAATGATTGAACTTTCAAAAGCCAGTGACAGAATTTGAAACGCTGTTGAGAGAGAAGTGAATCATCAGGTACAAGGGACTCTAAATAAGAATATCAGCAAATTTCTCATCAGAGCCTTGGAGGCTAGAGGACAGTGTACTGAAAGACTCAAAGTGATTTAAAAAAAAAAGAAAGAAAAAAGCCATCCCCCAAATCTTCAATATAGCAAAATTGTGCTGAAACATGAGGGAGATATTAAGGTTTCTTCAAAAATAAAAGCTGAGAAAGTTGTTACCATTAGACTTTGCCTGCAAAAAATACTAAAGGGAGTTCTGAAAGGTGAAATTAAAGAAAGTAACCTAAAGGCAAATGAATAAATAAGCATTTCACTGCAGGCACATACACAGCCATTTATCAAAACCAATTGTAACAATGGTTTGTACCTATAATTTTTTTTTCTGTGTGTGTTAAGAGAAAAATCCTTTAAGGAAGTTAAATGCATTACTGTGGAGGCTAGTATTAGGGTTATTAGTGTAGAGTTAGTATCACATTAACAACCAAAGCTGGTGGGGATAGAGTTGTAGATGTGCAGTTTTTACAATTTATTGAAATTAAGTTGGTATAAATTCAAATTGGAATACTTTAATGGTAGGATTTTAAATACAAAATGTGCATGATAACCACAAACAAAAACCCTATAAAATGGACAATATATAAATAGTAAAGAAATTTTGGCATTTCACTATAAAAATCTACTAAACAGGAAAGGAGGATTAAAAAGCTCTGAGGCATGAAGAAAACCAGTAGTATAATCATAGAAAACCATCCTTCCTGACAATAATCCTTTTATATTTAAAATGATTATATTCTCCAATCTAAAGACAGACATTGGCAGAATAGGTAAACACAAAGGATCCTAGAACTATATGCTGACTACAAGACTCACTTAAAATGCAAACACACAAATTTAGTAAAAGAATGGAGAAATATATTCCATGCACATAGTGATCCAAAGAGAGCAGAGGTGCTACACTAATTCATACAAAATAGACTTTAAATCAAGACAAAAAGGTTACAAGATTATAAACATTTATGCATTTAATGACAGGCCTTCAAAATACATGAATCAAAAACTAACAGAACCGAAGGATGAAATATACATTTCTACATAATAGGCATTTTTCAGTAATAGATTTCAATACCCCAATTATAATAATGAAACAACCAGACAGAAAGTAAATAAAAAAAACAGTGGATTTTGTCCTGGCTGGTGTGGCTCAGTTGGTTAAGCTGTCCCACACACCAAAAGGTAACAGGTTCAATTCCTGATTAGGGCATATACCTAGGTTGCATGCATGTATGTGAGACAATCAATTGATGTTCTCTCTCTCTCTCATCAATATCTCTGTCTCTATCACTCTCTCTAGAATAAATATTAAATAACAACAAGAGAATAGACTTCAACAATATTATTTACACTAGATTTCACAGACACAGACACTCTACCCAACAACAGAACACATACGGTCAGGTTCAAATGAGACATTTTCCAGGAAAGACCATATTTTAGGTTAATAATAGAAATTAACTTTTAAATAAATTAACTAAAGACATCATTAGTAATATAATTACATTAGCATTAAATAATCAATAGCTTTTTATTTTATTTATTTATTTATTTATTTATTTTTTAAAAAAATATATTTTATTGATTTTATACAGAGAGAGATAGAGAGTTAGAAACATCGATGAGAGAGAGTCATCGATCAGCTGCCTCTTGCACACCCCCTACTGGGGATATGCCCGCAACCAAGGTACATGCCCTTGACCGGAATCGAACCCGGGACCCTTCAGTCCCCAAGCCGACGCTCTATCCATTGAGCCAAACCGGTCCCAGCAATAGCTTTTTAAAAATAGATATCAATTTGTATCTTCTGACCACATGGGATGAAGTTATAAATCAATATCACAAGGTAGATTAGAAAATTTACAAAACTGTGAACTTGGGCAAAACTCTTTTTTAAAAATACATATTTTATTGATTTTTTTTACAGAGAGGAAGAAAGAGGGATAGAGAGTCAGAAACATGAATGAAAGAGAATCATCGACCAGCTGCCTCCTGCACACCCCCTACCAGGAATGTGCCCACCACCAAGGTCCATGCCCTTGACTGGAATTGAACCCAGGACCCTTCAGTCTGCAGGTGGATGGTCTATCCACTGAGCAAAACCGGTTTTGGAAGGCAAAACACTTTTAAACAACCATTGGATCAACTAAGACAGTGTTTTTCAACCTTTTTTGGGCAAAGGCACACTTGTTTCATGAAAAAAATCACGAGGCACACCACCATTAGAAAATGTTAAAAAATTTAACTCTGTGCCTATATTGACTATATATAAAGTAATTCTCTTGAATAGGAATCAAATAAACACAAAGAAAGTATTTTATAATTACTTTATTATGAAATATTAAGTAAACAAAATAGTGAAAAATTATAAAATTCTTGTCTTGTCTGCACCTACGGCACACCAGGAACAGCGGTTGAAAAATGCTGAACTAAGAAATCATAAGAGAAATTATAAATTCCTTACAGATGAATGGAAATGAAAACATCCCCAAACTTGTGAGGCAGCAAAAACAGTGCCAAGGGGGGAATTCAGAGCTATAAAAGTTTATAATAAGAAATGAATTCTGAGCCCTTGCCAGTGTGGTTCAGGTTGGTTGAGTTGCCCTGGCCACTGCAAGGTAGCCACTTTGATTCCTGATCAGGATACAAACCCAGGTTATGGGTTCAATCCCCAGAGGCAATGGATCAAAGTTTCTATCTTACACATCAATATTTCTCTCTCTCTCTCCTCCCTTTCTCTCAAAAATCAATGATCTAGAACTGGTGAGGAATCAGAAATCTCTCTCTCTCTCTCTCTCTCTCTCTCTCTCTCTCTCTCTCTCTGTCCTCCCTTTCTGTCTCTCAAAAATCAATGAAAATATGTTTTTTTTTTAAAAATATATATATATTTTATTGATTTTTTACAGAGAGGAAGGGAGAGGGAGGGAGAGTTAGAAACATCAATGAGAGAGAAACATTTATCAGCTGCCTCCTGCAAACTCCCCACTGGGTATGTGCCTGAAACCAAGGTACATGCCCTTGACTGGAATCGAACCTGGGACCCTTGAGTCCGCAGGCCGATGCTCTATCTGCTGACCCAAACCAGCTAGGGCAGAAAACATGTTTTTTTTTAAAAATGAGATCTGAGATAAACAACTTAACTACACAATTTAAGGAACTAGAAAAAGAACTAAACCCAAAGCTAGCATAAGGAATAAAGTAATAAAGATTCGAGCAGAAATAAAGAAGAGAAAAACATTGGGGGAAATGAATGAAACCCAAAGTTGGGTTTTTGAACTGATAAACCTTTAGCTAGAGAGACTAATTAAAAAAAAGGAAAGACCCAAATTACTAAAATAAGAAATGAAACTGGGGACATTAATATCAATTATACAGAAATACAAAATGTTATATAAGAATACTATGAACAATATTTATGCCAACAAATTAAGTAACTTAGGCAAAATAAGAAAAATTCCTGAAAACTCAAGACCTACCAAGACTAAATCATACAGATAAAGAAATCTATGACGATCTAGAACTAGTAAGGAATCAGTAATCAAACATCTCCTAACCTGATGATTTCATGATGAATTCTACCAATATTTAAAAAAAAACAAAAAACACTAACTCAAATTCTTCTCAAAAGTTTTTTTAAAATTTAAGAGGATGGAAGTCTCTGAACTTATTCTATGAAACCAACATTGTTGTGATAACAAAGCTAGTCAGACACGATAAAAGAATGATAGGCACATATACCTTATGAACCTACATGTAAAATTCCTCAATGAAAGAGTAGCAAACAGAATTGAACAGCATATTAAAAGTAGTATTCACTATGACCAATTTATTCCTGGGATGCAAGGATGGCTCAACATATAAAAATTAATTAATGTAATATGGCACATCAATAGAATAAAGAAGGAAAAACTAATGCAATAAAAAAATACTTGACAAAATGTAACACTGTTTCATGTTAAACATAATCTATAAATCAGGAAAAGAAGGAAACTACTTCAAGGTGATAAACACCATACATGAAAAATCCATAGCAAACATCATTCTCAATGGTAAAAAGCTGAAAGATTTCCCTCTAAGATAAGGAACAATACAAGCATACCTGCTTTTACTACTTCTATTCAAACCACTACTGGAAGCTTTTCCAGAGCAATTAGACAAGAAAAACAAACAAACAAAAGGCATCAAAATAGGCTAGGAAGAGGTAAAATTACCAATGTTTGCAGATAGTGTGATATTATATGTATAAAATCTAAAGATTACAAACACATACACAGTTCCTGTTAGAACTAATAAATGAACTCAGTCCCCAAATTAATATAAAAAATCAGTTGCATTTTATAGTGTATTAAACTTACTCCATAATGCATGTTTTTCATAAATTACCAATATCCCAAATACATCATAATATATACAAACCCTAGGTCATAATGACCAGTAATGACCAAGGCACAACCAACTGGAAGTCAGACCAGCAATCAGTGCTGGGTTGCAGGTACAAGTGCCCCAGCACTGACTGCTGAGGGGCTGTGAATCAGGGCCAGAGAGAGGCCTGAAGAGAGAAGCAGGGACTGATCTATTGCCTCTGTGGCAGCTTTTGATCAGCACTTGCCTCTCTCTTTCACTTCCAGTTTGACCAGCAGCTGCGCCTCCATTTCTCTCCAGGCCTCCATCAGTGCCACCTTTCTGATCAGGCCCCATTGATAGGCCCAGAAAAGCTGACTGGCATAGAAACTGACCAATTTGAACCAAATCTGGGTCAACTGTGAGTAGCCAATGGCTGCCTAGGAGGCAGAGCCTTTGAAGCTGACTGGCATAGAAACCAACCAATCGGAGACAAATGGGCCAGCAGAGGAGGGCAGTTGCAGGGGAGGGCCATTGGAAAAGAGATCAGGCTGGCAGGTAAGGCAGTTGGAGGCAACCAGGCTGGCAACGGGAGGGCAGTTAGGGACAGATCAGGTTGGCAGGGGAGAGCAGTTGAAGGCAAGATCAGGCCGGCAGGGGAGGGGACTTGGGGATAACTAGGCTTGCAGGGGAGTCAGTTGGGGGTGAGATCAGGCTAGTAGGGAAGGGCAGTTGGGGTTAACCAAGCAGGCAGGGGAGGGCAGTTGGGGACAAGATAAGGCAGGCAGAGGTAGTTGGGGACAAAATCAGGCCAGCAGGGGAGAGAAGTTGGGGGCGAGATCAGGGCAGCAGGGGAGGGCAGTTAGGGGCGATCAGGAGGACAGGCAGGTAGGGTCATCAGGCAGGTAGGTAGAGGAGTAGGGGCAATCAGGCAGGCAGGAAGAGGCAGTTAGGGATGATCAGGCAGGCAGGCAGGTGAATGGTTAGGACCTGGCAGCCCCAGATTTCGAGAGAGATGAGAGAGATGTCCGACTGCCAGTTTAGGCCTGATCCCTGTTTGGGCCTAAACTGTCAGTTGGACATCCCCCAAAGATTCCCCGGTTGCAGAGGATGCAGGCTGGGCTGAGGAACCCCCTCTCCATGCACAAATTTCATGCACTGGGCCACTAGTACTATTATAAAAGCCCCATGGAACAAAGGCTACTATTAAATGCTCACTACTTCTTTTTGAGATCTTTACTCCTTTAAAGCAGGCTCAAAAAGAAGGCTTTTCCCTAAGAGATCTTGAGCAACATTATGCTCTGGACTAACCAGGTCTTTTGTCTGATTAATATCTGACAGAGTTATCCTATATAAGAAAAGCCTAATATGCTAAGTGTTCGGTCAACCTGTCAGCTGTTTGATCAAATCGTAATATGCTAATGACATGCTAAGGTCACTCAGCCATTTGCTACAATGTACACTGACCACCAAGGAGCAGATGCTCCAACTAGTAGGTTAGCTTGTTAGTGGGGTATGGCTGATAGGGCCTGAGCGAGATGGCCCAGACATGTCCTGGAGCCCTCCCGTGATGGCTGGCCAACCTCCTACGTCCCTCCCCAGCCCTAATCATACACTGGTGGGGTCCCTCGGCTTGGTTTGCACCCTCTTGAAATCTGGGACCCCTTAGGGGATTTCAGAGAGCCGGTTTTGGCCCATTCTTGCAGGCCAGGCCTAGGGACCCCCCTGGTGCACAAACTCATGCACTGGGCCTCTGGTCTCAATATAAGATTATTTTTGGCTGGCAATTCTACCTCCCATTTCTATAAGCCCACCATCAACTCTGAAAGTTGGCTATTTTAAGTAGGGTGCACCTTGTTGTCAAGGATAAAGTCACCATGATTAGTACATTTTTAATGCTAATGGTAGGCTTATTATTATATACCTAGAGGGTGGGTCTCTAAGCCGGGACTGAGCCCTTTCACAGTCCAGGAGCCCTTCAGGGATGTCCCACTGATGGCTTAAGCCCCTCCCCCTGCAGAGTGGGCCTATGCCACCAGTCGGACATCTTAGTGCTGCTGCAGAGGTGGAAGAGACTCCCTCTATCGCTGCTGCGCTCACCAGACATCAGCCCGGCTTCTGGCTGTGCGGAGCTCCCCCTCTGAGAGCTCACTGACCACCAGGGGGCAGCTCCTGCATTGAGCATCTGTTCTCTGATGGTCAGTGCACATCATAGAGACTAGTCGTTCCCCTGTTCTGTCAATTTGGATATTACCCTTTTATTATATATCCATAGAACTAGAGGCCTGGTGCACAGATTCGTGCACTGATGGGGTCCCTCGGCCTGGCCTGAACGGGCCGATCAGGGCTAGCTGGCCATGGAGGGAATGTGGGAGGGATCCAGGGTATGTCCAGCCCATCTCGCCCAGTCCCAATTGGCCAGACCGCAGTAGGAAGCTAACCTACCAATCAGAGCATCTGCCCCTAGTGGTCAGTGGGCATCATAGCAACTTGTCAAAGGGTCAGACACAGCATATGAGGCATTTGTTATATAGGATAGCATTATACAGTTCTGCTTTACTTCAATGGAAATTCCTTTCTATTTATTACAAATCTTTTCAGGCTCTATAAGAAGCCCAAGCCGAAACCGGTTTGGCTCAGTGAATAGAGCATTGGCCTGCAGACTGAAAGGTCCCAGGCTCAATTCCGGTCAAGGGCATGTACCTTGGTTGTGGGCACATCCTCAGTAGGGGGTG
Source organism: Pipistrellus hanaki (assembly GCF_964339955.1). Lineage (NCBI taxonomy): Eukaryota > Metazoa > Chordata > Mammalia > Chiroptera > Vespertilionidae > Pipistrellus > Pipistrellus hanaki. The sequence continues at coordinate 29,923,796 of NC_140520.1, forward strand.
TGCAAGAGGCAGCTGATCGATGATACTCTCTCATCGATGTTTCTAACTCTCTATCCCTCTCTCTTCTTCTCTGTAAAAAAATCAATAAAAATATATTAAAAAAAAAAAAAAAAAAAAAAAGAAGAAGAAGAAGCCCAAGAGTTGACTGGCTATAAGTACAACTTCTCACACACAAAGCAAAATTAAATCAACATTATGAGAATACTTAGAAGAGAAGCAAAATAAAAACAAAGGTAGTAACATTTAACTATTTCCTCTACTTACCCCTCATTACAAAAATAGTTCACCTGTGAACCAAACTGAGTACTTCCTTCTACACGGCCATTTAAGGGCTCTTCTGGTTGTGGACATGATTTTTCTGAAAGAAAATTTTGAAATTCATTGTTTTATACAAACTCCAAAACAGATCTGAAGCAAAACCAAAATTCTACATTGCTTCACTGTGGAAATACTACTTTTCTTTAACTATTAAAAGGCCAAATGTAAGATTCACATTTACCCAGACAACTAACAAGATTCACGACTATTTAAAACCTACATCCACGTGAGAAAACCATCACTGTAGTAGCAGAATATGCTGTCTAAAAGGTATGAGAATCTTTAGAACAGTAAAAATAAGGAGCTTTGTGTACTTACTTGTACAAATTTCCTGGAGAGGAGGTGCCCATGTGCCGTCAGCCTGACAAACAGTAGCAGAGGGACGAACAAGAGGCACAATAAACCTGTATCCTGGGCGACACTCATATTCTGCTGTGAACCCAACAGCTACAGGGGCCACAGGATTACCCTTGGGTTTCATAGAGACATATCTTGGTATCTCATCACAGGCATCTGGGCATGAGAGAATAAGACACGAAAGTCAAGTATTTTCTCTTTTTCACCAGCCTCGGATTCTGGCAGGTCCTTGGAGAGCTTATGATTTCTCGGGGAATAAGGTGAATGAATATTCATCCAACAGTAAGTTAAAGAGACAGCAGCAATATTTTTGGTTTTAAAATATACCGATAGGTGTGCTTCCTTCCTCAGTGTTTCTCAGTTCATTGCACGCTCACCTCTCCCCTAAGACAACTTCTACAGTCTGCAACCCTAGATCAGAGTCCTCTTGCACAGTTTGAAATGCAAACTGATGGTGACCTGTCACTTCAGGCTCGGTCTCCTCTCAGGAGGCAGGTTCCTAGGGGTCAGGGTCATATGCCTTCTTTTCCTGCTACACCCTATGCCCAGTGGGTGCTCAATAAATGCTATGGGTAGAGGTAATTATTATTTAAGTATTGTGGATTTCATAGATAGAAATACGGACTTAAAACTATTTCAAAATATAAGACTTCACATCAGCGAAATGAGCATGTTTGCAAGTGAGTAAACCAACGCCCTCTGAAATCAATGAAATACCCTTCCATGAAAAAAATTCTGCTTTCTTAACATTGCTTTACGGCCCAGTGTTTCCCAAACTTCTCTCATGATGAGAATCACCTGGTGGAGTTGTTAAACTACAGATTCCTGAATCCCAAACTAAGAAGTGCTAAACTAGAATTTTTGTCAACATATAGGTAAAATTGTATACTTAACTGTGGCACTAGGTAAGTATACAATTTTACCTATATGAAAATCATGAGTCATCCTGTGGCCCCCGTAAGTGCTGGGTTCACAGTAGCCTGAACTCTGGCACTAGTTAGGTAACATGAGAGAAGTTTGGGAAACACTGCTTTACGCAATTGACCCGAAGTGGCGGTTCGGGTCAGGCCCCCCTCCCCTCCCCCAGGTGAAAGTCCGCAGATGACTCTGAATTCCCCCAAACCTGAGAGTGCGGCCCCCCCAACCCGCTCCAGCTCGCTCCCGGAGCGCACCCCCTCTCCGGGCCCCTACCGGTGGGCGCGGGCAACCGGAGCACTAGCGTCACCAAAAGGATCCCAACGAAGCTCCGAGAAGAAAAGGGGCGCGGCCGCCGAGAAGCCGTCATTTTCGGGGAGAGGAGCGGGAGTCTGAAGGACAGCACCGGAACCCGCAACCCTCAGACTTACAAACCCTCAGACTTACAAAGCAGCTGTGCACGACCTCGGCCACGCCTGAACGGAAGTGACGTTGCGGGCGGGCGGACCAATCGCGGGCCGCAAGGCGTGGCCTCGGAGTTGGGCGGGGCCTTAGCCCCAGGGGATGGGCGTGGCCTGGCCGGGCTCTGACCCCAGGGATCTGCAAGCAGCTGGGGCTCAGCTTGTGCTGATCCTTCTCCACCTGCTGAGGTTTGAGGGCCATGCTGGTTGGTGCACTGCTTATATGTTTATTGAGGTCTCTAATCAGAAATATGTGTGTCTCTACATTCACCTCGTTCTTTTCTGGTTTTATTTTTAACCTTAACCTTACTTCCATATGGACTTTGGCTTTGGTGAATGACCCGAGGCAGGGATCTAATTTCCTTTTCCAGAGGGTTGCCTTCTTATTACATAATTCCAGTTTTTCATGACTTGAAATGTCATGTTTATTGCAGCCGAAATCTTACCCAAACTTGTGCTTTCTCTGTGTTTTGTTCTATGGATCTATATCTCTAGATTCCCGCATCATGTCAATTATTTTGTTATTTTAAATAAGTACTAACAGCACTTCTCTTTTGTAATCGCATAACATTTGCAATTTTGTTGTTAAATTTAAAAACAATGCCGTTGGACCTCTGGTTGAAATGGCATTAAGTTTGCATACTAATTCAGAGATAACTCATATCTGTTGGGGGAAAAATAACCTTGACAGTTGGCACCAATCTTTGAACAAAAAAAGATTTCAAAATAACTTTCTATACTAATAAAATGTACTTTCATTTCATACATTTCTCTCAATTTGGAGATTTTATTTTAAAAAATCAGTTATCCACCTCAATATTGCCAGGAATACTGTGTTGAGTTGCTCTATAAATTCAAATGTTATTTAAAGAAAAACAGACAAGATGATCAGACCCAAATTCATACCTATTTCAAAGAAGCATCACAGGATGGTGACTACATTCAAGCTACACTGCAATGTTAGCTTTATGTCTTAACAGTTGCATTCACGATAGGGAAGAAAACTAGATGTTCCCTTCCTAAATCTTTTCTTCTTCCAATTTTTATTGATATAATTGCCATCTTGTATAAACTTAAGATATACAGCATAATGACTTGGTAGTGTGTATATTATGAAATAACTACCACAATAAAATTTAATTAACATTCATCATCTCACATATATTTTTTCTTCCCTGTGTTCAGAATTTTTAATATCTTAACATCTTGCCAATACACAATACAGTATTACCAACTATAGTCACTGTGCTGTATATTACATTCCAGTACTTGCTTAATTTATAACTGTTGACCAACTGCATCCAGTTTCCCAAACTACCTAACCCCTGGCTCTGGCAACTACAAATATGATTTAAAATTAAAAAAAAAAAAATATATATATATATATATATATATATATATATATATATATATATAATTTTTTTCAGAGAGGAAGGGAGGGGAATAGAAAGTCAGAAACATAGATGAGAGAGAGACATTGACAAGCTGCCTCCTGCACACTCCCCATTGGGTATGTGCCTGCAACCAAAGTACACACCCTTGACCGGAATCAAACCTGGGACCCTTCAGTCCAGAGGCTGACGCTCCATCCACTAAGCCACACCGGCTAGGGCCAAATATGATTTCTTTTTGTATAAGTTTGGTTTTCAGATTCCTACAAATGAGGTCAACAGTATTTTGTCCTGCTCTATATGACTCAGTCTACTTAACATAATGCCCCCGAGGTCCAGCCATGTTGTTGCAAATGGCAGGACATACATACATAATCTTTTCTTTATCTAGTCACACATCAATGATGGACACAGGTTGTACCATGTCTTGGTTATTGTGAATAATGCTACACCAGGGTGGAACAGATATCTATTCTTCCACATAGTGACTTCATGTCCTTCATTTCCAGACGTGGAATTGCTGGATCATCCGGTAGTTCCATTTTTAATTTTATGAGCAACCTCTGCTTCATTTATCTGTGTTTCAAAATCAATTCATTTTATTTTCTGCAGTAAAATCTTTTTTTTTAAAAAAAGATTTTTTATTGATTTCAGAGAAATAGGAAGAAAGAGGGTGAGAAAGAGAGAAAACATCCATGTGAGAAAAATATCAACCAGCTGCATCCTGCATGCCCCATAGTGGGGATCATGCCTACAACCCAGGCAGGTGCCCTGACCTGGAATCAAACTTTTGGTTCACAGGTCAATGCTTAATCACTGAGCACCAACTGCCAAGAGTAGAATATTTTTATTTAAATATATTTTAAAATAAAAATCCAATATGAAAGATAAGTACCATTAATATAACTTTAAAAAACATTTATTTGTCGAAACCGGTTTGGCTCAATGAATAGAGTGTCGGCTTGGGGACTGAAAGGTCCCAGGTTCGATTCCGGTCAGGGCATGTACCTTGGTTGCAGGCACATCCCCAGTAAGGGGTGTGCAAGAGGCAGCTAATCGATGTTTCTCTCTCATCGATGTTTCTAACTCTCTATCTCTCTCCCTTCCTCTCTGTACAAAATCAATAAAATGTATATATAATAAAGAAACATTTTTTTGATAAAACAATGAAGCTATTTGCATTTTTTCTAAAATCTAAAGATGAATTTTTCTTTTTTTATTCCTCACCTGAGGATATTTTTTCATTGATTATTAGAGAGAGTGGAAGAGAGAGGGAAAGACAGAGAAGAACATCAATGTAAAAGAAACACATCAAGCACTCTGACCAGGGCCAGGGCCAGGGCCAAGGCCAGGGCCAGGGAGAAACCTACAACCAAGGTATGTGCCCAGGACTCTTCAGTCTGCAGGCCGACGCTCTATCCACTGAGCCAAACCAGCTAGGGCTAAAACTGAATTTCTAAATACTGTTATTTTATGTTAACTTCAGCATTCATTGGATTAACTGAATACTTCTGACACCTTGAAGCCCACAGCAGTCTGAAAATTGGTTGGTTTTAGCCTCAAGGAATCCTAAGGGATCAAGCAGATCAAGAGGACCTGGAGGCCCAGACTGCCCTTCTGGTAGGAATGTTTGTCTTCCCCTTTGCCCCTGAGATTAAAGACACCACTTTGCTTTTACCAAGAAATTGCCTTTCCCATTGGCCTGTGTAGACTCTGCTCCCAAACTCTTAATTGGGACTTAGAGTAAGTACCGATAGAATATATATCTCTAACCTCCTGGCCATTTTTCATCAAGTGACTTAAATACATTTAATCATTTTAAAAATGAGTACTTATGCTATTTTTCTACTTTAGTACTTATACAAAGGCTGTAGATAGGTATTGTATTCCAAACCTTCATAAGTACAAGTTCACATCAAGGCATATAATACCAGGTTGTTGTTGTTGTTTTAAATGATTTGTCTTTATTTCATTTAATTTTAATTTTAATTTTAATTTTATTTTTTAGTCCTCACCCAGGGATATTTATCCATTGATTTTTAGAGAGAGTGAAATAGAGAAAGACCGAGAGAAATATCAATGTGAGAGGAACACATCGATTGGTTGCCTCCTGTACACATCTTGTTCAGGGCCCAGCCAGGGAGGAGCCTGCAACCAAGGCACATGACCTTGACTGGAATGGAACCCAGGATCCTTTAGTCCACAGGCTGACACTCAAAGACTGAGCCAAATCGGGTAGGGCTGGTACCAAGTTTTAACAGCAGCGTTTGCTTCTCTATGCCTAGTACCCTGCTTCCAGAGTTACCCTTAGGAATAAACAAGCATCTCTATACATGTTAGAATCACATAAATTAGCTTCTCAGGCAATGACAGCCATTTTTTTTTGGGGGGGGGGGGGGAATATTGGAAAGGAAAGGAGGTAAAGCTAAGGGTTATCCTGCATCCTTTCTAGAGCATGTACACAAGGTGAGGAGTCTTTGAAAAACCCAATTACCTAAAACAGAAGTAAAATTTGCTCATAAGCTTAAAGGTGCTTATTCATATTTTAAGAACACACGCCCAGCAATGGCAGTCTTCACCCCGGTTACTCACAGTCGCCCAGGCCCAGCAGCAGCGGCACTTGGAGCTCAGCAGACATGGGACCTCAGGTCAGTTGTGGGACTGGACCTTGGATCCAGGGCTGCAGCGCTCAGATACATCTTCACCTTTCATAGAGCGCTTGACTGGTAGCTAGAGGGTTTGATTCGTGTTTATTTAAGAAGCTTTAAATAGTTTGATGCAGTGATGTTCTAAAGAAAGAAGCTGAGGAACAGAAACCTATTTTTACTTTCTTAAGAAGTTATTTCTACGTCAATTATTTGGAACTGTAAAAACATTCCACCAAGAGCATTTCCTACTCAGACTACTGTGTGTATGTAGTGTTAATACACTACACGCAGAGAAATCAAATACGCCAATCATGAGTTCTACAATATGATATAAGATTCAAATGAAGGCACTGTGAGCATTTAAAAAAAGATAACCAATATTATAAAAAGAGTTTAAGCTCTTTATGAATGTACTCTCATTACATAGCGACCCACAGGTTGAGTACTGCTGCTGTAGAGCCTAAGACCATCGGAAAACACAGATATTTACATTATGATTCATTACCAGTAGCAAAATGACAGTTACGAAGTAGCAACAAAAATAATTTTATTGTTGGGGGTCACCACAACATGAGGAACTGTATTAAAGAGTCACGGCATTAGGAAGGTGGAGAACCATTGCTTTAAAACAAGGAAGCACGCAGCGAAAGCCAGTTTGGCTCAGTGGATAGAGCGTCGGCCTGTGGACTGAAAGGTCCCAGGTTCGATTAGGTCAAGGGCATGTACCTTGGTTGCAGGCACATTCCCAATAGAGCAGTGTTTTTCAACCTTTTTTGGGCAAAGGCACACTTGTTTCATGAAAAAAATCACGAGGCACACCACCATTAGAAAATGTTAAAAAATTTAACTCTGTGCCTATATTGACTATATATAAAGTAATTCTCTTAAATAGGAATCAAATAAACACAGAGAAAGTATTTTATAATTACTTTATTATGAAATATTAAGTAAACAAAATAGTGAAAAATTATAAAATTCTTGTCTTGTCTGCACCTACGGCACACCAGGCAACAGCGGTTGAAAAACGCTGCAATAGAGGGTGTGCACGAGGCAGCTGATCAATGATTCTCTCATCATGTTTCTAACTCTCTATCCCTCTCTCTTACTCTCTGTAAAAAAATCAATAAAAAAAAGCAAACAAAGAAGGCAGCATGCAATACAGATGCAAGCAAAAGCTGTAAAAGTACATCAAAATGAGAAGCAACAACAGGTTCAAGAAACATGTCTTATTCGTGTCTTTTCCTGATGAGAAGAAATTTATACAAACAGGCGCCAATCACAGCAACAGCAAGAACTGCAAGAAACCAGAAAACAAATGACATGTAACTAAAAACTAATGGCAAGTTTCAAAATCCAGCAGAAGAAATTCATGTTGGTTGCACTCCAGTGGACAGAAATATTACTTTATTTAAGCCCATATTCATTATATTCTCTCTGGACTCTTCACTGTCTAATTGCAATTCCTGAGTGATACAAGTCTGCAGTAAGGCAGAGAATCGTCCTTGCTGAATTTAGAATATGACTCTAAGCATATTTGGGATATTTATGTTTGTTACTACAGAGACATGTAGAATACAAAAGAATATACAATACCAGCACAGGGTAGAATCATATGAAAGGTCAGGCATTTCTAGACTGGTTTACTCAATTTCAATCTATGAAAACGATAGACACTAAAGCATCATTGAAAACACACTTGTTCACATTAACATTTTGATTTAAGTGGCAACCAAATTTGGGACACTTACGTACAGTCAGAACAATCACAGCAACGAGCCCTCCATCTGAAACAAAACAAAGCCAGTTTGAAGGTAATTGAACACATGTGGGTCTCCACATAGTTGACACATTTTAATTTTGATGAGATCATCTGAAAACTGCAGCAAAGACAATGTTCATTGATCTAGTTTAGTGTGACAGCTAGTGTATCCAGCTGATTTTGATTACAGAGCCCTTCTAATCTGATCCTAGGCTGAGGGTCCAACTTGTGGGAACTCTTAATAGGCCCTCACTTGTCATTGCTTAGTGCTGTAGTAACCCCACTAGGTTATAAAAATTGGAATAATCATAAATATTAGGAGAAAGTATTATAAAAATTCGAATTTACTAGGTTAGAGGAAAATCATTTTAAGAAGATAGTACACTATTTTCACTTTTAAAAATATTTTTTATTGATTTCAGAGAGGAAGGGAGAGGGATAAAGAGTTAGAAACATCAATGATGAGAGAGAATCATTGATTGGCTGCCCCTGCACATCCCCCACCGGGGATGGAGCCTGTAATCTGTGCATGTGCCCTGATCGGAAATTGAACCTGGGATCCTTCAGTCCGCAGGCCGATGCTCTGTCAACTGAGCCAAACCAGCCAGGGCTCATTGGTTTATTCAGTATTCAGTCTATCATTCTTATTATTTTGTTAGGAATTTCATTTACATTGTTCTCCAAAAGTGAGTCTGTGGGATAGGTCATTAATGAATTTCTATTATTTGATTATATAGTCATATTTTACAGTCTTTACAAGCCCTCAACCCCAAGTTAAGACACAACTTAATTACTAAGAGCATTCTAAGAATCCAAATGAATCTCCAGGGCACATGGATAAATTATGCATAAAAAGTTGGAATGTGAATTCTTGACAGTGCGGAGAGCAATAAGCAATACTATAAGATCTTAAATCTTAGAAATGCTGTTCAGCATCTCTGCTTCCACACTGCCATTATTTTCATTAAATGTTTATATGTCAAGGCATACAATGTCATGTTTACCTCTTCTCTTTTTACTTCATAAGAAGTTGTGAAGTGATTAAGGAATGAAGATGCCTTTGGATTTACTGGCACAGTGACAGTTTGACCGCAGAGCTCAGAGGGAAAATTTAACTGCCTTAGGTGTTTTTTATAAAAAGACTAGCCTTACTAAACCAGTCTAATGTAAAGAAAAGTAATACACACTTTTCTTCATTCTATTATCAAAAATCCTTATATTTCATGTAACTGCCACAACCATACGAGATCCTTTCCTTTAACACATATTGTATGAACTATGTGAGCGTACATAAAGTGTGATATACACCAGCCTGTTGTGAAAAATCTATCCTATACTTATAGTATGTTAAGGCTTGTGTATACAAGGTATGTAAAAATAGAACATTTATTCACAAATTGCCATTACAAAATAACACCATGACATGGAAAGCAAGTTAGGTTTTAGAAATTTTAACCTATCAATACAAATAAACACAGCAATTGAGAGAGTTCCCTCATCCCACTAGGAATTTGATTCGAGGGACCCCTTAAAAGCTGTATTATTTTGGAAGGTGGGTGGGAGGGGGTCGAGGGGAAGGTTAATTTGGGGCGGGGGAGGGGGGGAGGTGACATGTAACACTTTAAACAATAAGGAAAACACCGTATTATCTCCATGTGTCTACACATACTACTGCTTCCATTTGTCATGCTATCTGCTCTATTGAAATTACAAACGTCAGTTATCACATGACAGGTTGTTTCTTCTCAAACCATAATGGAAATATAATATTTCTAAGGAGAACTCTAAGGTCTCATAATGGAGGACTATTAATAACCAAAATAATACCTAAATTATTGGCTTTTGCTGGTATGTCATTACTGGGAGTGGTTTGTGCTAGGAAAAAAAAGGAAAAATATTTTAAAAGAAGGAAAAAAAAAAGTAACTCAAAGAAGACTCCTAAATTCATAGGTTTGGAATTTTTGTCTTTGTTCAGAATCTCTTATCATTTTATTTTCCTTATATAAGTTATATTAATATTTTTCATTTAAAGTAGTGTCATAAAATATTATAAATTTATCTTCAGTCATCAGCATTCTTCTTCTTCTCCAATAACATTTCCTGTGACAATATTCTCTGGTAGAGAATGCAAATTTGTCATTAGTGTGTTGTCAGTATTAGCCTATGGATTCAAGGTGATTCTACTTACAATTAAAAGGTACAGGAGAGCTTAATAAATAATTTAGAGGTTATTCTGTAATTCAGAGAAACTGCAACATGATAAGCCCATTTATGAAATACCCCCAGTAACATCATACTCGATGGTGAAAGTCTGAAAGTTTTCTCCTTAAGATCAGGAACAAGGCAGGCTGCTCCTGTTTGACATTTCTACTTAACATAATATCAAAACTTTAATCAGAGCAATGAGGCAAGAAAGGAAAGCATCCTTATCTTACATCATATGAAAATGAATTCAAAGTGGATCAAAGAACTAAATATAAGAGCTAAACTATAAAACTCGTTAAAAAACACAAGCAAAATGACATGTATTGGTAAAGAGGTGGACAAATTGGAACCTTCGTGGGTCTCTGGTGGGAATGTAAAGTGGTGCCGCTGCTGTGGAAGACAGTATGGCTGCTCCTCAAAAAGTAAACATATTGCCAAAACCGGTTTGGCTCAGTGGATAGAGCGTGGGCCTGTGGTTCGATTCCAGTCAAGGTCATGTACCTTGGTTGCGGGCACATCCCTGGTAGTAGGGAGTGTGCAGGAGGCATCTGATTGATGTATCTCTCTCATCGATGTTTCTAACTATCTAACTCTCTCTGTAAAAGATCAAATATATATATATATATATATGTAAACATATTGCTACATAACCCATAACTCCCAAATCAAAAACAGGCCTCAAGCAGTTACTCAAATGCCAATTATCAGAGAAGCATATTCACAAAAGCCAAAGTTGGAAACAACCCAATGAATGGATAAAAAAAAAAAAAAAAATACAGGTGGTAATTACAGACAATGGGACAGGACTCAGTCATAAAAAGGGAATAAAGTTCTGATACATGCTACAAAGTAGGTGAAACTTGAAACTGTTTTGCTAAGTAAAATAAGCCAGAACACATTTTACTAAGTGAAATAATCCAGAAGTGATTCCACTTCTATGAGGTACATACAATACCTAATGGAGGAAAACTTCAATACATCCAACTACCTGATAATATAAAATGTCTGCACATATAAATGACCACTGATAAGATAATAGTTAAATAAATATGGTATATATTAAACTCATCATTAAAAGCATGGGAATACATCCAAATACAACCCCAATTAACAGTACATTATAATGTGAGAGTTTCTTTTTTTTTTTTTTTTTAAGTCAATCTTATTGTTCATATTATTACAAAGCTTCCTCATTTCTTCCCCGCTCCACCAGGTTCCCACCCCACCCTCTGCCCCCTTTCACTCCCCCATTGTCCTCATCCATAGGTGCACAGTTTATGTTCAGTCAGTGAGGGTTTCTTTTAAAAAAATGAATAGCATGATTCCCATTCTGTTTAAAAACAAATACACACTAAAGTACGTATATTTATGCAAATAAGGATAGCAATGTACATAAAGGGATTTAAAAGAAGACTATTATACAATTAAGTGATCAATTCAGGAAATGAAGTAGAGAAACAGGAGACTAATCTTTTACTCTGTATACTTTTTAGCAATATTTGAAATTTTACAAATTTATATTTATATGCTACTTATATAATTAAAAGTTATAAAAGGTAATCTATATCTAACCATATAAAATCTTAAAAGAAAACTGATTAATAAAATAAGACAAAGGGGAAAAAAACTAGAAAATAGTCACTTCATGTTTAAAAGGGTGTTAATTTGCAATGAGTTCTGACAAATCAACAAAGAAATTTTAAAAACCTAATAGAAAAATGAGCAAAGAACATGATTAAGTCAATGTGGGCCAAATAAAGTTCAGCTTTATTTATAACTAGAGGCCCGGAGTATGAAATTTGTGCATTGGGGCGGGAGGCATCCCTCAGCCCCAATTGTGAGAGGGCACAGGCCAGGTCAAGGGAACCCACCAGTGCATAATTGGGGCAGGGGAGGGATGTGGGATGTTGGCCAGCTGGGGAGGGACCATGGGAGGGTTCCAGGGCATGTCTGGCCCGTCTTGCTCAGTCCTGATAGGCCAGACTCCAGCAGTAGGCTAACTTACCAGTTAACAGTCTACCTTCTGGTGGTCAGTGCATGTCATAGCGAGCAGCTGAGCAGCCTTAGCATATCATTAGCATAATATGCTCTGAGTGGTTGAACAGATGACTGGACAACCAGACACTTAGCATATTAGGCTTTTATTATATAGGATCAAAGAAATGCAAATTAAGACATAACATTATTTTTTACTCTTCACCTTATTAAGTTCTTAACAATGTAAGAAGAATAAAGAGTTACTGAACCTGCTCGACGTTTAGTTGTTTCAGTAGTTGTGGTTGGAACAGTTGTGGTTGGCTTGTGACCTAGAAAAATAAATTTGATTACATTCTCCAGCTTTATTTATACAAAATCAGGGATTTAATTTGATTTTTGATTTTTGAAAAGTGATTATTTCTCTAAATGAAAAATACACATCCTTTCCTATCTTTACAATTTTACTTTTGGGAAGTTATTGAAATACATATAGATTTAAGTATATATGAATTTTGCATGAGAATACTCACTATAGCTTTGTATTTTAGAATGGACATCCTAGAAATTAACTAATAAAAATCACAGAAATAATATAACTGGTTTGGCTCAGTGATAGAGCGTTGGTCTGCGGACTGAAAGGTCCAGGTTCGATTCCAGTCAAGGGCATGTACCTTGGTTGCGGGCACATCCCCAGTAGGGGCTGTGCAAGAAGCAGCTGGTCGATATTTCTCTCTCATCAACGTTTCTAGTTCTCTATCTCTCTCCCTTCCTCCCTGTGAGAAATCAATAAAATATATTAAAAAATAATATATTCAAAATAAACATGTATCTTTAAACACTTACCATCCAATTAGAATCAGACCACAGAATTCTTATCCTTTTGCTTAGTATTTTGCATTTTAGAACAATTATCCTCAAACTACCTTATCATTATTATATGTTGCTATTGATCCTTTTTATATAGTTTTCTCTAATTATATAAAATGGTAGTACCGTGAGGAATTTTGATTTTTAAGAAAAGTTCCCTGTAATTTATCTTCCTTATAAACATTTCCTCACAATCCTCACTTCTTTGAAACACTAAACTGTATTACTGTTTTATAAATCCTTTCTGAAATACTTATGGCCAAGTCTTTTAAAAGAGCATATCAACAAACACAGTATCCCACAGTGCATATCCTGACTAGGACCATGTGAGCAAACAGGGATAGGCTGTTGAGTATAAAATTCACATGCAACCTTAATGTATCAATCAGTCCACCAAAAAATGATCTTTTCCCCTCTCAAAACCTTGTAACACTCAAGTAAGTTACTCAAGGAAACTACCAGTTTCCAGGTACAGAAGGATTCTAAAAAGATCTTCTAATTGTTAACATTCATAATTCCCCACAATCTTTTGAGAAGATTAGGACAACAGGAAATATACAAACACATTAGAAGCCAGTAATTGAAATTTTCTCCAGTTCAACACCCTCATGTTTAATAGGAAACTAACCCCACAGAAATGATGTTATTGGAATAAGTTGAGCCACATTAGGACATCATGGGAGGTCTTCCCAGGCTAAAGCTCCTCCCACTACAGTATTCTGCATTTGTCTATATGGGGTACATTACAAGACCCCCACTGATGCCTGGAAACCTGGTTACTACTGACCCCTATATATGTTACATGAATATTTATCATAAAGTTTAATTTATAAATTAGGCAAGATAAGAGACTAACAACAACTCTTAATAACATGGAATAAGTATAATAATATCCTATAATAAAAATGGGAACGTGCCTAAACCGGTTTGGCTCAATAGATTGAGCATCGGCTTGGGGACTGAAAAGTCCCGGGTTCGATTCAGGTCAAGGTCATGTACCTTGGTTTCTGGCATATCCCCAATAGGGGGTGTGCAAGAGGCAGCTGATCGATGACACTCTCTCATCGATGTTTCTAACTCTCTATCTCTCTCCCTTCCTCTCTGTACAAAATCAATAAAATATATATAAAAAAATGGGAATGTGTTCTCTCCCTCTGAAAATATATTATTGCTCTCCATTATCCCTTCTTCTAGTGATGATGTGAGATGCTGCAGTGCCTACCTAATGAGAAAAAGTGAGGTGAAGACACTGAACCAAGGGATGATTTTCTTGGCCGGGGTGAGAAATAGTGGGACAGTGTGATATTTCGCCATGCTATTCAGGATGGCATGTAATTTAAAAGTTATGAATTACTTATTCCTGGATTTCCCACTTAATCTTTTCAGGCCACGGTTGTGGGTAACTGAAACCACAGAAAGTGAAGCCTAGATAAGTGGTGACTACCATGTTTCTCTTGTTTCTCGTTTCTGCTGAAAACGAAGAGAAGCCAGAGACAGCAGCACTAAAATCAGGAAGACAATTTGTTCTCTCATAGCAAAATCATCTAAGTCTTCAGGAGAGCCATTGACCAGCAGTCTATACAACAAGTCCCCCATTTCACTTCATTACTTAAGGACTTCTCCTGTCTTTCTGTTGCTAGGAAACTTGCCTCTAATGCCAAATAAAAATGCCCAGCAAAGAGAAAAAGAATAATTATAGGAGACAGTAAGAGGTAAGGTGGTTGTTCTAAAGAGAGCAGAAATTTCCCAGTTCACCAAAAGAATGAAACCGGTAGTAGTCTGGGAAATACATCATCATCCTCGGTCACAAAGACACCTTGTGAAGGTGCCAACAGGTCGTTTTAAGAATAATAAAATGGCTAAGTTGATGACACAGGAAACATACGTATTAAGAACAAAAGCCACGGACTTTCCTTTTCACTAACATTAATTGGAATGATGCTGTAAGTCAGAAATACGTTTCCTTTAAGAGCTTCCTATATGCCGGGCCTTGTGCTAGCTGCTTAAAATATGTCCCATTTTAACTCTACTATCGACCAGTGAGGAGCACATTCAATTATCTTATATGTAAGTAAACACTTTCAAGGTTTACAGAACACGTTCAAGCTGGTTCTGATGTTGCAGACTGTAGCAGATAGTGGGAGGATCATGAAGTATAGCACCTAGAATGGCTGTGAATATGTTTTTCCTCCTTTCATTACTAAAAAGGATGAATGAATGTAAATCACCAGATAAAGGATTGCCAATAAATAAATAAATAAATAAAATTGCCAGGTATTAAATAATATAAGCAGAAAGTTCTTCAACCTGAGGAACTGGTAGTTGTGCTGGAAGCTTTGGTAGTTGTGCCTACAAAAAAAATAACAACAATGAGATGAATCACTTCGAAATTATTACATTTTGAAATTCATATGAATTATGCCTGTAGATGCTTTTTAGTTAAAGGATTGCCAAAAAAAAAAATTGCCAGGTATTAAATAATAGAAGCAGAAAGTTCTTAAACCTGAGGAACTGGATCTTGTGCTGGAAGCTATGGTAGTTGCCCCTATAAAAAAATAACAACAATGAGATGAATCACTTTGAAATTATTACATTTTGAAATTCATATGAATTATGCCTATAGATTTTTTTTAGCTAAAGGATTGCCAAAAAAAAAAATTGCCAGGTATTAAATAATATAAGCAGAAAGTTCTTCAACCTGAGGAACTGGATCTTGTGCTGGAAGCTTTGGTAGTTGCCCCTACAAAAAAAATAACAATGAGATGAATCACTTTGAAATTATTACATTTTGAAATTCATATGAATTATGCCTGTAGATGCTTTTTAGTTAAAGGATTGCCAAAAAAAAAAATTGCCAGGTATTAAATAATATAAGCAGAAAGTTCTTAAACCTGAGGAACTGGTTGTTGTGGTGGAAGCTTTGGTAGTTGTGCCTACAAAAAAAATAACAACAATGAGATGAATCACTTCGAAATTATTACATTTTGAAATTTATATGAATTATGCCTGTAGATGCTTTTTAGTTAAAGGATTGCCAAAAAAAAAAAATTTGCCAGGTATTAAATAATAGAAGCAGAAAGTTCTTAAACCTGAGGAACTGGATCTTGTGCTGGAAGCTATGGTAGTTGCCCCTATAAAAAAATAACAACAATGAGATGAATCACTTTGAAATTATTACATTTTGAAATTCATATGAATTATGCCTATAGATTTTTTTTAGTTAAAGGATTGCCAAAAAAAAAAATTGCCAGGTATTAAATAATATAAGCAGAAAGTTCTTAAACCTGAGGAACTGGTTGTTGTGGTGGAAGCTTTGGTAGTTGCCCCTACAAAAAAATAACAACAATGAGATGAATCACTTCGAAATTATTACATTTTGAAATTTATATGAATTATGCCTGTAGATGCTTTTTTAAGGGAGAAATTCCCATGCTTCAATTTATTCTGAAAAGAAAAAGATTGCTATACATTTTGACACATAAGAAATGCCAGAAATGTAGACACCTATGTGTTATACATAATGTATTAAGACCCTATGATAACATACATTTGATGTCATACTCTGTCATGGAAATGAATGTGAGACAGAGTTAATTCAAAAAACTTTCTTTTCAGTTGTTCCGTATCATTGCCATTGAAGGGCAAAGAAATAAAAAATCTAAACAAAAAAGACAAAAAGACCCCCTTAGTACCTTTACCAATACATTTTGGGATCTCTGGCTTCCAAGTGTTGTCAGCTCCACAGACAATAATGTTGCTGCCTTCTAGCTGAAATCCCGCATTGCATTCGAATGTAACTTCTGCTTTGTATAGAAATTTTTTTTCCAATCCGGACACCACTCTTCCATTCTCGACTACTGGAAAGTTACATTTGACCACTGGTAAGTGAAGAAAGTCCCAAATTAATGGGAAGTATTTCAACAGTGGAAAGAAAAACTAGTGCAAATTAGTAACTTCCCCTGGGAACAAGCAGGCATATGCTAATTTCCCTAAACAGGAAGGCAGAATGCTAATTTAAAAAGTACTTTATTTGTGTATTAAATAAGTATTTAAATTGATTGATTTTTTTTTTTTTTTTTTTTTTTTTTTTTTTTTTTTTTAACAGAGAGAACATGGGACAGATACATAGAAACATTCCTGAGGGTGAAACATTGATCAGTGGCCTCTTGTACACCCTCTACTGGGGATCAAGCTCAAAACCCAGCCATGTACCCAGGAATGAAACCAAAACCTCCTGATTCATAAGTCAACGCTCAGCCACTGAGCCACACAGCAAGACCTATTTGTGCATTTTAATTCCAAGTAAACAGATACAGAAACATCGAACAGCCCTTTCTCACCTAGACCAGACTGTCATTATAGATGATTGTGTTCCTATATGTTTTTCCATTACTGACAAGTTTTGAAAAGGTCTGATTACCACATACAATTTTCAGGTAAATTCAAAAGCAAGTTTTGATGCTCTTTAAAAAAAAAAAAAAGATTAATTTTTTCCCCCCTAAATTTCAGGCTGACACTGACTTAGTACCCTGATCTAGAAAGGCAGGAAAGACTCTTGTAAATAAGATAATGCTTGAGCTCAAATGTTAAAAGTTGAAAAGAAGGTAGCCATGTGAACATATGCAGAGAGAAAGTTATCAGGTATCAGCAACATGTAAGAACTGGGATGTGCGAGAAATAGAAAGGCCAGTGAACTTGAGGTCGTGTTTTCCAAATAGTTTGGACTGAAACTCAGAGATCAAACCCCACATTTTACATTGTAATCTCACAGGCTGAGATCCAGTTAAAACTTCATAGTTAGCCTTCAGACCCATGTACTCAGGTAGTCCCCATTCTGTTCTACTTCTTACAAAGTACAGTGCGGGGCAGGACCCTCTGGATTGATCCAGGATCTAGAACTTGGAAAAATCAAAAACAACAAAACAAAACAAAACACTGGGCTGGGCAGTACATACAAGAAAACACCTTCTGAGATTAAATCTGAGGGATCATAGGGTCCAGGAGGCATTGCTTTTAAACCAGAAGAGTGCACTGCCTCCTGCCTGGTGACCTGAATCAGGATCTTTGCCCTTCAGCCTGAAGAACTTCCTTTAGCAACTCTGGTAGTGCAGGCAGGGTGGTGACAATCCTCTTAGCTTTTATCTCAAAACCTTTGTTGTTTATTCTCACCTGAGGACATGTTTTTATTGACTTTAGACAGAGAAGGAAGAGAGATGGGGAGAGAAAAGGGAGAGAGAAGGGAGAGAATGGAAGGAGTACATATCCCTATCTCATTTCTATCTCAATGAGAAATAAAGTGGAATGTCAGCTGTGTGATTCTTGTAGGTGCCTTTTATCAGGTTGAGTGAGGTCCCTTCTATTCCTAGTTGATTCAGTGTTCTGTCAAATGCCTGTTTAGTCCCTCCTGTTGTATTTACTTGGAGAGTTTGGGTAGAGCAGCTATTGTTAATACTGAAATGATGGTACAATCCCTAGTGATGGCTGGGGCCTGCACTTCTCTTTGTGAGATTTAAGTGTCACATTTCTTGGCATAAAGTTGTACATGTTATTTGCTCATTGTCATTAATTAATTTATTATTTTTTCTTAATATAATTTTTGATTTTTCACAGAGAGGAAGAGAGAGGGACAGAGAGTTAGAAACATCGATAACAATCATCAATCAGCTGCCTCTTGCACACCCCCTACTGGGGATGTGCCCACAACCAAGGTACATGCCCTTGACTGGAATCGAACCTGGGACCTTTCAGTCTGCAGGCCAACGATCTATCCATTGAGCCAAACTGGTTTCAGCTGCTTATTGTCATTTAAAAGTATGCAAGATATTTAGAGGTGTTCTCTTAAAAAACTAATTTTTTAAAAAAAATCTTCACCTGAGGATATTTTTTTAAATTGTTATTTAGAGAGAGTGAAAAGGAAGGAGGAGGGGGAAGAGAGAGTTAGAGAAACATTGATGGGACAATGATGCATCTATTAGTTGCCTTCAGCAGATGCCTCAAGCAGGTAGGAGATTAAGTCTGCAAGCAAAGTACATGCCTTGGATCAGGAACTGATGCTCTAACCACTAAACCAAAGCAGCCACATACTTTTTTCATTCTTGATATTGGTCATTTGTGTCTTCTAGTTTTTTGTCAGACTTGCTATAGCTTTATTCATTTTATTGATCCTCCCCAAGAACCATGTGCTGGTTTCAATAATTCTATATTTTTTCAATTTTATTGATTTCTATCTTTATTATTTCTTTCTGTTTTCTTGTTCTGTATCCAACTTGCTCTTCCTTTTTAATTCCTTAAAGTGAAAGCTTAGATTCTTGAGCTGAAACTTTTCTCTTGTTCCAATATATGTATTTGCTATGAATATATATATATATATATATATGTATATATATGTGTGTGTGTGTGTGTGTGTGTGTGTGTGTGTGTGTGTTGCAATAAAGCAAAGCACAATTTAAAAAGATATGCCTGCATGTTTTGCCTGGTATTTATCAATCTTACTGGTGACAGGGTTAGTCTTTTGCAATTTATTCTACCATTTAGTTGAGCCAGAAACTGCCATACTTCTTGTATTATTGGATAAAACTTTCTTAAAACTAGTGTTTTCTGATGTTTTCAAGCCAAAAAATGTAACTCACTCATATACATACTTATTAACAATGTACAAACAGGAATGCCAATGACATGAGGGTGAAGAGTGGGAAACTAGACTAGTAGAGTTTTTTTTTTTATTATTCTATTTGGCACATAAAATTAGATTAGAAACAAATTTAACAGTGGGAACAAGCACATATGGCTGGGGGTTTTGTTTTGTTTTCACTTGTTGGCCAAAGTATTTAAAAGTTGGCAAAAGTTTCCCCAATATTTATAATGGAGAGGGAGAGCAATGGAAGTGTTATTACCTTTACACTCAGGAGGCTCACCACTCCATTTGTTAAACTCAACACAGGTAAGCTGACTCTCTCCAACAAGCGAATACTCATCTGGTCCACCGGAAGGCTTACAACTGTAAGTTACTGTTTCATGGTATACAAATGCAACCTTGTGACTATTGCTGAAATCTCCATTTGGTATTTTTGCAGGTGGTTTACACAAAATCCCTTAAAAAAGGGAAAAAAGAGAGAACAGAAAAGCAAAATAAATAGTAAAAGATTATGCCCTCAAGAAGTTCATTAACATATGATTTCTACATCTATTTGCAAATTCAATATCTATTGGAAACACGTTTCTATTAAAAATGTTATTATCCCAATTCAAACCATCATTAGAGAAATGAAATTTTAGGAGAAACCACCCCCTTTTTTTTTAAGTCCCCATAGAAGATAACTGTATGAAAGACTTGTGTGTATCTGTAAGGCCATGTTGCTTTTTCTAATTATGGCAATTTACTGAGAAAATATGATTTAGAAAAACTCAGTGCTAGTTGAGAAATGCTACATCCTTTTCTGAATCAGTGGTTCTCAGGCATACCACAATTTTGTCTTTTCTATGTCATCCTTAGAGTGTCCAATGAAATTTTCCAATGCCTTCAGACTCATAATGCGACAGAAAGAATCTGGAGGGCTTCCTATAAGGCAGATACTGAAGCAATTGGAAAAAATGTAAATCAATGACACTCTTCCCTTTGTTTTGGAAATGTTTGATCTTATGGAAATAAAAATGTTGCATTTGTTAACATGTATTGAGCTTATTGTTCTTAAACATGAAATAACAAGTAATTATTTAAAAAACTTCTCTGCTTTAATCTCAATATAAGGAATATCAATAATACTAACCCACATGCATAAAATCCTTGTGGGATCTTAGTTGTAATGCATTCAGGGGTCCTCAGGCCATAAAGTTTGAGAGCTGCTGTCAATTCTAAAGACAGAATGTACTTACTTCGACAAGTTGGTACATTATCACTCCATTGCACTTTATCTCCAGAGAGTTCACAATATAGAATTTTTGGTCCGAATAAATCATAACTATGTGAGGAAAGAAATGATTATTGTTTCTTTATCAGTTAACAAGAACACATAATAACAAAGAAGATTTTCTATGGTTGTTTCTGCACTACCGTAATTGCAGGGAGAATTTTCTGAAGTGACAGGGATTGAATGTGTTAACTAAATCTGCAATGTAAGGAAATAGAGAGATTCTTCATAAGAACACACATTAGCCTAGAGCAGTGTCTAAATAAACCTGTCATGCCTGACCGCTGTAGCGAGAAATACACATTTCTATGCAACAGGCATTTCTTCAGTAATGCTTGCAGACTTCAATATCCTACTCACAACAACTAGATTTAAAATAAGTAAGGCTGAAAATAGAGGGCTTCAAGAACACGATCAACTAGATCTCACAGACAGATCTCACAACCACAGAACAAAATACACATTCTCTTAAGCGTGCATGGCAAAGCTTCCAGGATAGACCATACATTGAGCCACAATTTAATATGAAATAATCAATAGGTTTTAAAAAGATAGATATCATACAACTAGAGGCCCGGTGCATGAAATTTGTACAGGAGGGTGGAGGGAGTGGTTGTGTCCCTCAGCCCAGCCTGAACCCTCTCCAATCTCTGACCCCTCCAGGAATTTCCGACTGTCTGTATAGGCCAGGCCCTCAGACATCCCTCTCATAATCCAGTACTGCTAGCTCCCAACTGCTTGTCTGCCAGCCTCCCTGATTGCCCCTAACCACTTCTGCCTGCCAGCCTGATCATCCCCTAACCACTCCCATGCCAACCATATTGAAACCTAACTGCTCCCCCGCCAGCCTGTTTGCCCCCAACCTCTGTCCTCTACCGGCCTGGTCACCCCTAAACTGCCCTCCCCTTCAGGGTTGACCACCCCCAATTGCTCTCCCTTGTCTGGTACCTCTAAACTGCCCTCCCTTGCAGGCCTGGTGCTTCCCAAATGCCCTCCCCTGCTGGCCATCTTGTTTCCACATAGGGCCAGGATCTTTGACCACAAGGGGGCAGTTATGTTGTGTGTTAGAGTGATGGTCGATCTGCATATTGCTCTTTTATTGGAATGGATGTATCTTCTCTGACTACAACGGGATAAAGTTGTGAAACAAAACCTTCACAGACTAATGTTTTCCTGAAGGAGCAGGTTTCCTGACTAGCCATGTGCGCCCCAGAAAAAAGGACCAGGTCCTGGGGCATGCAATCTGAACCACAAGCAGCAGCAGGGACAGATAAAGGCAAGCATTTCCGCCCTCCTGGTTTAATGGCGTTCTCTTACAGCTTTGAGGAGGTAGATGTAAGTTATTCTGAAGGAAGTTACATAGGCTACAGATAAGGGGGCAGAAGAATGGTAAGTGGGGCTAGTCCTGGGATAGGTGCATAGATGGTAGGAAGAGGTGTTTGCTGCTTTTGAATGGTTTATTGGCAGATTTCGGAAAGGTTGCTGTGTAAGTAGGACGCAGTGAAATCTAGTGGTCAGCTAGCCCTTGCTGAATAGGAACTATAAGAGCTCTTCTATTCACAGGATTCTCAAGTAGCTCAGGAAGTTCATTCAAAGTTTCAACACACATTGCATTAGTTCCTGCCATTTCTCCTGCTAACTGATGAGCTCCCTGTCTCTCTTTCTACCCTGCAGCCTACCCTATAGTTTAATGTAGGACCATGTCACCAGGATTACTACATTTTTAATGACTATGATAGGCTTATGGCTATCATACGATACAATTTTGCTTTCTTTCAAGGTACATTTCTTTCTATTCACTGCACATGTTTTCAGTCTCCATCAAAAGCCCAAGGGTTGGTTGGCTGTAAGTACAACTTGTTCCACAGACAGCAAGATGAAAACAACAGAATGGAAATGCTTGAGAAGAAGAGAACCAGACCACAAATGGGACCAGCAATGTTGACCTTCTTCTTCCAAGGAGCAACAAACTTACTCCTCATGACATGTGAAGTGAACTTGTGAGCCGAACTCTGTAGTTCCATTCGCGTAGATTACTTCAGCATTTGAAGGTTCTCCTATCTTTAGACATGCCTTTTCTAAAAGGAAAATTTTCAAATTTGTTGTTTTATATTAACGCCAAAATAGATATGAATCAAAATAAAAATTTTACATTGTGCTATTAGAGCAATGGAAATGTTTTGTCTTATTTATCTTTGTTACATTTTATTTTATTTATTGGTGTGACATTGGTTCATTAGCTTACGTAGGTGTCAAGTGTACACGTTTATGTTACTCAGTCTCCTCCCAGTGCATGAAAACTGTGCATGGGTAAGGTCCCTCACAGCTGGCAGGGGTTTTGGTGGACAAGGGGGCAGGGAGGATCCCTTTCCCAGGCTGCCTGCCTTGTTGCCAACGCCCGCCAATGTTCCGCACCTTCCCCTGGTGGTCAGCACACATATAACTCCTGGTTAGTCGAATTCTCCCCAGTAGGGACAATTTACATATTAGCCTTTATTATATAGGATGATCTGTATATCGCACCATGTGATCAGCACCCAAAGTCAAACCATCTCCCATTACATATATGTGGTCACTTTACCCTTCCTCCCCCAGACACTCTAACTCTTCCCTCTGATAACCACCAAACTGTGGTCTGTTTCAATGAGAATTCAGTTTTGTATGTCACATATGAGCGAAATCATAGGTGCTTAGCTTTTTCTGACAGACTTACTTCGCTTAGCTTAATATTCTCGAGGTCCATCCATGCTGCCACTAATGGCCAAACTTAAGATTCACATGGACCCAGATCATTGATGGCCAAGTTGAAAGTTCCCTGGAGATTTTCAAAGCTTAAAAAAGTGCATTATTACCTAAAATGTACATCCACATGAGGAAGCCATCGTGGTAATAATGGAATATGCAGTCTACAATGTGTGAAAATCTTCAGAGCTATAAAAATGAAAATGTTGTGTACTTACTTGTGCAAGCCTCCTGGAGAGCAGGTGCCCATGTGCCATCTGCCTGACACACAGCTTCGACAGGAAGAGCAGGAACAATACGCTTGTATCCTGGGAGACACTCATATTCTATTTTGTGCCCAGCACTATAAGTGGATTGAGGAATACCTTTTATTTTCATCGATTGGTATCTTGGTGAGTCATCACAGGCATCTGGGCATGAGAGAATAAGAACATGAAACTAAAGTATTTTCTTTTCCACCAACCATGGAGTATGGCCTGACAGCAGGCAGGTTGTAGAAAATACATGGAAGGCCCTTGCTGAGATTTTAAGTGATTGTGCCCGGCTTTTACCTGATGATGAGCTATGCTTGCTTTTAACCACATCCTATTAACGTTTGGTTTCTTTGGAAATAACCTGATTATTCTTTCAACAGTAAATTAAATACAGAGCAGCAATAGTTTGGGTTTCAAATATATTTATAGAGATATGCCCTTCCCATTTTTTTTGTAAGTTTATTTCACACTCAACTCCCTCCCTAAGAAGGCTCCTATAGTATATAGTCCTGGTTCAGAGTACTCCCCCATGGTTTGAAACACAAACTGATGATAACTTGTTACTTCGGGCTCAGTCTCCTCCCAGGAGGCAAAGTTCCTAGAGGTCAGTGATCATATGTCTTCTGTTCCAACTACACCCTGTTCCCAGTGAGTGCTCAAGAAATGCTATGGTAGGTGCTGACTTATCAAATAAGGATTGTGTGGTTTAGAGATCAAAATAAATATGGACTAAATATTTTAAAATAGATGACTGTGTGTGATATGTTTGACATCAGTGAACTGAGTAAATAAAGGTCAATGCAATGTCAAAATGTATAACTTTCACATTATTTTAAGTATAATTTATTCTCTGAGGTAGCTATTTAAACTGTGCTACAATATTGCTATGCCATTAGAATTTGTTATTTATGGATTTTTGGTAGTTTCTTTTTCTTCTTCCTAGAATCGTACCTTTTTCACTTTGGCCATTCCTCTTCTTTTACATTGTCTGTGGGGTTGACAAACTAACAAAGCTGATAGAATTAGTATGTAAGGTAATGTGATGGAGACACATCAAGTAAAGTCCTGAAGGACTAAAGGCATGCAGAGGTCCCTCCTGTAAGATGGAGGATCTGAGAAAGGAGCTAGATCTAGGTAGATCCCCGAGGAACCTCTTTTCTTATGCCCTGAATTGGTGTTATGGCAGACTGATGTGAAACTTTAAAAGTATATATTTGTATGTCTATCAAATCACAAACATTATGTGACTGTTTTTAAACCCAAAAAGGTAATGTTGGTTAATAACATTATATAAATTTCAGGTGTACAAAGTTGTAACAGGCCATGTGGAGACTCTACCTGTGAAGTTTAGTCTCTTTCCCTCACCTCCGTTCACCCCCTCAACTCCCTTCAACCTCCTCACCACTTCCCTTCGCGTAACCACCATCTTGTTCTCTGTAACTGTGAGTTGTGTTGGTTGCTTTTTTTCATCTGTTGCTTTTTGTTTTGTATCCCACACGTGTGAAATTATAGTTTTTGCAATTTTCCTGATGAAGGCTGCTGTAGCTAATAAACTTCCACCTTATGACTGCTTTCATTCTATACCTTACCTTTTTGTAAGGTTTTGGTTTTCTTTTCATTTTTCTCAAGATAGTTTTGTTTTTCTCTTGGACTTGAATGTTTACTGGCCAGGGAGCTCCTACTGAATATTATTATACTTCGTTTTTCTGGAACTCAGTAGTTAGAAAAGAATGGTCGTACCATGGCAACCACAGGCATTTCTGTTATTTACCAGTTACCCAACCCTCTTTTCATTTCGCCTCTTGGGCTGACACCCTGGCCCTTCCCCTACCTGAGCATGTGGGTAGCAGGAGCTGTAGGGCCAGCAAAAGAATCCCCAGGAAGCCCCAGGAAGAGAGACTCTCCAGGCAGGGGGAAGATGCCCTGCGTGTCAGGGAAGACACCTTCATTTCCCCCACCTCAGAGGGAAACCCCAGGGACTGTGAGTAACTTGCCTTTTTGAGGGCAGCAGCTGGATGCAATAATCCCCAGAAGGTGTCACCTGCATGATGGCATGTGGGCGTGGCCTGAGCATTTCCAGCGGAGTGGGCGGGACCAATGGCCATCTGCGGGGCGGAGCCTCCGCACCTGGCTGTGCTTTAACCTTGGGGGGAGTGGAGCAAAGCCTGGTCCACATCTCACCTCCCTCCAGCCTCCTGCTGGCTGAACTGGCAATAGTTCCCACCTGTGGCAATAAAGGCACTAAAGGCCACAAATCTGAACACAATTTAGGTGAATAACGTGTTAAGCCTCCAGCCCAATCATTCTTCACATGAGATGTTGGCCCAGGCCTCACTGAGAAGCCAGCATTAGTTTGGGAGAAGCAGGGGAGGTTGGGGGCAGAGGGGCGGGGGAAGACTAGTGTGTCCATGTATTGGGGAGCTTAATAGTGTTCCTTGTCCTAGCTGGTTTGGCTCAGTGGATAGAGCGTGGGCCTGTGGACTGAGGGGACCCGGGTTCGACTCTGGTGAGGGGCACATGCCCAAGTTGCGGGGTTGATCCCCAGTGGGGGACATGCAGGAGGCGGCCAATCAGTGGTTCCCTCTTGTCATTGATGTTTTGATTTCTTTCTCCCTGAAATATATATATATATATATATATATATATATATATATATATACACACACACACTCACACACACATACATACATATATATAATGTTTTCCTTGGGGAAAAAAGCTATACTTTGTATTTATTCTCTTGAGACAGCTTCTCCCCACATTCTGATCAGTCCCACCCAAGTAGCCTGCACAGAGCGATGCTTAGCCGCCACCCTTGCAGGTTCTGCCTTAGCTCTCCCAGCGCTGGGACCTGGCATTGCTTTCTGCTGCTTGTTTCAAACTCCTCACTGTGTGTTCTGAGGACCCACGGCACTGGGGGCTGGTCTCCTGTGTCTGGGAGGCTCAGTGTCTTCCGGCCTCTAGAAACAATGCTACAGCCTGGGCAACTGGTATATAACAGAAATGCGGTCCGCACAGCTCAGGAGGCTGGGAAGCCCAAGATCCAGGCCCTGGCAGTGTGGGCATCTAATGAGAGCCAGCTTTGATGTTCATGGGCAGTGCCTTCTAGTGGTAAATTCAGGTGGTAGAGGACCAAGGGCCTTTCCTGGGATTCTTCATAGGGACACCAATCCCCTTAATGTGCTCTCTGACCTAGTAACTTCCCAGGGGCCCCACCTCCTAATGCCATCACCTTGGAAATTAGGATATATATATATATATATATATATATATATATATTTTATTTTTTTACTGATTTTTTTACAGAGAGGTCGGGACGAGATACAGAGTTAGAAACATCAATGAGAGAGAAACATCCATCAGCTGCCTCCTGCATACTCCCTACTTGGTATGTGCCTACAACCAAGGTACATACCCTTGACCAGAATCGAACCTGGGACCCTTGATTTCGAAGGTGTACACTCTATCCACAGAAGCCAAACCGGTTATAGCAGAGGGTAGGATTTAACACAGGAATTTTGGAGGAACACAAACATGCCCACAGTCTCAAAACAACAAACATTTATTCTTTTCCTTCTGGAGGTCATAAGTCAGAAATCAGGTTCACTGGGTGGAAGTGAAGGTGTGGGCTGGACCACCCTCACCAGAGGGCTGGGAGAGAAGCAGTTCCCTTGCCTTTTCCAGCTTCTGGAGCTGCATTCTTTGCCTTTTGGCTCCTGCCTCCATCCTCCATCCAGCAGCATTTTACTTGAGAGGTCACACTGCCTGGTGCTGTAGTCACATCTCCCTCTGCCTTCCTCTTAGAAGGAGACTGATTACATTTAGGGCCCCATCTGGACAAGCCAGGGAAATCTCCCCACCCAAGGTCTCATCGGAGAAAACCCTTTGCCATGCAGGTCCCTGGAACAGCATGGCTGTAACCCGCTATCTGTGAGGCCATGACTCAAGCTATCACAAACAGCAGACCTACTGAATCAGAATCTGCATTTTATCAAGACCACCTTCTGATTCACCTACACACTAGTGAGAAGCAGGTTCTGTGGGATCCAAAGAGGCTCTCATAATTGAGACCCATGTCATTTGCAACTTGAAGGAATATTTTCCTAGGAGCCTTTTCAGGTAGCGATAAGATGTTCAATGACCAATCATTTTCCCAAATACCATAAATAAGTGCTCAATTAAATGTGAGTAGATTACAGAGTTGAATCCACATGTCCTAATCTAAATTCCAGGAGAGCAGAGCTGTTGCTTGTTTCTTGTTTCTGATTTTCAATATAAGGCTTTCTACTGCAACATACAATTTTTTTTTTAAAGGTACATAAAATAACCACATGTGGCTCCTCCTGCTAACATGGGTGTTTACTACCCCTATGCAGGTTCAGCAATCAGGGTGGGTAACTTTCTCAATGTGATCTGTTCTTATTTCACTTTATTTTCTCTGGTATGTAAATGAGAGGGAAGGAAAACAGTTTACAGACAACAAATCTGGTATTCCTAAGAGACAAAGTTTTGCCTTTTATCATGTTAATTTCACAAGAGGAAACCAGATGAGAGTTTGTTAATACCACATTCAAAGTGACATCACATAGGTCCTCTGGTAAGGAAAGCAGTGACAAACCTTTGAAAACGGACAATTTGAAAAAGGCTACAGAAAGGACTGTCGAATGTTCTAAGGTTCCACACGAGGGCAGCAGTTCCATGAGTTTTGAAAACCACAGCTTCATTTTAAACTTTCATGGATGAGACTGGAAAAGGAGAAAGCCATGTATCTTAGAACAAAAGTGGGCACAATCACTCAAATTTGCATGCTTTCAGGAAATCAGTACACCGGCTTAAATATTTCTCTTGAGTACTGGTATGCAAATTCTTAAAGTATGTTAAAAAGTTCATTCTGTGTTACAATATTAGCTGGGTCTGACATTTGTAAATTTTAGAAAACCAGAGTGGCTTACTTTCCTTAAGCCTAGAATGTCCTTTAACTATGCAAATGCAAATTCCTCACCTTGAAATCGCTCCCTATATAGTTTATATCAATATAGATATTTAAAAAATACCTTCAAGTTAGAGTTAAATAAATGTTGGTCACATGCTTTATTTATAGTCAAGCTTGTGCCCTGCCAGCACAGCCAAGGGTTCAGTAAGCCTGAGGGGAGCAGGGTGTGATGAAGGATGAAAGACAAGACACACAAAGAGAATATAGCTGGAGCTTGGTAGATCTCCTGTGCCTGGATGAGGCCACAGAGAAGGATCCAGCCAGCAAGTGAGGCTTTATTTTATAGTCAGAGCAAAACAAGGTAGTGGTCAACATAGCCACAAGGTTCCTGTGAGTTTCACTTGTTTTGGCACCACTTGCTGCACCTTCCACAGCCCATTAGTTACCCCACGTGACACTTTAACTCCTTTCTGGAGCCTGTACACAGGATGAAGAATCTTTAAAAAAAACAAAAAACCCAATCACCTAAAACAGGAGAAACATTTGCTCATAAACGTGAAGGTGCTTATTCATATTTCAAGGACACACGCCCAGCAATGGCAATCTTAGGCGACCCACAGGTTGAGAACCGCTGCTGTAGAGCCTAAGATCTTCGAAAAACACAGATATTTTCGTTAAGATTCAGTACCAGTAGCAAAATGAGAGTTATGAAGTAGCAACAAAAATAATTTTATGCTTGGGGGTCACCACCACATGAGGAACTGTATTAAAGGGTCACGGCATTAGGAAGGTTGAGAACCACTGCTTTTAAAACAAGGCAGCACGCAGCCAAAACCGGTTTGGCCAAGTGGATAGAGCATTGGCCTATGGACTGAAAGGTCCCAGGTTCCATTCCGGTAAAGGGTATGTACCTTGGTTGCAGGCACACCCCCAGTAGAGAGTGTGCACGAGGCAGCTGATCAATGATTCTCTCTCATCATGTTTCTAACTCTCTATCCCTCTCTCTTACTCTCTGTAAAAAAATCAATAAAACAAACAAACAAAACAAACAAACAAAAAAGGTAGCACACAATACAGATGCAAGCAAAAGCTGTAAAAGTACATCAAAATGAGAAGCAACAACAGGTCCAAGAAACATGTCTTATTCGTGTCTTTTCCTGATGAGAAGAAATTTATACAAACAGGCGCCAATCACAGCAACAGCAAGAACTGCAAGAAACCAGAAAACAAATGACATGTAACTAAAAACTAAGGGCAAGTTTCAAAATCCAGCAGAAGAAATTCATGTTGGTTGCACTCCAGTGGACAGAAATATTACTTTATTTAAGCCCATATTCATTCATATTCTCTCTGGACTCTTCACTGTCTAATTGCAATTCCTGAGTGATACAAGTCTGCAGTAAGGTAGAGAAGCGTCCTTCTTAATTTAGAATATGACTCTAAGCATATTTGGGATATTTATGTTTGTTACTACAGGGACATGTAGAAAACAAAAGAATATACAATACCAGCACAGGGTAGAATCATATGAAAGGTCAGGCATTTCTAGACTGGTTTACTCAATTTCAATCTATGAAAACGATAGACACTAAAGCATCATTGAAAACACACTTGTTCACATTAACATTTTGATTTAAGGGGCAACCAAATTTGGGACACTTACGGACAGTCAGAACAATCATAGCAATGAGCCCTGCATCTGAGAAAAAACAAAGAAAGTTTGAAGGTAATTGAGCACATGTGGGTCTCCACATAGTTAACACATTTTAATTTTGATGAGATCATCTGAAAACTACAGCAAAGACAACGTTCATCGATCTAGTTTAAGTGTGACAGCTAGTGTATCCTGCTCATTTTGATTACAGAGCCCTTCTAATCTGATCCTAGGCTGAGGGTCCAACTTGTGGGAACTCTTAATAGGCCCTCACTTGTCATTGCTTAGTGCTGTAGTAACCCCACTAGGTTATAAAAATTGGAATAATCATAAATATTAGGAGAAAGTATTATAAAAATTCGAATTTACTAGGTTAGAGGAAAATCATTTTAAGAAGATATTACCCTATTTTCACTTTTAAAAATATTTTTTATTGGTTTCAGAGAGGAAGGGAGAGGGATAAAGAGTTAGAAACATCAGTGATGAGAGAGAATCATTGATTGGCTGCCCCTGCACATCCCCCACTGGGGATGGAGCCTGTAATCTGTGCATGTGCCCTGATCAAGAATTGAACCTGGGATCCTTCAGTCCGCAGGCCGATGCTCTGTCAACTGAGCCAAACCAGCCAGGGCTCATTGGTTTATTCAGTATTCAGTCTATCATTCTTATTATTTTGTTAGGAATTTCATTTACATTGTTCCCCAATAGTGAGTCTGTGGGATAGGTCATTAATGAATTTCTATTATTTGATTATATAGTCAAATTTTACAGTCTTTACAAGCCCCTAACCCCAAGTTAAGACACAACTTAATTACTAAGAGCATTCTAAGAATCCAAATGAATCTCCAGGGCACATGGATAAATTATGCATAAAAAGTTGGAATGTGAATTCTTGACAGTGTGGAGAGCAACAAGTAATAAGATCTTAAATCTTAGAAATGCTGTTCAGCATCTCTGCTTCCACACTGCCATTATTTTCATTACATGTTTATATGCTAAAGCATACAATGTAATGTTTACCTCTTCTCTTTTTACTTCATAAGAAGTTGTGAGTGATTAAGAAATGAAGATGCCTTTGGATTTACTGGCACAGTGACAGTTTGACCGCAGAGCTCAGAGGGAAAATTTAACAGCCTAAGGTGCTTTTTATAAAAAGACAAGCCTTACTAAACCTGTCTAATGTAAAGAAAAGTAATACATACTTTTCTTCATTCTATTATCAAAAATCCTTATATTTCATGTAACTGCCACAACCATACGAGATCCTTTCCTTTAACACATATTGTATGAACTATGTGAGCGTACATAAAGTGTGATATACACCAGCCTGTTGTGAAAAATCTATCCTATACTTATAGTATGTTAAGGCTTGTGTATACAAGGTATGTAAAAATAGAACATTTATTCACAAATTGCCATTACAAAATAACACCATGACATGGAAAGCAAGTTAGGTTTTAGAAATTTTAACCTATCAATACAAAAAAACACAGCAATTGAGAGAGTTCCCTCATCCCACTAGGAATTTGATTCGAGGGACCTCTTAAAAGCTGTATTATTTTGGAAGGTGGGTGGGAGGGGGTCGAGGGGTAGGTTAATTTGGGGCGGGGGGGGGGGAGGAGGAAACATGTAATACTTTAAACAATAAGGGAAACACTGTATTATCTCCATGTGTCTACACATACTACTGCTTCCATTTGTCATGGTATCTGCTCTATTGAAATTACTAACGTCAGTTATCACATGACAGGTTGTTTCTTCTCAAACCATAATGGAAATATAATATTTCTAAGGAGATCTTTAAGGTCTCATAATGGAGGATTATTTATAACCAAAATAATACCTAAATTATTGACTTTAGGTGGTATGTCATCATCGGGAGTGGTTTTCGCTAGGAAAAAAAAAGGAAAAATATTTTAAAAGAAGAATAAAAAATAGTAACTCAAAGAAGACTCCTAAATTCATAGGTTTGGATTTTTTGCCTTTGTTCAGAATCTCTTATCATTTTAATTTCCTTATATAAATTATATTAATATTTTTCATTTAAAGTAGTGTCATAAAATATTATAAATTTATATTCAGACAGCAGCATTCTTCTTCTTCTCTAGTAACATTTCCTGTATCAATATTCTCTGGTAGAGAATGCAAATTTGTCATTAGTTTGTTGTCAGTATTAGCTTAAGGATTCAATGTGATTCTACTTACAATTAAAAGATACAGGAGAGCTTAATAAATAATTTAGAGGTTATTCTGTAATTCAGAGAAACTGCAACATAATAAGCCCAATTATGAATTACCTAATGGCGGAAAACATTAATACATCCAACTACCTGAGAATATAAAACTTCTGTACATATAAATGACTACTGATAAGATAATAGTTAAATAAATATGGTATATATTAAACTCATCATTAAAAGCATGGGAATGCATCCAAATACAACCCCAAATGACAGTAAATTATAATATGAGAGTTTCTTTTAAAAAAATGAATAGCATGATTCCCATTCTGTTTAAACAACAAAAACACACTAAAGTAAGTATATCTTTGCAAATAAGGATAGCAATGTACATAAACGGATTTAAAAGAAGACTATTAAACAATTAAGTGATCAATTCAGGAAATGAAGTAAAGAAACAGGAGACTAATCTTTTACTCTGTATACTTTTTTGTAATATGTGAAATTTTACAAATTTATATTTATATACTACTTATATAATTAAAAGTTATAAAAGGTAATCTATATCTAACCGTATAAAATCTTAAAAGAAAACTGATTAGTAAAAATAAGACAAAGGGGGAAAAAACTAGAAAATGGTCACTTCATGTTAAAAGGGTGTTAATTTGCAATGAGTTCTGACAAATCAACAAAGAAATTTTAGAAACCTAATAGAAAAATGAGCAAAGAACATGATTAAGTCAATGTGGGCCAAATACAGTTCAGGTTATTTTATAACTAGAGGCCAGGAGTATGAAATTTGTACATTGGGGCAGGAGGCATCCCTCAGCCCCAATTGCGAGAGGGCAGAGGCCAGGAACAAGGGATCCCACTAGTGCATAATTGGGGCAGGGGAGGGATGTGGTAGGGACCATGGATGTCTGGCCCATCTTGCTCAGTCCTGATAGGCCAGACTCCAGCACTAGGCTAACCTACCAGTCAAAGGTCTGCCTTCTGGTGGTCAGTGCATGTCATAGCGAGCAGTTGAGCAACCTTAGCATATCATTAGCATATTATGCTCTGATTGGTTGAACAGATGACTGGATAACCAGACACTTAGCATATTAGGCTTTTATTATATAGGATCAAAGAAATGCAAATTCAGACAAAACATCATTTTCTACTCTTCACCTTATTAAGTTCTTAACAATGTAAGAAGAAAGAAGAGTTACTGAACCTGGTTGACGTTGAGTTGTTTTAGTAGTTTTGGTTGGAACAGTTCTGGTTGGCTTGTGACCTAAAGAAATAAATTTGATTACATTCTCCAGCTTTATTTATACAACATCAGGGATTTAATTTGACTTTTGATTTTTTAAAAGAATTTATTTCTCTAAATGAAAAATACACATCCTTTCCTAGCTTTACAATTTTAATTCTGTAAAGTTACTGAAATACATATAGATTTAAGTACATATGAATTTTGCATAATAATACTCACTATAGCTTTGTATTTTAGAATAAACATCCTAGAAATTAATAAAAATCACAAAAATAATATATTCAAAATAAACATATGTATCTTTAAAAAATTACCATCAATTAGAATCAGACCATAGAATTCTTGTCCTTTTGCTTAGTATTTTTTCATTTTAGAACAATTATCCTCAATCTACCTTATCATTATTATATGTTGCTATTGATCCTTTCTATATAGTTTTCTCCAATTATATAAAATGGTAGTCCCGTGAGGAATTTTTATTTTTAAGAAAAGATCCCTGTAGTTTATGTTCTTTATAACCATTTTTTCACAATCCTCACTTCTTTGAAACACTAAACCATATTACTGTTTTATAAATCCTTTCTGAAATACTTATGGCCAAGTCTTTTAAAAGAGCATATCAACAAACACAGTATCCCACAGTACGTATTCTGACTAGGACCATGTGAGCAAAGAGGGATAGGCTGTTGAGTATAAAATTCACATGCAACCTTAATGTATCAGTCCACCAAAAAATGATCTTTTTCCCCCTCAAAATCATCAAGTAATTTCTCAAGGAAACTACCAGTTTTCAGGTACAGAAGGATTCTAAAAAGACCTTCTAATTGTTAACATTCATTATTCCCCACAATCTTTTGAGAAGATTTGGACAACAGGAAATATACAAACACATTAGAAGCCAGTAATTGAAATTTTCTCCATTTCAACACCCTCTTGTTTAATAAGAAACTAAGCCCACAGAAATGATGTTATTGGAATAAGTTGAGTCACATTAGGACATCGTGTGAGGTCTTCCCAGGCTAAAGCTCCTCCCACTACAGTATTCTGCATTTGTTTACATGGGGTACATTACAAGACTCCCACTGATGCCTGGAAACCTGGGTACTACTGACCCTATATATGTTACATGTATATCTATCATAAAGTTTAATTTATAAATTAGGCAAGGTAAGAGACTAACAACAACTCCTAATAACATGGAATAAGCATAATAATATCCTAGAATAAAAATGGGAATGTGTTCTTTCCCTCTGAAAATACGTTATTGCTCTGCGTTATCCCTTCTTCTAGTAATGATGTGAGATGATGCAGTGCCTATGTGATGAGAAAAAGTGTGGAGAAGACACTGAACCAAGGGATGATTTTCTTGGCCGGGGTGAGAAATAGTGGGACAGTGTGATATTTCTCCATGCTATTCAGGATGACACGTAATTTAAAAGTTATGAATTACTTTTTCCTGGATTTCCCACTTCATCTTTTCAGGCCACGGTTGTGGGTAACTGAAACCACAGAAAGTGAAGCCATGGATCAGTGGTGAATACCAAGTTTCACTTGTCTCTTGTTTCTGCTGAAAACGAAGAGAAGCCAGAGACAGCAGCACTAAAACCAGAAAGACAATTTGTTCCCTCATAGCAAAATCATCTTCTAAGTCTTCAGGAGAGCCAGCAGTCTATACAAGAAGTCTCCAATTTCACTTCATTACTTAAGGACTTCTCCTGCCTTTCCATTGCTAGGCAATTTGCCTCTATTGCCAAATAAAAATGCTCAGCAAAGAGAAAAAGAATAATTCTAGGAGGCAGTAAGAGGTAGGGTGGTTGTTCTAGAGACAGCAGAAATTTCCCAGTTCATCAAAGGAATGAAACCGGGAGTAGTCCGGGAAATACATCATCATCCTCGGTCCCGAAGACACCTTGTGAAGGTGCCAACAGGTCGTTTTAAGAATAATAAAATGGCTAAGTTGATGACACAGGAAACATACGTATTAAGAACAAAAGCCACGGACCTTCCTTTTCACTAACATTAATTGGAATGATGCTGTAAGTCATAAATACGTTTCCTTTAAGAGCTTCCTATAAGCTGGACCTTGTGCTAGCTGCTTAAAATATGTTCCATTTTAACTCTACCATCGACCAGTGAGGAGCACATTCAATTATCTTATATGTAAGTAACCCTTTCAAGGTTTACATAACATGTCCAAGCTGGTTGTGATATTGCAGACTGTGGCAGATAGTGGGAGGATCATGAAGTATAGCACCTAGAATGGCTGTGAATATGTTTTTCCTCCTTTCATTACTAAAAAGGATGAATGAGTGTAAATCATCAGATAAAGGATTGTCAAAAAAAAAAAATTGCCAGGTATTAAATAATATAAGCAGAAAGTTCTTAAACCTGAGGTACTGGTAGTTGGGTTGGAAGCTTCGTTAATTGCTCCTACAAAAAAAATAACAACAATGAGATGAATCACTTCGAAATTAAGACCCTATGATAACATACATTTGTTGTCATACTTCTTTTTTGAAAATGAATGTGAGACAGAGTTAATTCAAAAAAACTGTTTCTTTCCAATTATTCCATATCACTGCTATTGAATGGCAAAGAAATAAAATCTAAACAAAAAGACAAAAAGACCCCTTTTTGTACCTTGAACAATACATTTTGGGATCTCTGGCTTCCAAGTGTTGTCAGCTCCACAGACAATAGTGTCGCTGCCTTCTAGCTGAAATCCCGCATTGCATTTGAATGTAACCTCTGCTTTGTATAGAAATTTTCTTCCAAATCCAGACACCACTCTTCCATTCTGGACTACTGGAAAGTTACATTTGACCACTGGTAAGTGAAGAAAGTCCAGAATTAATGGGAAGTGTTTCAACAGTGGAAGGAAAAACTAGTGCAAATTAGTAACTTCCCCTGGGAACAAAAGGCAAGGAATGGAAGGCAGAATGCTAATTTAAAAAGTACTTTATTTGTGTAATAAATAAATGTTTAAATTTACTTTATCTTATTTTATTCTTTTACAGAGAGAACACGGGAGAGAGACATAGAAACATTCCTGAGAGTGAAACATTGATCAGCGGCCTCTTTCACACCCCCTACTGGGGATCAAGCTCAAAACCCAGGCATGTACCCAGGAATGGAACCATGACCTCCTGATTCATAAGTCAACGCTCAGCCACTGAGCCACACAGCAAGGCCTATTTGTGCATTTTAATTCCAGGTAAACAGATACAGAGACATCGAACAGCCCTTTCTCACCTAGACCAGACTGTCATTATACTGTAGATGATTGTGTTCCTATATGTTTTTCCATTACTGACAAGTTTTGAAAAGATCTGATTACCACATATAATTTTCAGGTAAATTCAAAAGCAAGTTTTGATGCTCTTTAAAAAAAAGATTAATTTTTTTTCCTCATAATTTCAGGCTGACACTAACTTCGTATCCTGATCTAAAAATGCAGGAAAGGCTCTTGTATGAAGGTAATGCTTGAGCTCAAATGTTAAAAGTTGAAAAGAAGGTAGCCATGCGAACATATGCAGAGAGAAAGTTATCATGTATCAGCAACATGGAGGAACTGGAATGTGCAAGAAATAGAAAGGCCAGTGAACTTGAGATCGTGTTTTCCAAATATTTTGGACTGAAACTCAGAGATCAAACCCCACATTTTACATTGTAATCTCACAGGCTGAGATCAAGTTAAAACTTCATAGTTAAATCCATCAGCTGCCTCTTGCACACCCCCTACTGGAGACCTGCCAGCAACCAAGGTACATGCCTTTGACCAGAATAAAACCCATAATCTTTCTGTCCACAGGCTGAAGCTCCATCCATTGAGCCAAACTAGTTTCGGCAACATACATCCCTATCTCATTTCTATCTCAGTGAGAAATAAAGTTGAATGTTAGCTGTGTGATTCTTGTAGGTCCCTTTTATCAGGTTGAGTGAGGTTCCTTCTATTCCAAGTTGACTCAGTGTTCTGTCAAATGCCTTTTTTTTTTTTTTGCATCTATTAAGATGGCCATGTGTTTTTCCTTCTTTATTGTCTCTTCATGTGGTAAATTACAGTGATTAATTTTTTTAATTTGAAATAACTTTGCCTGTATGAAATAAATCCTATTTGATTATGATATAGTATTCTTATTTTTATAGTATGACAGGATTTTACTTGCTAATATTTTAATCATTTGTTAGACTAGGCAGCTAGAAACACATCAGCTGGGAAGGCAGTTGGGGGTGGAGAGGATACAGTGAGAGGTGACAAACCAAGAATGGACACTGGAGGCATCAGGCCCTTCTGTGAGGAGAGAACATGTAGAGTCGCCCCAGGATGTGGTGTAAGTGGTGGCATACACCTGCGTGAAGGAGCCTTACAGTTTGAAGATTCTTTTTCTTGAGTCTTGAGGAAGGAGGTGACTTGCTCCTTGCTAGGGGCATTCCAGCCTAGGGGTATAAATCCTCTGAGCTTCCAAATATCAGGGCACTTGGTTTGGTGTCAGCCCGCTCAGGTACTGAGTGTCCTCCTTTTTCTGCAAATGAATTCTCCCCTGCTTTTGCAGCTATTTGTTGTCTCTTGTTTGAATTCATTTCTTCAAGCAAGACAAGAACTGAGGGCACAGAGTGCTGTCTCTGGCCAGAGGCTATCTCAGGGCAGAGATGACCTTCACCATCGACAGTTTTGGTTCTATGTTCACAGTGGATATTGTTTTTCATTTGCTTACAATTTGTATGCCTATTTCTATGTTGTGTCTGGTTTTGGTATCAGGGATGAGGTGAGAAGTAGTCCCTCCCGTTGTATTTTCTTGGAGAGTTTGTGTAGAGCTGCTATTGTTCATACTGAAATGTTGCTACAATCCCTAGCGATGGCTGGGTCCTGCACATCTCTTTGTGGGATTTAAGTGTCAAATTTCTTGGCAAGTTGTACATGTTATTTGCTTATTGTCACTTAAATGTATGCAGGATCTTTAGTGATGTTCTCTCAAAAAACTTACTCTTTTTAAATCTTCACCAGAGGATATACTTTTACTTGCTATTTAGAGAGAGTGAAAGGGAAGGAGGAGGGGGAAGAGAGAGTTAGAGAAACATTGATGGGACAGTGATGCACCTATTGGTTGCCTTCAGCAGGTAGGAGATCAAGTCTGCAAGCAAAGTACATGCCTTGGATCAGGAATTGAACCAGAGACCCTTCAGCACTTGGGCTGATGCTCTAACCACTAAACCAAAGCAGCCACACACTTTTTTCATTCTTGATATTGGTCATTTGTGTCTTCTAGTTGTTTGTCAGACTTGCTATAGCTTTATTCATTTTATGGATCCTCCCCAAGAACCACATGTTGGTTTTAATAATTCTACATTTTTTCAATTTTATTGATTTCTATATTATTTCTTTCTGTTTTCTTGTTCTGTATCTAACTTGCTCTTCCTTTTTAATTCCTTAAAGTGAAAGCTTAGATTCTTGAGCTGAAACTTTTCTCTTGTTCCAATATATGTATTTGTTTTGAATATTCTTCTAAGCAATGCTTTTGCTGTATTTCCGAAATTTTGATATTTCAATATATTGTATTTTCATTAAATTCAAAACACATTCTAATTTCCCTTGTGACTCCTTCTTTTATTCATGATTAGTAGGAAATGTCTTCATAATTTTTAAATATTTAGGGATTTTACAGACATCTTTACTTCTATTTCTATATTCATCCCATTGTAAAGATACTGTATTGTAAATAATTTCAATTTTTGAAATTCAAAAAACTTTTGAAACATATTGCCTAGTATATGGTACTAAAACACTGTGTGTAAAAAGAAGACATAATACACTGTTTTTCAATGGTGAATTTTGATCAAGTGTCAAATACCTCTCAGTGTGTCCTGCTTTAGGTCATGCTCGAATGCCTTAGATCTTGTTTTTTAAGTAGAGGTAAACCTCTGAGATATTTCAGGTTTGTTTCAGACTACAGCAATGGGTTAGTATGGAAGTAAAGCAGGTTGTGGTTTTCTTTTGTTGGTAACGATATTCAATTATTCAATTTGTAAGTAATATATATATATATACATATACATATATATATATATATATATATATGTGTGTGTGTGTGTGTGTGTGTGTGTGTGTGTGTGTGTGTGTGTGTATGTGAAGTGCAATAAAGCAAAGCACAATTTAAAAAGATATGCCTGCATGCTTGGACTTTATCAATCTTACTGGTGACAGGGTTAGTGTTTTACAACTTATTCTACCATTTAGCTGAGCCAGAACTGCCATACTTCTTGTATTATTGGATAAAACTTTCTTAAAACTAGTGTTTTCTGATGCTTTCAAGCCAAAAAATGTAACTCACGCATATACATAGCTATTAACAATGTACAAATAAGAATGCCAATGACATGAGGCTGAAGAGTGGGAAACTAGACTAGTAGAGTTGTTTTTTTTTATTATTCTATTTGGCATATAAAATTATATTAGAAACAAATTTAACAGTGGGAAACAAGCACATATGGCTGGGGGTTTTGTTTTGTTTTGACTTGTTGGCCAAAATATTTAAAAGTTTCCCCAATATTTATAATGGAGAGGGAGAGCAATGGAAGTGTTATTACCTTTACACTCAGGAGGCTCACCACTCCATTTGTCATGCCCAACACAGGTAAGCTGACTCTCTCCAACAAGCGAATACTCATCTGGTCCACCGGAAGGCTTACAACTGTAAATTACTATTTCATGGTATTCAAATGCAACCTTGTGGCTACCAGTGAAATCTCCATTTGGTATTTTTGCAGGTGGTTTACACAAAATCCCTTAAAAAGAGAGAAAAAAAAAAAGAGAGAACAGAAAGGCAAAATAAATAGAAAAGATTAAGACAGCATTATGCCCTCAAGAAGTTCATTAACATATGATTTCAAATCTAATAGCAAATTCAATATCTATTGGAAACATGTTTCCATTAAAAAATGTTATTATCCCAATTCAAACCATCAATAGAGAAATAAAATTTTAGGAGAAAATCCATTTTTTTAAAAAGTATCCATAGAAGATAACTGTATGAAAGACTTGTGTGTATCTATAAGGCCATGCTGCTTTTTCTAATTATGGCAATTTAATGAGAAAATATGATTTAGGAAAACTCAGTGCTAGTTGAGAAATGCTACATCCTTTTTGAATCAGTGGCTCTCAGGTATACCACGATTTTGTCTTTTCTCATGTCATCCTTAGAGTGTCCAGTGAAATTTTGCAATGCCTTCAGACTCACAATGCCACAGGAAGAATCTGGAGGGCTTCCTTTAAGGCAGATACTGAAGAGATTGGAAAAAATGTAAAGCAATGACACTCTCCCTTTGTTTTGGAAATGTTTGATCTTACAAAAAAATGTTGCATTTGTTAACATGTATTGAGCTTATTGTTCTTAAACATGAAATAACAAGTAACTATTTAAAAAACTTCTCTACTTTAATCTCAATATAAGGAATATCAATAGCACTAACCCACATGCATAAAATCCTTGTGAGGTCTTAAATGTAAAGCAGGCCATAAGGTTTGAGAGCTGCTCTCAATTCTAAAGAGAGAATGTACTTACTTTCACAAGCTGGTGGATTATCACTCCAATCCACGTTATCTCCAGCGAGTTCACAATATAGAATTTTTGGTCCGAGTAAATAATAACTATGTGAGGAAAGAAATGATTATTGTTTCTTTATCAGTTAACAAGAACACATAATATCGAAGAAGCTTTTCTATGGTTGTTTTCTGTACTACCGTAATTGCAGGGAGAAGTTTCTGAAGTGACAGGGATTGAATGTGTTAACTAAATCTGCAATGTAAGGAAATGGAGAGATTCTTCATAAGAACACACATTAGCCTAGAGCAGTGTCTAAATAAACCTGTCATGCCTGAATGCTGTAGCGAGAAATACACATTTCTATGCAACAGGCATTTCTTCAGTAATGCTTGCAGACTTCAATATCCTACTCACAACTACTACATTGAAAATAAGTAAGGTTGAAAATAGAGGACTTCCAGAACAGTTTCAACTAGATCTCACAGAAAGAACAAAATACACATACTCCTAAGTGCACATGGGACACTTTCATGGATAGACCATACTTTAAGCCACAAGTTAATATGAACTAATCAACAGGTTTTAAAAAGACAGATATCATACAACTAGAGGCCCAGTGTACGAAATTCATGCAGG
The DNA here is from genome assembly GCF_964339955.1 of Pipistrellus hanaki. Classification (NCBI taxonomy): domain Eukaryota; kingdom Metazoa; phylum Chordata; class Mammalia; order Chiroptera; family Vespertilionidae; genus Pipistrellus; species Pipistrellus hanaki. Next base: position 29,965,799 of record NC_140520.1, read on the forward strand.
AGGGTGGGGCAGAGGATGTGGTTGTGTCCCTCAGCCCAGCCTGCCCCCTCTCCAACCTGGGATGCCTCGAGGGATGTCAGATTGCCTATGTAGTCCAGGCAGTGGGAAATACCTCCCAACTGCTCGCCTGCCTGCCTTCCTGATTGCCCCTAACAAATTCTGCCTGCCAGCCTGATCATCCCCTAACCACTCCCATGCTAGCCTGATTGATGTCTAACTGCTCCCCTGCCAAACTGTTTGCCCCAGCTTCCCCCCTCTGCTGGCCTCATCACCCCTATCTGCCCTCCCCTGCGGGGTTGATCATCCCCAACTGCCCTCCCTTGCAGGTCTGGTCCCACTGAACTGCCCTTCCTTGCATGCCTGGTGCTTCCCAAATGCCCTTCCCTGCTGGCCATCTTGTGGTGGCCATCTTGTGTCCACATAGGGGCAGGATCTTTGACCACAAGGGGGCAGTTATGTTGTGTGTTAGAGTGATGGTCGATCTGCATATTGCTCTTTTATTGGAAAGGATGTATTTTCTCTGACCACAACGGGATAAAGTTGTGAAACAAAACCTTCACAGACTAATGTTTTCCTGAAGGAGCAGGTTTCCTGACTAGCCATGTGCTCCCCAGAAAAAAGGACCAGGTCCTGGGGCATGCAGTCTGAACCACCAGCAGCAGGGACAGATGAAGGCAAGCATTTCCGCCCTCCTGGTTTAATGGGTTCTCTTACAGCTTTGAGGAGAAAGATGTAAGTTATTCTGAAGGAAGTTACATGGGCTATAGATAAAGGGGCAGAAGTAGGGTAAGTAGGGCTAGTCCTGGGATAGGTGCATAGATGGTAGGAAGAAGTGTTTGCTGCTTTTGAATGGTTTATTGGCAACAATCGGAAAGGTTGCTGTGTAAGTGGGACGCAGTGAAACTGGTGGACAGCTAGCCCTTGCTGAATAGGAGCTATAAGAGCTCTTCTATTCACATGATTCTGAAGTAGCTCAGGAAGTTCATTCAAAGTTTCAACACACATTCCATTAGTTCCTGCCATTTCTCCTGCTAACTGATGAGCTCCCTGTCTCTCTTTCTACCCTGCAGCCTACCCTATAGTTTAATGTAGGACCATGTCACCAGGATTACTACATTATTAATGACTATGATAGGCTTATGGTTATCATACAATAAAATTTTGCTTTCTTTCAAGGTACATTTCTTTCTATTCACTGCACATGTTTTCAGTCTCCATTAAAAAGCCCAAGGGTTGGTTGGCTGTAAGTACAACTTGTTCCACATACAGCAAGATGAAAACAACAGAATGGAAATGCTTAGAAGAAGAGAACCAGATCAAAAATGGGACCAGTATTGTTGACCTTCTTCTTCCAAGGAGCAGCTTACTTACCCATCATGACATGTGAAGTGAACTTGTGAGCCAAACTCTATTGTTCCATTTGCGTAGATTATTTCACCATTTGCAGGTTCTCCTATCTGCTGACATGTCTTTCCTAAAAAGAAAAATTTCAAATTTTTTGTTTTATACCAATGCCAAAACAGATTTGAATCGAAATAAAAAATTTTACGTTGTGCTATTAGATCAATGGAAATATTTTTTTCTTATTTATCTTTATTACATTTTATTTTATTTTTGGGTTGACATTGATTTATAAGCTTATGTAGGTGTCAAATATTCAGGTTAATGTTACACTAGAGGTCCAGTGCATGAAAACCGTGCATGGGTAGGGTCCCTCACAGCTGGCAGGGTGTGGTGGTTGATGGCAGGGGGTGGAGGGACGTTAAGACGGAGGGGGGCCTCTTTCCCCCCGTCTGGCTGCCCTGTTGCCAACACCCGCCATGTTCCGCACCTTCCCTTGTCGGTCAGCACACATATAACTCCTGGTCAGTCGAATTCCCACCAGTAGGGACAATTTACATATTAGCCTCTTATTATATAGGATGATCTGTGTATCGCACTGTTTGCCCAGCACCCAAAGTCAAACCATCTCCCATTACATATATGTGGTCCCCTTTACCCTTCCTCCCTCAGACCCTCCAACCCTTCCCTTTGATAACCACCAAACTGTGGTCTGTGTCTACAAGAATTCAGTTTTATATCTCACATATGAGCGAAATCATAGGTGCTTAGCTTTTTCTGACTGACTTATTTTCTTAGCTTAATATTCTCAAGTTCCATCCTTGTTGCCACAAATGGCCAAACTTAAGATTCACATGGACCCAGATCATTGATGGCCAAGGTGAAAGTTCCCTGGAGATTTTGAAAGCTTGAAAAAGTGCATTGTTACCTAAAATGTACATCCACATGAGGAAGCCATCGTGGTAATAATGGAATATGCAGTCTACAATGTGTGAAAATCTTCAGAGCTATAAAAATGAAAATGTGGTGTACTTACTTGTGCAAGCCTCCTGGAGAGCAGGTGCCCATGTGCCATCAGCCTGACACACAGTTTCGACAGGAAGAGCAGGAACAATACGCTTGTATCCTGGGCGACACTCATATTCTATTTTGTGCCCAGCACTATAAGGGGTTTGAGGAATACCTTTTATTTTCATTGATTGGTATCTTGGTGACTCATCACAGGCATCTGGGCATGAGAGAATAAGAACATGAAACTAAAGTATTTTCTTTTCCACCAGCCATGGAGTATGGCCTGACAGCAGGCAGGTTGTAGAAAATCCATGGAAGGCCCTTGTTGAGATTTTAACTGATTGTGCCTGGCTTTTACCAGATGATGAGCTATGCTTGTTTTAAACCACATCCTATTAGCATTTGGTTTCTTTGGAAATAATCTGAATATTTTTTCAACAGTAAATTGAAGACATAGCAGCAATAGTTTAGGTTTAAAATATATTTATAGAGATGTGCCCTTCCCATTTTTTTTTATGTAAGTTTATTTCACACTCAAGTCCCCCTCTCCCTAAGAAGGCTCCTATAGTATATAGCCCTCAGTCAGAGTACTCTCCCATGGTTTGAAACACAAACTGATGATAACTTGTTACTTCGGGCTCAGTCTCCTCCCAGGAGGCAAAGTTCCTAGAGGTCAGTGATCATATGTCTTCTGTTCCTACTACACCCTGTGCCCAGTGAGTGCTCAAGAAATGCTATTGTAGGTGCTGACTTATCAAATAAGGATTGTGTGTTTTAGAGATCAAAATAAATATGGACTAAATATTTTAAAATAGATGACTGTGTGTGATATGTTTGACATCAGTGAACTGAGTAAATAAAGGTCAATGAAATGTCAAAATGTATAACTTTCACATTATTTTAAGTTTAATTTATTCTGCCTTCGCTAATCAATGGATCAGGCTTGGCCTCAGAAATTCTCTGAGGTAGCTGTTTAAACTGTGTTACAATATTGCTACCCCATTAGAATTTTTTTTTTTTTATGGATTTTGGTAGTTTTTTTTTTCTTCCTAGAATAGTACCTTTTTCACTTTGGCCATTCCTCTTCTTTACATTGTCAGTGGGCTTGACAAACTAACAAAGCTGATGGAATTAGTATGTAAGGTAATGTGATGAAGACACATCAAGTAAAGTCCTGAAGGACTAAAGGCATGCAGAGGTCTCTCCTGTAAGAGTTAGGATATAAGAAAGGAGCTAGATCTACGCTGATCCCCGAGGAACATCTTATGTCCTGAATTGGTCTTATGGCAGACTGATGTGAAACTTTAAAAGTATATATTTGTATTTCTATCAAATCACAAACATTATGTGACTGTTTTTAAATCCAAAGAGGTAATAACATTGGTTAATAACATTATATAAATTTCAGGTGTACAAAGTTGTAACAGGCCATGTGGAGACTCTACCTGTGAGGTTTAGTCTCTTTCCCTCACCTCCCTTCACCCCCTCACCTCCCTTCAACCTCCTCACCACTTCCCTTCGCACAACCACCATCTTGTTCTCTGTAACTGTGAGTTGTGTTGGTTCCTTTTTTTTTCATTTGTTGCTTTTTGTTTTATATCCCACACGTGTGAAATCATAGTTTTTGCTCTTTTCCTGATGAAAGCCGCTAGAGCTAATAAACTTCCGTCTTATGACTACTTTCGTTCTATCCCTTACCTTTTGCAAGGTTTTGGTTTTCTTTTCATTTTCCTCAAGGTAGTTTTTGTTTTTCTGTTGGACTTGAATGTTTACTGGCCAGGTAGCTCCAACTGAATATTATTATACTTCGTTTTTCTGGAAATCAGTAGTTAGAAAAGAATGGTGGTACCATGGCAACCACACGCATTTCCGTTATTTATCAGTTACCCAACCCCTCTTTTCAGAGCTGACACCCTTGACCTTCTCCTACCTGAGCATGTGGGTAGTAGGAGCTCTAGGGCCAGCAAAAGCACCCCAAGGAAGCCCCACGAAGAGGGACTCTCCATTCGGCGGGAAGATGCCCTGCGTGGTTGGGAAGACATCTTCATTTCCCCACCTCAGAGGGAAACCCCAGGGACTGTGAGTAACTTTCCTTTTTGAGGGCAGCTATGGGATGCAACAATCCCCCAAAGGTGTCACGTGCATGTGGGCGTGGCCTGAGCTTTTCCAGTGGAGGGGGTAGGAGCCAATGACCATCTGTGGGGCGGAGCCTCCGCCCCTGGCTGTGCTTTAGCCCTGGAGGGAATGGAGCAAAGCCTGGTCCCCATCTCACCTCCCACCAGCCTCCTGCATGCTGAACTGGCAATAGTTTCCACCTGTGGCAATAAAGGCTGAGGTTTTCCTAATAAGCCCGCAACGCAAATCTGAACACAATTGTGGTGAAATAACGTGTTAAGCTTCAAGCCCAATCATTCTTCACATGAGATGTTGGCCCAGGCCTCACTGAGAAGCCAGCATTAGTTTGGGAGGAGCAGGGGAGGTGGAGGGCAGAGGGGCAGGGGAAGACTTCTGTGTCCATGTATTGGGGAGCTTAATAGTGTTCCTTGTCCTAGCTGGTTTGGCTCAGTGGATAGAGCGTGGGCCTGCGGACTGAGGGGACCCAGGTTCGATTCTGGTGAGGGGCACATGCCCAAGTTGTGGGGTTGATCCCCAGTGGGGGACATGCAGGAGGCGGCCAATCAATGGTTCCCTCTCATCATTGATGTTTTGATTTCTTCCTCTCTGAAATATATATGTTTTCCTTGGGGGAAAAAAGCTGTATTTTGGGTTAATTCTCTTGAGAAAGCTTCTCCCCACCTTCTGATCAGTCCCACCCAAGGAGCCTGCACAGAGCGATGCTTAGCCGCCACCCTTACAGGTTCTGCCTTAGCTCCCCCAGCGCTGGGGCCTGGCATTGCTTTCTGCTGTTTGTTTCAAACTCCTCCCCAGGGATGCTAATGGGAGGCCAGGCTGGCAACCACTCGTCTGACCACCTGTGCCAGTGGTTCTCAGAGAATGGTGGCAACTCAACCAGGCGGGCATGGGTGTGGCCATTCCTGCCGGGAATCACAGTGTGTTCTGAGGACCCACGGCACTGGGGGCTGGTCTCCTGTGGCTGCGGTAACAAGTCACAGCAGGTTGGGAGGCTCAGTGTCTTCCGGCCTCTAGAAACAATGCTACAGCCTGGGTAGCTGGTAAATAACAGAAATGTGGTCCTCACAGTTCAGGAGGCTGGGAAGCCCAAGATCCAGGCCCTGGCATTGTGGGCATCTAGTGAGAGCCAGCTTTGTGGTTCATGGGCAGTGCCTTCTAGTGGTAAGTTCACATGGCAGAGGGCTGAGGGCCTTTCCTGGGATTCTTTCATAGGGACACTAATCCCATTCATGTGCTCTCTGACCTAGTAACTTCCCAGTGGCCCCAACCCCTAATGCCATCACCTTAAAGGTTAGGATTTTATATATATATATATATATATATATATATATATATATATATATATATATGATTTTTTACATAGATGAAGGGAGAGAGATATAGAGTTAGAAACATCAATGAGAGAGAAACATCAATCAGCTGCCTCCTGCACACTCCCTACTGGGTATGTGTCCACAACCAAGGTACATGCCCTTGACCAGAATAGAACCTGGGACTGTTGAGACAAAGGCCACTGAAGCCAAATTGGTTAGAGCAGAGGTTAGGATTTAACACAGGAATTTGGAGGAACACAAACATGCCCACAGTGTCCCAAAACAACACACATTTATTCTTTTCCTTCTGGAGGTCATGTCAGAAATCAGGTTCACTGTGTGGAAATGAAGGTGTGGGCTGGACCACCCTCACCAGGGGGCTGGGAGAGAAGCAGTTCCCTTGCCTTTTCCAGCTTCTGGAGCTGCATTCTTTGCCTTTTGGCTCCTGCCTCCATCCTCCATCCAGCAGCATTTTGCTTGAGAGGTCACACTGCCTGGTGCTGTAGTCACATCTCCCTCTGCCTTCCTCTTAGAAGGAGACTGTGATTACATTTAGGGCCCCATCTGGACAAGCCAGGGTAATCTCCCCATCCAAGTTCTCATCGGAGAAAACCCTTTGCCATGCAGGTAATATCACAGGTCCCTGGAACAGCATGGCTGTAATCAGCGATCTGTGAGGCCATGACTCAAGCTACCACAAACAGCAGACCTACTGAATCGGAATCTGCATTTTATCAAGACCACCTTCTAATTCAGCTACACACTAGACTGTGATAAGCAGGTTCTGTGGGATCCAAAGAGGCTCTCATAATTGAGACCCATGTCATTTGCAACTTGAAGGAATATTTTCCTAGGAGCCTTTTCAGGTGGCGATAAGATGTTCAATGACCAATCATTTTTCCAAATATCGTAAATAAAAGTGCTCAACGTGAGTAGATTACAGAGTTGAATCCACATGTCCTAATCTAAATTCCAGGAGAGCAGAGCTGTAGCTTGTTACTTGTTTCTGATTTTCAGTATAAGGCTTTCTACTGCAACATACAATTTTATTTTTTTTAAAGGTATATAAAATAACCACATGTGGCTCCTCCTGCTAACATGGGTGTTTACTTCCCCTATGCAGGTTCAGGAATCAGGGTGGGTAACTTTCTCAATGTGATCTGTTCTTATTTCACTTTATTTTCTCTGGTATGTAAATGAGAGGGAAGGAAAACAGTTTACAGACAACAAATCTGGTATTCCAAAGAGACAAAGTTTAGCCTTTTATCATGTCAATTTCACAAGAGAAAATGAGATGATAGTTTGTTAATACCACATTCAAAGTGACATCACCTAGGACCTCTGGTAAGGAAAGCAGTGACAACCTCTGAATAAGGACAATTTGAAAGGCTACAGAAAGGACTGTCGAATGCTCTAAGTTTCCACACGAGGGCGGCAGTGCCATGATTTTTGAAAACCACAGCTTCATTTTAAACTTTCATGGATGAGACTGGAAAAGGAGAAAGCCATGTATCTTAGAACAAAAGTGGGCACAATCACTCAAATTTGCATGCTTTCAGGAAGTCAGTATACCGGGTTAAATAATTCTCTTGAATACTGGTATGCAAATTCTTAAAGTATGTTAAAAAGTTCATTCTGAGTTGCAATATTAGCTGGGTCAGACATTAGTAAATTTTAGAAAACCAGAGTGGCTTACTTTCCTTAAACCTAGAATGTCCTTTAACAATGCAAATGCAAATTCCTCACCTTGAAATCGCTCCCTATATAGTTTATATCAATATAGATATTTAAAAAATACCTTCAAGTTAGAGTTAAATAAATGTTGGTCAAATGCTTTACTTATAGTCAAGCTTGTGCCCTGCCAGCACAGCCAAGGGCTCAGTGAGCCTGAGGGGGGGAGGGTGTGAGGATGGGATGAAAGACAAGACACACAAAGAGAATATAGCTGGGGCTTGGTAGATCTCCTGTGCCTGGATGAGGCCACAGAGAAGGATCCAGCCAGCAAGTGAGGCTTTATTTTATAGTCAGAGCAAAACAAGGTAGTGAGTGGTCAACATAGCCACAAGGTTCCTGTGAGTTTCACTTGTTTTGGCATCACTTGCTGCACCTCCCACAGCCCATTAGTTACCCCCCCTGACACTTTAACTCCTTTCTGGAGCCTGTACACAGGATGAAGAATCTTTAAAAAACAAACCAATCACCTAAAACAGGAGAAACATTTGCTCATAAAAGTGAAGGTGCTTATTCATATTTCAAGAACACACACCCAGCAATGGCAGTCTTAGGTGACCCACAGGTTGAGAACTGCTGCTGTAGAGCCCAAGACCTTCGAAAAACACAGATATTTTCGTTAAGATTCAGTACCAGTAGCAAAATGAGAGTTATGAAGTAGCAACAAAAATAATTTTATGCTTGGGGGTCACCACCACATGAGGAACTGTATTAAAGGGTCAAGGCATTAGGAAGGTTGAGAACCACTGCTTTTAAAACAAGGCAGCATGCAGCCAAAACAGGTTTGGCTCAGTGGATGGAGCATTGGCCTGTGGACTGAAAGGTCCCAGGTTTGATTCCGGTCAAAGGCATGTACCTTGGTTGCAGGATCATCCCCAATAGAGGGTATGCACGAGGCAGCTGATCAATGATTCTCTCTCATCATGTTTCTAACTCTATCCCTCTCTCTTTCTCTCTGTAAAAAAAAAATCAATAATACAAACAAAACAAACAAACAAACAAACAAACAAGGCAGCACAAAATCCAGATACAAGCAAAAGTTGTACAAGTACATCAAAATGAGAAGCAACAACAGGTTCAAGAAACATATCTTATTCGTGTCTTTTCCTGACGTGAAGAAATTTATACAAACAGGTGCCAATCACAGCAACAGCAAGAACTGCAAGAAACCAGAAAACAAATGACATGTAACTAAAAACTAATGGCATCTTTCAAAATCCAGCAGAAGAAATTCATGTTGGTTGCACTCCAGTGGGCAGAAATATTACTTTATTTAAGCCCATATTCATTCATATTCTCTCTGGACTCTTCACTGCCTAAATGCAATTCCTGAGTGATACAAGTCTGCAGTAAGGCAGAGAAGCGTCCTTGCTGAATTTAGAATATGACTCTAAGCATATTTGGGATATTTATGTTTGTTACTACAGGGACATGTAGAATACAAAAGAATATACAATACCAGCACAGGGTAGAATCATATGAAAGGTCAGGCATTTCTAGACTGGTTTATTCAATTTCAATCTATGAAAACTATAGACACTAAAGCATCATTGAAAACACACTTGTTCACATTAACATTTTGATTTAAGTGGCAACCAAATTTGGGACATTTTCTTACAGTCAGAACAATCACAGCAACGAGCCCTCCATCTGAAAAAAAACAAAGCCAGTTTGAAGGTAATTGAGCACATGTGGGTCTCCACATAGTTGACACATTTTAATTTTGATGAGATCATCTGTAAATTACAGCAAAGACAGTGTTCATCGAGCCAGTTTAGTGTGACAGCTAGTGTATCCAGCTGATTTTGATCACAGAGCCCTACTAATCTGATCTCAAGTTTAGGGTCCAACTTGTGGGAACTCTTAATAGGCCCTCACTTGTCATTGCTTAGTGCTGTAGTAACCCCACTAGGTTAAAAAATTGGAATAATCATAAATATTAGGAGAAAGTATTATAAAAATTAGAATTTACTAGGTTAGAGGAAAATCATTTTAAGAAGATATTACCCTTTTTCAAATATTTTTTATTGATTTCAGAGAGGAAGAGAGAGAGCGAAAGAGTTAGAAACATCAATGATTAGAAAGAATCATTGATTGGCTGCCCCTGCATATCCCCCACTGGGGGTGTAGCCTGTAATCTGTGCATGTGCCCTGATCGGAAATTGAACCTGGGATCCTTCAGTCCGCAGGCTGATGCTCTGTCAACTGAGCCAAACCAGCCAGGGCTCATTGGTTTATTCAGTATTCAGTCTATTATTTTTATTATTTTGTTAGGAATTTCATTTACATTGTTCCCCAAAAGTGAGTCTGTGGGATAGGTCATTAATGAATTCCTATTATTTAATTATATAGTCCTATATTACAGTCTTCACAAGCCCCCACCCCTATGTTAAGCCACAAATTAATTACTAAGAACATTCTAAGAATCCAAATGAAACTCCAGGGTACATCGATCAATTATGTGTAGAAAATTGAAATGTGAATTCTTGACAGTGCGGAGAGCAATAAGCAATACTATAAGATTTTAAATCTTAGAAATGCTGTTCAGCATCTCTGCTTCCACACTGCCATTATTTTCATTAAATGTTTATATGTCAAGGCATACAATGTCATGTTTACCTCTTCTCTTTTTACTTCATAAGAAGTTGTGAAGTGATTAAGGAATGAAGATGCCTTTGGATTTATTGGCACAGTGACAGTTTGACCGCAGAGCTCAGAGGGAAAGTTTAACAGCCTAAGGTGCATTTTATAAAAAGACTAACCTTACTAAACCAGTGTAATGTAAAGAAAAGTAATACATACTTTTCTTCATTCTATTATCAAAAATCCTTATATTTCATGTAACTGCCACAACCATACGAGATCCTTTCCTTTAACATATATTGTGTGAACTCTGTGAGCATACATATAGTGTGATATACACCAGCCTGTTGTGAAAAATCTATCCTATACTTATAGTACGTTAAGGCTTGTGTATACAAGATATGTAAAGATAGAACATTTATTTACAAATTGCCATTACAAAATAACACCATGACATGGAAAGCAAGTTAGGTTTTAGAAAATTTAACCTACAAATAAGCACAGCAATTGAGAGAGTACCCTTATCCCACTAGGAATTTGATTCGAGGGACCTCTTAAAAGCTGTATTATTTTGGAAGGTGGGTGGGAGGGGGTCGAGGGGAAGGTTAATTTGGGGCGGGGGGGAGGTGACATGTAACACCTTAAACAATAAGGAAAACACTGTATTATCTCCATGTGTCTACACATACTACTGCTTCCATTTGTCATGGTATCTGCTCTATTGAAATTACAAACGTCAGTTATCACATGACAGGTTGTTTCTTCTCAAACCATAATGGAAATATAATATTTCTAAGGAGAACTCTAAGGTCTCATAATGGAGGATTATTAATAACCAAAATAATACCTAAATTATTGACTTTAGCTGGTATGTCATCATCGGGAGTGGTTTGCACTAGGAAAAAAAAGGAAAAATATTTTAAAAGAAGGAAAAAAAAAAGTAACTCAAAGAAGACTCCTAAATTCATAGGTTTGGATTTTTTGCCTTTGTTCAGAATCTCTTATCATTTTAATTTCCTTATATAAATTATATTAATATTTTTCATTTAAAGTAGTGTCATAAAATGTTATAAACTTATATTCAGTCATCAGCATTCTTCTTCTTCTCCAGTAACATTTCCTGTATCAATATTCTCTGGTAGAGAATGCAAATTTGTCATTAGTTTGTTGTCAGTATTAGCCTAAGGATTCAATGTGATTCTACTTACAATTAAAAGATACAGGGGAGCTTAATAAATAATTTAGAGGTTATTCTGTAATTCAGAGAAACTGCAACATAATAAGCCCATTTATGAATTACCTAATGGCGGAAAACATTAATACATCCAACTACCTAATAATACAATATAAAACTTCTGCACATATAAATGACTACTGATAAGATAATAGTTAAATAAATATGGTATATATTAAACTCATCATTAAAAGCATGGGAATGCATCCAAATACAACCCCAAATGACAGTAAATTATAATGTGAGAGTTTCTTTTAAAAAAAATGAATAGCATGATTCCCATTCTGTTTAACAACAAAAACACACTAAAGTAAGTATATCTTTGCAAATAAGGATAGCAATGTACATAAACGGATTTAAAAGAAGACTATTAAACAATTAAGTGATCAATTCAGGAAGTGAAGTAAAGAAACAGGAGACTAATCTTTTACTCTGTATACTTTTTTGTAATATGTTAAATTTTACAAATTTATATTTATATACTACTTATATAATTAAAAGTTATAAAAGGTAATCTATATCTAACCGTATAAAATCTTAAAAGAAAACTGATTAGTAAAAATAAGACAAAGGGGGAAAAAACTAGAAAATGGTCACTTCATGTTAAAAGGGTGTTAATTTGCAATGAGTTCTGACAAATCAACAAAGAAATTTTAGAAACCTAATAGAAAAATGAGCAAAGAACATGATTAAGTTAATGTGGGCCAAATACAGTTCAGGTTATTTTATAACTAGAGGCCCGGAGTATGAAATTTGTACATTGGGGCAGGAGGCGTCCCTCAGCCCCAATTGCGAGAGGGCAGGGGCCAGGAACAAGGGACCCCAGTAGTGCATAATTGGGGCAGGAGAGGGATGTGGTAGGGACCATGGATGTCTGGCCCATCTTGCTCAGTCCTGATAGGCCAGACTCCAGCACTAGGCTAACCTACCAGTCAAAGGTCTGCCTTCTGGTGGTCAGTGCATGTCATAGCGAGCAGTTGAGCAACCTTAGCATATCATTAGCATATTATGCTCTGATTGGGTGAACAGATGACTGGACAACCAGACACTTAGCATATTAGGCTTTTATTATATAGGATCAAAGAAATGCAAATTCAGACATAACATCATTTTTTACTCTTCACCTTATTAAGTTCTTAACAATGTAAGAAGAAAGAAGAGTTACTGAACCTGGTCGACGTTTAGTTGTTTTAGTAGTTTTGGTTGGAACAGTTCTGGTTGGCTTGTGACCTAAAGAAATAAATTTGATTATATTCTCCAGCTTTATTTATACAACATCAGGGATTTAATTTGACTTTTGATTTTTTAAAAGAGATTATTTCTCTAAATGAAAAATACACATCCTTTCCTATCTTTACAATTTTAATTCTGTAAAGTTACTGAAATACATATAGATTTAAGTACATATGAATTTTGCATAAGAATACTCACTATAGCTTTGTATTTTAGAATAAACATCCTAGAAATTAACTAATAAAAATCACAAAAATAATATATTCAAAATAAACATATGTATCTTTAAAAAATTACCATCAATTAGAATCAGACCATAGAATTCTTATCCTTTTGCTTAGTATTTTTTCATTTTAGAACAATTATCCTCAATCTACCTTATCATTATTATATGTTGCTATTGATCCTTTTTATATAGTTTTCTCCAATTATATAAAATGGTAGTCCCGTGAGGAATTTTTATTTTTAAGAAAAGATCCCTGTAGTTTATGTTCCTTATAACCATTTTTTCACAATCTTCACTTCTTTGAAACACTAAACCGTATTACTGTTTTATAAATCCTTTCTGAAATACTTATGGCCAAGTCTTTTAAAAGAGCATATCAACAAACACAGTATCCCACAGTGCATATCCTGACTAGGACCATGTGAGCAAACAGGGATAGGCTGTTGAGTATAAAATTCACATGCAACCTTAATGTATCAGTCCACCAAAAAATGATCTTTTCCCCCTCAAAATCATCAAGTAAGTTTCTCAAGGAAACTACCAGTTTCCAGGTACAGAAGGATTCTAAAAAGACCTTCTAATTGTTAACATTCATAATTCCCCACAATCTTTTGAGAAGATTAGGACAACAGGAAATATACAAACACATTAGAAGCCAGTAATTGAAATTTTCTCCAGTTCAACACCCTCATGTTTAATAGGAAACTAAGCCCACAGAAATGATGTTATTGGAATAAGTCGAGCCACATTAGGACATCGTGTGAGGACTTCCCAGGCTAAAGCTCCTCCCAGTACAGTCTTCTGCATTTGTTTACATGGGGTACATTACAAGACTCCCACTGATGCCTGGAAACCTGGGTACTACTGACCCCTATATATGTTACATGTATATCTATCATAAAGTTTAATTTATAAATTAGGCAAGGTAAGAGACTAACAACAACTCCTAATAACATGGAATAAGCATAACAATATCCTATAATAAAAACGGGAATGTGTCCTCTTTCTCTGAAAATATGTTATTGCTCTGCATTATCCCTTCTTCTAGTGATGATGTGAGATGATGCAGTGCCTACGTGATGAGAAAAAGTGAGGTGAAGACACTGAACCAAGGGATGATTTTCTTGGCCGGGGTGAGAAATATTGGGACAGTGTGATATTTCGCCATGCTATTCAGGATGGCACCTAATATAAAAGTTATGAATTACTTTTTCCTGGATTTCCCACTTAATCTTTTCAGGCCACGGTTGTGGGTACCTGAAACCACAGAAAGTGAAGCCGTGGATAAGTGGTGACTACCAAGTTTCACTTGTCTCACGTTTCTGCTGAAAATGAAGAGAAGCCAGAGACAGCAGCACTGACATCAGGAAGACAATTTGTTCCCTCATAGCAAAATCATCTCCTAAGTGTTCAGGAGAGCCAGCAGTCTATACAAGAAGTCCCCCATTTCACTTCATTACTTAAGGACTTCTTCTGCCTTTCCATTGCTAGGCAATTTGCCTCTATTGCCAAATAAAATTGCCCAGCAAAGAGAAAAAGAATAATTCTAGGAGGCAGTAAGAGGTAGGGTGGTTGTTCTAGAGACAGCAGAAGTTTCCCAGTTCATCAAAGGAATGAAACCGGGAGCAGTCTGGGAAATACATCATCATCCTCGGTCACAAAGACACCTTGTGAAGGTGCCAACAGGTCGTTTTAAGAATAATAAAATGGCTAAGTTGATGACACAGGAAACATACGTATTAAGAACAAAAGCCTCGGACCTTCCTTTTCACTAACATTAATTGGAATGATGCTGTAAGTCAGAAATACGTTTCCTTTAAGAGCTTCCTATATGCCAGGCCTTGTGCTAGCTGCTTAAAATATGTTCCATTTTAACTCTACCATCGACCAGTGAGGAGCACATTCAATTATCTAAAATGTAAGTAACACTTTCAAGGTTTACATAACATGTCCAAGCTGGTTGTGATGTTGCAGACTGTAGCAGATAGTGGGAGGATCATGAAGTATAGCACCTAGAATGGCTGTGAATATGTTTTTCCTCCTTTCATTACTAAAAATGATGAATGAGTATAAATCACCAGAAAAGGATTGCCCCCCCCCCCAAAAAAAATTGCCAGGTATTAAATAATATAAGCAGAAAGTTCTTAAACCTGAGGAACTGGATCTTGTGCTGGAAGCTTTGGTAGTTGTCCCTACAAAAAAAAAATAACAACAAAGAGATGAATCAGTTTGAAATTATTACATTTTGAAATTCATATGAATTATGCCTGTAGATGCTTTTTAGTTAAAGGATTGCCAAAAAAAAATAAATAAATGCCAGGTATTAAATAATATAAGCAGAAAGTTCTTAAACCTGAGGTACTGGTAGTTGTGGTGGAAGCTTTGGTAGTTGCCCCTACAGAAAAAATAACAACAATGAGATGAATCACTTCGAAATTAAGACTCTATGATAACATACATTTGTTGTCATACTTCTTTCATGAAAATGAATGTTAGACAGAGTTAATTCAAAAAACTGTTTCTTTTCAATAATTCCATATCATTGCTATTGAATGGCAAAGGAATAAAATCTAAACAAAAAGACAAAAAGACCCCCTTTGTACCTTGAACAATACATTTTGGGATCTCTGGCTTCCAAGTGTTGTCAGCTCCACAGACAATAGTGTCGCTGCCTTCTAGCTGAAATCCCGCATTGCATTCGAATTTAACCTCTGCTTTGTATAGAAATTTTCTTCCAAATCCGGACACCACTCTTCCATTCTGGACTACTGGAAAGTTACATTTGACCACTGGTAAGTGAAGGAAGTTCAGAATTAATGGGAAGTGTTTCAACAGCGGAAAGAAAAACTAGTGCAAATTACTAACTTCCCCTGGGAACAAACAGGCAAGCAATGGAAGGCACAATGCTAATTTAAAAGTACTTTATTTGTGTATTAAATAAATGTTTAAATTTATTTTTTTTACAAAGAGAACACGGGAGAGAGACATAGAAACATTCCTGAGGGTGAAACATTGATTAGCGGACTCTTGCACACCCCCTACTGGGGATCAAGCTCAAAACCCAGCCATGTACCCATGAATGGAACCATGACCTCCTGATTCATAAGTCAACGCTCAGCCACTGAGCCACACAGCAAGGCCTATTTGTGCATTTTAATTCCAGGTAAACAGATACAGAGACATCTAACAGCCCTTTCTTACCTAGAACAGACTGTCATTATAGATGATTGTGTTCCTATATGTTTTTCCATTACTGACAAGTTTTGAAAAGGTCTGATTACCACATACAATTTTCAGGTAAATTCAAAAGCAAGTTTTGATGCTCTTTAAAAAAAAGATCAATTTTTACCCCCAAAATTTCAGGCTGACACTGACTTAGTATCCTGATCTAGGAAGGCAGGAAAGGCTCTTGTATGAAGGTAATGCTTGAGCTCAAAGGTAAAAAGTTGAAAAGAACATAGGCATGCAAACTTATGCAGAGAAAAAGTTATCATGTATCAACAACATGGAGGAACTGGAATGTGCAAGAAATAGAAAGGCCAGTGAACTTGAGATCGTATTTTCCAAATATTTTGGACTGAAACTCAGAGATCAAACCCCACATTTTACATTGTAATCTCACAGGCTGTGATCAAGTTAAAACTTCATAGTTTCATCCATCAGCTGCCTCTTGCACACCCCCTACTGGAGACCTGCCAGCAATGAAGATACATGCCTTTGACCAGAATAAAACCCATAATCTTTCAGTCCACAGGCTAAAGCTCCATCCATTGAGCCAAACCAGTTTCGGCAATATACATCCCTATCTCATTTCTATCTCAGTGAGAAATAAAGTGGAATGTTAGCTGTGTGATTCTTGTAGGTCCCTTTTATCAGGTTGAGTGAGGTTCCTTCTATTCCTAGTTGACTCAGTGTTCTGTCAAATGCCTTTTTTGGCATCTATTAAGATGGCCATGTGTTTTTCCTTCTTTATTGTCTCTCCATGTGGTAAATTACACTGATTAATTTTTTCAATTTGAAACAACTTTGCCCGCATGGAATAAATCCTATTTGATTATGATATAGTGTTCTTATTTTTATAATATGACAGGATTTTACTTGCAAATATTTTAGTCATTTTCTTATAGTAGGCAGCTAGAAACACATGAGCCAGGAAGGCAGTTAAGGGTGGAGGGGATACAGTGAGAGGTGACAAACCAAAAATAGACACTGGAGGCATCAGGCCCTTCTGTGAGGAGAGAACATGTAGAGCCGCTCAAGGATGTGGTGTAAGCGGTGGCATACACCTGCGGGAAGAAGCCTTACAGTTTGAAGATTCTTTTTCTTGAGTCTTGAGGAAGGAGGTGACTTGCTCCTTGCTAGGGGCATTCCAGCCTAGGGGTATAAATCCTCTGAACTCCCAAATATCAGGGCACTCGGTTTGGTATCAGCCCGCTCAGGTTCTGAGTGTCAGTGGATATTGTTTTTCATTTTCCTACAATTTGTATGCCTATTTCTATGTGTGTCTGGTTTTGGTATCATGGATGAGGTGAGAAGTAGTCCCTGCTGTTGTATTTTCTTGGAGAGTTTGTGTAGAGCTGCTATTGTTCATACTGAAATGTCGCTACAATCCCTAGTGATGGCTGGGGCCTGCACTTCTCTTTGTGGGATTTAAGTGTCGTATTTCTTGGCATAAAGTTGTACATGTTATTTGCTTATTGTCACTTAAATGTATGCAGGCTCTTTAGTGATGTTCTCTTAAAAAACTTATTTTTTTAAAATCTTCACCAGAGGATATTTTTTTACTTGCTATTTAGAGAGAGTGAAAGGGAAGGAGTAGGGGGAAGAGAGAGTTAGAGAAACATCGATGGGTCAATGATGCATCTTTTGGTTGCCTTCAGCAGGTAGGAGATCAAGTCTGCAAGCAAAGTACATGCCTTGGATCAGGAATTGAACCAGAGACCCCTCAGCACTTGGGTTGATGCTCTAACCACCAAACCAAAGCAGCCACACACTTTTTTCATTCTTGATGTTGGTCATTTGTGTCTTCCAGTTTGGTGTTTTTTTTTTTTGACAGATTTGCTATAGCTTTATTCATTTTATGGATCCTCCCCAAGAAGGATCTGGTTTCAATAATTCTGGTTTCAATAATTCTATATTTTTTCAATTTTATTGATTTCTATCTTTATTATTTCTTTCTGTTTTCTTGTTCTGTATCCAACTTGCTCTTCCTTTTTAATTCCTTAAAGTGAAAGCTTAGATTCTTGAGCTGAAACTTTTCTCTTGTTCCAATATATGTATTTGCTATGAATATTCTTCTAAGCAATGCTTTAGCTGTATTTCACAAATTTTGATATTTCAATATATTGTATTTTCATTAAATTCAAAACACATTCTAATTTCCCTTGTGACTCCTTGTTTTATCCATGATTAGTTAGAAATATCTTCATAATTTTTAAATATTTAGGGATTTTACAGTTATCTTTACTTCTATTTCTATATTCATCCCATTGTAAAGATACTGTACTGTAAATAATTTCAATTTTTGAAATTAAAAAAACTTTTGAAACATATTGCCTAGTATATGGTACTAAAAAACTGTGTGTAAAAAGAAGACATATTACAGTTTTTCAGTGGTTAATTTTGATCAAGTGTCAAATACCTCAGAGTCTGTCCTGCTTTATGTCATGCTCTAATGCCTTAGATCTTGTTTTTTAAGTAGAGGTAAACCTCTGAGATAGTTCAGGTTTGTTTCAGACTATAGCAGTAGGTGAGCATGGAAGTAAAGCAGGTTATGGTTTTTTTTGCTGGTAACGGTATTCAATTTGTAAGTAATATATATGTGTGTGTGTGTGTGTGTGTGTGTGTGAAGTGGAATAAAGCAAAGCACAATTTAAAAAGATATGCCTGCATGTTTTGCCTGGACTTTATCAATATTACTGGTTACAGGGTTAGTCTTTTATAATTTATTCTACCATTTAATTGAGTGAACTGCCATACTTGTTGTATTATTGGATAAAACTTTCTTAAAACTAGTGTTTTCTGATGCTTTCAAGCCAAAAAATGTAACTCACGCATATACATAGCTATTAACAATGTACAAACAGGAATGCCAATGACATGAGGGAGAAGAGTGGGAAACTAGACTAGTAGAGTTGTTTTTTTATTATTCTATTTGGCACATAAAATTAGATTAGAAACAAATTTAACAGTGGGAACAAGCACATATGGCTGGGGGTTTTGTTTTGTTTTGACTTGTTGGCCAAAGTATTTAAAAGTTTCCCCAATATTTATAGTGGAGAGGGAGAGCAATGGAAGTGTTATTACCTTTACACTCAGGAGGCTCACCACTCCATTTGTCACGTCCAACACAGGTAAGCTGTCTCTCTCCAACAAGCGAATACTCATCTGGTCCACCGGAAGGACTACAACTGTAAATTACTATTTCATGGTATTCAAATGCAACCTTGTGGCTACCAGTGAAATCTCCATTTGGTATTTTTGCAGGTGGTTTACACAAAATCCCTTAAAAAGAAAAAAAAAAAAAGAGAGAACAGAAAGGCAAAATAAATAGAAAAGATTAGGATAGCATTATGCCCTCAAGAAGTTCATTAACATATGATTTCAAATCTAATAGCAAATTCAATATCTATTGGAGACATGTTTCCATTAAAAAATGTTATTATCCCAATTCAATCCATCAATAGAGAAATAAAATTTTAGGAGAAAACCCATTTTTTTAAAGTCCCCATAGAAGATAACTGTATGAAAGACTTGTGTGTATCTATAAGGCCATGCTGCTTTTTCTAATTATGGCAATTTAATGAGAAAATATGATTTAGGAAAACTCAGTGCTAGTTGAGAAATGCTACATCCTTTTCTGAATCAGTGGTTCTCAGGTATACCACGATTTTGTCTTTTCTCATGTCATCCTTAGAGTGTCCAGTGAAAATTTCCAATGCCTTCAGACTCATAATGCCACAGGAAGAATCTGGAGGGCTTCCTATAAGGCAGATACTGAAGAGATTGGAAAAAATGTAAAGCAATGACACTCTTCCCTTTGTTTTGGAAATGTTTGATCTTACAAAAAAATGTTGCATTTGTTAACATGTATTGAGCTTATTGTTCTTAAACATGAAATAACAAGTAACTATTTAAAAAACTTCTCTACTTTAATCTCAATATAAGGAATATCAATAGCACTAACCTACATGCATAAAATCCTTGTGAGGTCTTAAATATAAAGCATACAGGAGTCCTCAGGCCATAAAGTTTGAGAGCTGCTGTCAATTCTAAAGAGAGAATGTACTTACTTTCACAAGTTGGTAGATTATCACTCCAATCCACGGTATTTCCAGAGAGTTCACAGTATAGAATTTTTGGTCCGAGTAAATAATAACTATGTGAGGAAAGAAATGATTATTGTTTCTTTATCAGTTAACAAGAACACATAATATCGAAGAAGCTTTTCTATGGTTGTTTTCTGTACTACCGTAATTGCAGGGAGAAGTTTCTGAAGTGACAGGGATTGAATGTGTTAACTAAATCTGCAATGTAAGGAAATGGAGAGATTCTTCATAAGAACACACATTAGCTTAGAGCAGTGTCTAAATAAACCTGTCATGCCTGACCGCTGTAGCAAGAAATAAACATTTCTATGCAACAGGCATTTCTTCAGTAACGCTTGCAGACTTCAATGTCCTACTCACAGCTTCTACATTGACAATAAGTAAGGCTGAAAATAGAGGACTTTCAAAACAGGATCAACTAGATCTCACAGAAAGAACAAAATACACATACTCCTAAGTGCACATGGGACACCTTCATGGATAGACCATACTTTAAGCCACAAGTTAATATGAACTAATCAACAGGTTTTAAAAAGACAGATATCATACAACTAGAGGCCCAGTGTACGAAATTCATGCAGGAGGGTGGGGCAGAGGATGTGGTTGTGTCCCTCAGCCCAGCCTGCCCCCTCTCCAACCTGGGACGCCTCGAGGGATATCCGACTGCCTATTTAGGCCAGGCAGTGGGAAATCCCTCCCAACTGCTCACCTGTCCCCCTTCCTGATTGCCCCTAACAAATTCTGCCTGCCAGCCTGATCATCCCCTAACCACTCCCATGCTAGCCTGATTGATGTCTAACTGCTCCCCTGCCAAACTGTTTGCCCCCATCTTCCCCCCTCTGCTGGCCTCATCACCCCTATCTGCCCTCCCCTGCGGGGTTGATCATCCCCAACTGCCCTCCCTTGCAGGTCTGGTCCCTCTGAACTGCCCTCCCTTGCAGGCCTGGTGCTTCCCAAATGCCCTTCCCTGCTGGCCATCTTGTGGTGGCCATCTTGTGTCCACATAGGGGCAGGATCTTTGACCACAAGGGGTCAGCTGTCTTGTGTGTTAGAGTGGTGCTCAACCTACATATTGCTCTTTTATTGGAAAGGATGTATCTTCTCTGACCACAACGGGATAAAGTTGTGAAACAAAACCTTGACAGACTAATGTTTTCCTGAAGGAGCAGGTTTCCTGACTAGCCATGTGCTCCCCAGAAAAAAGGACCAGGTTCTGGGGCATGCAGTCTGAACCACCAGCAGCAGCAGGGACAGATGAAGGCAAACATTTCTGCCCTCCTTGTTTAATGGGTTCTCTTACAGCTTTGAGGAGGAAGATGTAAGTTATTCTGAAGGAAGTTACATGGGCTATAGATAAAGGGGCAGAAGTAGGGTAAGTAGGGCTAGTCCTGGGATAGGTGCATAGATGGTAGGAAGAAGTGTTTGCTGCTTTTGAATGGTTTATTGGCAACAATCGGAATGGTTGCTGTGTAAGTGGGATGCAGTGAAATCTGGTGGACAGCTAGCCCTTGCTGAATAGGAGCCATAAGAGCTCTTCTATTCACATGATTCTGAAGTAGCTCAGGAAGTTCATTCAAAGTTTCAACACTCATTTTATTAGTTCCTGCCATTTCTCCTGCTAACTGATGAACTCCCTGTCTCTCTTTCTACCCTGCAGCCTACCCTATAGTTTAATGAAGAACCATGTCACCAGGATTACTACAGTTTTAATGACTATGATAGGCTTACGGCTATCATACGATACAATTTTGCTTTCTTTCAAGGTACATTTCTTTCTATTCACTGCACATGTTTTCAGTCTCCATCAAAAGCCCAAGGGTTGGTTGGCTGTAAGTACAGCTTGTTCCACATACAGCAAGATGAAATCAACAGAATGGAAATGCTTGAGAAGAAGAGAACCAGACCAAAAATGGGACCAGCAATGTTGACCTTCTTCTTCCAAGGAGCAGCTTACTTACCCATCATGACATGTGAAGTGAGCTTGTGAGCCAAACTCCATAGTTCCATTTGCGTAGATTACTTCACCATTTGCAGGTTCTCCTATCTGCTGACATGTCTTTCCTAAAAGGAAAATTTTCAAATTTGTTGTTTTATACCAATGCCAAAACAGATTTGAATCGAAATAAAAAATTTACACTGTGCTATTAGATCAATGGAAATATTTTTTCTTATTTATCTTTAGTATATTTTATTTTATTTTTGGGTTGACATTGATTTATAAGCTCTTGTAGGTGTCAAATATTCAGGTTAATGTTACACTAGAGGTCCAGTGCATGAAAACCGTGCATAGGTAGGGTCCCTCACAGCTGGCAGGGTGTGGTGGTTGATGGCAGGGGGTGGAGGGACGTTAAGACAGAGGGGGGCCTCTTTCCCCCCGTCTGGCTGCCCTGTTGCCAACACCCGCCATGTTCCACACCTCTCCCTTGTGGTCAGCACACATATAACACCTGGTCAGTCGAATTCCCACCAGGAGGGACAATTTGCATATTAGCCTTTTATTATATAGGATGATCTGTGTATCACACCGTGTGCCCAGCACACAAAGTCAAACCATCTCCCATTACATATATGTGGTCACTTTACCCTTCCTCCCCCAGACCCTCCAATTCTTCCCTCTGATAACCACCAAACTATGGTCTGTGTCTACAAGAATTCAGTTTTATATCTCACATATCAGTGAAATCATAGGTACTTAGTTTTTCTGACTTATTTTCTTAGCTTAATATTCTCGAGTTCCATCCTTGTTGCCACAAATGGCCAAACTTAAGATTCACATGGACCCAGAGCATTGATGGCCAAGTTGAAAGTTCCCTGGAGATTTTCAAAGCCTGAAAAAAGTGCATTGTTACCTAAAATGTACATCCACATGAGGAAGCCATCGTGGTAATAATGGAATATGCAGTCTACAAAGTGTGAAAATCTTCAGAGCTATAAAGATGAAAATGTGGTGTACTTACTTGTGCAAGCCTCCTGGAGAGCAGGTGCCCATGTGCCATCAGCCTGACACTCAGCTTGGACAGGAAGAGCAGGAACAATACGCTTGTATCCTGGGCGACACTCATATTCTATTTTGTGCCCAGCTCTATAAGGGGGTTTAGGAACACCTTTTATTTTCATCGATTGGTATCTTGGTGACTCATCACAGGCACCTGGGCATGAGAGAATAAGAACATGAAACTAAAGTATTTTCTTTTCCACCAGCCATGGAGTATGGCCTGACAGCAGGCAGGTTGTAGAAAATACATGGAAGGCCCTTGCTGAGATTTTAACTGATTGTGCCTGGCTTTTACCAGATGATGAGCTATGCTTGCTTTTAACCACATCCTATTAACGTTTGGTTTCTTTGGAAATAATCTGAATATTTTTTCAACAGTAAATTGAAGACATAGCAGCAATAGTTTAGGTTTTAAATATATTTATAGAGATATGTCCTTCCCATTTTTTTGGTAAGTTTATTTCACACTCAACTCCCTCCCTAAGAAGGCTCCTATAGTATATAGCCCTGGTTCAGAGTACTCCCCCATGGTTTTAAACACAAACTGATGATAACTTGTTACTTCGGGCTCAGTCTCCTCCCAGGAGGCAAAGTTCCTAGAGGTCAGGGATCATATGTCTTCTGTTCCTACTACACCCTGTGCCCAGTGTGTGCTCAAGAAATGCTATGGTATGTGCTGACTTATCAAATAAGGATTGCGGGTTTTAGAGATCAAAATAAATATGGACTAAATATTTTAAAATAGATGACTGTGTGTGATATATTTGACATCAGTGAACTTAGTAAATGAAAGTCAATGAAATGTCAAAATGTAACTTTCACGTTATTTAAAGTTTAATATATTCTACCTTTGTTAATCAATGGATCATGCTTGGCCTCAGAAGTTCTCTGAGGAAGCTGTTTAAACTGTGTTACAATATTGCTATGCAATTAGAATTTTTTTTTTTTTTTTATGGATATTGGTAGTTTTTTTTTCTTCATAGAATAGTACCTTTTTCACTTTGGCCATTCCTCTTCTTTTACATTGTCAGTGGGCTTGACAAACTAACAAAGCTGATGGAATTAATATGTAAGGTAATGTGATGAAGACACATCAAGTAAAGTCCTGAAGGACTAAAACCATACAGAGGTCTCTTCTGTAAGATTTAGGAAATAAGAAAGGAGCTAGATCTATGCTGATCCCCAAGGAACCTCTTATGCCCTGAATTGGTGTTATGGCAGACTGATGTGAAACTTTAAAAGTATATATTTGTACTTCTATCAAATCACAAACATTATGTGACTGTTTTTAAATCCAAAGAGGCAATGTTGGTTAATAACATTATATAAATTTCAGGTGTACAAAGTTGTAACAGGCGATCTGGAGACTACCTGTGAAGTTTAGTCTCTTTCCCTCACCTCCCTTCACCCCCTCACCTCCCTTCAACCTCCTCACCACTTCCCTTCGCACAACCACCATCTTGTTCTCTGTAACTGTGAGTTGTGTTGGTTCCTTTTTTTTTCATTTGTTGTTTTTTGTTTTATATCCCACACGTGTGTAATCATAGTTTTTGCTATTTTCCTGATGAAAGCCGCTATAGCTAATAAACTTCCGTCTTATGACTGCTTTCGTTCTATCCCTTACCTTTTGCAAGGTTTTGGTTTTCTTTTCATTTTCCTCAAGGTTGTTTTTGTTTTTCTGTTGAACTTGAATGTTTACTGGCCAGGTAGCTCCAACTGAATATTTTTATACTTCGTTTTTCTGGAACTCAGTATTTAGAAAAGAATAGTGGTACCATGGCAACCAGAGGCACTTCTGTTATATACCAGTTACCCAACCCCTCTTTTTAATTCGCCTCCAGGGCTGACACCCTTGCCCTTCCCCTACCTGAGCATGTGGGTAGCAGGAGCTCTAGGGCCAGCAAAAGCACCCCAAGGAAGCCCCGCGAAGAGGGACTCTCCATTCGGCGGGAAGATGCCCTGCGTGGTTGAGAAGACATCTTCATTTCCCCACCTCAGAGGGAAACCCCAGGGACTGTGAGTAACTTGCCTTTTTGAGGGCAGCTATGGGATGCAACAATCCCCCAAAGGTGTCACGTGCATGTGGGCGTGGCCGGAGCTTTTCCAGTGGAGGGGGGAGGAGCCAATGATCATCTGTGGGGCGGAGCCTCCGCCCCTGGCTGTGCTTTAGCCCTGGAGGGAATGGAGCAAAGCCTGGTCCCCATCTCACCTCCCACCAGCCTCCTGCATGCTGAACTGGCAATAGTTCCCACCTGTGGCAATAAAGGCCGAGGTTTTCCTAATAAGCCCGCAACGCAAATCTGAACACAATTGTGGTGAAATAACGTGTTAAGCCTCAAGCCCAGTCATTCTTCACATGAGATGTTGGCCCAGGCCTCATTAGTTTGGGAGGAGCAGGGGAGGTGGGGGGCAGAGAGACGGGGGAAGACTTCTGTGTCCATGTATTGGGGAGCTTAATAGTGTTCCTTGTCCTAGCTGGTTTGGCTCAGTGGATAGAGCGTGGGTCTGCGGATTGAGGGGACCCAGGTTTGATTCTGGTGAGGGGCACATGCCCAAGTTGAGGGGTTGATCCCCAGTGGGGGAAATGCAGGAGGCGGCCAATCAATGGTTCCCTCTCATCATTGATGTTTTGATTTCTTCCTCTCTGAAATATATATGTTTTCCTTTGGGGGAAAAAGCTGTATTTTGGGTTTATTCTCTTGAGACAGCTTCTCCCCACATTCTGATCAGTTCCACCCAAGGAGCCTGCACAGAGCGATGCTTAGCTGCCACCCTTACAGGTTCTGCCTTAGCTCCCCCAGCGCTGGGACCTCGCATTGCTTTCTGCTGCTTGTTTCAAACTCCTCACTGTGTGTTCTGAGGACCCACGGCATTGGGGGCTGGTCTCCTGAGGCTGCGGTAACAAATCACAGCAGGCTGGGAGGCTCAGTGTCTTCCGGCCTCTAGAAACAATGCTACAGCATGGGTAGCTAGTAAATAATAGAAATGCAGTCCTCACAGTTCAGTAGGCTGGGAAGCCCAAGATCCAGGCCCTGGCATTGTGGGCATCTAGTGAGAGCCAGCTTTGTGGTTCATGGGCAGTGCCTTCTAGTGGTAAGTTCACATGGCAGAGGGCTGAGGGCCTTTCCTGGGATTCTTTCATAGGGACACTAATCCCATTCTTGTGCTCTCTTACCTAGTAACTTCTCAATGGCACCAACCCCTAATGCCATCACCTTAGAGGTTAGGATTTTTAATATATATATATATATATATATATATATATATATATATATATATGATTTTTTACAAAGATGAAGGGAGAGAGATAGAGAGTTAGAAACATCAATGAGAGAGAAACATAAATCAGCTGCCTCCTGCACACTCCCTACTGGGTATGTGTCCACAACCAAGGTACAAGCCCTTGACCGGAATAGAACCTGGGACTGTTGAGTCAAAGGCCACTGAAGCCAAATTGGTTAGAGCAGAGGTTAGGATTTAACACAGGAATTTGGAGGAACACAAACATTCACACAGTGTCTCAAAACAATATATATTTATTCTTTTGTTCTGGAGGTCTTAAGTCAGAAATCAGGTTCACTGGGTGGAAGTGAAGGTGTGGGCTGGACCACCCTCACCAGGGGGCTGGGAGAGAAGCAGTTCCCTTGCCTTTTCCAGCTTCTGGAGCTGCATTCTTTGCCTTTTGGCTCCTGCCTCCATCCTCCATCCAGCAGCATTTTGCTTGAGAGGTCACACTGCCTGGTGCTGTAGTCACATCTCCCTCTGCCTTCCTCTTAGAAGGAGACTGTGATTACATTTAGGGCCCCATCTGGACAAGCCAGGGTAATCTCCCCACCCAAGTTCTCATCGGAGAAAACCCTTTGCCATGCAGGTAACATCACAGGTCCCAGGAATAGCATGGCTGTAATCTGCGATCTGTGAGCCAATGACTCAAGCTACCAGAAACAGCAGACCTACTGAATCAGAATCTGCATTTTATCAAGACCACCTTCTGATTCACCTACACACTAAAATGTGAGAAGCAGGTTCTGTGGGATCCAAAGAGGCTCTCATAATTGAGACCCATGTCATTTGCAACTTGAAGGAATATTTTCCTAGGAGCCTTTTCAGGTGACGATAAGATGTTCAATGACCAATCATTTTTCCAAATATCGTAAATAAAAGTGCTCAACGTGAGTAGATTACAGAGTTGAATCCACATGTCCTAATCTAAATTCCAGGAGAGCAGAGCTGTAGCTTGTTACTTGTTTTTGATTTTCAGTATAGGCTTTCTAGTGCAACATACAATTTTTTTTTAAAGGTATATAAAATAACCACATGTGGCTCCTCCTGCTAACATGGGTGTTTACTACCCCTATGCAGGTTCAGGAATCAGGGTGGGTAACTTTCTCAATGTGATCTGTTCTTATTTCACTTTATTTTCTCTGGTATGTAAATGAGAGGGAAGGAAAACAGTTTACAGACAACAAATCTGGTATTCCTAAGAGACAAAGTTTAGCCTTTTATTATCATGTTAATTTCAAAGAGGAAACCAGATGAGTTTGTTAATACCACATTCAAAGTGACATCACCTAGGACCTCTGGTAAGGAAAGCAGTGACAAACCTCTGAATAAGGACAATTTGAAAGGCTACAGAAAGGACTGTTGAATGTTCTAAGGTTCCATAAGAGGACAGCAGTGCCATGATTTTTGAAAACCACAGCTTCATTTCAAACTTTCATGGATGAGACTGGAGAAGGAGAAAGCCATGTATCTTAGAACAAAAGTGGGCCCACTCACGCAAATTTGCATGCTTTCAGGAATAATTCTCTTGAGTACTGGTATACAAATTCTTAAAGTATGTTAAAAAGTTCATTCTGAGTTACAACATTAGCTGGGTCAGACATTAGTAAATTTTAGAAAACTAGAGTGGCTTGCTTTCCTTAAACCTAGAATGTCCTTTAACAATGCAAATTCCTCACCTTGAAATCGCTCCCTATATAGTTTATATCAATATAGATACTTAAAAAATACCTTCAAGTTAGAGTTAAATAAATGTTGGCCAAATGCTTTATTTATAGTCAAGCTTGTGCCTGCCAGCACAGCCAAGGGCTCAGTGAGCCTGAGGGGAGCAGGGTGTGACAAAGGATGAAAGAGAAGACAGACAAAGAGAGTATAGCTGGGGCTCAGTGGATCTCCTGTGCCTGGATGAGGCCACAGAGAAGGATCCAGCCAGCAAGTGAGGCTTTATTTTATAGTCAGAGCAAAACAAGGTAGTGAGTGGTCAATATAGCCACAAGGTTCCTGTGAGTTTCACTTGTTTTGGCACCACTTGCTGCACCTCCCACAGCCCATTAGTTACCCCCCGTGACACTTTAACTCCTTTCTGGAGCCTGTACACAGGATGAAGAATCTTTAAAAAACAAACCAATCACCTAAAACAGGAGAAACATTTGCTCATAAAAGTGAAGGTGCTTATTCATATTTCAAGGACACACTCGCAGCAATGGCAGTGTTAGGCCACCCACAGGTTGAGAACCGCTGCTGTAGAGCCTAAGACCTTCGAAAAACACAGATATTTTCGTTACGATTCATTACCAGTAGCAAAATGAGAGTTATGAAGTAGCAACAAAAATAATTTTATGCTTGGGGGTCACCATCACATGAGGAAATGTATTAATGGGTCACGGCATTAGGAAGGTTGAGAACCACTGCTTTTAAAACAAGGCAGCACGCAGCCAAAACAGGTTTGGCTCAGTGGATGGAGCATTGGCCTGTGGACTGAAAGGTCCCAGGTTTAAATCCGGTCAAAGGCATGTACCTTGGTTGCAGGATCATCCCCAATAGAGGGTGTGCACGAGGCAGCTGATCAATGATTCTCTCTCATCATGTTTCTAACTCTATCCCTCTCTCTTTCTCTCTGTAAAAAAATCAATAAAACAAACAAACAAAACAAACAAGGCAGCACGCAATACAGATGCAAGCAAAAGCTGTACAAGTACATCAAAATGAGAAGCAACAACAGGTTCAAGAAACATGTCTTATTCGTGTCTTTTCCTGACGTGAAGAAATTTATACAAACAGGTGCCAATCATAGCAACAGCAAGAACTGCAAGAAACCAGAAAACAAATGACATGTAACTAAAAACTAATGGCAAGTTTCAAAATCCAGCAGAAGAAATTCATGTTGGTTGCACTCCAGTGGGCAGAAATATTACTTTATTTAAGCCCATATTCATTCATATTCTCTCTGGACTCTTCACTGTCTAATTGCAATTCCTGAGTGATACAAGTCTGCAGTAAGGCAGAGAATCGTCCTTTCTGATTTTAGAATATGACTCTAAGCATATTTGGGATATTTAGGGTTTGTTACTACAGGGGCATGTAGAATACAAAAGAATATACAATACCAGCACAGGGTAGAATCATATGAAAGGTCAGGCATTTCTAGACTGGTTTACTCAATTTCAATCTATGAAAACTATAGACACTAAAGCATCATTGAAAACACACTTGTTCACATTAACATTTTGATTTAAGTGGCAACCAAATTCGGGACATTTACTTACAGTCAGAACAATCACAGCAACGAGCCCTCCATCTGAGAAAAAACAAAGCCAGTTTGAAGGTAATTGAGCACATAGTTGACACATTTTAATTTTGATGAGATCATCTGTAAATTACAGCAAAGACAATGTTCATCGATCTAGTTTAGTGTGACAGATAATGTATCCAGCTGATTTTGATCACAGAGCCCTTCTTATCTGATCTCAAGTTTAGGGTCCAATTTATGGGAACTCTTAATAGGCCCTCACTTGTCATTGCTTAGTGTTGTAGTAACCCCTCTAGGTTATAAAAATTGGAATAACCATAAATATTAGGAGAAAGTATTATAAAAATTCGAATTTACTAGGTTAGAGGAAAATCATTTTAAGAAGATATTACCCTTCTTAAAATATTTTTTATTGATTTCAGAGAGGAAGGGAGAGAAAGAAAGAGTTAGAAACATCAATGATGAGAATCATTGATTGGCTGCCCCTTCATATCCCCCACTGGGGGTGTAGCCTGTAATCTGGGCATGTGCCCTGATCAAGAATTGAACCTGGGATCCTTCAGTCAGCAGGCCAATGCTCTGTCAGCTGAGCCAAACCAGCCAGGGCTCATTGGTTTATTCAGTATTCAGTCTATCATTCTTATTATTTTGTTAGGAATTTCATTTACATTGTTCCCCAAAAGTGAGTCTGTGGGATAGGTCATTAATGAATTCCTATTATTTAATTATATAGTCCTATATTACAGTCTTCACAAGCCCCC
Organism: Pipistrellus hanaki; assembly: GCF_964339955.1. Lineage (NCBI taxonomy): Eukaryota > Metazoa > Chordata > Mammalia > Chiroptera > Vespertilionidae > Pipistrellus > Pipistrellus hanaki. Next base: position 29,996,220 of record NC_140520.1, read on the forward strand.
ACCCCTAAGTTAAGACACAACTTAATTACTAAGAACATTCTAAGAATCCAAATGAAACTCCAGGGCACATCGATCAATTATGTGTAGAAAATTGGAATGTGAATTCTTGACAGTGCGGAGAGCAATAAGCAATACTATAAGATCTTAAATCTTAGAAATGCTGTTCAGCATCTCTGCTTCCACACTGCCATTATTTTCATTAAATGTTTATATGTCAAGGCATACAATGTCATGTTTACCTCTTCTCTTTTTACTTCATAAGAAGTTGTGAAGTGATTAAGGAATGAAAATGCCTTTGGATTTATTGGCACAGTGACAGTTTGACCGCAGAGCTCAGAGGGAAAGGTTAACAGCCTAAGGTGCATTTTATAAAAAGACAAGCCTTACTAAACCAGTCTAATGTAAAGAAAAGTAATACATACTTTTCTTCATTCTATTATCAAAAATCCTTATATTTCATGTAACTGCCACAACCATATGAGATCCTTTCCTTTAACATATATTGTATGAACTATGTGAGCATACATAAAGTGTGATATACACCAGCCTGTTGTGAAAACTCTATCCTATACTTATAGTATGTTAAGGCTTGTGTATACAAGGTATGTGAAGATAGAACATTTATTTACAAATTGCCATTACAAAATAATATCATGACATGGAAAGCAAGTTAGGTTTTAGAAAATTTAACCTACAAATAAGCACAGCAATTGAGAGAGTACCCTTATCCCACTAGGAATTTGATTCGAGGGACCTCTTAAAAGCTGTATTATTTTGGAAGGTGGGTGGGAGGGGGTCGAGGGGAAGGTTAATTTGGGGTGGGGGGGAGGTGACATGTAACACTTTAAACAATAAGGAAAACACTGTATTTTCTCCATGTGTCTACACATACTACTGCTTCCATTTGTCATGGTATCTGCTCTATTGAAATTATAAACGTCAGTTATCACATGACAGGTTGTTTCTTCTCAAACCATAATGGAAATATAATATTTCTAAGGAGAACTCTAAGGTCTCATAATGGAGGATTATTAATAACCAAAATAATACCTAATTTATTGCCTTTAACTGGTATTTCTTCACGGGGAGTTGTATGTGCTAGGAAAAAAAGGAAAAATATTTTAAAAGAAGTAAAAAAATGGTAAATCAAAGAAGACTCTTAAATTCACAGGTTTGGATATTTTGCCTTTGTTCAGAATCTCTTATCATTTTATTAAAGTAGTTTCATAAAGTATTATAAATTTATATTCAGTCATCAGCATTCTTCTTCTTCTCCAATAACATTTCCTGTGACAATATTCTCTGGTAGAGAATGCAAATTTGTCATTAGTGTGTTGTCAGTATTAGCCTATGGATTCAAGGTGATTCTACTTACAATTAAAAGATACAGGAAAGCTTAATAAATAATTTAGAGGTTATTCTGTAATTCAGAGAAACTGCAACATGATAAGCCCATTTATGAAATACCGCTAGCTAACATCATACTCGATGGTGAAAGTCTGAAAGTTTTCTCCTTAAGATCAGGAACAAGGCAGGCTGCTCCTGTCTGACATTTCTACTTAACATAATATCAAAACTTTAATCAGAGCAATGAGGCAAGAAAGGAAAGCATCCTTATCTTACATCATATGAAAATGTATTCAAAGTGGATCAAAGAACTAAATATAAGAGCTAAACTATAAAACTCGTTAAAAAACACAAGCAAAATGACATGTATTGGTAAAGAGGTGGACAAATTGGAACCTTCGTGGGTCTCTGGTGGGAATGTAAAGTGGTGCCGCTGCTGTGGAAGACAGTATGGCTGCTCCTCAAAAAGTAAACATATTGCCAAAACCGGTTTGGCTCAGTGGATAGAGTGTGGGCCTGTGGTTCGATTCTGGTCAAGGGCATGTACCTTGATTGTGGGCACATCCCTGGTAGGGGGTGTGCAGGAGGCATCTGGTCGATGTTTCTTTCTCGTCAATGTTTCTAACTATCTAACTCTCTCTGTAAAAGATGAATTATATATATAGCTACATAACCTATACACTCCCCAAATTGAAAACAGGCCTCAAGCAGTTACTCAAATGCCAATTATTAGAGAAGCATATTCACATCAGCCAAAGTTGGAAACAACCCAAGTGAATGGATAATGTATATATATATATATATATATATATATATATATATATATATAGTAATTACAGACAATGGGACAGGACTCAGTCATAAAAAGGGAATAAAGTTCTCATACATGCTACAAAGTAGATGAAACTTGAAACTGTTTTGCTAAGTGAAAGAAGCCAGAACACATTTTACTAAGTGAAATAATCCAGAAGTGATTCCATTCCTATGAGGTACCTACAATACCTAATGGAGGAAAACTTCAATACATCCAACTACCTGATAATATAAAACTTCTGCACATATAAATGACCACTGATAAGATAATAGTTAAATAAATATGGTATATATTAAACTCATCATTAAAAGCATAGGAATACATCCAAATACAACCCCAAATGACAGTAAATTATAATGTGAGAGTTTCTTTCAAAAAAATGAATAGCATGATTCCCATTCTGTTTAAAAACAAATACACACTAAAGTAAGTATATCTTTGCAAATAAGGATAGCAATGTACATAAAGGGATTTAAAAGAAGTCTATTAAACAATTAAGTGATCAAATCAGGAAATGAAGAAACAGGAGACTAATCTTTTACTCTGTATACATTTTTGTAATATTTGAAATTTTACAAATTTATATTTATATGCTACTTATATAATTAAAAGTTATAAAAGGTAATCTATATCTAACCATATAAAATCTTAAAAGAAATCTGATTAGCAAAAATAAGACAAAGGAGAAAAAAACTAGAAAATGGTCACTTCATGTTTAAAAGGGTGTTAATTTGCAATGAGTTCTGACAAATCAACAAAGAAATTTTAGAAACCTAATAGAAAAATGAGCAAAGAACATGATTAAGTCAATGTGGGCCAAATAAAGTTCAGCTTTATTTATAACTAGAGGCCCGGAGTATGAAATTTGTGCATTGGGGCGGAAGGCATCCCTTAGCCCCAATTGAGAGAGGGCACGGGCCAGGTCAAGGGAACCCACCAGTGCATAATTGGGGCAGGGGAGGGACATGGGATGTTGGCCAGCTGGGGAGGGACCATGGGAGGGTTCCAGGGCTTGTCTGGCCCGTCTTGCTCAGTCCTGATAGGCCAGACTGCAGCAGTAGGCTAACTTACCAGTTAACAGTCTGCCTTCTGGTGGTCAGTGCATGTCATAGCGAGCAGTTGAGCAACCTTAGCATATTATTAGCATATTATGCTCTGATTGGTTGAACAGATGACTGGACAACCAGACACTTAGCATATTAGGCTTTTATTACATAGGATCAAAGAAATGCAAATTAAGACATAACATTATTTTCTACTTTTCACCTTATTAAGTTCTTAACTATGTAAGTAGAATAAAGAGTTACTGAACCTGGTTGATGTTTAGTTGGAACAGTTAGGGCTGCATTGAGACCTAGAAAAATAAATTTGATTACATTCACCAGCTTTATTTATACAAAATCAGGGATTTAATTTGATTTTTGATTTTTTAAAAGAGATTATTTCTCTAAATGAAAAATACACGTACTTTCCTATCTTTAAAATTTTACTTCTGGGAAGTTACTGAAATATATATAATAGATTTAAGTACATATGAATTTTGCATAAGAATACTCAGTATAGCTTTGTATTTTAGAATGGACATCCTAGAAATTAACTAATAAAAATCACAAAAATAAATCCAAGAATATTGTACCCAGCAAGGCTATCAATCAAAATTGAAAGTGAAATCAGGAGCTTCACAGACAAAAACAGACTAAGGGAATTTATCACTACCAAACCAGCAATGCAAGAAATGCTAAAGGGTCTACTGTAAAAATTAAGAAATAGGAAGCAAAGAAGGAACTCAGGGGTATAGAATAAAAATGGCATCAAATAAGTACTTATCAGTAATAACTTTAAATGTAAATGGTTTAAATGCTCCAATCAAAAGACATAGGGTAACAGATTGGTTAAGAAAACAAGACCCATATATCTGTTGTCTACAAGAAACCCACTTCAGAAAAAAAGACGCACACAGACTGAGGGTGAAGTGATGGATAAAGGTTTTCCAGGTGAATTGAAATGAAAAAAAAGCTGGGGTACATGGGGTATCTGACAAATTAGATCTCAGAGTGAAGGACATAACAAGAGATAATGAAGGCCACTTCATAATACTAAAGGGAGCAATCCAACAAAAAGAAATAACCCTGGTAAATATATATGCACCCAACTTGGGACACCCAAATACATAAAAACACTGCTGGAGGACATTAAGGGAGAGATTAATAGCAATACAATCATAGTAGGAAATTTTAATACACCACTGTCACCTTTGGACAAATCATCTAAACAAAAAATCAGCAAATAAATATCAATCCTAAATGACTCACTAGACCAGATGGAATTAATTGACATCTTCAGAACATTCCACCCCAAAGCCAAAGAATATACATTCTTCTCAAGTGCACATGGGTCATTTTCAAAGATAGACCACATGTTGGGACATAGAAAAAGTCTCTTCAAGTTCAAGAAGATAGAAATCATATCAAGCATCTTCTCAGATCATAGTGGCATAAAACTGGAAATTAACTACAATAAAAATAATCCAAAGAAATCAAACACATGGAGACTAAACAGCATGCTATTAAAGAAGGACTGGGTTACCAGAGAAATCAAGGAAGAAATTAAAAACATCCTGGAAACAAATGACAATGAAAACACAACAATCCAAAATCTATGGGACACAGCAAAAGCAGTTTTGAGAGGGAAGTTCATATCTCTACAAGCTTATTGCAAAAATCAAGAAAAAATGATAACAAATTATCTAATTCAAAAAAATGTTTCTTTTCAATTATTCCATATCTTTGCTATTTAATGGCAAAGAAATAAAATCTAAAAAAAAGACAAAAAGACCCCCTTTGTACCTTTAATACATTTTGGGATTTCTGGCTTCCAAGTGTCGTCAGCTCCACACACAATAATGTTGCTGCCTTTTAGCTGAAATCCTGCATCGCATTCGAATGTAACCTCTGCTTTGTATAGAAATTTTGTTCCAAATCCGGACACCATTTTTCCATCCTGGACTACTGGAAAGTTACATTTGACCACTGGAAGTGAAGAAAGTCCAGAATTAATGGGAAGTGTTTCAACAGTGGAAAGAAAAATTAGTGCAAATTAGTAACTTCCCCTGGGAACAAACATGCAAGCAATGGAAGGCAGAATGCTAATTTAAAAAGTACTTTATTTGTGTAATAAATAAATGTTTAAATTTACTTTATCTTATTTTATTTTTTTACAGAGAGAACACGGGGGAGAGACATAGAAACATTCCTTAGGGTGAAACATTGATCAGCTGCTTCTTGCACACCCCCTACTGGGGATCAAGCTCAAAAGCCAGGCATGCACCCAGGAATGGAATTATGACCTCCTGATTCATAAGTCAAAGCTCAGCCACCGAACCACACATCAAGGCCTATTTGTGCATTTTAATTTAAGATAAATAGAGAGACATAGGTGATTGTGTTCCTATATGTTTTTCCATTACTGACAAGTTTTGAAAAGGTCTGATTACCACATACAATTTTCAGGTAAATTCAGAGCAAGTTTGATGCTCTTTAAAAAAAAAAGATTAAAACATTTTTTTCTAAATTTCAGGCTGACACTGACTTAGTTCCCTGATCTTCTAGAAAGACAGGAAAGGCTCTTGTATGAAGGTAATGCTTGAGCTCAAATGTAAAAAGCTGAAAAGAAGCTAGTCATGCAAACATATGCAGAGAGAAAGTTATCAGGTTTCAACAACATGCAAGAACTGGTATGGGGGAGAAATGAAAAGGCCAGTGAACTTGAGGTCGTGTTTTCTAAATATTTTGGACTGAAACTCAGAGATCAAACCCCACATTTTATATTGTAATCTCACAGGCTGAGATCAAGTTAAAACTTCATAGTTTCATCCATCAGCTTCCTCTTGCACACCCCCTACTGGAGACCTGCCTGCAACCAGGGTATATGCCCTTGAGCAGAATCGAACCAGGACCTTTCAGTGCGCAGGCCAAAGCTCCATCCATTGAGCCAAAAAAGTTTCGACAATATACATCCCTATCTCATTTCTATCTCAGTGAGAAATAAAGTGGAATGTTAGCTGTGTGATTCTTGTAGGTCCCTTTTATCAGGTTGAGTGAGGTTCCTTCTATTCCTAGTTGACTCAGTGTTCTGTCAAATGCCTTTTTTTGCATCTATTAAGATGGCCATGTGTTTTTCCTTCTTTATCGTCTCTCCATGTGGTAAATTACACTGATTAATTTTTTCAATTTGAAAACTCTTTGCCTTCATGGAATAAATCCTATTTGGTTATGATATAGTATTCTTATTTTTATAATATGACAGGATTTTACTTGCAAATATTTTAATCATTTTCTTAGAGTAGGCAGCTAGAAATACATTAGCCAGGAAGGCAGTTGGGGTTGGAGGGGATACAGTGAGAGGTGACAAACCAAAAATAGACACTGGAGGCATCAGGCCCTTCTGTGAGGAGAGAACATTTAGAGCCGCTCCAGGCTGTGGTGTAACCGGTGGCATACACCTGCGTGAAGGATCCTTACAGTTTGAAGATATATTTCCTGGAGTCAGAGAAAGGAGGTGACTTATGCCTTGCTAGGGGCATTCCAGCCTAGGGGTATAAATCCTCTGAACTCCCAAATATCAGGGCACTCGGTTTGGTGTTTGACCGCTCAGGTTCTGAGTGTCCTCCTTTCTCTGCCAATGAATTCTCCCTTGGTTTTGCTGCTATTTGTTGTCTCTTGTTTGAATTCATTCCTCAAGCAAGACAAGAACTGAGGGCACAGAGTGCTACCTCTGGCCAGAGGCTATCTCAGGGCAGAGATGTCCTTGACCAATGCTGACAGTTTTGGTTCTATGTTCACAGTGAATTTTTTTTCCTTTCATTTTCCTATAATATGTATGCCTATTTCTATGTTGTGTCTGGTTTTGGTATCAGGGATGAGGTTGAAGTAGTCCCTCCCGTTGTATTTACTTGGAGAGTTTGTTTAGAGCTGCTATTGTTAATACTGAAATGTTGGTACAATCCCCAATGATGATGGCTGGGGCCTGCACTTTTCTTTGTGGGATTTAAGTGTCAGATTTCTTGGTATAAAGCTGTACATGTTATTTTCTTATTGTCATTTAAATGTATGCAGGCCATTTAGTGATGTTCTCTTAAAAAACTTATTTTTTTAAAATCTTCACCAGAGGATATTTTTTTAATTGCTATTTAGAGAGAGTGAAAGGGAAGGAGGAGGGGGAAGAGAGAGTTAGAGAAACATCGATGGGACAATGATGCATCTATTGGTTGCCTTCAGCAGGTAGGAGAACAAGTCTGCAAGCAAAGTACATGCCTTGGATCAGGAATTGAACCAGAGACCCTTCAGCACTTGGGTTGATGCTCTAACCACTAAACCAAAGCAGCCACACACTTTTTTCATTCTTGATGTTGGTTATTTGTGTCTTCTAGTTTTTTACAGATTTGCTATAGCTTTATTCATTTTATGGATCCTCCCCAAGAACCACATGTAGGTTTTAATAATTCTATATTTTTTCAATTTTATTGATTTCTATCTTTATTATTTCTTTCCGTTTTCTTGTTCTGTATCCAACTTGCTCTTCCTTTTTTAATTCCTTAAAGTGAAAGCTTAGATTCTTGAGCTGAAACTTTTCTCTTGTTCCAATATATGTATTTGCTATGAATATTCTTCTAAGCAATGCTTTAGCTGTATTTCACAAATTTTGATATTTCAATATTTTGTATTTTCATTAAATTCAAAACACATTCTAATTTCCCTTGTGACTCCTTCTTTTATTCATGATTAGTAGGAAATGTCTTCATAATTTTTAAATATTTAGGGATTTTACAGATATCTTTACTTCTATTTCTATATTCATTCCATTGTAAAGATACTGTACTGTAAATAATTTCAATTTTGAAATGAAAAAAACTTTTGAAACATATTGCCTAGTATATGGTAGTAAAGAAATGTTACATATGCGTGTAAAAAGATGACGTATTTTACTGTTTTTCAGTGGTTAATTTTGTTCAAGTGTCAAATATCCCCCAGTGTGTCCTGCTTTAGGTCATGCTCGAATGCCTTAGATCTTGTTTTTTAAGTAGAGGTAAACCTCTGAGATTTCAGGTTTGTTTAAGACTACAGCAATAGGTGAGTATGGAAGTAAAGCAGGTTATGGTTTTTTTGCTGGTTGCTGTAATCAATTTGTAATATATGTATACATACATATAAATGTATGTATGTGTGTGTGTTTGTGTGTGTGTGTGTGTGTGTATGTGTGTGTGTGAAGTGCAATAAAGCAAAGCACAATTTAAAGAGATATGCCTGCATGCCTTGACTTTATCAATCTTACTGGTGACAGGGTTAGTCTTTTATGATTTATTCTACCATTTAGTTGAGCCAGAACTGCAATACTTATTGTATTATTGGATAAAACTTTCTTAAAACTAGTGTTTTCTGATGCTTTCAAGCCAAAAAATGTAACTCATGCATATACATAGCTATTAACAATGTACAAACAGGAATGCCAATGACATGAGGGTGAAGACTGGGAAAGTAGACAAGTAGAGTTGGTTTTTTTATTATTCTATTTGGCACATAAAATTAGATTAGAAACAAATTTAACAGGGGGAACAAGCACATATGGCTGGGGTTTTGTTTTGTTTTCACTCGTTGGCCAAAGTATTTAAAAGTTGGTAAAAGTTCCCCCAATATTTATAGTGGAGAGGGAGAGCAATGGAAGTGTTATTACCTTTACACTCAGGAGGCTCACCACTCCATTTATCACGCCCAACACAGGTAAGCTGTCTCTCTCCAACAAGTGAATACTCATCTGGTCCACCAGAAAGCCTACAACTGTAAGTGACTATTTCATGGTATTCAAATGCAAGCTTGTGGCTATTGCTGAAATCTCCATTTGGAATTTTTGCAGGTGGTTTACACAAAATCCCTAAAAAAGGTTAAAAGGGAAAACAGAAAGTCTAAATATATAGAAAAGATTAAGACAGCATTATGCCCTCAAAAAGTTCATTAACATATGATTTCTACATCTATTTGCAAACACGTTTCTACTAAAAAGGTTATTATCCCAATTCAAACCATCAATAGAGAAATAAAATTTTAGGAGAAAACCCATTTTTTTAAGTCCCCATAGATTAAGATAACTGTATGAAAGACCTGTGTTATCTGTAAGGCCATGCTGCCTTTTCTAATGAGATCATATGATTTAGGAAAACTCAGTGCTAGTTGAGAAATGCTACATCCTTTTCTGAATCAGTGGTTCTCAGGTATAGCAAGATTTTGTCTTTTCTCACTGTCATCCTTAGAGTGTCCAGGGAAATTTTCCAATGCATTTAGAATGATAATGCCACAGAAAGATTCTGTAGGTCTTCCTTTAAGGCAGATACTGAAGCAATTAGAAAAAATGTAAAGCAATGACACTCTTCCCTTTGTTTTGGAAATGTTTGATCTCACAAAAAAAAAATGTTGCATTTGTTAACATGTATTGAGCTTATTGTCCTTAAACATGAAATAATAATTATTTAAAAAACTTTCTGCTTTAATCTCAATATAAGGAATATTGGGGTCGTAACTGTAAAGCATACAGAGGTCCTCAGGCCATAAAGTTTGAGAGCTGCTGTCAATTCTAAAGTGAGAATGTACTCACGTTCACAAGCTGGTGGATTATCACTCCATTCCACAGTATCTCCAGAGAGTTCACAATATAGAATTTTTGGTCCAAGTAAATAATAACTATGTGAGGAAAGAAATGATTATTGTTTCTTTATCAGTTAACAAGAACACATAATATCGAAGAAGCTTTTCTATGGTTGTTTTCTGTACTACCGTAATTGCAGGGAGAAGTTTCTGAAGTGACAGGGATTGAATGTGTTAACTAAATCTGCAATGTAAGGAAATGGAGAGATTCTTCATAAGAACACACATTAGCCTAGAGCAGTGTCTAAATAAACCTGTCATGCCTGATCTCTGGAGCGAGAAATACACATTTCTATGCAACAGGCATTTCTTCAGTAATGCTTGGAGACTTCAATATCCAATCACAACAACTAGATTTAAAATAAGTAAGGCTGAAAATAGAGGACTTCCAGGACACAATCAACTAGATTTCGCAGACAGAGCACCACAGAACAAAGTACACATTCTCCTAAGTGCACATGGGACACTTTCCAGGATAGAACATACTTTGAGTCACAATTTAATATGAACTAATCAATAGGTTTTAAAAAGACAGATATCATACAACTAGAGGCCCAGTGTACGAAATTCGTGCAGAGGGGTGGGGGAGAGGAATGGTTGTGTGGTTGTCTCTCAGCCCAGCCTGCCCCCTCTCCAATCTGGGACACCTCGAGGGATGTCCAACTGCCTGTTTCGGCCAGGCTTTCAGACATCCCTCTCACAATCCAGGACAGCTGGCCCCCAAGTGCTCGCCTGCCTGCCTTCCTGATTGCCCCTAACCACTTCTGCCTGTCAGCCTGATCATCCCCTAACTACTCCCATGCCAACCTGATTGATGTCTAACTGCTCCCCTGTCAGCCAATTTGTCCCCAACCTCCTTCCTCTGCTAGCCTGGTCACCCCTAACTGCCCTTCCCTGTGGGGTTGATCACCCCCAACTGCCCTCCCTTGCAGGCCTGGTGCTTCCCAAATGCCCTTCCCTGCTGGCTATCTTGTGGTGGCCATATTGTGTCCACATAAGGGCAGGATCTTTAAACACAAGGGGGAAGTTATGTTGTGTGTTAAAGTAAAGGTCGATCTGCATATTGCTCTTTTATTGGAAAGGATGTATCTTCTCTGACCACAATGGGATAAAGTTGTGAAACAAAACCTTCACAGACTAAGGTTTTCCTGAAGGAGCAGGTTTCCTGACTAGCCATATGCTCCCCAGAAAAAAGGACCAGGTCCAGGGGCATGCAATCTGAATCACCAGCAGCAGGGACAGATGAAGGCAAACATTTCTGCCCTCTTGGTTTAATGGGTTCTCTTACAGCTTTGAGGAGGAAGATGTAAGTTATTCTGAAGGAAGTTACATGGGCTACAGATAAGGGGGCAGAAGAAGGGTAAGTGGGGCTAGTCCTGGGATAGGTGCATAGATGGTAGGAAGAGGTGTTTGCTGCTTTTGAATGGTTTATTGGCAGCAATCGGAAAGGTTGCTGTGTAAGTGGGACACAGTGAAATCTGGTGGTCAGCTAGCCCTTGCTGAATAGGAGCTATAAGAGCTCTTCTATTCACAGGATTCTGAAGTAGCTCTGGAAGTTCATTCAAAGTTTCAACACACATTTCATTAGTTCCTGCATTTCTCCTGCTAACTGATGAGCTCCCTGTCTCTCTTTCTACCCTGCAGCCTACCCTATAGTTTAATGAAGAACCATGTCACCAGGATTACTACATTTTTAATGACTATCATAGGCTTATGGCTATCATACGATACAATTTTGCTTTCTTTCAAGGTACATTTCTTTCTATTCACTGCACATGCTTTCAGTCTCCATCAAAAGCCCAAGGGTTGGTTGGCTGTAAGTACAACTTGTTCCACATACAGCAAGATGAAATCAACAGAATGGAAATGCTTAGAAGAAGAGAACCAGACCAAAAATGGGACCAGTAATGTTGACCTTCTTCTTTCAAGAAGCAACTTACTTACCCATCATGACATGTGAAGTGAACTTGTGAGCCAAACTCTATAGTTCCATTTGTATAGATTACTTCACCATTTGCAGGTTCTCCTATGTGCTGACATGTCTTTCCTAAAAGGAAATTTTTCAAATTTGTTGTTTTATACCAATGCCAAAACAGATTGAATCAAAATAAAAATTCTACATTGTGCTATTAGATCAATGGAAATGTTTTGTCTTATTTATCTTTATTACATTTTATTTTATTCATTGGGGTGATATTGATTCATAAGCTTATGTAGGTGTCAAATATTCAGGTTTATGTTACACTAGAGGCCCAGTGCATGAAAACCGTGCATGGGTAGGGTAACTCCCAGCTGGCTCGGGCTGTTGGTAGAAGGGGGGTGGGGGAGGATCCCTTTCCCTGGCTGCCTGCCCTGTTGCCAATGCCCGCCAATGTTTTGCACCTTCCAATGGTGGTCAGCACATGTATAACTCCTGGTCAGTCGAATTACCACCAGTAGGGACAATTTGCATATTAGCCTTTTATTATATGATGATCTGTGTGCTCAGCACACAAAGTCAAACCATTTCTTATTACATATATGTGGTCACTTTATCCTTCCTTCTCCAGACCCTCCAACTCTTCCCTCTGATAACCATCCAACTGTGGTCTGTGTCTATGAGAATTCAGTTTTGTATGTCACATATGAGCAAAATCATAGGTGCTTAGCTTTTTCTGACAGACTTACTTCGCTTAGCATAATATTCTCGAGGTCCATCCATGCTGCCACTAATGGCCAAACTTAAGATTCACATGGACCCAGAGTATTGATGGCCAAGTTAAAAGTTCCCTGGAGATTTTCAAAGCTTGAAAAAGTGCATTATTACCTAAAATGTACATCCACATGAGGAAGCCATCGTGGTAATAATGGAATATGCAGTCTACAATGTGTGAAAATCTTCAGAGCTATAAAAATGATAATGTTGTGTACTTACTTATGCAAGCCTCCTGGAGAGCAGGTGCCCATGTGCCATCAGTTTGACACTCAGCTTCGACAGGAAGAGCAGGAACAATACGCTTGTATCCTGGGCGACACTCATATTCTATTTTGTGTCCAGGAGTATAAGGGGTTTGAGGAATACCTTTTATTTTCATCGATTGGTATCTTGGTGAGTCATCACAGGCATCTGGGCATGAGAGAATAAGAACATGAAACTAAAGTATTTTCTTTTCCACCAGCCACGGAGTATGGCCTGGCAGCAGGCAGGTTGTAGAAAATCCATGGAAGGCCCTTGCTGAGATTTTAAGTGATTGTGCCCGGCTTTTACCAGATGATGAGCTATGCTTGCTTTTAACCACATCCTACTAGCGTTTGGTTTCTTTGGAAATATCCTGAATATTCTTTCTATAATAAATTGAAGAGACACAGCAATATTTTGGATTGAAAATATATTTATAGAGATATGCCCTTCCCATTTTTTTAAAGTTTATTTCACACTCAACTCCCTCCCTAAGAAGGCTCCTATAGTATATAGCCCTGGTTCAGAGTACTCTCCCATGGTTTTAAACAGAAACTGATGATAACTTGTTACTTCTGGCTCATTCTCCTCCCAGGAGGCAAAGTTCCTAGAGGTCAGGGATCATATATATTCTGTTCCTACTAACCCTGTGCCCAGTGCGTGCTCAAGAAATGCTATGGTAGGTGCTGACTTATCAAATAAGGATTGTGTGTTTTAGAGATCAAAATTAATATGGACTGAATATTTTAAAATAGATGACTTTGTGTGCTATGTTTCACATCAGTGAACTGAGTAAATAAAGGTCAATGAAATGTCAAAATGTATAACTTTCACATTATTTTAAGTATGATTTATTCTTCTTTCGCTAATCAATGGATCATGCTTGGCCTCAGAGGTTCTCTGATTTGGCTGTTTATACTGTGTTACAATATTGCTATGCCATTAGAATTTGTTATTTCTCGGGTTTTGGTAGTTTTTTTTTGTTTGTTTGTTTGTTTTTAATAGAATACTACCTTTTTCACTTTGGCCATTCCTCTTCTTTTACATTGTCAGTGGGCTTGACAAACTAACAAAGCTGATAGAATTAGTATGTAAGGTAATGTGATGGAGACACATCAAGTAAAGTCCTGAAGGGTTAAAAGCATGCAGAGGTCCCTCCTATAAGATGGAGGATCTAAGAAAGGAGCTAGATCTATGCTGATCCCCGAGGAACCTCTTTTCTTATGCCCTGGATTGGTCTTGTGGCAGACTGATGTGAAAGTTTAAAAGTATATATTTGTATTTCTATCAAATCACAAACATTATGTGACTGTTTTTAAATCCAAAGAGGTAATGTTGGTTAATAACATTATGTAAATTTCAGGTGTACAAAGTTGTAACAGGCCATGTGTAGACTCTACCTGTGAAGTTTAGTCTCTTTCCCTCACCTCCCTTCACCCCCTCACCTCCCTTCAACCACCTCACCACTTCCCTTCGCATAACTACCATTTTGTTCTCTGTAAATGTGAGTTGTGTTGGTTGCTTTTTGTTCATTTGTTGCTTTTTGTTTTATATCCCACACGTGTGAAGTCATAGTTTTTGCAATTTCCCTGATGAAGGCTGCTAGAGCTAATAAACTTCCATCTTATGACAGCTTTAGTTCTATCCCTTACCTTTTTGCAAGGTTTTGGTTTTCTTTTCATTTTCCTCAAGGTAGTTTTTGTTTTTCTGTTGGACTTGAATGTTTACTGGTCAGGTAGCTACTACTGAATATTATTATACTTCATTTTTCTGAAACTCAGTAGTTAGAATGGTGGTACCATGGCAATCACAGGCATTTCTGTTATTTACCAGTTACCCAATCCTCTTTTTAATGCGCCTCCAGGGCTGACACCCTTGCCCTTCCCCTACCTGAGCATGTGGGTAGCAGGAGCTCTAGGGCCAGCAAAAGGATCCCCAGGAAGCCAGACAAAGAGGGATTCTCCATTTGGCGGGAAGATGCCCTGGGCTGCTGGGAAGACACCTTCATTTTCCCCACCTCAGAGGGAAAGCCCTGGACAGCGAGCAACTTACCCTTTTGAGGGCAGCTATGGGATACAACAATCCTCAAAAGGTGTCTTGTGCATGATGGCATGTGGGCGTGGCCTGTGCTTTTCCAGATGAGGAGTGCTGGGCCAATGGCCATCTGCGGGGCGGAGCCTCCACCCCTGGCTGTGCTTTAGCCCTGGAGGGAATGGAGCAAAGCCTGGTCCCCATCTCAGCCACCCACTGGCCTCCTGCAGGTTGAACTGGCAACAGTTCCCATCTGTGGCAATGAAGGCAATGAAGGCCACAAATATGAACAAAATTTAGGTAGGTGAAATAAGGTGTTAAGTCTCCAGCCCAATCAATCTTCACATGAGATGTTGGCCCAGGCATCACCGAGAAGCCAGCATATAGTTCTGGTGGGGCAGGGGAGTTGCGGGGCAGAGGGGCGGGGTAGACTAGTGTGTCCATATATTGGAAAGCTTAAGAGTTTTCCTTGCTCTGGTTGGTTTGACTCAGCAGATAGAGCGTGGGCCTATCCCCTATATATGTTATCTGTATATCTATCATAAAGTTTAATTTATAAGTTAGGCAAGGTAAGAGACTAACAACAACTCCTAATAACATGGAATAAGCATAACAATATCCTATAATAAAAATGGGAATGAGTCCTCTCTCTCTGAAAATATGCCATTGCTCTGCATTATCCCTTCTTCTAGGCATGATGGGAGATGATGCAGCGCCTACGTGATGGGAAAAAGTGTGGAGAAGACACTGAACCAAGGGATGATTTTCTTGGCCGGGGTGAGAAATATTGGGACAGTGTGATATTTCACCATGCTATTCAGGATGGCACGTATATAAAAGTTTTAATTACTTATTCTTGGATTCCTCACTTAATCTTTTCAGGTCACAGTGTGGGTAACTGAAACCACAGAAAGAGAAGCTATGGATAAGTGGTGACTACCAAGTTTCACTTGTCTCTCATTTCTGCTGAAAACAAAGAGAAGCCAGAGACAGCAGCACTAAAATCAGAAAGGCAATTTGTTCCCTCATAGCAAAATTATCTCCTAAGTCTTCACGAGAGTGAAGACTGACCAGCAGTCTATACAAGAAGTCCCCATTTCACTTCATTACTAAAGGACTTCTCCTGCCTTTCCATTGCTAGGAATTTTGCCTCTATTGCCAAATAAAATTGCCCAGCAAAGAGAAAAAGAATAATTCTAGGAGGCAGTAAGAGGTAAGGTGGTTGTTCTAGAGACAGCAGAAATTTCCCAGTTCATCAAAGGAATGAAACTGGGAGTAGTCTGGGAAATACATCATCATCCTCGGTCACAAAGACACCTTGTGAAGGTGCCAACAGGTCGTTTTAAGAATAATAAAATGGCTAAGTTGATGACACAGGAAACATACGTATTAAGAACAAAAGCCACGGACCTTCCTTTTTGCTAACATTAATTGGAATGATGCTGTATGCTGGAAACCAAATCAGTTTCACTGAAAAAGAGATAGACAGGAAGCCAGGAAGGCTGGTCAAAAACCTTAATTGCTCTAACCTTTAGTTGAGATTTTGTTAGCTGAAGCAGAATCTACCTTGTCTGTGAAAGTTTCTGTTATTTCCTGCCTAAGGGCTACATGTAAATTTCTGTTTATGTTGCTTAAGATGTGTTCCCCAAAGCCTCAATAAAAGGGGATGGCAGGCCCAGAGCAGGAGTAGTTCTCCCACTAGAGTTGGACTACCGCCTGGCCCCCCAAATCGCCAAATTGAATTTCTTCAAGTCTCTTTTCATTTGTGTGCGGCCCTTCTCCAGGACCTGAACCCTGAATTGGAACTCTTTCTACGCGGGCCGTGAAAGAGAGTCCTATAGCTGTAAGTCAGAAATAAGTTTTTTTTAAGAGCTTCCTATATGCCTGGCCTTATACTAGCTGCTTAAAATATGTACCATTTTAACTGTACTGTCAACTAGTGAGGAATACATTCAATTTTCTTATATGTAAGTAAACACTTTCAAGGTTTACATAACACGTCCAAGCTGGTTCTGATATTGCAGACTGTGGCAGGTAGTGGGAGGATCATGAAGTATAGCACCTAGAATGGCTGTGAATATGTTTTTCCTCCTTTCATTACTAAAAAGGATGAATGAGTGTAAATCACCAGATAAAGGATTACAAAAAAAAAAAATTCCAGGTATTAAATAATATAAGCAGAAAGTTATTAAACCTGAGGAACTGGAACTTGTGCTAGAAGCTTTGGTAGTTGCCCCTATAAAAAAATAACAATGAGATGAATCACTTCAAAATTATTACATTTTGAAATTTATATGAATTATGCCTGTAGATTCTTTTTTCTGTAGAAATTCCCATGCTTCAATTTACTCTAAAAAAATGTTGTTATATATTTCGACACATAAGAAGTGCCAGAAATGTAGACACCTGTGTGATATACATAATAGATTAAGACCCTATGATAACATACATTTGATGTCATACCTCTGTATTGGAAATGAATGTGAGACAGAGTTCATTCAAAAAACTGTTTTTTTCCCCAATTATTCTGTAACATTGCTATTGAATGTCAAAGAAATAAAATATAAACAAAAAGACATAAAGACCCCCTTTGTACCTTTAATACATTTTGGGATCTCTGGCTTCCAAGTGTTGTCAGCTCCACAGACAATAATGTTGCTGCCTTCTAGCTGAAATCCCGAATTGCATTCGAATGTAACCTCTGCTTTGTATAGAAATTTTGTTCCAAGTCCGGACACCACTCTTCCATTCTGGACTACTGGAAAGTTACATTTGACCACTGGTAAGTGAAGGAAGTCCAGAATTAATGGGAAGTGTTTCAACAGTAGAAAGAAAAACTAGTGCAAATTAGTAACTTCCCCTGGGAACAAACAGGCAAGCAATGGAAGGCAGAATGCCAATTTAAAAAGTACTTTATTTGTGTATTAAATAAATGTTTAAATTTTTTTTTTTTTTTTTTTTTTTTTTTTTTTTTTTTTTTTTTTTTTTACAGAGAGAACACGGGAGAGAGACACAGAAACATTCCTGAGGTTGAAACATTGATCAGCTGCCTCTTGCACACCCCCTACTGGAGGCATGTCAGTAACCAGGGTACATGCCCTTGACCAATATCAAACCCAGGACCTTTCAGTCCACAGGCCAAAGCTCCATCCATTGAGCCAAACCAGTTTAGGCAACATACATCCCTATCTCATTTCTACCTCAATGAGAAATAAAGTGGAATGTTAGCTGTGTGATTATTGTAGGTCCCTTTTATCAGATTAAATGAGGCTCCTTCTATTCCTAGTTGACTCAGTGTTCTGTCAAATGCCTTTTTTTGGCATCTATTAAGAAGGTCATGTGTTTTTCCTTTTTTATTGTCTCTCCATGTGGTAAATTACACTGATTAATTTTTTGATTTGAAACAACTTTGCCTTCATGGAATAAATCCTATTTGATTATGATATAGTATTCTTATTTTATGATATGACAGGATTTTACTTGCTAATATTTTAATCCTTTTGTTAGACTAGGCAGTTGGGGTTGGAGGGGATACAGTGAGAGGTGACAAACCAAAAATAGACACAGGAGGCATCAGGCCCTTCTGTGAGGAGAGAACATTTAGAGCCACTCCAGGATGTGGTGTAAGGGGTGGCATACACCTGCGTGAAGGAGCCTTACAGTTTTGAAGATATATTTTCTTGAGTCATGAGGGAGGGGGTCACTTGCTAGTCGCTGGGGGCATTCCAGCCTATGGGTATAAATCCTCTGAACTCCCAAATATCAGGGCACTTGGTTTGGTGTCAGCCCGCTCAGGTTCTGAGTGTCCTCCTTTTTCTGCAAATGAATTCTCCCTTGCTTTTGCAGCTATTTTTGTCTCTTGTTTGAATTCATTCCTTCAAGCAAGACAACTGGGCACAGAGTGCTGTCTCTGACCAGAGGCTATCTCAGGGCAGAGATGACCTTCACCATCGCTGACCGTTTTGGTTCTACGTTCACAGTGGATATTGTTTTTCATTTTCCTACAATTTGTATGCCTATTTCTATGTGTGTCTGGTTTTGGTATCAGGGATGAGGTGAGAAGTAGTCCCTCCTGTTGTATTTTCTTGGAGAGTTTGTGTAGAGCTGCTATTGTTAATACTGAAATGTTGCTACAATCCCTAGTGATGGCTGGGACCTGCACTTTTCTTTGTGGGATTTAAGTGTCACATTTCTTGGCATAAAGTTGTACATGTTATTTGCTTATTGTCACTTAAATGTATGCAGGCCATTTAGTGATGTGCTCTTAAAAAACTTATTTTTTTAAAAATCTTCACCAGATGATATTTTTTTAATTGTTATTTAGAGAGAGTGAAAGGGAAGGAGGAGGGGGAAGAGAGAGTTAGAAAAACATTGATGGGTCAATGATGCATCTATTGGTTGCCTTCAGCAGGTAGGAGATCAAGTCTGAAAGCAAAGTACATGCCTTGCATCAGGAATTGAACCAGAGACCCTTCAGCACTTGGGTTGATGCTCTAACCATTAAACCAAAGCAGCCACACACTTTTTTCATTCTTGATGTTGGTCATTTGTGTCTTCTTGTTGTTCGTCAGACTTGCTATAGCTTTATTCATTTTCTGGATCCTCCCCAAGAATCACGTGCTGGTTTCAATAATTCTATATTTTTTCAATTTTATTGATTTCTATCTTTATTATTTCTTTCTGTTTTCTTGTTCTGTATCTAACTTGCTCTTCCTTTTTAATTCCTTAAAGTGAAAGCTTAGATTCTTGAGCTGAAACTTTTCTCTTGTTCCAATATATATTTGCTATGAATATTCTTCTAAGCAATGCTTTTGCTGTATTTCACAAATTTTGATATTTCAATATATTGCATTTCCATTAAATTCAAAACACATTCTAATTTCCCTTATGACTCCTTGTTTTATCCATGATTAGTTAGAAATGTCTTCATAATTTTTAAATATTTAGGGAATTTACAGATATCTTTACTTCTATTTCTATATTCATTCCATTGTAAAGATACTGTACTGTAAATAATTTCAATTTTTGAAATTCAAAGCACTTTTGAAACATATTGCCTAGTATATGGTACTAAAAAAAAATGTTACATATGCGTGAAGAAAGAAGACTTATTGTTTTTCAGTGGTTAATTTTGTTCAAGTGTCAAATATCCCCCAGTGAGTCCTGCTTTAGGTCATGCTCAATCGCCTTAGATCTTGTGTTTTAAGTAGAGGTAAACTTCTGAGATATTTCAGGTTTGTTTCAGACTACAACAATAGGTTGGTATGGAAGTAAAGCAGGCTATGGTTTTTTTTGCTGGTTACGGTATTCAATTGTTAAAATGTGTGTGTGTGTGTGTGTGTGTGTGTGTGTGTGTGTGTTTGTGTGTGTGTGTGTATGTATGTGTGTATGAAGTGCAATAAAGCAAAGCACAATTTAAAAAGATATGCCTGCATGATTTGCCTGGACTTTATCAATCTTACTGGTCACAGGGTTAGTCTTTAACAATTTATTCTACCATTTAGTTGAGCCAGAACTGCCATACTTCCTGTATTATTGGATAAAACTTTCTTAAAACTAGTGTTTTCTGATGCTTTCAAGCCAAAAAATGTAACTCACGCATATACATAACTATTAACAATGCACAAACAGGAATGCCAATGACATGAGGGTGAAGAATGGGAAATTAGACCAGTAGACTTATTTTTTTAAATATTCTATTTGGCACATAAAATTAGATTAGAAACAAATTTAACAGGGGGAACAAGCACATATGGCTGGGGTTTTGTTTTGTTTTCACTTGTTGGCCAAAGTATTTAAAAGTTGGTAAAAGTTTCCCCAATATTTATAATTTAGAGGGAGAGCAATGGAAGTGTTATTACCTTTACACTCAGGAGGCTCACCACTCCATTTGTCACCCCCAACACAGGAAAGCTGTCTCTCTCCAACAAGTGAATACTCATCTGGTCCACCAGAAAGCATACAACTGTAAGTGACTATTTCATGGTATTCAAATGCAAGCTTGTGGCTATTGCTGAAATCTCCATTTGATATTTTTGCAGGTGGCTTACACAAAATCCCTTAAAAAAGGGAAAAAAGAGAGAAAAGAAAGACAAAATAAATAGAAAAGCTTAAGACAGCAATATGCCCTCAAGAAGTACATTAACATATGATTTCTACATCTATTTGCAAATTAAATATCTATTGGAAACATGTTTCTATTCAAAATGTTATTATCCCAATTCAAACCATCAATAGAGAAATGAAATTTTAGAAGAACCCCCCCTTTTTTTTAAGTCCCCATAGAAGATAACTGTATGAAAGACCTGTGTGTATCTGTAAGATTATGCTGCTTTTTCAAATTATGGCAATTTAATGAGAAAATATGATTTAGGAAAACTCAGTGCTAGTTGAGAAATGCTACATCCTTTTCTGAATCAGTGGTTCTCAGGTATACCACGATTTTGTCTTTTCTCATGTCATCCTTAGAGTCTCCAGTGAAATTTTCCAATGCCTTCAGATTCATAATGCCGCAGAAAGAATCTGGAGGGTTTCCTTTAAGACAGATACTGAAGTAATTAGAAAAATGTAAAGCAATGACACTCTTCCCTTTGTTTTGGAAATGTTTGATCTTACAAAAAAAATGTTGCATTTGTTAACATGTACTGAGCTTATTGTTCTTAAACAAGAAATTACAAGTAATTACTTAAAAAAAACTTCTCTGCTTTAATCTCAATTTAAGGAATATCAATAGCACTAACCCACATGCATAAAATCATTGTGGGGTCTTAAATGTAAAGCATACAGGGGTCCTCAGGCCATAAAGAGAGCTGCTGCTGTCAATTCTAAAGAGAGAATGTACTCACGTTCACAAGCTGGTGGATTATCATTCCATTCCACGGTATCTCCAGCGAGTTCACAATATAGAATTTTTGGTCCGAGTAAATAATAACTATGTGAGGAAAGAAATGATTATTGTTTCTTTATCAGTTAACAAGAACACATAATAACGAAGAAGCTTTTCTTTGGTTGTTTTCTGCACTACCGTAATTGCAGGGAGAATTTTCTGAAGTGACAGGGATTGAATGCGTTAATTAAATCTGCAATGTAAGGAAATAGAGAGATTCTTCATAAGAACACACATTAGCCTAGAGCCAAGTGTCTAAATAAACATCACATGCCTGACCACTTTAGCGAGAAATACACATTTCTATTATATGCAACAGGCATTTCTTCAGTAAGGCTTGGAGACTTCAATATCCTACTTACAACTGCTACATTGAAAATAAGTAAGGCTGGAAATAGAGGATTTCCAGAACACAATCAATAGATCTCCCAGACAGAGCACCAGAGAACAAAATACACATTCTCCTAAGTGAACATGGGACACCTTCCAGGATAGACCATACTTTGAGCCACAATTTAATATGAACTAATCAATAGGTTTTAAAAAGACAGATATCATACAACTAGAGGCTCAGTGTACGAAATTTGTGCGGAGGGGAGGGGTGGGGGGAAGAAGTGTTTGTGTCCCTCAGCCCAGCCTGCCCCCTCTCCAAACTGGGACGCCTCGAGTGATGTCTGACTGCCTGTTTGGGCCAGGCAGTCAGACATCCCTCTCATAATCCAGGACAGCTTGCTTCCAAGTGCTGGCCTGACTGCCTTCCTGATTGCCCCTAACCACTTCTGCCTGCCAGCCTGATTATCCCCTAACTACTCCCATGCCAACCTGATTGATGTCTAACTGCCCCCCTGTCAGCCTGTTTACCCCCAACCTCCCTCCTCTGCTGGCCTGGTCACCCCTAACTGTCCTCCCCTGTGGGGTTGATCACCCCCAACTGCCCTCCTTTGCAGGTTTGGTCTCTCTCAACTGCCCTCCCTTGCAGGCTTGGTGCTTCCCAAATGCCCTCCCCTGCTGGCCATCTTGTGGTGGCCATCTTGTGTCCACATAGGGGCAGGATCTTTGACGACAAGGGGTCAGCTATGTTGTGTGTTAGAGTGGTGCTCAATCTGCATATTGCTCTTTTATTGGAAAGGATGTATCTTCTCTGACCACAACGGGATAAAGTTGTGAAACAAAACCTTCACAGACTAATGTTTTTCTGAAGGAGCAGGTTTCCTGACTAGTCATGTGCGCCCCAGAAAAAAGGACCAGGTCCTGGGGCATGCAGTCTGAACCACCAACAACAGCATGGACAGATGAAGGCAAGCATTTCTGCCCTCCTGGTTTAATGGGTTCTCTTACAGCTTTGAGGAGGAAGATGTAAGTTATTCTGAAGGAAGTTACATGGGCTACAGATAAGGGGGCAGAAGAAGGGTAAGTAGGGCTAGTCCTGGGATAGGTGCATAGATGGTAGGAAGAGGTGTTTGCTGCTTTTGAATGGTTTATTGGCAGCAGTCAGAATGGTTGCTGTGTAATTGGGACACAGTGAAATCTGGTGGTCAGCAAGCCCTTGCTGAATAGGAGCTATAAGAGCTCTTCTATTCACATGATTCTGAAGTAGCTCTGGAAGTACATTCAAAGTTTCAACACACATTTCATTAGTTCCTGCCATTTCTCCTGCTAACTGATGAGCTCCCTGTCTCTCTTTCTACCCTGCAGCCTACCCTATAGTTTAATGTAGGACCATGTCACCAGGATTACTACATTTTTAATGACTATGGCAGACTTTTGGTTATCATAAGATACAATTTTGCTTTCCTTCAAGGTAAATGTCTTTCTATTGACTTTAGAACTTTTCAGTCTCCATAAAAAGCCCAAGCGTTGGTTGACTGTAAGTATAACTTGTTCCACAGACAGCAAGATGAAAACAGCAGAATGGAAATGCTTGAGAAGATGAGAACCAGACCAAAAATGGGACTAGCAACGTTGACCTTTGTCTTCCAAGGAGCAGCTTACTTACCCATCATTACATTTAAAGTGAGCTTGTGAGCCAAACTCCATAGTTCCATTTGCGTAGATTACTTCACCATTTGCAGGTTCTCCTATCTGCTGACATGTCTTTTCTAAAAGGAAATTTTTCAAATTTGTTGTTTTATACCAATGCCAAAACAGATTTGAAAAATAAAAATTCTACATTGTGCTATTAAATCAATGGAAATGTTTTGTCTTGTTTATCTGTATTACGTTTTATTTTATTTATTGAGGTGACAGTGGTTCATAAGCTTACGTAGTTGTCAAGTTTACATGTTTATGTTACACTAGAAGCCCAGTGCATGAAAACCGTGCATGGGTAGGGTCCCTCACAGCTGATGGGGGGTAGTGGTGGACGGGGGCGGGGAGGATCCCTTTCCCTGGCTGCCTGCCCTGTTGCCAATGCCCGCCAATGTTTCCCACCTTCCCATGGTGGTCAGCACACGTATAACTCCTGGTCATTGGAATTTCCACCAGTAGGGACAATTTGCATATTAGCCTTTTATTATATACAATGATCTGTATATCACACTGTGTGCCCAGCACACAAAGTCAAACCATCTCCCATTACATATATGTGGTCCCCTTTATCCTTCCTTCCCGAGACCCTCCAACTGTTCCCTCTGATAACCACCAAACTGTGCTCTGTTTCAATGAGATTTCAGTTTTGTATGTCACATATGAGCGAAATCATAGGTGCTTAGCTTTTTCTGACTGACTTATTTCACTTAACATAATATTCTCGAGGTCCATCCATGCTGCCACTAATGGCCAAACTTAAGATTCACATGGACCCAGAGCATTGATGGCCAAGTTAAAAGTTCCCTGGAGATTTTCGAAGCCGGAAAAAGTGCATTGTTACCTAAAATGTACATCCACATGAGGAAGCCATGGTGGTAGTAATGGAATATGCAGTCCACAATGTGTGAAAATCTTCAGAGCTATAAAAATGAAAATGTGGTGTACTTACTTGTGCAAGCCTCCTGGAGAGCAGGTGCCCATGTGCCATCCGCCTGACACACAGCTTCGACAGGAAGAGCAGGAACAATATGCTTGTATCCTGGGCGACACTCATATTCTATTTTGTGCCCAGCACTATAAGAGGATTGAGGAATACCTTTTATTTTCATCGATTGGTATCTTGGTGAGTCATCACAGGCATCTGGGCATGAGAGAATAAGAACATGAAACTAAAGTATTTTCTTTTCCACCAGCCACGGAGTATGGCCTGACAGCAGGCAGGTGGTAGAAAATCCATGGAAGGCCCTTGCTGAGATTTTAAGTGATTGTGCCCGGCTTTTACCAGATGATGAGCTATGCTTGCTTTTAACCACATGCTATTAGCGTTTGGTTTCTTTGGAAATAACCTGAATATTCTTTCAACAGTAAATTGAAGAGACAGCAACAGTTTGGGTTTAAAATTTATTTATAGAGATATGCCCTTCCCATTTTTTTTTTTTTTTTTGGTAAGTTTATTTCACACTCAACTCATTCTCTAAGAAGGCTCTTTAGTATATAGCCCTCGGTCAGAATACTCTCTCATGGCTTGAAACACAAACTGATGATAACTTGTTACTTCTGGCTCAGTCTCCTCCCAGGAAGCAAATTTCCTAGAGGTCAGGGATCATATGTCTTCTGTTCCTACTACACTGTGTGCCCAGTGAGTGCTCAAGAAATGCTATGGTAGGTGCTGACTTATCAAATAAGGATTGTGTGTTTTAGAGATCAAAATAAATATGGACTAAATATTTTAAAATACATGACTTTGTGTGGTATGTTTCACATCAGTGAACTGAGTAAATAAAGGTCAATATAATGTCAAAATGTATAACTTTCACATTATTTTAAGTATAATTTATTCTTCTTTCGCTAACCAATGGATCATGCTTGGCCTCAGAAGTTCTCTGAAGCAGCTATTTAAACTGTGTTCCAATATTGCTATGTCATTAGAATTTTTTTTTAATGGATTTTGGTAGGTTTCTTCTTCTTCTTAGAATCGTACCTTTTTCACTTTGGCCATTCCTCTTCTTTTACATTGTCTGTGGGTTTGACAAACTAACAAAGCTGATAGAATTAATATGTAAGGTAATGTGATGGAGACACATCAAGTAAAGTCCTGAAGGACTAAAGTCATGCAGAGGTCCCTCCTGTAAGATTTAGGCTCTAAGAAAGGAGCTAGATCTATGCTGATCCCCGAGGAACCTCTTTTCTTATGCCCTGGATTGATGTTATGGTAGACTGATGTGAAAGTTTAAAAATATTTATTTGTATTTCTATCAAATCACAAACATTATGTGACTGTTTTTAAATCCAAAGAGGTAATGTTGTTTAATAACATTATGTACGTTTCAGGTGTACAAAGTTGTAACAGGCCATGTGGAGACTCTACCTGTGAAGTTTAGTCTCTTTCCCTCACCTCCCTTCACCCCCTCACCTCCCTTCAACCTCCTTACCACTTCCCTTCGCATAACCACCATTTTGTTCTCTGTAACTGTGAGTTTTGTTTGTTGCTTTTTTTTTTCATTTGTTGCTTTTTGTTTTATATCCCACACGTGTGAAATCATAGTTTTTGCAATTTCTCTGATGAAAGCCGCTATAGCCAATAGACTTCCATCTTATGACTGCTTTCGTTCTATCCCTTACCTTTTTGCAAGGTTTTGGTTTTATTTTCATTTTTCTCAAGGTAGTTTTGTTTTTCTGTTGGACTTGAATGTTTACTGGCCAGGTAGCTCCTACTGAATATTATTGTACTTCATTTTTCTGGAACTCAGTAGTTAGAAAAGAATGGTGGTTATTTCTGTTATTTACCAGTTACCCAACCCTCTTTTTATTTCACCTCCAGGGCTGACACCCTTTCCCTTCCCCTACCTGAGCATGTGGGTAGCAGGAGCTCTAGGGCCAACAAAAGGATCCCCAGGAAGCCAGACAAAGAGGGATTCTCCATTTGGCGGGAAGATGCCCTGGGCTGCTGGGAAGACACTTTCATTTTCCCCACCTTAGAGGGAAACCCCAGGGACAGTGAGTAACTTTCCCTTTTGAGGGCAGCTACAGGACGCAACAATCCCCAGAAGGTGTCATGTGCATGATGGCATGTGGGCGTGGCCTGTCCTTTTCCAGCGGAGGGGGAGGAGCCAATGGCCATCTTCTGGGCGGAGCCTCCGCCCCTGGCTGTGCTTTAGCCCTGGAGGGAATGGAGCAAAGCCTGGTCCCCATCTCACCCACCCACTGGCCTCCTGCAGGCTGAACTGGCAACAGTTCCCACCTGTGGCAATAAAGGAAATGAAGGCCACAAATATGAACACAATTTTGGTGAAATAAGGTGTTAAGTCTCCAGCCCAATCAATCTTCACATGAGATGTTGGCCCAGGCCTCACTGAGAAGCCAGCATATAGTTTAGGGACAGGGGTGCTTCGGGGCAGAGGGGCAGGGGAAGACGAGTGTGTCCATATATTGGGGAGCTTAAGAGTGTTCCTTGCCCTCGGTGGTTTGTCTCAGTGAATAGAGAGTGGGCCTATCCCCTATATATGTTATCTGTATATCTATCATAAAGTTTAATTTATAAATTAGGCAAGGTAAGAGACTAACAACAACTCCTAATAAGATGGAATAAGCATAACAATATCCTATAATAATATCGGGAATGTGTTCTCTCCCTCTGAAAATATGTTATTGCTCTGTGTTATCCCTTCTTCTAGGCATGATGTGAGATGATGCAGTGCCTACATGATGAGAAAAAGTGAGGTGAAGACACTGAACCAAAGGATTATTTTCTTGGTCGGGGTGAGAAATATTGGGACAGTGTGATATTTCATCATGCTATTCAGGATGGCATGTAATTTAAAAGTTATGAATTACTTATTCCTGGATTCCTCACTTAATCTTTTCAGATCATGGTTGTGGGTAACTGAAACCACAGAAAGTGAAGCCATGGATAAGTGGTGACTACCGTGTTTCTCTTGTCTCTCATTTCTGCTGAAAACGAAGAGAAGCCAGAGACAGCAGCACTGACATCAGGAAGACAGTTTGTTCCCTCATAGCAAAATCATCTCCTAAGTCTTCAGGAGAGACATTGACCAGCAGTCTATACAAGAAGTCCCCCATTTCACTTCATTATTAAGGACATCTCCTGCCTTTCAGTTGCTATGAAATTTGCCTCTATTTCCAAATAAAAATGCCCAGCAAAGAGAAAAAGAATAATTCTAGGAGGCAGTAAGAGGTAGGGTGGTTGTTCTAGAGACAGCAGAAATTTCCTAGTTCATCAAAGGAATGAAACCGGGAGTAGTCCGGGAAATACATCATCATCCTCGGTCACAAAGACACCTTGTGAAGGTGCCAACAGGTCGTTTTAAGAATAATAAAATGGCTAAGTTGATGACCTAGGAAACATACGTATTAAGAACAAAAGCCACGGACCTTCCTTTTCACTAACATTAATTGGAATGATGCTGTAAGTCAGAAATAAGTTTCCTTTAAGAGCTTCCTATATGCCGGGCCTTGTGCTAGCTGCTTAAAATATGTCCCATTTTAACTCTACTATTGACAAGTGAGGAACACATTCAATTTTCCTATATGTAAGTAAACACTTTCAAGGTTTACATAACATGTCCAAGCTGGTTCTGATGTTACAGACTGTGGCAGATAGTGGGAGTATCATGAATATAGCACCTAGAATGGCTGTGAATATGTTTTTCCTCCTTTCATTACTAAAAACGATGAATGAGTGTAAATCACCAGATAAAGGATTACAAAAGAAATTCCAGGTATTAAATAATATAAGCAGAAAGTTATTAAACCGGAGGAACTGGAAATTGTGTTAGAAGCTTTGGTAGTTGCCCCTATAAAAAAATAACAACAATGAGATGAGTCACTTTGAAATTATTACATTTTGAAATTTATATGAATTATGCCTGAAGATTCTTTTGTTAGGTAGAAATTCCCATGCTTCAGTTTACTCTGGGGAAAAAAAGGGTTGCTATATATTTTGACACATAAGAAATACCAGAAATGAAGACACCTGTGTGATATACATAATGTATTAAGACCCTATGATATCATACATTTGATGTCATACTCTGTCCTGGAAATGAATGTGAGATACAGTTCATTAAAAAAATTGTTTCTTTTCAATTATTCCATATCATTGTTATTGAATGGCAAAGAAATAAAATCTAAACAAAAAAACAAAAAGAGCCCCCTTTGTACCTTTAATACATTTTGGGATCTCTGGCTTCCAAGTGTTGTCAGCTCCACAGACAATAATGTCGCTGCCTTCTAGCTGAAATCCTGCATCGCATTCGAATGTAACCTCTGCTTTGTATAGAAATTTTGTTCCAAATCCGGACATCATTTTTCCATCCTGGACTACTGGAAAGTTACATTTGACCACTGGTAAGTGAAGGAAGTCCAGAATTAATGGGAAGTGTTTCAACAGTGGAAAGAAAAACTAGTGAAAATCACTAACTTCCCCTGGGAACAAACAGGTAAGGAATGGAAGGCAGAATGCTAATTTAAAAAGTACTTTATTTTTGTATTGAATAAATGTTTAAATTGATTTGATTTGATTTGATTTTTTTACAGAGAGAACACAGGAGAGAGACACAGAAACATTCCTGAGGTGAAATATTGTTGAGCTTGCACACCCCCTACTGGGGATCAAGCTTAAAAGCCAGGCATGTACCCAGGAATGGAACCATGACCTCCTGATTCATAAGTCAATGCTCAGCCACTGAGCCACACAGCAAGGCCTATTTGTGCATTTTAATTCCAGGTAAACAGATACAGAGACATCTAACAACCCTTTCTCACCTAGAAAAGACTGTCATTATAGATGATTGTGTTCCTATATGTTTTTCCATTACTGACAAGTTTTGAAAAGGTCTGATTACCACATACAATTTTCAGGTAAATTCAAAAGCAAGTTTTGATGCTCTTTAAAAAAAAAAAAAAGATTAAAACATTTTTTTCTAAATTTCAGGCTGACACTGACTTAGTACCATGATCTTCTAGAATGACAGGAAAGGCTCTTGTATGAAGGTAATGCTTGAGCTCAAAGGTAAAAAAGTTGAAAAGAAGCTAGTCATGCAAACATATGCAGAGAGAAAGTTATCAGGTTTCAACAACATGCAAGAACTGGTATGGGGGAGAAATGAAAAGGCCAGTGAACTTGAGGTCGTGTTTTCTAAATATTTTGGACTGAAACTCAGAGATCAAACCCCACATTTTATATTGTAATCTCACAGGCTGAGATCAAGTTAAAACTTCATAGTTTCATCCATCAGCTTCCTCTTGCACACGCCCTACTGGAGACATGCCCACAGCCAGGGAAAATGCCCTTGATCAGAATTGAACCCAGGACCTTTCAGTCCACAGGCCAAAGCTCCATCCATTGAGCCAAACCAGTTTCAGCAATATACATCCCTATCTCATTTCTACCTCAATGAGAAATAAAGTGGAATGTTAACTCTGTGGTTCTTGTAGGTCCTTATTATCAGGTTAAATGAGGTTCCTTCTATTCCTAGTTGACTCAGTGTTCTGTCAAATGCCTTTTTTGGCATCTATTATGATGCCTATGTGTTTTTCCTGCTTTATTGTCTCTTCATGTGGTAAATTACACTGATTAATTTTTTAATTTGAAACAACTTTGCCTTCAGGGCATAAATCCTATTTGGTTATGATATAGTATTCTTATTTTTATAATATGACAGGATTTTACTTGCTAATATTTTAATGGTTTTGTTAGAGTAGGCAGCTAGAAACACTTGAGCTGGGAAAGGCAGCTGGGGGTGGAGGGGTTACAGTGAGAGGTGACAAACCAAAAATAGCCATTGGAGGCATCAGGCCCTTCTGTGAGGAGAGAACATGTAGAGCCGCTCCAAGATGTGGTGTAAGCGGTGGCATACACCTGCGTGAAGGAGCCTTACAGTTTGAAGATATATTTCCTGGAGACATGAGGAAGGAGGTGACTTGCTCCTTGCTAGGGGCATTCCAGCCTAGGGGTATAAATCCTCTGAACTCCCAAATATCAGGGCACTCCGTTTGGTGTCAGCCCGCTCAGGATCTGAGTGTCCTCCTTCTTCTGCAAATGAATTCTCCCCTGCTTTTACTGCTATTTGTTGTCTCTTGTTTGAATTCATTCCTCCAAGCAAGACAAGAACTGGGCACAGAGTCCTATCTCTGGCCAGAGGGTATCTCACAGCAGAGATGACCTTGACCAATGCTGACCGTTTTGGTTCTACGTTCACAGTGGATATTGTTTTTCATTTTCCTACAATTTGTATGCCTATTTCTATGTGTGTCTGGTTTTGGTATCAGGGATGAGGTGAGAAGTAGTCCCTCCCGTTGAATTTACTTGGAGAGTTTGTGTAGAGCTGCTATTGTTACTACTGAAATGTTGCTGCAATCCCTAGTGATGGCTGGGGCCTGCACATCTCTTTGTGGGATTTAAGTGTCACATTTCTTAGCATAAAGTTGTTCATGTTATTTGCTTATTGTCACTTAAATGTATGCAGGCTATTTAGTGATATTCTCTTAAAAAACTTATTTTATTAAAATCTTCACCAGAGGATATACTTTTACTTGCTATTTAGAGAGAGTGAAAGGGAAGGAGGAGGGGGAAGAGAGAGTTAGAGAAACATCGATGGGTCAATGATGCATCTATTGGTTGCCTTCAGCAGGTAGGAGATCAAGTCTGCAAGTAAAGTACATGCCTTGGATCAGGAATTGAACCAGAGACCCTTCAGCACTTGGGTTGATGCTCTAACCACTAAACCAAAGCAGCCACACACTTTTTCATTCTTGATATTGGTCATTTGTGTCTTCTAGTTGTTTGTCAGACTTGCTATAGCTTTATTCATTTTATGGATCCCCCCCAAGAACCACGTGCTGGTTTCAATAATTCTATATTTTTTCAATTTTATTGATTTCTATCTTTATTATTTCTTTCTGTTTTCTTGTTCTGTATCCAACTTGCTCTTCCTTTTTAATTTCTTAAAGTGAAAGTTAGATTCTTGATCTCAAACTTTTCTCTTGTTCCAATATATGTATTTGCTATGAATATTCTTCTAAGCAATGCTTTAGCTGTATTTCACAAATTTTGATATTTCAATATATTGCATTTTCATTAAATTCAAAACACATTTTAATTTCCCTTGTGAGTCCTTGTTTTATCCATGATTAGTAAGAAATATCTTCATAATTTTTAAATATTTAGGGATTTTACAGATATCTTTACTTCTATTTCTATATTCATTCCATTGTAAAGATACTGTACTGTAAATAATTTCAATTTTTGAAATTCAAAAAACTTTGAAACATATTGCCTAGTATATGGTACTAAAAAATGTTACATATTTGTGTAAAAAGAAAACTTATTTTACCGTTTTTCAGTGGTTAATTTTGTTCAAGTGTCAAATACCTTGCTGTGTGTCCTGCTTTAGGTCATGCTCGAATGCCTAAGATCTTGTTTTTTAAGTAGAGGTAAACCTGTGAACTATTTCACGTTTATTTCAGACTATAGCAATAGGTGAGTATGGAAATAAAGCAGGTTATGGTTTTTTTGCTGGTTGCTGTATTCAGTTTGTAATATATGTATACATATATATATATATATATATAAATATATATATAAATATATGTATGTGTGTGCATGTGTGAAGTGCAATAAAGCAAAGTACAATTTAAAAAGATATGCCTGCATGTTTTTTTTTTATTAAATTATTATCTTTGTACGTATACCATTGCACCCCCCTCCCATACATGTCCTCCATCCCCAGAGTTTTGTGTTCATTTGTTGTATTTATATGCATGTATATAAGTCCTTTGGTTGATCTCTTATCTCCCCCAGATCTCCCTAACCTCCTTGCTGTAACTTGACAGTCTGCTTGTTGCTTTATTGCCTCTATATCTATCTTTTGGTTCTTCAGTTTATAATGTTCTTTATCATCCTTAAATAAGTGAGTTCATGTGGTGTTTCTCTTTCATTGACTGGCTTATTTAACTCAGCATGATGTTCTCTAATTCTATCCAGGTTGCTGCAAATGATGAGAATTTCTTCTTTATTATGACAGCATAATATTCCATTGTGTAGATGTACCATAGTTTTTGGATCCAATAATCTGCTGATGGGCACCTAGGCTGTTTCCAAATCCTAGTTATTGTAAATTGTTCTGCTATGAATATACGGGTGTATATATCCTTTCTGATTGGTGTTTCTAGTTTCTTGGGATATATTCCTTGGAGTGGGATTACTGGGTCAAATGGGAGTTCCATTTTCTTTTTTTTTTTTTTTTGAGGAAACTGCACACTGTTCTCCACAGTGGTTGCACCAGTCTACATTCCCACCAGCAGTGCACGAGGGTTCTTTTTTCTCTGCAACCTCGTCAACACTTGTCATTTGTTGATTTGTTGATGTTGGCTATTCTGACAGGTGTGAGATGGTACCGCATTGTTGTTTTGATTTGCATCTCTAGGATAATTAGTGACTTTGAGCATGTTTTCATGTGCCTCTTGGCCTTCCTTCTGTGTTCTTTTGAGAAGATTCTATTTAGATCCATTGCTCATTTTTTAATTGGGTCTTTTATCTTTCTTTTATTAAGTTGTATCAGCTGTCTGTAGATGTTGGAGATTAAACCTTAACAGTGATAACATTTGCAAATATGTTCTCCCATACAGTGGGCTTTCTTATTGTTTTGTTGATGGTTTCTTTTGCTGTAAAAAAGCTTTTTATTTTTATGTAGTCCCATTTGCTTATTTTCTCTTTAGCTTCCATTGCCCTAGGAGCAGTATCAGTGAAGAAGTTCTTTAGGCATACCTCTGAGATTTTGCTGCCTGTGGATGCCTCTAGTATTTTTATGGTTTCCCATCTTATGTTTAAGTCCTGTATCCATTTGAGTTTATTTTTGTGTATGGTGTAAGTTGGTGATCCAGTTTCATTCTTTTGCATGTATCTGTCCAATTTTCCCAACACCATTTATTGAAAAGACTGTCTTGACTCCATTGTATAGTCTTGCCTCCTTTGTCAAATATTAATTGAGCATAGTGATTTAGGTTGATATCTGGGTTCTCTATTCTATTCCATTGATCTATATGTCTGTTCTTGTGCCAGTACCAGGCTGTTTAGAGAAAAGTGGCTTTGTAATACAGCTTGAAATCTGGTATTGAGATCCCTTCTACTTTACTCTTCTTTCTCAGGATTGCTGTGGCTATTCGGGGTCTTTTATTGTTCCAAATGAACTTTTGGAGAGTTTTTTCTAGGTCAGTGAAATATGCGATTGGTATTTTAATGGGGAGTGCATTGAACCTATAGATTGCTTTGGGAAGTATGGACATTTTGATGATGTTGATTCTACCAATCCATGAACATGGTATGTTCTTCCATCTGTTTACATCTTCCTCTATCTCTTTTTTCAGTGTCGTGTAGTTTGCCGTGTATAGGTCTTTTATCTCCTTAGTTAAGTTTATTCCAAGGTATCTTAATTTTTTTGGTGCGATGGTAAATGGGATTGCCTTTTTAGTCTCTGTTTCTGCAAGTTCACTATTGGTGTATAGAAATGCCATAGATTTCTTGGCGTTAATTTTGTATCCTGCTACATTGCCAAATTCATTTATTAAGTCAATTAGTTTTTTAATGGAGTCTTTTGGGTTTTTTACTTACAATATCATGTCATCTGCAAATAGGGATAACTTTACTTCTTCTTTTCCAATTTGGATGCCTTTTATTTCCTCTTCTTGTCTAATTGCAATGGCTAGTACTTCCAGTACTATGTCAAACAGGAGTGGTGAGAGTGGGCATCCCTGTCTTGTTCCTGTTCTTAGAGGGAATGGTTTTAGTTTTTGCCCTTGAGTATAATGTTGGCTGTGGGTTTGTCATATATATCTTTTATTATGTTGAGGTATGATCCTTGTACTCCCACCTTGTTTAGAGTTTTTATCAGGAAAGGGTGTCGGATTTTACCAAATGCTTTTTCTGCATCAATTGATATGACTATATGATTTTTATCTTTCAATTTGTTTATGTGATGTATCACATTTATTGATTTGCTGATATTGTACCATCTTTGCATTCCCGGGATAAATCCTACTTGGTCGTGGTGTATGATCTTTCTGATGTTCTGCTGGAGCCGATTTGCTAGAATTTTGTTGAGGATTTTGACATCTAAGTTCATGAGGGATATTGGCCTGTAATTCTCTTTCATTGAGTTATCTTTATCTGGTTTTGGTATTAGCGTGATGCTGGCTTCATAGAAGGGGTTTGGAAGTGTTCCTTGAATTTTTTGGAATAGTCTTCAGATTAAATTTTGGAATTTTTTGGAATAGTCTGAGGAGAAAAGGTTTTAGTTCTTCCTTGAATGTTTGGTAAAAACTCTCCTGTGAAGCCATCTGGCCCTGTGCTTTTGTTTGCTGGAAGCTTTTTTTTTTTTTTTTTTTAATAAATATATTTTATTGATTTTGTACAGAGAGGAAGGAAGAGAGATAGAGAGTCAGAAACATCGATGAGAGAGAGTCATCGATCAGCTGCCTCTTGCACAACCCCTACTGGGGATATACCCGCAACCAAGGCACATGCCCTTGACCAGAATCGAACCCGGGACCTTTCAGTCCCCAAGCCGATGCTCTATCCATTGAGCCAAACTGGTCCCGGCAGTTTGCTGGAAGCTTTTGGATCACTGTTTCAATTTCTTCCCAAGTCATTGGTCTATTGAGGTTTTTAGATTTTTCCTGATTGAGTTTTGGAAGATTGTATTTTTCTAGGAATATGTCCATTTCCTCCAGGTTGTCCAGTTTGTTGGAATAGAGTTGTTCGTAGTATTTTGTAACAATCCTTTATATTTTGGCGGGGTCTGTTGTTATTTCACCTCTTTTGTTTCTGATTTTGTTTATTTGGGTCTTCTCTCTTTGTTTCTTGGTTAGCCTGGCTAAAGGTTCATCAATCTTGTTTATCCTTTCAAAGAACCAGCTCTTGGTTTTATTGATCTTATGTATTGTTTCTTTGGTCTCTATGTCGTTTATCTTCGCTCTAATTTTTATTATTTCCTCTTTCTGTTTACACTGGGCTTTTCTTGTTGCTCTTTTTCTAACTCTTTCAATTGTAGAGTTAGATAATTTGTTACAATTTTTTCTTATTTTTTGCAATAGGCTTGTAGAGATATGAACTTCCCTCTCAAAACTGCTTTTGCTGTTTCTGATAGATTTTGGATTATTGTGTTTTCATTGTCATTTGTTGCCAGGATGTTTTTAATTTCTTCCTTGATTTCTCTGATAGCCCAGTCCTTGTTTAATAGCATGCTGTTTAATCTCCATGTGTTTGATTTCTTTGGATTATTTTTGTTGTAGTTAATTTTCAGTTTTATGCCACTATGATCTGAGAAGATGCTTGATATGATTTCTATCTTCTTGAATTTGAAGAGACTTTGTCTATGTCCCAACATGTGGCCTATCTTTGAGAATGTCCCATGTGCATTTGAGAAGATTGTATATTCTGTAGCTTTGGGGTGGAATGTTCTGAAGATGTCAATTAATTCCATCTGGTCTAGTGAGTCATTTAGGATTGATATTTATTTGCTGATTTTTTGTTTAGATGATTTGTCCAAAGGTGACAGTGGTGTATTAAAATCTCCTACTATGATTGTATTGCTATTAATCTCTCCCTTAATGTCCTCCAGCGGTGTTTTTATGTATTTGGGTGCTCCCATGTTGGGTGCATATATGTTTACCAGGGTTATTTCTTCTTGTTGGATTGCTCCCTTTAGTATTATGAAGTGGCCTTCATTATCTCTTGTTATGTCCTTCACTTTGATGTCTAATTTGTCAGATATAACTATTGCTACCCCAGCTTTTTTTTCATTTCCATTCGCCTGGGAAACTTTTTTCCCATCCCTTAACCCTCAGTCTGTGTGCATCTTTTTTTCTGAAGTGGGTTTCTTGTAGACAACAGATATATGGGTCTTGTTTTCTTATCCAATCTGTTACACTATGTCTTTTGATTGGAGCATTTAATCCATTTACATTTACAGTTGTTATTGATAGGTATTTATTTGATGCCATTTTTATTCTATACCCTTGTGTTCCTTCTTTGCTTCCTATTTCTTTATTTTACAGTAGACCCTTTAGCATTTCTTGCATTGCTGGTTTGTGGAGATAAATTCCTTTAGTCTGTTTTTGTCTGTGAAGCTCCTGATTTCACTTTCAATTTTGATTGATAGCCTTGCTGGGTACAGTATTCTTGGATTCATTCCCTTCCTTTGCATGACTTTGTATATTTCATCCCATTCCCTTCTGGCCTGATAAGTTTCTGTGGAGAAATCAGTTGCTATTCTGATGTAACTTTTATATGTAACTTTCTGTCTCTCTCTGGCTGCTTTTAAGATTCTTATTTTGTCGTTGGTGTTTGCCAGTTTAATTATAATGTGCCTTGGCCTTGGTCTTCTGGGGTTCATTTTGCTTGGGATTCTGCAAGCATCTTGGATTTGTGTGGGTTTTTTCCTCTCTATCTCAGGAAAGTTTTCTGTCATTATTTCTTGAAATACATTTTCCATGTCTTCCTCAATTTCCTTTCCTCCTGGAACCCCTATTACTCTAATATTGTTTTGTTTTGTATTGTCCCAAAGTTCCCTTAGGCTCTCCTCCTGTTTTTTAATTTTTTTTCCTAGAAGCTGCTCTAAATGGGTATTTTTTTCCATCTTGTCTTCTAGCTCACTGATGCAGTCCTCTGCTTCTTCTAGTCTGCTCTTGATGCTTTCTATTGTGTTCTTCATAGTAGCGATGTCATTTTTCATTTCTTCTTGAGTCATCTTCATTTCATCTTAGTTCTTCTTCATTTCCTCTTGGGTCTTACTCATATTGTCAAATTTGTCTTCCATTCTTTTTAGCCATCTTATAATCATTACTCTGAATTCTTGCTCTGGTAGGTTGCTTGCCTCTAAATAGTTTACTTCCTTTTCTGGTGATGTCTGCTTTTCTTTCATTTGTGGGCTGTTTCTTTGTCTCCCCATGGTCTCTCTTTTCAGGATGTCTGGTTATGTATATCTCTCTCTCCTTTCTGTGGAATCCGCGTGTCTGCACTGGTCGGGGCCCTCATAGTTGTGGTTTTTTCAGGTCTCAGATAAGATCCCCAGTTGCAGCACTGATGTGGTTGTGAGAGCCAGTACGTACAAGTGTTTACCTGGCCACCATCTTCCAGGAACTGCCTGCATGCTTTGCCAGGACTTTATCAATCTTACTGGTGACAGGGTTAGTCTTTTACAATTAATTCTACCATTTAGCTGAGCCAGAACTGCCATACTTATTGTATTATTGGATAAAACTTTCTTAAAACTAGTGTTTTCTGATGCTTTCAAGCCAAAAAATGTAACTCACACATATACATAGCTATTAACAATGTACAAACAGGAATGCCAATGACATGAGGGTGAAGAGTGGGAAACTAGACAAGTGGAGTTGTTTTTTTTATTATTCTATTTGGCACATAAAATTAGATTAGAAACAAACTTAACAGGGGGAACAAGCACATATGGCTGGGGGTTTTGTTTTGTTTTCACTTGTTGGCCAAAGTATTTAAAAGATGGTAAAAGTTTCCCCAACATTTATAATGGAGAGGGAGAGCAATGGAAATGCTATTACCTTTACACTCAGGAGGCTCACCACTCCATCGGTCACGCCCAACACAGATAAGCTGACTCTCTCCAACAAGTGAATACTCATCTGGTCCACTAGAAGGCCTACAACTGTAAGTTACTATTTCATGGTATTCAAATGCAACCTTGTGACTATTGCTGAAATCTCCATTTGGTATTTTTGCAGGTGGTTTACACAAAATCCCTTAAAAAAGGGAAAAAAGAGAGAACAGAAAGGCAAAATAAATAGAAAAGATTAAGACAGCATTATGCCCTCAAGAAGTTCATTAACATATGATTTCTACATATATTTGCAAATTCAATATTTATTGGAAACACATTTCTATTAATAATGTTATTATCCCAATTCAAACCATCAATAGAGAAATGAAATTTTAGGAAAAAAAACCATTTTTTTAAAGTACCCATAGAAGATAACTGTATGAAAGACTTGTGTGTATCTATAAGGCCATGCTGCTTTTGCTAATTATGGCAATTTAATGAGTAAATATAATTTAGGAAAACTCAGTGCTAGTTGAGAAATGCTACATCCTTTTCTGAATCAGTGGTTCTCAGGTATACCACGATTTTGTCTTTTCTCATGTCATCCTTAGAGTGTCCAGTGAAATTTTCCAATGCCTTCAGATTCATAATGCCACAGAAAGAATCTGGAGGTCTTTCTTTAAGCCAGATACTGAAGCAATTAGAAAAATGTAAAGCAATGACATTCTTCCCTTTGTTTTGGAAATGTTTGATCTTACAAAAAAATATGTTGCATTTATTAACATGTATTGAGCTTATTGTTCTTAAACATGAAATAA
Organism: Pipistrellus hanaki; assembly: GCF_964339955.1. Lineage (NCBI taxonomy): Eukaryota > Metazoa > Chordata > Mammalia > Chiroptera > Vespertilionidae > Pipistrellus > Pipistrellus hanaki. Next base: position 30,035,367 of record NC_140520.1, read on the forward strand.
CAAGTAATTACTTAAAAAAAAACTTCTCTGCTTTAATCTCAATATAAGTAATATCAATAGCACTAACCCACATGCATGAAATCCTTGTGGGGTCTTAATTGTAAAGCATACAGGGGTCCTCAGGCCATAAAGAGAGCTGCTGCTGTCAATTCTAAAGAGAGAATGTACTCACGTTCACAAGCTGGTGGATTATCACTCCATTCCACAGTTTCTCCAGCGAGTTCACAATATAAAATTTTTGGTCCAAGTAAATAATAACTATGTGAGAAAAAATGATTATTGTTTCTTTATCAGTTAACACGAACACATAATAACAAAGAAGCTTTTCTATGGTTGTTTTCTGCACTACCGTAATTGCAGGGAGAAGTTTCTGAAGTGACAGGGATTGAATGTGTTAACTAAATCTGCAATGTAAGGAAATGGAGAGATTCTTCATAGGAACACACATTAGCCTAGAGCCAAGTGTCTAAGTAAACATGACATGTCTGACCGCTGTAGCGAGAAATACACATTTCTATGCAACAGGCATTTCTTCAGTAATGCTTGTAGACTTCAATATCATACTCACAACAACTAGATTTAAAATCAGTAAGGCTGAAAATAGAGGACTTCCAGAACACAATCAATAGATCTCGTAGACAGAGCACCACAGAACAAAGTACACATTCTCCTAAGTGCGCATGGGACACCTTACAGGATAGACCATAATTTGAGCCACAACTCAATATGAAATAATCAACAGATTTTAAAAAGACAGAACCATACAACTAGAGGCCCTGTGCATGAAATTCGTGTGTGTGTGTGTGTGTGTGTGTGTGGGAAGTGGTTGGGTCCCTCAGCCCAGCCTAACTCCTCTCCAATCTGGGATGCCTCGAGGGATGTCTAACTGCCTGTTTAGGCCAGGCAGTCGGACATCCCTCTCACAATCCAGGACTGCTGGCTCTCAATCCAGGACTGCTAGCTCGCCTTCCTGCATTGCTGATTGCCCCTAACCACTTCTGCCTGCCAGCCTGATCATCTTCTAAATACTCCCATGCCAACCTGATTGATGTCTAACTGCTCCCCTGCCAGCCTGTTTGCCCCCCAAATCCCTCCTCTGCTGGCCTGGTCACCCCTAACTGCCCTCCCCTGCCGGGTTGATCACCCCCAACTGCCCTCCGTTGCAGGTCTTGTCCCTCTCAACTGCCCTCCCTTGCAGGCCTGGTGCTTCCCAAATGCCCTCCCCTGCTGGCCATCTTGTGCTGGCAACCTTGTTTCCACATAGAGGCAGGATCTTTGACCACAAGGGAGCAGCTATCTTGTGTGTTAGAGTGATGGTCAATCTGCATATTGCTCTTTTATTGGAAAGGATGTATCTTCTCTGACCACAATAGGATAAAGTTGTGAAACAAAACCTTCACAGACTAATGTTTTCCTGAAGGAGCAGGTTTCCTGACTAGCCATGTGCACCCCCAGAAAAAAGGACCAGGTCCTGGGGCATGCAGTCTGAACCACCAACAACAGCAGGGACAGATGAAGGCAAGCATTTCTGCCCTCCTGGTATAATGGGTTCTCTTACAGCTTTGAGAAGGAAGATGTAATTATTCTGAAGAAATTTACATGGGCTACATATAAGGGGACATGAGAAAGGTAAGTAGGGCTAGTCCTGGGATAGGTGCATAGATGGTAGGAAGAAGTGTTTGCTGCTTTTGAATGGTTTATTGGCAGCAATGAGAAAGGTTCCCGTGTAAGTAGGACGCAGTGAAATCTGGTGGTCAGCTAGCCCTTGCTGAATAGGAGCTATAAGAGCTCTTCTATTCACGATTCTGAAGTAGCTCAGGAAGTTCATTCAAAGTTTCAACACACATTTCATTAGTTCCTGCCATTTCTCCTGCTAACTGATGAATTCCCTGTCTCTCTTTCTACCCTGCAGCCTACCATATAGTTTAATGTAGAACCATGCGAACAGGACTACTACATTTTTAATGACTGTGGTAGACTTATGGTTATCATACAATACAATTGTGCTTTCCTTCAAGGTAAATTTCTTTCTATTGACTTTACAACTTTTCAGTCTCCATAAAAAGCCCAAGGATTGGCTGGCAGTTAAGTACAGCTTGTTCCACAGACAGCAATATGAAAACAACAGAATGGAAATGCTTGAGAGAAAGAGAAGCAAAAAAAAAAAAAAAAAAAAAAAGGGATCATCAACGTTGACCTTCATCTTCCAAGGAGCAGCTTACTTACCCATCATGACATGTGAAGTGAGCTTGTGAGCCAAACTCTGTAGTTCCATTCGCGTAGATTACTTCACCATTTGCAGGTTCTCCTATCTGCTGACATGTCTTTTCTAAAAGAAAATTTTTCAAATTTGTTGTTTTATACCAATGCCAAAACAGATCTGAATCAAAATAAAAATTCTACATTGTGGGTATTAGATCAATGGAAATGTTTTGTCTTGTTTATCTTTATTACATTTTATTTTATTTATTGGCGTGGCATTGGTTCATAAGCTTAGGTAGGTAACACATTTATGTTACAATGGAGGCCCAGTGCATGAAAACTATGCATGGATAAGGTCCCTCACAGCTGGTGGGGGTGGTGGTGTACAAGGGGGCGAAGAGGATCCCTTCCCCTGGCTGCCTGCCCTGTTGCCAATGCCTGCCAATGTTTCCCACCTTCCCATGGTGGTCAGCACACATATAACTCCTGGTCATTCAAATTTCCACCAGTAGGGGCAATTTGCATGTTAGCCTTTTATTATATAGGATGATCTGTATATCACACCGTGTGCCCAGCACACAAAGTCAAACCATCTCCCATCACATATATGTGGTCACTTTACCCTTCCTCCCCCAGATACTCTAACTCTTCCCTCTGATAACCACCAAACTGTGGTCTGTTTCAATAAGAATTCAGTTTTGTATGTCACATATGAGAGAAATCATAGGTGCTTAGCTTTTTCTGACTTACTTCGCTTAGCATAATATTCTCGAGGTCCATCCATGCTGCCACTAATGGCCAAACTTAAGATTCACATGGACCCAGAGCATTGATGGCCAAGTTAAAAGTTCCCTGGAGATATTCAAAGACTGAAAAAATACATTGTTACCTAAAATGTACATCCACATGAGGAAGCCATGGTGGTAATAATGGAATATGCAGTCTACAATGTGTGAAAATCTTCAGAGCTATAAAAATGAAAATGTGGTGTACTTACTTGTGCAAGCCTCCTGGAGAGCAGGTGCCCATGTGCCATCAGTTTGACACACAGCTTCGACAGGAAGAGCAGGAACAATATGCTTGTATCCTGGGCGACACTCATATTCTATTTTGTGTCCAGAATTATAAGGGGGTTGAGGAATACCTTTTATTTTCATTGATTGGTATCTTGGTGAGTCATCACAGGCATCTGGGCATAAGAGATAAAGAACACGATACTAAAGTATTTTCTTTTCCACCAGCCACGGAGTATGGCCTGACAGCAGGCAGGTTGTAGAAAATCCATGGAAGGCCCTTGCTGAGATTTTAAGTGATTGTGCCCGGCTTTTACCAGATGATGAGCTATGCTTGCTTTTAACCACATTCTGTTACTGTTTGGTTTCTTTGGTAATAATCTGAATATTCTTTCTACAGTAAATTGAAGAGACAACAGCAATATTTTGGATTGAAAATATATTTATAAATATGTGCCCTTTCCATTTTTTTCTAAGTTCATTTCACACTCAACTCCCTCCCTAAGAAGGCTCCCATAGTATATAGCCCTCATTCAGAGTACTCTCCCATGGCTTGAAACAGAAACTGATGATAACTTGTTACTTCGGGCTCAGTCTCCTCCCAGGAGGCAAAGTTCCTAGAGGTCAGTGATCATATGTCTTCTGTTCCTACTAAACCCTGTGCCCAATGTGTGCTCAAGACATGCTATGGTAGGTGCTGACTTATCAAATAAGGATTGTGTGTTTTAGAGATTAAAATAAATATGGACTAAATATTTTAAAATAGATGCCTTTGTGTGATATATTTCATATCAGTGAACTGAGTAAATAAAGGTCAATGAAATGTCAAAATGTATAACTTTCACATTATTTTAAGTTTGATTTATTCTACCTTTGCTAATCAATGGATTATGCTTGGCCTCAAAAGTTCTCTGAGGTAGCTGTTTAAACTGTGTTACAATATTGCTATGCCATTAGAATTTTTTTTTTAATGGATTTTGGTAGTTTTTTTTCTTCTTCCTAGAATAGTACCTTTTTCAATTTGGCCATTCCTCTTCTTTTACATTGTCAGTGGGCTTTACAAACTAACAAAGCTGATAGAATTAGTATGTAAGGTAATGTGATGGAGACACATTAAGTAAAGTCCTGAAGGGTTAAAAGCATGCAGAGGTCCCTCCTGTAAGATGGAGGATCTAAGAAAGGAGCTAGATCTATGCTGATCCCAGAGGAACCTCTTTTCTTATGCCCTGGATTGGTCTTATGGCAGACTGATGTGAAACTTTAAAAATATATTTTTTTATTTCTATCAAATCACAAACATTATGTGACTGTTTTTAAATCCAAAGATGTAATGTTGGTTAATAACATTATATAAATTTCAGGTGTACAAAGTTGTAACAGGCCATCTGGAGACTCTACCTGTGCAGTTTAGTCTCTTTTCCTTACCTCCCTTCACCCCCTCACCTCCCTTCAACCTCCTCACAACTTCCCTTCATGTAACCACCATCTTGTTCTCTGTAACTGTGAGTTGTGTTGGTTCCTTTTTTTCATTTGTTGCTTTTTATTTTGTATCCCACACGTGTGAAGTCATAGTTTTTGCAATTTCCCTGATGAAGGCTGCTTTAGCTAATAAAGTTTGATCTTATGACTGCTTTCAATCTATCCCATAGCTTTTTGTAAGGTTTTGGTTTTCTTTTCATTTTCTTCAAGGTAGTTTTTGTTTTTCTGTTGGACTTGAATGTTTACTGGCCAGGTAGCTCCTACTGAATATTATTATACTTCATTTTTCTGGAACTCAGTTGTTAGAAAAAATGGTGGTACCATGGCAACCACATGCATTTCTTTTATTTACCAGTTACCCAACCCTCTTTTAATTTGCCTCCAGGGCTGACACCCTTATCCTTCTCCTACCTGAGCATGTGGGTAGCAGCAGTTCTAGGGCCAGCAAAAGAATCCCCAGGAATCCCCATGAAGAGGGACTCTCCAGGCGGCTGGAAGATGCCCTGCACGCCTGGGCAAACACCTTCATTTTCCCCACCTCAGAGGGAAAGCCCAGGAACAGTGAGCAACTTTGCATTTGAGGGCATCTCCAGGACACAAAAAATCCCCAAAAGGTTTCACTTGCATGATGGCATGGGGGCGTGACCTTTGCTTTTTCAGGAAAGTGGGGTGGAGCCAATGGCCATCTTCTGGGCGGAGCCTCAGCCCCTGGCTGTGCTTTAGCCTGGAGGGAATGGAGCAAAGCCTGGTCCCCATGTCACCCACCCTCTGGCCTCCTGCAAGCTGAACTGGCATTGGTTCCCACCTGTGGTAATAAAGGCCAGAAATCTGAACACAATTTAGGTGAAATAACGTGTTAAGCCTCCAGCCTCATCATTCTTTACATGAGATGTTGGCCCAGGCCTAACTGAGAAGCCAGCATATAGTTCTGGTGGGGCAGGGGAGTTGGGGGGCAGAGGGGCAGGGGAAGACTAGTGTGTCCATATATTGGGGAGCTTAAGAGTGTTCCTTGCCCTAGCTGGTTTGACTCAGTGGCTAGAGTGTGGACCTATCCTCTATATATGTTATCTGTATATCTATAATAAAGTTTAATTTATAAATTAGGCAAGGTAAGAGACTAACAACAACTCCTAATAACATGGAATAAACATAACAATATCCTATAATAAAAACGGGAATGTGTCCTCTCCCTCTGAAAATATGCTATTGCTCTGCATTATCCCTTCTTCTAGTGACGATGTGAGATGCTGCAGTGCCTACGTGATGGGAAAAAGTGAGGGGAAGACACTGAACCAAGGGATGATTTTCTTGGCCAGGGTGAGAAATAGTGGGACAGTGTGATATTTCACCATGCTATTCAGGATGGCACGTATATAAAAGTTATGGATTACTTATTCCTGGATTCCCCACTTAATCTTTTCAGGTCATGGTTGTGGGTAACTGAAACCACAGAAAGTGAAGCCATGGATAAGTGGTGACTACCGTGTTTCTCTTGTCTCTCATTTCTGCTGAAAACGAAGAGAAGCCAGAGACAGCAGCACTGACATCAGGAAGACAGTTTGTTCCCTCATAGCAAAATCATCTCCTAAGTCTTAAGGAGAGCCAGCAGTCTATACAAGAAGTCCCCCATTTCACTTCATTACTTAAGGACTTCTCCTGCCTTTCCATTGCTAGGAAATTTGCCTATATTGTCAAATAAAAATGCCAAGAGAAAAATCATAATTCTAGAAGGCAGTAAGACGTAAGGTGGTTGTTCTAGAGACAGCAGAAATTTCCCAGTTCATCAAAGGAATGAAACTGGGAGTAGTCCGGGAAATACATCATCATCCTCGGTCACGAAGACACCTTGTGAAGGTGCCAACAGGTCGTTTTAAGAATAATAAAATGGCTAAGTTGATGACATAGGAAGCATACGTATTAAGAACAAAAGCCTCGGACCTTCCTTTTCACTAACATTAATTGGAATGATGCTGTAAGTCATAAATAAGTTTCCTTAAGAGCTTCCTATATGCCGGGCCTTGTGCTAGCTGCTTAAAATATGTCCCATTTTAACTCTACTATTGACCAGTGAGGAGCACATTCAATTTTCTTATATGTAAGTAAACACTTTCAAGGTTTACATAACATGTCCCAGCTGGCTCTGATGTTGCAGACTGTGGCAGATAGTGGGAGGATCACGAAGTATAGTACCTAGAATGGCTGTGAATATGTTTTTCCTCCTTTCATTACTAAAAACGATGAATGAGTGTAAATCACCAGATAGTTAAAGGATTACAAAAACAAAATTGCCAGGTATTAAATAATATAAGCAGAAAGCTCTTAAACCTGAGGAACTGAAACTTGTGCTAGAAGCTTTGGTAGTTGCCCCTATAAAAAAATAACAACAATGAGATGAATCACTTCAAAATTATTACATTTTGAAATTTATATGAATTATGCCTGTAGATTCTATTTTTATGTAGAAATTCCCATGCTTCAATTTACTCTGAAAAAAGAAAATGTATTTGACACATAAGAAATGTCATAAATGTAGATACCTGTGTAATATATATAATGTATTAAGACCCTATGATAACATACATTTGATGTCATACCTCTGTATTGGAAATGAATGTGAGACAGAGTTCATTCAAAAAACTGTTTTTTCCCCCCAATTATTCTGTAACTTTGCTATTGAATGTCAAAGGAATAAAATATAAACAAAAAGACAAAAGACCCCCTTTGTACCTTTAACAATACATTTTGGGATCTCTGGCTTCCAAGTGTTGTCAGCTCCACAGACAATAATGTTGCTGCCTTCTAGCTGAAATCCCGCATTGCATTCTAATGTAACCTTTGCTTTGTATAGAAATTTTGTTCCAAATCCGGACACCATTTTTCCATCCTGGACTACTGGAAAGTTACATTTGACCACTGGTAAGTGAAGAAAGTCCAGAATTAATGGGAAGTGTTTCAACAGTGGAAAGAAAAACTAGTGCAAATTAGTCACTTCCCCTGGGAATAAACAGGCAAGGATTGCAAGGCAGAATGCTAATTTAAAAAATAATTTATTTGTGTATTAAATAAATGTTTAAATTTATTTTATCTTATTTTATTTTTTTACAGAGAGAACACGGGAGATAGACATAGAAACATTCCTGAGGGTGAAACATTGATCAGCGGACTCTTGCACACCCCCTAGTGGGGATCAAGCTCAAAAGCCAGACATATACACAGGAATGAAACCATGACCTCTTGATTCATTTCAATGCTCAGCCACTGAGCCACACAGCCAGGCCTATTTGTGCATTTTAATTCCAGGTAAACAGATACAGAGACATCGTACAGCCCTTTCTCACCTAGAACAGACTGTCATTATAGATGATTGTGTTCCTATATGTTTTTCCATTACTGACAAGTTCCGAAAAGGTCTGATTACCACATACAATTTTCAGGTAAATTCAAAAGCAAGTTTTGATGCTCTTTAAAAAAAAAGATTAAAATTTTCCCCCTAAATTTTAGGCTGACACTTAGTGCCCTGATCTAGGAGGGCAAGGAAGGCTCTTGTAAATAAGATAATGCTTGAGCTCAAAGGTAAAAAGTTGAAAAGAAGCTAGTCATGCAAACTTATGCAGAGAGAAAGTTGCCAGGTATTAACAACATGGAGGAACTGGTATGGGGGAGAAATGAAAAGGCCAGTGAACTTGAGGTCGTGTTTTCTAAATATTTTGGACAGAAATTCAGAGATCAAACCCCACATTTTATATTGTAATCTCACAGGCTGAGATCAAGTTAAAACTTCATAGTTACATCCATCAGCTGCCTCTTGCACACCCCCTACTGGAGGCGTGCTCCCAACCAGGGTACATGCCCTTGAGCAGAATCGAACCCAGGACCTTTCAGTCCACAGGCCAAAGCTCCATCCATTGAGCCAAACCAGTTTCAGCAATATACATCCCTATCTCATTTCTACCTCAATGAGAAATAAAGTGGAATGTTAGCTGTGTGATTCTTGTAGGTCCCTTTTATCAGATTGAGTGAGGTTCCTTCTATTCCTAGTTGACTCAGTGTTCTGTCAAATGCCTTTTTTTTTTTTTTGCATCTATTAAGATGGTCATGTGCTTTTCCTTCTTTATTGTCTCTCCATGTGGTAAATTACAGTGATTAATTTTTTAATTTGAAACAACTTTGCCTTCAGGGAATAAATCCTATTTGGTTATGATATAGTATTCTTATTTTTATAATATGACAGGATTTTACTTGCTAATATTTTAATTGTTTGCTAGACTAGGCAGCTAGAAACACATGAGCTGGAAAAGGCAGTTGGGTTTGGAGGGGATACAGTGAGAGGTGACAAACCAAAAATAGCCACTGGAGGCATCAGGCCTTTCTGTGAGGAGAGAACATGTAGAGCTGCTCCAGGCTGTGGTGTAAGCAGTGGCATACACCTGCGAGAAGGAGCTTTATAGTTTGAAGATATATTTTCTTGAGTCATGAGGGAGAGGGTCACTTGCTTGTCGCTAGGGGCATTGCAGCCTAGGGGTGTAAATCCTCTGAACTCCCAAATATCAGGGCACTTGGTTTGGTGTCAGCCCGCTCAGGTTCTGAGTGTCCTTTTTCTGCAAATGAATTCTCTCCTGCTTTTGCTGCTATTTGTTGTTTCTTATTTGAATTCATTTCTCAATCAAGACAAGAACTGGGCACAGAGTGCTGTCTCTGGCCAGAGGGTATCTCAGGGCAGAGATGACCTAGACCAATGTTGACAGTTTTGGTTCTATGTTCACAGTGGATATTGATTTTCATTTTCCTACAATTTGTATGCCTATTTCTATGTTGTGTCTGGTTTTGGTATGAGGGATGAGGTGAGAAGTTGTCCGCCCCATTGTATTTACTTGGAGAGTTTGTGTAGAGCTGCTATTGTTCATACTGAAATGTTGGTATAATCCCTAGTGATGGCTGGGTCCTGCACTTCTCTTTGTGGGATTTAAGTGTCACATTTCTTGGCATAAAGTTGTACATATTATTTGCTTATTGTCACTTAAATGTATGCAGGCTATTTAGTGATATTCTCTTAAAAAACTTATTTTATTAAAATCTTCACCAGAGGATATACTTTTACTTGCTATTTAGAGAGAGTGAAAGGGAAGGAGGAGGGGGAAGAGAGAGTTAGAGAATCATTGATGGGACAATGATGCACTTATTGGTTGCCTTCAGCAGGTAGGAGATCAAGTCTGCAAGCAAAGTACATGCCTTGGATCAGGAATTGAACCAGAGACCCTTCAGCACTTGGGTTGATGCTCTAACCACTAAACCAAAGCAGCCACATACTTTTTCATTCTTGATAATGGTCATTTGTGTGTTCTAGTTGTTTGTCAGACTTGCTATAGCTTTATTCATTTTATGGATCCTCCCCAAGAAGGATCTGGTTTCAATAATTCTGGTTTCAATAATTCAATGGATCTGGTTTCAAAACGTGCTGGTTTCAATAATTCTATATTTTTTCAATTTTATTGATTTCTATCTTTATTATTTCTTTCTGTATTCTTGTTCTGTATCCAACTTGCTCTTCCTTTTTAATTCCTTAAAGTGAAAGCTTAGATTCTTGATCTCAAACTTTTCTCTTGTTCCAATACATGTATTTTCTATGAATATTCTTCTAAGCAATGCTTTTGCTGTATTTCAATATATTGCATTTTCATTAAATTCAAAACACATTCTAATTTCCCTTATGAGTCCTTATTTTATCCATGATTAGTTAGAAATATCTTCATAATTTTAAAATATTTAGGGATTTTACAGATATCTTTATTTATATTTCTATGTTCATTCCATTGTAAAGATACTGTACTGTAAATAATTTCAATTTTTGAAATTCAAAGCACTTTGGAAACATATGGCCTAGTATATGGTACTAAAAAAAATGTTACATATACATGTAAAAAGAAGACTTATTTTACTGTTTTTCAGTGGTTAATTTTGTTCAAGTGTCAAATACCTTGCTGTGTGTCCTGCTTTAGGTCATGCTCGAATGCCTTAGATCTTGTTTTTTAAGTAGAGGTAAACCTCTGAGATATTTCAGGTTTGTTTCAGACTATAGCAATAGGTGAGTATGGAAATAAAGCAGGTTATGTTTTTTTTGCTGGTTATGGTATTCAATTTGTGATATATATATATATATATATATATATATATATATATATATATATGTGTGTGTGTGTGTGTGTGTGTGTGTCTGTGTGTGTGTGTGCGTGTGTGAAGTGCAATGGAGCAAAGCACAATTTAAAAAGATATGCATGCATGTTTTTCCTGGACTTTATCAATCTTACTGGTGACAGGGTTAGTCTTTTACATTTTACTCTACCATTTAGTTGAGCCAGAACTGCCATAGGATAAAACTTTCTTAAAACTAGTGTTTTCTGATGCTTTCAAGCCAAAAAATGTAACTCACGCATATACATAGCTATTAACAATGTACAAACAGGAATGCCAATGACATGAGGGTGAAGAGTGGGAAACTAGACCAGTAGAGTTGTTTTTTTTATTATTCTATTTGGCACATAAAATTAGATTAGATACAAATTCAACAAGGGGAACAAGCACATATGGCTGGGGGTTTTGTTTTGTTTTCACTTGTTGGCCAAAGTATTCAAAAGTTGCAAAAGTTCCCCCAATATTTTTAATGGAGAGGGAGAGCAATGGAAGTGTTATTACCTTTACACTCAGGAGGCTCACTGCTCCATTTGTCATGCCCAACACAGGTAAGCTGTTTCTCTCCAACAAGGGAATACTCATCTGGTCCACCAGAAGGCTTACATCTGTAAGTCACTACTTCATAGTATTCAAATTCAAACTTGTAGCTACCAGTGAAATCTCCATTTGGTATTTTTGCAGGTGGTTTACATACAATCTCTTAAAAAGGGGAAAAAAGAGAGAACAGAAAAGCCAAATAAATAGAATAGATTAATATAGCATTATGCCCTCAAGAAGTTCATTAACATATGATTTCTACATCTATTTGCAAATTCAATATCTTTTTTAAAAAATATATTTTATTGATTTTGTACAGAGAGGAAGGGAGAGAGATAGAGAGCTAGAAACATTGATGAGAGAGAGAGTCATCGACCAGCTGCCTCTTGCACACCCCCTACTGGGGATATGCCCGCAACCAAGGTACATGCCCTTGACCAGAATCGAACCTGGAACCTTTCAGTCTCCAAGCCGACGCTCTATCCATTGAGCCAAACCGGTCTCGCAAATTCAATATCTATTGGGAAAACGTTTCTATTAAAAAATTTTATTATCCCAATTCAAACCATCAATAGAGAAATGAAATTTTAGGAAAAAAAACCATTTTTTTAAAGTACCCATAGAAGATAACTGTATGAAAGACTTGTGTGTATCTGTAAGGCCATGCTGCTTTTGCTAATTATGGCAATTTAATGAGAATATATGATTTAGGAAAACTCAGTGCTAGTTGAGAAATGCTACATCCTTTTTGAATCAGTGGTTCTCAGGTATACCACAATTTTGTCTTTTCTCACTGTCATCCTTAGAGTGTCCAGTGAAATTTTGCAATGCCTTCAGACTCATAATGCCACAGAAAGAATCTGGAGGTCTTTCTTTAAGCCAGATACTGAAGCAATTAGAAAAATGTAAAGCAATGACATTCTTCCCTTTGTTTTGGAAATGTTTGATCTTACAAAAAAATATGTTGCATTTATTAACATGTATTGAGCTTATTGTTCTTAAACATGAAATAACAAGTAATTACTTAAAAAAAAACTTCTCTGCTTTAATCTCAATATAAGTAATATCAATAGCACTAACCCACATGCATGAAATCCTTGTGGGGTCTTAATTGTAAAGCATACAGGGGTCCTCAGGCTATAAAATTTGAGAACTGCTGTCAATTCTAAAGAGAAAATGTACTTACCTTCACAAGCTGGTGGATTATCACTCCATTTCACAGTATCTCCAGAGAGTTCACAATATAGAATTTTTGGTCCGAGTAAATAATAACTATGTGAGGAAAGAAATGATTATTGTGTCTTTATCAGTTAACAAGAACACATAATAACGAAGAAGCTTTTCTATGGTTGTTTTCTGCACTACCATAATTGCTGGGAAAAGTTTCTGAAGTGACAGGGATTGAATGTGTTAACTAAATCTGCAATGTAAGGAAATGGAGAGATTCTTCATAAGAACACACATTAGCCCAGACCAGTGTCTAAATAAACCTGTCATGCCTGACCGCTGTAGCGAGAAATACACATTTCTATGCAACATGCATTTCTTCAGTAATGCTTGGAGACTTCAATATCCTACTCACAACAACTAGATTTAAAATAAGTAAGGCTGAAAATAGAGGACTTCCAGAACACAATCAACTACAATAGATCTCACAGACGTAGCACCACAGAATAAAATATAATTCTCCTAAGTGCACACGGGACACCTTCCAGGATAGACCATACTTTGAGCCACAATTTAATATGAAATAATCAACAGGTTTTAAAAAGATTGATATCATACAACTAAAGGCCCGGTGCAAAAAATTTGTGTGTGTGTGTGTGTGTTGCGGGGGAGGATGAGGGGGCGAGAAATTGGTTGTGTCCCTCAGCCCAGCTTGCACCCTCTCCAATCTGGGATGCCTTGAGGGATGTCCAACTGCCTATTTAGGCCAGGCAGTCAGACATCCCTCTCACAATCCAGGACTGCTGGCTCCTAACTGCTCACTTTGCTGCTTTCCTGATTGCCCCTAATGACTTCTGCCTGCCATCCTGATCATCCCCTAACCACCCCCATGGCAGCCTGATTGATGTCTAACTGCTCCCCTGCCAACCTGTTTGTGCCTAACTTCCCTCCTCTGCTGGCCTGGTCACCCCTAACTGCCCTCCCTTGCCAGGCTGATCACCCCTAACTGGCCTCCCTTGCAGGCTTCGTCCCTCTCAACTGCCCTCCCTTGCAGGTCTGGTGCTTCCCAAATGCCCTCCCCTGCTGGCCATTTAGTGGTGGCCATCTTGTGTCCACATAGGGGCAGGATGTTTGACCATAGGTGGCAACTATCTGGTGTGTTAGAGTGATGGTCAATCTACATATTGCTCTTTTATTGGAAAGGATGTATCTTCTCTGACCACAACAGGATAAAGTTGTGAAACAAAACCTTCACAGACTAAGGTTTTCCTGAAGGAGCAGGTTTCCTGACTAGCCATGTGCTCCCCAGAAAAAAGGACCAGGTCTTGGAGCACGCAGTCTGAACCACCAGCAGCAGCAGGGAGAGATGAAGGCAAGCATTTCCGCCCTCCTGGTATAATGGGTTCTCTTACAGCTTTGAGGAGGAAGATGTAAGTTATTCTGAAGGAAGTTACATGGGCTACAGATAAGGGGGCAGAAGAAGGGTAAGTGGGGCTAGTCCTGGGATAGGTGCACAGATGGTAGGAAGAAGTGTTTGCTGCTTTTGAATTGTTTATTGGCAGCAGTCGGAAAGGCTGCTGTGTAAGTGGGACGCAGTGAAATCTGGTGGTCAGCTAGCCCTTGCTGAATAGGAGCTATAAGAGCTCTTCTATTCACAGGATTCTGAAGTAGCTCTGGAAGTTCATTCAAAGTTTCAACACACATTTCATTAGTTCTTGCCATTTCTCCTGCTAACTGATGAACTCCCTGTCTCTCTTTCTACCCTGCAGCCTACCATATAGTTTAATGTAGAACCATGTCACCAGGATTACTACATTTTTAATGACTATGGCAGACTTATGGTTATCATACGATACAATTTTGCTTTCCTTCAAGGTAAATTTCTTTCTATTGACTTTATAACTTTTCAGTCTCCATCAAAAGCCCAAGCGTTGGCTGGCTGTAAGTACAACTTGTTCCACATACAGCAAGATGAAATCAACAGAATGGAAATGCTTGAGAAGAAGAGAACCAGACCAAAAATGGAATCAGCAACGTTGACCTTCTTCCTCCAAGGAGCAGCTTACTTACCCATCATAACATGTAAAGTGAGCTCCTGATCCAAACTCCATAGTTCCATTCTCATAGACTACTGTACCAAATGTAGGTTCTTTTATCTGCTGACATGTCTTTTCTAAAAGGAAATTTTTCAAATTTGTTATTCTATACCTATGCCAAAACAGATTTGAATCAAATAAAAATTCTACATTGTGCTTTAGATCCATGGAAATGTTTTGTCTTGTTTATTACATTTTATTTTAATTATTGGGGTGACATTGGTTCATAAGCTTAGGTAGGTATCAAGTGTACACGTTTATGTTACACTCGTGGCCCAGTGCATGGAAATCGTGCATGGGTAAGGTCCCTCACAGCTGGCGGGGGTGGTGGTGGATGGCGGGTGGAGGGGCTCCCTTCCCCAGGCTGCCTGCCCTGTTGCCAATGCCCGCCATTGTTTCCCACCTTCCCCTGATGGTCAGCACACATATAACTCCTGGTAATTCCAATACCCACCAGTAGGGACAATTTGCATATTAGCCTTTTATTATTTAGGATGATCTGTATATCGCACTGTGTGCTCAGCACACAAAGTCAAACCATTTTTCCATTACATATATGTGGTCCCCTTTACCCTTCCTCTCCCAGACCCTCCAACTCTTCCCTCTGATAACCACCAAACTGTGGTCTGTGTCTATGAGAATTCATTTTATATCTCACATATGAGCGAAATCATAGGTGCTTAGCGTTTTCTGACTGAGTTATTTCACTTAGCATAATATTCTCGAGGTCCATTCATGCTGCTACTCATGGCCAAACTTAAGATTCACATGGACCCAGAGCATTGATGGCCAAGTTGAAAGTTCCCTGGAGATATTCAAAGACTGAAAAAATACATTGTTACCTAAAATGTACATCCACATGAGGAAGCCATGGTGGTAATAATGGAATATGCAATCTACAATGTGTGAAAATCTTTAAAGCTATAAAGATGAAAATGTTGTGTACTTACTTGTGCAAGCCTCCTGGAGAGCAGGTGCCCATGTGCCATCAGACTGACACACAGCTTCTACAGGAAGAGCAGGAACAATACGCTTGTATCCTGGGCTACACTCATATTCTATTTTGTGCCCAGCACTATAAGTGGATTGAGGAATACCTTTTATTTTCATCGATTGGTATCTTGGTGTGTCATTACAGGCATCTGGGCATGAGAGAATAAGAACATGAAATTAAAGTATTTTCTTTTCCACCAGCCATGGAGTATGGCCTGGCAGCAGGCAGGTCGTAGAAAATACATGGAATTTAAGCGATTGTGCCTGGCTTTTACCAGATTATGAGCTAACTATGCTTGCTTTAAACCACATCCTATTTGCATTTGGTTTCTTTGAAAATAACCTGAATATTCTTTCAACAGTAAATTGAAGAGACAGCAGTAATAGTTTGGGTTTAAAATTTATTTATAGAGATGTGCCCTTCCCATTTTTATTATGTAAGTTTATTTCACACTCAACTCCCTCCCTAAGAAGGCTCCTATAGTATATAGCCCTGGTTCAGAGTACTCCCCCATGGTTTGAAAAACAAACTGATGATAACTTGTTACTTCGGGCTCAGTCTCCTCCCAGGAGGAAAGTTCCTAGAGGTTTGGGATCATATGTCTTCTGTTCCTACTACACCCTGTGCCCAGTGAGTGCTCAAGAAATGCTATGGTAGGTGCTGACTTATCAAATAAGGATTGTGTGTTTTAGAGATCAAAAAAAATATGGACTAAATATTTTAAAATAGATGACTTTGTGTGATATGTTTCACATCAGTGAACTGAGTAAATAAAGGTCAATGAAATGTCAAAATGTATAACTTTCACATTATTTTAAGTTTAATTTATTCTACTTTTGCTAATCAATGGATCATGCTTGGCCTCAAAAGATCTCTGAGGTAGCTATTTAAACTGTGCTACAATATTGCTATGTCATTAGAATTTTTTTTTAAATAGATTTTGATATTTTTTTTTTCTTTTCTTCCTAGAATAGTACCTTATTCACTTTGGCCATTCCTCTTCTTTTACATTGTCAGTGGGCTTGACAAACTAACAAAGCTGATAGAATTAGTATGTAATGTGATGAAGACACATCAAGTAAAGTCCTGAAGGACTAAAGGCATGCAGAGGTCTCTCCTGTAAGATTTAGGATCTAAGAAAGGAGCTAGATCTATGCTGATCCCCAAGGAACCTCTTATGCCCTGAATTGGTGTTATGGCAGACTGATGTGAAACTTTAAAAGTATATATTTGTATTTCTATCAAATCACAAACATTATGTGACTGTTTTTAAACCCAAAGAGGTAATGTTGGTTACTAACATTATATAAATTTCAAGTGTACAAAGTTGTAACAGACCATGTGGAGACTCTACCTGTGAAGTTTAGTCTCTTTCCCTCACCTCCCTTCACCCCCTCACTTCCCTTCAACCTCCTCACCACTTCCCTTCGCATAACCACCATTTTGTTCTCAGTAACTGTGAGTTGTGTTGGTTGCTTTTTTTCATTTGTTGCTTTTTGTTTTGTATCCCACACGTGTGAAGTCATAGTGTTTGCTATTTTCCTGATGAAAGCCGCTAGAGCTAATAAACTTCCATCCTATGACTGCTTTCGTTCTATCCCTTACCTTTTGCAAGGTTTTGGTTTTCTTTTCATTTTCCTCAAGGTAGTTTTTGTTTTTCTGTTGGACTTGAATGTTTACTGGCCAGGTAGCTCCTTCGGAATATTATTATACTTCATTTTTCTGGAACTCAGTAGTTAGAAAGAATGGTGGTACCATGGCAACCACACGCACTTCTGTTATTTACCAGTTACCCAACCCCTCTTTTTAATTCGCCTCCAGGGCTGACACCCTTGCCCTTCTCCTACCTGAGCATGTGGGTAGCAGGAGCTCTAGGGCCAGCAAAAGCACCCCAAGGAAGCCCCGCGAAAAGGGACTCTCCAGTCGGCAGGAAGAGGTCCTGCGTGGCTGGCAAGATGCCTTCATTTTCCCCACATCAGTGGGAAAGCCCAGGGACCGTGAGTAACTTGCCTTTTGGAGGGCATCTATAGGACGCAACAATCCCCAAAAGGTGTCATGTGCATGTGGGCGTGGCCTGTGCTTTTCCAGGGGAGTGGGGCGGGGCCAATGGCCACCACCTGGGTGGAGCCTCCGCCCCTGGCTGTGCTTTAGCCCTGGAGGGAATGGAGCAAAGCCTGGTCCCCATCTCAGGCCCTCACCAGCCTCTTGCAGGCTGAACTGGCAACAATTCCCACCTATGGCAATAAAGGCCGAGGCATTCCTAATAAGCCGGAGACACAAATCTGAACACAATTGTGGGGAAATAACGTGTTAAGTCTCCAGCCCAATCATTCTTCACATGAGATGTTGGCCCAGGCCTCACTGAGAAGCCAACATATAGCTCGGGAGGAGCAGGGGAGGTGGGGGGTAGAGGGGCGGGGCAAGACTAGTGTCTCCATATATTGAGGAGCTTAAGAATGTTCCTCGTCCTAGCTGGTTTGGCTCAGTGGATAGAGCGTTGGCCTGCGGACTGGGGGGGTCCCGCTTTTGATTCTGGTCAGGGGCACATTCCCAAGTTGTGGGGTTGATCTCCAGTGGGGTACATGCAGGAGGCCGCCAATCAATGGTTCCCTCTCATCACTGATGTTTCCATCTCTCTCCCTTCCTCTCTGGATATATATACATATATATATATTTATATATATACACACACATATATATACACAAATATATATATATATACACACACACACACACATATATATATATATATATATATATATATATATATATATATATATTATTTTCCTCGGGAGAAAAAAGCTGTACTTTGGGTTTATTCTCTTGAGACAGCTTCTCCCCACCTTCTGATCAGTTCCACCCAAGGAGCCTGCACAGAGCGATGCTTAGCCGCCACCCTTACAGGTTCTGCCTTAGCTCTCCCAGCGCTGGGGCCTGGCATTGCTTTCTGGTGTTTGTTTCAAACTCCTCCCCAGGGATGCTAATGGGAGGCCAGGCTGGCAACCACTCTTCTGTGACTTTGCTCCTCACTGTGTGTTCTGAGGACCCAGAGCATTGGAGGCTGGTCTCCTGAGGCTGTGGTAACAAGTCACAGCAGGTTGAGAGGCTCAGTGTCTTCTAGCCTCTAGAAACAATGCTACAGCCTGGGTAGCTGGTAAATAACAGAAATGTGGTCCTCACAGTTCAGGAGGCTGGGAAGCCCAAGATCCAGGCCCTGGCAGTGTGGGCATCTAGTGAGAGCCAGCTTTGTGGTTCATGGGCAGTGCCTTCTAGTGGTAAGTTCACGTGGCAGAGGGCTGAGGGCCTTTCCTGGGATTCTTTCATAGGGACACTAATCCCATTCATGTGCTCTCTGACCTAGTAACTTCCCAGTGGCCCCAACCCCTAATGCCATCACCTTAGAGGTTAGAATTTTAAAAAATATATACTTTTTACTGATTTTTTTTTTACAGAGAGGAAGGGAGAGGGATAGAAAGTTAGAAACATCGAGAGAGCAACATTAAAAAGCTGCCTCCTGCACACTCCCTACTAGGGATGTACCCACAACCAAAGTACATGCCCTTGACTGGACTCGAACCTGGGACCCTTGAGTTCGAAGGTCTACGCTCTATCCACATAAGCCAAACCGGTTAGAGCAGAGATTAGGATTTAACACAGGGATTTTGGAGGAACACAAACATGCCCACAGTGTCTCAAAACAACACACATTTATTCTTTTCGTTCTGGAGGTCATAAGTCAGAAATCTGGTTCACTGTGTGGAAGTGAAGGTGTGGGCTGGACCACCCTCACCAGGGGGCTGGGAGAGAAGCAGTTCCCTTGCCTTTTCCAGCTTCTGGAGCTGCATTCTTTGCCTTTTGGCTCCTGCCTCCATCCTCCATCCAGCAGCATTTTGCTTGAGAGGTCACACTGCCTGGTGCTGTAGTCACATCTCCCTCTGCCTTCCTCTTAGAAGGAGACTGTGATTACATTTAGGGCCCCACCTGGATAATCTGGGGTAACCTCCCCACTCAAGGTCTCATCGGAGAAAACCCTTTGCCATGCAGGTAACATCACAGGTCCCTGGAACAGCATGGCTGTAATCAGCGATCTGTGAGGCCACGACTCAAGCTACCACAAACAGCAGACCTACTGAATCAGAATCTGCATTTTATCAAGACCACCTTCTGATTCACCTACACACTAAAATGTGAGAAGCAGGTTCTATGGGATCTTATCCAAAGAGGCTCTCATAATTGAGTCCCATGTCATTTCAGGTGGCGATAAGATGTTCAATGACCAATCATTTCCCCAAACACCCTAAATAAGTGCTCATCTAAGCATGAGTAGATTACAGAGTTGAATCCACATGCCCTAATCCAAATTCCAGGAGAGCAGAGCTGTTGCTTGTTTCTGATTTTCAGTATTAGGCTTTCTATTGCAACATACAATTTTTTTTTTAAAGGTACATAAAGTAACCACATGTGGCTCCTCCTGCTAACATGGGTGTTTACTTCCCAGATGCAGGTTCAGGAATCAGGGTGGGTAACTTTCTCAATGTGATCTGTTCTTATTTCACTTTATTTTCTCTGGTATGTAAATGAGAGGGAAGGAAAACAGTTTACAGACAACAAATCTGGTATTCCTAAGAGACAAAGTTTAGCCTTTTATCATGTAAATTTTACAAGAGGAAACGAGATGAGTTTATTAATACCACATTTAAAGTGACATTATATAGTTCCTCTGGTAAGGAAAAGCAGTGACAAACCTCTGAATGAGGACAATTTGAAAGGCTAAGGCAGGGGTCTGCAACCTTTAAGACATAAAGAGCCACTTGGACCCGTTTCTGAAGGAAAAAAAAAAAACCTGGGAGCCGCAAAACCATTGCGACATTTAAAACAAATATAACACTGCATATATTTTTTCTTACCTTAATGCTATATACCGGATCGTGCAGTTAGCTGTCAATCTGAAGAAAAAAGACTTTTTCACTTAACAATGTAAAATATATTTTTGCAAATTAATAGCTAATTAAAATATTTAATTTACCTGGTTAATGGGATTTTTGCTCCTGAACCTCAGTGCACAGTGTCTGCACATCAGGGCTGTAAGACGTTACCTTCATTTTCACACAGGCTTGCAAGTTGTCATCTGTGAGGCGTGATCGATGTTTGTTTTTAATATAGTTCATGTTGGAGAAGACCTGCTCACATACATATGTGGAGCCGAAGATCGACAGGACTCCAAATGCATACTTTTTCTATGTTTATATAAGTGTTGGGGATAGCATTCCATGTTTCGAATACAAGTTTGTCCTGTTTGGGAAAGTTTTCAATATCACTCCATTTAAGATTCTGAGCCAGAATGGCCTTCTGACGGGCAACATCCTCAAGAGTAGTGGTCAAGCATTTGAACATGGACACCCATATATCTTTGTTGGCTATATCAGCCAGTTCCATCTCAAGATCAGGTTGACTTATACCTGCAAATGCAGTCATATTCAATAGGGATGGATCGATCGCCAGGGGAGTGACAGGGAAGAATAATGTGGTTTTTTCCTCTCTGAACTCACAGAATCGTTTCCCAAACGAACTTTGCATTGTGGTGATTGCAGACTTCAAATATTCCAAATTTATCGTATCATGACTTTGTTTCAACTCTCTCAGAGGGAAAGTGAGACAGTGTACCTCTCTGTAAATCTTTGACAAACACTGTCAACTTGCGCTCGAATGCCAAAACCTCCTCCAGCATGTGCAGGGCTGTGCCTCCTTTCCCTTGAAGGGTTGTATTTAGTGTGTTTAGATGTGCTATCATGTCTACCATAAAATGTAATTTTTCCAGCCACTCTGGTTGTTCCAGCTCAGCAAAGGTGAGCTCTTTGCTGGCCAGGAAAGTTTTTACTTCTTCCAAACATGCGCCAAAGCGTTTTAGCACCTCACCTCTGGACAGTTTTGCAGACAACATATATTCTGACCTCCTGGCTCCACAACAACCGGACCTTGTTGTGGAGCAGGAGGTCAGAATATATGCTTTCCACCTCATCCAATAGCAAATGGAACTGCCGTGGTTTAAACCCTTTGCCATTATCTTATTAACAATCTGAATGACCACGTCCATCACTTTTTAGATTATCCACAT
Organism: Pipistrellus hanaki; assembly: GCF_964339955.1. Classification (NCBI taxonomy): domain Eukaryota; kingdom Metazoa; phylum Chordata; class Mammalia; order Chiroptera; family Vespertilionidae; genus Pipistrellus; species Pipistrellus hanaki. The sequence continues at coordinate 30,057,159 of NC_140520.1, forward strand.
TTGTAGATATGGCATTAATTTATTTTCCATTGATTTTTAGTGAGAGTGGAAGGAGGCTGGGCCAGGACAGGGACGCTGTGGTTGCCTAGCGATGCTAAGTCGCCTGCAACCTGCCACACAGAGCGCTGGGAGCCCCGGAGGTGGGCGGAGGTAAGTGATACAGCTCCCCACCTGCGTCCTGCTATGGGCCCTGCTAGTGTCGGCCCTGCTGGGAGCCGCGGCAATGCCAGCGGCAATGCTTCAAAAGAGCTGGGCTAAGGAAAGGATTGTCATAATGCTCTAACTTTCCACAGGAGCGGAGCAGTGCCATGATTTTTGAAAACCACAGCTTCATTTCAAACTTTCATGGATGAGACTGGAAATGGTGAAAGCCATGTAGGTTAGAACAAAAGTGGGCACACTCACTCAAATTTGCATGCTTACAGGAAGTCAGTACACCCAGTTAAATAATTCTCTTGAGCACATGTATGCAAATTCTTAAAGTATGTTAAAAAGTTCATTCTGAGTTACAATATTAGCTGGGTCAGACATTAGTAAATTTTAGAAAACCAGAGTGGCTTACTTTCCTTAAACCTAGAATGTCCTTTAACAATGCAAATGCAAATTCCTCACCTTGAAATCGCTCCCTGTATAGTTTATATCAATATAGATATTTAAAAAATACCTTCAAGTTAGAGTTAAATAAATGTTGGTCACATGCTTTATTTATAGTCAAGCTTGTGCCCTGCCAGCACAGCCAAGGGTTCAGTGAGCCTGAGGGGGGCAGGGTGTGATGAAGGATTAAAGACAAGACACACAAAGAGAATATAGCTGGGGCTTGGTAGATCTCCTGTGCCTGGATGAGGCCACAGAGAAGGATCCAGCCAGCAAGTGAGGCTTTATTTTATAGTCAGAGCAAAACAAGGTAGTGGTCAACATAGCCACAAGGTTCCTGTGAGTTTCACTTGTTTTGGCACCACTTGCTGCACCTCCCACAGCCCATTAGTTAGCCCACGTGACACTTTAACTCCTTTCTGGAGCCTGTACACAGGATGAAGAATCTTTAAAAAACAAACCAATCACCTAAAACAGGAGAAACATTTGCTCATAAACTTGAAGGTGCTTATGCATATTTCAAGAACACACGCCCAGCAATGGCAGTCTATACCCCGGTTACTCACAGTCGCCCAGGCCCAGCAGCAGCAGCACTTGGAGCTCAGCAGACATGGGACCTCAGGTCAGTTGTGGGACTGGACCTTGGATCCAGGGCTGCAGCGCTCAGATACCTCTTCACCTTTCATAGAGCCCTAGACTGGTAGCTAGAGGGTTTGATTCATGTTTGTTTAAGAACCTTTAAGTAGCTTGATGCTTTAGTGTTTTAAACAAAGAGAGAATATGAGAAACAAAGCTGTTTTTTCTTTCTTTAGAAATTATTTCTATGTGAAACATTTGAAATTGTAAAAATATCCCACCAAGAGGATTTTGTACTCGGACTGCTGTGTGTATGTGATGTTAAAAATATACTACAAAGAGAGAAAGAAAATATGTATATCATGAGTCCTACAGTATGAAATATGATTCAAATGAAGGCACTGTGGGTATTTTAAAAAGATCCAGGGTCTGGCTCCCAATCCACTGTAGGAATAGGATAAAACTAGGGCAGGGGAGGCACTTTAAAGATTTATAATTTTTTGTAGAACTTAAACCTCCAACCCCACAGGAATTTTTCTGACGGTCGTAAAAGCTAAAACAACTCTGCATGAATTAGCCTTTTTACAATAATATCAAAAGGAGGTGAAAATGTTTTAGCAGGAAATGCAATCCTGACAGCACACTCACGAAGGGACACTTTAAAACAAGGCAGCATGCAATACAGATGCAAGCAAAAGCTGCACAAGTACATCAAGATGAGAAGGCCTGAAAAGTTCAAGAAACGTGTTTAATTTACTGTCTCTTCCTGATGTGAAGACACTGTACACACAGGTGCCACCTACTGCAACAGCAAGATCTATAAGAAACCAGAAAACAAATGACCTGTAACTCTAAAAACGAGTACCAAGTTTCAAACTTAGCAGAAGAAATCAATGTTGGTTACATTTCAGTGGGCAGAAATATTATTGTACTTAAGCCCATATACATTCATATTCTATCTGGACTCTTCATTGTCTAAAGGAAGTTCCCCAGAATCACTTAGGGTCTGCAGTAAGCCAGAAAAGAGTCCTTGCTTAATTTCGAATATCACTCAATGAATATTTGGGATATTTAGTGGATATTAGACTACAAAAGAAAATACAGTCACCAACACAAAGTAGACTATCATATAAAGGGTAAGGTATTTCTAGACTGGTTTGCTTAATTTCAAGCTATAAAAACTGTAGAAACTAAAAAAATAATTATAAATGCACTTCTACACATTAATATTTTAATATAAATGGCATCCAAGTTTTGGGACATGTAAGAACAATCTCAGCAATGAGCCCTCCATCTGAGAAAAAATAAAGCCATTTTGAAGGGAATTGAGCACATGTGGGTCTCCACATAGTTGACACACTTTAATTTTGATGAGATCATCTATAAATTATAGCAAAGAAAATGTTCATCGATCTAGTTTAGTGTGACAGCTAGTGCATCCAGCTCATTTTGATCACAGAATCCTTCTCCTATGAATCCCAGCTTAGGGTCCAACTTGTGAAACTCTTAATAGGATCTCAGTTGTCATTGTTTTGTCTGTAGCAATCCCACCACATTATAAAAATCTGTATTATGATTAAAATTAGAAAGATTAGTCTAAAAACAAGAATTTACTACATTAGAGAAAAATCATTTTAAGAAGGTACTTTTCCCATTCCAGTTGGTTTAATTCAGTGTTCAGTCTATAATTCCATGATTTTGTTAGAAATTTCATTTACTACTTTGTCCCCAAAAAGTGAGTCTGTGGAATAAATCATTAATGAAGTTCTATTAATTGATTATATAGATCTATTTTGCAGTTTTCACAAGCAAGACATTATTTTATCAATCCTTTCTCATGCAATCCTAATGAGACACAATTTTAATTACCAAGAGTATTTTAAGAATGCAAATGAAACACCAAAGCATGTGAATAAATTATGCAAAGAAACAACCATGCATTTTGACTGTCCAGAAAGCCATAAATAATACTGCAACATCTTAAATCTTAGAAATGTTCTGTAGCACCTCTGCTCTGAAACTGCCATTATTTTTATTAAATTTATAGATTAAATTATATGTTGGCATGTTTACTTCTGCTCTTTTTATTTCATAAAAAAATTATCAAGTGTTTAAAGAATGAAGGTGCTTTGGATTTACTGGCACAGTGACAGTTTGACCACAGTGTTCACAGGGGAAACCTAACCGGCCTAACGTGCGTTTTACAAAAAGACTAACCTTACTAAACTAGTCTAATGTCAAGAAAAGTAATACCCATTTTTCTTCACTCATTTATCAAAAATTCTTACATTTCCTGTAACTGCCACAACCATACTTGATCCTTTCCTTCAACACATATTGTGTAAACTATGTGAGCCTACATAAAGTGTGATACACCAGCCTATTATAGAAAAAAAATTAACCAAACTTATTTTATTGCTTGTGTATACAAGGTAGGAATAGATAGAAAAGTTATTTACAAATTGCCATTACAAAATAACATATCACATGGAAAGCAAGTTAGGTTTTCTATATTTCAACCTTCAAATAAACACAGCAATTGAGAAAGTTCCCTCACCTCACTAGGAATTTGAATTGGAGGGGCCTCTTAAAGCTGTGTTATCTGCATGTGTCTACACATACTACTGCTTCCATTTGTCATGGAATCTGTACATAAAAATAAATGCAAATGTCCACTCTCACTTGTCAGGTTGTTTCTTCTTGAACCACTGGTGTTAATTGAAATATGATATTTCCATGGAGAACTCTAAGGTCTCATAACTGAGTGTTATTAATAACCAAAATAATACCTAAGTTATCAGCTCCAGTTGGTGCTTCATCACTGGCATGGAATCTTCTAGAAGAACAAAACAAAACAAAACAAAAACTTTAAAAAGGAGCAAAAAATAGTAAAGCTTACAAATCCTAAATATCTAGGTTTGGATTTTTTGCCTTCATACAAAATCTCTTACAATTTTATTTTCCTTATATAAATTATATTAATGTTTTTCATTTAAAGTAGTATCATAAATATTATAAATTTATATTCAGTCATCAGCATTCTTCCTCCTCTCCAGTAACATTTCCTGTGACAATATTATGTGGTAGAGAGTGCAAATTTGTCATTAGTGTAGACTCAATAATAGCCTATAGATTAAATGGGATTCTACTTATATTTAAATGATACAGGAGAGCTTAATAAATGGTTTAGAGGTGATTCTGTAATGCAGATAAATTTCAGCATAATAAGGCCCATTTATGACAAACCAATAGCTAACATCATACCAGACAATGAAAGACTGTAAGTTTTCCCCTTAAGATCAGGAACAAGACAGGATGACCATGTTTGACATTTCTATTTAACATAATATTAAAAGTTATAATCAGAGCATTTAGGAAAGAAAAAATGCATCCAAATTGGAAAGGAAGGAATCAAGTCACCTCTGTCCTAGATGACATGATCATTTAAGTAGAAAACTATAAAGATGCACACATACACAGGCACACACACTCACCTGTTGGAACTAATAAATAAATCTGGCAAAGTTGCAGTCTATAAAATCAACAAGTAAAAATCAATTTCACTTCATTACACTAACAAGGAGCAAATTAGAAAGGAAATGAGGAAAATCTATTTACAATAGCATCAAGTAAGTGTGGGGAGTTGCCCTGAATGCAGGGGTCCTATATGCCTGAATGCAGGCATGGGTGTAGGACACAGCTCTCCATGTGCCCCCCTTTCCATTAACCTTAAGTGGAAAATTACTACTACCCCTAGGAATGCTGCTCACTGCAGATATCTTTGCTTTAGGGTAAAACAATTGATAGGAGCCTGCTGACACAGAAGGAGCTGTGAGTGAAGAAGGTAGGTAGTTGTAAAAGGTCAGGTGGTTGTAAAAGATCAGGTGCTGAAGGAACTTATCTGTACAGGAACTCATCATGTTAGCAGAAACGGCCACCTGCATGATTGCCTGAAATAAATATTTCCTCCTTCAGAATTGTATTTAAAGATTGGAAAAATAAAATTTGGGGCTGCAGACCTCGGGTCTGAGCCCTCCCGACCCCATCTGTTCTTGTCTGTCTTTTTCTTATCCTCACCCCCTCATTGCCGGCAAGTAAGAGTAGCTCAGTTGGTTGGAGCATCATCCCATACACCAAAAGGTTGTGGTTGGATTCCTGGTAAGAGCTCATACCTAGTTTTCAGGTTTGATCTCCAGTAGGGGCATATACAGAAGGGAGCCAATCCATGTTAGTTCTCTCTCTCTCTCTCTCTCTCTCTCTCTCTCTCTCTCTCTCTCTCAAATCAATAAACATATTCTTGGTTGAGGATAAAAAAGGAGTAAAATACTTAAAGAAGAAACTTAACCAGGAGGTGAAACACTCCGACACTGGAAATTATAAAACATTGCTGAAAGAAATAGAAGACAATATAAATAAATGAAAAGATATCCTGTGCTCATGCATTGGAAGAGATGATATAGCTAAGATGCTAATGCTATGCAAAGAAACCTACAGACTGTATGCAACCCCATCACATCTTGAATATGCTTTTTGCAGAAATAGAAAAATCTAAAATAAAATTCATATGGAACCTCAAGGGACTAGGGATAGCCAAGACAATCTTGAAATGCAAGAGCAAAGTTGAGAGAACTTACATTTTCTGATTTTAAAACTTACTCAAAAGCTACAATAATCAAAAACACAGTGCTACAGGCATAACCACAGGCAGACCAGTTGAGTAGAATACAGAGCCCACAAATAAACCTATGCATATATGGTCAAATGATTGTATGAAAGGGTGCTCAGAACATTTAATGGGGGAAGGGCAATCTTTTCAACAAATGGTTCTTGGAAAGCTGGATATCTACAAAGAAAAGAATGAAGGTGGATCCTTATCTTACATCATATACAAAAATGAACTCAAAGTCGATCAAAGTGCAAAAATTATAAAACTCATAGAAAAAAGCACAGAGGACAAGCTCATGATTTTGGATCTGACTACGATTTTTTGAGTGTGTCACCAAAAGCAAAAGCAATGAAGAAAAAATAGGTAAATTGGATGGACTTCAGCAAAATTAAAAACTTTTATCAATGGTAATTATCAACAGAGTAAAAAGGCAACTCATAGAATAGGAAGGAATATCTGCAAATAATATATCTGATAATATCTTAAACACATAATGAACTCCTAAAACTTAGTGATAGGAAAAACCCAAATCAAAAACATGCAAAAGACTTGAAGAGACATGTCTCCAAAGAAGATATACAAAACATACAAAACACCAATAAGTACATAAAAATATGATCACTAATTATTTGGAAATGAAAATAAAAACCACAATGAGAGACTATTTCATATACATTGTGATGACTAGTATAAGAAAAAAACAACAAACCCAAGTATTGGTAAAGAGGTGGAGAAACTGGAACCTTCCGGCCTCACTGATGGGAATGTGAAATGGTGGTTCAGCTTATCTGAAAATGAGTGCTATACATTTTGATCAATAAGAAGTGCCAGAAAACAGAAATTTAGACACCTGTGTGATGTATGTGTAAAGACTCAATGAAAACATACATTTGATGTCATACCCCCTGTCTGGAAATGAATATGAGATGGAGTTAAATTAAAAAACGTTCTTTTCCATTATTCCATATCATTGCTATTTAATGTCAAAGAAATAAAATCTAAACAAGAAAGACAAAAAAGACCCCCCTTTGTACCTTTAATACATTTTGGGATCTCAGGCTCCCAAGTATTGTTGACTTCACAGACACTAGTGCTGCTGCCTTCAAGGTGAAAGCCCTCATTGCATCGGAATGTAACCTCCGATCTGTACTCAAATTTTTTTCTTGTTGACACCACTCTCCCATTCTCCAGTGCTGGATATTCACATATGACCACTGAAAAGTGAAAAAATTCCAGAATTAATAGAAAGCTGGTTTAACAGGGGAAAGAAAAAACTAGTGAAAATTAGTAATTTCCCGTGGGAACAAAGAGACAAGAAATGGAAGGCAGAATGTTAATTAAAAACAATAACAACAACAACTTTATTTGTGCATTTTAATTCCAGGAAAACAGATACAGAGACATCTAATAACCTTTTCCCACCAAGAACAGACCTTCATTACTATACATTATTGGTTTCCTAAAAGCTGTCCCATTACTGACAAGTTTTGAGAAAGTCTGACTACTCCATACAATTTTGAGGTAAGTACAAAAGCAACTTTGGATGTTCTTTTAGCTCTAGGAATTTTTTTTTTTTAATTTCAGGCTGACACTGACATAGTATCCTGATCTAGAAAGGCAGGAAAGGCTCTTGTATGAAGGTAATGCTTGAGTTCAAAGGTAAGAAGTCGAAAAGAAAGTAGCCATGCAAACATATGCAGAGAGAAAGTTATCAGGTGTCAACAACATGCAAGAACTAGGATGTGCAAGAAATAGAAAGGCCAGTGAACTTAAGGTCGGGTTTTCCAAATATTTTGGACTGAAACTCAGAGATCAGACCTCACATTTTATATTGAAATCTCACAGGTCTGAAATAAAGGTAAAACTTCATAATTAGCCTTCATACCCATGTACTCAGGTAGTCTCCATTCTGTTCTACTTCTTACAAAGTGAAGTGTGGGGCAGGACCCTCTGGATTGATTCCAGGATCCAGTAATGGGTTTCAAAGAAATTGGAAAAACAAAACAAAACAAAAAACAAAACACTGGGCTGGGCAGTACATACAAGAAAACACCTTCTGAGATTAAATCTGAGGGATCATAGGGTCCATAAGGCACTGCTTTTAAACCAGAAGAGTGCACTTCCTCCTGCCTGGGGACCTGAATCAGGATCTTTGCCCTTCAGCCTGAAGAACTTCCTTTAGCAACTCTGGTAGTGCAGACAGGGTGGTGACAATCCTCTTAGCTTTTATCTCAAAACCTTTATTTTTAATTCTCACCTGAGGACATGCTATTATTATTATTTTAAAAAAAATTTAGAGAAGAAGGGAGAGAATGATGCATTGATGTAATAGAGCAACGGAGGTCGGATGCTTGCATATACACCTCAACAGGTGATCAAACCCACAACCTGTGTATGTGCCCTGACCAGAAATCAAACCCACCACTGTTTAGTGAATAGGACAATGCTCAAACCAACTGAATCATACTGGTCAGGTCTTCAAATCTTTTTTTTTTTTTTAATTTTAACTTCATTTTTAATGAATTTCTACTGACCCTTCTCCTAGGGTCACTGAATTGCCCTTGAACTGTAATGGATATTCAACCATTGAGCCATGCTGCCCTGCAGGGTATTTAATGATGTTCTCTTTTTTATTCCTGATATTGATAATTTGTGTCTTCTACTTTTTCTGTCACACAGGCTATAGGTTTATCCATATTATTGATCTTCCCCAAGAACCAGGTGATTGTTTCAATGATTCTCTCGACATGTTTTTTCAATTTTATTGATTTCTATCATTATTTCTTTCCGCTTTCTTGTTCTGTATTCTACTTGCTTTTCCTTTTTAGTTCCTTAAAGTGAAAGCTTATATTCTTGAGCTGAAACTTTTCACTTGTCCTAATGTATGTATTTCATGGTATGAATATTCTTCTAAACAGTGTTTTTGCTCTATTCCACAAATTTTGATACTTCAATATATTGTGTATTCATTTCTACTCAATTTAAAACATGTTCTAATTTCCCTTGTGAATCCTCCTTTTATTCATGGGTTAGTTAGAGGTGTCTTCATAATTTTTAAATATTTGGGGATTTTATAAACATCTTTGTTTTGATTTCTACATTCATTCCATTGTAAAGATACTGTATCATAAATAATTTCAATTTTTGAAATTAAAAAAGTATATATATTGTCTAGAACCATGGTCAGCAAACTGGCTCTCGAGCCACTTGAGGCTCTTTGGCCCCTTGAGTATGGCTCTTCCACAAAATACAACGGCCTGGGCGAGTCTATTTTGAAAAAGTGGCTTTAGAAGAAATTTATGTTTTAAAAATTTGGCTCTCAAAAGAAATTTCAATCGTTGTACTGTTGATATTTGGCTCTGTTGACTAATGAGTTTGCCGAACACTGGTCTAGAACATGGTGTTAGAATTATTACATATGCACTTGAAAAGAGAACATATTTTCCTGTTTCAGTGATTCCTTTTGTTCAAGAGTCAAATACTTTCCAGTATGTTCAGCTTTTGGTCATGCTTGAATGCCTTGGGCATTGTTTTTAAAGTATAGGTAAACCGAAAAAAATATTTTATTGGAGGAGGTAAGATGGCGGAAGAATAGATGGGCGGATTCTGAGCCCGCTCCCGAAGCAGAAAGAGAGAGCAACTGATGGTCTTGTGCTGTGAGTGTTTATTAGCAAGCTGGGAGACAGCGAACACCAGAAGAAACTGCTGGGGGGCTGCTGACGGAGGTGCCCCTCACAGGGAAGCACCCACGCGGGGTGTGTCCCTGCCCGGAGCTACCTACCGGCTTGCACGGGGAAACCTCACCATCTTGAGAGGAAGATAGGATCGTGTCAGAGGCCTGAATATCCACAGCCGCAGCGACCACCAAGCAGCGGTGCCCCTCAGAACGCGGATCCCAGGCGGTGCGAACACCTGACTGCATTGGAATACCCCACTGCTCGGCGAAAAGGTCAGATTTCGCGGGGAGAGGGTGGAGAGTGCTCGCAAGCCTGCGCGCCCGCGCTCGCGGAAGCTGGAGGACAAAGGCAGTGATTACAAGTAGAAGCCCCCGCTGTTGGGCGGGTGTCACCCGTGAGAGTGGACGGGGCTCCTAACAGGGGAGATATCTAAAGAGCAACACATTTGGATCTGGCTCGGAGGGATATCGGAGAGTTGCGGGAGATTGCAGTTGCTCGGGCCTGCCCCCTCCCCCCTCCATAGTTCCTGCTGCAGAGAGGGCAGAGAGAAAAAAAAAAAAAAAAAAGCTGGAGAGGCTCTAGACTAGAGTCTGGAAACTCAACCTAGAAACACTGCCCCCAGAGGCTAATTCACAAATTGACTCTAGTGTAATAAAAACAAAGCAAAACCTGCCTAAAAATCAGGACTGGATCATAACAATAGAGGAAGCAAATGACCTTCATTACTGCAAATTTTACTTAAATTTTTTAAATTTTATTATTATTTTTTTAATTTTTAAATTTTTGTTTTTTATTTTTGTTTTCATTATTTGCAACGTTTACTCAAGAAACTATTTTTTTTCTTTTTCCTCACTTGATTTTACCTTTATAATTATTACATTGTATATGTAATCAACATTATTACTACTATTAATTTACCTTTTTCATCTTATTTTCTTTTGTTTCTTTTTATTATTTTTATTTCATTTGATTATATAGATTTTTTTTTTTAATCTCAGGATTACTGTTCTACAGTCTTTATCTATCTTTCCTTCTCCAACGCTTTATTCTATCTCAACCCTACCTTTATGCCTTCACCCTCTTTCCGATCTTTTCCTTTGGTACCCCGTTTATCTTAACCCTTTCCTGCTCTAGATTTTCCCCATTCCTTCTGTCTACCCCCTCCTAAAATTTCACCCTACTTGTATAAATCTAATTTCCAACTACCTGCTCCAAGCCCATTCACACCTCCCTCGTAGTTGTCCTAACAACAAAACAAAACAAAAAAACAGTCTATCTCTCTAACTCTTTGAAGTTGTATGTTGAGTGTTAACTATACTGAAGTTGTATGCTTTTTTTTTTTAATATAAGATTGATTTGCCTATGCTTTTTGTTTGATTGTATGTTTTTGTTAGCCGGGTTCTAGTCACCATTATTGGTGGTTATTAATATTGCAAACACATTTCTATTCAGTGCCTGTGTGTAGTACCTGGTTGTGTTGTATTTTGTGCCCTTAAATCAAAGCAGGAGAGAGAGAGAACTACACAACCAGACATCCTAGATAATGGGCAGACCAAAAAACAGTCCGCAAATGAAAGAAAAGCAGGCTTCACCAGAAAAGGAAGTAAACGAGATAGACTCAAGCAACCTACCAGAGCAAGAATTCAGAGTAATGATCATAAGATGGCTAAAAAGAATGGAAGACAAATTTGACAATATGAGTAAGACCCAAGAGGAAATGAAGAAGAACCAAGAAGAAATGAAAAATGACATTGCTACTGTAAAGAACTCAATAGAAAGCATCAAGAGTAGATTAGAAGAAGCAGAGGACCGCATCAGTGAGCTAGAAGACAAGATGGAAAAAAATACCCAATTAGAACAGCTTCTGGAAAAAAAAATTAAAAAACAGGAGGAAAGTCTAAGGGAACTTTGGGACAATACAAAACAAAACAATATTAGAATAATAGGGGTTCCAGAAGGAAAGGGAATTGAGGAAGACATGGAAAACGTATTTCAAGAAATAATGACAGAAAACTTTCCTGAGATAGAGAAGAAAAAACCCACACAAATCCAAGATGCTCGCAGAGTCCCAAGCAAAATGAACCCCAGAAAATCCACCCCTAGGCACATTATAATTAAGCTGGCAAATACCAACGACAAAAAAAGAATTTTAAAAGCAGCCAGAGAGAGACAGACAGTTACATATAAAGGAGCCCCCATCAGACTAGCAACTGATTTCTCCACAGAAACTTATCAGGCCAGAAGGGAATGGGATGAAATATACAACGTCATGCAAAGGAAGGGTCTGAATCCAAGAATACTGTACCCAGCAAGGCTATCAATCAAAAGTGAAGGTGAAATCAGGAGCTTCACAGACAAAAACAGACTAAGGGAATTTATCTCCACCAAACCAGCAATGCAAGAAATGCTAAAGGGTCTACTGTAAAATTAAAGAAATTGAAAGCAAAGAAGGAACACAGGGGTATAGAATAAAAATGGCGTCAAATCAGTATCTATCAATAATAACTTTAAATGTAAATGGACTAAATGCTCCAATAAAAAGACATAGGGTAACGGATTGGATAAGAAAACAAGACCCATATATCTGTTGTCTACAAGAAACCCACCTCAGAAAAAAGGATGCACACAGACTGAGGGTGAAGGGATGGAAAAAGGTTTTCCAGGCGAATGGAAATGAAAAAAAAGCTGGGGTAGCAATACTTATATCTGACAAATTAGATCTCAGAGTGAAGGACATAACAAGAGATAATGAAGGCCACTTCATAATACTAAAGGGAGCAATCCAACAAGAAGAAATAACCCTGGTAAATATATATGCACCCAATACGGGAGCACCCCAATATATAAAAAAATTGCTGGAGGACATTAAGGGAGAGATTAATAGCAATACAATCATAGTAGGAGATTTTAATACCCCACTGTCACCCTTTGACAAATCATCTAAACAAAAAATCAGCAAAGAAATATCAATCCTAAATGACTCGCTAGACCAGATGGAATTAATCGACATTTTCAGAACATTCCACCCCAAAGCCACAGAATATACATTCTTCTCAAGCGCACATGGGACATTCTCAAAGATAGACCACATTTTGGGACATAGGCAAAGTCTCTTCAAATTCAAAAAGATAGAAATCATATCAAGCATCTTCTCAGATCATAGTGCCATAAAACTGGAAATTAACTACAATGAAAAAAATCCAAAGAAATCAAACACATGGAGACTAAACAGCATGCTATTAAACAAGGACTGGGTTACCAAAGAAATCAAGGAAGAAATTAAAAACATCCTAGAAACAAATGACAATGAAAACACAACTATCCAAAATCTATGGGACACAGCAAAGGCAGTTTTGAGAGGGAAGTTCATATCCCTACAAGCCTATTGCAAAAAACTGGAAAAAAGGGTAACAAATGAGCTAACTCTACAACTCAAAGAGTTAGAAAAAGAGCAACAAGAAAAGCCCAGAGTAAGCAGAAGGAAGGAAATAACAAAAATCAGAGCACAGATAAACGACATAGAGACCAAAGAAACAATACATAAGATCAACAAAACCAAGAGCTGGTTCTTTGAAAGAATAAACAAGATAGATGGACCTCTAGCCAGACTAACCAAGAAACAAAGAGAGAGGACTCAAATAAACAAAATCAGAAACGAAAGAGGTGAAATAACAACAGACCCCGCCGAAATACAAAGGATTGTTACAAAATACTACGAACAACTCTATTCCAACAAACTGGACAACCTGGAGGAAATGGACATATTCCTAGAAAAATACAACCTTCCAAAACTCAATCTGGAAGAATCTAAAAATCTCAATAGAGCAGTGACTTGGGAAGAAATTGAAACAGTCATCAAAAAGCTTCCAGCAAACAAAAGCCCAGGGCCAGATGGCTTCACAGGAGAGTTTTATCAAACATTCAAGGAAGAACTAAAACCTATCCTCCTCAGACTATTCCAAAAAATTCAAGAGGAAGGAACACTTCCAAACTCCTTCTATGAAGCCAGCATCACCCTAATACCAAAACCAGATAAAGACAACTCAATGAAAGAGAATTACAGGCCAATATCCCTAATGAACATAGATGCCAAAATCCTCAACAAAATTCTAGCAAATCGGCTCCAGCAGAGCATCACAAAGATCATACACCATGACCAAGTAGGATTTATTCCAGGAATGCAAGGTTGGTACAACATCCGCAAATCAATAAACGTGATTCATCACATAAACAAGTTGAAAGATAAAAATCATATAGTCATATCAATTGATGCAGAAAAAGCATTTGATAAAATCCAACACCCTTTCCTGATAAAAACTCTCAACAAGGTGGGAGTACAAGGATCATACCTCAACATAATAAAAGCTATATATGATAAACCCACAGCCAACATCATACTCAATGGGCAAAAACTAAAACCATTCCCTCTAAGATCAGGAACAAGACAGGGATGCCCACTATCGCCACTCCTCTTTGACATAGTACTGGAAGTACTAGCCATTGCAATTAGACAAGAGGAGGAAATAAAAGGCATCCAAATTGGAAAAGAAGAAGTAAAGTTATCCTTATTTGCAGACGACATGATATTGTATATAAAAAACCCAAAAGACTCCATTAAAAAACTAATTGGCTTAATAAATGAATTTGGCAATGTAGCAGGATACAAAATTAACGCCAAGAAATCTATGGCATTTCTATACACCAACAGCGAATTTATAGAAACAGAGACTAAAAAAGCAATTCCATTTACCATCGCACCAAAAAAATTAAGATACCTGGGAATAAACTTAACTAAGGAAGTAAAGGACCTATATGCGGAAAACTACACGACACTAAAAAAAGAGATAGAGGAAGATGTAAACAGATGGAAGAACATACCATGTTCATGGATTGGTAGAATCAACATCATCAAAATGTCCATACTTCCTAAAGCAATCTATAGGTTCAATGCACTCCCCATTAAAATACCAACGGCATATTTCACTGACCTAGAAAGAACTCTCCAAAAGTTCATTTGGAACAATAAAAGACCCCGAATAGCCACAGCAATCCTGAGAAAGAAGAGTAAAGTAGGAGGGATCTCAATACCAGACTTCAAACTGTATTACAAAGCCACTGTTCTCAAAACAGCCTGGTACTGGCACAAAAACAGACATATAGATCAATGGAATCGAATCGAGAACCCAGATATCAACCCAAATCACTATGCTCAATTAATATTTGACAAAGGAGGCACAAATATACAATGGAGTCAAGACAGTCTCTTCAATAAATGGTGTTGGGAAAATTGGATAGATACATGCAAAAGAATGAAACTAGATCACCAACTTACACCATACACAAAAATAAACTCAAAATGGATACAGGACTTAAACATCAGACGGGAAACCATAAAAATACTAGAAGCATCCACAGGCAACAAAATCTCAGACATATGCCTAAAGAACTTCTTCACTGATACTGCCCCTAGGGCAATGGAAGCTAAAGAGAAAATAAACAAATGGGACTACATCAAAATAAAAAGCTTTTTTACAGCAAAAGAAACCATCAACAAAACAACAAGAAAGCCCACTGTGTGGGAGAACATATTTGCAAATGTTACCACTGATAAAGGTTTAATCTCCAACATCTACAAACAGCTTATACAACTAAATAAAAGGAAGATTAATGATCCAATTAAAAAATGGGCAATGGACCTAAATAGAATATTTTCAAAAGAAGACAGAAGGAAGGCCAAAAGGCACATGAAAACATGCTCAAAGTCACTAATTATCCGAGAGATGCAAATCAAAACAACAATGCGGTACCATCTCACACCTGTCAGAACGGCCAACATCAACAAATCAACAAACGACAAGTGTTGGCGAGGTTGCGGAGAAAAAGGAACCCTCGTGCACTGCTGGTGGGAATGTAGACTGGTGCAACCACTGTGGAGAACAGTATGGAGTTTCCTCAAAAAACTGAAAATGGAACTCCCATTTGACCCAGTAATCCCACTCCTAGGAATATATCCCAAGAAACTAGAAACACCAATCAGAAAGGATATATGCACCCCTATGTTCATAGCAGCACAGTCTACAATAGCTAGAATCTGGAAACAGCCTAGGTGCCCGTCAGCAGATGATTGGATCAAAAAACTTTGGTACATCTACACAATGGAATACTATGCTGCCATAAAAAAGAAGGAATTCTCATCATTTGCAGCAACCTGGATAGAACTAGAGAACATCATGCTGAGTGAAATAAGCCTGTCAATGAAAGAGAAATACCACATGGCCTCACTCATTTATGGATATTAAAAAACATTATAAACTGACAAACCAAAAGATAGATATAGAGACAGTAAAGCAACAAGTAGACTGTAAAATTACAGGGGGAGAGTAGGGAGATCTGGGGGAAATAAGAGATCAACCAAAGGACTTGTATACATGCATATAAGTACAACCAATGGACACAAAACTCTGGGGAGGGAGGGTATGTATGGGGGGGGCAATGTTAAAATATGTACACAGATAATAATTTAATAAAAAAAAAATAAAAAAAAATAAAGTATAGGTAAACCTCTGAGTAATTTCAGGCTACAACAATAAATGAGTATTGAAGTAAAGAAGGTTACAGTTGTTTTGATGGGTTATGATATTCAATTCGCAAAAAAATAAAATGAATAAAATACAATGCAATATGTGTGAAGGGCAATAAAGCAAAGCACAATTAAACAATGTATGCCTTCATGCTTTACTTAGACTTTATCAATCTAATTGATGAGAAGGTCAATCCCTTACAATTTATTCTAGCATTTTGGCCAGCCAGAACTGTCAAACTTCTTGTATTATGAATAAAACTTCATTAAAGCCAGTGTATGTTTTTTGATGCTTTCTAGCCCCCAAAAATTTAACTTATGCATATACATAGTAATTAACAATGTATAAACAGCAATGTCAAGAATGTATGTGGTGAATAGTGGGAAACTCTGCCAGTAGAATTATTTTTATTCTGTTTCACTCATAAATTAGATTAGAAACAAATATGCATGTTTGGAGGAACAAGCATACATGACTGTATTTATTTATTTTTTTTACTTGGTGGCCAAAGTATTCAAAAGTTGGTAAAAGTTTCCACACTGTTTTTGTTTTTAAATGGGAGGGAAAGAAATAAAAATGTTATTACCTTTACACTCAGGAGATTCTGAGCTCCATTGGTTAAGCCCAGAACAAACAAGTGTGCTCTCTCCAACAAGTGTATATTCATCTAGTCCTATTGAAGGATTGCAATCATAAGTAACTTCTTCTTTATATTCAAATCTATCCTTTTGGTTTTTGGTGAATCTTCCATTTGGTATTTGTTTAGGTGATTTACACCAAATCTCTTAAAAAGAGAAAATAAAAAAGGACAGGAAAGGCAATAGAAAAAGTAAAAGATTAAGACAGCATTAGTAGTGTCCTATGAATTGCCTTCCATAGTTCATTATCATATGATTTTTACATCTAGTTGCAAATCCAATATACATTTAAAACAAAATTTATAGAAAGAAATGTATTATCCCAACTTAAACCATTAATAGAAAAATGAAATTCTAGACTAAAACCTATTTTCTTAAATACCCATAGAAGCTATCTGTATGAAATACTTGTGTGTATCTGTAAGGCCATGCTAAGTTTTTTTCTAATCATAAGAGATGCTGACAATTTAATGAGAAAATATGATTTAGGAAAACTCAGTGCTAGTTGAGAAATGCTACATCCATTTCTGAATCAGAGGTTCTCAGGTATACCACGATTTTGTCTTTTCTCATGTCATCCTTTATGTGAAATTTTCCAATGGCTTTAGACTTTCTGATAATGCCACAGAATGAATCTGGAGGTCTTCCTTTAAGCCAGATACTAAAGAGATTAGAAAAAATGTAAAGCAATGACACTCTTCCCTTTGTTTTGGAAATGTTTGATGTTACAAAAAAATATGTTGCATTTGTTAACATGCATTGAGTTTATTATTCTTAAAAATTAATTAATGAATAATTATTTAAAAATCTCTGTTTTAATTCCAATATAAGGAATATCAATAGCACTAACCCACTTGCAGAAAAGCTCTGTGGGGTCTTGGTTAATTATAAAGTATACAGGGGTCCCCAGGCCAAAAAGTTTGAGAACGGTTGCTGTAAATTCTAAAGAGAATGTACTTACTTTCACATCTTGGTGAAGCATCACTCCATTCCACATCATTTCCAGAGAGTTCACAATGTAGAATTTTTGTTCCAAGTAGGTAGTAACTAAATGAGAAAAGGAATGATTATTGTTTCTTTATCAGTTACCAAGAACACATACTAATAAATAAGTTTTTGTATGGTTGTTTTTCTGCACTACAGTACCTTGAAAGAGAAGTTTTTGAAGTGACAGGTATTGAATATGTTAACTGAATCTACAATGTAATGAAATGGGGAGATTCTTCATATGAACACACATTGTCTTAGAGCCAAGTGTCTAAATAAACCTGTCACGCTGGACAATCTGGTGATTGCTACTTCTGGCAGGCACCTCGCACTGTCACACCTATGTCCTTGCTCATGCCATTCTGCTCTGTCAGGGCAACTATTGAGTAGAAAGATCTGGCCCAAGAGCTGACATGACTGCATTTGAGTCCCAGCTCCAAGGCTGACTTGCTTGTTGAGCTTGGACAAATTGTTTAATGTTTCCCTTTATTTTTTTTTAATAACTTTTAATTTTTGTTAACCCGCACCTGATGATTTCTTTTCAATTAATTTTTAGGGTCATTTGAAGGCGGGGGAGAGACAGAGAGAGAGAAACATGGATGTGAAAGAGATGCATCTATAATATGTGCCCTTGCTCAGAATAAAACTTGGGACCCTTCAGTTCACAGTTTGGTGACCTAACCTCTGAGTCAAAATGGTTGGGGCTGGTTCCCTTTCTTAAATCCTCCATGTGTGGAAAGGTATATATGTCATGGGATGGTTTTGAGTAGCAGGTGAATTGGCATCTGGAACACAGTGAGAGCTAGGCAAGTTTTTGACGTTCTGAATACTCTTCAGATTAGAGTATCTTCCTAGGTGTAGCTCAGGGAGCCTCCTCCTCTATGAAATCTCTGATGATTTAAATTCATAGAACTCTCTCCTCCTTCTGCACTCTCCTTATAACCATCATGAACAAGTCTACTTCTGTGGTACTTGTTGTTTATTATTGTCCTTGGACACCTTTGTATATATTGTGCTTCTCAATGAGGCTAACACTTCTTTGAGAATATCTATGTCAGATGTTTTCAACCGTTTTCATCTCATGGCACACAAAAACTAATTACTAAAATTCTGTGGCACTCCAAAAAATATATTTTTGCCCATCTGACAAGAAAAAGAGGTAAATTTTGATTCTTTCACACTGGACGGCTATTGTTGTGTTGACTCTTGCCATTAAAAAAAAAAAAAATATATATATATATATATATATATATATATATATATATATATATAATATTTATTTATTAATTTCAGAGAGAAAGGGAGAGGGAGAGATAGAAATACCAATGATGATAGAAAATCATTGATTGGCTTCCGCCTGCACACCCCACACTGGGGATTGAGCCAGCAACCCAGGCATGTGCCCTGATTGGGAATTGAACCATGATCTCCAGGTTCATAGGTTGTCGCTTAACCACTGAGCCATGCTGTCTAGGCTTGCCATTGTTTTATTTGACAATCTAAGGGGAAAGTAGTCAGTGCCCCAACTAAATAGCAGATATTCCTCAGGAACCTGGGGCCAGAAGACGTTGAACTAATAGACTCAAAATGATAAAAAAAAAAAAAAAAAAAAAAAAAAAAAAAGTTCAATCAAAAGTCCTTTCTATAGCAAAACTGTGCTTTTATAGTGAGGGAACTATTAAGACTTTCCAAAAATAAAAGTTAAGAGAAGTTGCTATCACTATACCTAATATGCAAAGAATGCTTAGGAGTGCCCTAAAAGGCGAAATAAAAGGACACTAGAGAATAACGTTACCTGGGCAGTCAGTCCTTGCGCTGCGGAGTCTCCCCCATTGGCCAAGATGGTACTGGGGCTGATTCTTACACTTGGGGCACCACAAGTTCTAAAGATGAATGGACAGGACCCAAGTGTGCCAAAATCTAGCAAGATAAAAATTGCATAGAAAAAAATTCCTATCCTCCCTATCAATATAAAATCTGGGGGCTTGGACAGGAAGCGGGGAAGGTCTTTGAGCTGAGAATTCCGGGTCTTGGGCACCTGAATAAAACCTCTTTCCTTTTGTAGCGGCACCTGCCTCCCAAGTTTGGGTTTCCTTGCAGCAGGCAGCCAAACCTATGTTTTTTGGTTACATCAGTCATGCCTTAAGGATCAACATCTCACTGTGGGTATATTCATGGGCAATTATTAAATCTGGTATTATGATAACAATGGTTTGTAAATGTATTTTTTATGTTCTATGTGATTTAAGAAACTAATCTTACAATGAAAATAAATGGTATAAGAGCTATTATTTCATTTATTATTTGGATGATAGTATGATATTAACAACCCAAAAGGATGGGGATGGAGCTGATAAGGATCAATTATTGAAATGTATTGAATTTAAGTTGCTATAAATTCAAATAATAATGTTATATGTCTAGGATTTTAAATGTAATCATCTGGGAACTGGAAACAAAATCACTATAGAATATACACAACAGAAAATGAATAAGGGATTACAGCATTTCATTATAAGACTTAACCAGCAAATGAAAAGAGAACTGCACAAAAAAAAGCTTTAAAAAACAAAGAGCTTTCTCCTTGTCTATAATTATTTTTAATTTAAAAAAAATGTATATATATGTTATTTTATTTTGGAGAGAGGGGAAGAGAGAGGGAAAGAAACATCAATGTGAGAGAGAAACATCAGCTGCATCCTGTGTGCCCCTCACTGGAGATCAAGCCTGAAACAGAGGCATGTGCCCTGACAGGGAATGGAAATGTGTCTCCTGGTTCACAGTTTGACATTTAATCACTAAGCAATGCTGGTCAGGCAATAATTACTTTAAATTTAAATGGATTAAATTTGACAATATGTAGATATGGACAGAATGGATAAAAACAAAAGATCCATCTACATGCTGTCTATAGGAGACTCACCTGGGATTCAAAGAGATGAACAAGGACAAAGTGAAAGAATGGAAAAAGATTTTCCATGCACCTTGTCACCAAAAGAGGGTAGAATCATTCACTATACTAGTTCAGACAAAATAGACTTTGAATCAGAAAAGTTTATAAGAGATAAGCATCTTATATTTTAATCAGTTTCACAAGCTGCAAGAAGATATAATTATAAACATTTATGCACCAAATAAGAGACCTTCAAAATACATGAAGCAAAAGCTACACAACTGTAGAGAGAAATACACATTTCTATGAAACAGGCATTTCTCCATTAATAGTTGGAAACTTTAATATCCCACTCACAATGGTAGATAGCACAACTAGACTGAAATCAGACTGAAAATAGAGGATTCAACAACACTTCAACAACTGATCTCACAGACACAGAGCACCATAGAACAGAATTCAAATTCCCCTCAAAAGCACACAGGACATAGTCCGGGGTAGACCGTACTTGGAGCCACAAGTTAATATTAACTAATCAATAGCTTTAAAAATATATACATCATGCAATGTCTCTTCTCTGACCACAAAGTGGGTACAATTGCAAAACAAAAATCTTCACAGACAAAAGGAACAGGCTCACTGACTAGCCATACGCTCCCCAGAAAAAAGGACCAGGTCCTGGGGCACGCAGTCTGCACCTCCAGCAGCAGCAGGGACAGATGAAGGCAAGCATTTCTGCCCTCCTGGTTTAATGGGTTCTCTTACAGCTTTGAGGAGGAAGATGTAAGTTATTCTGAAGGAAGTTACATGGGCTACAGATAAGGGGGCAGAAGAAGGGTAAGTGGGGCTAGTTCTGGGATAGGTGCACAGATATGTAGGAAGAAGTGTTTGCTGCTTTTGAATGGTTTATTGGCAGCAATCGGAAAGGTTGCTGTGTAAGTAGGACACAGTGAAATCTGGTGGTCAGCTAGCCCTTGCTTGAATAGGAGCTATAAGAGCTCTTCTATTCACAGGATTCTGAAGTAGCTCTGGAAGTTCATTTAAAGTTTCAACACACATTTCATTAGTTCCTGCCATTTTTTCTGTTACCTGATCAATTCCCCGTCTCTCTTTCCACCCTTTGACTTATTATAGTTTAATTTAGGACTATGTCGCCACAGTTACTACATTTAAAAATATATATTTTATTGATTTTTTACAAAGAAGAGAGAGGGATAGAGAGTTAGAAACATAGATGAGAGAGAATCAATCATCAATCAGCTGCCTCTTGCAACCCCCGCCCCTCCTACTGGGGATGTACCCTCAACCAAGGTACATGCCCTTGACCGGAATCGAACCTGGGACCTTTCAGTCCACAGGCCAATGCTCTACCCACTGAGCCAAACCGGTTTCGGCAGTTAGTACATTTTTAATGACTAAGATAGATTTATCATTACTTACTAGAGGCCTGGTGCATGAAATTTCATGCACTGGAGGGTATCCCTCAGCCTGGCCTGTGCCCTCTCACAGTCCGGATGCCTCGCTCCTTACTGCAGCGGAGGCAGGAGAGGCTTCCACCGCCAGCCATCAGCTGGCTTCTGGCTGAGCAGTGCTCCCCCTGTGGGAGTGCTCTGACTACCAGGGGGCAGCTCCTGCATTGAGCATCTTCCCCATGGTGGTCAGTGCGCATCATAGTGACCTATCACTCCATTGTTTGGTTGAATTACATATTAGGATTTTCTTATATAAGTTAGTATGACACAATTTTGTTTCCTTCAAGTTAAATTTCTTTATTTATTACACATCTTTTCAGTCTCCATAAAAAGCCCAAGGGTTGGTTGGCTGTAAGTACAACTTGTTCCTCAGACAGCAAGATGAAATCAACAGAATGGAAATGCTTGAGAAGAAGAGAACCAGACCAACAATGGGACCAGCAACACTGACCTTCTTCCTCCAAGAAGCAGCTTACTTACCCCTCATTACAAACATACTGAGCTTGTGTACCAAACTCATGACTCCCATTTACATAGATTATTTCTCCATTTAGCAGTTCTTCTAGCTGTGTACATGACTTTTC
This sequence comes from Pipistrellus hanaki, assembly GCF_964339955.1. Lineage (NCBI taxonomy): Eukaryota > Metazoa > Chordata > Mammalia > Chiroptera > Vespertilionidae > Pipistrellus > Pipistrellus hanaki. The sequence goes on from NC_140520.1 coordinate 30,079,827, forward strand.
TAAAAGAAAACACATTTGTTTAAACCAATTTCAAAACAGATTTGAATCAAAATAAAAATTCTACAATGCGCTATTAAGTTGGTGGAAATCTTCTTCTTATTTATTGTTATTACATTTATTGGGGTGACATTGGTTAATGAGCATACATAGGTTTCAAACATACATTTCTATGATGCATGATCTGTATATTGTGTTGTGTGCCCACCACCCAAATGGTCACATAAATTTAGTCCCCTTTAGCCTGTACTGCTGTGGGAAGCCACCATTGTCTTCACTATCAGAGATTTGTAAAGAAGGAATCCGGAATGCTGGTGACCCTTAAGCCCCTGGCAAGGGCCAGAGCTGTGCACCGATTGTTTAGTCCAGACAATGGGGGCTCAAGCCATTTCCTGACCAAATAGTCTCACAGTAAATCTCTCTAATATTTACTGACCTTTAAGATAGTCTGTCTGTTACCTCAATTACCTGCCTAAGAGCTAGGTTGTGTGTCCAAAATTGAATAAAAGGCTGGCGAGGCCTGGGCACCAGTGGAAGTCCTTTCTCTTACATTGGGCTTGCCCGCCTGGCCCCCAATATTTCCAAATTATTATTTCTTGTCTCGTTTCCTTCATTTGCGTGTGGACCTTTCTCCAGATCCCAAACCCTGAACTACGTGGGATGTGGGTTACCACATACTACTGTCACCAACATCCCGTCTCCCTTCTGGTGACCACCAAACTGTGGTCTGTGTCTATGAATTTCAGTTTTATATCTCACATGAGTGAAACAATACAGTTTTTTTTTAGTTTTTTTCTGACTGACTTATTTCGCTTAGCATAATATTCTCGAGGTCCATCCATGTTACTGCTGATGGCCAAACTTAAGATTCTCATTTACGCAGAGCAGTGGTTGGCAAACCACATGCAGCTCTTTGGCCCCTTGAGTGTGGCTCTTTCATAAAATACCACGTGTGGGCCCACACGTACAGTGCGACTGAAACTTCGTGGCCCATGCGCAGAAGTTGGTTTTTGGCTCTCAAAAGAAATTTCAATCTTTGTCTTGTGGATAATTGGCTCTGTGGACTAATGAGTTTGCTGACCACTGACCCAGAGCATTGATGGCTAAATAAAAAATTTCCAGGAGAGTTTTAAGACCTGAAAAAAATACACAGCTACCTAAAACGTACATCCACATGAGAAAGCCATCCTGGTAATAGTGGAATATGCAGTCTACATTGGGTGAAAGTCTCTAGAGCTATAAAAATTAAAATGTTGTGTACTTACTTCTACAAGCCTCCCGGAGAGATGTCCATGTGCCATCAGGCTGACACTCTGTGGTGGTAAATGCAGGAAAACGATGCTTGTATCCTGGGCGACATTCATATTCTACCTTTTCCCCCGGATGATAAGGGGGTTCGGGATCACCCATGGGTTTCATAGATTGGAACGTTGGCGGGTTATCACAGGCATCTGGACATAACAAAATAAGAACATGAACATAAAGTGTTCTCTCTTTTTCACCAGTCACAGACTATGGCCTTCCAGAACAAATGGAGGTCCTTGGCAAGATTTTATTTTATTTTTAAATATATTTTATTGATTTTTTTTACAGAGAGGAAGAGAGAGGGTTAGAGAGTCAGAAACATGGATGAGAATCATCCATCAGCTGCCTCTTGCACACCCCCTAGTGGGGATGTGCCCGCAACCAAGATACATGCCCTTGACCGGAATTGAACCTGGGACCCTTGAGTCCACAGGCCGATCGATGCTCTATTCACTGAGCCAAACCGGTTTCGGCCTTGGCAAGATTTTAAGTGGTTGTGCCAGGCTTCTACCAGATGAGGTGTGGTTGCTTTCAATAGAAGCTTTTGAATATTTTTTCCTTTTTTTGGGTGGGGTGGGGTGGGGGGATGAGCATAAGCTGAATATTCTTTCAACAGTAAATTGGAGAGACAGCAGGGGCATTTTTGGTTTAAAATATATTTATAGATATGCATCCTTCCCATTTTTTTTCTGAGTTCATTTCACACTCACCTCTCCCCCTAAGAAGGCTTTATAGCCCTGGATCAAATTACTCTTACACAGTTTGAAACACAAACTGATGATGGCTTGTTACCTCAGGCTCAGTCTCCTTTCAGGAGGCAAAGTTCCTAGAGGTCAGGATCACATGCCTTTTTTTCTTACTACCCTCTGTACCCCTTGCGTGCTCAAGAGATGCTATAGTAGGTGCTGACTCTTAAATAAGCATTGTGGATTTCATAGGTCAAAATACTTATGGACTAAACTATTTTAAAATATAAGACTTCATTTTCATATGTTTCACATTAATAAGTGAATAAAGGTTAATTAAATGTTAAAATTTATAACTTTAACACTATTTTAAATATAATGCATTCTTTCTTCACTCATCAATGGATCATGCTTGGCCACCAAAGTTCTGAGGTAGCTGTTGAAGCTGTGTTACTGTATTGCTATGCTGTTAGAATTTTTTCTTTCTGGATTTTTTTGGTAGTTTTTTCTTTCTTTCTAGGATAGTATCATTCCTGCTTCTGACATCCCTCTTCCTTTAAATTGTCTGTGGGCTTGAAAACCTAGCAAACCTGATGGAATTAGTATGTAAGATAATGTGATGGAGACACATCAAGTAAAGTCCTGAAGGGCTAAAAGCATGCAGAGGTCCCTCCTGTAAGAGTAAGGATCTAAGAAAGGAGCTAGATCTATGCTGATCCCTGAGAAATCTCTTTTTTTATGCCCTGGATTGATGTTAAACTTTAAAAAATATATATTTATATATATTAACTACTTATATATATTATAATGTATATAAGTAAATTAATTACTTATAAGTAAATAAGTATATAAGTAAATATATATATTTACTTCATATTCTACCTTTTCCCCCGGATGATAAGGGGGTTCAGGATCACCCTTGGGATTCATAGATTGGAACGTTGGTGGAACATAAATTACTTATAATTTACTTATAAGTAAATTAAATACTTATATATATTATATATATTAAATACTTATATATATTAAATATATATATTTACTTCTATCAAATAACAAAGAATATATGACTCTTAAATGGATTGGGTGAACACTGGTTAAAAACATTATGTAAATTTCAGGTGCACAATGTTGTAATAGGACATCTGTATACTCTATTGTAAAGTTTAGTCTCCTTCCTTCACCTCCTTTTAACCTCTTGCTCACTACCATGTTACTATTTGTGAGCTGTTTTATTTCTTTGCTTTTTTCATTTGTTGCTTAAAAAAACAACAGCTGTTAGCTTCTGCTGAATATTTTAGTTCATTTTTCTGGAACTTACTAGTTATCATGTCCTTTTCTGGCTGACTTACTTCCTTAGCATAATCCTCGCAAGATCCATCCATGTTGTTGCAAATGGCAGTTTAATATTTTTTTATAAATGAGTTGTATTCCACTGTACATATGTACCTCTCCCTCTATATCCAATCATTTGTTGAAGGACACTTAGTTTCCAAGTCTTAACTATTGTAAGTAATGCTGCAATGAACATACTGTTCCATATATCTTTTTTAAATATATATTTTTATTGATTTCAGAGAGGGAGAGAGAAATAGAAACATTCATGATGAGAGAGAATCATGGATCGGCTGCCTCCTGCAAGTCCTCCACTGGTATCGAGCCCCCAACATAGGCATGTGCTCTTAACTGGACTCGAACCTGGGACCCTCAGTACATTAGCTAATGCTCTATCCACTCAGCCAAACCAGCTAGAGATCCATATATCTTTTATAAAATATATTTTTATTAATTTCAGAGAGGAAGAGAGTGAGAGAGAGAGATAAAAACATCAATGATGAGGAAGAATGATCAATGATGATCAGCTGCCTCCTGCACACCCCCTACTGGGGATGGAGCCTGAAACCTGGGCATGTGGCCTTGGCTAGCATCAAACCTGGGACCATTTAGCCTGCAGACAGTTGCAAGTGCAGAAGCCCCAAAGTGGCAGAGTGTGGCCTCTGAGCAGAAGGGCCTTCCCTCTCAGCAGTCACTTGTTAAAGGCTCTCAGAGAGTCAGGCTCCTTCCTCCAGGGCCCCTGACTGGGGTTGTCACACCAGCACTGTGGTTTGGTGACTGTCCACCAGTCCCAGTAAATGTCAGCAAACCTTTATTAATTGCCTACTGTGCGCCTGGCACTGGGGATCTAACAGGGAGCAAAGCACAGCCACTGTTTATGTTCATGTGTGTTCCTGTGCAAACAGACCAAGAGTGGAATAAGCATCATGAAAGTAGGAATGGCTTGTTATTGGTCACCAGTGTGTCCCCAGAACTAGCACAGGGCCTGGCACATGCAAGGCAGATCTTTATTGAATGAATTCTCCTAAGGAGAGAATGCACCATACAAACTGTCTATGTAATAGGATCCTAAAAGTCACTCGGGCATAGAAACACACATGCATACAATGACAGTTTGAAATGCATCGAAGTATAAAATGGTTGTCCTTTTATTGTATATGTTTTATAGAATAAGTATTTTATTCTGCATTATATTTTGCATTCAGTGAAACATGAATCAAACTTAGTGGATGGCCTCCAACTATAGGGGAAAAGCCTATTGATGTTATTTATTGATCATTTATTATGATTAATTTATCACTAGGTTTTGTTACCAGTATTTTCTTGGTTGCTTCTAACTTCTCAAATGGGCCCCAACCTAATGAACAAAAGAAAACACAATGCCCAAAGTATAATACATTTAGGAATACCATAGGATATTATCTATATTGCATGGGAATTAGAACATGATGCCATGGGGGAAAAAAAAAAAAAAAAAAAAAAAAAAAAAAAAAAAAAAAAAAAAACAGCCTGCAAACCAATACCTGTATTAATTGGGGATAACAAGCAGCCTGTTACCTTTTTGTACAAAAAGCACTGTGTGTCCTTCTAATCCCGGGCCCTCCAGCTAGCTCTCACTCACTAAGGGCTCTGTGGGTAACACGCTCCCCAAACCCATACAAAGCAAGCAGTGAGCTTCCTTGCCCCTCACCCTGCCCCTCTGGCCTGGACCCTTCTGGAAAGCACACACCTGGTACCCCTGGCCTGGGATCCCCCAGCCCAACCCAGTGGGCACAGCGCCCACTCACCAAGGCTTCACTGAGCCCAGGAGCACAGGGCAAAGCCTGCCCATGGGCCCAGCACTCCCCCAAGCAACCTCCCCACACACAGCTGGGCCTTGGGGAGCAAGCCCTCACCTTCAGCACCTGGTCAGGGCTTCCAATCTTATTTACTTAATTGTTGACAGTATTATTAGTTGTTCCTCATTCCCCTGTCCTTCTGCCCCCATCCATTCTGTCCCCCCAACCATACCCCACTCCAGGCATTCCTGTATGGGGCCTGGAGTTATGCATGGGTTATGCACCTATGCATATATGCTCTTTGTTAATCTCTGAGCATCTCGATTAGCTCAGTCCCCAAACACCTGCAAGCTTTTGCTAAGCACACAGCTTGGCTCCAGACAAACACTGGCTGCACCCAGCGCTTGGCATGGCACAGTACCTATCGCCTTAACCACCCTCCTCGCGGGCCCTATGGGGTCCCCTCCCTCCTGAATCCTCCACAGAACAACCCCGAGCATCTGTGGCTAAAAGGCTTCTACCTGAACCCGCATCACCTGGGTCCACCAACCTCTGAGCCCCTACCCCCCACACCAAGCAAACTTCCCTTCGCCCTCCTCTCTGCTGGGCCAGCTCCCCTCCCGCTCTAGTTTCCCCCCAGAGCTGACACCCTGGCCCTTCCCCTACCTGAGCATGTGGGTAGCAGGAGCTCTAGGGCCAGCAAAAGCACCCCAAGGAAGCCCCGCGAAAAGGGACTCTCCAGGCGGCTGAAGGATGCTGTCATTGTCTGGACATCAACGGGGAACCCGAGGGACAGTGCGTATCTGTGGTTTTGAGGGAGGCCAGGAAGCACCACAATCCCTGGACTCAAAAAGTGTCAAGGACATGGCCGTTAGTGGGCGTGGACTGGGCCATTACGTCACACTGGGGCGGGGCCAGTGGCGTGCTCAGGGGCGGGGCCGTAGGCCCCAGGGCCCTGGGTTAGCTGAGGAGGGAACGGGGCGTGGCCTGGCCAAAGTCTAATCCCATTGGGTCCCCACTGGCAGCTCCAGCTGCAGGGTGCGAGGCCAAGGTTTCCTGGAAATGGTGGGTCCCTGCCTGGTCCTTAAACAGGCAGCTAGCTCCCTACTCAGGAAGGGTAGAAAGGAAACGAGAGCTGGCCCGTCATTCTTGAGACTTCCCAGGAGGCCTGGATGGAAGACTAAAGCTAATGGACCTGAAAATATAATAAAAACCCAGAGCCCAGGCCGCAGGTTGCCTAGGTGCCAGCACCCCTCCGGTTCCATTTTTGTCCTGAGGCCTCCAGATCTAGTCTCAGAAAACTCCTTTTCTGGAGATATCAAAAGGACCCGACCCCGAGCCCCCAGTGGGAAATGGATTCACCACTTCCGCTAGTGGACAACCACTTCCACAGATAACAGAGCCAGAGCCTTTACTCAAATGTGATATTAACCGGGCATAATTAGGATAATAGCTGAGATTTCCGTGGTTGAAAGTCTGCCACTGAATCGTCTCAATGCCTTCTGGATTTCAAAATCACCGAGATGGCTTGGCCACTGCACCCCAAGCCCCAATATAAATGCCTCTGCCCCTCCTCCCTTGAGAGGCCCCTGGGAAGGCACATTATTAAACACCGTGCCATTAAGAATATTGGGTCTCAACCTATAGGACCCTTGCCATTTTGGAACTAAGTGATTTATTGAAGACAAAATACACGTTTTGAAAAGGGTAAGAACAAGCGTGTATTATATTGTGTCAGATTCCTGGATGTGGTTAATGCCATGATTGGTGGAATGAGTAGAAACTGATAAGAGGGAGAATTTTTGTGGTTCCACCATCTCAATTCTGGAACATTAAGAATGAGCAAGATTTACGTGTAGAGTTGTGAATAAATCGGTAAGACTGGCTTTTTTTTTTTTAAATTTAATAAATCTTTATTGCTCAGATTATTACAATTGTTTTTCTCCCCCCCCCCCCCCATAGCTCCCTTCCACCCGGTTCCCACCCCACCCTCTGCCCTTACCTTCCCCAGCCCCAGGTCAGTGTATTCTAAGATTACCTTTTCTTTTCTTTTTTTTTTTTTTCATTGTGTAAGGATTTAATGATACTAGACAAATATACTAACTTTTTTTGTAACTACACAAGCATTCAGGAGCCATGACCGTGTAGTGTATTTATCCTCTTATTTACAATTTTTTTTTTGGCTTTTAAAAGGAGTAAGAAGGGGTATTAAAGAGCATACAAACGGAGCTGACATTTTGCCCTAGCTGGTTTGGCTCCATGGATAGAGTGTCGTCGGCCTGTGGATTCAAGGGTCCTGAGTTTGATTCCAGCCAAGGGCATGTACATTGGTTGCAGGCACCTATCCAGTAGGGAATGTGTGGGAGGCAGCTGATCAATGTTTTTCTCTCTCATTGATGTTTCTAACTCTCTATCCCTCTCTCTTCCTCTCTGTAAAAAATCAATAAGATATATTCTTTAAAAAAGAGCTGACATTTTGTTCTTTAGTTGGCAAAGAAGCAAAATGTCAGCAATTGTGAATAAACGTTTTGGGTGCAGCAATACACTCAAATTTTTAGTTTTTAATATGCCTCTGTTGTATGTTGAAAGTTTTGCAAAGGACATGACTTTTACACCTCCACTTCTGTTTAGAGTTTATCCCAAAGAAATCATTAGAGCTGTGGGCAAAGATGTAAAAATGTGGCAAAATATAAAACACTAATTGCCTGGTAACAGTATTAAGGAATTTATGGGAATCCTATGCAGCATGCGATGTTAAAATATCAGTGTAACTGAGAGATTTGTAAGTGGACAAAACACACTCTAAATCAGCATGTGACCCTTGGCACTTTCTTTATAAACAGAGTGTATATTAGTACACATAAAAGAGATTAATTGGAAATATACCAAAATTAACTTAGTTGAAAGGATTATGCGTGTTTGTCTTTGTGCTTTTTCAGTTTTCTCTGTACACACAGGTTACATCTGGAATCAGGTAATGAATAAAATTTTAATAATCCCCTTTCTGTATCCACATCTATTTTATCCATAGAATGATGCAGATAGAACCTCTATCACACAGGGCTAAAGAATGAGAGGTTGGTGAAGAAATGGAAGCTCTCAGTACAAAACTCAAATGCTCCTTCTGGAATTACAAAATTCACATATATTTACACAATTGTGGGTCTGTGATGAACTGAAGACTTCTGGGTTCAAAAATTCATGGAAATTCTTCTTCCTCCCTCAACAGCTCAATGTTTTGATTCTTAGCTGAGCATCTAAACCCCTCTGTGTGGAGGTGATGTGTGAAACTGTTGGCCATGAGAAAAATATACCTGCCCCAAAGGACTCCTTGTGGTTGTGATCCAATTCACAACCAGAGTCTAGCAGCCATTGTTTACCTCTTGCACGTTGCAATTGCAGGATGCTCAACACCTGAAGTACCCAGAATGCATTTGCTGATGATCACAGTGCTAGCATTACACATAATTTACAAGTTCACAAGAATGTTTTCTTCCTGCGGTCGTGGTAGCTATGTAGGGCCTAAGACAGTGTGGCATAAATTGCAATACTGAGTAGATAAGAGAGAGATTGATGAATATTACTTACCCATTCCCCATTCTTTTGTCAAAGGAAAGGTGTTCTCAGAGGTGAGCAAATGAATAAAGAGAGTCTTATTCCAGAAAACCTACAGGTCCACTGTAACACATGGATTCTTCCCTTCAGCCCTATTTCCGAACCATGGCTGTGGCATGGGAAGTACACAGGATCCAGTAGTTTGGAGGAGGCATGTCCTCCTGCACTTAACATAGTCAAGACTGAAAGGAGGTATTACATAGTCTAGGGCTGTGGTCGGCTAACTGTAGCTCATGAGCCACATGTGGCTTTTTGGCCCCTTGAGTGTGGCTCTTCCACAAAATACCACGGCCTGGGCGAGTCTATTTTGAAGAAGTGGCATTAGAAGAAGTTTAAGTTTAAAAAATTTGGCTCTCTAAAGAAATGTCAATCGTTGTATTGTTGATACTTGGCTCTGTTGACTAATGAGTTTGCCGACCACTGGTTTAGGCTCAAGGAATCCCAGAGATCAAGAAGATTAAGGACCTGGAGGCCCAGACTGCCCTTTTGGTAGGAATGTTTGTCTTCCCCCTTGTCCCTGAGATTAAAGGCACCACTTTGCTTTTATCAAGAAATTGCCTTTTCCACTGGCCTGTGTAGACTCTGCTCCCACACTCTTGATTATAACTTAGAGTAAGTACCTCCTCATAGGATAAGTGGTAGGATATATATCTCTTACCTCATGGCCATTTTCAACAAGTGATTTAAATACGTTTATTAACCTTAAAAATGAGTCCTTATGGCAATTTTCCACCTTAGTATGAAGGCTGTAGAAGGGTAATTGTATTCCAAATCATCATAAGTGCAAATTTACATCAAGGCATTTGGCACCAAGTTGAAACAGCAGCGTTTGCTTCTCTATGCCTAGTACCCTGCTTCCAGAGTTACCCTTGGGAATAAAGCATCTCTGTACATGGTAGAGACTCGTAAATTAGTTTCTAAGGTAATGGCTGCCTTTTTTTTTTTTTTTTTTTTTTTTTTTGAGGAAAAGCCAAGTGTTACCCCACATCCATTCTGGAGCATGTATACAGGATGAGGAATCTTGAAGAAGAAAAAAATCAAATTACCTAAAACAGGAGAAACATTTGCTCATAAACGTGAAGGTGCTGATGCATATTTCAAGGACACACGCCCAGCAATGGCAGTCTTCACCCTGGTTACTCACAGTCGCCCAGGCCCAGCAGCAGCAGCAGCACTTGGAGTTCAGCAGACATGGGTCCTCAGGCCAGTTGTGGGACTGGACCTTGGATCCAGGGCTGCAGCGCTCAGATACCTCTTCACCTTTCATAGAGCCTTTGACTGGTAGCTAGTGAGTTTACTTCATATTAGTTTAAGAACCTTTAAGTATTTTGATGCCGTGATGTTTTAAAGAAAGTAAGTGAGGAACACCAAGCTATTTTGCTATCTTTAGGAGTTATTTCAATGTGAACCGTTTGGAATTGTAAAAATATTCTGAGATCACTGCCTACTTAGTCTGCTGTATGTATGTAATGTTAAGAATACACTACAATTAGGGAGTCATGAGTTGTACGGTATGATATAAGATTCAAATAAAGGCACTATGGGTATTTTAAAAAGATAACCAATAATATATAAAATAAGTTTTAGCCCTTTATGAGTGAAGAATGTACTCTTATTATGTAGCTCAAAGCCAATGATTAATATAAAAGAAAAATATATGATAAAATCACCCATACAAGAAGTCTTAAAAATATTAGTTTTATTTCAAAACTATCTCCAAAATGATAGAGGAAAACAAATGGCTAAAAAGTCAAATAGTTTAGTCTTGGTCTAGACTTGAGGATTTATTCCAAATATTTTATTGCAAGTTATTTAATTAAAATTTAAGTGTGATGCTTATAAATTCTATTCTCCTTAGAAAATATATATCTGTACATTTTTTCCTATTTTAAATTCCCCACTTTCCCATTTTTATAGATAAAAAAGGCAAATAAAATTAATGAAATGCCTTGGTAATTCACCCCTCTCAGCAGCTTCAGGTTTAACCTTGAGCTCTATTGCAACCTCGTTAAGTAGGAGAACATAAGAGGGTAGTTCAACAATGTAGCTTTTAATTCCCCAGTTTAACATGTAAAAATAACAGCTCTAAATGAGAAGAAATCAAATTGGGGATCTGAATAAGACACCTACAAAATTTCTTACAACGACTTCAGATATACAGACAAATGGAAGCTTTTATTCTAACACGTTCAGTGAATAGAATTGTCAGTTTCTACAGTGGACTATTTTAAATTTAGTCCAGGCTCCCAGTTCATTGAAGGAATAGAGTAAACCTAGGGTAGGGAAGGCAATATAATGAGCCATGATTTTCTGCAGAACTTGAACCTCAAACCCCCACAGGAATTTTTCTTACAGTCATAACAGCTAATACGAGTCTACATAGCTTAGTCTTATTACAATAATATTAAAAGTAGGTGAAAATCTTTTAGAAAATGCAGCACACTCACACAAGCATATTTTGAACAAGGCAGCACGCAGTACAGAGTACAAACAAAACCCGCACCAGTATATCAAGAGTGAGAATCATGTTTAATGTATTATCTTTTCCTGAGATGAAGACATTTATACACAGGTGCCAACTACTGCAACGCCAAGAACTACAAGAAACCAGAAAACAAATGACATGTCACTCTAAAAGCGAATACCAAGTTTCAACATCCAGAAGAAATTAATGTTGGTTATATTTCAGTGGGCAGAAATATTATTTTATTTAAGCCCATAATCATTTATATTCTATCCGGACCCTTCACTGTCAAAGTACAATTCTCTGAAATTACTTAGAGTGCACAGTAGCCCTGGCTAGTTTGGCTCAGTGGATAGAGCATCGGCCTGCAGACTGAAGGGTCCCATGTTTGATTCTAGTCAAGGGCACATGCCTGGGTTGTGGACTTGATCCCCAGTAGGGGGCATGCAGGAGGTAGCCGATCAATGATCCTCTCTCATCATTGATGTTTCTATTTCTCTCTCCCTTCCACTCTGAAATAAATAAAAAATGTTAAAAAAAAAAAAAGAGTGCATAGTAAACCAGAGAATAGTCCTTGCTTAATTTAGAATATCTCAAAGCATATTTGGGATATTTAGGATTTGTTACTAAGTGGACATAGAGACTACAACAGAATATAAATCACCAAACACAGGGTAGACTCTATAATAATAAAAGCATAATATGCTAATTAGACCAGACAGCCAAATAACCTTTCAGACAAAGCTGTCATTGCAGGGGCCAAGACAGAAGCGATTAGGGGTAATCAGGCAGGCAGGCAGAGGGGTTAGTGACTATCAAGAGGTAGGCAAGAGGTTAGGGGTTATCAGGCAGGCAGGCGAATGCTTAGGAGCCAGTGGTTTCAGATTGTGAGAGGGATGTCCGACTGCCGGTTTAGGGATTGGACCTAAATTGGCAGTGGGGTCCCCAGTTGTGAGAAGGTGCAGGCCAGGCTGAGGAAACTCCCCCCACCTCCTGTACATGTAATCATAAAAAGGTCAGGGATTTCTAGACGGTTTTACTTCATTTCAGGCCATAAGAACTATAGGAACTAAAAAAAAAAAAAATCATTAAAAATGCACTTGTGCACATTACTATTTTGATTTAAGTGGTATCTAAGTCTGTGAAACTTACGTTCAGAAAGAATAACCACTGCAACGAGTCCTCCATCTGAGAAAAAATAAAACAAGTTTGAAAGTTATTGAAAGAGAGAGAGAGAGAGAGAGAGAGCAAGCGAGCACTGGGTCTCAAAGAGTTTACACATTTCAATTTTGATGAAATCATCTATAAAATACAGCGAAGAAAAAGTTTATCAATCTAGTTTATTCAGCTCATTTTGACCACAGAACCTTTCTAAGACGATTCCAGGCTTAGGGTCCAATTTGTGAAACTCTTAATAGGGACCTCCGTTGTCACTGCTTTGGACTGTAGTAACCCCACCAGGACATAAAAATTGGAATATTATAAAAATTAGGAAACATTATTATAAAAATTAGAATTTACTATATTAGAGGAAAATCATTTTAAGAATAGATCATACCATTCTAGATGATTTAACTCACCATTCGATTTATAATGCTTATGATTTTGTTAGAAATTGCATTTACCTTGTTCCCCAAAAGTGAGTCTGTGGAATAAGTCATTAATGAAGTTCTATTAATTGATTACATAGATCTATTTTGCATTCTTCACAAACAAGACATTATCTTATCAATCCTTCCTCATGCAACCCTACCCCTAAATTAAGACACAATCTTCATTACCAAGAACATTCTAGGAAAGGAAAGGATAAATTATGCATAGAAACATGAACATGCATTTTTGACTGTCCAGAGAGTAATAAGTAATACTACAGGATCTTAAACCTTAGAAATGCTGTTCAGTAGTACCTCTGCTTCCACACTGCCATTATTTTTATTACATTCTTCTAGGTCAAAGCATAGTGTCATGTTTACTTCTACTTTTATTTCCTAAAAAGTATTCTTAAGTACTTACTAAATTAAAATGGCTTTGAATTTACTGGCAAAATGACCCTTTGACAACAGTGTTCAGAAGGAAAGCGTAACAGGCCTAAGGTGCCTTTATAAAAAGACTAACGTCACTAAACTAGTCTAATGTAAAAAAAAAAAAAGTAATGTATACTTTCCTTAATTCATTCATCAAAAATCTTTATATTAATGTAACTGCCACAACCATACTTGATCCTTTCCTTTAACATATAGTGTGGGAACTGTGTGAGCCTACATAAAGTGCGATACACCAGCCTGTTATAGAAAAAAACTAGCCCAACTTACAGTAGGTTAAGGCTTGTGTATATCAGATAGGAATAGAAAGAAAATGTATTTACAAATTGCCATTACAAAAATAACACTATCACATGGAAAGCAAGTTAGGTTTTCTATATTTTAAACTATAAATAAATACAGCAATTGAGAAAGTTACTCCACCCCAACAGGAATTGGATTTGAGGGACCTCTTAAAAACTGTATTATTGCCTTAGCAGGTTTGGCTTAAAGGATAGAGCATTGGCCTGTGGACTAAAGGATCCCGGGTTTGATTCCAGTCAAAGGCTCATGCCTGGGTTGGGGGTTCGATCCCCAGTAGGGGGCATGCAGGAGACAGCCTATCAATGATTCCCTCTCATCATTGATGTTTCTATCTCTCTTTCCCTCTTCCTTCCTTTATGAAATCAATAAAAATATATTTAAGAAAAATACTATGTTATCTGCATGTGTCTACATATACTACTGCTTCCATTTGTCATGGTATCTGCACATAAAAATAAATACAAATGTCAACTATCACATGACAGGTTGTTTCTTCTTGAAATTCACATAACTGAAATATGATATTTCCATGGAGAATTCTAGGGTCTCATAATGGAGTGTTATTAATAACCAAAATATTACCTAAATCATTGGCCCCAATTGGTGATTCACTATTTTCTTGGAATCTTCTAGAAGAAAAGAAATAATTTTAAAAAGAAGTAAAAAATAATAATGCTTACATGCTATATAATGCTAAATTCATAGGTTTGGGTTTTTGCCTTTGTACAACATGTTATAATTTTTTATTTTTCTTATAAAAATTGTGTAAATATTTCTCATTTAAAGTGGTGTCACAAATATTATAAATTTATATTCAGTCACTAGCATTCTTTTTCCACTCCAGTAACAATTCCTGTGATGATATTCTGTGGTACAGAATGCAAATTTATCATCAGTGTATCCTCAATATCAGCCTATGGATTCAATGTAATTCTCCCTACAATTAGGCAATACAGGAGAACTTAATAAATGATTTAAGACTTATGTGTAAGGCTGAGTAATTTCAATATAATAAGGCCTATTTATTACAAACCTATAGCTAACATCATACTTGATGGTAAAAGACTGGAAGTTTTTCCCTTAAGATCAGGAACAGGCAGGATGACTGTGTTTGACATTTCTATTTAACATAACATCAAATGATATAAGCAGAGCATTTAGGAAAGAAAAAAAGCATCAGAATTGGATAGGAAGAAATAATTTATCTCTATTCTAGAAGATGACATGATTTTTTAAACTAGAAAGCTGTAAAGATTGCACACAGACATGCACACACACTCACCCGTCGGTGCTGATAAATACATTTGCCAGAGCTGCAGTCTACAAAACCAATAAGTAAAAATCAGTTCCATTTCATCACACTAACAATGAGCAAACCAAAAAAACAAAAAGGAAGAAAACAACCAAAGTATCCTGCCATTGAGGATTGGGGAAAGAAGATGTGGTTCATATACACAATGGAATACTACACAGCCAGAAGAAAGGATGAAATACTGACATTTACAACACCAATAGGATAGATCTTGAGAATATTATGCTAAATGAAATTAGTCAGACAGCAAAAGCTAAGAATCATATGATTTCACTCATATGTGGGATATAAAACTGGAACTTGTGAACACACTCAGCAGCATGGTGGTTGCCAGATGGAAGGAGGTGGGGGAGAAGGGGATCCTAATATAAGGTGACAGAAGAATACTTGCCTTTGAGTAATAGGCACATGGAGCTATATATCGATCTTGTAACATAGAAACCCACACCTGAAAACTATAGGATCATATTGACCGGTGTCAGCCCAATAAATTTAATAAAAATTTTAACATATCATTGTAATACAGTGAAAAAAACAAAAGACTTTTTGTTGGGACAGGAATGGACAGAGTTCATAGGAACCGAGAGACAACTATAACTCCTATGAATTTACTCTCTGTTAAAAACTGGCACTTCGAACATTTGGAGAGAAGACAATAGGTGTATATGCCAATTTCAGATAAAACAGTGATTTAAATGTAAAGAATGCAATCAGAACATATGGCTGGATTTTTTATGTAATTTCAGCATGAGGAAGACCTATACTTTTATAATAAAGACACAACATACATAGCCATTGTAGAAAAAAATTAATACATCCAAGTACCTATTAATGTAAACTTCTGCACATATAAATGACCACTGATAAGAAAACAGCTAAATAAATATAGTATATATTATAGTCATCATTAAAAGGATAGGAATAAACCTAAATGCAATCCACTCTAACACTATAAATGTAAAATGTGAGAGTTAAAAAATATGAACAGCATGATTCCAATTCTGGTTAATAACAACAAAAATATGATAAAATATGTATATCTAGTCATATAAGGATATTAATGTACAGTAAGAGATAAAAAGACAACTAAACTATCAAGGGATTAATTCAGGAAATGAAGTAGAGAAACATGAGACTAATGTTTTCTCTCTACAGTTTTCTGTAATATTTGAAATTGTACTAATCTATATTAGTATACTAATCCTATCTAATAAAAGCCTAGTATAGAAATCAACTGAAAGGTGATATGACTGCCGACTGGTTGCTATGATGTGCAATGACCACCAGGGGGAAGATGCTCAATGCAGGAGCTTCCCTCAGTCCACAGGCCCCAGGTTGGCCAAGGTGGGTGGCAGCAGGGGCCTCCCTGATTACCTCTCCAGTTTCCCCATTGACTGGCCCTGATTGCCAGGCCAGCCTTGGGGCCCTATCTGTGATGAATTTTATACGTTATAAAGCACAATCTATATTTAACCATATAAAATCTTAAAAGGAAACAGAGCCCAATCAGAGTTGCCCAGTGGTTGAGTGTTGCTATATGAACCAGAAGGTCAAGGTTCAATTCTGAATCAGAGCACATGCCCAGGTTGCAGGCTCAATCCCCAGTCGGGGGCCTGCAGGTGGCAACCGATCAATGATTCTCACTCATCATTGATGCTTCTATCTCTCCTTCTTCCTTCCTCTATGAAATCAATAAATCTATATTAAAATGTATGTAAACAGAAAGTTACTAAATCTGAGACTAGTAATTGTAGGTTTTATATTGAAAGGTTTTGACACTAAAATATAAATATATATAGAAGATGAGACCAACTACTTGGCAATTTCTACACTTTTTTCATTTATATAATGAATTATGCCTTTAGATCTTAATCTTTTTAGATAAAAATTCCCCTGCTTCAATGTTCTCTGAAAAATGATTGCTATACATTTTTAAACATAAGAAATGTCAGAAAACAGAAATTTAAACACTTGTGTAATATACATAATATGTGAAGACACTATCAAAACATAAATCTAAGTCCCACTTAGATCATTAAACATTAAAATGATATGAGATAGTGTTAATTACAAAACTGTTTATTTTTCATTATTCCATATCATTGAAATTTAATGTCAAAGAAATAAATTCTAAACAAAAAATAAAAAAGACTCCTTTGTACCTTCAACACATTTTGGGATATCAGGCTCCCAAGTACTGTCAGCTTCACAGACAATACTGCTGCTGCCTTCAAGGGAAAATCCCTCCAGGCATTCAAATGTAACCTTTGATTTGTACTGAAATTTTTTTCCAAATCCTGATACCAGTCTCCCATTCTCTAGTGCTGGATATTCACATTTGACCACTGAAAAGTGAAGAAATTCCAGAATTAATGGAGAGCTGTTTTAATAAGGGAAAGAAAAACTAGTGTACGTAAATTAGTATTTTCCCCTGGGAACAAAGAGGCAAGGAATGGAAGACAGAATGTTAACTTAAAAAACAAACAAATAAAAAAAATCCCACTTTATTTGTTTATTTTCTTTCCAGATAAACAGATATAGAGACATCTAATAACCTTTTCCCACCTAGAACAGGCTGCCATTATAGATGAATGGTTTCCTATAAGTTTTCCCATTACTGACAAGTTTTGAGAAAGATCAGATTAGCACATACAACTTTCAGATAAGTTCAAAAGCAATTTTGATGCCTTTTAGAGCTAGGAAATTTTCAAATTTCAGGCTGACACTGACTTAGTACCCTGATCTTCTAAAAAGGTGGGAAAGGCTCTTGTATGAAGGTAATACTTGAGCTCAAAGGTAAAAAGTTGAAAAGAAGGTAGCCATGTAAACATGTGCAGATAGAAAGTTATCAGGTATCAGCAACATGCAAGAACTGGGACGTGCAAGAAATAGAAAGGCCAGTGAACTTAAGGTCGTGTTTTCCAAATATTTTGGACTGAAACTCAGAGATCAAACCCCACATTTTATATTGTAATCTCAAAGGTCTGGGATAAAGTTAAAACTTCATAGTTAGCCTTCGTACCTACTGTGTTTCCCCGAAAATAAGACCTACTTATAGGTTTCCTTCTGAGTGAAATATAAGGCATCCCCCTGAAAATAAGGCCCCCCTAGGAGTAACAAGAAATTCACCAGGAAATTCAGGAATTGGATTGTTATGATGATGTTCCAGAAGATGATGACATGATTGTCATTGAATAAATGAGTAAATTCTTGATACTGTAGGATTCACAGTTTGTCTGGTTTGTGTTGACAACTACCGTACTACCGTACCGTATACAGGTAACAAATTTCCTTTATTTTCATTTAACAATAAATGTGTACTGTATTCTTCTTCATGGAAAAATAAGACATCCCCTGAAAATAAGACCTAGCACATCTTTGGGAGCGAAAAGTAATATAAGACACTGTCTTATTTTCGGGGAAACAGGGTATGTACTCAGGTATTTCCCATTCTGTTCTACTTCTTACAAAGTAAAGGTATGATCTTCTAGATTGATTTCAGAATCCAGCAATGAATTTGGCAGACTTGGGGGAAAATCAGAAGCAAACAAAACAATGGGCTGGGCAGTATATACAAGAGAACATATTTTGAGATTAAATCTTAGCAATACATAGGGTCCATAATGCACTGCTTTTAAACCAGAAGAGTGCTTTTTCTCCTTGAATGTGGACCTGAATTTCTATTAGCCTGCTCACACTGTTTGCTCCTCCCTGTTGATTCACTTAGATTCCACCACACGCAATTTGCACCCAATTTGCAAACCCAAACAGTTTGCAGTGACTTTCCCATATGGATCACTTGTCCTGTCTCAGGCTTCAGACTTTCCTGTAATATCTTAAACAAGCAGCAGCTGGTGTCAGCATGCTCCATACCCCTCAGTAAGAGGCCCCAGGTCTAGCACTAGCACTAGCATGCCTTGTTTTATATCTTGGCCTCTCATGGGCACTTTAATCCCAACACAAGTAGCAGCCATCTGAAGATTGCTCTGTAGTTTCTGACAGGCGGCCACAGGTGCACCTTCATGGAGCCATCAGAGCCTGTGCACCCAATGGACAGCTTCAAATCATGCCAGATTCACAAGCAACATATTTACAAGCAACACTCTCAAGGATCAGATTCAGTAAGAACCCAAGCCCCACAGAGGGAAGTCCTGCTCCATAGGAGTGTATCCCGCACATCCACTCTTCCACTGTATTCATAGCTGGTCTTTACAGCCAATTGGCCTGGTGGTCAGTTTGTCCCAATGATACCAATAGTAGTCAAGTATCAACAACAACAAGATAGTGCACACAGCCCACACAGAGGCATACACAGGTGACTGGGGAGGCTGAGCCACTGGACCCTACAGAACATCTATTACACAAGGCCACTATACCAATTCCAGGAGACATAGCAGCTCTACCTAATACACAGAAACAAACACAGGATGAAGCCAAAATGCAGAGAAAAAGAAACCTATCATGAATGAAAGAACAGAAGAAATTTCCAGAAAAGAACTAAATGAAATGTAAGCAAGCGAAAACTAGAGAAAGAGTTCAAGACAATGGTTATAAGGATGTTTAAGTATTTTAGTGATAGCTTCAAGGGATTTAATGAGAATTTCAAGAAAATTACTGAGAGCATCAAAGAATGAAAAAGAATGAGGCAGAAATGAAAGGAAGAATACATGATCTGAAGTGAAGAATAGTTTACAGGGAATCAATAGTAGAGGATGCTGAGAATCAAATAAGTAATTTGACATATGAGGAAACAAAAAACAATCAGAACAGAAAAAAGAAAAAAAATCTTATGTAGATAGTGTAAGGGACAATCAATCTTCAACATTCACATCATGTGGGTGCCAGAAGAAGAAGAGAGGGCAAATTATTGAAAAGCTATTTGAAGAAATAACGACATAAAACTTTTCTTATTTGGTAGAAAAAAATGGACTTATAAGTCTAGGAAGCACAGAGCATCCCAAACAAGATGAACCCAAAGAGGTTCATGTGAAGACACATCATAATTGAAATGTCTAAGGTGGAATCTTAAAAGCAGGTAGCATGAATATGATGATAAGCTGATTTCCCAACAGAAATGTGGCAGATCAGAAGGGAGTGACAAGGAATATTCAAAGTGGTGAAAAGAAAGATTCTACAATCAAGATTACTTCACTCAGAAAAGTTATCATTTAGAATTGAAGGTGAGATAAAGAGCTTCCCAGAGAAAAAAAGTATTGGAATTCATTATCACCAATCCAATATTACATGAAATGTTGAAGGATATTCTAGAAGAAGAAGAAGGAGGAGGGGGCGGAGGAGGAGGAGGAGGAGGAACAACAACTAAATGCCAATACAGATCTATCAACAATTGAAACTAAAAATAAAAATAAACAATGAATCAATTGAAAACAATAAACAGATGAGTAAAATAGGACCAGAGGTATGGAAACATGGAACAGACTGATGAATTTCAGAGAGAAGGGGGGAGGAGGTAGACAGAAAGAAATTAACCAAAGTACTTACATACATATATGCATAGCCCATGGACAGACAACAGATGGTGAAAGCCTGAGGTGGGGTAGAAACTGGGTGGAGAGGGCAAAGTGGGGAAAACAGGGAACATCTGTAGTATTATCAACAGTTAAGGTTTAAAGAAAAATGAAGGATAAAACTTTTTTAAAGCCAGTGTATGTATTTTGAGGCTCTGAAGGCAAAAATATTTTTTATTTATACATTTACATAGTAATTAACAATATATAAACAAGTATGCTAAGAACATGTGGGATGAAGAGTAGGAAACTCTATAAGTAGAATTAGTGTTTATCATTTGACATGCATAAAATTAGATTAGAAACAAATTTGTTTTAATTTTTTTTATATGTTGGCCAAGTTATTTAAAAGTTGGAAAATCTTTCCACACTATGTTCAAATGAGAAGGTAAAAAGTAGAAATATTATTACCTTTACACTCAGGAGGGTCAGGGCTCCATCGGTTAGGCCCAGAACAAACAAGCCTGCTCGCTCCAATCAGTGAATATTCATCTGATCCATTTGAAGGTTTACAACGGTAACTTACTGCTTCATTATATTCAAATGTATCCCTGTAGTTATTGGTGAATTCTCCATTGGGGATTTGTGGAGGTGGTTGACACAAAATCTCTTAAAAATAAGAAAGAAAAAAAAAGAACAGAAAAGGCAAAATAATATGTAAAAGATTAAGACGGCATTAGTAAGAGCCTGTGAACTACCTTCAATAAGTTCATTATCATATGATTTCTACATCTAGTTGCAAATCCAATATACATTTGAAACAAAGTTTAATGAAAGAAGTTGTATTATCCCAATTCAAACCATCAATAGAGAATTGAAAATTTAGAATAAGCCCATTTAAAAAAAAATACCCTTAGAAGATACCTGTATGAAATACTTGCATTTATCTGTGAGGCCATTAAGTTTTCCTAATCATAAAAGATGCTGACAATTTAATGAGAAAATATACTTATGACTTAAGAAAACTCAGTGCTAGTTGAGAAATGCTACAGCTTTTCCTGAATCAGTGGTTCACAGGTATACCACGATTCTGTTTTTTCTCTCTATCATCCTTAGAGTTTACAGTGAAATTTTCCAATGGCTTCAGAATGTCTGACAATGCCGCAAAATGAATCTGGAGGTCTTCTTTTAAGCCAGATACTAAAGAGATTAGAAAAACTGTGAAGTGTCTGGCTAGCATGTTTGATTCCCAGTCAGGGCACATGCCCAGGTTGCATGCTCAATCCGCAGTGAGGGGCGTGCAAAGGCAACTGATGATGGTTCTCTCTCATCATTGATGTTCTCTCTCTCTCTCTCTCTCTCTCTCTCTCTCTCTCTCTCTCTCTCTCTCTCTCTCTCTCTACCTTCTCCTCTGAAATCAATAAAAAATATATTTTTTAAATGTAAAGGAATGACACTCCACTGTTTTGTAAATGTTTGATCCTACAAAAAATATGTATTGAGCTTATTGTTCTTAAAAATTAGTTAGTAAATAATTATTTAAAAACTCCTCTGTTTTAATCCCAATGTAAAGAATATCAGTAGCACTAACCCACATGCAGAAAAGTTCTGTGGGGTCTTAGTTAATTGTAAAGCATACATGGATCCACAGGCCGAAAAGTTTGAGAATGGCTGCTGTAAATTCTAAAGAAAGAATGTACTTACTGTCACAATGTGGTGGCTCCTCACTCCATCCCACATCATTTCCAGAGAGTCCACAATGTAGAATTTTTGGTCCAACTAAGTAATAACTAAATGAGAAAAGGAATGATTATTGTTTCTTTATGAGTTATCAAGAACACATACTAATGAAGAAGTTCTTATAGGGTTGTTTTTCTGCACTACACTAGCTTCAGGGAGAAGTTTCTGAAGTGACAGGTATTGAACGCGTTAACTGAATCTGCAATGTAATTAAATGGGGAGATTCTTCATATGAACACACGAGCTAAGTATCTAAATAAACCTTAGATACTACCTGCCTGACATGGTGATTGCTACCTCTGGCAGGCACCTCGCACTGTCACATCTATGTCCTTCTTGCTCATGCCATTCTGCTCTGTCAGGGCAACTACTGAGCAGAGAGATCTGGCCCAAGAGCTGACCTAACAGCATTTGAGACCCAGCTTCAAGACTGACTTGCTTGTTGAGCTTGGACAAGTTGCTTAATGTTTCTCTTAATTTTTTAAAATAACTTTTAATCTTGTTAACCCGCACCTGATGATTTCTTTTCAATTAATTTTTAGGGAGAGTTGAAGGCAGGGGGAGAGACAGAGAGATGGAAAGATGGATGTGAGGGAGACACCTCCATTGGGTTGCCTCTTCACCTGGGCTGGAGATTGAGCCCCCAACCCAGGTATGTGCCCTTGATCATAAACCTGGGACCCTTCAGTCCACAGTCTGGTGCTCTAACCTCTGAGTCAAACTGGCTAGGCCGGTTCTCTTACTTAAACCCCCCATCTGTGGAAAGGTATTACTTCGTGGGGTGCTTTTGAGTAGCAGGTGAATTGGCATCTGGAACACAGTGAGAGCTAGGCAAGTTTTTGACGGTCTGAATACTCTTCAGATTAGAGTATCTTCCTAGGTGTAGCTCAGGGAGCCCTCTCCCCCATGCAATCTGATGATTGAAATTCACAGAACTCTCTCCTCCTTCTGCACTTTCCTTATAATTATTCTGAATAACTCTATTACTGTGGTAATCCCACTTACTATTTTTAAAAAATATATTTTATTGATTTTTTTTTTTTTTTTAACAGAGGGGAAGGGAGAGGGATAGAGAGTTAGAAACATCGAAGAGAGAGAAACATCGATCAGCTGCCTCCTGCACATACCCTACTGGGTATGTGCCCGCAATCAAGGTACATTCCTTTGATAGGAATCAAACCCGGGACCCTTGAGTCTGCAGGCTGACGCTCTATCCACTGAGCCAAACTGGTTAGGGCCCACTTACTATCTTATTGTACACTTTTCTGTATATATTATGCTTCAATGAGGATAAAACTTGTTTGAGAATAACCCATGTCAGGCATTTTCAACCTTCTTCATCCCATGGCACACATAATATAATTACTAAAATTCTGAGGCCCACCAATATATATATATATATATATTCCATCTGGCAAGAAACCAGTATATTTTGATTCATTCACACAGGATGGCTATTATTGTGTTAGCAACTGTCATTTTTTATTCAAAGTCTAAGAGGTAAGTGTGCCAAATACATAGTCACACATTGCATGTTTTATATATATATATATATATATATATATATATATATATATATATATATATATATATATATAATTGATTTTTACAGAGAGGAAGGGAGAGAGAGAGTTAGAAACAGCGATGAGAGAGAAACATCAACCAGCTGCCTCCTGCACATCCCCCACCGAGGATGTGCCCGCAACCAAGGTACATGCCCTTGGCTGGAATCGAACCCAGGACCCTTCAGTCCACAGGCCGATGCTCTATCCGCTGAGCCAAACCAGCCAGGGCACATTGCATGTTTTAAAAATTCTTGTGGCATACGGGTTGAAAATTCCTAGTCTATGTTCTAATCTTTTGGAAGCTCACAAGGTAGATTGTCTCTCTCTGTTGATTGGATATTCTCACTTGATCAAATTGAAATATTGTCAGTAAAAATGCCTGAACATGATTCCAGATGACTTTCTCCCAAGGCTCATTCATTGATTCTATATCACAATGTATTAGGAGAAAATTCTGGGATGATGACAGGGTAGGAAGCACCAAAAATATGTCTTCTCCAATAGACAACAATTTCACTGCTAGCATCTGCCCGGTGTCACTGTTTTGAACTCTGAGGTCTATTGAAGGCTTGCACTTTCCAGGAAGGTCTTGGAAAGGTAAAATGCGGGAACATTGGTCAATGTCAGCTGCTCGCACAGTGGCAGTTACCATTCCACTCCCACAGCAGGCAGCTGTGCATGTGTCCTTTGGCAGCTTATAGGCAGCCTGAGGGGCCCAGGGTGAGCAAAAAAGACCATGTCCTTGGGGATCTGTGCTCACATAACCTACTGCTGTTTGTGATCACAGAGAGGCAGGCAGGGGCTGGCAGCCATTGTTGTCACACCTCCCCCAAAGTTGTAAGACCATCCTTCCAGGGGATTCACAGATCCAGAGATCATCTCTCCATCCTTCAGTTTTCCCTTTTTCCCTTTCAGAAGACTGACAATAAACACTGTGAATTTAAACAACAATTACACATCTGGAGACAAGTAGAGGGAATGTGCATGCCCAGAAGAAGGCTCTGCCTTTCTGTGATCATGTCAGGCTGATCCTCCGCACAGAGACATGCTTCAACAATCAAAAAGCAAAACAATAACATGATATAATAAACCCTAGGAAACGATGAGAATTTGATAATTAGAGTGATCTCATTATCAGATTCCAATATCCAGTTCAACAAAATATTACAAGGCATACAAAGTAATAGGAAAGTATGGCCCATTCAATGGAAAACATAAACCAACAAAAACTATTCCTAAAAAAGGCCTGAAGGGACACATACTAGAGAAAAGATTCTAAAATTGTCAGAGAAACTTCATGTACATATTTCTCTGGCCCTCTTAGGATATATACATGGGCAGTTCCATAGTCTTTTTTTCCTTCATGGGGCAGCCGAGTGGCATTTGCAGAGAGGCGGGTATTTGTGAGTACCCTGATGGGCAAGACCATCACTCTCCAGGTTGAGGCCAGTGATACCACTGAGATGTCAAAGCTAAAACCCAAGAAAAGGAGTCTAAGTAGTCAGCAGAGATCCCAACACGAACTTGGAGGCAAGGAGACATGGAACTAATCGACTCATATAAAAAATTCAACCAAATATCCTCTTGACAAGTAAAACTGTGCTGCAAAAGTAAAGGAAATATTAAGACTTCCCCAGAAATGAAAGTTAAGAGAATTTTCTACCACTATATCTCACCTGCAAAAATGCTCAAGTGTGTCCTAAAAGATGAAATTAAAGGACACTAGTGAGTAATGTTATCTAGAGAGTCAATCCTAGTATAAGGGAGTCTACTGGCCTTGATGGTCCTGGGGGAAGATTCTTCCACTAAGCGCACCAAAAGCTATGATGAATGGGCAGGACCTGAGTGTGCCAAAAAGTAGCAAGCTAATTGCATAAAAAATTCCTCCCCTCCCTCTCTATGTAAGTTCTGGGAGTTTCAACAGGATGGTCAGATGATCTTTGAGCTGTGAGTTCTAGGTCTTGGGCACTTGAATAAAGCCTCTTTCCTTTTGCACCAGTGCTCGCCTCACAAGTTTGGGTTTTATTGCAGCTGGCATCCAACCCTACATATTTTGATTATATTAAGTCATGCTATGAGGAACAACATCTCATTGAGGGTATATACATGGGCAATTATTAAATCTAGTATTATTGTACCAATGGTCTGTAAATGCATGTTTATCTTCTATGTGAATTAAGAAATGAAACACACAATGAAAATATATAATGTAGAATCCAGCATTTCAATTATTATTGTAGATGATAGGATACTATTAACACCCAAAGGAATGGGGATGGAGCTGATGAGGATTTGTTATTGCACTTATTGAATTTAAGTTGGTATAAATTAAAATTAGAGTGTTATAACTCTAGCATGTTAAATGTAATCCCCATGGCAACTACAAACAAAATCACTATAGAATATAGTGAGAAAGGAATTCCAATATTTCAATACAAAATCTAGCAAATGAAAAGAGAATTGCACAAAATGAGGGGCAAAAAAGAGGGGTGTTTAAAGCAAACAAATAGCACCCTCCTTGTAATTACTTTAACTTTAAATAGATTAAATTTGACAATCAATATGTAGATATGGACAGGATGGATAGAAACAAAAAATCCATCTATATGCTATCTACAGGAGACTCACTTGGGATTCAAAGAGATGAACAAGAACAAAGTGAAAGGATGGAAAAAGATCTTCCACGCAAATTGTCACCAAAAGAGGGTAGGGTCATTATAGTAGCTCAGGCAAAATAGACTTTGAATCAGAAAAGTTTATGAGAGACAAGAGGCACCTTATATTTTAATCAGTTTTATAGACTGCAAGAAGATATAATAATTATAAACATTTATGCACCAAATGACAAATCTTCAAAATACATAAAGCAAAAGCGGACAAAACTTTAGAGAGAAATATACATTTCTATGAAACAAGGCATTTCTCCAGTAATAGTTGAGAGACTTCACTATCCCACTTACAATGACCGATAGCACAACCAGACTGAAAATAGAGGATTCAACAACACTTCAACCACTAGATCTCACAGACAGAGTACCACAGACCAAAACATACATTCGCCTCGGATGCACGTGGGGCATCTTCCACAATAGATCATGTGAT
Source organism: Pipistrellus hanaki (assembly GCF_964339955.1). Lineage (NCBI taxonomy): Eukaryota > Metazoa > Chordata > Mammalia > Chiroptera > Vespertilionidae > Pipistrellus > Pipistrellus hanaki. Next base: position 30,106,539 of record NC_140520.1, read on the forward strand.
GAGCCACCAATTCATATTAACCAAGCAATATGTTTTAAAAAGATAGATATGATACCAAGTATCTTCCCCGACCACAACGGGATTAAGTTGTGAAACAAAACCTTCACAGACTAATGTTTTCCTGAAGGAGCAGGCTTACTGACTAGCCATACGCTCCCCAGAAAAAAGGACCAGGTCCTGGGGCATGCAGTCTGAACCACCAGCAGCAGCAGGGACAGATGAAGGCAAGCATTTCCGCCCTCCTGGTTTAATGGGTTCTCTTACAGCTTTGAGTAGGAAGATGTATGTTATTCTGAAGGAATTTACATGGGCTACAGATAAAGGGGCAGAAGAAGGATAAGTGGGGCTAGTTCTGGGATAGGTGCATAGATGGTAGGAAAAAGTGTTTGCTGCTTTTGGACTGTTTGTTGGCAACAGCCTGCAAGTTCATGTGGAAGCAGGATTCAGTGAAATCTGGTGGTCAGCTAGCCCTTGCTGAATAGGAGCTATACGAGCTCTTATGTTCACACTATTCTGAAATAGGTCTGAATGTTGATTCAAAGTTTCAACACACATTTCATGAGTTTCTCCCCTTTCTTCTGTTAACTAACTCCCTGTCTCTCTCTCTCACCCACCCTCTAGCCTACTATAATTTAATTTTGGACCATGTCACCATGGTTACATTACATTTTTAATGACTATGATAGGTTTATTATTACTTATTATATAACTAGTGGCCCAGTGCACGAAGTCATACGCATTGAAAGGAAATTAATTAGATGAAATATTTTAATATCGCCATTCACCCTTTTTCTATAATAGAAGTGTTAATCAAATTCACAATCGACAATGACAGATGGAAACACATGCATGAGATTGGCACCAGTGAGAGCTTTATATGTATCACGCATGTGCTTTTTATAGTCAACTTAGCCTTTTATAGATTATAGATATAGAATAAACTTGCCTAATTAATTATATAGAATAAACTGCTTCCTGATTTAGCTAAACTTTTTCCAGCCCAGTGAAGCAGCCCAACTTCTCTTTCAAGTAATTGTCAGCAACACAGCAGTAAATATATCAAGATGAAGCAGATAATTATTGTAGATCATGCAGGAAGAACAAAGGGTAAAATATTTAACTGCAGCAGTGTTTTTGTTTTTTTTTAAATATATATATATTTCTTTATTTATTTCAGAGAGGAAGGGAGAGGGAGAGATAGAAACATCAATGATGAGAGAGAATAATTGATCAGCTGCCTCCTGCATGCCCCCTACTGGGGATTGATCCCACAGCCCAGACATGTGCCGTTGGCTATAATGGAACCCGGGACCCTTCATTCCGCAGGCCAACACTATATCCACTGAGCCAAGCCGGCTAGGGCTGTAGCAGTGTTTGACTACATTCTGCACAGTGAGAAAACCTGAGGTCATTTTCAAGGCCCACCATTTCTACTTCCTTTCAATCGGGTTAAGTTTCTAAGCTTTCTAAATCTCCGTTTCCCAGCTAATGAAAAGAAAATAGGATTCCACCGAGTCTCCTATCTACCCACTCCAGGACTTCTGTGAGGATCAAATGAGATGAAGCCAGGGAAAACGCTTCACAGACATTTGGTTACATTGTAAAATGTTTCCCCCTGGGTGTTCCTGGGCTGAAGAAACTGCAAGGAGGCTGGTCATCACTAGTGTGAGGAAGCCAGCCATTGCTACATGATGTAATTACCTGATGGTCAAAAACTTAGCAAATATGCCTTTTATATAGCTAGACACAATTGTGCTTTCTTTCAATTTCAATTTTTTATTTATTGCACATCTCTTCAGTCTCCCAGGGTTGATTGGCTATAACTACAACTTGTTCCACAGACAGCAAGATGAAATCAACAATTATGGAAATGCTTGAGAAGAGAACCAAACCAAGAATGGAACCAGCAACGTTGACCTTCTTCCTCCAAGGAGCAGCTTACTTACCCCTGATTACAAGCATAGTGAGCTTGTGAGCCAAACTCCATATTTTCACTAACGTAGACCAGTTTGCCATTTGCGGGTTCTCTTGGAGGTGGACATGACTTTTCTAAAAGAAAAATTGCAAATTTGTTGTTTTATACCAATGTCAAAACACATTTGGGTCAAAATGAAAATTCTACATTGCTCTATTAAATTCATGGAATATTTTATTTTTATTACATTCATTGGGGTGACATTGATGAATAAACTTACATAGGTTTCAAGTGTACATTTCTAGGATGCATGATGTGTATATTGCATTGGGCTCCCACCACCCAAAGTCGAACTGTCTTCATTACATAAATTTGGTTCCCGTTACTCATTGCTCTCCCTGCAAATCCTCACCCTTCCCTCTGGTAACCACCCAACTGTGGTCTTTGTCTATGAGTTCCAGTGTTATATCTCACATATGAATGAAATCATATAGTTTTCAGCTTTTTCTGAGTGACTGATTTCACTTAGCATAATGTACTTAAGGTCCATCCAGACTGCCGTTAATGGTCAAACGTAAGGTTCACATTTGTGCCTAGAATCAATGGCCCAATAAAAGATTTCCTGGAGATTTATCAAAGTATGAAAAAAAAATAGATTCTAAATGTACACCCATCTGAGAAAACCATCATGGTAATGAGGGGATATACCACCTAAAGTTTAAAGCTCTAGAGCACATGTGTCAAACACAAGGCCCGCGGGCCAAATCCAGCCCGCCAGGCCTTGCAATGTGGCCCGCACCGCGCTGTCATCACTGCACTCCTCTGTCAGTTTATGACATTGTCAGTTTATGACTGTTCAGTAAACCATTCGGCCCGCGATTTAGGCTGGATTTTAGATTTTGGCCCCTTCTCTGATTGAGTTCGACACCCCTACTCTAGAGCAATAAAAATAAAAAATGTTGCGAACTCACTTGTACAAGCCTCCTGGAGATCAGGTGACCAGGTGTTATCAGGCTGACAAACAGCAGAGGTCGGAAGAACAGGAAAACGCCGCCTGTATCCTTGGCGACACTCATATTTTATTATGTACCCAGGGCTGAAAGGGGGTGCAGAATCACCCTTGGGTTTCATAGATTCAAATCTTCGTAGCTCACAACAGGCATCTGAGCATAAGAGAATAAGAACATGAAAGTAAAGTATTTTCTCTTCCACCAGCCAGTGAGTATGGCCTGGCAGCAGGCAGGTTGTACGGGATAAATGGAAGGTCCTTGGTGAGATTTTAAGTGATTGTACCAGGCTTTTTCCAGATGATGAGCTGTGCTTGCTTTAAATAATATTCTATTAGCGTTTGGATTCTTTGGGAATAACCTGAATATTCTTTCAACAGTAAATTGAACAGAGAGCAGCAATAAGTTTGGTTTTGAAATATATTTGTAGGTATGTATCCTTCCCATTCTTTTGTCCCTTTAAATGTACAATAGATTGCTTATTTGGGATTGTACCTGCTTCTGAAGGAAGGCTCTTATAGGTATATGACTGGTTTTTATCATATGTCTGCTTTTGCTGTATCCCATACATTTTGAAAGGATTTGTTTTTAATCTTCATTTTTCCCAAGGTACTTTTTGTTTTCCTGTTGGATTTGAATTTTAACTGGGCTGTCAGCCCCCGCTTAATATTGTGCTTTATATTTCTGGCACATATGAAAGAGTGGTGGTACCAAGGAAAAAAGATTGAGCATTTGCTAACACCAGTGTGAGAAGCCAGGAAGGACTCTGCATTCTAGTAGAACTAGGACAGAAAAGGTGGTTTGGGAAGAGGGACAAGAGTCAGGGGAATTTGAGCTGGAGTGTGTGAGTCTCTGAGATATTTTGCTCAGAGGGGGTGTCTAAGGGGATGTCATCACACCTAAGTTTGAAGGACAAGGAGCCAATTATGCAAGAGAGAGGAGGAGCCTGGGGACAGCAAGTGCAGAAGCCCCAAAGTGGCAGAGTGTGGCCTCTGAGCAGAAGAGCCTTCTCTCCCAGCAGTCACTTGTTAAAGGCTCTCAGAGAGTCAGGCTCCTTCCTCCAGGGCCCCTGACTGGGGTTGTCACACCAGCATTGTGATTTGGTGACTGTCCGCCAGCCCCAGTAAATCTTTATTGACTACTTACTGTGCGCCTGGCACTGGGGAATCTAACAGGGAGCAAAACTCAGTCGCTGTTTATGTTCATGTGTGTGCATGTGCAAACAGACCAAGAGTGGAATAAGCATCATGAAAGTAGGAGTAGCTTGTTATTGGTCACCAATGTGTCCCCAGAATCAGCACAGGGCCTGGCACATGCAAGGCAAATCTTTATTGAAAGAATTCTCCTAAGGAAAGAATGCAGCATGCAAACTGTCTATGTAATAGGATCCTAAAAGTCACTCGGGCATAGAAACAAACATGCATACAAAGACAGTTGGAAATATAAAGTATTCACAATGTTTTCCTTTGATTGCATATATTTTATACAACAAGTATATACATATATATGTATATATACACATATGTATATTTACATGTATATATTTGTATTGATTGTATTCAGTGAAACATGAATCAAATGTAGTGGATGGCCTTCAGCTTAAGTTTATCACCTACAGAGGGAAAGCTTATTGATGTTATTTATTATTCATTTTTTATGACTCATTTCTCACTAGGTTTTGCTACCAGTATTTTTTAGGTTGCTTCTAATCTTCCTTCAAATGGGACCCAACTTAGTGAAAAATAGAAAAGTATTGCCCAAAGGCATAGCATATTATTGATAGTGGATGAGAATGAGAAGGGAACTCCACAGTTAAAAAACAAAAAACAAAAAACAAAAAAAGCAACTGTCTGGATCCTAATATCAATATTGATTTGAGGGTAACAAGCAGCCTGTTGCCTTTTTGTACAAAAAGCACTGTGTGTCCTTCTAATCCCAGGCCCTGCAGCTAGCTCTCACTCACTAAGGGCTCTGTGGGTAACACGCTGCCCAAACCCATACAAAGCAAGCAGTGAGCTTCCTTGCCCCACACCCTGCCCCTCTGGCCTGCACCCTTCTGGAAAGCACACACCTGGTACCCCTGGCCTGGGAGCCCCCAGCCCAACCCAGTGGGCACAGCGCCCACTCACCAAGGCTTCACTGAGCCCAGGAGCACAGGGCAAAGCCTGCCCACGGGCCCAGCACTCCCCCAAGCAACCTCCCCACACACAGCTGGGCCTTGGAGAGCAAGCCCTCACCTTCAGCACCTGCTCAGGGCTTCCCCTCTCCTGTTGTTAATTGTTGACAGTTTCCACATGTCCCCCATTTTCCACCCTTTTCCCCTCATCCACTCAGCCCCCACCCACTCCTGGCCTTTCCCATACTATTGTCTGTGTCCATGGGTTATGCACATATGCATACATGTTCTTTGGTTAATCTCTGACATCTTGATTAGCTCAGAACCCAAACACCTGCAAGCTTTTGCTAGGGACACAGCTTGGCCCCCAGCACACACTGACTGCACCCAGCACTCCCAGAGGCTCAGTACCTACCACCTCACAACCCTCACCGCGGGCCCTATGGGGTCCCCACCCTCCTGAATCCCCCACAATTACAACCCAGAGCATCTATGGCTGAGGCTTCTACCCTGAACCCGCATCACCTGGGTCCACCAAACCCTGAGCCCCTACCCCGACACCAAGCAAACTTCCCTTCGCCCTCCTCTCTGCTGGGCCAGCTCCCTGCCCGCTCTAGTTTCCCTCCAGAGCTGACACTCTGGCCCTTCCCCTACCTGAGCATGTGGGTAGCAGGAGCTCTAGGGCCAGCAAAAGCACCCCAAGGAAGCCCCAGGAAAAGGGACTCTCCAGACGGCGGGAAGATGCCCTGCGCGGCTGGGAAGATGCGGTCATTGTTCTGGACATCAGCGGGGAACCTGAGGGACAGTGAGTATTTGCCCCTTTGAGTGCGTGTACCAGACGCAACAATCCCCAGACTCCAAAGGCGTCAAGTTCTTTGCCGTTGGTGGGCGTGGTCCGGACCGTGACGTCACGGTATGGCGCGTCCAATGGCAGGCTGCAGAAGAACGGGGCGTGGCCTGGCCGAGCTCTATCCCAATCCTGTCCACTCGCTGCTCAGTCTCCGCTCTGGCCTGTGTGGGCAGGCCATCCCTCTACCAGCCAAGGTTTGCTGGAAATGGTGGGTCACTGCCATGCCCCTAACCAGGCAGTTACCACCCCAGGTAGAAGGGGAGGCGGGGGGAGGAAGGAAATGAGAGCTGGCTCAATGGTCATTGCACCTTTCCGGGACACCTGGATGGAAGAATAAAGCGAATTGACCTGAAGGCAGAAAGTCAAGAGTCCAGACAGAAGGTTGCCTAGAGACCAGCACACAGCTGGAGTCTCAGAAAATTCTTTTTCTGGAGCTATCATAGGACGCGGCCCCAGGCACCCAGTGGGAAAAGGGATCCCTCACTTCTTCCCAGTGGACATCCCATTTCTACAGATAACAGAGCCAGGGCCCTCACTCATATTTGGCATTAATCACACATCATTAGGGTAGTTGAGATTTCTGTGGTTGACCGCCTGCTATCGAATCCTCTCAAGGTCTGGTAGATTTCAAAAGCACCGAGACAGTCTGGCCACTGCCACACACACAAACACCCCGCCAGCCTCAATATAAATGCCTCTGCCCCTAGTCCCTTGAGAGGCCCCTGGGAAGGTACATTATTAAACACCATGCCATTAAGGACACTGAGTCTCAACCTTTAGGACCCTTGCCATTTTGGAACTAAATGTTTTATTGTAGACAAAATAGATATATTTGGAAAAGGGTAAGGACTGTGTATTAAGTGTCAAATTTCTGGATGTGGTTAATGCCAAGTTTGGTGGGATGAGTAGGAATTGTTAAGAGGGAGAACTTTTGTGAGGACACCATCTCAATTCTGGAACATTAAGAATGAGCAAGATTTACCTGTAGAGTTGTAAATCAGTAAGACTGGATTTTAAAAGAGTAAGGAGGGATATTAAAGTGCACACAGAAGAAGCTGACATTTTGTTCTTTAGTTGGCAAAGGATCAAAATGTCAGCAATTGTGAGTAAACATAATGGGAGTAGCAGTATCTTCAAATCTTTCATTTTAAATACGACTCTGTTGTATGTCAAAAGTTTTACAATGGACATGGCTTTTACACCTCCACTTCTGTTTAGAGTTTATCCCAAAGTAATCATCAGAGCTGTGAGCAAAGATATAAAATTTTGGCAAAATAGAAAACGCTAATTGGTAACAATATTAAGGAATTTATGGGAATCCTATGCAGTATGCGATGTTAAAATATCAATGTAACTGATAGGTTTGTAAATGGACAAAACAGACTCTAGATCAGCATGTGACCCTTGGCACTTCCTTTATAAAACAGTGTATATTGGTACAAATAAAAGAGATTATTTGGAGATATTCCCAAGTTAACTAAGAGTTGGTTGGATTATGCATATTTCATTTTTTGTGCCTTTTTAAAGTTTTCTCTATACACTCAGGCAACATCTGGAATCAGGTAATGAATAAAATTTTAATGATCCCTTCTGTAGCCACGTCTATTTTGTTCATAGAATGATGCAGATAGAACCTCTATCACACAGGGTTAAGGAATGAGAGGCTGATGAGGAAATGGAAGCTCTCAGTACAAAACTCCAATGCTCCTTCTGTAATTACAAAATTCATATATATTTACACAACTCTGCATCTGAGAGGAACTGAAGACTTCTGGGTTCAACAAACCATGAAATTTCCTCTTCCTCCCTGAACAAAACCATGTTTTGATTCTTAGCTGAGCATATAAGACCCTCTGTGTGGAGGTGATGTGTAAAACTGTTGACCATGAGAAAAATGTACCTGCCACAAAGGACTTCTCATAGGGTCAAATTCAGAGCCCGTGTCATTTACAGAGGCACCCTCTTGCACTCTGCATTGCAGCAAGGCTGACAACTGCACTACCCAGAATGCATATGCTGACAATCACAGTGCTAGCATTACAAGTTCACAAGAATGTTTTCCTGCCCTCTGTTGTGGTGACTATGTAGGATACAAGACAGCATGGCATAGCCTGAGGTACTGAGTAGGTAAGAGAGAGAACAAATGAATAATGTCACCAAGTCCCCTTCCTTCTTTTGTCAAAGGATAAGTGTTCTCAGAGTTGAACAACGAAAGAGAAAGTGCCCTGTTCCATAAAACCCACAGATCCATTGTAACTCATGAAATCTTCACTTCAGTCTGGTCTTTTCTGAACCATGGCTGTGGCATGGGAAGTACACAGGGCCCAGTAGTTTGGAGGAGGCATGTCGTCCTGCACTTAACACAGTCAAGACTAAGGCAGTGGTTGGCAAACCGGCTCTTGAGCCACATTCGGCTCAATGGCCCCTTGAGTTTTTAGCAAAGGCCAGCTTAGGAGTACCCTAATTAAGTTAATAACAGTATACCTACCTTTAGAGCAGGGGTCTTCAAACTACGGCCCGCGGGCCACATGCGGCCCGCAGAGGAGTCTGATCCGGCCCGCCAGGTTTTTTGGGCAGTGAGCGCAGCCGAGGTGTTACAGTAGGAATTAGTAGTTCATATAGTCCGGCCCTCTAGCTCTCTGAGGGACCGTGATCTGGCCCCCACTTTAAAAAGTTTGAGGACCCCTGCTTTAGAGTTTAAGTTTAAAAAATTTGGCTCTCAAAAGAAATGTCAATCGTTGTACTGTTGATATTTGGCTCTGTTGACTAATGAGTTTGCCGATCACTGGTCTAAGGTTGTTCAAATGCTTCCTTGGCCAGGATGAAGGCCGGGAACATTGTCCTTCCCCCCAGGGACAGACCCCGATGAGCCCCATCAGTCCACCAGACACCTCAAGCAATCACTGCTGCCTGATCCCTCTTCATTGTTCTCTCTCACACAAGGCTTCCAAACATCATCTGACACAAACATCACCACTGAGAATTCTCATGGCCTTCACAACGTGATTTAGTCTTTGTACTCTGTTTCTTTTGAACACATCTTGAATCTGGTTTTCGAGGCCATGTTCTCCAATGAGATAGAAAATGCGTTGGCAGCTGTGTGACCCTCTTAGCTTCATGACACCACCTGGTTGGCTGTAGGTGTGTAAGTGGGAAGGCCCATTGGAGTCAAGGCTCACTCCGGCCTCCTGCAGGCTGTACTGGCAATAGCTCCCACCTGTGAAAATAAAGGCTGAGGAGTTCTTTTTTTAAAAAAAAAAAATATTTTATTAATTTTTTACATAGAGGAAGGGAGAGGGATAGTTAGAAACATCGACGAGAGAGAGAGACATCGATCAGCTGCCTCCTGCACACTCCCTACTGGGTATGTGCCCACAACCAAGGTACTTGCTCTTGACCGGAATCGACCTGGGACCCTTGAGTCCGCAGGCCAATGCTCTATCCACTGAGCCAAACCAGTTAGGGCAGGCTGAGGTGTTCTTAATAAGCCCGAGACACAAATCTGAACACAATTTAGGTAAATAATGTGTTAAGTCTCCAGCCCAATAATTCTTCACGTGAGGTGTTGGCCCAGGCCTTACTGAGAAGCCGGCATATAGTTTGGGAGGAGTAGGGGAGGTGGGGGGCAGAGGGGTGGGGGAAGACTAGTGTGTCCATGTATTGGGGAGTTTAAGAGTTTTCCTTGAACACAAGAATAGCTGTATTTTGGGTTTATTCTCTGGAGACAGCTCCTCCTCACCAAGGAGCCTGCACAGAGTGATGCTTAGCCGCCACCCTTACAGGTTCTGCCTTAGCTTTCCCAGCGCTGGGGCCTGGCATTGCTTTCTGCTGCTTGTTTCAAACTCCTCCCCGGTGATGCTACTGTGAGGCCAGGGCTGACGACCTCTCCTCTGTGGCTTCGCTCCTCACTGTGTGTTCTGAGGACCCACGGCATTGGGGGCTGGTCTCCTGTGGCTGCGGTAACACGTCACAGCAGACTGGGAGGCTCAGTGTTTTCCAGCCTCTAGAAACAATGCTACAGCCTGGGCAACTGGTGAATAACAGAAATGCAGTCCTCACAGTTCAGGAGGATGGGAAGCCCAAGATCCAGGCCCTGGCAGAGTGGGCATCTAGGGAGAGCCAGCTTTGTGGCTCATGGACAGTGCCTTCTAGTGGTAAGTTCACATGGCTGAGGGCTGAGGGCCTTTCCTGGGATTCTTTCATTGGGACACTAATCCCATTTGTGAAGCCTGAGCCCCCATCACCTAGTAACTTCCCAGTGGTCCCACCTCCTAATGTCACCCCCTTGGAGGTTAGGGTTTAACACAGGAATTTTGGAGGAACACAGATATTCACACAGCACCTCAAAACAACACACATTTATTTTATTTTTTTTAAATATATTTTATTGATATTTCACAGAGAGGAAAGGAGAGAGATAGAGAGCTAGAAACGTCGATGAGAGAGAAACATCGATCAGCTGCCTCTTGCACACCCCCCCCCCCACCGGGGATGTGCCCGCAACCAATGTACATGCCCTTGACCGGAATCGAACCTGGGACCTCTCAGTCAGCAGACCGATGCTCTACCACTGAGCCAAACCAGTTTCGGCACATTTATTCTTTTCCTTGGAGGTCATAAGTCAGAAATCAGGTTCACTGGGTGGAAATGAAGGTGTGGGCTGGACCACCCTCACCAGGGGGCTGGGAGAGAAGCAGTTCCCTTGCCTTTTCCAGCTTCTGGAGCTGCATTCTTTGCCTTTTGGCTCCTGCCTCCATCCTCCATCCAGCAGCATTTTGCTTGAGAGGTCACACTGCCTGGTGCTGTAGTCACGTCTCCCTCTGTCTTCCTCTTAGAAGGAAACTGTGATTACAGTAGGGTCCCGCCTGGATAATTTGGGGTAATTTCCCCATCCAATGTCTCATCTTTGAAGACCCTTTGCCATGCAGGTAACATCACAGGTCCCAGGTGTCAGGACCTGATATCTGTGGGGCCGTGATACAGCAGCCTACCACAAACTGGAGAAGATGGGACTCACAGCAATGGAAACACAGGGCCTCACCTGAGACCCATTTGAATCAGAATCTGCATTTTATCAAGATCAACCTGTGATTTACCTACACACTAAAATGTGAGAAGCATAGTACTATGGCATCTGATCCAACTATTCTCTCGCGATTAAGTTCCATGTCGAATGCAGATGGAATATTTTCCTAGGAGCCTTTTCAGGTAGTAGTAGATGACCAACGACCAATCATTTTCCCAAACACCATAAATAAGTGCTCATCTAAACATCAGTAGATTACAGAATGGAAGCCAGGTGCCCTAACCTAAATCCCAGGATAGAAGACCTGTTGCTTATTTCTGATATCGATACAAGGCTCTCTTATTTTAAAGTAGAAATCCAGAATATAAGAAAGATAAATAAGAACTAATATGAATTTAAAAAAAAAAACCCACTCATTTGATAAAGACAATGAAGCTATTCAAAGCTTTTTATTTTAGAGCCAGATGGAAATCTAAAAGAATTTCTAATTACAAGTATTTTATATTAACTTCAATATTCATTGAATTAAGAGTGAGAGCTTCAGGTACTTTGAAGCTCACAAGAATCAGAAAACTGGTTGGTTTTAGCCTCAAGGAATCAAGCAGATCAAGAGGACCTGGAGGCCCAGACTGCCCTTCTGGTAGGAATGTTTGTCTTCCCCCCTGTCCCTGAGATAAAGACACCACTTTTCTGTTACCAAGAAATTGCCTTTCCCATTGGCCTGTGTAGACTCCGCTCCCAAACTCTTGATTGTGACTTAGAGTAAGTAGCTCCACACATTATATAATTATCTTACTTCCTGGCCATTTTTAATCCTGATTTTAATGTGTTTACTAATCTTAAAAGTAAGTCCTTAAGCTAATTTTCCACTTTAATATGAAGGCTGTAGAAAGGTAATTTTATTCCAAATCATCATAAGTGCAAGTTTACATCAAGGCATTTGGTACCAAGTTGTAACAGCACCGTTTGCTTCTCTATGCCTAGTACCCTGCTTCCAGAGTTACCCTTGGGAATAGACAAGCATATCTGTACATGTTAGAGACTCATAAATTAGTTTCTAAGGCGATGGCTGCCTTTTTTTTTTTTTGTAATTATGGACTAAACAGTGCAGAGAAAATAACGGAAGTCTTTGCTTCCCCTAAAGCAGGTGTCAGCAACCTACGGCTCCAGAGCAGCACGCGGCTCTTTTGAAGCTTTACTGCTGCTCCGGCAACTTGCAAGCCTGTGTGAAAATGAAGGTAACGTCTTACAGCCCTGATGTGCTGACACTGTGCACTGAGGTTCAGGAGCAAAAATCCCATTAACCAGGTAAATTAAACATTTTAATTAGCTATTAATTTGCAAAAATATATTTTACGTTAAGTGAAAAAGTCCTTTTTTTCTTCAGATTGACAGCTAACTGCACAATCCGGTATATAGCTTTAAGGTAAGAAACAATATATGCAGTGTTATATTTGTTTTAAATGTCGCAATGGTTTTGCGGCTCCCAGGTTTTTTTTTCCTTCGGAAACGGGTCCAAGTGGCTCTTTATGTTAAAGGTTGCAGACCCCTGCCCTAAAGAAAAGGAGTTAAAGCTAGGTTTTACCCCACATAACACTTAACTTTAACTCCTTTCTGGAGCATGTACACAGGATGAAGAATCTTTAAAAAACAAAACAAAACAAAACAAAAAAAACCCAACTACCTAAAACAGGAGAAACATTTGCTCATAAACATGAAGGTGCTTATTCATATTTCAAGGACACACGCCCAGCAATGGCAGTCTTCATCCCGGTTACTCACAGTCGCCCAGGCCCAGCAGCAGCAGCACTTGGAGCTCAGCAGACATGGGTCCTCAGGTCAGTTGTGGGACTGGACCTTGGATCCAGGGCTGCAGCGCTCAGATACCTCTTCACCTTTCATAGAGCGCTTGACTGGTAGCTAGAGGGTTTGCTTCATATTACAATAGTTTAAGAACCTTTAAGTATTTTGACGCAATGATGTTTTAAACAAAAAGAAATTGAAGAACATGAAGCTATTCTTGCTTTTGCCATGAGTTATTTCAATATAAACCATTTGAAATTGTAAAACTTTTTTTCCTACTCAGACTGCTGTGTATATGTAGAGTTAAAAATATACTACAAAATGCCGAAACCGGTTTGGCTCAGTGGATAGAGTGTCGGTCTGCAGACTGAAAGGTCCCAGGTTTGATTCCGGTTAAGGGCATGTACCTTGGTTGCGGGTACATCCCCAATAGGGGGTGTGCAGGAGGCAGCTGGTCAATGTTTCTCTCTCATCAACATTTCTAGCTCTCTATCCCTCTTCCTTCCTCTCTATGGAAAATCAATAAAATATATTAAAAAATATATATATACTAAAAATAGAGAGATTAAATATGCATATCATGAGTTCTACAATATGATATAAGATTCAAATGAAGGCACTGTGATAAACAATATATATATTATTTTATTGTAGAAATCATTATATATATATATATATATATATATATATATATATATATATACTATATGACTGACCATACATACATCTGACCATCCGACCAACTGACCTACCAACTGCCATAAAGGACCGACCAGCATAAAGAATGGTATGCTTTATGCTATAGATGTGAAATAGAGGAGAATATGTGTCAAATCACACTGATATTTGTTAAGTTACTGTAGAAATAGTAATATAATATAATAGCTTCACACATTATATACATATCTTACTTAACATTTTTGCTTACAATTTTTGCTTACAATATTTGGCAATCTGATTGAAAAGATCAACACTATCCAATACTAATATGCTCATTAATGGTGTGGGGTGACATTGTCACATTACTAAATAAACATCAAATTGTGACGTTTCAAATAAAACAAAAGTGTATAGAATTAACGAATGCCAAACGTCTTAACAGCACAAAACACGGCAAAAAATATTTACAATTCAGTAGAAACAGTCAATATTAATATTTGAAAACATTTCTAAATAAATTATATAACACTAGAGGCTCTGTGCCCAAAATTCATGCATAGGGGGTGTCCCTTAGCCCAGCCTGCACCCTCTCCAATTTGGAACCCCCTCGAGGGATGTCCGACTCACAATCCAGGACTGCTGGCTCCCAACCACTCACCTGCCTGCCTGCCTGATTGCTCCTAACCATTTCTGCCTACCAGCTTGATTACACTCTAACCACTCCTCTGCTAGCCTAATCAATGCCTAACTGCTCCCTTGCCAGCCTGATTCCCCCTAACTGCCCTCCCCTGCAGGCCTGATCACCCACAACTACCATCCCCTGCTGGCCATCTTGTAGTGGCCATCTTGTGTGATGGCACGATGGTCAATTTGCATATTATTCTTTATTATATAAGATTTAATTTTAATTTTATATTTTACTAGAGGCCTGGTTCATGAATTCATGCACCAGTGGGGTCCCTTGGCCTGGCCTGTGAGATCAGGCAAAAACCGGCTCTCTAACATCCCTTGAAGGATCCTGGATTGCAAGAGGGCACAGACAAGGCTGAGGGACCCCATTGGTGCTTGATCACAGCTGGGGAGAGACACGGGAGGTTGACTGGTCAGAAAAGGACCACGGGAGGGCTTCAGAGCATGTCTGGCCTGTCTTGCTCAGTTCCCATTGGCCGGAACTCAGCAGCAAGCTAACCCACCAGTGGGAGTGTCTTCCACATGGTGGTCAGTGCATGTCATAGAGAACGGTTGAGCAGCCTTAACATATCATTAGCATATTATGCTTTGATTGGTTGAATGCTGACTGGACGACCAGACACTTAGCATATTAGGCTTTTATTATATAGGCTTTTAAAATATTCATAAAAGTCATTAAATTTAAAAAATAAACTTTTCTTTATGTATGCACAGTACATATGGCACACAGTGGTAATTTAAAAATAAAGGTTTACTAGCGAATGTGTGATATATATAAAGCTCTCACTGGCGCCAAACACACATGTGTGCTTCAATCTGTGATTGTCAATCTTGAATTTGGTATTTTTTGTTGACATTCAATGTGAACCACATCATGATTTATTCAATGGTCTTCAATAGCAGTTACATTTTTATCCATTATTGTTGTTTTATTCTTTTTTAATATTAATAATAATAGTAGCAGTAGCATTAGTTTAATAACTTTAATTTGATTTGTTTTAAATATATGTATCATAGCAAATAATTGTATAATACTATATGATATATACTATTTTAACTTAATTTTTTGCAGTAACATACAATAATTACCATACAAATCTTTCTTCTAATTACTTTTCTTTCAATATGCGGGAATCGGTGCACTGTGTCTCTAGTATTATTAAAAGTAAACGTCTGAGCTATTTATGAGTGAAGATTGTACATAGCCCAAACCAAATGCTTGCTATAAAAGAAAAACATATTATTAAACCACATATACAAAAAGTCTTTAAAAATATTAGCTTGACTTTAAAACTGTCTCCAGAATGAATGGACTCTCAGATGGGGCAAACAAATGGCTGAAAGTCAAATATTTCAGTCTTGGTCTATGCTCCAGGACTTATTCTAAATCTTTCATTACATTGTAAATTATTTCATTAAGACTTAAATGTGGTTGAGCATTGATCTATGAACCAGGAGATCATGATTCTAGTCCCAGTCAAGGCATATACCCGGGTTGTGGGCTCCATCCCTAATGTGGGGCGTGCAGGAGGCAGCTGATCAATAATTCTCTCTCATTATTGATGTTTCTATCTCTCTCTTTTTCTTCCTTCCTCTCTGAAATAAAAACATATTTTAAAAAACTTAAGGGTGATGCTTACAAATACAATTCTCCTTAGAAGATATATATTGGTGTGTTTTTTTTCTATTTGAAATTCTTCTCTTTTCCATTTTTATAGATAAAAAGGCAGATAAAGTTAATGAGGTGCCTTTGTAGTTTACCTCTCTCAGCAACTTTAGATTGAACTCCTGAGTTTTACTGCAATCTAGCTAATTAGGATAACAAAAGAGGAAAGTTAAACTATGTTGCTTTTAAATTCCCAGTTTAACCTGTATAAACAATTCTAAATGAAAAACCAAATTGGGTACTTGAATAAGACATCTACATAACTTCTTACAGCTATGTTATACAGACACAAGGAAACTTACATCCTTAAGATCTCAGTGAATAGAATTGTCAAAGTCTCCACAGTGAACTATTGTGACCTTAGTCCTGGCTCCCAATCCACTGAATGAATGGGGTAAACCTAGAGCAGGGGAGGCACTATAAAGATCCATGATTTTCTCCAGGAACTTAAACCTCAAACCCCCACAGGAATTTTTTTCAGTTATAATAGCTAAAACAATGCTGCACAGATTACTCTTGTTAGAATAATAATAAAAGTAGATGAAAATATTTTTAGCAAGAAATGCAATTTTGACAGCACACTCATGCAAGCATGTGGTTTTTTTGTTTGTTTGTTTGTTTTAACAAGACAGCACGCAATACAGATGCAAGCAAAAGCTGCACAAGTACATCAAGATGAGAAGCAACAACAGGTTCCAGAAACTTGTTTAATTTACTCTCCCTGATGTGACGACATTTAGACACAGGTGCCAACTACTGCATTGACAGTAACTACAAGAAACCAGAAAACGGATGACATGTAACCCTAAAAACTAAGGCCAAGTTTCAAAATCCAGGAGAAGAGATTAAGGTTGGCTACATTTCAGTGGACAGAAATACTATGTTACTTCAGCCCATATTCATTCATATTCTACCTGGACTCTTCACTGTCTAAATGCAGCTCCCTGGTACCACTTAGGATCTGCAGTAAGTCAGGCAAGAGCCCTCATTAATGTAGAATATTACTCAAAGCATATTTGGGATTTAAGATTTGTTACTACATGGATATGTAGAATACAAAAGAATATAGAATAGCAACACAGGGTAGAATCATATAAAAGATCATGTATTTCTGGACTGGTTTACTTAATGTCAAGCTATGAAAACAATAGAAACTAAAAAAAAAAGTCATTAAAATGCACTTGTTCACATTAATATTTTGATTTAAGTGGCATCCAAATTTGGGACACTTACGTACAGCCAAAACAATCACAGCAATGAGTCCTCCATCTGAGAAAAAACAAAGCCTTTGAAGGTAATTGAACACATGTGGGTCTCCACATAGCTGACACATTTTAATTTTGATCAGATCATCTGTAAACTGCAAAGACAAGTTTATCATTCTAGTTCAATGTGACAGCTAGTGCATCCACCTCATTTTGGTCATAGAACCCTTCTCATATGATTCCAGACTTAGGGTGCAACTTATGAATATCTTATTAGGACCTGACTTGTTTTTGTGCTGTAGTAGTCCCATCAGGTTCTTAAAAATTGGAATTATTATAAATATTAGGATAAATTATTACATAAATTATAATTTACATTAGGGGAAAATCATTTTAAGAATATATTAGCCCTTTCTAGTTGGCTTAGTTCAGTATTCAGTCTATCATTCTTATGATTTTGTTAGAAATTTCACTTCTATTGTTTCCCAAAAGTGAGTCTGTGGAATAAGCCATGAATGAAGCTCTATTAATTGATTATAGAAATCTATTTTGCAGGCCACAAACTATACATTATCATAAAAATCTTTCCTCATGCATCCTCACCCCCCAAGTGATCTTAATTATGAATAATATTCTAAGAATGCAAATGAAAAAACCGGGACACATGGATAAATTATGCATGGAAACTTAAACATGCATTTTTTTATGGTGCAGAGAGCAATAACTAATACTACAAGATCTTAAGCCTTAGAAATTTTCAGTAGTATCGGTACCTCTGTTCCCAAACTGCCATTATTTTTATTAAATTAGGTCAAAGTATACAATGTCTTGTTTATCTCTGCTCTTTTAATTTCATTTAAAAAATCAATTTTTCAGTGAATTAAAATGGATTTGAGTTTACTGGCAATAATGAACCTTTGACAACAGTGTTCAGAGGGAAAGCTTAATAGGCCTAACGCGATTAACCTTACTCAACTAGTCTAAGGTAAAGAAAAGTAATATATATTTTTTCCTCATTTATTCAACAAAAATCTCAATATTTCATGTGACTGTCATAACCATACTTTACCCTTTCCTTTAACAAATATTGTGTGATCTAAGTGCATCTACATAAAGTGTGATATACCAGCTTATTGTAGAAGAAAACTAACCCAACTTATGGTATGTTAAGGCTTGGATATATAAGGTATGAATAGACAGAACATTATTTATAAATTGCCTTTACAAAATAACACTATCACATGGAAAGCAAGTTAGCTTTTATATATTTCAATCTACAAATAAACACAGCAATTTAGAAAGTTACCTCACTCTACTAGGAATTTGATGGACTTCTTAAAAATTATATTATCTACATGTGTCTACACATACTACTGCTTTCCTTTATCATATCTGCAGTATTAGAATAATGTTTCTCTTTCTTAAATTCCTCATCTGTGGAAAAGTATATACTTTGTAGGGTTGCTTTAAGTAGTAGGTGAATTTGCATTTGAAACAAAGTGAGAGCTTGGCAAGTTTTTCTGTTATGAATGCTCTTCAGATTACAGTATCTTCCTAGGTGTGGCTCAGGAAGACCCCTCCTCAATGAATTCTCTGATGACTGATATTCACAGAACTCTCTCTTCCCTCTGGACTCTCCTTATAATGATCATGAATAACTCTATTTCTGTGATACTTGGACACCTCTCTGTATATATCTTGATTCTCAATGAAGCTAAAACTTCTTTGAGAATAACCGATGTCAGCCATGTCTAACCTGTTTCATCTCATGGCACACATAACATAATTACTAAAATTGTGAGGCCACCAAAATATATATATTTTTGTCTGTCTGGCAAGAAACTGGTATCATTTTGATTTATTCACATTTTTGGGATGGCTATTATTGTATTGGCAGTAGCTATTTGTCAATTGAAAATCTAAGAGAAAAGAGGTCAGTGTCGCAAGTAAATAGTCAGGTGTTGTTTGTTTTAAAAATTTTTTTGGCACATTGGTTGAAAAGCTCTGGTCTAGGTTCTAACCATTTGGTATTTCACAAGGTACTTAGCAGACTCTCTTTCTCTAACTATTAATTGGATATTCTCACTTGATTGAGTTCAAATATAATCAGTAACACTACCTGTACATGCTTCCAGCTGAGTTTTCCTCCAAGGCTAATTCATTGACTTATATTATAATGTACTAGTAGCCCTGTGCTCGAATCCATATGCCTATAGCTATCTGCGGGGCCTGGCCACTCCACGCCCGCTGCTCAGAGGCCCTCTGCGGCCCAGAGGCCCATCTGAGACCTGTCATGGAATGCTTGCCTTGTCACCAAGGCGATGAAGCAAACTTTTCACCAGGCTGCTCATGCTGCCTGCTCTCAGGGGCCGCTGCACCAGAACTGGAAGACTCCAGCGGGACTGAGAGGACTGGGTGCTGTCATCTTGTGTCTATGGGTGCCTCCATCTTTGTGATGGAGTGATGGTTAATTTGAATATTATCCTTTTATTAGATAGGAATAGAATTCTGGAATAATGTCAGGGTAGGAAGCACCAAAACTATGTCTTCTCCAATAGACAACAATTTCACAGCTAGAATCTGCCTGGTGTCACTGTTTTGAACTCTGAGGTCTGTTGAAGGCTTGCACTTTCCAGGAAGGTCTTGGAAAGGTAAAATGCAGGAACATTGGTCAATGTCAGCTGCTCTCACAGTGGCAATTACCATCCCCCTTCCCCAGCAGGCTGCTGTGCATGTGCTTTTTGGCAGCTTATAGGCAGCCTGAGGGGCCCAGGGTGAGCAAAAAAACCATGTCCTTGGGGATCTGTGCTCGCATAATCTACTGCTGTTTGTGATCACAGAGAGGCAGGCAGGGGCTGGCAGCCATTGTTGTCACACCTCCTGCAAAGTTGCAAGACCATCCTTCCAGGGGAATCACAGATCCAGAGATCAATGCTCCATTCTTCATTTCTCACTTTTCCCCTTTCAAGAGACTGACAATAAACACTGTGAATTTAAATACCAACTGCATATATAAGCTCAAGTCTGTCATAAAGTACGCTAGAGGGTAAATAATATTACCTAGACAGTCAGTCTTAGTGCTGCAGTCTCAACCATTAGCCGAGTTGGTATAGGGAGAGACTCTTGGACTAAGCACAGAAAAAACTGTAAATATGAAGGGATAGGCAAAAATGTGCCAAAAGATAGCAAGATAGTTGGATAGAAAATAAAGCCCTCCCCTCTCTAACTATATAAGAACTGAGGGGTTGAACAAGAAATGGGGAGGGGGTGGTGTTTGAGCTGGGAGTTCCTGGTCTCAGGCCCTTGAATAAAACCTCTTTCCTTTTCCATCAGCACCTGCCTCACCAGTTTGGCATTCATGGCAGCAAGCAGCCTAACCCATGTAGTTTGGTTTCGGTAATTCATGCCAATATGGATCAACATCTCACTGAGAGTATATACATGGGCAATTATTAAAGCTAGTCTTATTGTAACAGTGGTTTGTAAATGCATGTTTATCTTCTATGTAAATTAAGAAACAAAGCATACAATGAAAATAAATAGCATAGAAGCTAGGATTTCAATTATTATTGCAGATGGTATTGTGACAATAACAACCCAAATGGATGAGGATGGAGCTGATAAGCATTCATTATTGGAACTTCTTGAATTTAAGTGGGCATAAATTCAAGTTGTAGTGTCATAACTCTAAGATGTTAAGTGTAATCCACATGGGAACTAGAGACAAAATCACCATAGAATACATACACCAGGAAATGAGAAAGATATTCCAACACTTTATTAGAAAAATCAACTAGCAAACAAAGACAGGAATGTGTAAAAAGGGGGCAAAAATGCTTTAAGAAAACAAACAGCTCCCTCCTTGTTAGTAGTCACTTAGGCAGCTGTTTTGCTTCCAGGCACTGAGGGAGCCGGGCAGGGGCTGGATAACTGAGGCGAAAGGGGGCGCACTGGGCCCGGGGACCTACCTTCCCACGCCAGTCACTTGTGTTTCGATCGCTGGCCAGGCCTAGGGACTGCACCTGTGCATGAATTTCATGCACCAGGACTCTAGTAATAATTATAAACATTAATGCACCAAATAACACACCTTCAAAATACATGAAGCAAAAGCTGACAACTGTAGAGAGAAATACACGTTTCTAAGCAATAGGTATTTCTCCAGTAATAGGTAGAGACTTCAATATCCGGCTCACAATAAAGGATAGTACAGCTAGACTGAAAATAAATAAGGAAATAGAGGACTTCAACAACCAATCAACTAGATCTCATAGACACAGAGCATCATAGGACAGAGTATATATTCACTTCAAATGCACATGGGACATCTTCCATGATAGACCATACAATGAGCCACAAATTAATATTAACCAATCAATAGGTTTCAATAAGATAGTTATGATACAAAGTCTCTTCTCTGATCACAATGGGATAAAGCTGTGAAACAAAAACCTTCACTTGCAGATTTTTGGAAGGAACAGGTTTCCTGACTAGCCATGTGCGCCCCAGAAAAAAGGACCAGGTCCTGGGGCACGCAGTCTGCACCACCAGCAGCAGCAGGGACAGATGAAGGCAACCATTTCCGCCCTCCTGGTTTAATGGGTTCTCTTACAGCTTTGAGGAGAAAGATGTAAGTTATTCTGAAGGAATTTACATGGGCTACAGATAAGGGGGCAGAAGAAGGGTAAGTGGGGCTAGTTCTGGGATAGGTGCATAGATGGTAGGAAGAAGTGTTTGCTGCTTTTGGACAGTTTGCTGGACAGTCTGATAAGTTCATGTGGCAGCCGGATGTGGTGAAATCTGGTGGTCAGCTAGCCCTTATGGAAAGACAGCTACACTACTAGGTCTTACATTCACTGGATTCTGAAGTACCAATGGGTGTTCATTCAAAGTCTCAACACACATTTCATGAGTTTGTGCCTTTGGCTTTGGTTAACTGATGAACTCCCTGTCTCTCTTTCCCACTCTCCTGCCTCTTATAATTTAATGTAGGACCATGTCACCAGGACTAGTATATTTTTAATGACTAGGACAGGCTTATGGTTACTTATCATATGATACCACTTTGCTTTCCTTCAAGGTAAATTTCTTTCTATTCAATGCACATCTATTCAGTCTCCACAAAAAAAACCCAAGGGTTTATTGGCTTGTTCCACAGACAGCAAGATGAAATCAACATAACGGAAATGCTGAAGAAGAGAACCAGACCAAAAATGGAAACAGCAATGTTTACCTTTTTTCTCCAAGGAGCAGCTTACTTACCCCTCCGTACAAACATACTGAACGCGTGCGCCAAAGTTGTAAGTTGCATTTTCAGAGACTAGTTTGCCATTTGGGGGTTCATGTAGCTTTGGACAATGCATCTCTAAACGTAAAATTTCAGATTTGCTGTTTTATACAATGTCAACACAGATTTGAATCAAAATAAAAATTCTACATTGTGCTATGAAACTGATGGAAATACTTTCTTATTTATAGCTATTGCATTTCTTGGGGAGACACTGGCTAATAAGCTTACATTGGCTTCAAGTGTACTCATCTATGACACAGGATCTATATTACTTTATTTGGGTGTGTACCCACCACCCAAAGTCAAATCATCTTCCACATATACTTGGTCCCCTCTACTGATGACTACCCTTGCAACCACCCACACTTCCCTCGGGTAACCACTCAACTGTTGTCTGTGTCTATGAGTTCCAGTTTTACGTGCATCTGGTCCTTAATGCTTTCTGATGGACTCATTTCACCTAACAGAATATTCTCAAGTTCCATCCATGCTGCTACTAATGGCCAAACCTAACCCATTGCACGCCATAAGCGTCTGTAGAAGCAAGATGTGGACCTTCCACATGTGTCAATAAAAAATAAAAATAAAAATGTTTTCACTATGTGGCAACCCTGACCAACTTTAATATCATTGTTCATGAGAATTTTCAGCTGAAAATATTCAAGAACACCCGAACTGTTAGTAATATATTTATTTTTATAATATTCTTTGCAAATTGATTTTTTAAAATTAAATTAAAAATATCGTGGCGCGTGGGGATGGTTTTCATTTTGGACGCTTGGTAGTTAACTGGCAAAGATTCACATTTACCCAGAGAATCAGTAACCAAATTAAAAATATCTTGAAGATCTTCAAAGCCTGAAAAAAATATCTTGCTACCTAAAATCTCTATCACTCTGAGAAAACCATCATGGTAATAGTAGAATTTGCAGCCTAAAATGTATGAAAAACCTTTAGAGCAATAAAAATAAAAATTTTGTGTACTCACCTGTACAAGCCTCCTGGAGTGGAGGACGATATGATCCATCAGGCTGACAAATAGTGCTGGGTTTTACTGAAGGAACAATAAGCTCGTATCCTTGGTTACATACATATTCTATTGCCATCTGTTCATAAATAGGGGTTATAAATTCATACTTGGGTCTCATAGTTTTGAATTTTGGTGGCTTACCACAGATACCTGGGCATGAGAGAATAAGAACATGAAAGTAAAGTATTTTCTTTTCCACCAGCCACGGAGTATGGCCTGGCAGCAGGCAGGTTGTACAAAATAAATGAAAGGTCCTTGGTGAGATTTTCAGTGATTGTGCAAGGCCTTTTACCTGATGATGAGCTGTACGTGCTTTAAATAACATCCTATTAGCTTTGGTTTCTTTGAGATTAACCTGAATATTCTTTCAACAGTAAATTGAAGAGAGAGCATCAATATTTTTTGTTTTAAAATGTATTATAGATATATGCCCTTCCCATTTTTCTCTGAGTTTATTTCACACTCCCCAGCTCCCTAAGAACACTTCTATAGTACATAGCCCTCCATCAGATTACCCTTCCACAACTTCAAACACAAGAACTGCACCAAACCAAAAATGGAATGAGCAACATTTACCTCATTCCTCTAAGGAGCAACTTTTCCCTCATTACAAACATGGTGAGAATGTGCACCAATCGGTAGTCCAGTTAACATGGGCTATTTTGCCATTAGGGCTTCTGCTGGCTGTAGAGATGGCTTTTCTAAAAGATTATGCTCTAACTGGTTTGGCTCAGTGGATAGAGTGTCAGCCTTTGGACTGAAAGGTCCCAGGTTTGATTCTGGTCAAGGGCATATACCTTGGTTGTAGGCACATCCCCAGTGTGAGGTGTGCAGGATGCAGCTGATCAATGTTTCTCTCTCATCGATGTTTCTAACTCTCTATCCCTTTCCATTCCTCTCTGTGAAAGCCAATAACATATATTTATAATAAATAAATAAACAAATATAAATAAATAAAAGACTAGTGGCCCGATGCATCAAAATTTATGCACTGAAGTGGGGTCCTTCAGCACAGCCTATCCCCTGTCACAGTCTAGGAGCTCTCAGGGGCAGGAGGCAACCAAGCAATCAGGGGAAGGTTAACACCCCATCACAGCTCTGCTGCTGCCACTGCCAGCAGTGCAAGCCTCAGCCGGGCCTAGTTACCTGAGCCTTGGGCTGGCCCTGGGCAGCTAGGCAGCTGCCATCCTAGGCTTGCCTGCACCTCAGGCTGGCCCTGGGCAGCTGGGGGGCGGAATGGTGACATGCCATAGGATCTCTGCATTCTAGTAGAGCTATGACAGAGCATATAGATTGGGAAGAGGGACAACAAGTCAGGGAAATTTGAGCTGGAGTGTGTGAGTCTCTGAGATATTTTGCTCAAAGGGCGTGTCTAAGGGGATGTCATCACACCTAAGTTTGAAGGACAAGGAGCCAATTATGCAAGAGAGAGGAGGAGCCTGGGGACAGCAAGTACAGAAGTCCCAAAGTGGCAGAGTGTGGCCTCTGAGCAGAAGGGCCTTCCCTCCCAGCAATCACTTGTTAAAGGCTCTCAGAGAGTCAGGCTCCTTCCTCCAGGGCCCCTGACTGGGGTTGTCACACCAGCACTGTGGTTTGGTTACTGTCCGCCAGTCCCAGTAAATGTCAGCAAATCTTTATTAAATGAATTCTCCTAAGGAGAGAATGCAGCATGCAAACTGTCTGTGTAATAGGATCCTAAAAGGCACTTGGGCATAGAAACACACATGTATATAAGGACAGTTGGAAATACACCATAATATTCAATTGCTGCCCTTTGATCACATACATTTTATACAGTGAGCATATATGTGTGCATACATGTATTGATTGCATTCAGTGAAACATGAATTTTGATAGCGGATGGCCTTCAGCTTTATCAGCTACAGGGGAAAAGCCTATGGATGCCATTTATTGTTCATTTCTTATGACTCATTTCTCACTAGGCTTGGCTACCAGGTCACTTCTAATCTCCCCTCAAATGGGACCCAAGTTAAGAAAAAAGGAAAAAAGACTGTGCACCTGACATTATGGAATAGCGAAGGGCATTATCTATATGGGATGGGAATAGGCCTGTGTCTCCATGCTTAAAAACAAGCAACAGCTTGGAGAGCAATACCGATATGATTTGGGGGCAACAAGCAGCCTGTTGCCTTTTTGTACAAAAAGCACTGTGTGTCCTTCTAATCCCAGGCCCTGCAGCTAGCTCTCACTCACTAAGGGCTCTGTGGGTAACACGCTCCCCAAACCCATACAAAGCAAGCAGTGAGCTTCCTTGCCCCACCCCCTGCCCCTCTGGCCTGGACCCTTCTGGAAAGCACACACCTGGTACCCCTGGCCTGGGAGCCCCCAGCCCAACCCAGTGGGCACAGCGCCCACTCACCAAGGCTTCACTGAGCCCAGGAGCACAGGGCAAAGCCTGCCCACGGGCCCAGCACTCCCCCAAGCAACCTCCCCACACACAGCTGGGCCTTGGAGAGCAAGCTCTCACCTTCAGCTCCTGGGCAGGGCTTCCCCTCTCTTGTGGTTAATTGTTGACAGTATTCCACATGTCCCCCATTTCCCCACTCAGCCCCCTCCCTACTCCTGGCCTTCCCCACACTATTGTCTGTGTCCATGGGTTATGCACATATACATATATGTTCTTTGGTTAATCTCTGACATCTTGATTAACTCAGTCCCCAAACACCTGCAAGTTTTTGCTAGGGACCCAGCACACACTGACTACACCCAGCACTCCCAGTGGCTCAGTACCTACCACCTAACCACCCTCACTGCTGGCCCTCTGAAATCCCCCTCACTTCTGGGTCCCCCACAGAACAACCCAGAGCATCTGTGGCTGAGGCTTCTACACTGAAACCACATCACCTGGGTCCCCCAAGCCCTGAGCCCCTAACCCTGACAGCAAGCAAACTTCCCTTCACCCTCCTCTCAGCTGGGCCAGCTCCCCTCCCGCTCTAGTTTCCCCCCAGAGCTGACACCCTGGCCCTTCCCCTACCTGAGCATGTGGGTAGCAGGAGCTCTAGGGCCAGCAAAAGCACCCCAAGAAAGCCACAGGAAAAGGGACTCTCCACGCGGCGAGAAGATGCCCTGCGTGGCTCATAGGAGGCCCTCATGCTGCCAGACCTCAGCGGGTAAACCCGAGGGACAGGGAGTATTTGTCCCTTTGAGTGCAGGTCCCAGACGCAACAATCCCCAGACTCAGTGTCCAGGGCTCTACACCCAGTGGGCATGGCCTGCATCATGACCGTCAAGTCGGGGCGGGGCCAGTGGCGGTCTGTGAGGCGGGGCCTAGGCCCCAAAGCTGTTCTTGGGCCCTGGAGGGAATGGGAGGTGGCCTGGCCAAGGTCTAAGGCAACCAGGTCAGCTGGCACCTCAGGGTCAGCCTGTGCACTGGTGGAGCTGACCATTCTTCAACCTGCCCTGAAGCACCTCCCAGGTCTGCTGGAAATGGTGCTTCACCCCCAAGATCCTAAACAGGCAGTTAGCACTCCACTCAGGAAGGGTGGAGAGACAAGAGCTGGCCCCAGTCCTCATTATGCCTTTCCCAGTTCTAGTCTCAGAAAACCCTTTTTGTCTAGATACTGTAAGGACCGGACCCTAAACACCAAGTGGAAATGGGATCCCCCACTTCCACAGGTGGACACCCCCCTTCCGCAGGTAAGAGAGCCAGGGCCCTTGTCCAAATTTGCCAATAATCAGGCATAATTAAAGACAATAGTTGAGATTTCCGTGGTTGAATTCTGCTATTGAATCCTTTCAAGGCCTGAGGGGTTTCAAAATCACCAAGATGGATTTGGCCACTGCACTGGGCCCAAACCCCAATGTGAATGCCTCTGCCCCTGGTCCCTTGAGAGGACCCCAGGGAAAGTAATTTATTAAACATCATGCCATTAAGGATATTGGGTCTCAACCTCTAGGGCCCTTGCTGTTTTGGAACTAAACATTTTATTGAAAATAAAATACACATCACGTGAAAAATACACAGGTATATTAAGGGTTATGATTTTAAATCAATTCAGCTACCCTATACCTTTTTATTAGAGTATTTAATATACTTATATTTAAAGTTATCATAAATGTGTCCTAATTGTCACTTTGTTTTTTGTTGTTGATGATGTTTTTGCAGGTTTTTTTTTTTTCTTTTTTCTTCTTTTGATTCCTGCCCTGTGGTTTGCTGGTTTTCTTTATTGTTTTACTTGGTTTAATTTCTCTGTATTCTTCGTGTGTCTTTAATAAGTTTTGGTTTGTGGCTATCATGAGGTTTATGCACTAGTATGTCACTCTTTTTAACCCTTTACATCTCCTGGCACACAAGCTAATAACTAAAATTCTACAGCACACACAAAATATATTTTTTTGCTGGCCTGACAAAAAAAATGAGATATATAATTTTGATTCATTCACAGCAGGTGGCTATTGTTCTATTGACTATTGTCACTTCTTTAAATGACAGCCTCAGGGAAAAGAGTTCAGTGCCTTGACTAAATAGTCATGTATTTTAAGTTTAAAAAAAAAATTGTGGCATACTGGTTGAAAATTGCTGATCTATATATAGCAATCTATTAAAAATGAATAGGCATTTACATTTTAATATAGTCTAAAATATACTACACTTTTACTCCCATACCTATGCTTTATGTTTTTGTTGTCATATTTTAGATCTTTTCATTTTGTGTCTCTCCTAACTACTCTTTGAAATGTAAGTTGAATTTGGTACTTTTGCCTTTTGACTGTTTGAACTTTTTAAATGTCTGGTTTGGTGCTTTTGTTAAATATTTGTCATTACCTATGATATTTTGGTCATACTTTCTTACATTTCTTATAAAGTTGCTTCAATGGTGATGAACTCCTTTAGTTTTGCTTGTTCAGGAAACTCCTTACCGTTCCTTCAGTTCTGAATGATATCCTTGGCAGTTAAATCATTTTAGGTTGTAGGGTCCATAAAGATCCAGGATTCTCTGCAGAACTTAAACCTCAAACCCCACACATTTTTCTTACAGTCATAGTAGCTAAAGCAATTCTGCTTAGATTAGTCTTGTTCCAATGACATTAAAAGCAGCTGAAAATACTCTTAGCAAGAAGTGCAATTCTGACAACACACATTTTTAAAAAAGGCAGCATAAAATACAGAGTGCAAAGAAAGGCTTCACAAAAGTATGGCATGAGTGAGAAGCACTTCCCAGCCGCTGTGGCTCAGTGATTGAGCGTCGAACCATGAACCAGGAGGTCATAGTTCGATTCCTGGTTAGGGGACATGCCTGGGTTTCGGACTCATTCCTCAGTGTGGGGCATGCAGGAGGCAGCCAATTGATGATTCTCTCTTATCATTGATGTTTCTATCCCTCTCTTACTCTCCCTTCCTCTCTGTGAAGTCAATAAAAACATATTTTTCAAAAAAGAGTGAGATGCAACGATATGTTCAAGAAATACATTTAATTTACTCTCTTTGGCTGATGTGAAGACACACCGGTGCCAACTACTGCAACACCAAGACCTACAAGAAACCAGAAAACAAGTGACATGTAACTCTAAAAACGGATACCCAGTTCCAACCAGCAGAAGGAATGAATGTTGCTTACATTTCAGTGGGCAGAAATATTATTTTATTAAGTGCATATACATTCATATTCTATCTGGACTCTTCACAGTCTAAATGCAATTCGCTGGAATCAGAGTCCACAGTAAGCCAGACAAGAGTTCTTGCTTAATTTAGAATAGTATTCAAAGCATATTTTGGATGAAAACTCTTATGACTAATCATATTTTTTTAAAAATATGTGCAATATAGGGTTTGTTATTAAATGGAAATATGGAATATAGAAAAATACAAAATCACCAGAATAAAGTAGCATACCATTTAGGCTGGTTTACTTAAAAACTGTGGGAACTGGGAAATCATTTTTTAAAATGCACTTTTCCATAGCGATATTTTAAGTGGTATCCAGGTGTGAGACACTTACTTGCTGAAGAACCATCAGAGCAATGAGTCCTCCACCTGAGGAATAAAAGAAACCAGTGTGAGGGTAATTTAGCACCTGTGCATCGCCAGATATTTGCTATATTTAAATGTAGGTCAGTCCATCTACAAACTACATCAAAGAAACTGTTCAGTCTCCTTCAGTGTGACTGCTGATGCATCAGCTCATTTTGATCACAGAGCCCTTCTAATTTGACCCCAGGCTTAGGGCCCAACACTGTTTTGGTGCAGGAGCTACCAAACTGGGTTAGTTAGTAAAGGATATTATTAGAACACATAGGGCTCATTATATTAGAGAAAATTTGTTTTAAAAATATGTCATCTCTTTGTAGTTGGTTTAGTTCCATAGTCAGTATACCATTTCTTATAATATAATTAGGGATTGAATTTATATATGTATATTTTTACCAAAAGCTGGCCTGTAGAATAAGTCATAATAAATAGCTATCTTATTCTGTCACACAGATGTTACCTGTAGCCTTCACAAACAATACTTTATCTCATCATCAACCCATCCTTATATCGTTTTCCAAAGGAATAGTAAGATATAGTCATAATAATTAAGGAGATTCTAAGAATGTAAACGAAACACCAGGGCACATGGATAAAAGAGTATGCTTAGAAACTTAAACATACATTTTTTACTATCCAGAGAGCAATAAATAAAACTGCCACATCTTAATTCTTGGTAATGTTAGTATGTAGTATCTCTGCTTCTAAGCTGCCAGAGTTTTTATTAAATTTCTATAAAAACAGAATACAATATTATGTTTTCTTTTACTCTTTTCATTTTTATAAATAATTGTCATCTTAACCTCTTAAGATGGCAATGGATTTATGACACAATGACAGTGGGACCACCGTGTTCCGGGGAGAACATAACAAGCCTAAGGTGCATTTCATGAAAAGGCTAACCTTATTAAACACATCTAACATAAATAAAAGCAATATTTTTTTTTCATTTTACTCATCTAGAAATATTTATATTTCACTAATGGTACAACTATATTTTATCAAATACTTTAACATATGTTGTGTGAACCTTGGGAGTGTACATAAAGTGTGATGCACCAGCCGGTTGTAAATAAAAACAAACCCAACTTATGGTATTTAAGGCTTGGATATACAGGTATGAATAGGAAGAAATTAACCTATAAATTACCATCACAAAATAACACAATCGCATAAAAAGCAAGTTACGTTCTATAAATTTTAACTTGCGTATAAACATAGCAATTGAAAAAGTGACCTCAGCCTATTAGCAATCCTAAGTTGAGGCATTTTTTTAAAACTGTGTTAACTACAGGTGTCTACATACTACTGCTTACATTTGTCATAGTATCTGCAACACTGAAATAAGTACTAGTGTCAATTATCACTCATTTGAGACAGATTGTTCCTTCTCTAACTATAGGCCCGTGGTCGGCAAACTGCGACTCTGGAGCCACATGCGGTTCTTTGGCCCCTTGAGTGTGGCTCTTCCACAAATACCATGGTCTGGGCAAATCTATTTTGAAGAAGTGGCGTTAGAAGAAGCTTAAGTATAAAAAATTGGCTCTCAAAAGAAATTTCAACCGTTGTACTGTTGCTATTTGGCTCTGTTGACTAAAGAGTTGGCCGACCACTGCTCTAGACAATTGAAATATGATATTTCCATGTAGAACTCTAAGGCCACATAATGCAGAGTCATCAAAATAATACCGTATTCTTTATTGTGTTTAGGTGGTGGTGTACTATTTGCAGAGGGTTTCCCTGGGAAAACAAAAAAAACAAAAGAAGAAGTTAAAAAAGTAAAGACAATAAAACCTTTGTAAAAACAAACAAACAAACAAAAAAACCTTTTACCAATTTTTTTTCTTTTATAAGTTACCTTAAAGGTATTTTTTCATTAAAAGTAGTATGAAGTATTTTATAAATTTATATACAACATCATCAGAGTTCTTCTTCCTACCCATTAATATTTCCTATAACAATATTCTTGGAAGGGCAAGCGAATTTATCATTAGTTCATTGTTAAAATTAGCCAGTGGCAGGGTTCTGCCCTGCGGCTCCCCGCTGTCAGGCCAGGTGCTGGTGTTTCAGACAAAGAAACACAACCACAGGGGTCTGCTGCCACTTGGACTCCCAAAACTCGCCTCCTGTGGCCCGTGGAGTGGGGTCCGGAGTATATTATCTGTTGCAGAAGAACCCCTGTATCCCTCTGTGACTGAACCCTAAGAGAGCTGCGCAGGCTGGACCCCACCCCCCAAAGAGGTCAGGGGTTGCCACTGTGGTGAAGGCAAAACAAAGCTCACCCCCAGGCAGCACAGCTGCACTGTCTTATAGAAGCCACGGAGGTTCAAGACTGGGAGATCACAGAGGTATAAACCTTGCGATTCTGTTTCTGTTCATCAGCTTATGTTGTTCATTACATCCCATAAATGAGTGAGATCTTGTGATATTTCTCTTTCTCTGACTGGCTTATTTCACTTAGCATAATGCTCTCCGGTTGAACAAAAACAGATCCAGAGACAGAGAAACATTGATCAGACCATTACGAATGGTCAGAGGGAAGTAGGGGGGAGGAGGAAGAGAGATCAACCAAAGGACTTGTATGCATGCATACAGTATAAGCGTAACCAATGGACACAGACACCAGGGGGATGAGGGCATGAGTGGGAAGGATGGGGGAGGGGAGGATAATGGGGGAATAAGGATACATATGTACTTTAATCAATAATAATTAAAAAAAAATACAACAACAACAACAAAACATGCAGAACAGATTTTTTTATGGCAAGCTATTACCTTGGCAGACACATCAAATATATCATGGTGGTAGGCAGTGATCCAGCAATGGACCAAGTATAAATCTTACAAATAAAGATTGCAAAAAGTAAAAAAATAAAAATAAAATCTTGCGATTCAGCACCATATACTAGGGGGAGAAGAGGGTCCCGATATAAGGTGACAAGGGAAGATCTGACTTTGGGTGATGGGTGCATGGAGCAATATATAGATCTTATATAGAAGCCCATACCTGAAACCTATATGTCTATAATGATCAATAAAAATAAAAATTAACCTGTGGGTTCAATGTGACCCTACTTAAATTTAAAACATAGGAAGACTTACTAAATGATTTAGAGTCTCATCTGCAATTAAAAGAAATTGCAATATGATAAAAATTATTTACAGAAAATCCTCATATACTAAGTGAAATCAGCCAGAAGTGATTCCACTTTAATGAGATACTTAGAATAGTCAAATTCATAGACAGAATATTAAACAGTGCTTATCAGGGCTGGGGGAGGATGAATAGAGGGTTATTGTTTAATGGGTATAATGTTTCCATTTGAGATGATTAAAAAGTTTTGGAGTAGTAACAGTTTGCACGACAATGTGAATGTACTTAATACCATAGAAATGCACCTGTAAATGGTTAAAATGGTAAAAATAAATGAATAAATAAAATAAAAAATAAAGTAAAATAAAAGTTGTCCCACAAAAATGAATATAGAGTCCCTACATTTCTGAAACTGTTCTGACAGATATCTTAACAGATAGTAGTACAGTGAGAAAACATTATTTGGTACTGGCAAGGGCATGGGTGGAATTCAAGGGAACAGAGACAACTAGAACACTAATGAATTTAATGTATGTTAAACCTGACACTTCCAACAGTAGGAGAGCAGACAAAACAGGAGAGTGGGGGAAGTGTAAAAGAACCCTATCAATCCATATACTATAATGAATTTCAGATGTGCCAACAATTTAATGCAAGGAATGTATTCAGACATGATCTCCCTCATTTATTGGTAATAAAGAACATTATAACCTGATGGACAAAAAACTGGATATAGAGGCAGAGAAGCATTGAACAGAATGCCAAATTACAGAGGGAAGGCTGGGGAGGGGAGAGGGAGGTAAGAATCAAGGGAAGGACTTGTATGCATGCATATAAGCATAGCCAATGGACGCAAGACACTGCAGGGTGAGGGCATGTATGGGAGTGGGGTCAGAGAGCAATGGGGAATATGAACACATGTAATACCTTAATCAATAAAAAAATTAAAAAGGGGGAAAAAGAAGCAATCAGAACATATGGTTGAAGTGTTTGTAATTTGAGCGTGGGGAAGACCTACAGATTTTATAATAAAAACACAGGAGAAAAAAGTCAATAAATCCAACTTACTGTAAAACCTCTGCACATATAAATGACCACTGATAGGAAAATGGTTAAAATTTGGCATATATCAAAGTAATCACCCAAAGGATAGGAATAAATCTAAACACACCCCCAATCTAAACACACCCCAATCTAAGATAGTGTAAAACGTGCAAGTTTTAGAAAAATATAAACAGCATGATGCCATTTCTGGGAAGGAAAAGAAAAGAAAAAAACAAAACAAAATATGTATAATTGCACAAATAAGGATATTGGTGTATAGAAATAGATGAAAGGATACCTAAACTATTATGTGATTAACTCAGGTAATGGACTAGAAAAAGAGGAAATTATCTTTTACTCTGTATACTTTTGTAATGTATGAAATTTTCCAAATTAATCTGTAGGCTACTTATGCAATGAAAATGTACAAAAATACAATATATCTCAAACTGGATAAAATCTTTTAAAAAGTGGCTATTAACAACCAAAGGACTTGTATGCATGCACATTAGCATAACCAATGGATAGAAACATTGGGGCAGCTGGGGCTTGCCCAGGGTGGGAATGGCTGGGGTGGGGGTGAGTCAATTGGGGAAACAGGAGACATATGGAAAACTTTAGATAATAAAAAAATTTTTAAAAAGGCTTATTAAAAATAAGGCAATGAAAAGAAACCTAGAAAATAATGTTCACTTCGTATCAAAAAGACTTTAATTTATAGTGAGTTCTGGTAAATGAACAATGAAATATTTTAGAACATAAATAAATAAATATAGACCCAAAATATTTCATTTCATTAACGAAAGAAATGCAAATTAATACATGATATTTTTTTTTACCCACCACCTTATGAATTTCTTTTTTTTTTTTTTGAAGGAATCAGTGTAGTACCACTTTCCTGAGTCTTTTTTAAAAAAATATATTTTATTAATTTTTCATAGAGAGGAAAGGAGAGGGATAGATATAGTTAGAAACGTCGATGAGAGAGAAACATCGACCAGCTGTTTCCTGCACACCCCCAACTGGGGGGAATGTGCTGGCAACCAAGGTACATGACCTTGACCGGAATCGAACCTGGGAACTTTCAGTCCACAGACTGACGCTCTATCCACTGATCAAACCGGTTTTGGCTGAATTTCTTAAGAATGTAAGTAAGAAAAAGAGTTACCGAACCTGGAGTGCTGATGGTCACTGGAGGAGGCGTGACCTGATTAGCAGGATTGACATCTGGAAAGATAAATTTGATTCTATTTACCAGATTTACCAGCATAAAATTAATCATTTAATTTGATTTTTTTTATTACTTTAAAAGATTATTTTTCAAAATGAAAAATACACTTACTTTCTAAATTTTGAAATTCTACTTCTGGAAAGTCACCTAAATACATAAAAACATTTGCATAAGAACATTTACTATTATAACTTTGTATTTGATAACATAAATCTTAGAAGTTTAATAATAAATCATAAAAATAACATCCTCAGAGTAAACCTGTATATCTTTTTTAAAAATTCACATCCAAGTCATCCCATAATACATGATTTTTAAGTTTCCTCCTTTTCCACTTACGTTTTTCACGGACATTTTTTTTTCATATATGCACAATTACATCTACCTTATCACATTGTATGTTGCTAGTGTTCTTTCTTTTGCAAAGTCTTCCTGTAACTGATGATAAAAATAATTGAGTCTTTGATATGTACGAAACGATTCCTGCCGTTTGTCTTCTTCATAAAATGTCTTCATATTTAATTATCTCCTATTGGGTACACTAAATTGTATCACTGTTTTTGAAATCCTTTATACATTTTTATGGTCAACTCCATTAAAAAGAAGCGTATCTGCAAACCTGCTATCCCACTGTGCATATACCCTGTAGGACCCTGTAAGTAAATACGATGGGTCAATGAATACAAACTTCACATGCAATTTTAATGTACCAGTCCACCAAAAAAAAAACACATCTCTTTCTCCCTGACACCTCACAACACTCAACTAAGGTCCTCAAGGAGGCTACCAGTAACCAGATATACTGGAGTTATAAAAAGGTGTTCTAATTACCATGTTAGCATGCATAATTCCCCTGAACCCTTTAAAATATTAAGACAACAGAAAATATGGAAACAAATTAGAAGCCAGTATTAGAATTTGTTTTAGTTCAACACCCTCATTAAATGATAGAAAATGAAAACCCATAGAAATAATGTAATTGAGTAATCAGAGCCAAACTAGGACTCTGAGTGAAATCAGCCCAAGCTAAATACGGTAGTTTCTCCATATCTATGGGGGATATGTCCCAAGACCACCAATCGATTCTTGGAATAACAGTTACTACCAAACCACACACACACACACACATATATATATACACATATATATACATATACGCACATGTATATAAGTGTATATGTGTATATGTATATATTTGTGTATATGTATATATGTGTATACACTGAGTGGCCAGATTATTATGATCTCTGAATGCATAATAATCTGGCCACTCAGTATACTTCTCTTGAGTACCTCATTTATTTGATATCAAAGATACTATAAATTGTGCACCTGATCAGTTTTCCCCTTTGCACTGGCTGACAGAAAACTCAGGGCAACTAGGTGGTTGATCTCCAGTAAAAGTTCTAGAATACTTTTGGTATCCATTGGAGATACAAATACACTGAGTGGCCAGATTTTATGCGTTCAGAGATCATAATAATCTGGCCACTCAGTGTATATGTGTATATGTGTGTATATATGTGTGTGTGTGTGTATGTATATATAATGTATATTATGTTGGCCTCTACACATACATAACTATAATAAAGTTTAATTTATAAATTAGGCACAGTAAGAGATTAACAACAATAACTAATAACCAAATAAAACAAATACAATATCTTATAATAAAAGTTACGTGACTGTAGTCTCTCATCCTCAAAATATATCCTTGTACTATACTCTTCCTTGTGCCTACAGTGATGAGATGAAGTGAGTTGGATACAGTGGACCAAGGAATGATTCACATCCCAGGTGGGACAGAGTGGGCTAGCATGAAATTTCATCATGCTACTCAGAATGGCAAGGATTTTAAAACGAATGAATTGTTTATTCTGGGAATTTCCCATTTAATATTTTGGACCACAGTTGCAGGTAACTAAGATAGCAGAAAGCAAAACCACAGAGAAATGGTGACTATTGTATTCCTCTTGCTTCTACTGCAACCAGTGGGAAGCCAGAGATAGCAGCACTGAAGTCAGGAAAATAATTCCTTCCACCGCATGAAAATCATCTCGCAAGTCTTAAGCAGAGCAGCTGATGGGTAGTCCATGCAAGAAGTCCTCCATTTCACTCTGCCTTTCAATTATGAAATGTATTTTTGTTGTCAAATTAAAAATTACCGGTAAGGAGAAAAACAGTCATTGTATGAGGTGAGGTGAGGAGAGGTGGGAGCAATAGGAACATGGGTCTTGTTCTGGAGACAGCAGAAATTTTGAAATTTTCCAATTAAGTGGGAACATGTCAATGGTTGCAGTTCAGGAAAAGAAACAGTCCCATACTAGTAGATACCCTGTACAGGAGTCACCAGATCACTTTTTAAAAATAAATTAAATAGCGAAGTTGAGGACACATGAAAAAGGCACATTATAAAAACAGAACACCATGTGCCCACCATCCAGATATCATTGCTGACAGGTATGCATAAGAAACTGTTTGACATTGAAACTGGGACTCAAACATTTTTTGTTATTATATGTTTATTTCTGGTCTGCAGAGGCGAGATTTTTTAAAGGAAAGAAATGGGGGGAAGATAGATACAGAGGCAAAGAAGCATTGCACTGACTGCCAAACTACAGCAGGAAGGCAGAGGAGATTGGGGTGGGGTGGGGGGAGGGACCTGTAAGAGATCAATCGAAGGACTTGTATGCATGCATATAAGCATAACCAATGGATACAAGACACTAGGTGGAGGGCAGGTGAGGGCATGTACTAGGGGGTAGGAGAGGCTGGGGGGAGGCCAGTGGGGGGGGGGATGTGACATATATACCACGACTTGAAATACTTCAAACAATAAATTAAAAACAAAAAAAACAAAAACAGAAGCCACAGACTTTCCAATTCCTGAATACTGATTGGAGTGATGCTGTAAATCTATGAGTTTCCTTTAAGAGCTTCGTAAATGACAGACGCTATGCTGAGTGCATCTTGAATACATGCCATTTTAACTGTCCTATCACCCAGTAAGGAAGGCATTACCTATGAGTAAGTACATTTAAACTTGACACAGCTTGCCAAGGTCACACAACTGTGTATGTGCTGACTATGGCACTGAGTATAACTAAAATAGCTGTAAGTATGTACTTCTCCCTTCATTATTAAAAATGACAAGTGAAAAATCACCAGAGATACAAAATATTTTTGAAAAATCACCAAGGTTTAAATATTTAAAGAATTTTGAAAAGATAAGCAGGAAATTACTAAGCCTGAGAAATGGGAAATTGTAGATTTTGACCTGCGAGGAGGCAACACTGGCTAAAGAAGTAATATAGGTTGGATCAAATGTTCGGGCATTATTGCTTTACTTTCATTTGTATAAAATTATGCTTTTCGTTCTTGACTTAGGTGTAAATTCCAATCATTCAATGTACTCTGAAAAAAATGGTTGCTATATATTTCATACTTTAATAGGCCAAACAACAGAAATTATACACCTGTGTGATATACAGAATGTGCTAAGAACCTATGAAACTTACTCTGAAAAACGGTTGTTGTATATTTTATATATATGGATATATATTTACACGTTATATATATGATGTATGGAATGTGCTAGAAACTTATGAAATTTATCCTGAAAATATGTTGCTATATATTTTTAAACATAAACATGCCAAACAACAGAAACTTACACACCTGTGTGGTTTACAGAATGTGCTAAGAACCCATGGAAACATATAAAATAACAAGAGCAGAATTCTTTGTACACTGGATGTCATACCTCTGTCATGGAAATGAATACAAGACAGCGTTAATTACTGAAATGGCTTCTTTCCCATTATCCTGCGACACTGTTTTGTTTTGTTTTTTAATGTCAAAGAAATAAAACCTTTAAAAACAAACAAGAAGGAAAAGGATACCCTTTGTACCTTTAATACATGTTGGAATCTGAGGCTCCCAATCATTGTTAGGTCCACAGATAATCGTACTGCTACCTTGAAGGTCAAAACCCTCCAGGCATTCAAAGTCAGCCTTTGCTTGATAGTGATACACTTTTTCATGTTCTGACACCAGTCTGCCATTCTCGACCACTGGAATCTCACATTTAACCACTGAGAAGTGAAGAAATTTCAGAGTTAATGAAAATGTGCTGCTCTAACAAAGGAGAGAAAAACTAGTGCAAAGTCATAATTTCTACTGAGAACACAGAGACAAGGAATGAAAGGCAGGATGTTGATTTTTTACAAGAAGTGTTTGATTTGTGCATTTTAATTTCAGCAAACAGACTGAGAGAAATATAACAATTTTTTTTTCCAGCTAAAACAAACTTGTCATAGTTTATTGGCTTCTCACATTTTTTTCTACTGCAAGTTTTGAGAAAGGTCTGATTACCAGATCCAAGTTCTGGGTCAGTTCAAACAAACTTCTTTTAAAAATAGTTTTAATTGATTTTTTACAGAGAGGAAGGAAGAGGGATAGAGATCTAGAAACATCGATGAGAGAGAAACATCGATCAGCTGTCTCCTGGGGATGTGCCCGCAAACAAAGCACATGCCCTTGACTGGAATTGAACCTGGGACCTTCCAGTCCGCAGGCTGATGCTCTATCCACTGAGCCAAACTGGTTTCGGCCAAACAAACTTTTGATACTAATCATCTTGGGGGGATGCAGGAGGGTGTATGTGTGTGTGTGTCTAGCAGGATTTTTTTAAATTACAGTTGACATTCAATATTATGTTAGTTTTAGGTAGACGGTCTAGTGGTTAGACATTTATATAGCTGGGCACCATACACAGGTATTACAATATTCTTGACTACATTCCCTGTGTGGACCTCACATACCTAGGACTATTTTGTAACTAACAATTTGTACTTCATTCCTCCTCCTTTTTCACTCAGCCTCCTATCTAACCCCCATCCCATCTGGCATCCTTCAGTTTTCCTCTGTATCTGTAAGTTTCTTTTGATTGCTTATTTCATATTTTTAGATTCCACGTATAAGTGAAATCCTGTGTCATTTGTCTTTCTCTTATTTCACTTAGGACAATGCCCTCTAGCTCCACCCATGTTGCTGAAAATTGTTAGAATTCACCCATTTTACGGCTAAATGACATTCCATTGGATACAGGGTGCTCCCCCAAAATGTACACACACTTTTAACAGCTCAGAGCACAATTTTGAAAATGAAATGTACTTTAGCAAACACTGCCTTTATGATTATGGAAAGTGTGTGTATACATTTTGGGGGACACCCTACATATGTACCACATCTTCTTTATCCAAATGTCTATTGACAGACACTTAGGTTGCTTCCTTATCTCGGCTCTGATATACGAAATGGCCTTCTTTGTCTCTTGTTATAGCCTTGGTGTTAAAGTTTATATTATCTGATGTAAATAATGCTTTCCCCCAGGTGTTTTTTCAATTTCCAATTGCTTTAAATATCTTTTAGCCAGAGTGTAATTTTTTGATGCTTTCAAGCAGAAAACCAAAAATCTTAATTCATGCATACATTAAGTAATTCACAATGTATACAGTGAAATACCAAGAATTTGTGGGTGAAGGGTGGGGAACTCTAAACGTAGAACTAATTTTTATTCTGTTAGACCTATATTGAATTAAATTAGGAACCGATGTAACAGGAGGAGCAAGCACATATGGTTTTTGTTTGTTTTTCGGTAAAAGTAATTTGAAAGTATTTACATATGATTTAAACAGAGAGAAAGAAGTAAATGGAATTATTTTTACATTTACACTGAGGAGAGACACTACTCCATATTTTATACACAGAAGCCTGTTCCCTTCAATAAGTGAATATTCATCTGGTTCACTCCCTCTCATAAGTGAATCCATATGGTCCATTTGAAGGATTAGGACTATAAATTACTTCATTGTATTCAAATGTATCTTTGAGATTCTTGGTGCATTTTTCCATTTGATATTTCTCTAGGTGGTTGACACAAAAATCCCTTAAAAAGAGAGAAAAAAGAAGACATAGAAGGCAAAAGAAAAGGTGAAGGATGAAGACAGTATTTGTAATGTCCTGTGAACTGTCTTCAATCATTTATATATGATATCTACAATCCAGTTGTGGTTCCAATATCCATCTAGAAGAAAGTTTCTAAAGAAAATATATTATCCCAAATCAAAATACTAATGTGCAATGAACTTTTATTTTCTTAAATATATTTGTATGATTTCTGAGAGGAAGGAAGAGGGAGAGAGATAGACAGATCAATGATGAGAAATATTGATTGGCTGCCCCCTATTGGGGATTGAGCCTGCAACCCAGGAGTGTGCCCTTAACACAATTGAGCTGGGTACCCTTCAATCTGCAGGCCAATGCTCTATCTACTGAGCCAAACTGACTGGGAAGTAATATGCAATGAACTTTTAGAATAAAAGTAATTTTCTTTAAAAAAAAGTTATGTTAAATACCTATATTTTTCCAAAAGGCTATGATTAGGTTTGTTCTCATAATTAGAGAACTGGTAACTTAGTGAGAAAATATATCTATGATTAAACTAAAACTCCTAGCTAGTTGAAAAATGCTTTATACTTTATAAATATATCTATTCCTAAATCAATGATTTACAGTAGTATTTAGTAATAATTAACAATATCAAGATATTATTGTGTGTTTTTTCCCCTCGGTTTCATCTGTAAGAGTGTTATGGTGAAAATTTCTGGTGGTTTTGGAGTGTTTAATAATGAAATATTAATAGAATGAATTTTCAGGCTAACTTTTAAGCCACATATAAAAACTTTTTGGAAAAAAATGTAAAAATGATGCCACTCTCTTCACTCTTTGCTTTGAAAATTTCTTACTAGATGAAAAAAATATATATGTCGCATTTGTTCGTATGTATTGAGCTTACTGTTTGTAAAAATGGATTAATATGTAATTATCTTTAAAATGTCTGTTTAAATGCCAATATAATGAATATCAATAGACCTAACACATCTGCAGAAGATCTCCAGGAAGTATTGTATTTGTTAACTTAGCAGCATAAAGGGGTCAGCAGGCCAAAAAATTTGAGAGCTACTTCTTTAAATTCTAAAGAGAGAATATACTTACTTTCACACTGTGGGGGGTTATCACTCCATTCCACATCATCTCCAGAAAGATTACAATATAGAGTGTTTGCTCCAATTAACCTATAACTACATGAGAAAGGATCACTGTCTTCTTTATTAGTTAAAAGGAAGACTCACAATAAAAACAAGTTTTGTATGTTTTGTTTTTTTACTGTACCACAGTAGTTTCAGGGAAAAACGTGTCCTAAGTGGCATGTACTGAATGTGCTAACCAAATCTGCAGTGTAATGAAAGAGAAATTCTGAGTGTGAGCATGTATTGATCTAGAGCAAAATGTCTAAGTAAATTTATCATTGCTGTCAGCCTGGCCTCTTCGTTATACCCGCAATTACATCAACATTCACTTCTCCGCCCTTGCTCACGTCATTCTGCTCAGTCAGGACAAGCATGATCAGAGAGAGATCTGTCCCTCAATCTTACTTGACTGGATTTGAGTCCCCGCTCCAAAACCAAATTGTCATTTGTGTTGGGCAAGTCCCATAATGTTTCTCTTTCTCGATTTCTGCATTTAGATAACGGATAATAATATATGTTCTTTGGGGTTGTTTCAAGTAGTACATGAGTTTGCATCTGTGACAGGGTGAATGCAGTAGGTAAGTTTTGGTGTTATGAATATTTTTCAGGTTGGAATACCTTCCTAGGAATAGCTCAGAAATACTCCTATTTGATGAAATCTCTGATGATTTAAAGTCACAGAGTACTACCGCCTTCTTCTGGACTCTCTTTAGAATAAACATAAATAAGTCTATTTCTTTGGTACTCGCATTTACTATTTCCTGTTGACACACCTCGCTGTGTAAAATGGACTTCTCAGTAAAGCTACAACTTCTTTGAGAAGAGTGTATATCTTAGCCTTTGGTACTCCTCAAAGTATCTAGCAGGTTCTCTATAATTATTGACTATAGATATTTTCACTTGATCAAATTACAAAATAGACATTGGAACTGCCTGGAACTGCTTCCAGGTGACAGTTCCCAAGGCTTACAATCGACCCTATATTATAATGTGTTAAGAGAGAATTTGGGGATGATGGCACAGTAGGAAGCACTGCTACTCTGCCTCCCCAACTAGACAACAATTTCACTGCTACTGTTTTTGGAAGTCTGGAGGCTTGCAATTTCCAAGAAATATGGAAAAATAAATTGCATGAATATCGGTCCATTTCAGTTCTCAGCACAGTGGCAGCCACCCACCCCATTCCCACAGCAGGTAGAGGTGAAAGAAAGTATGAAAGGGATAAATAGTGACACACACACACACACACACACACACACACAGACACACACAAATAAATAAAATAAAGAATAATATAATGCAAAGAACAATGCACTAGAAAAATCAAAGGCCGTTTTGAGCAGGCAGAAGAAAGAATCCTCCAATGAGAAGATATGACTATGGAAAT
This sequence comes from Pipistrellus hanaki, assembly GCF_964339955.1. Taxonomy (NCBI): domain Eukaryota; kingdom Metazoa; phylum Chordata; class Mammalia; order Chiroptera; family Vespertilionidae; genus Pipistrellus; species Pipistrellus hanaki. Next base: position 30,149,636 of record NC_140520.1, read on the forward strand.
TACTGAGTTGGAGGAGCAAAGAGAAAAAAGATGGATGCTTTAGGACCTGGGGGACACCCATAAGCAGACCAGTATATACACACACTAGGACTCTTAGGAGGAGAAGACAAAGAGAGAGGGGTAGAAAGGATTTTGGGAGGAAATGAAGGCTGAAACTTCCCAACGCTGATGAAAGACAGGTATATAAAAACTCCTGGAGCTCAACACACTCCAAGTAATATGAATTAAAAAAGACCCACACTAATACCCCTAATAGTCAAACTTTCAAAAGCCACTGCCTGATAAAGAGAGATCTTGAAAGCTGCAAGAAGAGGATCACCACGTACAAGGGATCCTAAATAAGATAATCAGCTGATTTCTCTTGAGAAACTCAGAGGCCAGAACAATGAACTGACAGACTCAAAGTGATTAAAAAAAAAAAAAAGGAAGCAACTGTCAACCAAAAGTCCCCTCATACGGTAAAACTGTACTTCAAGATGGGGGAGATGTTAAAACTTTCCCAGAAATAGAAGCAGAAGGGGTCGTCACTACTATCCCTGGCCTGCAAAATAAATAAGTAAGTAAGTAAGTAAGTAAGTAAGTAAGTAAATAAGTAAATAAAATGCTTGAAGGAGACATACCTAAAAAGTAAAACTAAAAGACACTACAAAGTTGAACTTGTATGGATAAACAGACATTTCACTAAGGTAAATATGAGGATAATTATAAAATCTATATTATTGTAACAATGGGATTATATTGGGATTTTTTTTATTTACATGTGATATCAGAAGTAATCTTTTAAAAGAAAATTAAAAATTAGTGTAGAAGTCAGAATTTCAATTGTTAGTGTAGAAGTTAATAGGATATTAACACCCAAAAAAGGGTGGAGATGGAGCTGTAAAGGATTCTTTTTTTTGTAATTTATTGAATTTAAATTGGTATGAATTCAAATAGGAGTGTTATAATTTTAGGATGTTAAAAGCAACTCCAGTGGAACCACAGACAAAATCACTATAGAAAATACATAAAAGGGAATGAGGAAGAAATTTCAACATTTCATTATTAAAAATTAGCTAAACACAAAAGAAAACTAATGCACAAAGGGAGTGATACCCGCCCAAAGCTTAAAAGCATATAGAACACAATTTTTTTCTTTATATTTTTATTTACTTCAGAGAGGAAAAGAGAGGGAGAGAGAGATATAAAGATCAATGATGAAAGAGAATCATTGATCGGCTGCCTCCTGCATGCCCCACACCAGGGATTGAGCCCACAATCTGGGCATCTGCCCTTGACCAGGATCAAACCCGGGACCCTTCAGTCTGCAGGCTGACACTCTATCCACTCAGCCAAACCAGCCAGGGCCCATTGCATTTTTATAGTGTATTACATTTATCCTCTAAATGCACATTTTAAAAGTAAATTTCCAATATCTCAAATATACACTATTAAAAGAGCCCTATGGAAAAAGCCTCCTGTTAAGGGCTCAGCACTTGTTTTTGAGACTTTCGCTCCATTGTAGCAGTCTCAAAAATAAGGTTTTTCACCGAAGAAACTGGCTACCCAGGTCAATTTTGACTGGAAAACCTGACAGTGTAATCTGAAGGTTAGATTACTTTTGCTTGGCAATTCTACCTCCCGTTTCTACAAACCCTCTTTCAATTCTCAGGGTGGGCCATTTTATACAGGGTGCACTTTGTTGTTAAGGATAAAGTCACCAGGATTACTCTATTTTTAATGCTAACAATAGCATTATTATATATAGCAAGTGTTATACTATTTTGTTTTCTTTTAATTTAAAATTCTTTCGATTCATTACATATCTTTTGTCTCCATAAAAAGCCAAAGCGTACATTAGCTATCAGTGTAACTTGTCACCCAGAAAGCAAGAAGAAGTCCGCATTATAAGAATGCTTAAGAAAATACCCCAAAATAAGATTAGTAACATTTACATTAGTCCTCTAATGGAGCACCTTACTTACCCCTCATTACAAGTATAATGAGTCTCTGAACCAAATTGAAAAGTTCCATGCGTGTAAAATACTTGGGCATTTTGAACATCTGCTAGCGGTGGACATAATTTTTCTGAAAGAAAAATGCCAAATGTGTTGTTTTATACCGATTGCAATACAGATTTGAGTTAAAATTGGACACAGCTCTTTTGAATTCATGGGAATATTTTCTTTCCTTACCTATCAGAAGCCCAAATTTAAAATTCACATATCGCCGAAACCGGTTTGGCTCAGTGGATAGAGTGCTGGTCTGCAGACTGAAAGGTCCCAGGTTCCATTCCAGTCAAGGGCATGTACCTTGGTTGTAGACACAACCCCAGGAGGCGGTGTGCAGGAGGCAGCTGGTTGATGTTTCTCTCTCATCGATGTTTCTAGCTCTCTATCCCTCTCCCTTCCTCTCTGTAAAAAATCGATAAAATATATTTTTTAAAAACAAAAATAAAATTCACATATCCCCTCACAACCAATTGCCAAGGAAGAGATTCTAGGGAAAATTTCAGAAGCAGTGCTACCTACAATATATTTTCCCAGGAGATAACCATCCTCACAGTAGTGACATACTGAGCCTACAATGTGTGAAAACGTCTAAGGAACAAAAAGAAAAGTTTTGCAAACTCACTTGTACAAGCCTCCTCGAGAGGTGACCACTTGTTATCAGTCTCACAGACAGTAGACATGGGAAGAATAGGAACAAGATGCTTGTATCCTGGGAGACACTCATATTCTATTGAGTCCCCGGGGGCGTAATGGGGCGCAGCATCGCCCTTTAGTTTCATAGTCGTAAATGTCGGTAGCTCATCGCAGGCACCTAGGCATGAGATAAGAACGTGAGAGTAAATTATTTTAACTCTTTTCGTCGGCCAGTGTCTGTGAGAGTAAATTATTTTAACTCTTTTCGTCGGCCAGTGTCTGTGGTCTGGATGTAGCTTCATGGTAGATGGTAAATAAAAGCAAAGGTTTTTTGAAAGATCTTAAATGACTGTTTCAACTATATATTTATATATATATATATATATATATATATATATATATATATATATATATTATTGATTTTTTACAAAAATCAAGGGAGAGAGCTAGAGAGCTAGAAATGTTGATGAGAGAGAAACATCGACCAGCTGCCTCTTGCACACCCCTTACCAGGGATGTGCCCACAACCAATGTACATGCCTTTGACCGGAATCGAACCTGGGACCTTTCAGTCCACAGACAGATGTTCTATCACTGAGCCAAACCGGTTTCGGCTGTTTCAACCTTTTACCCAAGTGATGGTGGTAGTGCTGTGCCAGCGTTGCACGTTAAATATTATCTGATGAGCTTTTGATATGCTGGAGAATAAGGTGAAAAGTCATTTAACGGTAAATGGAAGAGACAGCAGCGATGGTTTTTTTTTATTTTAAAATATATCCACAGATATGAGTCCTTCTCCATTTTTTTTTTTCTGAATTCATCTCACACTCACAACTCTCCTAAAAAGACATCTGG